>NC_081354.1:22141946-23391946 GCF_030684315.1 Stegostoma tigrinum
TCTGACAACTTGGTCAATAGACTCTTCAGGGTGCTGCCTGTATAACTGGAATTGGACTCTGTCAATGTTGAAGTTAGTTCTTATTGCATGCTCATCTTTAAGAAACTTCAGTGTCATTGGATCAAAAACCTGGAAGTATATCCCTAATGGTTTTGTGGGTCTACCAGTTGCACATGGAATGTAGGAGTTCAAAAGACAACTCCCCACTACCTTCTCAAAGTCAATTATGGATGGGCAATAAGTGCTGGCCCATTTCCCACCTAAAAAGAAAGAAATTTTCTAATTTTTTTTCTGATTGTCCCCAGGAAATCAAATATGTTAATTATTCAAAGCAGTTCCTTGCCAATGGTAAGCAAGATTCTGAGAGGACTTCTCTTGACATCAACTGTTGCTTGATCAAAAATGGAACTACGTATGATGTTTGAAAAATGACCATTTATTTAAAAGATGAAGCTCGAGGTCCAATCCATATTGAGGTTCCTGCTGCCAATGATTCTGCCTTAACCTTTGTACTGTATCACCTTTCACAACGAGAAAATTAAGATTGTTGCTCCACTGGCACTGATCCCATTAAAACTTTTGGTTTAAGAAATATGGCTTGTCATAGTTACTTTCCACCTCAAAGTGGTGCTTTCATCAAAAAGGAAGTGATGATATAAAGTAAACCTTTTTGTCACCAAATTGGAAAAAGAAAATGGCCAAAAGAGTCAAAATATGGATACAGATAAGCCTTATGAAAAGGAAAAGAATTTTTTTTACTGCTTTAAAGCCATAGATTTGTCCTTGCTTTCAGATAATTTAATTTCCTTTTAAAAATAAATCAAACAGCAAGAACTCAAAGGTTTCATTGATCTCGAGCAGACTTAGAGCATGATCACGCTTCAATACAGGCCTTTAGATTTAACTGAATTTTATAACTCAGCCTCTTTGCTTTTAAGTGAAGAACTCTTAGAAAATAGTTAATTCTTGAAAGAATTTACAGTATAATTAGAAAGCACTTAGCTAATTTGTGTTGGCAGTTGATGCCCTATCTACAGATCTGTATGGTTATCTGTACTCACAGACAATGATGTTGCTAAAAGGTAAGAAAATGTCTGTTTGTACAAATGGTCTATTGTACTTAGCTGCTGTCCAGTCTATCTTCAATTAGCTTTCCAAACATCTGCCATTGAAACATCAGTCTTTTTTTCAGATGGCTGCTGTTGATATCATGAGGTGAGTATTCTTCAGAAGTGCATTTTACCTGATGTGATAATTCTTATGTTATCTGTCATGACATAAACTGAATGCAGATGTCTTGATACTAAAGACTCAACAACAATTTACTGCAGTTAATTATTATGGACAAACAATATATTCATCAAACCTGTAAGTGCCTGAGTTAACATTAAACTATTAGATTGCAACAGAGTTGTGCACTTGCAAGAGTAAGTCATACTTCCAGTGTTCCTGGGATATCACAGATTATGAGGCAATTATACCTCAGACCACATGTATTGATGTACTGATGACATCATGAGCCTGTCTCTTAATATTATACTGACACATGATCATGACACAAAACACAGGTCACTAGTATCCCTAGTATTTGGCAAAGATTTGTCCTGAACTAATTCCTGAAATAGATAATCTTGTCATTCATTTCACTATTCTGTCTGGGACCCTGCTGTGAAAATTGATTACAGCATTTAATGCATTCCAACAATGATCGGTCATCATAGGCATTTAATGACAAAGCACTTTGGTATGTTGCAGAATTGTGAAAAATCTTTGAAACCCATATACTTTATCTTTTAGCTTTATACAGGAAAAATAAAACCTAAAGCAAACTTAATGAAAGACTCTGGGATCATCCTCTTCAGCACTTGAAGACAATGACGATTTGGAAACACATATCCCATCTCATTCTGTACATAAAATGTTATGTATAATACAATATAATTATATGAACCACACTCAGGAATTCACTAACTCCCTTTTAAATATTTGCTGTAAATCTGCAGGCTGGATATACCAATAACATGTTTCATAATTCAGCTGTTTCCATTTATTTAACTGAAATCTGTTTTTTTTGGTGTGTAAATCATGTCTTCCAATCTTCCCTTAGCCAAATTATATCACCTATCTGCACAGACAGACTCCTTTTTCTCATAAGTTCTAAAAACTTCAGTCAAATCATCTCAAATGCTGCAGAGATAGTAGGAACTGCCGATGCTGAAGAATCTGCAGAAGAGTCCCGACCCGAAACATCAAGCTTTCCTGCTCCTCTGATGCTGTTTGGCCTGCTGTGTTCATCATCTCAAATGCTATTCTTTTGTCAACTGAAATGAAACCTATCTTGGTAATGAGGAATGATCAAACCAGTTAGCACCCGTGTGGTCCTTGAAAATAATTTGTAAGTCTATTTATTGTGAATCAGAATTTGAAGTCTCTTTTGAGATGTTTATTGAATAGAATATTCAAGACATGTATATGCCAACAGTGCCTGGATCTCTATTTCATGCTAAAAGATTTAGACCAGATACAAAGGACCCAAATGATTTACTGTCAAGAACTAGAAGTGTTCCATGTCATGAAAAGACAAGTGAACATCATGAGGATCTTCTGAACTGTTACCTAAGCCTCACTCTCAGAATTGTGGGCACTTATTGTGATACTCTTAATGTTCCTTGATAGCTGATCCCTCCCAATTAGCTGATGCTCATGGGTCAACCCAGTGGGAGAGGTGTTTTGGATTCAGGTGGAGTGGGTCATTGAGCACAAACAGACTGTACAATAGTACTTTAAGGATTGCTGATTATTCTGCTCAGAAATGTAGATGAAGCCTATACTTTAACAGACTTTTAAAGTTATGTTTGACTGGTTTCAATATGGACACGGGAACCTGATTTCAACGATGGCTGCCATGGTTGAATAAGTCAGAACTTCCACCAAATATGGCAGGAAGCTGGGCTATCTGTACACATCAGCTTAACCAAGGTCTACACAAAAGCAGAAGTCACATGACACCAGGTTATATTCCAGCAAGTTTATTTGAAATCACAAGCTTTTGGAGCAGAACCCCTTCAGCAGGTGAAGTGAGATGGAAGCACCCGAAACAAAGAATTTATGGGATGGGAGAAAACAAGGGCAGAGAGATCAAAGGACCATACAGATGGCATGAATGGAGTGCTGATTAATAAGTCTCTGCAGGTGGTCCAAAGCCTTAGATGGTGTCAGTGTCACCAGCTGAATAACAAGAGAAGGGGTGACCTATATAATCTGAGGCAGAGAGATAATTACAAAAAAATTAAAAATAAGGTGGTGCTACACACAAACCAAATGACAGAAATAACATGTTAGATTTAGGAGTGCCAAGGGTCTAACCAAAGTCATAAGTAATCCAAAACTGTACAAGCTAATTAAGCTAGAGAGATCATACCTACTTATCCAGGAGATGGTGACAAAACAAGACAGTAAGGCAAATTTTACAGATACAGAACCGTGTGGTGGGGTTACATCTAGCATGACATGAACCCAGAGGCCGTCTTCATGGGTATGGAACTTGGCTATCAGTTTCTGCTCAGTGATTCTACGTTGTTGTGTATCTTGAAGGTAGCCTTGGAGGACACTTATCCAAAAATTGGAGGCTGAATGCTCTTGACTGTGAAGTGTTCCCTGACTGGGAAGGAACATTCCTGTCTGGTGATTATTGTGCAGTGTCTGTTCATCCATTGTCATAGCATCTGCATGGTCTCACCAATATACCATGCCTTGGCGCATCCTTGCCTACAATGTATGAGATAGACAACATTGGCCGAATCACCTGACTATCTGCCGTGCACGTGGTGGGCCGTATTCCCATGTGTGATGGATTAGATTAGATTCCCTACAGCGTGGAAACAGGCCCTTCGGCCCAACAAGTCCACACTGCCCCTTTAAGCACCTCACCCAGACCCATTCCCCTATAACCTGAACACTATGGGCAATTTAGCATGGCTGATACATCTAGCCTGCACATCTTTCGACTGTGGGAGGAAACCGGAGCACCCGGAGGAAACCCACGCAGTCACAGTGAGAATGTGCAAACTCCACACAGACAGTCGCCTGAGGCTGGAATCGAATGCAGGTCCCTGGTACTGGGAGGCTGCAGTGCTAACCACTGAGCCACCGTGCTGCCCTGGTGGCACTGCCCATCTCAAAGATCTGACATGTCTTGCAGAGGTTGCCATGGCAGTGTGTGCAGTGTTGTGGTCAGAGCTCTCCTGTAGGATGGGCAGTGGGTTTGGTGATTGTTTGAAGGCAGGAATTGGAGGTGTAAGGATGATCTTGGCAGGATGCTCATCAATGACATTGTTGAAGGTTGCAAAGAACATAACATAGCCTCTCCACTCCAAGAAAGTACTTTACAACAAAGGGTGCTCTATCAGTCATATCCTGTGTCTGTCTTCTGAGGAGGTCATTGCAGTTTTTCATTGTGGCAGGTCGGAACTGATGACCAATGAGTTGAACATTGTATCCTGTTCTTTTGAGGGCGCCCTTCAAACTCTTTAAATGTCCACCACATTCCAACACATCTGAGCAGACCCTGTAAATATGAAATCACAAAAGAGGAGGAAAACAACAACAAACTGCCATTCCTAGATGTCACAGTAGAGTGAACAGTCAATGGGGAACTTCAAACCAGCGTCTACAGGAAAACAACACATATGGACCAAATACTGAACTACAGGAGCAACCATCCCAACACCCACAAACGAAGCTGCATTAGAACATTATTCCAACGAGCCACCACACACTGCAGAGCAGAGGAACTACGCAGAGCAGAAGAAAATCACCTATACAGCGTATTCAAAAAGAATGGGTACCCTATGAACACAGCCTGCCGATTCCTCAGCAATAAACCCAAACAAACAGACAAAACGGGCTCAGAAACCATAACCACTCTCCCCTACATCAAAGACATTTCCGAAATGACTGCCAGACTACTCGGACCTCTTGGCATCAGGGTAGCCCACAAACCCACCAACACACTAAAACAGCAGCTAATGAACTTAAAAGACCCGAAACAGACAACAAGCAAAACGAACGTCATCTACAAAATACCTTGCAAGAACTGTGACAAACACTACATTGGACAAACAGGCAGAAAGCTAGCCACCAGGATACATGAACATCAACTAGCCACAAAACGACATGACCCACTATCACTCGTATCCTTACATACAGATGAGGAAGGACACCACTTTGATTGGGACAACACATCCATCCTAGGACAAGCCAAACAGAGACATGCACGAGAATTCCTAGAAGCATGGCATTCCAACCGGAACTCCATCAACAAGCACATTGATTTGGAGCCAATCTACCATCCCCTGACAAAAAGACAAGGAAATGACATCACCAATGCAGGAAATGACATCACCAACCCAAGGAAACCTAAACAGATAAATAGAAAGCGGGACATAACACCAGTGCTTTGTGGGAGGGTCATTGATTATGTTCCCTAGAATAGTGACAAAACATCTGGGGACAAACCTTACAGCTCAGTGAACCAGCTCACATCTCGAACACAATAAAGACCCACTCTCTTGTGGACTGAGAGGACGAGAGTGCTGTCTTGGAGGTGAAAGGAGGACGTCGGGTTGGCTGTGCACCCTTGCGACCAGTGGATCTTAATGCTGGCTTCGGCCTAACGCTGGTTCAGGGGAGCAGCCAACCTGCAACGATGGCTGCGGCAAGTGCTCGTGCCCCAGGTCAGGGGGTCCGGAACACCATCCGTGTTTCTGTAAAGAAGGTGGATGAAGGTGCACCTGTGGACCGCACCTTCTTCGTGAAGAGGGTCCTGTTGGACTGTTGTGGGTTTGCTGCTGCGGACATTTACTGCCTGCGGGATTTCCCCGGAGGAGGTTTTTACGATGTGACCTTCCGGAGTGCCAAGCTTTGCGAGCGCTTCCTGGAGGTTTTCAAGGAGAAAGGAGGTGAGGGCCCCCTCTCTGTATTGACCGCTGTCCCACTGTTTGTGATGCCAGCACAGAGGAGCCGTATGGTGACTGTACACATGTACAACCCGCATGTGCCAGCAGTTGATGTCCTGACCTTCCTCGGAAGGTATGTGAAGGTGGAAGGGGACCTAACTGACATGGTGGACCCCTTTGGCATCTGGACGAGTAAGAGGCAGGTCAAGGGGACGCTGAGGATGGGCGCAGACGGGAATGTCGCACACCCACCGTCCAGCTTCGCGATCGGCGGGAGCAGGGGCTACCTGACCTATGCAGGGCAACCTAAAGTTTGCCATGCCTGTGGTAGGTCAGGTCACATGGCGGCCGACTGCAAAGTCACCATCTGCAGGAACTGCAGGGAGGAGGGACACCTGGCAAAGGATTGCCCACGAGAGAGAAGCTGCAACCTTTGCGGGGAAGCGGGCCACTTCTATAGGGCATGCCCGCGGCGGGGTACCACCTACGTCCAGGTCGCCGGCAGGGGAAATGCGGGGCCAGCCCCCCCCGGAGGAGAGGAAGGCACAAGGGCCCAGCAAGGACCCCACTAATGTGCAGGAGGGCCAGGCCGTGCAGGAGGGCCCAGCCCTGCAGGATGGGCCCGAGGCCAGCAAAGCACCCCTGCACGCTCCGATCCCCCCCGACAACCCGGAGCCAATGAAGGCGGCGACAGGCGACCCAGGGGAGTGGACTACAGTCCGGAAAGCGAGGAGGAAGGTGCGTCGACGGGCCCAGGAACCGCAACAATCAGGAGGGAAGAGACAGCTACAGGGGGGCTATAAGAGCTCCTCTGACGAGGAGGATTCGGAGAGGGCCCACCCGAAGCAGAAGTTAAAGGTCTCGAGGGGGAAGGAAAGCAGCACCCCGCTTCCAGGTGACGGGAGGCGTCCGGAGGCTCACTCCGACACCCAGTCAAGTGCCGCTGGAGCACTGGAGGGCCCCCCCGAACTTCCAGGCGGGAAGGAGGAAACAGCACGTCCCCAGCCTGATCCGGAGCCGGACCCTCCTGCCTCCGCACCCCTGATGGGGGAATGCCACCCGGAAGGCAGCACAGACGGTTTCCTGAGCCCAGAGAGCGTCCAGCAGTTAGCCCGGGCAATGGGCATGAAGGGACAGATGGAGGGGCTGGACCTTGGACTTGGGGAGGGTACTGCGGTCACTGCCACAATGGGGGTACGAATTGCGAGCATTAATGTGCGCAGTGTCAGGTCAACCGCGAGATGTGTGTCCACGTTGGCCTACCTGACCACCATCAAGGCGGACCTCCTGTTTCTGCAGGAGTGTGGTATACCGCACCTCAGCAGGTACGGGAAATGGTCCGGCGCCTGGACCTGTGGGCCTTCGATCTGGTCGGGGGGTAACGACTGTCGCCCCTCGGGCCTGGCTATTCTGCTGCGGGGGCACAACTTCACCATCTCTCAGGTTCAGGAGGTGGTGGGGGGGGCGCCTCCTAGTGGCTGACATCACCTACAGGAATGCTCCCCTGAGGCTGATCAACGTGTACGCCCCAGCGGTACGGAGTGAGCGGTTGGCCGTCCTGCAGCGGCTTCCACCCCTGCTGGTTACGTCCAGGCCGGTCATCCTGGGTGGAGACTTCAACTGCATCATTGATGCAGATGGAAGATCCGGCGTGGGGACAGCGGGTGGGGGGATTCAACTGGACGTCACGTCCAGATTCCTGATGGGCACGGTGAAGGACGCCAAGCTGCTCGACGTCTTCAGCACCCCTGCAGACGGAGCGCAGCAGAGGTACACCTGGTCGCGGCCAGACGGGTCTATCCGCTCAAGGATAGACTTCCTGTTTGTGTCACGGACGTTCTCGGTCAGATCCACTGGTGTCGAGCCGGTGTTCTTCTCTGACCACTGCCTCCTGCTGGCCGACTGTCACTTACAGGACGACCAGCCGGCCGGCAAGGGGACGTGGAAGCTCAACACGACTCTGTTGACCCCAGAGAACGTCGAGGAGCTTAAGAGGGAGTACAACAGTTGGAGGACCGTGAAACCCCTCTTTGAGTCTCCAGGCGACTGGTGGGAGATGGTGAAGGAGAACATCAAGAGGTTCTTTGTCCTCAAGGGTGTTCAGAAGGCAAGAGAGAGGCGGGGAAAGCTGTCGCGACTCCAGAAAAGGGTGCAGAACCCGCTCCTTCTGCAGTTGATGGGGGTCGATGTCACGGAGGACCTCCGCGAGGTGAGGGGCCAGCAAGCCTCGCTCTTCGCCGCGGAGGCCTCCAGGATAATCTTCCGGTCCAGGTTCCGCTCTGTGGAGCAGGACGAGACGTGCTCGCGTTTCTTCTTTCAGAAGGTGCACAAAGAGAGCTCTGTGCTTAGCCGGCTGAAGGAGGTCGACGGCTCGGTGACGTCGTCTCGGCCCGACGTTTGGAGGATCAGCAGATCCTTCTATGCCGGACTGTACGACACGAAGCCCACGGACAGCACGGCCTCCGAGTCGTTCCTGTCGTCTATCACGGAGGTCTTAGACGACGGCACGAGGGAGTGGCTGGACCGGCCGATATCCCTGGACGAGCTGGCCAGAGCCCTCAAGTCCTTGCAGAGGAATAGGACTCCCGGAAGTGATGGCTTACCGGTCGAGCTGTATTCTGCTCTGTGGGGCCTGGTCGGCCAGGACCTGCTGGAGGTGTACGATAGTGCGCTTCGGGCAGGGGAAATGTGCAAGTCCATGAGGAAGGGCATCATCACCCTCATTTACAAGAGGAAGGGGGAGAGGGAAGAAATTAAGAATTGGCGTCCCATTTCACTTTTGAACATGGACTACAAAATCCTGGCCAAGGTCATTGCCAACCGGGTCAGGTCTGTCCTGGAGTCGGTGATTCACCCTGACCAAACCTGTGCTGTGCCGGGCAGGAAGATCGCTGAGAGCCTCGCGCTCATCAGGGATACGATCGCCTACGTACAGGACAGGCGGGTGGACACCTGCCTCGTCAGCCTGGACCAGGAGAAGGCCTTCGACAGGGTCTCTCATGCTTACATGAGGGACGTCCTCTCCCAATTGGGGTTCGGGGAGGGCATCCGCAATTGGATCCGGCTGTTCTACGCCAACATCGTTAGCGCAGTCTCGATCAACGGGTGGGAATCAGACAGTTTTCCTGTTAGATCTGGAGTCAGGCAGGGCTGCCCGCTCTCTCCTGCCTTGTTCGTGTGCTGTGTGGAGCCCTTCGCCGCCTCCATCAGGAAGGACGTGAGCCTGAAAGGCGTGACTATCCCAGGCAGCGGAGGCCTTCAGGTCAAGACCTCCCTGTACATGGATGATGTCGCCGTCTTCTGCACCGATCGTCGGTCGGTGAGTAGGCTGTTGGACATCTGCGGCCAGTTTGAACTGGCCTCGGGTGCCAAAGTCAATAGGGGTAAGAGCGAGGTCATGTTCTTCGGGAACTGGGACGACCGCTCCTTCATCCCCTTCACCGTCAGGACAGACTACCTGAAGGTGCTGGGTGTTTGGTTTGGTGGAGCTGGGGCATGCACTAAGACTTGGGAGGAGCGTATCTCCAAATTTAAGCAGAAGCTGGGCAGGTGGACGCTCCGGTCCCTCTCCATCGCAGGTAAGAGCCTGGTTGTCAGGTGCGAGGGGCTTTCGGTACTGTTGTATGTGGCGCAGGCCTGGCCTATTACCTGGACCTGCGCCGCTGCGGTCACCCGGGCCATCTTCCACTTCATTTGGGGGTCGAGGATGGACCGGGTCCGCAGAGATACCATGTACAAAGACCTGGGAAATGGGGGAAAGGGCGTACCGAACGCCACCCTCGCCCTGACGGCTACCTTTGTGTGTGGCTGCATCAAGCTGTGTGTAGATCCTCAGTATGCAAACACCAAGTGTCACTACTTACTGAGGTTCTACCTGTCCCCGGTGTTGCGAAGGATGGGCCTGGCCTCGTTGCCGCGGAACGCTCCGAGTAGTTGGACTGTTCCGTACCACCTGTCCTTCGTGGAGAAATTTTTGAAAGGAAACACCTTTGACCACAAGGCCGTCAGGCAGTGGTCAGCACGTAGTATCCTCAGGACCCTTCGGGAAAAGGAGAGGGTGGATCCCATCGTGTGGTTCCCCACGCAGACTGCCAAAGTCGTTTGGCAGAATGCCTCATCGCCAGAACTTTCAAACAAGCACAAGGACATTGCTTGGCTGGCGGTGAGAGGGGCTCTGCCAGTGAGATCCTTTATGCGTGCCCGGAATCTCTGCACCACCGCACGCTGCCCTCGAGGTGGCTGCGGGGGGGACGAGACTGTCGATCACCTCCTTCTGGAGTGTGCCTATGCGCAGGAGGTCTGGAGGGGGATGCAGTGGTATTTGTCGAGGTTCGTCCCGAGCAGCTCCGTGACGCGGGACTCCATGCTCTACGGGCTGTTTCCGGGGACGCACACCGAGACCAACATCAACTGCGCCTGGAGGACCATCAATGCGGTGAAAGACGCTCTTTGGTCTGCCCGCAACTTGCTGGTCTGCCAGCTGAAAGAACTGCCCCCGACCGAGTGTTGCAGACTGGCGCACTCCAAGGTCCAGGGCTACGTGCTGAGGGATGCGCTAAAGCTTGGGGCAGCCGCCGCCAAGGCGCGGTGGGGAAAGACCAGCATGTGAGCCCCCTCGCCCAGAAAAGGGAATAGAATCCTATCTGGTAACTGGGCCCAGCTGGCGCCTTCCCCAACTGGTCAGGGGGCCAACTGGGACTGTGCGGGGTGACGACTGCCGGGGCGGTTTCTTTGCTTTGTTTTTTTTTCTCTGTTTTGTTTTTTTTTCCCTTTAGTTGGTGTACGTACCCCCTGGGTTACCCGGAGTGGCTTGCATGACTGGGTAGGTGTATAAATGTTTTATTTTTTGTACATTCTATGAATAAAGTATATTTTTTCAAATAAAAAAAAAGGTGACAAAACATCTGGGGACAAACCTTACAGCTCAGTGAACCAGCTCACATCTCGAACACAATAAAGACCCACTCTCTTGTGGACTGAGAGGACGAGAGTGCTGTCTTGGAGGTGAAAGGAGGACGTCGGGTTGGCTGTGCACCCTTGCGACCAGTGGATCTTAATGCTGGCTTTGGCCTAACGCTGGTTCAGGGGAGCAGCCAACCTGCAACGATGGCTGCGGCAAGTGCTCGTGCCCCAGGTCAGGGGGTCCGGAACACCATCCGTGTTTCTGTAAAGAAGGTGGATGAAGGTGCACCTGTGGACCGCACCTTCTTCGTGAAGAGGGTCCTGTTGGACTGTTGTGGGTTCGCTGCTGCGGACATTTACTGCCTGCGGGATTTCCCCGGAGGGGGTTTTTACGATGTGACCTTCCGGAGTGCCAAGCTTTGCGAGCGCTTCCTGGAGGTTTTCAAGGAGAAAGGAGGTGAGGGCCCCCTCTCTGTATTGACCGCTGTCCCACTGTTTGTGATGCCAGCGCAGAGGAGCCGTATGGTGACTGTACACATGTACAACCCACATGTGCCAGCAGTTGATGTCCTGACCTTCCTCGGAAGGTATGTGAAGGTGGAAGGGGACCTAACTGACATGGTGGACCCCTTTGGCATCTGGACGAGTAAGAGGCAGGTCAAGGTGACGCTGAGGATGGGCGCAGACGGGAATGTCGCACACCCACCGTCCAGCTTCGCAATCGGCGGGAGCAGGGGCTACCTGACCTATGCAGGGCAACCTAAAGTCTGCCATGCCTGTGGTAGGTCAGGTCACATGGCGGCCGACTGCAAAGTCACCATCTGCAGGAACTGCAGGGAGGAGGGACACCTTGCAAAGGATTGCCCACGAGAGAGAAGCTGCAACCTTTGCGGGGAAGCGGGCCACTTCTATAGGGCATGCCCGCGGCGGGGTACCACCTACGTCCAGGTCGCCGGCAGGGGAAATGCGGGGCCAGCCCCCCCGGAGGAGAGGAAGGCACCAGGGCCCATCAAGGACCCCACTAATGTGCAGGAGGGCCAGGCCGTGCAGGAGGGCCCAGCCCTGCAGGATGGGCCCGAGGCCAGCAAAGCACCCCTGCACGCTCCGATCCCCCCCGACAACCCGGAGCCAATGGAGGCGGCGACAGGCAACCCAGGGGAGTGGGCTACAGTCCGGAAAGCGAGGAGGAAGGTGCATCGACGGGCCCAGGAACCGCAACAATCAGGAGGGAAGAGGCAGCTACAGGGGGGCTATAAGAGCTCCTCTGACGAGGAGGATTCGGAGAGGGCCCACCCGAAGCAGAAGTTAAAGGTCTCGAGGGGGAAGGAAAGCAGCACCCCGCTTCCAGGTGACGGGAGGCGTCCGGAGGCTCACTCCGACACCCAGTCAAGTGCCGCTGGAGCACTGGAGGGCCCCCCGGAACTTCCAGGCGGGAAGGAGGAAACAGCACGTCCCCAGCCTGATCCGGAGCCGGGCCCTCCTGCCTCCGCACCCCTGGCGGGGGGATGCCACCCGGAAGGCAGCACAGACGGTTTCCTGAGCCCAGAGAGCGTCCAGCAGTTAGCCCGGGCAATGGGCATGAAGGGACAGATGGAGGGGCTGGACCTTGGACTTGGGGAGGGTACTGCGGTCACTGCCCACAATGGGGGTACGAATTGAGAGCATTAATGTGCGCAGCGTCAAGTCAACCGCAAGATGTGTGTCCACGTTGGCCCACCTGACCACTGTCAAGGCAGACCTCCTGTTTCTGCAGGAGTGCGGGATACCGCACCTCAGCAGGTACGGGAAATGGTCCGGCGCCTGGACCTGTGGGCCTTCGATCTGGTTGGGGGGTAACGACTGTCGCTCCGCGGGCCTGGCTATTCTGCTGCGGGGGCACAACTTCACCATCTCTCAAGTTCAGGAGGTGGTGGGGGGACGCCTCCTAGTGGCTGATGTCACCTACAGGAACGCTCCCCTGAGGCTGATCAACGTGTACGCCCCAGCGGTACGGAGTGAGCGGTTGGCCGTCCTGCAGCGGCTTCCACCCCTGCTGGCTACGTCCAGGCCGGTCATCCTAGGCGGAGACTTCAACTGCATCATTGATGCAGATGGAAGATCCGGCGTGGGGACAGCGGGTGGGGGGATTCAACTGGACGTCACGTCCAGATTCCTGATGGGCACGGTGAAGGACGCCAAGCTGCTCGACGTCTTCAGCACCCCTGCAGACGGAGTGCAGCAGAGGTACACCTGGTCGCGGCCAGACGGGTCTATCCGCTCAAGGATAGACTTCCTGTTTGTGTCACGGACGTTCTCGGTCAGATCCACTGGTGTCGAGCCGGTGTTCTTCTCTGACCACTGCCTCCTGTTGGCCGACTGTCACTTACAGGACGACCAGCCGGCCGGCAAGGGGACGTGGAAGCTCAACACGACTCTGTTGACCCCAGAGAACGTCGAGGAGCTTAAGAGGGAGTACACCGGTTGGAGAACCGTGAAACCCCTCTTTGAGTCTCCAGGCGACTGGTGGGAGACGGTGAAGGAGAACATCAAGAGGTTCATTGTCCTCAAGGGTGTTCAGAAGGCAAGAGAGAGGCGGGGAAAGCTGTCGCGACTCCAGAAAAGGGTGCAGAACCTGCTCCTTCTGCAGTTGATGGGGGTCGATGTCACGGAGGACCTCCGCGAGGTGAGGGGCCAGCAAGCCTCGCTCTTCGCCGCGGAGGCCTCCAGGATAATCTTCCGGTCCAGGGTCCGCTCTGTGGAGCAGGACGAGACGTGCTCGCGTTTCTTCTTTCAGAAGGTGCACAAAAAGAGCTCTGTGCTTAGCCGGCTGAAGGAGGACGACGGCTCGGTGACGTCGTCTCGGCCCGACGTTTGGAGGATCAGCAGATCCTTCTATGCCGGACTGTACGACACGAAGCCCACGGACAGCACGGCCTCCGAGTCGTTCCCGTCGTCTATCACGGAGGTCTTAGACGACGGCACGAGGGAGTGGCTGGACCGGCCGATATCCCTGGACGAGCTGGCCAGAGCCCTCAAGTCCTTGCAGAGGAATAGGACTCCCGGGAGCGATGGCTTACCGGTCGAGCTGTATTCCGCTCTGTGGGACCTGGTCGGCAGGACCTGCTGGAGGTGTACGATAGTGCGCTTCGGGCAGGGGAAATGTGCAAGTCCATGAGGAAGGGCATCATCACCCTCATTTACAAGAGGAAGGGGGAGAGGGAAGAAATTAAGAATTGGCGTCCCATTTCACTTTTGAACGTGGACTACAAAATCCTGGCCAAGGTCATTGCCAACCGGGTCAGGTCTGTCCTGGAGTCGGTGATTCACCCTGACCAAACCTGTGCTGTGCCGGGCAGGAAGATCGCTGAGAGCCTCGCGCTCATCAGGGATACGATCGCCTACGTACAGGACAGGCGGGTGGACACCTGCCTCGTCAGCCTGGACCAGGAGAAGGCCTTCGACAGGGTCTCTCATGCTTACATGAGGGACGTCCTCTCCAAATTGGGGTTCGGGGAGGGCATCCGCAATTGGATCCGGCTGTTCTACGCAAACATCGTTAGCGCAGTCTCGATCAACGGGTGGGAATCAGACAGTTTTCCTGTTAGATCTGGAGTCAGGCAGGGCTGCCCGCTCTCTCCTGCCTTGTTCGTGTGCTGTGTGGAGCCCTTCGCCGCCTCCATCAGGAAGGACATGAGCCTGAAGGGCGTGACTATCCCAGGCAGCGGAGGCCTTCAGGTCAAGACCTCCCTGTACATGGATGATGTCGCCGTCTTCTGCACCGATCGTCGGTCGGTGAGTAGGCTGTTGGACATCTGCGGCCAGTTTGAACTGGCCTCGGGTGCCAAAGTCAATAGGGGTAAGAGCGAGGTCATGTTCTTCGGGAACTGGGACGACCGCTCCTTCATCCCCTTCACCGTCAGGACAGACTACCTGAAGGTGCTGGGTGTTTGGTTTGGTGGAGCTGGGGCATGCACTAAGACTTGGGAGGAGCGTATCTCCAAATTTAAGCAGAAGCTGGGCAGGTGGACGCTCCGGTCCCTCTCCATCGCAGGTAAGAACCTGGTTGTCAGGTGCGAGGGGCTTTCGGTACTGTTGTATGTGGCGCAGGCCTGGCCTATTACCTGGACCTGCGCCGCTGCGGTCACCCGGGCCATCTTCCACTTCATTTGGGGGTCGAGGATGGACCGGGTCCGCAGAGATACCATGTACAAAGACCTGGGAAATGGGGGAAAGGGCGTACCGAACGCCACCCTCGCCCTGACGGCTACCTTTGTGTGTGGCTGCATCAAGCTGTGCGTAGATCCTCAGTACGCAAACACCAAGTGTCACTACTTACTGAGGTTCTACCTGTCCCCGGTGTTGCGAAGGATGGGCCTGGCCTCGTTGCCGCGGAACGCTCCGAGTAGTTGGACCGTTCCGTACCACCTGTCCTTCGTGGAGAAATTTTTGAAAGGAAACACCTTTGACCACAAGGCCGTCAGGCAGTGGTCAGCACGTAGTATCCTCAGGACCCTTCGGGAAAAGGAGAGGGTGGATCCCGTCGTGTGGTTCCCCATGCAGACTGCCAAAGTCATTTGGCAGAATGCCTCATCGCCAGAACTTTCAAACAAGCACAAGGACATTGCTTGGCTGGCGGTGAGAGGGGCTCTGCCAGTGAGATCCTTTATGCATGCCCGGAATCTCTGCACCACCGCACGCTGCCCTCGAGGTGGCTGCGGGGGGGACGAGACTGTCGATCACCTCCTTCTGGAGTGTGCCTATGCGCAGGAGGTCTGGAGGGGGATGCAGTGGTATTTGTCGAGGTTCGTCCCGAGCAGCTCCGTGACGCGGGACTCCGTGCTCTACGGGCTGTTTCCGGGGACGCACACCGAGACCAACATCAACTGCGCCTGGAGGACCATCAATGCGGTGAAAGACGCTCTTTGGTCTGCCCGCAACTTGCTGGTCTGCCAGCTGAAAGAACTGACCCCGACCGAGTGTTGCAGACTGGCGCACTCCAAGGTCCAGGGCTACGTGCTGAGGGACGCGCTAAAGCTTGGGGCAGCCGCCGCCAAGGCGCGGTGGGGAAAGACCACCGTATGAGCCCCCTCGTCCAGAAAAGGGAAAAGAATCCTATCTGGTAACTGGGCCCAGCTGGCGCCTTCCCCAACTGGTCAGGGGGCCAACTGGGACTGTGCGGGGTGACGACTGCCGGGGCGGTTTCTTTGCTTTGTTTCTTTTTTCTCTGTTTTGTTTTTTTTTCCCTTTAATTGGTGTACGTACCCCCTGGGTAACCCGGAGTGGCTTGCATGACTGGGTAGGTGTATAAATGTTTTATTTTTTGTACATTCTATGAATAAAGTATATTTTTTCAAATAAAAAAAAGTGACGAAACGTCTGAAAACTAAACTTCCAGCTCAGCGAGCAAACTTACATCCAGGGCTTGCTCTTATGGGATAGTTTCTTTAATATGTTCACAGTGGAAGCCAGAAAAGTGTAGCATCATGAGGTTATCTTTGGGCTTGCAATGCAGAGAGGTACTGCGGTGCCCATCCCTAATGGAGCTACGTGTGTCCAAGAATGAGACTGATTTTTCAGAGTAGTTTATGGTAATTCTTTTGGTGGGATGATACTTGTTGATATCACTATGTTGTCATTTCAGTGGTTCCTCACCATCAGTTCAAAGGAACAAAATGTTGTTGATGTATCTGGTGTATATCATTGTTCAGAAGTCCTGCACGGTGAAGAAGTCTTGCTCGAACTTGTAAGTATACACTATTTTTTTGTGATATTTTGTTTCCTAACAATCTATTTCTATTTGTGCTAATTCTGCAGCACTGGTATTGGATCTTTAATAGTTCAGATATTATTGTACCATTTCTTTTTCCTGCTCAACAGCCTTGAGCACACATAACATACTGCATTATGTTCAATTTCCTTTTATGTTTAGAGATTATTAATGTCAATATGCATTGGTTCAGAAGATGAAGGGGAATGAAGAGACTTCAGCCTGAATTTAGAAGTTAACAAAATGTGTTAATGTGTTGCCTGCATCTCAACCAGCACTTACGCAATCTAAAGATATTTATGATTTTGTAGAATCTCCTCAAATTAGCAGGGAAACATTAGTTGTTTATCATAATATACTGGCATCAGGAATAAGCCCAACGTCACTTGAATTATCATTAAAAAGTATTCTTGCTTTCTACGAGACAATCACCTATTTTGAGACTCAATCTGCATGCTAAGAAGTAAAATATATCATAGCTTTCAAAGTCAATAAAATGTGATGGGATGAAGTAGGTTTTTGATAAAAAATGGTAAGTAGGAAAATTGCAGACTCACAGCTTAGTTTACATTGTATTCTATTCTATTTTTCTATTTTCTTTCTCATTCAGGATATAAAAAAGGCTGTTGATGCAGTCTCACTTATTTTGTGGTTGTACCCAAGTCGAATTATTCCCTGTGTTTCCTTGCAGTTGGATTCATTGGTTACAGAAGGCTTTGAGCAAATGGAAGGACATAGTGAGTTTACTGTGTAGTTGAAGCATCACATCCCATTCAATATAGTAAGATATAGAAGGGAACTGAAATATAATTCCTCATACCTCAGTACTAGTACTGCCAGAACTTACTGAAAATCAAAGTGTTTCATCTTGGACTTTCTCTTGAGAGTACAGGGAAACTCACCGAAAATGCAGATCTGAAGTCTGGGCTGGGTACTGGGCCGATATAAGGGAGTGATTGAGATGGAGCTATTGAGAGAGGGCAAAGCAAGACCAGGTTATAGTCTTTGAAACAGTTGTGGGGCACCTCTGTTTGTCCCAGTCTCATTAAAGTAATTATATTCTTTAGTGGAAAGCTTACTTTTTTATTATAAAGCTTCAATGGCATCTTATTGTTGAACAAGCACCCATGTTCCAAAATTATGACAGTGATGGATGGAATGTATAGCTGGATTCTTTTTGCCCAGGTAGAAATGTCAATTACTAGGGGAGATAGTTTTAAGGTAAAATGAGAGGGTGCAGAAAAGATTTACAAGGATGTTGCCAGGACTGGAGAGTTTGAATGTTGAGAGTCTGAGTTATAGGGAGAGGCTGAATAGGCTGTGGTATTTTTCCCTGGAGCAATGACATTGTAGAGGTTTCTAAAATCATGAGGGGCCTATATAGGGTGAATATCCAAGGTCTTTTTCCCAGGGTAGGGGAGTCTAGAACTAGAGGACATAGCTTTAAGTTGAAAGTGGAAAGATTTAAAAGTACATGAAGGGTAATATTTTCATGCAAAGGGTAGTGTGTGTATGAAACGAGCTCCAGACAAAATTGTAGAGAGACATACAATGACATCATTTAAATGGCATCAGGATAGGTATCTGAACAAGAAGGGTTTAGAGGGATATGGGAAAAATGCTGGCAAATGGGATGAGGTCAAACTGGGATGTTCGGTCAAAACAAACAAGTTGGATCATAAAAGGGCCTGTTTCCATGCTGTAGGGCTCTATGACTTTATGAGATAAGTTTCAGGTAACTGTGAGAGGTAAGCTTTTTGCACAAAGGATTGTAACTGTCTGGAATGCGCTGCTATAGGGAGTGGTGGAAACAGATATAATAGCAACTTAAGAGGCATCTTGACAAGTACATAATTATGTAGGGAATAGAGGGATTCTGTCTTGCGTAGAGGCAAAAGGTTTTTCATTTCCTATCAGTGCAGGCTTGGTGAGGCTAAAGGGCCCATTCTTGTGCTGTACTGTTTTTTGACCAACGTTTGGACAATCTGTGAATAAATCATTTTATTTTTTCCAAATGTAACTGTTTCTTGCCCAAAATAATTTAAAAAATAATACTCCACAGCACTTTATTTTTTACCCCAAGCTTAGAGGTTATGCGTTGTTTCTCCAAGAAGTGTAGTTGGATATTTTTAAGCCTGTTGCAAGTAATTCTTTCATCTTTGCTCGAGTAAGTTTTTTGTTCCAATATACTAGGTTTATTCCTTGTCAAAGAAAAAGGATTGATTAAGCGATGCATCAGTTCATATGGTGACATGATCAAATGAATTCAGTTTGTAGTCCAATGCACTCTAATCTTGCACAGAAGCATGAAGCTTAGAAATTTTATGTGTCTTCATCAAAACATAAGGCAGTTATTGATTATTAGAACTGAATTTTAATTAATGATGCTGCAGTTTGATGGTTAGCTTTGTGGACTATTGTGTGATTGTTATGATCATACAAAGTAGAAGGAGAAGTAAACCATTTGCCCCCTTGAGTTTGCTCTGACATTCAATAAGATCATGACTGATCTGTTTGCATTTTGAATTCTTATGTGCCCCAGTAACTCTCAGTTCTCCTACCGAACAAGAACCTGTCCAAAACTAAAACAGATTGCGCCGGAGAAAGTCAGCAGGTCTGGCATCTGTCGAGAAAGAAACAAAATTAACATTTTGATTTTTCTTCAGAATAAGAATCTATCTAAATTTGCCCTACAAATATACAATGAATCTGCATTAATTGTCTTCTGAGGCAGTAACTTCTAAAGTTGCATGATCTTCTCAAAGAAAAAAACACTCCTCGTCTCTGTCCAGAAAGGGAAACCCTAAATTTTATAATGGTGAACATTACGTCCCATGCCATTCTGTACTGAGCCACAAGAGGCAACATCCTCAAGATGACAGAGCTAACTAGGATGCTGCGTAGCCCGCTGTGTTCACCCAGCTCCACACCTTGTTGTCACGGCAGGTAGTGTTCAGGCTGAGCACATCTGCTCCAGGCCGGCTGCGTTCTTTATCTATCTCTCCTTTTCATCATTTTTCTTTTGCCTTTTCTTTTCTTCATCTTCTTGACATTATGGGGAGGCCAGAGGTGTGTTGGAGGTGAGTCCTGGTTCGCTAGCCCCGGTGGGTAGGCTCTTTCATCAGCAGCAGGTTGTCAACTAAGGTCGTGTCATTGCCTGCTGGGGGGGGGTGGGGGGGCTCCTGGCTGCGGTAGACCTGGAGTGGCAACCTTGCAGATGACCTCGAGCTGTATTTCAGACCCCAGCCAATGAAAATTGACTCTATTTAAGGACTTCCTTTTGATTCTTTTGTATCTCCAATTATGGCGGCAGAGCACTATTCATTGTATCTCTCTAATAATGTGTGACAATAAATTATTCATTCTGTCATCCTTCCCATGTCCATTTTGTCAAGAACTTTCAGAATTGTATATATATCTTGCAGTCTTCTAAACCCCAGTAGAAACAAGTCCAGTCTGTCCATCAAACTGAAAGAAAAGCCATAAAATGCAGAAAACACTAGTAGTAAGCCAGAGGGTTGGGAAAATTTTAGGAACCAATAACAGATGCCCAAAAAATAAAGACAGAGAAAATAATTTTGAGAGTAAACAAGTAAGTAATAGACACCAAGAGCTTTTTTGAATATACAAAAATTAAACAGGAGGCCAAACTGAACAGAGGCACGTTACAGAATGAAGCTGAAGAATTAATAGTGGAGAAATGAGAATTAGCAGAGGAGTTGAATGAATACTTTTTTAGTTTTCATGGTAGAAGACAGTACTAGCATTCCAAATATATGAAATAGTCAAGGGGAAAATAGATGAAACAAGTATAATAACTATAACTTCGGAACAACGATGAAGGAACTTAATGAGGCCAGAGGCCAAGAATCCCTTGACCCTGATAGGTTGCATACAAGGATTTTAAAGGGAGCAGATGTTGAAATAATGGATGCACTGACAGTAAATTCCACGCATCCTTAGTTTTGAGAAAAATCTGAGGATTGAAAAACTACCAATGTAATTCCTTATTCAAAAAAGGAGGGAGATAAAAAAGTAATTTGCTATAGGACAGTAATCTTAACACTTTTATTTGGGAAAAACGTTGGTGTCTATTATGAAAAAAGTAATAGCAGAGCATTTAGACATGCATAGTATAAGTAAGCAAATTCAGCATGGTGTCATGAGCAGAAATCAAGCCTAATGAATCTATTCACCTTCTTTCAGGAGCTAACAAGCGGGATGTATAAATTGGAAACAGTAGATATAATATATTTGCATTTGTAAAAGGAGTTCAAATAGTTATCACACGTAAGACAACTTCACAAGAACCCATGTTGTGGAGGTAGTAATATGTGTAAAAGATTGGCTGAGTAAAAGAAGACAGAGTTGGGACTAGGGAAGGACCAAAGTTATGCCCCTTTTGGTATTGATCCATCAACTAAGGGGAACAGTTATTCCCTATCCGCCCAGCCTGAATTCCTCATAAGCTTAAACAGCTCAGTCAGGACCCCCTCAGCCTTCTCTGCTCTAAACAAAACTATCTCTACACACAAGAAGGCTATCACGTAAATCTATGTATTGGCCAGGACTGAATCAGGACAAACAATGACTCAAAGGGATGCGAAGCATGCCACATGTACCAAATGCAGCAGTGCAGGGGCTTCAGTATCCACTCAATATTCCATCCACTCCTGGGATGAAAATAGCTATAGACCCCTTCACATATCACAGGTAAGAAAACATCTTTATCATGAATTATATCTCTCAACTTTCAGTTGTTCAATGCCATGGCAACATAATGAGTGTAACAATCGCTGACATGATCACAGCTAATTTCAGTTTATTCAGTGTTCTAGAATAGTGTCTGACCACAGTCTACAGTTTATTGACAGATTGCTTCAGGACATTTCTCAAAATGAACCAGTGACCCATATCACATCATCATCCCACTATCCTTGCTCAAACAACCCAGCAGAAGATATAGATGTGCCATCCAATCGATGGTGATCCAGTCGTGAGCAAACGAACAAGTCTTCTAAAGTGCATTGCTACATTTTTGTGCAACACCAATTGAGAAGGAACTATTGATGCCACCCCCTCCCACCCAGCACAACTTCGCTCAAAAGCCAACTGTGACCAGCAACCAACTGTTTAATCATTCTGACACAAGGCAATCTTTTTCAACACGGAGAAGCGTAAAAAAAACACATAGCCTGTGAGCAAATAAGGAACTGCCAAAACTGTTCAGTGAGCGCACATTTCAAATCAGAAATACAGTAACGAATACATAGATACCAGCGTAGTTTTCTAAAAGTTGCAGCTAGCCCTGATCATGGAAAGCTATTAATGAGGAAATAGAAGCCAACTCAGAGAAATATAAGACACATCAATCATGCACAAAGTGCGCGAAGAAGAAAGTTATGGTAATAATTGTGCAATGATGTTGACTGACAGCAACTGCAAGAAAGACAACCAAGTTGTCAACCAGAAACTACCAAGAACAATATGTACCTCTCAAGATAAGTATATAATCACCAGATTAGGACGAGTTGTCAAAATTCCAAAATATTACATTGAAGTTTTGATGTTCAATTGTGTCAGCTGTTTTATTGAATTAGCGACACATGCTGATGCACAAACTTATACATCTGATTAGAATTTTGTTCATTTCTTTCATTGGAAGCTAGGGAATATCATTGTATCCTCTAGCTAGTTGTATTTTGTCCTTATATTAGTATACCTTTAAGAGGCATACATATGATATCATCACCATGTCATAGCACACAACCAGAGGGTATAAAGATCTCAGACTCCATCCTAACTGGGGTCACTTGAAGAATGACACACTGTTGAACAGTGTTACTGTTTGTAGTCAAATAGCTTAGTATTAGAGCAGACCCTGAAATGCCTGTAACGAGAACATGTATATATTGGGAGTTGCAATAAATCTTTCATAAATCGTTCAATACTGTTAGCTATATCTAGTGCTTACGATATAACAGGTAAAGTAAGGATTGCCTCATTATGTACAAATACCCTGACAAAGGCAAAAACCCATATCATAAGAATGTTAGATAGGATCATAGGAGTAGGAGTGGGCCATCTGGCCCTTCAAGCCTGCTCGGCCATTTAATAAGATCATGGCTGAACTTTCTGTGAACTCAGCTCCACTTACCCACCCACTCACCATAACTCTTAATTTCTTTGCTGTTCAAAAATCCATCTTTCTTTGCCTTGAAAGCAACCAACGAGGTAAACTCAACTGCTTCACTGGTCAGGGAAATCCAGAGATTCACAACCCTTTGGGTGAAGAAGTTCCTCCTCAACTCAGCCCTAAATCTGCTCCCCCTTGTTGTGAAGCTATGCCCCCTAGTCCTAGTTTTGCCTGCCAGCTGAAACAACCTCCCTGCTTTTACCTTATCTATTCCGTTCATTATTTTATTGTTTCTGTAAGATCAGCATCGACCTGCCTACCTGATACCCAGCACCATTTCTACCTCAATTATGGGCGCTTCAGGATCAATTTCTTCCTGGTAACTTTTAAAATTGACACTACAGCCTTCAGTGCTGATGAGGTGATTTTTGTAACGGTTAAGAGTACATGTGAACTGAAAGGATGTTTTTTTCTAAATTTCAGTAATTTCAGTCCAGAAGCAGAATCAAACCTTTGCAGAAATCCCTTTTGTACATCACGTAGCAGAAGCCTATGCCTTGCAGTCAAATCCATTTTTCCTTGGCTTGCTGTATATCCAATGGTCATAAGATTTCAAGTGCCTTATACTTCGTATGCATCTTTGGATAATTTGTTCCACAGCATTTTATAATTTAACCTGCTTAATGTTAATATAGATTTCCCTCTGAAGACAGACTCCCCCCAACTATTTCAAATTAGCTTGAAATTAAAATAAATGTGAAAGGAAACCTTTGCAGTATCAGGATTAAGTAGAAAAATAACTATATAAATAGCAATATGAAAACATCAGCATGCAAATTGCTCTGCCCTTCATGTTAGACCTTTGCTCCATTTTGTTGTGTTTTATAATATTTCATAATATTGCACCCCCACTACCCACCAAAAGAAACACACCAGTGATGTTATTTTGTAATACAATGGTTTTGTTTTATTATACTGTTGATATCACCTCATCGTACTAGTTAGCCACTCCCAATTATTTCTGCTCCCTATTTTGGTTTCCCCTGCACCTTGAGAAATGTCTCTTTTCAGGTAATTTCTAGTTGGAAATAAACATTGAATCTGCTTATACCATCCTATCAGTCATGCAGTTTAAATTAAAAGAAACCACTGGGTGAAAGAATACTTCTCATCTGCCCCTTGGGTTTTATGCCAATTATTGTAAATCTGTGGTTAATGACCCTCCTACTTATGGAAACAGTCTCTGCTACTCTGTCAACACCTTTCATTATATCTGATTTTAAATTCTGTTCCCATTTCTCTTTCTCTTGTGATCCTGCCTGGTACTTGGAGCATTTGTTGCATTGCAAATTAGGTTTGATAATAAGGGGTCTTTGCAGAGCTTACAAAGGCAGGAAGACAATTTATTCAGTGTCACAAATGAAAGAAATAGCACCGAACATTTTTGCATCAACATATCTTTCAAGACCTCCCTGCATATGATTGGAAGTGAACAAATGCAGTCTTGACTAATGGAAAATAAAGGGATGCTGTCACTTTGAAATTACACAACACAACAATTTTCAGAATTTATAAATTTTAGATTGCACTTTGAGTCAGAGCAAAATTAAGCTATTCAAAATGATTTAATGGCTTGCTTGAAACATTATTGTAATTCCAAAACCTTTCTTCCACCTAGTGGCATTCCATAGGTTTTGACACAGAATGTGAACACACTACAGTATTTCCATACTAGAGGACATGCACTGCACGTAAAATTGCAGATGTCATCTAAAACATGGACATTTGATTAAAAATCACCAAAATCCTCAGAAGTGTTGCTGATCTCTGAAAGCTCTTAGCCCTGGAGGGTTTTATTCCCAGCCTTGCTTTTAATAGATAATTAGTTCTCTTGAATTATTTTTAACTTTCAAAAAAGGATTAAAATAAGCAAAGCCCTTATGCTAATACATTATTAGCTTTTCCAAATACTTTTGTACAGTTTTATTGCACAATTTTGCATTGTAGAGTTCACTGGATATCAGTTAGGTCTTAATTATCAACAACAGAAATATGATTGAACACATGGAATAATTGATTTTTGTTTCCATTATTTCTGCCCTTGATTATTGCGCCGGCATCTGAAGTCAATAATTGATGCAGATACGTGAAATCTCTTACGCCACAAGTATATAGCCATTTATAACATAAGCTTTTCACATCGAGTGTTAGCAAGTTATTTTCCATAAGTCCCACTGTGATCCACAATCTATATGGTCAAATAGAAGAGATATCCAAATGGTGATTAGGAGCAATAATCCATGTAGCTTGTTTCTTTCTCTCCTCCACAACCAAACCTTCAGATTTATCTCAGATCAGTCAACAATTTAAATCTGTCATTCAACCCAAGATATTCCTGATTGGTAAGATTTCATACCATGTTGCGTCATGCATTTAACCATTCACCAAAATAAAGTTTAGTTTTGCCCTTACACTCAAGAGTAAAAATTAGATCTGTTTGTAGCTGTAAAACAGGTGCAGTGACACCAGTTTTAGGGACTCATGCCTTGCTTTCCAAAATTTGAGAAAAAAAAAATCAGAATAAATATTTGTAGTGATTGTAATGAAATCAGCCAACTGCACTTAGAATATGAGTCCCCTGATTGGGGCAGTTAATCTGGTCCAATCAGGCATCCCTGGTTGACAGATAAAAAGGGGAGTGTCAGATATTCTGGCACACTGATAGCTCACTATGAAGAGGCAGTACGCATGTCAGGGACTGCTCATGTGTAAATAAAGGATGACTTTGTAATGGGATACTGGCCTCTGTGGAGTTATTTCAATATTGTGTTGGCCCAATTCTCATACATTCTGGGGAGGCGTTAGCCTAGCTGCACCCTAGCTGGACTGTTAATTCAAAGACTCAGGCAATGTCCTGGGGACTTGGGTTTGAATCCCACCACAGAAGATGGTGGAATTTGAATCGGAATTGCATTCAATGGCAATCTGAAATTTGGAGTCTAATGACGACCATGAATCCATTGTTAACTGCCAGCAAAAAAAAATCTGGTTTACTAATGTCCTCCAGGGGAGGGAACTGTCACTCTTACTTGATCTGGCCTATGTGAGATTCCAGATCTAAGCAATGTGGTTGACTCTTAACTGCCTGTTGGGCTATTAAGGATTGGTAAATAATGCTGGCCTAGCCAGCAATGTCCTCATCTTGTGAATGAATTTTTTAAAAAAACTAAAAATTATATATATTTGTGAGGTGTCAAAGTCAGTTTCAGGATCTTCCAAGATTAATTGGCTACACTGAACAGAATCTTGTTTTTTTTAAAAAAAAGCTTGTTACTGGGATCCAGGCCTTTCTAGCTGGGACAGCATTTACTACCCATCCCTAATTACCTCTTGAATTAAGCAGCTTGCCAAGTCTTTTTAGAGGCAGTTCAAAGTCAAACTCATTGCTGTGGGCCTGGAGTCAAACCTTGGCCCGATTAGGTAAGGACAGCTGATTTACTTTCTTAAAGGACATCAGTGAAACATATGGGTTTTTAATGACAGTCAACAATGATTACACAATGGCTGTCAGGACAGCTTTTTAGTCTGTTATTTTTATTGAATCCAAATTTCATCATCTGCTATGGTTGAATTCGAACACACGTCCCCAAAACATTAGCCTGGGTTTCTGGATTAATCATCTAGTGACATATTGTGACACCACTACCTCCCCACGTGAAAACAGTGCAAGGAACAACTACCATCCTCGACCAAAATATTAAGTTGTTACCTTATTATGAGCTATATGGAGCCAAAAAGGTATTCAATTGGTCGTCCAGTTCCATGGCACTCTCCTGGCTCATTGCCAGCCCATGACTGCATTAGTTCCCTTTCCTCCCATGTGTTGTATTTACATAGCTGCTGCTTTGACAAGTGCGCTGCCATTAACCAATTCAAAATGGACAACCTTCATGTGTAGGCATAGCATTGCCCAGTAATTCATCCAAATAACATTACTGAGGCCTATCCAACCTTAGACAGTCTCACACCTCCCACTTTAAGTGTTTGCCAGACATTACAGGACCAGAAAAAATGGACCAAAAGAATTTCCAATCCAGTATGTGTTAACACGTATACATAAATCTGAAATTTCTTAACTCATTCATGGAATATCTGCTAACCTAGCCAGCATTTATAGACCATCCCTGGTTGCCATCAGTCAATGGTTGCAGGCTACCTTCTTCTTTAGAAGATTCTTAGAATCTGAGATGATTGGAGAAGATAGTTAATCGCTTCACAGCACCAGGAACCCGGGTTCAATTCCCGCCTTGGGCGACTGTCTGTGTGGAGTTTGCACATTCTCCTCGTGTCTGCATGGGTTTCCTCCGGGTGCTCCGGATTCCTCCCACAGTCCAAAGATGTGCAGTTTAGGTGGATTGGTCATGCTAAATTGCCCATAGTGTTCAGGGATGTGTGGGTTATAGGGGAATGGGTCTGTGTGGGATGCTTCAAGGGGCGGTGTGGACTTGTTGGGCCAAAGGGCCTGTTTCCATGCTGTAGGGAATCTAATCTAACCTTAAGTAACATACAGGGCAGATCAGTTTAAGTATGGCAGGTTTCCTTCCCTCTAACTTAATTGTTGACGAGTTACATTTTTACTACAATCTATCAAGTTTATAATCATTTTTATTGATAGCCAGTATTCCTGATCCTGAAATAAACTGAATAAAATATCAACACAGTGACACTTGAACTATGATTCATTGTTTTGTTTATCTAGGGCACATCATTAGTCTGTACATGTTTGAGGGGTGGACAGTCTGGTTGATGCCAATTGAGAATATTCCAACTGCTCCTCAATGCCAATTTAACAAAAACTCTGCTGCCATAAGCCAATTCCTTATGCAATACCTTATCACTTATTAACCCTTTACTTATTAATCTGTCTTGATCCTTTGTCACCATATTATTTAAATCTCTTCAAAGCTTTGCACCTCCCTGTCTTTGCAACTATTCCCAGGCCAATGTACTCCAGGCACTTCTTGTTTCTCCATCTTGTGTGCCCCTCACCATTAATTGTTATGCTTTCAACCAATTCGGCCATGAAGTCAAGAGTTCCAGGTCTAAATTCCGCTGCCTCTTCATTACCATCAGTCCCCTCAAAAACGTTCTGAATTACCTTTGGCCAGGCTTTTAATCATCCTCTAACTATCCACATTTTTGACATGACATCACATTAAGTCCGATTGTGCTTCTGAGAAACATTTTGAAACTTTTCTTTTCCATTCCAGGTGCTATATAGAGGCAAGTTGCTGTAACTGACACTACAGCAGTCTCTCGGTCGACAAAATGGAAAGAACATGATTTTAGTCTGCAGTATTGAGCAATATTTTGCCTCTGGGCCATTATTTTCAAATGCTCCAGAAATTCTTTCAGCAAATATTCAGGCTGTGAAACTCTGATGAGGCCACATTGTGGATGACAGTGTCTACCTTCGAATTAATGGCTGCTGCTAGTTCATGTTGGTTTTCCAACAATAAATCTGTTTTCACTGCCAATGTAACAAACACATTCTGAAACAAACCTGGTGCAAACTTTCATGAATTTATTCAGCATTGTCAATCCAAAATGTTACAAAATGAATAGATCCTGAGATTTTGCAATTTAAAATAAAATGTTACCAGAACAAATCAATGAGCAAGGATTGAGCAGTAGATCTGAGCATCATGTGAAACATTCTCTTGTAAAATGATATTTGCACCGAAAGTGATATGGTCAGATCGGATATGTCATAAGATGTGATCTACATACTTGTGGGAGAGTAGCAACCGGCTTTATTGAACATAACAATGTGCAAAGGATAGAAAGAAATGTCATCTTACTTGGAGCCCTACAGCTCAAGTCTAAAGTTTCATGAGCTCTGATATCATAATGGCAGAGCTCCTTTTGTGCATGTTCAGCAAAGCATCTGGACTAACGATTTCATTGCCTTTATGTTATAGCTCCACCAAGTTCTTTGACAGTGCTTTTTGCTTTAATCAATAACATTAAATCGTAAACATTTGATGTTTTTTTTTTCATTTCAACCCTGTCTTCAACACGTCTTTTGTGTTCAAGGGGAGAATCTTCTACAGTCAAATACAATAATTATATCTAGGAGATACTTCCTGTCATTTCCTTCTTGTTATTTACTGGGAGGACCAGTATAGTGGTGGATTGGAATGGCATCCTTCATTGATGGCTGATTTTTGGGTTGTAATTCACATGAAGATTTGGATATAGTAGCAGTAAAGATGATTTGAGGAAATGCCAATTTGAACAGTAATATTCTGCTAGACAAAGAATCACAAACTTGAGAAAGGAAGTCAAAAAGTGAAATTCTCATTTCCTTTATTTCTGTTTTGCTCTCTGATCTTATTCATTTGCTTGACACTTCTTTATGGTCAAAGATTTTAAGAAAAAATGCACTTCAGCCTAGTTGGTTGAAAGCATAACCATCATTGGTGAGGAGCATGCAAGAGGTGAGAGTTGGACAAACGAGAAGTGCCTAGTCTGGGAATATTGCAGAGACAGGGAGGTGCAAAGCTTTGAAGAGATTTAAATAATGTGGTGGGAAAGGATCAATACAGATTAGTCAAGGCTGGTGACTGGCCAGCTCTTTCAGTGACCAGCAGATTCTTTCAGGCTGATTAGAGGTGAATGGTTAGCCATTGTTGGGACAATTAGATATGTCCTTGTCCTTCTGTTAGAACATAGAACAGTACAGCACATTATAGGTCCTTCAACCCATGATGTCGTGCCAAACTTTTACCCTAAACCTAAGGTCTATCTAACCTCCACCCTTACCTTATACAATCATCCATATGCCTATCTAATAGCCGCTTAAATGTCCCTAATGAGGCCTGCTCCACAACCGTCTCCGGCAATGCATTCTATGCTCCAACCACTCTCTGAGTAAAGAACCTACCTCTGACGTCTCCCCTATATCTACCTCCACTCACCAATAAACTATGCCCCCTCATAATAGCTACCTCCAACCTAGGAAAAAGTCTCTGGCCATACACTTTATCTATACCTCTGATCATTTTGTACACTTCTATCAAGAAGTGTACCTCTCATCCTTCATCATTCTAAAGAGAAAAGCCCTAGCTTTCTCAACCTTTCCTCGTGAGAACTTCCCTCTGTTCCTGGCAACATCCTGGTAAATCTCCTCTGCATCTTTTCCAATGTTTCCACAACTTTCCTGTAATGAGGTGACCAGAACTGGACACAATACTCCAGATGTGGCTGAAGCAAGCTTTTGTATAGCTGGAGCATAACTTCATCACACTTGAACTCAATCCCTCTATTAATGAAAGCTAACACACCATACGTCTTCTTAACAACTCTATCCACCAGGGTGGCAGCTTGCAGAGAACTGTGAACATGAACCCCAAAATCCCTCTGCTACTCCACACTGCCAAGAATCTTTCCATTAACCCTGTATTCTGCTTTCAAATCTGTCCTTCCAAAATGAATCACCTCGCATTTTTCAGAGTTAAACTCCATCTGCCACTTCTCAGCCCAGCTCCGCATCCTATCAACGTCCCTTTGTAACCTAGAACAGCCCTCCACACTATCCACAATTTGACGCACCTTTGTATCGTCCACAAACTTACTAATCCACCCTTCTACTCCTACATCCAAATCATTCACAAAAATCACAAAAATCACAAAGAGAAGAGGACCCAGAACAGATCCTTGTGGCACAAAACTCGTAACTGATGTTGAATATTTTCCATCCACTACCACCCTTTGTCTTCTAAGAGTCAGCCAATTCGGAATCCAATCTGCCCATTTCCCCCTATCCTATGCCTCCTTACTTTCTGCATGAACCTACCATGGGGAACCTTATTCTTTTTAATGTTCATTCTTCAATCAGTCTCAATAAGGCCAACAGCGAGCCTAATGTAGCATTCATCTGGCAACATGGTCTATGGCCTTCACATCAAACTGTGGCAATAATTAATGTGGCACACAGGAAATACTTCGTCAGGGACACTTTGAAAAGTTTGTGTGGGCCCTACCATTCTGTTTGCCAGTGGTCAGCTCTCTATACAATGCAATTCATCTGGCTAATGTGACTGGTCCAATACAGTTGGGTTTGGAAGAAGATGGCCTCAATCTTAGAGACAATGCTGTTTCCAAGACTTCAATTTTTCAAGTCAGCAGACCCTTAGAATGATGCTGAGGCAACACTAACCAAAGCACTTAGGAAGGTATATGTGAGATTGGTACAGGAACACGAGAACAGAATGCTTGGATTGGTACAAGAATGTGAGAATGCTTGGCATGTAAGCTCTGTGCAGGTATGATCAGTGCAGTTATGCTCAGAGACAGATTTTTTGATTGTCGTTTTTCATTCGGGACCAGTTGTGTTCATTCAGAAGTGCTCAGCATAGTAACAAACACATTATTGGCTCCTGGTCAAGTGGTAGCAGTCCTGTATGCGGACCATAGAAAAGAAACATCCAGCTTGTGAAGCAGAAAGCACCTAAAGCTTTATCTCTCTCTCTTTTGAACAGAGAAGTAAAGGAAAATTTTGAGTGATTAGATACTTTGTTGAAAATAAGATGTTAACTCTAACCCTAACTCATCTTCAGAGACACTGGAAGGGTGAATCTTCAATCACTAAGTTAAATATTGAAAATTTGTGTAACTGCAACTTTAATCCTTATGAAAGAATTAAACTAAATGGTAAGGAACTTAAGGAAAACAACATAATGATGCCTGTATTTCAGACTGCTGGCAGAACTATGCTTCAGATTTTCTTGCTTCTTCTCCAACTGGATGTTATGTATTTAATCTCATCTCTTTGTGTAAGTATAGGAGTTGAGAGGTCATGTTGCGGCTTTTGGAATACTGTGTGCAGTTCTGGTCTCCGAGCTATAGGAGGGATGTTGTGAAAATTGCAAACGTTCAGAAAACATTTACAAGGATGTTGCCACGGTATGACGGTTTGAGCTATAGGGAGAGGCTGAATAAGCTGGGGCTATTTTCCCTGGATCATTGGAGGCTGAGGGCTGCGTGGTGGAGGTTGGTACAATTACAACATTTAAAGGCATCTGGTTGAGCTCATGAATAGGAAGGGGTGAGATGGATATGGGCCAGATGCTGGCAAATGGGACTAGATTAATTTTGGATATCTGGTCAGCATGGACAATTTGTACTGAAGGGTCTGTTTCCATTCTGTGACTCTATGACTCTAAACGTTTCTACGTGCATAGGCTCTTTTAAAAATGTGTAAATTTAAATAAAAGAATTCTAAGTTAGCATTTGTGTACCTTACTTGCCATTAGTTAAAAATTGTTTGGCTACAACAAGTAGTGTGCATATTCTTTTAACCTGAATGAGATAGTTGAGTCAATTTGCACAATTTTATGGTTTAATCAAATTTTCATATTTGTGATGTATCTGAGAATAGTGATCCATGGTTTTCAGTACACTACTCCAATCTATGATGACAGGACAATGATGATAATAGCTTTATGCACTTCAGTTTTCAAATGTGCACGGTGCTTTGGTTGGTCAACACTTGTTTGCGGTGTTTTCTGAATACTCTGTTCTTGACAGTCTATTGTTCACTGACTTGACCATTGCTGGTGTCAGCAATGACAATGCTTGGTAGCCTACATTACTTTCTCATGTGCAAACTGATACAAGACTTCAGTTTTCTTGAACCAGAATTTCATCTGAAGAGATATTGTCCCTTGGAAAAACGTTTTGGTATTTGTTGACTGTCTTTGTGCAAGGAGAATGTAGCCAACAGCAAAAATACAAACACAATGATAACTTTTTCTTGTATTTTCATGTGAACCTGAAGATTCCTGACATTATAAAGAGCTCTATCAGTCCAGAAGTATAGACAACCTCCTTCCTTCAGGTCTTCCAAAAGGCCAGGATCACCATATATCCCTGTTTCATGCCATTGAAGACTCATTGAAGACATTCAAGAGGCTTTGAGCTTGTGCTTGACATGTTTGGATTGAAAGTGCTACACCATGGCCAAAATCCAGGTGGGTATCCAAGTTTTTGAACAGTTTGAGACGGTCTATGTCTACTCAGTGTTGAAGGCCTTGGTGAGGACTATAGGCCTTTATTTTGCTCATGACACTTCTTTTCTTCTAATTGTGTAAGTTCAGATGCTACATCTATAGTACCTTGGCTGGGTCTGAAAGCACAATGGCTCTCTAAGATGATTTCTTTCAAGATTGGACGCCCAAGTCTCTTCCAAAATATTCCAGAGTAGATGCTCCCAGTGGTAAAAAGGAGAGTGATCCCATGGTAATTGGAGCAGTCTGATATTTCTCCTTTCTTTGGTACAAAGGGATAATAATGGCATCACTAAGGTCCTGTGAAAATCTGGCTTATCTCAGCAGGCCATTCATGGAGCTTGGTTTGTCCGGTTAGGCCACCATGAACCAAGGATTTTGTGGGAATCCCATCGATTCTGAAGGATTTGTTGCTCCTTATTTCATTGACGATGGCCACAGTTTCTTCCAGAGTTGGGCTGTCATCCAGTTCTTCTTTGATTGCAGTTGTTTAATGTGTTTGATGGCTGTATTGTGCATGATGCACTCGATGCTAAAACATGTTTCAAAGTACTGTGATCAGTAACCAGGACTGATCTCTTTTCTATATGCATTATCTTACCATTGCTAGCCTCAGGAGCTTTTGGACCGATTTTAATATTTCATAGAAGCTTATTTTGCCAGTGTCAGCATACATTTGAGATTTTTCACAAGCACGATACACACATTCTCACACATGTTCTTCAGTTTATGTTGAAGTCTGCTGCATACCTCATCATTAGTTGTCTTTTTTTACTCTTGACTGAGCCAGGAGACCTGATGAAATGACCTTTTTGATACTAGCAGATCTTGGCTTTCTCTGACAACTTCATCAAAGCAGTCCTAAGACTTGGTGATGAGTTTTGGTAAACCCTTCGTAAGCATCCAATACTGCCACTTTGATGTGTTGTCAGAATTCTTTTAGAGTCAACTCAGCAGTGAGCTCAGGACATTCCTGTATGGTCTATAATTTGGCTTGATATCTATTTTTGAAAGATGAGTTAACAGGTTACTGATTCAAAATTTGTTTGATGGGTTGTCTCTTGGTCTGTTCTTGGGCTTTGGCATGAAATGGAAGTCCAGCTCTGAGTCAAGAACTAGTGATCTGTATGACAGTTAGCATCAGGTGTGACTCTAGAATGCACTATGGCCTTAAATTCACATTGGCACAGCAAAATCTAATTTATTTGGTGCCAGAGTTTAAAGTTAGGATACACCCAAATTGTCTCGAGGCAATCTTTCTACTGAAAGAAGTTGTTGGTTTGGATAACTGCATTTTTGTACAGAATTCTAAGAGCACATTTTCAAATTTTCTAACTCTGGGACAAATGGCAAGAAAATTTAAGAACATTCTTAAGATTACTCCAGAGGTGAGGAAGTGAAGCATTTTCCATTATGTCTAGGATACAGTTTTTTTTCTTTCTGACAACAATGTTATCAACTTGACACTTGATGAATTGTAACGCTACAGAACTGTAGGCAAAGACACCTCGGGGAAGCTATGAAAATATAGGGCTGCACCATCATTGGTGCCAGAATAAGCTAGAGATCTGTAAAAATACAAATCTCTTGAATGGTCCTCTTCAGGGGATAGTCTCCTTCCCCATGTGTTATCTGTCATTAGGATGTGAATAAAAATTCTTCTCTTTCTTTGCTGTTTTCTAAAGAACTAGTGTTCCCTCATTAATTGAATCATAGGATTTCCTTCAGCTAATTGTTCACCTTGATCCTGAAGTTTTGGTCATTTCTGAAATAAAAAGGTTTTTATTTTCCGCCATCAAAACACCTCTGTTTTGTGGCACTTGAGTGGGACCACCAGTTGTTTGCATTTTAGATTTCTGCGAATCTTCTACAAGCTTCTCATTTTCAGATTACAAGGTTGTGTTATGTTGTGTGAGGGCCAACAGCTAAATAATTAATTCAGTAATGTCACTGAAGTAGTCAGACTCTACTAATTCTTGTTGAATTCAGTCTGGTGCAAATTATTTCCTATGTTCATTCTTAGACTTCACGAAGGCATTCCCCATGTGGTCATTATCTGATCTTGAAGGCTTCTTTCTGTGGAAAAAAAAACTTACCAGAAATCCTGAAGCTTACTGGGTTTTTCATGCATCCTTCAGCTATCATCTATGCAGGCAACGCTCTCTGCACATTGAATATTATTGAAAAATAATATGGATATAGATCTTCCTCTCTATGGATACTTCATTTAACTACAAAATCATTGTACTATATCATGGTGAGCCTTTTCTGAGGGATGATATTTTCACCTAAACATATCAAGTTCATGTTGATATTCTTTATAGCCATGTAATCTTTAAGTCCCTGAGAAATAGGAACAGGAAAAGGCCATTCAGCCCACAAACTTGCTTTCTCGCTCAACACAATTGTGGCTGCTCCAAGTTTTCTCATTTCCATTTACCTGCATATTACCATAACCATTGATTCTCCTGACTGATCAAGGATCTATGTATCTCAGCTTTAATTAAACACAAGGGTTCTGCCCCCACTGGTCTCTGTGACAAGAAGTTCCAAAGGCTCAAACCCTCTGAGGGGAGAAATTCTACTTTATCTCATTCATAAATTGGTGACCTTTGCCTTTGAATGCCTTCAAAGAAGCCAGGGGATGAAATAGAACTGGGGATCAGAACAGCTCTGAGATAGTGTGAGGCAGCACTTTTGGAGAAAGTGTACACATGGCTACACATGGCACTGAATGTGGCTTTCAGGATGCAATGAGAATAACCATCCAAGGAGCTTGGTAAGTCATGGAGATACTTGTAATCCTAATTCAAAACACAAAAGTTGAAACCTGTGTTGGAATCTACCTGGAGTGACTCTCAGCTGGAGGCAATCACTGAGGAATGTGGTTTGGCTATGGAAACAAGTTTTGGCAAATACCTTGTCAAACACCACAAGCAAGAATGAACAAGAAAAGCAGTTAGAATGATGCCTCTTTTCTTCTGTGACTATGCTTCCTGGTTTTATATTCTCCTATGAAATTAAACATTCTCTCAACATTTAACCTGTCAAGTCTCTTGAGAATTTTATATGTTTCAATGTGATCACCTCCCATTCTTGTAAACTCCAATAAGTAGAATCTCAATCCATTTAAGCTTTGGTTATAATCTAGGGATCATTTTACTGCATGTCATCTGAACTTCTTCCAATGAAATAATATATTTTTTTAAATAACTAGACCAAAACTGCTCAGAGTACTTTAGATGTGGTCTCACCAGCACCCCGTACATTTGCAGTAAGACTTCCCTATTCTTATATCCTACCTCCTTGAAATAAGAGTCAACATTTCAAAAGTACCTGTTGCACGTGTTTGCTAGCTTTCTGTTATGTGCACAAGTACCCCCAAGTTCCTTTGTATTGCAGTTTTGAATATTGCAATCAGTTTCCTGGTTGCAGAAGCATTTAAATTGTCACTTGGTGTCATTAACAATTGTGATAATACAAATTTTCCAACTGTGGTCTGGGTTTTATTCTGGAATTAACTTCTTCATTAAAAAGCAACTGTACTTGTCACTGCATCTCCATGACAGATCCTGTGGAATAAGCAGGCAACTCTTTTGGTTCTTTAACGTCTTTAAGAAAAGATTGATTCTCCTCAAAAGTGCCAAGAATTTTCAGCAATTGTGTCCAATAGTACAGATGGCCTTAAGTTTTATATTTGAGTCAATAAATGATTTATACCCTGCTTTTCTTCTCTGTGACTATTGGCTGAAAGAGCAAAAATGTTCAAAGTGTCCTTCGGTGTCTGCTGACAGTGTTCTTTGGTGCTGTCTTTTCCAGTTATTTTCATTTTGAAAATAATGGAGGGACTGTTTTACCCTCATCCAATGCTAGGTCAGATATGTCTGCAAGGCCTCTGTAATCTCTTTTTTTCTTATTGAGAAGTATAGAGCACATTTATCCTCTCACTCTAATTCTTGAAACTTCCTGAGCCTCTGTTTTGCACATTGAGAGACAGATATGTTAAATGACTAATCAAAAAATCTGACAAGTGGAGAATATTTTGGGGAAATGCGATTGTATCCATTTTCAGGAAGAATTTTAAATGGAAGGAAAAGGGATTACAGGATTCTGAGGTACGAACTGATCAGGGTATCCTTGTGCATGAACCACAAAATGACCTCATGTTAAGAGTAGTTTTTCACCTCTCCCAGGAAGGTATTTTAGTCATCCAGTGGTAGGTTTGTATTAATTACTGTAAACAGAATACTAGCTTTCGTCGAGGTGAGGTGTACACACCTTAATTAGAGGTCTTGTTATCACTGAATTGAGCAAACTAAAATGAGCTCCAAGTTATGAAATACCATTTTGATAGAATAATAACTAATTGTCCACAAATAAATTTGGCAAGGAATATAATTCTTTTTGCCTGAAGGTGTTAAATAAACAACAAGCTCATAAAGGTAATAATACAATCAAAACTGCAGTGATCTGATGTTATACTGTTGTGCAATCATGCTGTCATTTTCAGTCTCTTTTCTCCATCTGAAGCAAACTATATGAAGATATTTGCCTCAACACACCAGCATTGACCTTTTACAGAGATTTTCATCCAGATCAGTTTTAAATTTGGCACTTCAAACAAAGCAGCAGGCTTTTCTATGTTACACCTGCTCATGAAATTTGCAATTAAAATCACATCTATTGTTCCACTCAATTCCAGCAGTTTACAATATGCAGTTCAACTGTTAGAGGGCAAAAAAAAACATTTATTCAGTTCTAACTGCTGTGCCTTGCTGAAACAATTGTGTGATGAACTGCATTTGTGGTTCTAAAAGCAGGACATTGACCAAAGGAAAAGAGTCACACAAACCAACTCTTGAGAAGTAACAAGCCACCAGCTGGGCACCAAAATCTCTCAGCGTGACTATACAGAAGGCTCCGAGACAAGCTTCAGGATCTTCTCTATGGATATAAGTAAGTCCCGCTGTTAAGTTGAACATTCAACTCAGGCATGAAATTCTGCAGGAAAAAAAAGATTTATCACTGAAGAACTAGCTGTGCAAATGATATTGTTTCCTGTCAGCTTTGATAGACTCAAGGGGGCCACCCTCAAAGATATAGAAATATATTGTATCAAGCAACATATCCACCAGATTGTCTGTTCTGCATGTTATTTCCAATACCACCTTTCCATCTCAATACTTACTTTGAACTTGATTTGTAATGACTTGTGTGGGATGTTCAGTATCTGCTTCCTGCTATGATTTAATAGTGAGTATATTGGAAAAAAAATGTCTTGGAGAAATAAACAGCTATTTTAATCTCACACTTTCATATGTTTTTCCATTCAATTATAATAGCGAAGTACATCACAAAATGATGCCAATCTATTCTAATATAGGAAGTAGAGTTTGCTCCTTGGGTAAGGTTAAAGAAAAAAATCTATAATAAACATTTATTATAAACCGCTTCAGTTCAACAGAGACATTTTACTGTAAAGCAATGCCAAATATAATCCCCAGATAATTTGACAGAAGCAATCGAAAGTGACTCATATCCAATTTCCAGATGGATTTCATTACACTAAGCTTCTGTGGAGTTCATTGAAAGTGTTTGATTTTTGTATCATTTTGTTACCTTAAACATTTCAGGCCTATGACACCTGTGTTATTGCAGCCAGAGGTGCATTTATTTAACTTATGCTCAATTTTGTGATTATTGCGATGAACAATTGGGAATATGAACACTTTGCACATTTCTATGCACATCAAACAAAGCCCAGGATTGTTGTAGCCTAGTTCGATGCACAATACAATTTCCTATTATTTATTCGGAAAAAGGTGCTTCAGTCTTAATGTTAGGTGACCATTCATTACTGCACTGGGTATTGTGATCTGTGACCTTTCCAGTGGATATTATCAACTGCATACTATCCATATCCGGGCGGATAAGTAGGAATTATACCATTACTGCCCAAAGCATTGTCAATTATGAACAAAATAAGCTTCCATTTTATCCGATACAAACATTGGTCCAAGATGTAAAAATGTTAGTGTATCAATAAAGAAATAAGTTCCCAAATGCACATTCCAGGCAAAGTGCAGATATGATGAAATCCTGTTGAGGCTCTGTTGCACATATGTTGAAAGTGTTAATGCAGAGAAGTGCCATTAACTTTATGCAATACGACATTGTCAATTAAATTTGTTAACGAAATAGTTCAGAATCTTGGAGGACTGAGACCTAACAACTGGTCCTCTTCAAAGTCTCTGACATAATGTTTACCATAGACAGTGTCTGATGATACTGAAACTGTAGGGTGACAGTGAGTGCTTACGCATTTGACGATACATGTGTATGCAGTTCCTGCTCTCTATGCCATTGTGTTATGAATAAAAGTCTGCACTATGTGCACAGAACAGTTGTGATATAGAAAAGGGAATCAAACAGTGTTGGGAATAGAGAATGTACTGGGCCCATTCTTCACACTGTGGAGCATTTCTTCCACCCCAACCCCAATCTCTTGCCCACCCAGCATAATCTCTCCCACCCAACCCAGCAGCCTCCACCTTTTATGGTCCAATGTCCTCCTCATTAAATCTTTTTACCAACCTCTCCCCACCCCACTCAACCCCTGTCATTTGGTCACTGTTACAGCCATTCATGAGAATGCACATATTCACCAAGAATTGCATGAACATCCATAATGTCAGCAAATGCAACCTTCATCATATTAGTGTAACCTGTCACCAGTTGCTAGCACGCAATAAGATATACTTGTTAATTCAAAACAGTGGCTCCTAGTTTGGTCAGGTGGTGGTTATGCCAGATCAAGCAGAGCCTGTGGCGTGCTGCCCTCAAAAAGAATGGTGATACCAAACTCTATATGGTCAGCAGCTCACACAGTGTAATAAGCTGGCATGCCTGTACAATATGGCAGTGGGTTGGAGACTTGTTTACTGCTCAAACTATGTGGCAAGCAACACTCTGAGGTCTTTAGCCTCAAATTTGTTACTTGCTCATACAACACAATTAGCAGCAGAAAGGAGTTGAAGGTTCAAGAATCCTATGGAAGAAATCCTAATGGTAATCCTCAACAAGGGAGAATGGTAAATGCTTTTCAGGCTGTTAATAGACATGGTGTGACAAGAGATCCTGATCTATGGTCATGGCACCTACTCACAGTTCAGCGACAAACAGATATCGAAGCTCTACGAGTTATACATAAAAGGATTCAGTAATCCAAAAGGATTAATCCAACCAATCCAATCTTAATTACAGCTCAAGTTAGGTATCACTGATATAGCAAGCAGGAGAGAAATGGAATAAAAGACAGTGAAAGGAACATTAATCTGAGGTCGCACGCGTGAACATGCCATGTACACAGTAATTAAAATGATAAAAAACAAAGAAGTTGGAGATGTTGGAAGTCTGAAACAAAAGCAGCAATTGCTTGAGAAACACAGCAGTGGAGAGAAAGCAGAATTAACGTTTTGGACCCAGTGACACTTTTTTAGTTAATGTGGGATGGACTGAACATCTAAGTGGATTCAGTCTAGTGAAGGAAGTTGAAGTGGGCAGGCATAAAAGAATGCAAGGCCTGTTCAGTTAATTAAAAGCTTCTGCAGGCTGTTAAAATGGCAAGCGATTTTCCTAAGAGCTGTGGCAAAAGCGATCTTACGAAGAGCTGTGGAAAAAACAAGAATCATTTAGTTCGACTGCTTTTTTTAAATCAAGATGACAGTGGCAGCATGGGAAGTATCTGGGCTCCTGACCATCTGTTTCTTATATTGAGGCCTACCATATCTTTATCTTTTATTTTACTCCTAAATTTGTTTTTTTTTCCTAACATCAAGTGCATCTTGCCTTTGTCCGGCTGCTTTGGGCGAGGAATAGACAATAGACAATAGGTGCAGGAGTAGGCCATTCAGCCTTTTGAGCCAGCACCACCATTCATTATGATCATGGCTGATCATCCACAATCAGTACCCTGTTCCTGCCTTATCCCCATAACCCTTGATTTCACTATCTTTAAGAGCTCTATCCATCTCTTTCTTGAAAGTATGCAGAGACTTTGCCTCCACTGCCTTCTGGGTCAGAGCATCCATACATCCACCACTCTCTGGGTGAAGAAGTTTTTCTTCAACTCTGTTCTAAATGGCCTACCCATTATTTTTAAACTGTGTCCTCTGGTTCTCGACTCACCCATCAGCGGAAACATTCTTCCTGCCTCCAGAGTGTCCAATCCCTTAATAATCTTATATGGCTCAATCAGATCCCCTCTCATCCTTCTAAACTCACATGTATACAAGCTCAGTCGCTCCAATCTTTCACCATATGATAGTCCCGCCATTCTGGGAATTAACCTCACGAACCTACGCTGCACTCCCTCAATAGCAAGAATGTCTTTCCTCAAATTTGGAGACCAAAAGTACACACAATACTCCAGGTGCGGTCTCACCAGGGCCCTGTACAGCTGCAGAAGGACCGCTTTGCTCCTATACTCAATTCCTCTTGTTATGAAGGCCAGCATGCCATTAGCTTTCTTCACTGCCTGCTGTACCTGCATGCTTGCTTTCATTGACTGATGTACAAGAACGCCTAGATCTCTTTGTGCTTCCCCGTTACCTAACTTGACTCCATTGAGATAGTAATCTGCCTTCTTGTTCTTGCCACCAAAGTGGATAACCTCACATTTATTCACATTAAACTGCATGTGCCATGCATCCGCCCACTCACCTAGCCTGTCCAAGTCACCCTGTATTCTCATAACATCCTCCTCACATTTCGCACTGCCACCCAGCTTTGTCTCATCAGCAAATTTTCTGATATCACTTTTAATGCCTTGATCTATAACGTTAGTGTATATTGTAAACAGCTGCGGTCCCAGCACCGAACCTTGCGGGTTCCCCCGGTCACCAGTGGGAGTGGAAGGAGGCTCCTGGAGGCTGCTGCTGCAGTGGAGAATGTGCTGTTGTTCTGGCAGTTCCTTGTAGCTGCCACCCTGCTGGGTCCTTTGACCAGGCTGCTTTGGCAGCAGTTGAAGACAAGGTGTGCCCGAGCCCAGGATTCCAGTGGCTGGGTTTTCCTTGAGGCTTCTGCAGCGTCTTCGCAGTGGTTGGTCTAGCTCTGCCTTGGATTCCTTTAGGTGGCTTTGGCAGTGGGTTGGGACTGCCTTTGGTAACAGTTTGGGCCTCCTTTTGGAGGGTTCACTCAGTCAGTCTGTGACTCCATCTGATGTTTTCTTTGGCATTGTGATGGTACTGGCCCTGGGATTCCAACTGGGGATCAGGTCCTCAAGCCTGCAAGCATGAAATGGACTAAATTTACTTTGTCTTAAATTCTCTCTTTTTTAAAGTTTTTTTTTGCTCCTTCTTTGTTACATTATCATGGAAGGACTGGTTATTCTGAAAGCTGATTTTGCCATTTATCTGCTTCATTACATTGGTATTGTACTTTTGAAGGTCTGTAATGCTGGACTTTGCATTTAAAAACTGAAAGAACTGTGGGTGCTGTAAGTAACGAACACAAACAGAAGTTGCTGGAGAAATTCAGTAGGTTTGGCAGTGTCTGTGAAGAAAAATAATCGGAGTTAACTTTTTGTGTCTGGTGACCCTTCCTCAGAGCTTCTTCACAGGTGCTGTGCTGTGTTTTTCTTCACAGATGCTGCCAGACCTGCTGAGCTTTTCCAGAAACTTCTGTTCTTATTTCTTTATTTTCTGGCTTTGTTTTAAGAGTTTGTACTCAAGAATCTGTACCTAGGTGCCCTTGTACCTAAGATGGCATTGTAAGTGGCAACTTGTAAAGTTTTCACTGTACTCGTCTGAGTACATGTGACACTAAAGCTAATTCAAATTCAAAAAGTGAGTCATTCAGACAGAAACTCTGATTAAAGAGGGGATCATTTATTAATGCCTTGAACAGAGGGATTCATACAATGCAGCTGTGAAAAAGTGAGAATATTCCAGTTTAGCTAAAAAAAAGTCAGGAACACTGTAGTTCAGGCACATGAAGGCTGAAATTCTCAATTTTGGCAATGAAACATCGGAGAACCTTTCAGTGAAGCAACAAAGAGCAGCAAAGTTACTATTGCAGCAACTTCTATTTTTAAACAAGCAAAATACGTATCAGATTGGGAAGACATAGCATCAGAAGTAATATTACCAGGAAAGTGTAATCTCAGCATTTCTCACAGCTCAGACTCACCTTCCATACCCCAAAAAAGACCTCTGAGTTTATCCTTGATTGTAATAAAACTGTTTCTAAAGCAATCAGAAGCAGGGAAGCACCATCTGAATTTGTTCTCAGACACATAATTGAGTTGCGGGTTGCAGAATTTATTGAAAAATATTGAAAAAAATAAAAGAAACACCATTTCAGAAAAATAAATCAGCAATGAACCTGAAGGAAGTGATGAGCCCTTGACAGAGTCAATCTGCAGACCCTTCTTTCTATTGGCACCATGAGTTGTTGAGTGACTTTGAAACATGACACATCTAGTGCAATTGTTAACAAATTGCACAAATGTGACCTACCACAAATGTAAGACCTCCATATTAATATTATGATGATATTTTTTGAATCTACTTCATTGGTGCCTGGAGGCCAATGATCACATCTATGTCCTTGCATCGATAACAATACTGCTTGCTGTCTCTCACATCCCACTGAAAGCAAGCAGCAGTATTATGCCATTCGGTTCAACATAATATACCGTTATATTTTCAACAAAATATAATCTCTCATTTATATGCAAATACTTTGATGAAAACAGAGAATAGAAATGTTTGGTTTTCAAATTCAAAATGAAAGTGGCTCAAGGAAACAAATCTAACACCACAATATCTGCAAAATAATAGTAATAAACTAAGGTTTAAAATGAGCCTGATGCTTAGAGAATTTAACACAAATATTTGGAAGGGCTTAAGAGCTTTTATTTTTGCAGAACATTCACAGGAGTGACGAATAAGATCAATTTGATTCCAGTATGAAAAGGAACAGAATTTTGGACAGTCTCACATCAACTTAATGAGCTCAGACTTAACCACTGTTTCGGAGAATGTGAATTTTGACTAGGGATGCAAATCAAGCAAAATCACATTTCCAACTTATTCTGCATCCTATTTGATATTCAGTCGTTGATACGGAGAATTCTGTGAGCAATAGCTACATGAGGTTGTGTTTGGCATTTATTACGTTGTGGAGTTAGGAAACTGTGCTATTCTTGAGGTATTTAGTGAAATTTGTGCTTGAGATTTGTGAGACCTATTCAAACTAGGAGAGCCCAGATAAAAGGCAAAGTGATTTCTGCTTTAGCCAGTGGAACAGAAGCATATTCTTCATGGCCAACAAAAAGGAAAACTGCAAGCTGTAATACAATCCATAAACAAAAGTGATTTATCGATGAAGAAAACAAGGTGTAGAGCTGGATGAACATACCAGGCCAAGCAGCATCAAAGCAGCAGGAAAGCTAACGTTTTCGGTCTAAACCCGAAACGTCAGCTTTCCTATCCCTCTGATGCTGCTTGGCTTGCTGTGTTCATCTACTTCTAGACCTTGTTATCTTAGATTCTCCAGCATCTGCAGTTCCTTCTGTCTCTGGTTTATGAAGATCACAGTTTCAAAGTTATGTTTAATGTTTAACATCAGGCTTAATGGTTATAACTTGGTTTGAAGCCACCGTATAACTATACTTCAAGGCTGTGTTTCACTTTGATACAAAGTCTGAGCCTGGATGTTTGTACAGTTCAACTAAATCTGGAGGCTTTTAAGGATGGTGAATGGGACATGATTCCAGTATTCCCATCCCCATTCCTCTTTGTAGCAGTTTTCCCTGGCACAGTGTAAACAAATGGGGAGCAAACCCACCTGGGTAGGCATTTAAAACCGACCAAGATACTAAAATGTGAGGCTGGATGAACACAGCAGGCCAAGCAGCATCTCAGGAGCACAAAAGCTGACATTTCGGGCCTAGACCCTCTCTGATACGATTTAAAACTGTAGTTTTGATAGAGCTGACCCTTTTTGTTAGTAGATGTGATTTATATCTTCACAGAGGAAAATTGAACCACAAGGGAGCAATTGTCTCAGGTCAGGAACCAAAAACAAAAAAAGCAACAGCTATTTACTTTGAAATACGTTTTTTTAAAGCTTCTCATGACTGTATCAACCACACAAAGCCATCCATTGTGTCAGTGACAAAAAGCTTAAAACAACATCTCATTTCTTCGAGTTATGTAAACTAACTCACAAGCACTGAAAAACTCCTCATGTGTAGTTTAACTTTTTCCAATATAGTAAATATGTCAATGAAAACAAAGTCAGTTCTATTTTGCAGACTGTGTCATCATTGCCTATAGGTCTGTGTATTTTAGAGATTCTTGCAGTTCAAACAGACATTCACAATAAGGTAATCTAAAAAATCAGTGACCCAACCATCAGTTCAAAGCGATCGTGTTGATATAGTTGCCAGATTTCCAGCCAATGCACACTTCTCAGACCCAAAATGGCCATGGTGGAGACAGGATTGTAGTGTCAGGGAATTTCCCAATTCACATCTCCTTGAAAAATATCCGACCTTTTATGTTTCAATTGCTGTACCATACCCCATTTCATAACCCTGAGAACTGGCTAGCAGGTGGGTGCGTGTGAGACGGTTGACTGCGGGCATTGTGCTCAATGACTACTTGCTTCTGCTGATAGTTTACCAGCAGATGAGGTGATAAATGGCCCTCCCATCTCTCTTTAGTTCACCTGAGGCCCTAAAGAGTTCAATCAATGTTAACATACTGATGTCTCCCCATTACCACTGATTGGGAGAGTTCCATGTAAAATTATGAGAGCTCAGGGATTTGGTGGGGAGCATATTTCAGATCAGGCTCCCTGGTCCAACAGAGATCCTTCTAGGCACAAAATCACCCCTTGCACGCCAGATTGAGTCACTAGGGCCGGCCTAATAAGCCCTGCCGAGTTTGCTCCACTCGCCTCTCATCTAGAAATCGTTCAATACCTCAGTTTCTGGGCCCGTTGCAGGTGCACTGTAGCCAGTAATCCACATGGTAGAAGGACACCCTGCATTGAAAGGTGTAGAAGTTAAGACTTAAGGCAGCTAATTGCTTGAGCAATGTAAAATTAAGTTGTTGTTTCCAGGGTCAGCACAGGTGGGCTTATTCTGCTTTTCTGACCAGTGGATGTGGCTGCTGTCTTCATGCTGGATCCTGACAAACACATCTGTGGGGGCTTGAAATTGGAAGGAGCCAGTGTCTGTTTCAGTGGGTGATAGCACTCCAAAAAAAAAGACATTTGCCTGACTCAAGCAGTAAGTGTTCTGAGGTTGCAAGAAATCGGCACAAGTTATCATTGCTTAATGATTTCAGTCTTTGTCTCTATGTGGAAGGAAGAGCAGCTGATTCCAGTTTTACCGAAAAATAATGTTTAATCTGGAACTCATTATGATGCTAATTAACTTATCATTCAAGCAAATAAATCAAAATCTCATTGGATGATACTAATTTAAATTTTAATAGGACACTATGATCCTGTCAATGAATTTTGCCAATTTTGGATAAGAGGGTTAAAGATTACAAAAGGATGTAAAGATTATTGTGAGGTATCATTTGACAATGCAACTGTGCAACATTTTTCAGTGTGTTGAAAATTACAATCCATAGCAGATAACCGCCCAAAAGGTGATTATCTTTGTAACTTCTTGTACTGCATTTGTACCTCTCAAATGGATTGTGTTGCTAACTCTTCCTACCAAATTTAATAAAGACATTAGAATTTAATTTGGACTTTTGAGTTTTGTCTCATTATTTCACATAATTCTCACACTGAGCCATCAAGTAACCTATAGAGAATCCTCCTTTGGAAATAATAAGGTTGTGGCCTTCTGTGATAACTTTACAATTCTTGTAAACTCAACAATCAATTAATGTTTTTAGTACAGCCTGTCTCTAAAAACTTGTCATTATTTGAAATGCAACACAATGAAATTGATCTCCCAATTAGGCAGTAAGACCAGAAAACTGGTCACAGGCTATTGCGCCTTCAATTAACCTTAACTAAAGCAAAATTTAAATATTAACGCCTCCCGGGAACATAATAAAGAGACATCTGTCCAGCTCAATGCTGCAGAATTGCACCAAATATAACAAGCTAAAGGCCAAATAGGTTAAATTTTCTTATTTTAAGTTTGGGTATTTTGTCAAGTGAGATTCATGGTGCCTGGTCTGCCATGGCTCAAAAAGCCTTTCCTCATACAGTCTCCTGATCTCAGCCTCATTGGTTCTGCATCTGGGCCATACGGCACTGGTCTTGTGGAATTGTATGGTTGGAGAGGCTTTTGTGTCATTGGTGCCGAGGTGAAGCCCAGCTGCTTAACACTTCAGTTGCTGCAAGCCAGGAATTGATCTTTACATAGAATTGTGCAACAATTATAACTTAAGACGTGGCCAGAAAAGGAAGATGACACTCTGCTATGCCAACACAGACCTGGAAATGCTGGTGGATTGGTTGATGGAAAGGAAGGCAGTGATTTATTCTGCTTACCGCCAAAAGAGGCAACACCACCAGAATCAGTCAGTCAGTCTGAAGTGCGATCGCAGACCAGGTCAGTGCAGTGCTATAGAAGAACAGGAACAAGGTGAATAATCTTCTCTATTCCACAGTGGTAAATACCACCATCTTTGCTTTGCGACCTCACAGATACAGGGCCACTGTTCACTCTATCTATGCCACTGCACACATATCTTACCAAGATTAGTGGATTACTACTCTTAGTAGTGCATGCATCATTTCCAAATGCTGGCCCTTACCCATTTAATTGTCCAAACAACTGACACTTTCTGTTCTCCCCACTCAATCTCTTGCTCCTGCGCCATTACTAGTAGCTTTTCCATCTACCTCCTGCATAATTTCTGTTTGTCTCATTGCAGGAAAAATAATTTCACAACTGGAACAAAAACAAAGTTGCTGGAAAAACTCAGCCTGTCCAGCAGCATCTGTGAAGGAAAAAACAGAGTTAACGTTTCGGGTCCAACAACCCTTCCTCAGAACTGATGGTGGCTGGGAAATCGTCACTTTATATGCAGAAAATAGGGGGCTGGGTGTAGGAGGGAGTAAACAATAGGATAGAGCCCATAGAGAGAGAAAGACAGTTGGACAGACAGAGGAGTTGTTAACGATCAGGCTGGGAGGGTGAATAGTTGTTAATGGGGACTGTTAGTGATTAAGAAGAGGGGGCGTGTAATAGCAGGCTATGTGGTAACAAGGCTTGGTGTGTGGGTTAGGGGTCTGGGACATGGAAGAGTTTAGGCCCTAAAATTATTGAACTCAATTTTGAGTCCGGAGGGCTGTAGGGTCCCCAAGCAAAAAATGAGGCGTTGTTGCTTCAGCTTGCATTGGGCTTCGCTGGAACACTGCAACAAGACAGAGACGGAGATGTTGGTCAGGGGGCAGGGTGGTGCGTTAAAGTGGCAGGCAACAGACAGTTCGGGGTCTTTTTTGCAAGCAGAATGTAGATGTTCTGTGAAGTGTTCACCAAGTCTACACTTCATTTCCCCAGTGTAGAGGAGACCACATTGTGAGCAGCGAATGCAGTAGACCAGGTTCTGGGAAGTGCAGGCAGTGTTGCTTCACCTGGAAGGTATATTTGGGCCGTTGGATGAATGGGAGGGAGGAGGTAAATGGGCAAGGGTTGCACCTTCACCAGTTACAGGGCAAGGTGACTTAGTGTTATGGAGAGGTGTTGGGGGTGAAGGAAGTGTGGACCAGGGTGTCCCAGAGGGAATGGTCCCTGCGGGAGGCGGACAAGGGAGGGGAGGGGAATATGATTTTGGTGGTGGCAAATGGCATTTGATGAACTTCTAGACGTAGATGCTGGTGGGATAGTAGGTGAGGATAGGGGGAACCCTATTGTTGTTACGGGAGAAAAGAGAAGGGATGAGAGCCGAAGTGCGGGAGGTGGGTCAGACCTGATTGCGGGCCCTGTTGGCAACAGAGGTGGGGAAGCTTCATTTGAGAAAGGAGGTGGACATTTCAGAGGCTCCCTTGTCGAAGTTGGCCTCATCTGAATGTTTGCGATGGAGATGGAGCAACTGAGAGAATGGGATGGAGTCTTTACAGGAAGTCAGTGTCCTGTTTCTGCCTTATCCCCATAACCCTTGATTTCACTATCTTTAAGAGCTCTATCCACCTCTTTCTTGAAAGTATCCAGAGACTTGGCCTCCACTGCCTTCTGGGGCAGAGCATTCCATATATCCACCACTCTCTGGGTGAAGAAGTTTTTCCTCAACTCTGTTCTAACTGGCCTACCCCTTATGTTTAAACTGTGTCCTTTGGTTCTGGACTCACCCATCAGCAGAAACATGCTTCCTGCCTCCAGAGTGTCCAATCCCTTAATAAACTTATACGTCCCAATCAGATCCCCTCTCATCCCTCTAAACTCAAGTGTATACGAGCCCAGTCGCTCCAATCTTTCAACACATGATAGTCCTGCCATTCCGGGAATTAATCTCCTCAACCTACGCTGCACTCCCTCAATAGCAAGAATGTCCTTCCTCAAATTTGGAGGCCAAAACTACACACACAATACTCCAGGTGCACAGTTGGCTGAGGGAAGAAGGTTCAAGGTTTTTTTTCACTCGGAGGACAGAAACCAGGCACCTGCTCAGCCACAGATAGAAGTTAATGATCTCATGGTCCTACCTATTAAGGACTATGTAAAAGTGCAGAGTCTGGCACCAGAATTGCAAAAAGATTGTCGGAGGTATTTGGTAGTTGGATTGAAGGATGGAGGAGTCCATAAATGTCATCAGTATCATGCTGGCTGTGGTATGTATGTGCCTGTCATTTTGGTAACCGCCATAGAGACCCAGTTCCAACACATTCAGTGTCTGCTAGACAAGTCCATGAACCTAAATTGCATTGTTGTAAGAAGTGAGGTAAGAGGAGTTGACGGATATTGAACTCACTCAAAGTGCCCCTTCCTCTCAGTGAGAGACAGAATGATGTCAGCAAACCTCTGTAGAAAAGTGGAAACAAAGCATTGAACCTCCAGTGTGTGATCCTAAAATCTGCAAAAGTTCCAGTTGAGGAATGTGATCCTGCAACTAAGCAAGGCACTTTCAGCAGACCATCGAGAGCCACTGACAAGGTATCACACTCAACAATTTTACTCTCAGCCTGAATAGTAAAAGTTAATAACTTTTTCTGCTTTCTCTGCATGTTGCAGCCTCTATATTGTACTATTACCACACAATTGACTTTGGATCCAAGATGTCAAGTTTTCAACTTTGTATTCTTGTGAATGACTTGTAGAGTCTACTTATGAAGAAAGATGATCTCCCCATTCTGCATGTTCACTTTTGTGTTGCTGATGATTTCTAGCCTTCTCCCTTGTTTCCATTCAATCTTCTTATAGAATCAGTAATGTCTCCAATTTACCCCAAATCCCATGAATTTGTGAATGGAAGCGATGACCTTATAGCATTATTGTTGACGTAGAGACTTGGATAATATTCTGGGGTCCCAGGTTCGAATCCCAGCACAGCAGATGACAGAATTTAAATCCAATAAAAAAGAAAATCAGGAATTAAGAGTCTAATGATGACCATGAATCCATTGTTGATTGTCAGAAACACCCACCTGATTCACCAATGTCCTTTAGGAAAGGAAACTGCCATCCTTACCTGGTCTGGCCTACATGTGAGTCTAGAAGCACACCAGTGATGGACTCTAAACAGCTCTTTAGGCAATTAGGGATGGGTAATAAATTCTGGTTTAGCTAGGGACATCCTCATCTCATGAATGATTTTTTTTTTAAAATGCTTTTGCTGGCTATACATTCTCCTCATGTAGGAGCCAAAATGGTAGTGATCCGTGAAAAGCCTCCTTCTAGAGCTCTTTGCCTTCTACTAAGCTCTATGAGATCTCATCCTCCTATCCTGAATGGTATTCTTTCACTATAATCATTGTCTCATTGATCCAGTCCAATAAAACTCATCTCCAGGCTTGAGCCATCCTTTGGACAAAATGGACCTCCTCATTATTGAACAAACACCTAGAATTAACCGCAGCTCACCTCTCCAGACAGACTTGGCAGGAAACCCCTGACTTAGTGTGGTTTTGTCCCCAAATGGACACCTCCAAAGCACCCCAATTTAAATGCCTTACTCTTTGGGCCAGTTACATCTTACTGCCAGGACTAACGATTATCCAAAATGTGGTCTGCAAGGACATGGAACCCTAAACTTTGGTAGAACCAAGAGCCTCCGATGCAAGTCACAGAGGTTGGCAGCCTTCAGGTAAGCATAAACTCAGTAAGAATTAAGAAATGAAGAAAAGAGCCATAAAATGCATCCAATGTAGAGTAGAGTTGCTTGTGTCTCCCTGTGGACAAAGCAACCTAGCAGAAGCATGCAAGCTGTAGGTGTCTTTGAGCTCCAAGGTCAAACATAAAGTGTAAAGGTTGTGTGGGAGTTGTCTTGGAGCAGACATGATGGCATGGGGAGGATGTTGGTTTGCTTATGCTGACTTACAGGGACAAAATTGGAGGATGTTGGTGTTCAAGGTTGTGGTGAAAACAAAGTTAAATGATGGCAGGACCAAGAAATCAGCAAATTTCAGCTATTACATTTCTGTTCTGACCTACAAGTTCAAATTTTGATCTTTTAGTTTCGTGGGAAAGAAGGAGAGAATTGGAAGTGACATATAAATGAGGTAAGTTGGCCTCATAATGAGATGCAAGTGTATGGAAATATGCTAGTTGCTGCTCAATAAGAAGATTCTGGAGTTGCCTTTGAAAGCTATAGGAGCAACGTTCGAATTTTTATTCCTCAATGTCAAGATTTTCGTTTGCATTATATTTTTCCAACATTCTTGCCATAATCCATATCACTCTAGGGAAGGCAAAATTTTGCCGGCTGGTAACAGATGCCCTTCACTTTATCACATTTGCAACTCCCAAATTTTGGATGCAAAGTAGAAGAAATTCTAAACAAAAAAGGATAATGAAGGAAATAATAAACAGCGGAATTGAATTTTTGGTAGTTCTGAAATATGGACTGCTTGCCTGTTTCTATGTGGAATCAGCAGCTCATATATATTTGAGTCAGATTCTGTTGCTAATGTTCATGCTGCTAAGGTTACAATTTCTCATAAGTATGAGGCAATGCTGCATTGCAACAATGCTTTGTGGTAATAAGTAGGGTTACATTTCTGCAGCAACATCATAAAGAATATTTTAAACTTGTCCACAAAAAAACTTTGCTGTATCTAAGAAATTGATACACTTGCTTTTGAAAAATGGACTTGTTAAAAATCAAAGGAAATTTTTAAGTGGTCAGCAACAGTGACACACTGGCATGTAATGTGCTCAATGATTCTGGAATGTGAAAGCTGAAAAATATATCCCACTACATTTCTTCTTGATTTTCAGGATATCGTCACAACTTCATCCCCAGTCAGTGGAAATATGATGTTCCCAGCTTAATTTAACAATATTTTATCCGTGTGTAAGAAGCAAATTACAGTGAAATGGCTTATTTGCCTATATAGTCCTCGTGCCTGTCCAAATTACACCAATATTCTAATATAGTGGCAGAGGGAATTCATGCCAGTACGGCTTAGAATTTGATGGTCATTCCTAAATTTCAGCGTCGATAAGGATGGTATATTCTGAAAAATTATATGTATCAAGAAAAGAAAAAAATTATACTTGCTCTTGACAGCTCTCATTTCTCTCCTGCCAAATGTTTTTGTTGAGGTAAAGTTTCAAGGGAGCCAAATCTCTTCTAGTATATTGCCAATGTAGGAATGTGAACTTCAACTTTGGGTGTTCATAAGCTGTTTCAAAAATATGGGGTAACAAAACCTAGTGCAATCCAATCTCAGCCGATTCCCTGCCATGTATGCTTCCAACTTGAGGGTGACAGAGAGAGGGAGACCTAGCTACCATATCACTCCTTATCCCAAGGCTTGCATATTCAGCTCCATCTCACCACAGGTGAAATCACCAAATTCAGTAGCTGTTAAACTTGAATTTTCTAGGCCTATATGACTCGGATGTTAATTGGGTAAGATTCAGATTTCACAACTTTTTGTTCCATTATAGCTCTATAGAAACCCTTGGGCATCAAGCTTGGAATAGGTTGGAAATTTTTCATCAGTTAGATAAATTAGAAAACAACTGGCCTCTGGACGGTAGCGTGGTGGACTGGAAAAACAATCACCAGCCTCTATGCTCATGCACGTACATCGGCACTTTCCAAATCTGCAGCTCAGCATAGCAGTTAGGAAGCATCAAAGTAACATTTGTTCTGCAATATGAGGTGTTGGACAGCAGCTGGAACAAATCAACCAACTTACTTGTAGAGTTTTTGCGAAATGGGCAATACTGTGAAGAGTATACATTGTTGAGCAAAATGACAGGGGGTCAGTTTGAAAGCTGTAATGAAACTGCATTATGTTGCTCAATGAAGTTGACCAAAACTGGCTGAACTTTGAAATTCTTTTTCAAAAAAAAATCTTTTGAACTTTCTAAGTTAAAATTAAAATTTCTATACACCATCAACTGGTGAATGAAAATAACTAATGCATAGCCATTGCAATGTTCTGCCTCTGCCTGAATCCACTCAGTGGCATTATTTACCTAATGAAAACTTAATGGCAGATCATTCATCATATTACTCATTAACTTTTTCTGATTTGATGAGTAAGCATCTCTCAAATCCTCATCATAAACCGTTCAATAGCAATCTTTTGACCAAAAATACCTGGAAATGATTATGCCCATTACTTCCTGCCATTCTCTACTTAATTAATCTATTCTGAACATATTTATAATTTACACATGCAGCACAAAAAAAGAATTGAACAATTTAGGAGTTTTGTGAACTTTAGGTCTTAAAACTGGGAGATTTAATGAGCAGCATTTACCTCGTATGCTTTTCTTCCTCCCCATTCAGATAAAATATCAACACCTCACATACATATTTCTGGTAAGAGAACATGCAATTCAAAATGACACAACTGGAATCACAAAGTGCCATAGCTGTTTGCCACTTTTCCAAGTGTCAGCTTAAAGTTCTGTTAACCACTCTGATTTACTGAAATGTAGGAAGTTAACATGATTTACCATAGTAAAATTATAGTAATACATGTTGGTTAACACACACACACACATGCACATACCATAAGACCATAAGACATAGAGTGGAAGTAAGGCCATTCGGCCCATCGAGTCCATTCGCCGTTTAAATCATGGCTGATGGGCATTTCAACTCCACTTCCCTGCACTCTCCCCGTAGACCTTGATTCCTTGTGAGATCAAGAATTTATCGATCTCTGCCTTAAAGACATCTAACGTCCCGGCCTCCTCTGCACTCCGTGGCAATGAATTCCACAGGCCCACTACTCTCTGGCTGAAGAAATGTCTCCTCATTTCGGTTTAAATTTGCCTCCTCTAATCTTAAGGCTGTGCCCACTGCTACTAGTTTTCCCGCCTAACATACACAGCTAATAAAATTAAAGCATCTACATTTCTGAAGTTAGCAAGTAGAAATCATCAATTGCAACACTGTCAAATTACTCTAAGCATTATCTGATACATTTCTACTGGCTTGATATTTCTCATGAATTAGCTGACACTAAATGGCTAAAACTACAATTTGTAACAAATTAAAGCCAGAAAAAAAGTAAATAATGCACAAAACAAAGTAAAAGATGCCTACAAGCATACACTGTATCTGTTAGGATGCGCTCTCAGAAGCTGGTTCACTTTCAGATGCCTCGTTTACTCCTAGACCCTGGGATTAGAAGGGTTTAACATCATCAGATTGCCACATATTCAAAACTGCATTGTTTCAATCAGCCTGTCACCTTCACTGCATTTGTCCTCAGAAGACCAACAGCTTCATCTGTTGGCTTAAATAGCTGTTGTTACTTCTTTCTAGTGCAGTGCCCATTGTATTTACGACTGAAACAGTGTAATTACATTATGGATTGAAAACCAGACCTCGAGGAATTCCTGTGCATTTCTGAGGTTGGCTTGAGCTAGGCATGTCACATTGTCCCAGTGGTCTATCTGGTAGGCACCTGCAGATGAAGTTGTTGGGATATCCATTGTTAGCAAAGACCTTGTATAGGTGTTCTTCCTCCTTCTTGCATAGTTCTGGAATATTGCAGTGAGTTGTCACCTGCTTAAGTAGTGTCCTAACACAGCTTTGCTTGTGGATGCTTATTTGAGGATGGGTGATTTCTATGAAAATTGAGGTTTTGGTCAGTGTGAGTTGTCTTCCTCTGTACTGTGGTACTTCATCTGCAGGTACCTACTAGATAGACAATGCCAAGGGGACACAGTATACCCCAATACACTGGTCACACTACCCTGTATTAAGAGCAAATCAGAACTGACAACGAGACTGCTACGACCACTAGGAATCATGGTGGCACACAAACCCACAGCCTCACTTCAACAAACACTCTCAAGGACCAAAGACTCCATGCCCATGACATGCAGGACAAGCATAGCTTACAAAATACCTTGCAATGACTGCAGCAAATGTTAAATTGGCCAGACCAGATGAAAGCTAATCATCAGGATACACAAACACAAGCTTGCAGCAAAATGATGTAATGAACTTTCCCTCATCTCAGTGCTCTCAGGCAATGAAGGCCATCAATTTAACTGGGATAATGTGACCATCGTAGCTCAAGCCAACCATAGACATGCACTGGAATTCCTAGAGGCCTGGTTTTCAACCAAAAATGCAATCAACTAACATGAGGAATTAGACCCCATATACAAACCAATGCAGAACAGGACTGGGATAATGGGAACTGCAGATGCTGGAGAATCTGAGATAACAAAGTGTGGAGCTAGAAGAACACAGCAGGCCAAGCAGCGTCAAGAGCAGCTTGGCCTGCTGTGTTCATCCAGAACAGAATGGGAACTGACAACTCAACTTGACAGACCGGATCATATAAATACCCAACCAGGGTAGAACAATATCACTTCATCGGAGGCTGCACTGATGATGTTACCTAACATGGTGATGAAACATCTGTATGACACCCAGCCAGTTCAGCAAGCAAGCCAACAACCTCACTCACAACTTGAGCTACAAATCTTTGCAAGAATTTCTAAATATGTACTCCAATGCCCAACCACCAACACCAGGTCTGGTTAGTTTTGTCAAATATTGGAATTGTCCCAGTCAAACCCTGCATTCAGCTGTGTTGCTACATGTCCAAAATGCTTGGTTACTCTGACACTCTGCAAAGTCCCAAAATCCTAACTCCTAATTCTGTCAGATAGCATCCAACTAATCCCACTGATCTGGATACAATCAAATTCTAGAACATTGCTATTGTGCTTCCAAAATTTGATAACTCAGTGTTTGAGGATTCCCAAGTTCTCATGTCTGCTCTAATTTTCAAAAGACATTCAATATCTCTGGGGACAAGGTGTTGACGGACACCACACAATGTTCTCCTACTCCTAGTGGCTGTATTAGAGAAGGTACCTATATACAGTAACTCATTGGGTATTCCATCCAGAATTTTGAACAAGGAAATAAATTTCATTGGGTGGGATAATGAAAACATGTGGGGTTTGATGAAAATGTTGAGAGAATTGAGAGAGATTAGCAGCAATGAAATTCTCTCTATCAAGAGCAAAAATAATCCCATTTTCCAAACATGTCATGAATATCAAGATGAGATTCTCACTACTGAGTGGCAACGTGATCGCTTACTTCATTGTTCATTGATCTGCACTTTTCCAGTCTCTCATTTGCTGACTCGACTCACTGTTTGTTCTTCCATCAGTCACCGACATCTCAGAGCATGCTTCGTGGACAGTGACTGACAACCCCTCATCCAGCAAAGCCTTCAGGTTCCTGTCAGTTAAACAGGATGCCTACCTCCCTCCATCTGATACTTCCAGGGTAACAACTGCACACTGCCATCAATTGACCATTGAATCCCTGCAGTGTGGGACCAGGCCTGATTGGTAAAACAGATGAACTCAGAGCATGGATGGGCTCTGGGAGCTGGGGTATAATAGCCATAACAGAAACATGGCTCAGAGAAGGGCAGGGCTGGCAGTTCAGTGTTCCAGGATACAGAGCTACAAGTGTGACAGAAGTACAAGCAAGGAGGCGGGGAGTTGTCTTTTTGATAAGGGAGAACATAACAACAGTGCTTAGAGAGGATATTCTTAAGGGGGTCATCAAATGAGGGTATATGGTTAGAGCTTAGAAACAAGAAAGGGATGGTCAGTCTGTTTGGGCTGTATTACAGACCACCAAATATCCAGTGGGTACTAGAGGAACAGATGTGCAGAGAGATTGTAGATATCTGCAGGAATAATACAGTAGTACTGGTTGGAGATTTTAATTTCTCCTGTATTAGCCAGGCCACGCAGAGTGTAAAAGGCCAGGATGGGGTGGAATTTGTCAAATGTGTCGAAGAAAGTCTCCTAAATCAATATGTAGTGGGCGCTACTTGGGAGGCTGCAACAACAGACCTCCTCTTAGGAAACGAAGTCGAGCAAGTGACTGAAGTGTCATTCAGAGGGCACTTTGGGTCATGGGACCATAAGTCTTATGTTTAGCATAGCCATGGCAAAAAAAAATAAGACAACACCACAAGTTAAGGTGTTAAACTGGAGCAGGACCAATTTTGGGACCATTAGGCAGGATTGGATGAGTCTGTTTGAAGGAAAAGGAAAGGCTGGCAAATGGGAGGCTTTTAAAAAGAATCTCAAGAAGGTGAAGGGAAAAGCTGGCAGGTTTAGGGATCCCTGGTAGATGAGCGATATTGAGGCTGTGGTCAAGAGAAAGAAGGTATTCATTGTGCTTAAGTTACCAGGCCCAAGTCAATCTTAGATGACTATAAAAAGCACAGGAGGATACTTAAGAGGGAAATCAGAACAGCAAAAAAGAGGATGATGGATCTGGCAGATGGAATTAAAACAATCCCGAGGGGATCTATGGTTATATTAAGAGGTGGCTAGGGAGAGACTAGGTCCCCTTTAAGATCAGCATGACATCTAAGTGTGGAGCTACGTGAGATGGGAAAGGTTTTTATGAACATTTCTCCCCAGTTGTTACTGAGGAGAGAATCATGGATGCTAAGGTAATAAGGGAAACAAGTGGAGATGTTTTGGACTACATATACATTACCAGAGAGGAGGTGTTTGCAGCCTTAATGCACGTTAATAAGTCCATCCTTGGTCATTGTGGGAGGCTGAGGAAGAAATTGCAGAGGCCCTTGTAAAGATTTTTGCTTCACCCTTTGCCATTGGTAAAGTTCCAGAAGACTGGTGGGTGGCTAATGTTGTCCCATTGTTTGCAAAAGGCAGCAAAGACAATCCAGGGAGCCTGACACCAGTTATTGGAGGGTGGATACTGTGAGACAGGATCAACCAATATTTGAATAGTCAAGGTCTGTTTAGGGATAGTCAGCATGGATTTGTGCACTGGAAGTCTTATCTGCCAAATCTTTTAGAGTTTTTCAAGAAAGATAGCCAAGAGGATTGATGAGGGTAGGGCAGTGGATGTTGTCTATTTTGTAAGGCCTTTGACAAAGGTTCTGCATGGCAGGCTGGTCATGAAGATTAGATCACATGGGATCCAAGCAGAGCTAGCAAATCAAATTCAAAATTGGCTCAATGGTAGGAAGCAGATGGTGATGGTTGAAGGTTGTTTCTCAGACTGCAGGCTTGTGAGTAGTGGTGTGCCAGAGGTGTCAGAGTAGGGACCATTGTTATTTGTTATTTACATAAATGATCTGGATGTGAATGTACAAGGCGTGATTACTAAATTTGTGGATGATACAAAATCAGGAGATATTGTTGATTGTGAGGAAGGTTATCAAAAATTACAGAGGGATCTTGATCAGATGGAGAAATGGGCTGAGGATTGGCAAATACGATTCAATACAGATAAGTGTGAGGTGTTGCATCTAGGAAAGTCAAACCAAGTTAGGACTTATACAGTAGTTAGTAAGGTCCTGAGGAGTGCTGTGGACAGAGGGACCTGGGAGTACAAGCACATAGTTCTTTGAAAGTGGCATCACAGGTAGACAGAGTAGTGAAAAAGGCATTTGGATGTTGGCCTTCATCAGCCAAGGCATTGAGTATAGGAGTTGGGATGTTATAGTTGTACGAGTCATTGGTGAGGCCGCACTTGGAATATTGTGTACAGTTTTGGTCATGATGTTACAGGAAAGACATAGTTAAACTGGAAAGTGTGCAAAGAAGATTTACGAGGATGGTGTCAGGCCTAGAGGCCTGAGTTATAGGGAGAGGTTGGCCAGGACAGGACTTTACTCCTTGGAACGTAGTAGATTGAGGGATGACCTTATTGAGGTATATGAAACCCTGAGAGGTATAGATAAGATGAATGCATATAGTCTTTTTCCTAGAGATAGGGTATTGAAAACTAGAGGGCATAGTTTTACGGTGAGAGGGGAGAAAGATTTAAGAAGGACCTGAGGGGCAACTTCTTCATACAGATAGTGGTGTGTGTGGAATGGGCTGCCAGAGAAAGTGGTTGAGGCAAGTACAAGAACAACATTAAAAAAAAACTTTTGGATATGTACATGGATCGGAAGAGTTTCGAGGGATCTCGGCCAAATGGAAATAATTACCTGGGCGCCATGGTAAGCATGGACCAGTTTGGGCCACGATGCCTGTTTCCATTCTGTATTACTCTCCGACTTTATTTGTCCCATCAAGTCCACACCACCTCTCTGAAGAACATCCCACCTAGACCTACCCATTCTCTGTAACCCTGCATTTCCCATGTGGGCTATTTAGCATGGATATTTAACCTAACCTGCACATCTTTGGGCTGTGGGAGGAAACGAGAACAAACCCAAAGAGATACAGGGAGATTGTGCAAACTCCATGCAGAGTCGCCCAAGGTGGGAATCAAACCCAGGTCACTGTCAATGTGAGGCAACAGTGCTAACCACTGAGCCACTGTGCTGCCCTCAAGTTTGTTTGAATTGGCGGAATCATAGAATCCCTGCAGGTGTACAGTTAGATGGTGCTTGTGACAGATGGCTTGGCAGTAGCCAATAATTCCACATCTGGTGAGCTGGGGAGCATGATGCGTGGGGCCCCTTTGTGCAGAGTGTTCAGTTAATGAGAAAAGTTTGGGAAGATAGCATCAAAACAGTTGCTAGGACTCAGAGAGAAAGCTTGTATGAAACCTGCCAAAAATGACACATAGCTAGTTTCTGGTGAGATGCAACCCATTATTTTTGATTGATCTTTGTAGTCGTTTATACTGTTAGCCTACAGAATACAAAGATCTTTCACTGCCAAGGCAGGTAATTCAGCAGGAAATCCTATCACTGTCAAGTAAGTACAACTTGATTATCCCGTAATAACATTGTGCTTTGCATGCAAAGTCCTTTTGTGTTCTAACCGTCGACATCGCATGATATATTTAAGATTAACAGTTTCTACAATTAAAATATCAGTTTTAATAATTAAAATATCAACCAATAAAATTTACCTACCACACCTATGTCCCAGCAGTTTTGTTGATGAAAGGGGTAATTGATAATTGTCACTACTTCTGAAAATTTTTTTTTGGTCTGACTGGACCTGAGCATTGCTTATGCTAAATTATTACTTTCTGCAAAATATTGTTATGCGTAGAGCATTCTGAAATCAAGGCAATTATTATTTGATCTTAACATACATTTTTCATCTGACAAACTTTTGAGGTTACATTGTGTTTAAAGTTAAATTATTGTACAGCGGCCTCATTTTAGAACGTTTGATGACTGAAGTTAATAGCTGTAACTAATTAGGCTCTAATTTGTATCTAACTTGAAATCTATTGCTACTTGGCTTAGAAATGATCTGACTCAGCATTGGCTATATGTCCAGCTGTTTTTTTCTCACTCCCAACAGCAAGGTATTAAATTTCTAAGTGATAATACTCATTTTTGTTTCTAACCAGCAATCGTTAATTAATTTCCAATTTAATGGATCACATTTTACTGCAGAACAGTATCAAAGGGAAGCTAACAATAATTAGACTTGCCCTTAGGCATTTAGTATTCCAAAATTTATGTTGGAAAGTTGCAGAAAGGTTGCAGAGAGGCAAACTGGCAGAGAGTTGAGAGAAGCATTCTAATCGAAAATCTGTAAAATTAACTGTGGAATTTCTGAGAAGGGAAAGCAAATTTCTACAGCAAATTGATTATAGAATAATAGATAAAAGGTAGCAAAAGAACAATAAGGCAGAAATAAATGAGAAAGAAAAGAAATTGTCAAGTGAAAAAAAAAGAGTTTGGAAATATTCAACAGCAATTAAACCCTGAAAGAAAGAGACAAAATTAGAGAATTGCAGAGTTATTGTTATACAGCTGTCCATTTGGCCCATTATGTCTGCACGAGATATTGGATAAGCATTACACTTTGTTTCATTCTCCTGCTAAATCTCCAGATTCTTCAATTTTCAGATTACAGTCTAATTCCATTTTGAATGTTTCAGTTAAGCTTGCTGTCACCACACTCTCAGACTAACACTTTACCCACTTGTTGTGAAGATGCTTTTCTTAATATTTTCAACAATTATTATTGGTTTTAATCTTTTCATGAATGGGAAAAGTATTACTCTGTCTTATCGTGATTTTTAATTCCTTACAATTATTTTCCCCCTTTCTCCGGAAATAAAATGTGCTATTTTTAAAATTTATCATTCGTAACTAAATTTCTTCAGGCCTGGATTCATTCTTGGGAGCCTTTTCTGGCTGCAGTAATACTTAATATCCAGCAGCAGGAAGATTGATTTTGTAGTAAAGAATACTGACTATATCATTTTTTTCAAAACACATTCTACCTACAGTACAAAAATACTGAGTATGACTTTCAATGTCCACGCAGTCAAATAGCTAGCCATATATCCCAATGATTGATTGCTTGAATAAAATTATATTTTCCTTTTAGTTGTTCATAATAAACAGAATACAGTTTGTACCATCTAATGTATTAAAATGATTTGAATGAAAGACAGTCTCAGTAAGTTTGCAGATGGCAATGAATTTTGGTGGAGTTTAGGATAGGGAAGAAGGATTTTCAAAGGAGACAGCAGGATATGGGTTAGTTGGAATGTTGGGTGGTGAAATGGCAGATGGAGTTTAATCCAGACAAATGTGAAGTGATGCAGTTGGGTGATCAATGCAAAAGGAAAATATATAGTACATGGCAGGAATGTTGGCACACAAGATGATTTTGGATTGCAAGTCCATAGATCCCTGAAAGTGGCAATATAAGTGGATAAGATGGTCAGGAAGCATGCTTGCCTTCATCAGTCAGGGCATTGAGTTTAAAATTGACAAGCCATGGTGTATCTGTAGATGATTTTACTGGATTTGGAGTATTGTATGCAATTCTGGTCACTGCACTGTGGAAACATTGGAGACAATGCAAAAGAGGTTTACAAAGATATTGCCTGGATTGGGGTGAATGAGCTATAAGAAGAGGTGGACATACTTAGATTTTATCTCTGGAATATTTGAGGTGCTGGGAAATCTGATAGAAGTATGTAAAATTATGAGAGGCAGAGATAGGGTGGATATTCAGAGATTTTTTTTCCTGGATTTGGGTGGTTGGGGGAAAGCTGTCAAATAGTGGAAGACCGAGGCTTAAGGTGAGAGGGGAAAGTTAAATGGAAGTAGCAAGTAGGGACTTGTGAGGGTGATAATTTCCTGGAATGTGCTGCCAGGGAAGGAGGTAGAAGCAGATATGATAGCAATGTTTAAGACGTTTTTAGACAGGCACACAAACTGGCAGGGAATAGAGAGATGTGGATCATGTGCAGGCAGGTGGAACTGGTTTAGAATGGCATAATTATTGATACAGTCATAGTGGGTTGAAGGGCCTGTTCCTGCGGTGTACTCTTCTTTTCTAGCAACCTGTAAGCAGTTAGATTCGATAGTCAGTGCACTTTAAGTGAATCCTAATACATCGCAATACCGTGCTGATTCAATGAGAACTGCTAAACAATCATATCCTTTTCTCTGCTAGCATAAATTGTTCTGATTCTTTGAAACTTGAATTTCTTGCTTATGTCTCGATGGGTGTGAGATGAAAAACATCAGCAACTTCAAACTAATCAATGCATTTAAGGCTGGGGAAGTTAGTAAAATTTTGTTTCCACAAAACAAAGTAACACTTAACGACAGTGGCATTTGGAATTAACTTCACAATCGTCTCTCGCTTAATGTTGTCGAACTCATTGCCTGATTTTGCTGAATGATTTGAGAATGAACAACATAAATTCTAGCTGTACCACTATTTTGACAGTAAAATCAATTCAATATTCTGTACTGCAATACTAATTTAAAAAGAAGTATACAGAATTTCGGGATAACATAGTGTGAAGTTGGAGGAGCACAGCATCAGAGGAGCAGGAAAGTTGATGTTTCAGGTTGGGACCCATTTTCTCAAGAATGGTCCCGACCCGAAACGTCAGATTTCCTACTCCTGTGATGCTGCCTGGCCTGCTGTCCTTCAACTCCACACTGTGCTATCTCTGACTCTAGCATCCACAATTCATACTATCTCTAAACAGAATTTAGCTGTTTGGGGAAAAAAAACAAAAGGATTGTTTGCAGCTAACGTGTTTGGTAACCAATTAATGAGCAAACTAATTAATAACCAGCTCCTCAATAACACATTGAGCCTCCAACTCCAATATTTGCAAATATTAAGGTCTAAATGAATTCATGTTGTTTTAGTTCATGCTAATCCAGTTTTAATCACATGTTTAAACTTTATGTTATAGCAGCATACAAAGTAAATTTCTCAATGACCTGTCTAATGGGCATAAATGCAACTCTATAAATCTCTTTTTTTCATTATTTGTCTTACCATTCATCAAAAATTTGTTCCTCAAGTTGTTCTCCAATCTATTTCAATACATGAAACTCTTTGTTACTTTAATTCATTCACAGTCCAGCCTTTCCGCTGAAAGCTTAACATCTGAGTGGAATTTCTTCCCGACAATCCACACACTAAATACCTGTGCCTCTAATTCAGAACTTTTTCCTGTTTGGAGGTAAAGAGAATACAGAAACTTCCAAGATAACAAGGTGTAGAGCTGGATGAACACAGCAGGCCAAGCAGCATCAGAGGAGCAGGAAAGGTAACATTTTGGGTCAGGACCCTTCTTCAGAAAGACCCTTTTTGTCATCAATCCTACACCTCTGATGCTGCCTGGCCTGCTGTGTTCCTCCAGCTCCATACTGTACTATTTCCAGGATCTTCAAATAAGTCACATCATTGGATTTTCTTGTCCCCTCCAGAAGCTAATATTGGACACGGGCCACAGAATCCTTGATAAGGGCAGAAAGAGTTGGATGAAAGGGGCAACCTGGAGCCCCAGCTCACTCTGTTTTTGTTTTGCACATTCTTCAGCTCCATCTCCAGAGAAACTACACTGGTAAAATGATCTGAAGACCAGAACCAGCCCCAATGAGAGGGGGAGCCCAAATCAAAACTGCAGATCCTCAACTATCTTTCAACCCTCAAGGGGTTTCATCATGAACAGCCTGTCCCAGCCTTATTAAATGGCTATTACCTGCCTTTTGAAACAAACAGTTCAAATGCAGCGGTGGGAATCTATGGTTAGTATGTAGTGAATCCTCAGAAGTGCGTGTCAGAAGTAGATAGCCAGTGTAGATTTGAGACTGTTTACTTGGAACTTTTAACATTGTGTATTGAAAAGTCCTGTGAATAAATTGATAGAGTTTGATAGAGCTCAAAGAACAATAACGGAGTCAGATCAAAATTGATTTTCCTTGATGAAGTGTTTAATAAACATGTGGTGGATTTTTCCTTGACTCTTATCCACTATTGTCTCTCTCATCATGTAACAAACCTGAGTTAAATAGGATTTTTGCAAACTGGCCAAGGTTAGTCAGGATTCATTATTCATCTTCACTTTCCAATATTGGCTTCCCTGGGTGGGCCCAATTGAGAATCACCCAAAAAGACATTCCAGTAAATCAGACTTTACCAAAAAGAAAGTTGGTCGGAACCAGGCACTTCAATTGTAATATAAGCAAATTGTAGATTTCAAGACATGTGTCCTGGGGGATGCTAAAGTATATGCTGTGAGTAGTAGTATGAATTGGAAATTACTCTAATGAAATATTTAAGGCAGAAGTGGCCTGAGTGGGTAAAAATTTTGTGATAAACTAGCATTGGGCCTGGAATGGCCAGAATTGAAAGGACGAAGTGTATCGTTGTTTAGGGAATTGTGCTTCCTAAGTAGTAAAAGCCATAGCCATAGCTGGTTCTATGGAAGAGGTCCATGGTAAGTAAAGAAGAGATAGAGAGAAAAGAAACAAGAAATTTCCATTTATAGTGTGCAATTCACTTTTGAGAAATACTACCCTGGATCTCCATCTGGAGTGTGGGATTTAAAGCCTAAAGCTGACCACAAAACCTCGGGATCTTCAGAAAAATCATCTGGTTCAGAAAAGCTTTAGGGAAGGAAATGCTGTCCTTACTCAGCCTGATCTAAATGTGGCTTCAGACCTACAGCAATGTGGTTGACTCTTAATTGCCCTCTAGGGATGGGCAATAAATGCTGGCCTAGCCTGTGAATGATTGTTTTTAATGCACTTTGCAATTTCATTGCATCACAGTCATCCAAAGCCATTTTAATCATGCTCAACAAAATCTTTCCTTTCTCTCTGTAATTGTGGCCATTGTGCTTGGAATGTCTGTTCAATGATTATCGTTCCATCTAATGAACCCATGGGTCGAGTATCTCTGCCCAGTTGATAAGACTTGACCCTAGACAGCCCTGTCCCCACCTCCTTATGCCTCTGCTGCTTGACCTGAAACCCACCGTTAACCCTAGACTCACTGGCGCCATTGGCCCTGGCCCCAACTCTCTGCCACCACTGGTCCAGAGCTCTCAGCATAGGGCTTGTGAAAGAACAAATATTCCACACTGAATCTCAAAAATAGCATAACCATGTGACAGCTGCATAAGTTGTTGGATGATGGTCTGATAGCTCAAAAATAGACTTAAGATCATTTGGGGAGCAAATTACTGCAGATGCTGGAATCTGTACTAAAGACATAAAAATGCTGGAGGTCACAATGGGTCAAGCAGAATCCATGGAGAGACCAAGCTCACTTTTTGAGCCTAGATGTTACACAAAATGTTAACTTGCTTTCTTTCCATGGTTTCTACCTGACCCACTGTGATCTCCAGCATTTTTTGTTTTCAGTCACTTAAGATCCATAGGTTTGTTTTGGGACCTGGGGTTATTAATATATGATGGCAGAATGGCCTGTTTGGGGCATTGAATGATTTTGTTTGTCTGTCATCCTGAACTATTTGATTATCTCCATTTGATCATGTCTGCAAATTTACTATTGAATACCCAGGTGCCTGATTCTTCAGAGATAGTAGAAACTGCAGATGCTGGAGAATTTGAGATAACAAAGCGTAGAGCTGGATGAACACAGCAGGCGAAGCAGCATCAGAGGAACAGGAAGGCTGGCAGTTTGGGCCTGGATCCTTCTTCAGAAACCTGAAACATCAGCCTTCTTGCTCCTCTGATGCTGCTTGGCCTGCTGTGCCCATCCAGCTCTACATCTTGGTATACCTGATTCTTCATTCTGATTAAAACTGAAAGAACCGCAGATCCTGTAAATCAGGAACAAATACAAAGTTGCAGGAAAAGCTCAGCAGGTCTGGCAGCATCTATGAAGAAAAAGACAGAGTTAACATTTCGGGTCCAATGAACCTTCCTCAGAACCGGTTCTGAGAAAGGCTCACCGGACCTGAAACGTTAACCCTGTTTCTTTCCCTTCACAGATGCTGCCAGACCTGCTGAGTTTTTCCTGCAACTTTGTTTTTGCTCTTTATTCTGATTGCCTCACTCTTGTTGCAGCTTAATGTATTTATACATCCATAATGAATTTCACACTCCTCTCGATCTTCTCAATTTTACACATAAAGCACAAAGGCAGTATGCACAAGAGAGCAACAGAGGGTTATGCATCTCCATTCATGAATCCTTTCTGAGATTGCCATCAAGGAAGTCATTTCACTTCTCAACTGGAAACAGAACATGGCGTAATCTTTGCATAACCTTCATCATGCACTGCATCACCAGCACATTGCCTCTATCAGCTTCCCACACAGTGCCAACTATTTTCAGTTTCAGAAACATTCAACAAACCACATGCGATTTAAAGAAAAATGCCAGTTAAGAGCTTTAGGATTCCACAACAATAATGGCATTGTTGGATTGTGTTGGAGATTTACTTCCAAATTACTATTATTGTGACCATAGTCTTCTTGGTCTCTTTAAGCAAGTATGCTTATTCAATCTAATGAAATATCATTATGTTTCTTAAATGAATCAGATAATACCGAAATATTGTTAAAGGTGTATTAATAAATAACCATAAATTATCCTCTGAAACATCTGCCCTTAATGTTTATTAACAGACAATGTTATGCTATTAGATGTTTAGCTCAAATGCATAATAATATCGAATTGGAATAAAAGCTCAAATTTAATTACAAAACCAATGAAAATTATTCATCTCAGTAATAAATATATTTCCTTCAGCTGTCATGGAGCTGCCATGTCAGCCTCGTCATCGGCTGCATCACTTCATTTAGTTTTAACTTTTCTGTTAACTCTGCTTACATTTTTTTCTCCCATCAAATGCAATTCTGTCAGCTCCAATATAGTTTTTTTTTGTGTGGGCAGTTTGGTTTTTAGGTAAAAACACTTTTAAAATTGAGAAATCATTCAATTCCCTCTTTAATTAATTTTGAGAATTATTTTCAATTCAATTATCAAGTGTACTCACAGATCTATAGCATGCACCAGTCGTGGGATTGCTCACGAGTCAAAGGGAATTCTGTTTTCCAATAAGCGTGAGGTTTATCTAAAGTAGGAGAACAAAATTTGAGCCAATGTATAAGTCAGCGTCTCGGATAATAATCGGTATTGCAAAATTTCTAACATTGCTTTGGATAACAATTGCCTTCTTTTCAATATAATTACACAGCTTTGGCAATTCAGATAATTTTTTCTTTGTTAAATCCATATCAATTTATGGATTATGGATATAAATCCATAGATGTTTGGTGTTTATCTCCTCAATTTTAACACGGAAAATATACAGCAAGATGGTATGCAAGATATACCAACTGAAGTTAAATATAGGACCCAAATGTTTGCAGCTGGAAATAATGTGTGTAGCTGTTACACCCATGCAGGAAATAAGGTGTGCAACAACAGAATAGATTCTTTCTCTTTCAGGACTCTGCTACAGATTAAATTTGGTCTTGAACTTAGGGTTTCCCAGACGACTCAACATAATTCCTCATTCTGCTTCGTTGGAGGTCCTAAGCAGAATTTCAGTGGGAATTCTTGTAAGGGTATTTAATTTTGCCCCAAAACATTTACTCAGAGTGGGTAATTTCTTTCAAAGAGGACATCTTACCTTCTCTCCTTGAAGTGGCTCCAATAGGATTGATGACAAGAATCAACTGAGGCTGGGTATTGTACCAGTGATGTTTATCATTCTGTGCCAACAGCCAAACTAACTACAAAATTACCCCTATCTAAAATTTCAGATGAGATCTTCAGCCTTGGGTAAGCCCAAGTAGAATTGCTGCTTCTCCACATTTATTCTGGCAGCCAGATTCTGTGGAATTTTCTAGCCCTGGTAGTTAGTGTATCAGGTGTAAAAGAGAGGGTAATGAAATAGATATTAAAGAAATCTTGAATTCAGTGTTTTCCAATTCATAATTTCTTTTAAATAAAACACAGATAGCAAGTGATGTTATCTATAGCCAACTCCGTGCTTGTAATTTAATAAAAACAAATCAAGAAACCTGTTCTTAGAGAAATAAATTAAGACCTGTGACAACTATTAATAAACCGAAGGTGAGAAATAAAGCCTGTTCATGCTCCCAATAAAATGCTAGTAAGAATTAGAGACAATTTCCTTCACATAATCACTGATTTTATCAAAATAAAAGAAGCCATTTGGTCCATGATATATATATATATATATAAGCGTAAGCCAAATCATACCACTCCCTCATTCTCTCTCCAAAATGTTTTTCTTTTCCTTTCAAGTACACATGCAATCTAAATTTCAAATTTTATTTTTGATAATGTAGTCAAGTCCAGAAGAGGAATGGCATAATGTGGTTCTGAAATCATTAGAAAATTAGCGTCGGATCAAATGTTTAAACGGTACATTGTATTCTTTGTTATTGTACACTTCATTGCGCACATACGGGTTCATTTTATTAAGCATTTAACTGCTCCTCTGATGCTGTTTGGCTTGCTGCGTTCATCCAGCTCCACACCTTGTTATCTCTAATATATCAAATATGTGGCCTTTCCAGGGATTTCCAGAGTTTAAAAAAAGGTCTCCAAAATGTGGATGAGTGAATAGTACAGAACAATTTTCCGAAATTCTGTATGATGCACATCTGGACTACTAAAACTAAACTCACCAGTGTTGTTGTTCTGACTGCAAATATAAAATTGCAGTACAAAATTTTAGAGACATTAATAGTTTAATAAATAATTTCACTGGTGCCAGAGGCGATTCAGGAGATGCATTTGATCATGCTTGTCTACACTTTGAACCTGTCTTTATCAAAGAGAGAGATGCTATCCAGGCCATTGAGATAGAGGATGGAACTCAGTCACAAAATTGATAGGGCATAAGTTTTGGATAGACTGTTAGCACTTAAAATTTACAAGATGCTGGGACTGGATGAGATGGATCCAGGATATTGAAGGAAGAGAGAGTGGAAATTGGAAGGATAATGGCCATAGCCTTTCAGTCTGCCCTAGAATCAGGGGAGGTACAAGATGGCTAGAATATCACAAACATTATGGTCTTGTTCAAGAAATGTTGTAAGGATAAGCCCAGCAATTAAAGACCAGTTAGTTGAACTTCACTGATTGGAAATCTTCTAGGGACAGTTACTCAGTAAAGCATTAGTAATTACGTGGACTAAGAGGAGTTGAACAAAAGTCAACAAGGATTTCTAAAGGGGAGGTTACATTGGTTAGCTTCCTGGAGGTTTTGGACAAGTAACAGAAAAGCTTGATGATAGTAAGGCTGTTGATGTGATGTAAATGGACTTTAAGAAGGTGTATGATACAATGTCACGCATTAGACTGAAGGAAAATTGTAGGTCATTAAATAACATTTTCAGTAACAGCATGGACACAAAATTTGCTGAGTGATTGGAAACAGGGTAACGGTGGATATTTTTCAGACTGAAGGAACCTTTGTAGTGGATTTCTCCAGGTGTCAGTGTCTGGATCCTTGCTTTTCTTATTCAGATCTTGCTATGCAGAGAGAAAATAGTGCTCCCAAATACATGGCATTATTTGTGGTGATGGGCTCCGAGACTGTCAGGTTATAATTGTGTGCTTGACCTTTAATGTCAGTGGGGTGCAGGGAAGTTAGAGATCCAGGTTCTGTAGTGGTATTTGAATATACTCAAGTTGGAATCTTGCAGTGATCAAGTCCCATTTTAATAGTTCCTGGACTGCCCAAATATTTCCAGGAATTCATCTATAGCATAACAATGTGCTGGTACGATTCCAGTCATGGTGTAAAAGCTATCAGTTTGTTCCCCACTATGTTGGAGTTATGGAAATTCCTTGACTGATTGAGTAAAAGTGACAAACTGGGTTGAATTTACACAGTTTTATTAAATATTCTGCAGAATGCAATATTCAAGTAAATAACCTGTAAAAGAACCGGAGGAAAGGAAACTTAAACTGTTTATAAAATCATCAAATCTTTGCAATACTGGAGAAGGACATTCAGCACTATATATCCATGCTGGCTCTCGATAGAGCAATTCAGCTTGCATCATTGCCTGGGCATATTCTCACAGACCAGCAAGTTTATTGCTTTAAAGTATCTATCCATTAGTTGTTTCATCTTGTGTTTTAGGCCAATAGTGTGATCTACATATTGAGATACTAGTCTGTAGTACCTCAGGCTGTGTGTCTCTGCCAATACACTGATGCTAAGGCTGTGTGTTTCTTTTCAGATATCTCAGTAAGGTTCTTCAACTTCTTATGCCTTGTAACACTCCTTTATTTGTATGAGGTCAGTCATCAAACATAGCTTTCTGGTGTCTCACACTTCACCTTTCTCATGTTTGTGAATGACTGATACCTTTTCTCCTACTGATGTCAAAGTCTTGTGATCAAACATGGTTTTTATGAATCTCATTACACTGCAAGTTTTTTCAGGTTTCTGTGTACCTGATTAAAATTGTTTCTGAAGTTTATTTCTAATTACTTAAACAGATTTTGTCATCATGAACATCTTTACCGATATCATAATTACCATTATGACTGTTACTGTTCTCGTAACTAACTCCTCATTCCATCCAAAACCCAAGTCTCAAAGTTCGGAATGATTTGGAACTCTGATTAAACATTCTAATCTGGTTTGCTTGAATTCAACACTGGGATGATAGTATCTTACAATCTATATCTGGAATAGCTGTACTACTCCATATTTTATGTAATGTAGTGTCGGTGTTCCTTATCACAGGGTGTGAGATAGCGATTATTCTCCCTGGGCTCATTTGGGCCCAGAAAAAACCTGCTGAGAGCCTGAAGTCCACATCAGCTTAGACCTCTGCAGGCATCACAGCAGAGGGAAGGGGCAAGGGGCATCCTATATATGGTGTCCTGAGAAGAAGTTTCAAGAAGGTGTGTGGGCATCTCCTCTTTACAATGGGTACCTGCTGGCATCAACCTATTTCACTGAGGGGAAAGGGCACCTGGAGTGAGGTCAAATGTTGTTTGGTCTCTTGTGTTGGCACTAATGCTGAGTACCAAGTATGAGGGAAATGGGCGTATCTGGCTGGCACTGAGTGCACTGGATCAGGATCTCCATGGTGGTCACCAAACTCTCCATGGAGTCAGCCAAATACATGCATGCCAGAGCCAGCACCATACCAATAATGCTGGTAGACTCCATCATCCCTTGCTCCAGTTTATAGATTTCCACTGATAATGCTACCGATATTTGGCGATCTACTTTTCCAGTCATTAATGATTGAGGCCATGGGATCAGTTTCTGCCTGATACTGAGCAAGTACCTAGTCACTGGCAGTCTTATGAGTATCACAGAATTATGGTGTTTCTTCCTTGATCAGCTGTGAAGACAGGTCGATAATGTACTAACCATACTGTGATTCCACACCTAACCTGGAACAAGAATCCAGTGTGGTGAAAGTCTATGAGCTGATAGAAAAAGCAGATGGAAGTGTAATTATGGATCTCCACATAGGCCTGTTCAGGATGTAGGTTCACTGTGTGCCAATAGCACACACCTAAGAGAAATGAGAGATGTGGCTGTGTGAGAAGGATGAAAGTTTGAATGAGATTGTATCGTTGACCATTGGGAAAGTTGTGCAGCATGATACAATGGAGCTTAGTGCATTGGCAACCAATGAGGGCCTCCCTATCACTAAATGTGCGGTCATTTGCTGGCCAAATCCAGGGCGGTTTCCTCATGGGACTTGAGAAACTTTACAATATTGCCATCCTTATAAATGACTTCATTTAGAAGCCACCCGTACAGTTTCCAGCAACCAAGCTGAAACTTCATAGTGTGCCCAGTTCTGGTCGCACTATAATAAGAAAGATGTGGATGTTTTGGAGAGGGTGCAAAGGAGGTTTACCAGGATGCTACCTGGACTGGAGGGCTTGTCTTACGAGGAGAGGTTGACTGAGCTCGGACTTTTCTCACTGGAGAGAAGGAGGAAGAGAGGTGACCTGATCGAGGCATACAAGGTAATGAGAGGCATGGATAGAGTTGATAGCCAGAGACTTTTCCCCAGGGTAGGATTGACACCCACAGGGGTCATAGTTTTAAGGTGTTAGGAGGAAGGTATAGAGGAGACGTCAGAGGGAGGTTCTTCACCCAGAGAGTTGTGAGCGCATGGAATACTTTGCCAGTGGTAGTCGTGGAAGCGGAGTCATTAGTGACATTGAAGCGACTGCTGGACGTGCACATGGACAGCAGTGAATTGAGGGGAATGTAGGTTAGGTTATTTAATTTTTGGATTAGGATTATTACATGGCACAACATCGTGGGCCGAAGGGCCTGTACTTTGCTGTACCTTTCTATGTTCTATGTTCTAGTTTGAGTATATTGTCATTGCTGACGGTGCTGCTGGTTTGTGTGCCTGCTTCCTCTAGTAATGTCGTCAGCGTTTCTTTGCCTAGTGAGATGTTGATTGATGTGAATAAAGCTGCAAAGTCAAACGATGTCGTCGCTCTCTTTTATTGTCTTGAAGATATTGAGGAATTCTTGGGTTGGTTGAATGGAATGGGGTGATCCGTCAAAAAGGTGTTTCAGTCTCTGTTGTAGGCCAGCTTATGTGAAGGTCTGCCCAGGAGGAAAACAATGTGTCTGAAGAGGATGTCTAGTTTGTGTACTTTACGAAGCCCATAGAAGCAGGGAGTTTTTGTGCCTTCAGGTTTTGTTCTCATGTAGTTCATCTTGATTATCTGTCTTGCATCCTTTCGTCTCTTTAGTGCCCAAGTGATCCTATTACCTCACTGTGGTGAGGGGTCTATCTCTGCCTGTTGGCAAGTGGTTCTGTCTGCAAGCAATGCCTGTATTTTCTTAACATTGTCATTATGAACAAACCAGACTACCATGCACCCTTTGTCCACTGATAGGATTATAACGTTTTTGTCTTTCTTGAGTTTATCTAGTGCTTTTCTCTTTGGTATAGTGTGGGGATTCTAGTTTGTTGGATGGCTTTGATACTATTGTTGGATGGCTTGTTGGGTTTCGTCTGTGAGTCTGTTGTCTTTTAATGTATTTTCCAGGGTAGCCATGAAGTCTGTTCTATTCACATATTTGTGGTTATAGTTCAGTCTGCAGCAAGTGGTTAGTAGCATAGGAGGATTACCTGAGAGCCACTGAGCAGACATTATATATGCAAGAGTGAGAACTACAGCCCATGAACTTTGGTGAGAGGTGTGTGTCATGACAGAGTTAGAGTCATTGACAATCCTAGGAGTATAATGTAGCAAAAAGAAAAAGTTGCCACTTTTTCTTCTTGTACACAGGTCATCATTAGCTTCATCTTTCACTGCTGTGAACTGTACTGCATGTGTGTGGCCGCACTGACGCTGATGCGGTGTTGTTTTAGGCAGGCTAAGACTAATGTTATGACCAACCTTTGTTGGGCATTGGAAAAAAAAATCTTTCCGCTACCCCATCTATTAACATCTCCAGGTCCCTGTTGGTGAATCAAGGAACTAACTTGCCTTTTTAAACCATTTCCTTCAGTATAATGATGCAGAACTGATTGTTTTGTTCATGATGTACATAACAACCATTGTTAACAACTATAAAAGCAGTTAGCATGCAATAGAATCATATTGGATGGGTTTTTGTGGTGCAATGGTAGAGTTCCCTCCTCTGAGCCTGGAGGTCCAAGTTCAAGTCCTACCTCCTCCAGCAGTATATAGCTAACATCTCCGAACAGGTTAATTAACAATGTCTGGAATTGTATTAGAGCCACACCCTGCCTTTATATGTGAATTGTCCAGCTCTCTCAGTGCTAGTAACATCAGACTGCCTTCAAACAGCTTCTGTGATCAATTGCTTGTTTTGCAAGAAGTATTAATATTTTTAACTTTTTTAAATGCGAATATATGGTATTAATAATATGGATTTGGGAATCTTTAAATTAATTATCTATTTTATGAAAAGGGGTCTTGAAACATTTGAGAATCATTGTTACAATATTGCCATCCTTATAAGTGACTTCATTTAAAAGCCACCCATGCAGTTTCCAGCAACCAAGGCGGAACTTCAAATTTCTCTCCTCCCTACACTGGAATGATAAACCTGCTTGTAGTTCACTTATTACAGACTAGGTATGAAACCTGAGACGCTGGCCTCTGTGTATCTTAGTAACAAGCCACATGATGTATTTACTCACTAAGTTATTGAGGCAGCTGCCTGATCTCCGAAGTGCAATGCATAAATAACAAAACAATAAGCCCTTAAGGACCTCCATTACTTCAGCTCCCCTTTCCATTCATCTTCACCTTTTTTTTATTGCTTAAGTAATTTTCAAGCCCTCTGATAGTTTATCACTAAAATCCATGTGTCTTAATCATCTCTGAAAGCATCTCAGAGAATTTTGTCAAATGTCTTTTGAAAATCCACATGAATTAAATCAACTTAATTGGCCTTGTAGCTAACACAATTACCTCTCAAAAGAATTTATATAGGCTGCTGAAGCATCTCCTGTTGCTTTTAAATCTATGCTGACCACTCCTTTTGGGTTCTGACTAAATTTAAGTAAACATCAATAATATCTCATACAATGCTTCCAAGCATTTCTCCGTGGCTAATGTTGAAATAACTGGTCTATAAATTCCTCAATTTATGTCTTTGAACATCATAATAAAATTGACTGTCTTAGCTTCCTCAGATACAATCCATATTGTAATGGAGTTGTTAAATTATATTGGCGAGAGTCCTCTTTTTTCTTTCCTCAACTCATTAAAGGTTTCTCAAATGTAGCACTTTGAGTAAATGCAGCAGACTAATTAGTTTCCTCCATTTGTTCCAAAACGTCCCTGTCCTTGCAAATTCCTCCAGCTTCACAACCCTGTGAGATACCTTGGCTTGTCTAATTTTGGCCTCTTGTGCATCCTAATTTTAAATCCTCCACCAGCGGTTAGTTCAATTGGTCGGACAGCCGATTTGCAATACAGCGTAATACCAGCAGCCTGGGTTCAATTCTTAAAATAACCTTACAAGATTCTCCTTCTCAACATCTCCCCTCACCTCAGGCAGAGTGACACTCTGGTTAAAACACCATCACTTGTCTTGCTCTCATGAGAGATCAGTACTATGGGGTCTTTACTTTTAGATACAGATATTACATTAGGCTAACATTCAGCTATTCAGTTACAATGATAAAAAGGCTTCCAACAGCATGCTGGGCTTCAAGTTGCACAAGTGAAGAGTCTCAAATCTTTACACCCACTGGTCATATAAAGTAATGATATCATGAGTATCTCTTTTAAAGGTTTACCGGTATATTATGTCTCTGAAAGTATATACTGAAATGCTGACTGTGAAACATAACACAATCACCTCATTTCATTTCTTTTTTATCTTGAGCTTAATTTTAGTTTAATTTTAAAAAGAAGCATCATGTTTAAACAGTGAGCAATGTTTAAAGGGCAAGCAACGTCATGGAAACTGCTCTGGAAGAGTTATACAGACCACTACTGTGAGTGAAGGAAGCATTTAGGAGATTAAATAACAACAAAAAAGTTGCTGACACATTCATAATGGCTGTATTACTCATTCAATTCAGCTGACATGCACCATTAAGCTGAATTTTGTGTTAGGCAAGAATACTTTAAAACGGAAAACTGGACGAAAACAATAGGCTGGAGCCCTCCATGAAATCATTTATATAACTAACTGCCTGTTAATATGCGTGGGAGAAACACTGAGGAGACTGCTCCCATTTTCAACTTAAAAAGACAATATGATTGAAATGGTAAAACACATTATTTAAGTTTGAAGAGAAGACTAGGTAATGTCTGTGTTGATTACAGGGACAGCAATTGATATAGAAATGATGCTTAGCTGCAAAATTTTGCATTGGGCTGGCCACTTGGCACAAACATTAAGGTTTTAGCATTAAACAGTGAAAAGAAAAAAGGTTGTTGGGGAGCAGCCAAAGGGAAAATATGAGTCTCCTGAATTAGCCAAATTATTAAAACTGATTGGTTGATTTAAATAAAATCACTAAAATGAACATCTATGGACAGGTGACCAATATTCAATGCTTTTAATAATTTAAGTGGTAGGCTAGAAAACTTAATGCTCCAGAGTAAGGTAATAATTAAATCAATGTTTGTAGAAGCTAGCTGTACCAATAACATACTGTTGCAGTTAAAGTTCAAGATTTAGGGAGGAAGGGAAAGTCAACAAACCCCCTTCCTGATGTAAAACTCTCCCCACATATGATGGGCAATCTATCTGTTCAATGAAAAAACGTAAGCATCTGCATTAGGCATTGCTAATACAATTGGGGAAAGATGCATTTGTTTCCCCAGGCAACAGTTATTGGATTAATTAGTATGAACAGAATAGCTCACAAGATTGTGTCTCTAATGGCAGAGTACAGCTAGGTTCTAATATGCAAGATTAGGGTTTAGGAACAGAAAATTAATAATAGAGTGGTGATTTCTTTGAAAATATGCCACCAAATGGCTTCGAATGCTATAACAAAGAACAATTCAAATTGATTTAAATCACAAATTTTGTAAAAAAGTTGCTAAAATGTAATTAAATAGAATTTTTTGTAATAATTTGCCTTATTTGTTTATAAATAGAAGATCAGAGAGCCACAGAGCTACATTGAAAAGTATGATACATCGCAGAGAGAAATGGAGAAGTGGTGATGTTTTTCAGCTTTGAAAAGCTGAGGCTGATGTCAGGCCTTTTGAGTGGAATCTTATAGGGTGCAGTGGCGAGATGCCAACTGACAATCCTTATCACATGCCAAACATTCTTTTTAATGGCACCACTTGCTTTGTTGATATTCCAATTCCCTTTCACTTGTTAAACTCAACAAACAAGCCAAACATTGAGAACACCTGACAACGATATCAAAGCACTTGTCAGATTCAGCTCACCACTTGCTCTGAACAATATTCATGTGGAGCACCAACATGACCACACATATTCCACATCCTCCATATCCATGGGCTTTGGCATTTGGCAAGAACCTGCCCTTTAAGAATCCTCATGACACATCTCCAATTCACGTACAGGTTGCTTCTACACTTTAATCGTGCACCTCAACCTGCACTGGCAGCTATCATTTTAAAGCTGCAGCAAAGACACTGAGTCCAATCACAAGGACCCAACTCATTCAACAAGTCTACTTCTCTAGGCTGTTTACACACTTGCCCACTGACTCTGATCCTACTTGGATCACAACATCTTTTGCCTTGATTTGTCTTGTTGCGCTTTGCCTCTACAGCCAGCCAGAGATACTAGGTTTATAATACCGCCATCTTGGCTTGCTGTTTAGTGCAGGGGCAAAAGACAGCATGCTTGTCAAATTGTGATCAGGCCTCTCAAGGAAAACAGCCTGTTACTCAAGGGATCCCAACACAATAAGTCAAATACAAATCTCCAATACAAGTTGAGGTCTTGCTCAGGCCAGTCAGAGTTAGGATGCTCTCCTCGTAAGGGACAAGGAACTGAACAACAAGCAAAACACCGCCTATCTTGACTCAATCTGCCCTATTTTAGGCTGTTTTCCTCCTGGAATGAGAGAAAGGCAGATATTACAGGAATTGAACGTGGCTGGCACAGCTATTACCATTGGTGTAGGTGTGCAGTTGTCGCAAGCTTGTGATTAGGCACAGCAGAGAGCACACAGGTTTAATGATATTGGGAGTTTGGTTATGAACGTGAGTAGAAATTCAGTTGCATTTAAGAGTGATAGAACACGAGCCTTGGTGGAAAGCAGGAACAGAGTGTGAAGTATCAAAGAAATTGGTGGCACTTTTAGGTTGGTGGAATTGAAAAGAACATCAACTTTCATCCAACAATGCTGGGTATGCATCCAGAGGACTGAGACTGCTTTAACCCAGGTAGCAACCTTAAACCAGTTTGATGTTGTCTCGTGTCATGGCCTTCCCTGCCAATCATGGAGGAGGAAGACAGTTTCCATTGACACCAGCTCATCTACTAGAACCAAGGGTAGCTCTGGACTGACAATGTGTGACCAGGTGCACAAACATCAGGCTTTTAAAGATGGTACAGGTGCAACAGAGGTTAGTAAATTCTGGGATGTAGGCCAAATGGCACCAGGTTCCTGTGGTAAGCTGGAGCAGAAATTGGAAATGAAAGACATTTTAGTAGGGTGGGGTAGTTAGCAATGGAAGCAAATTAAAGGCAGACAAGATAAGTCATTAGTCTTCCCAGGGATAAGCTCTTCAAATAACTTGATGCAACTCTGACTTACCCAAAATAACGTAAGATTCAGCCATTCTTTCCATTTTTTTGTTGCTGACAGAATGGGAACCAAAGGAGGTTTGTAAACTACAAGCTTGTCATGAAGTGACCAAAAGGCAGATGTTGATGACAAGAAGCTGAATATGAACAAAATTAAAGGGAAAGGAACAAAGAAAAATTGAAATCAGTGAGAAATTTAAGTGATGCCCTGGATGAGTGCCATGATTAGAATGCATACGTAAAGTAAGAATTCATAAAAACCCCCACTTAGAGTTAGTCATTAGTCCCAAGTTGCCACTCTAATTTGACATACTCATTGGCTCTTGGGAAATTGAGAGGTTTATAAAGATAGATAAAGGTGAATGGCAGGTGTATTTTCCCTAGGGTGGGGATTTCAAGACTAGGGGGCATAATTTCATGGTGAAAGGGGAAGGATTTAAAAAAGACATGAGGGCAATCTTTTTTAAGTGCAAAGTTGTTCGCATATGGAATGAACTCCCAGAGGAACTGTTGGACACAAGTGCAGTTAAAATGTTTAAAAGACATTTGGATAAGTATATGGATAAGAAATGTTTGGAAGATGAGGGCCAAGTCCAGGCAGGTGACACTAGTTTTGTTTATGATTATCGTCATCATGAACCAGTTGGACAGAAGGCCTGAATAAGGAACTAAACAGAGATCATACAAACCACAGAGCTACATCAAACATTTAATAAAAGCAAATACTCAGATTTATTACGAAGTGGTGACGGTATAGCAGTAAAGAAGACTTACTGCACATATATAGAGTCTGGGTGGGACCACTCTTAGGCTACTGTGCAGAGATTTGGTCTCCTTACCAAAGGCAAGATATGCTTGCTACAAAGAGAGTGAAAAGGTTTGCTAACCTATTTCCTGGCATATAGGGATTGTTCCATAAGGAAAAGTTATATAGAACCTATAATCTCCGGAGTTTAGAATAATAAGAGGAGATCTCATTCAAACATGCAAGATTCTTCCACAGTTGGACAACGGAGATAGAAGAAGGACAATTTCCTGGTTGAAGATCTAGATTCAAGAAAAACCTGTCTCAGAATAACGGACAGGCCATTTAGGACTGAGATGAGGAGGAACTTTCTCATTCAGGCAGTGATGAATCTTTGGAATTCTCTTCCTCAGAGCTGTGGAAGCACAATAACTGGAGAAGTTCAAACAGAGATTGATAGATTTCCAAATATGAAAGAATAAGGGGCGATCAGCGATTATCTTATAGAGCAGGCCCGAGCAGTTGAATGTCCTAATCTTGCTTCTATTTCTTATTTGCACAGCCTAGCATTGGTTGAGGCAGGAGATCTGAACTTTTAGAAGTCACTGGCTTCTTAACTGACCATTGAACACTTCAGGAAAAGATTGGGTATGAGAAATTATGGCTTGGAGTTGTGGCCTCAATGCCAATATTTTGTTCAGAAAACTGGATGTGGTGGTAACCAATCTCTTCTTAATGGGGAAATGAAAAACAAAAATGTTGCAACACTTTGTCAATGTTCCTGTGACACAGCTGCATGCACTTACACAGTGTCTTTGAACTAGGAAATCACCCCAAGGAACTTCACTGGAGCATAATGTGAATTGACCGAGGAGAAGTAAAATTACGCTCATCAAAAGCATAACTCATAGTAAATAATTCAAAATGGGTGAGCTAGAGAAAGAGAGAGGAGAAAAATTCAAGTGGGAGAAAAAGCAAAAAATCCAGACTTCAATTTATTCCTTCATGCATCCTTTCCTGCCCATCAGGGTGCAAAGGGTGGAGGAGAGCAGTGGAGATGGGCTTGTTAAAATTGAGGCCACTGTTACAGAAAGATAAATTCCCAGTCACTAGGCAATGCCATGAGAGATCAAATAGCATTAAAGAAACTAGAAGATAGAGAACACTCTTCTAACGGCATCGACAGTTCCTCTATCTGGGTGATTTTTTTTGTTAAATGTGTTCTATTCTTTTCATGTCTGTTTTATTTTCTCATACTGTAAAACAAGGGAAGAAACCAGAAATGTACAAGCTAAGCTGAAGAATGGTAAGCTAGCAGTCACAACAAAATCCAGCCACAGAAAGTTCCATTCAAAGCAAAACACGTTGAATTAATTCAAAGTATTTAAGAAAAACAACTCTGAAAATGATTGTTGGGTTTTTGTTTGCTTTTTATTTATTAGCTTCTGCTTGCGTCCAAAATGCAAACGTACTTATTTGTTAGTGTTATTAACGTGCAAAGTCTTTTGTGGATCCAAAGGGACAGTATCAGCTTTCAGATCCTTCTGATGCCAGATCCCATCTCAGTGCCACTGCCTTCTCGGAATCACCAATAGGGCATTAAAAGGAAAGTCACAGGGCAGACACTCTGCTGTTGTCAGAAACCTCAACACAAGAATGTCTATAAATATTTCAGATGCATGAAAGAGTATACAGTCTATGCTGAATGTTATGACCAAGGCGACAACAGATGAGACCAGACTTCAGCAAACCTATCAGTATAAATTCAATGCATTCAGTCTCCCAGCAATGGATTTTGTAACCAAAAGGAAGTAGGAGTGGTGTTGGGGAAAGTGAGCTGCACGATGGATGCATTAAACATTGTCACGTGATTTCTGAGTGTAAAATGGATATTCAGCCAGGATTTCAACTGAGCAGGTCTGAAATCTAACAATTTGAAGAGGTTGGCCAGTTAATCTTCCAAAACAGCTTTACTGATTATAATAATCAAAGAAAGTGAACAAAATTGGCTATTTCCCCTTGTTTTTATAAACAGGGAACCAACAGAGACAAATTAAAAGGACTTCTCATTAAACAGCCTCTAAAATTACAGTCATGGTAGTCAGCTATAACAACAAGTAAAAACAACATAATTGCACATGATATTGGAATATCAAACAAATTGAAGAAATCTCGCCTCTATTTATCGTACAGAGAGGTCATGCGAGCTCATTGTTCATACCTTGTAGAGCAATTTAAATGATGAATTATATTATGCATCAACAATGTGTTGACATTTAAGCACTTATTTTTACTTTAAACTTATTTCAAACTAGCAAAGACATACAGACTTTATTTGCCTTTAGACAACAAATTCAAGTTTAATGTGAATAAAAATATCGAGCTTGATCAGATCCTGAGCTGCTTTCCCCAGGAAAACATTAGCTGAATCCTGCTGCCTTAGGATGGGTTATAGGTCCAATTTTTCCGTCAGCAATTCATTAACAAGTTTTTGTTCAAGTCACGGTGAAATAACAGGTGTGAAATGTTCTGTCATCACACAGTGTGTACCACCTACAACATATATTGCAGCAACTCACCAAGGCTACTTCAATAGCATCTTCCGAATCACAAGCTATGCCCCATAGAAGTACAAATGCAGCAGATGCACGTGAACACCACCACTTCAAAATTTCCTCTCCAAACTTCACATCTTTCTGACTAAAATGCTATTCCTTCACTGTCACTGGATCAAAAAATTGAACTTCCTTCTTATCAGTTCCTTGGTTGTATGAATACCATATGACTGCACCAGCTGATGAGTATAACTCATCATTTTCTCCTCCAGGGCAATTAGGGATGGGAGAAAAATCAATTCTGAATAAGACAGTAGAACCATTTCCCATGAAAGAATAGATTTGAAACAATGTTTAGTAAAATAAAGGAATTCCAACCTTTAACTCTCGTTTCCTCCGCAGAAGCTGTAGAGCCACAATGTAGAATGGAGAATGGAAAGTTCACCCGATGAGGGGCCCAAAGCAAGAACAGCTCACATGATTCCTTGAGTCCACCTTCGGTTTTTGAGCGATTAACAAGACGTCTTCAGGCCTGCAAATGAGAAGAGGAAACCTTTGAACAAGGCCATGATGGCTTGGATGGAGTATACAGAGGTAGTGAGCAGCTGTCAGCCTCACTAGCAGAAGAGGCTGCAGCATTATCAGGTCTTAACATATCAATAGGAAATCCTGGGAAGAGAGTTGACTTGTTTGTTAGCTCTTGTTACCTGTTTGTTTTTTCATTGAGAATTATCAACTGTTGTCAAAGGACATGTTTGTTGTAAAGTCAGGGCTTAATAAGTTTGCAGATGTGTTTTGGAGGAATTCTGTGATGTAATTATGACATCATGCATCAGGTAAAAGAGACTCTGTTGGAAGGTTGGAATTATATCAGCTCAGGACAGGGAAATCTGCTGCTCAGGTATATATTTCTCAGAAATACTTCTATTTGAAGGAACACCTTCAAATTTGGCCCAAATGTTTGGTGGAACAGATGAGCAAATACTGATAATAAAGTGACACTGGTGAAAACACTGATCTGGATAAAATGCTTTTTTTTAAAAGGACTGAAAGGACCTCATGGTGAGAATAAGGAACAATGTCCTGAGAAAGTTATGCAAATATTTTGCCTCACTTCAAACATGTCTTCAATTTAAATTGATGTGTACTCCAAAGTGGGGTTCCATCACCATAAGCTGAGAAGCCCTTATGCTTTCCACTGTCGTTTGATACCATTGAAGGGTGGATGCAGGCAGATAGATAATATTTATGGAAGGCACAATTCCACAGGTACAGGGCAGGCACAAGTCTGTCTTTTAAACAGGAATAGCTGCATGTCAGTACTCTCTTTTTACACGATGAGTTCCTGTTGTGGATGATGTTCTCATTAGAAAAGATGTTGATAAAACCTCAGCCAATATTCAGTTGTCAGCCTTAAAAGTATTCAACAGCCAGTTCAAACTCTAGAAATTATTATTGTTGAATGCCCCTCCTTCAGCGAGTAATCCCAGAAGCCAGACAAAATAAACAGACTGTTATTGATGATTAGTATAAGGTAGCTGGTACATGTAATTATTGCACATGGAAGGCTGAGCTTATTCAATACAAAAAGAGTGGTCAGGTGCCTGCTGACTATTTCTGAACGTGTTTAACATCTGCATGGATGGTTCTGCATGCAAGCCAGAGAAAAAAAGCAAAGTGCAAAAATTGGATATAATTCAACTATGAGCCTGTCAGTTAGTTAAACCTGAAAATTTGTCCATCCTGTCCAAGGTGAAGTCCCTAAAAATTGGGGAAACAAGTCAAATATTGTCATTTTGAAATGCTGGCAGGAAAGCAACACAAACAACAAGGTTGTCTGGGAGAAGACACCAAATACTTTTACTGTAGCAGTTTTGGTCATTTTTAAGAAACATCTAATTCAGATCACCTTTTAGAAAAGGACATCAAATTGTTTAACCCTGACCACACAATGCAACAAATTGAACAACAAGAAGAAGGGATGATGGAAATTGCACTCTTTCTTGGTCAATTGAAAATCATTGACCCAGATAGCAAAAGTTAATGATCTGAGCCAGAAGGTTTGATCAGTTACCTTAGAAGTCAAGAATGCTGACAATAAAATCTTGTCTCAAGTCAGGAACAACTATTATTGTTTCGGCTAACACTTAAGAATAGCTTGACACTGTACGCCTTCCAACATCAGACATTAGTGTCCAGCTATTCAAGGCAGAGCTCTTCCAATTAAAAATCATTTTGAAACAACACTTAACCATGTGACAAAGTTATTAACATCTTACAGAATCAAAACAATCATTGCTGAGTTGGCTAACTTGTGGATCTCTGTAGCTAGTACAAGCAGGCATTGTGTTACGTTGTAACTGTGTCAGTCCCATCAAGAACATTAACATTTTTACCAAGGAGAATCAATGACATTTTGCCAAGATTTACTCCAACTTTCCCAAGGAACTGAAACTTCATACCAATAAGATTGAATGGCTTTCTGTCAAAAAAGTGCCTCAGCTTTTTCAAGTGTTGCACTAGCTTACACATGCATGCCATTCTGCCAGCATTGAACCCTACTTTTTTTCGGAGTTCCTCGCCAAGAGATACACCTTGAAGCAAACCAGAGTACTTGACATTGTCAGGCCCAGGACGGGCATTTCAAGAAGAGTTTGCAGTAACTCTGGTGGCCACCTCAAAACTGACATTTATTAGAAGCCCACAGACTCCCACAGCTACCTAGACAAGAATGCTATCCCCTACTCCCAATTCATCGGCCTCCACCATGTCTGCTCCCAAGATGGAGCGGTGCACTTCCGCACATCCCAGGTGTCCTCCTATTTCAAGAACCGTAACTTCCCCACTCCAGAGATCAAAAATGCCCCCAACTGCATCTCTTGCATTTCTTACACCTCTGCCCTCACACCACCTCCCCACAACAAAAATAAAGACAGAATTCCCCTTGTCCTCACGTACCACCACACTAACCTCCAAATACAACACTTCATTCTCTGCCACTCCTGCCACTTGCAATCCGACCCCACAACTAAAGACACATTTGGCTCCCCACCCGTCTGCCTTTTGTAGGGACTGCTCTCTCCGTGATTACTTCGTCGGCTCCACATTTACCACTAATCCCACAACCTCTGTCACCTTTCCCTGCAACTGCAGGAAGTGCTACACCCCCCCCTACACCAACCCACTCACCTCCATTCAAGGCACAAAACAAACCTTCCATATTAGACTGGGACTCACCTGCACATCCATCAAATTGGTCTACTGCATCCGCTGCTCCCAGTGTGACCTCTCCATTGATGAGACCAAGTGGATATTCAGAGATCATTTTGTCAAGCATCTGCACTCTGTTCACAACAAACGACAACACCTTCCAGTGGCAAACCATTTTAACTCTCCCTCCTGGATGACATGTCCATCCTGGGCCTCCTCCAGTGTCACAATGACGCCACTTGGAAACTGGAGGAGCAGCACCTCATATACTGTCTCGGGAGCTGACAACCCAAAGACCTGAACATGGATTTCACCAGTTTTAAAATCTCCCCACCCCCATGTCCTACCCTCTCTCTCATCCTGCCTATTTGATCTGACACAACCTGCCCATTTTCTCTCCCACCTATCTGCTCCCCACACCTCACTGACCAATCCCCACCACTGCCTACCTGCACTCACTTATCACCATCCCATCTACCTTCCCCAGCCCCACCCCTCCTCTCTTTATTTATTTCTGAGCTCACTTTTTCCCTCCCCCCATTTCTGAAGGAGGTTCCCGGCCTGAAACATCAACTTTCCTGCTCCTCTGATGCTGCCTGGCCTGTTGTGTTTCTCCAGCTCCGCACTTATTTCTGAAACCAGCATCTGCAGTTCTTGCTTTATTTTTGCAGTATCTGCCTCCTCTCTCACCTGTAAGTGACCCATGTTACTGGTGGCAGGATCAATATTGTTGGTGTCATGACTCATACTACTGGTTTCAGGACCTACGTTGTCGACCAGTCTCAACTCCGATAGTAACGGCGTCTTTCATTGGCTCACAATTACCATTTTTACTTTTCAGGCTTGTACAACTGCAGTAAAAAGCCCTTACTTCTGAACTCAAATCTATTTGCAGCATACTATTTAACTTTCCTAATTGTTTGCAGTTTACTTTCATTGACTGGTATACAAGAGCAACCAGATTCCCTTGTGTATCTACATTTCCCAATATCTCACCTTTTAAATAATACTCTGCACATTTTTCACAAAGTGGTCAACTTCACATGTATGTACATTATACGCCATCTGCCGTGTGTTTGCATGAATACTCATTTGTCTATATCACCCTGAGGTCTCCTTCTATCTTCCTCACAAATCAAACCTAGTTTTGTGTCTCCAAGTTTGTTGCTGACATTGCTTTGTTTAGGAAGACAGTCTTTAATTCTGTTAGATATCAGATATCAGATACATTCATCTGTTTTGCATGAAGTCTTGCTTTACTTGTAACAAGTCACTTTTTAAAAATTTTGAAACCAGGCGTATTAGTTTAGAAAAATAATGGAGTTTTTCCACTAAGAATACTAAAACTAATATCAATTCATTTGAAAGCCAGGGTTCAAGTGACCAAAGATTTGTAGAATTTCTTCAAAATTGGAGATTAGTCAGTAAGATGGGATGGCAGTTACTGCTGATGTTTGTAGACAGAGGATGAATTCATTTGAAAAGCAAATTTGAGATCTTTCAGAAGTAAATGCTAAGTCGTTAATGTTTAGGCAGACATATATAACGGCTTAGTGCTAGTGACTGTTACTTTCGTAACTGGTGGTAGAAGATTGACTCAAAAATATAGAGTGTGTGTGATTAAAGCTCTGCAAACATGCTATTTATTACTGATAATGCAGTGTGGAGCTGGAGGAACACAGCAGGCCAGGCAGCCGAAAGGTGACGTTTTGGGTTTGGATCCTTCTTCAGAAAATTAGGTTCCTGCTCCTCTGTTGCTGCTTGGCCTGCCGTGTTCTTCCAACTCCATACCGTGTTACATCGGTCTCCAGCATCTGCGGTTCTTGTTATTTCTGATGCTGTTTAAGATGGCCTGTGAATTGGCTTAATGTCCAAAAGATTGGCAAATCATATGAAACAGCATTTTCCCTCGGCTGATTGCAACAACCAAGGTACTGAATGTACCCAACTGGCCTATGTTTGCAAGTTATGCAACACAGGGTTGGAACGTTTGAAGTAATGTTGCAATTGGACAACATTTGCTGGATAATGTGTGACGAATTATTCAAACAACCAATTTAGGATTATCAACTGGACTCAGTGCGGCAACCCTGTGTAATGGACACAACATATTAATACACAGAGGACATATACACACACTGCACCTCCTTCAACTCAAAGTTTGCTTTCATTTCTCCAGGCAATGCACTGACCAATTGGAGTCAACATGTCTAGTTTAAAAAAATAACAAAAAGCTTGCTCTTAACTGCCAATCAGCGTTAACGATGTACCTCCTTGTCAAAGCCTCTACCATAGATCAAAGAATTCACACCAACCAGATTCCATTTGCCCACTAGGTAACCGAGGTTGAGAGGTTGGAAGGTGGTGTTAAAGAATGGTCATTACTGCAACGCATCTTGTAGATCACAATTGTTGTGGTGAGGTCATTCAGTCCACTGTATCTGTGTCAGTTCTCCAAACGGGCTTGTAAGTTAGTGCCATTCTCCAGCCTGTTCCCATAACGCTGTATATTATTCCTTTACAAATATCCATCTAATTCACGTTTGCATGATTTTATTGAAGCTGCCTGTATCATACTCGCACCGCAATATGGAGGAAACATATTTTTAAGGTGACGGATGGGGTGTCGATCAAGCAGGCTGTGTTGCCCTGAATGCCATTGACATTCTTGTGTGTTGTTGGAACAGCACTCAACCAGACAAGTGGACAGCATTCGTCCATATTCCTGATTTTTGTCTTAAAGATTGTAGACAGATTTTGACGAGACCAGAGCAATGCTAGACATTTATTCTTGCAGACTCAGTATCTATGTGGCTTGTCCAGTACAGTTTCTGATCAATGGCAACTACAGGATTTTGTTAAGAACATGCATGAGAAGATAACCATTAAAAGATTTCACCTTTTGACCCTAATATTTCTGGTTAGCGTAGCACAGGACTGAAGTACTTTCTTCCTTTTCGATAGCCCAATTGTAAAGCCTATTAAAAATCTAACATGTTGAAGCATTTTGCGCAGATGAAAAAGTTTAAAGGAGTGTATTCAATTTAGAAAGTAGTAAACCAGAATTTCAATATGCAGTTCTATTAACAAAATAAACTTTGAGGCGGCCACATGTGTAATTTAAATGACAAAGAACAACATCATTTGAGAACTGAAGTAATTTAAAGAGATATAGCTGTAGCTGAGGTTTTTTTTAAAATGAATGAACTGTGAGGTTATAGTCTGGTTAAACAATAGCCCTCATCTTTCCAATCCCTTCTGCAAAATTTTCTCTCTGTTCTTCTATTAACCAAATAGATATAAGTTGTTATTGCCCTTCCAATCAATTTGACTTCAAATAGTAAACTTTTCTAATAGGCGCCATCTCATTAATTTGCATAGGACTTCAAAGTTCATTAGCCTACTCACTAAAACAATTTATTTGGAGACAATCCTCTGTCAAGTCTTGCTTGAGGAAATTTGTAAAACTAGACATTTCTGAAACCTGTTGCAGGGCAGTAAAATGTACACTGCTAAGAAGTGATTCAAGGCATTATTTTCAAAACAATTTCACCGTGTATACAATGATGATAAAATGACTAATTCTATTATTTTAAAACAAAGATCTCTGATCCAATAAAGTACGGCTCTCAATGGCTAAGATGGAAGAAGTGAAGTAGCAGAGAATATGCTAATTATTTCATTTCTCACTAAAATCATGAACACTTTGAATATTTAAGCAATCAGAGTTCTTTATGTTCTTGTTTTGGTTTCATGAAAAATTGTTCAAAGTATAAACCACAGTTTAAAATTTGAGTGAGTTCATTTGTGGTAGTAAGATTTCTGTAATCTACCTTTTCTACTAATTGCCAATGGAATTCAAGGGAGATGCAATTGAGAGATGTGTTATAAAAGATCAATTCACTGTTCAGGAATCAGGGGGTTATACCCAAGAATAAGTTCAAATACCTCATAGACAATACTGAGGTACTCTCTCATTTGTGCAGGGTAGTGGGGCCACAAGTGGATGGGATAACTTTTCTTTTAATTGAAAGAATTGAAGATTGCATTTGCATTGGTGAAAGTCTTCCTAATTGTCTTGGGCCTTCATTCTGCCTGAGTTCCCAGTTGAATGTTGATCATGCTTTTAAATGAGTTCCGGAGCATTGCATTCTCCTGCCAACCATGAAGTGTTATTTCATATGAGAGAATTTTTTTTCACAAATTTTCACATGAGTGAAGATTGATTCTGTATTCAGTAATGGTACCAGTTTAACTGACAGTGTACTCATTAACCTTTAGCAGTATTATACAGCTGTGCCCTTTTTGTTGCTCTCTTTCTCTGCTTTTGTTCTACTAAAGATGTCATTTCATGCTGAGATAAGTTTTCATTTCTGTCGAAATTCTTTCATATGAATCTGGACAGTGACCTCCATGATAGACAACCAACCGAAAGTCTATTTTGAGACCCAACCATCATTTGTGCTGAGTTGCCCTTAGAATTTGAGGCCCAGTCAAAGAAAGGCACAATGAAACTAGGTGGCTTCCTGGCCAAAGAAGAAGAGTTTGCTTGAGGTAAGGGAGGCCTCGATGCATCCCATGTCCAGAGGGGTGAGGTGGAATTCAGAACATCACCCCAGGATAAATCTATGGATTTCAGAATAACAGCCGTTCGCCTCCAAGTTCTACGAAAAGGTAGAAAAACTTAATCTTGACTGTCTCTTCAGCTGGGCCACAAGCTAGCTGAGCTGATATGATTTGTAACATAAGTGAGTCTAGCACCATACTTTTGGCACACTGTTGATCCAACTATCGACTTTACTACAACTCCATGTAGCCACCATAATAGCAACAGCGCAGTGATAGGTTATTCCCTCATTGTGCTGCAGAAAAAGCATTGAAAATTTTACCCTGTGTGCAACCAGAAGTGAAAACAAACGGATGTGGGGAGGGGTGTGGTGGCATTCTGGATGATTTTTCTCCCAAGTAAAGGAATTCTGGACCTAAATACCACATCCTGGGTTCTGCCCTGGGTAAGGAAAATACATTAAAAGGAACAGATTTGGAACCTTCTTGAACCACCTGCCTCATGCAAACTGCTAGTCACATGGCCATTTGAATCTGCACACCCATTCAACAAGAGCATGAGTGATCTGATTTTAACTTTAATTCTACATTTCTGCATTTCCCTGATAAAACTTTCATATTGCTGGCAATTAAGAATCAATCAAGCTCTGTCTTAAAAATATTTTTACATTGCTGCATCCACTACTTTTTCAGGAAGGGAATTTCAAAAATGCATAAGCCTTTGAGGAAAAAAAATCTTCAATTTTGTCCTAAATGGGCCACCCCTTGTTTTTAAACTATGACCCTGAGTTATATATTCTCCCACAAGAGGAAAGTTCCTTTCTACATCCGCCCAGTTAAGTCCCCTCAGGATTTAATATGTTTCAATTTAGACACTTCTGACTCTAAGCTGCAGAGGATACGGACCTGGCCTGTCTAGCCCCTCTTTTCATAAGGTAATCATTCCTAGTCTTGTCTAAACAACTTCCAACATTAACATCCTTCCCTCAGTACAATGACCTCATACTTTATATAGTCCTCTAGATGCGGTCTCACCAGTGTCTTATGTAGCTGAAGCATAGTCTCCCTGAACGTTCGTTCAATTCCCCTTGCAATAAAACATTCTATTAACTATCCTGATTACTTGATGCACAAGTATACTAATCTTTTGTGATTAATGCATTAGGTTGCCAAGATCTAGCTACACCCCGGAGCTCTGCATTTTCTCTCGAATTAGATATTATGCTTCTTTGTTGTCCTTTCTAATAAAGTGGACAATTTCTCACTTTCCCACATTATACACCATTTTCCCAGATTATTACTCACTCACTTAACCTTTCCATATCCCTTTGTAGATGTCTCAATAAATGTATACAGATGCATACTGCAAATGTATGCATTATATTCAGAATGTTTAACACTACATTTCCACTACTGAAGCTTTTAACAGATAAAAATGTGATTGACCCACTTAACAGGATATTGACCAGATTTTTCATTGAATGATGAAAGAATAGCCTGTGCCATTCACCTAGCATGGGCTTGTCCATTGACGTTTTGAACTCTTATGAGTGCAGTCTTCCCCCCAGTGCAACACCCCTTAAATGTGGCAGGGGATTTGTGGAAACAGCAAGGCACAGCAAGACTCTTCAACAAGTGAGGTTGAATGGTCACTGACCAAAAGGCACATTGTACAAAATACAAATTAGATTTCAAATGATAGACAGAAAGCAAAGGCAATTGGGAAATACGTTAAAGGCCAAAATAAACTATTTGGCAAATAGTGGCAACGTAAGATCACTTTGGCTTTTTATTCATCACTAACTTCAGTATTTCATGAAATCAGTTCTACTGAGACAAGACATTTGATCAATCAGAACCATGAATGAAATGGGAAACAGACTTCTATGCAAAAACTTTTGCCAAATTATATTGTAACCTGCAATGTGCTGCAGTTTTGATCTCAGAAGTATAAACATGAAATATGGATAGCAAAGAATAATCCTAATTTAGATGAGCAAAGAATAACCATTGTACATTTCCTATTACGTATAAGGTTAATGTACTATAAATTTATAGGAATTATTTTTGATTCTGAATAAATGATTACAGAGACACCTAAAATAGTCAACTATTATCTTTTCCAATCACAATATCAGCTAAAGATAAATTCTATCTTCCTCATACTGCATCAGTGTCCAGGAAATGTTGAACAGTAGTCCACAGAATTACGTGAGTGAGGCAGAAGGAAGGCCATTCCTCTCACGTTGGATTTTATTTCAAGATGTTTACCATAAACTTTAATTCAAACAAGGTAATCTAGACAAATACACATGCAAATTGAATGGTTTACAAGAATGAAAGAATGGTACAAGTTTAATTGATGTTGACCTACAACACAATATCGTGTAATATAGGTAGTGATTTATGAATTCTTCATTCCTCCCGTATATTATAGAACAAGATAAAAATCATCGGTAATACCAACCTGAGTTCAGCTCCTTGAATCTAATAAAATGATCCAAGCTGCTTCACAGGAGAATAATGAGCAGCAAAATTAAAAATAAATTGATTATTAATCAATCAATCAAGGGCTTTGCAAAGATGAGAACATTTTAAAAGAATAAGAAGTGTTTGAAGCGAAAGCTAATTCATGAGGGAATTTCAAGCCTTATGGCTGTCACCATTGTCAGCACAACTGCCAATGATAGAACAACAGAAATTAGACTTAGCCAGAATTGGAGAAATATCGATCTTGGAACATTATAGTTCAATCTTAAAATCAAGCTGTTAGGACTCTGAAGCAGATAATGGTTGATCCTGGGCCTTTTGACTCAGAGACAGTGAAACTATCATTGCCACACAAGAACCCTTCTCTGAATATTTAAATGCAGTGTTCAACGATGGGCTTCAGCTTTGTTTGATAATGCTGGTCCGGCAACTAATCAAGTAAATGTACAGGATCAGTTAAGTTTGTGGGTAGAGCAAGGGGCCCAAAGAATCTATGAAAATTCCATAAAGGATGAGGGCTGCGAATAGTGACTATTTTAGCACAGGAATCTTCTGCTTGTTCTGAAATATTGACAAGTTCTGTAATTAAACTCCCCACCTCCTTCGAACCATTAATTGCGACCCTCCTGTCGTCAATTAATGGCCACGTAAAGGGCCTTGTTATACATACGTTGGGATTAAGACAGCCAGTGGGGCTCTCATTTGTCATGTGTGATAAATCATACGAAGGTGTGCTTGATATGAGGTGGATGGGGAGGCAACACTCTCAAAAGCAATCAATTCCTGACAAGAGCCTCGATAATAGACAATCGGCATACAATGGGAGTCACATGATGCTTGCTTCTGAGCGGTCCTGAATCCTCCTTCCTGGTTACCCCCAACCTGGAGCAACAAATTCCACATTGTTTACATTTGTTGCCCAGTCTCTGAGATCCTCAAACTCTGATATGTTCTATCAGCATCAACCATAACCTCCTCTGGTGGAGCTGTTGTGCACAGGAACAGCTCGCCTCTGATTGACCAGCATCTCTTGCTAGATGGCACCTCAACTTATGGCCCTGATTCTTGGTGAAAGGCCTGCTTGTTGACTAGATTGATGCATGATTCAGCGCACCCTCACTGACGAAGAGGAGGTGGATGTCTTGCTTGGTCTATGAAAATCAGCAAATGATTCCTTGTCTCTTTACTTTTCTATTTTGGCAAATTGTTACTTACTCCTTTGTTTTTTTTGAATTTTTTCTTTCTATTTCATGTCAAGAGGCCTGTTTAAATTCTTTTTAAAAGAAAAAGACAAGAACCAGTAAGTCACAATTGTTTGCAATTTCTGATTAGACCCTACTCTGCCCTAGCACAAGTGTCAGTGGCATTCGCATTTGAACTGCCGTCTGAGTTTTTTGTTTTAAATTGGTTCTAACTGTATTAGTCAATGCTACAAAATCTGCCCCATATCTAAGATGGAATAGTGTCAAGTATGAAATAGCTTTGACAAGAACAGCTCTGACCTATATTCTAAGAGGAGCTGCATTAGCAGGAGAAATAGTCGCATGACATTTGTCAGATGAATTTTCTTTCCTGAATGACCCTTTTTCTTAAAGATGCTTCATCAAACATTATTCCTTCCGATATTTGAATGGTGACTGTGCTTCAGTGGTTGTGATGAACTTTCAGGAAAACCACTGTTTGGATAGAGTGTGGAAGAGTTAAAAATAAAACTTTCAGCTATTTCTGATGACCTTGAGTCAACTTCAGAATAGACAGGCCTGAATAATGTCATACCAATGTCAGCTAGGTACAAACGATCATCCAATTTGCATTCAGTTTTAGACAAAATGTGTTGAAACAAATTTCACTGGAAGCCAACTCAATTCATACAGAGATAATGGGAACTGCAGATGCTGGAGATTCCAAGATAATAAAATGTGAGGCTGGATGAACACAGCAGGCCAAGCAGCATCTCAGGAGCACAATTCATACAACTGGTCGTTGCTGCTACATCCATCTGAAAGACCCTTCTGGGCAAATCCAAGGAATATACAATAAGATCTTGATTAAAAGGAAGACAAGTTTCAAGCAATTATTGGATGTCAGCAACATTTACAAGTACTTGCCTTTGGAATAACTATGACAACATCAAATAGGGCCGGTCATGTCACAACATACAGAAGTAATTCTCCAATAGGGTATTGGACCTAAACGTGCAGAATATCCATTGGACCTAAGAAATCCAAAGTGAAAACACAATGCTCCTCAGCAGTCTAGGAGAAAAGCTAACCAAGGAACAATATCAAAGATTCCAAACTTCTGTACGTGGTGCACAAGTACATCAGCGTCCTCACCACTCAGCACGTGCAATGTCATATTATTTTGAAGTTGAGAGAAAATGGCTTAAGGCACAATCAATGAGTAAGCAGTTATCCTAATTGAACCAGGACAAAGTATGAATAAGTGTTTGAGATTTTTCAACAAACACATGGGCATATGGAATAATGGAGGGGTTATTGGTGTTAGCTCCGACTCCAGCATCTGTAGTTCTTACTATCTCAGCATATGGAATGATATTGTATCTGTGGCCTGACTAGGTCATGGGACATTGTGGTGAGCAATGGTCAAAGAAGTGGCTGTCATTTCAGAATTGCATGACGTCACAAGATGACAACTGAAATATTGAAGGCACAAGAACACCTGAAATAATACACATTCATCTGTTACGATGGAACATCAGTAGGTCTACACCATCAAATTGTAGTAATGAATGACTAAATTTAGCTGTATCATACATTGACAAATTTACCACCTGAATGTACAGAGACAACACTTACTTGATTTTCATTGGTAAAAGAGCTCTCATTGTAAGAAACCAGACATGGCAGACAAAGTAACTTCAAGGCAGTCATATGGCATCACAACATATTACATTCTGGTATGAAAAATGTATGAAATTTCAGTCACTCACTGTGTAATTGAGTCAGCGCAATGTTCTCTTCAAGTCAACAATGCATGCAACAATATCAGACTGCTGCATAAGTTTGTGATATCGCAGACATGTAAGTAGTTAGTGTTGCAGAAGAAACCACCTTCAAGATATATCATGAAGAATGGGTTCTTCATGATGAGTCCAATATGTTAACATGGGATAACAGAGAAACCATATACTCCATCCTTTTGCCCTTGGAGGTGTTGATTAAACTGATGTATTCTATCTAGTGTAGAGACACCCATATGGCATTCCCAAATGATTGGTTTTTTTTGGGCGAGGTTGAGGTATTGAGAGTGAGAGAATGAGTTAGGAGGTGAAAGGGTGAAGGAAAAGGGTGAGAGTGAGCACCAAAGAGGGTGAGATTATGTTGAAGTTGTCTTGGCCAGCTTCTACATTGTCCACACTGTGCAACGTTGAAGGTGTGAAAGATTAAGGTTGTAGATGGGGCAGTTGCTTTCCCTTGAATATGTCAAGTTTCTTAAGTATTTATTTGACCTACCATTATTCAGGCAATTGGAGGTCATTTCAACTCGTAAGACTTGCGACTGATGAATGGCATTGAAGAAAATTAGGAACAGCAAGAGTCAGAAAATGCTGGTGAGAATGTTTTATAGGCCTAACAGTTGCTAGGCCATTGGACAGAACATTACGTAAGATATTACAGCTTATAAACAGTTCTGCAGTAACCTTAACCTTCATATAGTGTGGACTAATCAAACTGAAATAAAGCTGGTCTGGAAGACAAGTTTGTAACATGCTTGAGACAATTTGCCAGAGTGATTTATTGAAAGCCAACTAAGAATAGAGCTGTTTTAGATCCAGTATTGTGCAAGGAGACAGGATTAATTAAAAATGTCAAAGTAAAAGATCTAGTGGGAAATAATATAATCAATGGTCCCCAAAACAAATTGAATTTCACAATACGTTTGCAAAACACCATATTCCCATCATAAACAAGAAGTTTAAAATCAAACCAATTGCACAGATAAGGTAGGAGAGTTGGCTATGGATGACTGGATAAATAGGTTTTAGAAAAGGTATAATGGTAAATATCTAAGCAATATTCAAAAATAAATGGTTAAAATGGTTCACGACTGGAAGGTGTTGTTGTTCGTCACAAACACGGCATAGGTGCTCTACAAAATGGTCTCCAAGCCTCTGTTTGGCCTCACCGATGTAGAGGAGACCACATCAGGAGCAGCGGATGCAATAGACCACATTGACAGAGGAGCAGGTGAACCTCTGTCCAACGTGGAAGGTTTGTCGGTGCCTGGGATGGAGGGGAGGGGGCAGGTGGAGGGCAAGTGTAGCACCTCCTGCAGTTGCAGGGAAAAGTGCCGGAGGTGGTGGGGCTGGTGGGGAGTCTGGAGCAGATGAGGGAATAGTGGAGAATGTGTGGTCCCTACAAAAGACAGATGGGGTGGGGAGGGAAATATATCCTTGGTAGTGGGGTCGGATTGCAGGTAACAGAAGTGGGGAGAATGATACTTTGAATACAGAGGTTAGTGAGATGATGTGTGAGGACAAGGGAGACTTTGTCTTTGTTTTGGCTGCAGGGAGGAGATGTGAAGGCAGAGGTGTGGGAAACGCAAGAGATGCAGTAGAGAACATTTTTGACCACTGAGGGGAGGGGAACTTGTGGTCCTTGAATTAAGAGGGCATCTGGGATGTGCGGGAATGAAATGCTCCATCTTGGGAGCAGACACAGAGAGGTGGAGGACTGGGGAGTAGGGGATTGCATTCTTGCCGGAAGGTGGGTGAGAGGAGGTGTAGTCTAGGTAGCTGTGGGAGCTGGACTTGAAATAGATGTCGATTTCGAGGCGGTCACGAGAGATGGTGATAGAGAGGTCCAGGAAGGAGAGGAGGTGTCAGAGATGGTAGAGTTGAACTTGAGGTTGGGGTGAAAGGTGTTAGTAAAGTTGATGAACTGTTCAAGCTACTCGTGGGGGCATGAGACAGCACCAATACTGTCATCGATGGAGCAGAATAAGAGCTGTGGTTAGTGCCAGTGTAGCAACATTTCTATCACTTTGTTTCTACCACTTTGCAAGTTAGAAAATTCTCATAACAGAGATAAAATGGGTGATCTGTACCCTGATAGAAACCAGGGGTTAAGATCAGCAGAACAAATTAAATAATAATGGAGGAACTCAAAGGATTTAAATGATTATGATCCCAATTGATGATGCTTCTGGACAAATCGGATCTGAGAATAAAATTTGGCTTGATATGTCAAGAAAAAAACTTTTTTAATATGGCATTTAGTAACACAAGACTGCAAGCTTTCAACAGAAATTTTTCACACACACAAAAAAAAATTGAAATTACTCCAAAGGCTACCATTCCAACACCAAGTCACATTTTATTTACATGTGTGGGAGTCTTTGACACTGATCCAACTCCCTCAGAGCCAGCTGGTCAGAGTGAGCAGGATGTTAGACATTCTGTTCTTATCTGTCAGGACTCCCTGATTGGGCTGTTTATCTGGTCCAAATCAGGGAACACATATTATTAGGGTCACCTTCAAGTCTGAGAGGATATGCTTGTTTTTATTTTACATAACTTCTCCGAGGGAATTTTAGCACCAGATCAGATTCCTCTGACTCTGCCTCCAATATGGGTAGCACATGACACTGTAGCTTGCTTCTTGTACCAGGAGCATCTCAGATTCTGAGATATGTTCAATGTTTTACAGACAGAGGGAACCCTTAAGATTCTCGGATTCCCGAACCCTTGAGAAGGCTGTGAGGAGCTGGGATAACAAGGTGAGGAACTGGATGAACACAGCAGGCCAAGCAGCATCAGAGGAGCAGGAGGGCACATCTTGCTGTGGCACTATTTGCAGCTTTCATATGGTCCACATGCTTGTCCAGGACCACCGTACCTACCCAAACTTCATACCTCACAGCTGATGTGCAACTGAGATAACAAAGTGTGAAGCTGGATAACACAGTAGGCCAAGCAGCATCTCAGGACCACAAAAGCTGATGTTTTGGGCCTAAACCCTTCATCAGAGAGGGGGATGGGGAGAGAGTTCTGAAATAAATAGGGAGAGAGGGGGAGGCGGACCGAAGATGGAGAGAAAAGAAGATAGGTGGAGAGGAGAGTATAGGTGGGGAGGGGATATGTCAGTCCAGGGAGGACGGACAGGTCAAGGAGGCGGGATGAGGTTAGTAGGTAGGAAATGGAGGTGCGGCTTGAGGTGGGAGGAGGGAATAGGTGACAGGAAGAACAAGTTAGGGAGGCGGGGATAAGCTGGGCTGGTTTTGTGATGCAGTGGGGGAGGGGAGATTTTGAAGCTGGTGAAGTCCACATTGATACCATTGGGCTGCAGGGTTCCCGAGCGGAATATGAGGTGCTGTTCCTGCAACCTTTGGGTGGCATCATTGTGGCACTGCAGGAGGCCCATGATGGACAGCAACTCTGGGCACTGTTCCACTAACGAAGCTGTATCTGCAGCTAACCTTGACCGCCAGACATATTTTCAGATTGGAGGACCCTTTTGGAGTTTAGCCGGCATCTGCCAATGACCTTAGCTTGAGACAAATCACTCTTGCTCCCCATTATAAAATCTCATCCTCAATTGTAATCTGGTCTCTCTAGGTCAAAAAAAGGTAGGGATTCTGGTTGTGATAGCCTTTTATCCAAACACCACCAGCTGTTTCAGCTTACCAAACCAGATTGGTGTCCAAAGTCTGATATTGTCAGCAGTGACTGGAAGTTTTGTCCTGAAAATTTAAAACCATAATGGGATATTCAAATAGTGATACTACCGATGCTGTGTCCACCAGTGGGAGGCAGGTCAATGTATTCACATTCCCTAGCTGTCCCTCCCCTGCAGTGTTTAGATTTCAACCTGTACACACTTAGTATTAGAACTCACTACTGAATTTGGCGTGGACCTATTGTGGCACCATCTTGTCTGCTTTAAGTAGACCTAGCAGGGGTTTGCAGTCAGTTATTATTATAAATTTACATCTGTAAAGGTATTGGTGGAACTTCCTGACTCAAAATATGACCACAGTAGACAGAGAAGGAAGGTTTGGCAAAATGTAAATCATCCAGATAAAATCACCCAGATAAAATATTGGGCGTTCATCTCCTTTGGGCTATTTATGAGCTAATGCTATCCCAATGTTATTTCACAGGGCATTGCATTTCAAAACCAGATCTTGCTTGGGACAACAGAGTGTCACTCCTTAGAAGGATGAGAGCTGTTTCTTCACTTCCCTAAGAGTTATGGCTTGGCTCCACCATCATTTCCTTGATTTAAGACCTGATGCAAAGGGTGCACATGAACTTATTATAATAATTCACCAGCCCAAGGGAAAGATCTAAGCTCTGGTAAAGACATACGATCTGAGGCACCTTGTATCGCCCTCACATTTCCTTCTAATGGATGTAACCGGTCTTGTTGGCTCTGTATGTCACTTGGAGAGCCCAGAATGCACACTTTTTTTTCTTTCTAAAGCATACACATGCCTGGGAAAAATGTCCAAGGGCAACACCCAAGGTCTCTTTGTGCTCTTTATTGGTCTTCCCCTTTATCAGCATGTCAGCTAGAAAAATTGTGACCTGGGTACATCTTATAAAATTGTCAGCAGAAAAACTACATAGGCTGACGATACCTCAGACAGTGTCCTCGTATTTGTTACAAACCCTTATTGGTTATTAATTGTAGCATACTTCTGGGGCTTCACTCAGGGCAGCCATTTTATAAATCAAAAAAACTGTTGAGCCAATCGAGGTGAATCTTCCCCGGCTAATTTCACCCCATTGATCTTGGGCTCAAGCCTTTTACTACAATCACATTAACTGAACTAGTTGCGTCTCATTACAAGGCTGGAACCCAAGTTGTAGCTTGAATCTGTAAAGATTCCCTGGTATAGATTCTCAGTCTAGCTGGAGGTCTTGGACGACTTAAGGTTTGGAGTTCAGAGTGAATTTTCTTAAAGACTGGTCCTGCACTCACTAATACAGCCATACTGCTTCTGTTAGAACGAGGTGACCATTTACCCAGACATTTATTTTGATTGTTCAGCAACATCCAAATCAGATCCACTTTAATTGTTTCAAGCCAGAGATAGATAGGCTTTCCAGGATATGCACCCTCTTGGATATTAGCCTATGAGTTCTCCTACTAATTTTAAGTCTAATGTCTTGTGTCCATGTACTGGCAACAATGACAATGGGTTGCCAGTCAGGATCTTGGAGAAAATGTTAACTGTTTGGCTGAGGTTTGGCTTTGTTTTTGGGGTTTTGCTGTGGGCTGACCTCGAGTCCCTCTGCTCAGGATATGTCCTGAATCATACTATGCAATGGTCTTCAGTCAAAGTGGTTTTCCCCACATACAGCCAGACTGTCAAGGGTGCCCACTTCCATTAGAATACCCTTCAGCTCGTATGCTCCACTTGCTGCATTATCCAATGACAAAACTAGTTGGAGTGCCTGTCTGAAGTCCAGTTGGTCTTCAGGTCATAAGGACTTTTGCGTGGTTACATCATTAAATCTCACTCTTTTTGGCATTGAAATAACTCCATAGGCTGATATCCTGTTACCAGCTCACCCTTTATTTATACATGGAGAGCCCTTGACACTGATTCAACTCCTTCAGAGTCAGCTCTGAGTGACCAGTGCTTCTAACACTCCTGTTATCATCTGTCAGCCAGGGTTCTCAGATCAACAGCCCCAATCTGGTCCAGTTAAAGGAACTCATTCTGTTGCCTACCTGGCTGACTTTGTTACAATCACTACAAACATGTCACTAACCTCGCTAAATTTAGAAGAGAGTTAACAGGATCTAAAGCATGCAATAAAAAAAGTGCAACCCTCTTTCTTGACACTACCCATTACACAACCTTGAAGCCAGAAAAATTGTACACCAGCCTCAACTCTTTAGTGTTAAAGATAATTAACTCCTTACACATTCTTTCTTGTGATCAATGGAAAATGATGAACCATTCTTCCATGGGCCTCCAAGTTATTAGTTCAAAGACATTACCACAACCCCACAGCCTCTGGATAGTTTCCAGATGACTTTGGCATGTATTCCTGGACCATATAAGTGTGGTTAGAGCATTGGATAACAGGTGAGAACCAGACAGCAAGGATAAATTCAGCATTTTCAAATTGGCAGGCTGTGGCTAGTAGGGTCATATGCATCAGTGCTGGGCCCTCAGTTACTTTCAATCTAGTCTAATGACTTAAATGTTCCTCTCAGTCTATTCATCTGAGACATATTTGATGACACAAACCTACGGGGAATACAAACTGTGAGGAAAATGCAAAGAAAAAAATAACACCAGTTAAGTGAATGGGCAACAAAGCTAGTAGATTAATATAATGTACAGAGTAAGGTTATTCACTTTAGTTCAAAGAATAAAAACATTTCTTTCCCAGAAGGGTCTGAAACAGGGGAGATAGAGTCACATGGCATTACTACTATGTAACTAGTATTCTGAAGGCTCATGCTAATGCTCCAGCAATGGGCTTGCGTACCACCATTCCTACAACAGACAGAATTCCAATTCAATTATTTAAAAACACTAATATACAAAGTTAGTTTAAGTAATGGTAACATTGATAATTCAGATTTTCTAAACCCACTCATTTGGTGAATGTCCTTTAAAAATCAAAGGAGAGGGAATTCTATCATCCTCATCCAATCAGACTCATATGTGATTCCAGACGAAAAAGCTGTGTGACTAACTAACTCTTACTATTCTGTGAAATAGGTTAGGAAGGCACTCAGTTCAAGAAGGATTGGGGCTGGGTGAATTCTGGTTCTACTAATTGTAGTGACCAGACACTGGCTGAGCTTCCTCAATTTATTATGGTTCCAGAAGTGAAACTCCAAATCATTAAACATCTGGTTGAGGTTGAAAGAGCTGGTTCCCTTTGATTATTCATCCATTTCCCACACCCCTAACCTCCACCCCCCAACTCCATACTTGGTCAGTTGCAAAGAGAAAGAACAACTGCCAAGTTAAATTATAAAGGATCCCTTCTTTTGCAGAAGCTTTTCTCCTAGCTCCAAACAACTTCATTTTTTAAATAAGAGCCAGTTGTGGTCAAGTGGACAGCAGCAGAAAATCTTTCAAGATTGATTAAAAGCTACAGTCAAGCACGCTGGGAACTTTTGTCGAACCAATTTAAACTGACCTCAGTTAAAACAGTAGCCAAAACCTGCTGTTCCCTATGTTGGCCAAATAAAGCAGTTGTCAAGGTAACCACCTAGACAGGCTAGGCCCATACTACTTTGTATGGAGTAAGGAATGTAGCTGTTTAACATTTGGGCGTTTACCAGTAAAATTCCATTGGCTGGGATCAAACAACGTGATCAAGATTTGGCCAACTCATTGGCTTAGTGCTCAGGAAATTTCTGGAAACTGAGCACATTTTGAGATTTTGAGCATGGAGCTGGAGGAACATAGCAGGCCAGGCAGCATCAGAGGAGCAGAAAAGTTGACGTTTTGGGTCAGTGCCCTTATTCAGAAATGGGGAGGGGGAAGGGAGCTCAGAGATAAAGAGAGAGGAGGGGTGGGGCTGGGGAAGATAGGTGGGATGGTGATAGGTGAGTACAGGTAGGGAGTGGTGGGGATTGGTCAGTGGGTCGGGTGGGGTGAATTTGTGGGAGAGAAGATGGACAGTTCCTGTCAGGTCAAGGAGGTAGGGATAAGAGAAAGGTTTGGACATGGGATGAGGCCGGGAGTGGGGAGATTTTAAAACTGGTGAATTTTTTGTTAAGGTCATTGGGTTGTAAGCTCCCAAGGTGGAATATGAGGTGTTGTTTCTCCAGTTTGTGGATGCTGTCATTGTTGCACTGGAGGAGGCCCAGGATGGACATGTCACCCAGGAAATAGGGGAGGGAGTTAAAGTGGTTGGTGACCTGAAGCTATTTCAGCTATTATTAGATGGCACAACTGATGTTGGAAGTTCGAGCCACTTCATTTTGCATGTTGGCAGAAATTTTATTGTTCAAAAAGCTAGAATTAGGGGCCAAGCCACAAAATAAGGTGGTTGGTGGGGTGGGCGCGTGGGTGGTGGGGGCACGGTATTAGAGATGAAATCAGATTTGGGATTGAGTTGAGGAGGCACTTTTTCACACGAAGGATTGTGAATCTGCAGAATTGCTCATGAAACAGTTGAGGCCAGCCTGTTGTAAGTTTTTAAGGCAACGATAGATTTTTGAACAGTAAAGGAATTAAGGGTTACGATGAACAGGCGGGTAAGTAGAGCTGAGTCTATGATCTTATTGAATGGCTTTATCTTGCTCCTATTTCTTATGTTCAAAATGCCTTTTGACAGTGACTAATAAACAGTCAGTCAGAGTAAGAGAAAGTATTCTATATATTTCACCTGCAAAGTTCCAGCCTTACACTAGTAAATCCGGTCAATAAACATACTCACTAATGTTTCACTTAGTTTTGCCTTCAGGACTTAGACCAAATAAACTAGGCATGTCCACAGGAAATGTTTTCCTGCTGAGAGCAGGAAACACCAGCCCCTTGTTTTCTTCAAATGTCTCCCAGATTGACGTTTCTCCTGACACATAAAAGCAGTTTCATGGATTTCACATAGGAATTTGCTCATCCAAAAATCACCGCATTGGTATGTATATTTTTTTTGTTGCAGTACCAGTTTTCTTTTGTTTTAAACAAAGGTGCATTTCAAAATTTAAAGTAAAAATATATCAAAACATTTTGATGTACTGATCTTTTGTTCCAATGCAGTGGAACCCTGACTCTCAATCTCAAATTGAGGAGAATGTATTGATTCGGAAAATATGGAGAAATTTAAGGAATAGAGTTAGTACGTGGTAATGGCAAGCAGGTGGTAAAGCAAATTGCATACTAGTCTTTATGGCAAGTGGATCAGAGTATAAGAATAAAGCAAAGGCTTCCTAGATTAGTCAATGGAGCAAGAGGTTTGACCTATAAGTTGGAAGAGTAATTTTGACCTCTGTCCTCTTATGAATAAGAAAAATGCACAAGATTATGAAGAGGCTACTGAGAGGTCCTCTCTTAGGGAACGTAAAGTCAGGGGTGTGCTACAGTAAATGCCAATATGCCATTTGTTTCTTTAATAAAAACAGGATGATCATTTGACTGAAATAAGAAATTCACTTAGGGTTTCAAATATTTGTAAGTATTTCGCCCAGAACGTTTTTGAATCTCAGTCATCGAATATATTTAAGGCTGAGACATAGATTTTTGATCTAATTGAAACAGGGAATGAGAAGATGACAGGAAAGTGGGCTTCAAGCCCAGGTAAGCCATGATAATAAAGATAGCAGAGTAGGCTTGCCAGACTCTGGATTTCTGCTCAATTTCCAATACTTTTATGACAGGGTTTTTTTTTGTTTAGGCAAGTGGTGATGAGGTGGAAAAAGATGGAGAGCATTGCATGATGGAATTACTGATACTTACTCATGGTTCTGTGTGGCCTGATACCAATGGGAGATGTATTGCAGCCATAACAGCTGCCACTCCATTTGTCAAGTTCGTTTTCGGAGACCCTCAAGGACTTGCTGCAATAACAAGACACTGGCCTGTTTAGAAAATCACAAATCCTTTTATTACCAAGCAAGTACAAGCTGTGGAGAATCACTGTACTTAACCCGGCACAGAGTGCAGACTCTCACAAGTAATTCTCCCAGAGCAGCGGACAGTCCCTTTTTTTGATACTTTACAATAGACATGATACATAAAACAATTACTACAACAGACAAAGACAGGATACCAAACAATTATTACATCAAGAACATAAAAGACCAGGATATAGTATCGATTGCTAGTGAAGTGACTGCTAATGGCAGGAGGCGATTTCAAGTTGTTATCAGGACAGATTGTGATTTCAAGTTGCTGGTGTGTCTGGCTGGAACAAAGTCAGTGCCCTGGCCCCTTTGTCAGCGACAGAAGTTACATGCTTTAGAGGTCTCACGCCTTTATAAATATTCCTCATCTAACCCTATTTGAAATAGTTTAATTCTAATTTTATTCAGTCAGGAAGCTTAAGGCAGTGTCTGCATACCGATGTGTGGGAAGATTAGGAGTTACAAAAGTTTTACACTGAATTCCTAGCTGGACAGGAAGCTTCAGGGCAGTGCCTGCATACCTATGTGTAGGCAGATAAAAGACTTTAATTTATAGAAATATAGAAATCAATGGGATGTTATCACATTAACATCTCACATTGACTTGCAGATGAAACGTAACTACGCTTTGAAGGTTCTTTTGGCAAATTCCCACCATCCCAACAGCAACCACAATGACTTTGCCCTGCACTGGATCCTCTTTGCCCCATCATGAGGAGCGGGAGAATGGCTGTTGAATGACAAAGGATCTCTACTTTACCCAGTTGGCTCATGACTCCATGCCATTCAGTCTTGGCAGGATAACCTGTCTACAATGGGAATCCTGTAGTCTCAAGCAAGTTTATGCAACAAATTATTGGTGTTCCAAGCAAAAACAATAAAGGTGCCAAGGCCCTTATGGTCTATTGTATCCTTTACAGCATCGCTATCCTGACGTTATAACTCATTAGACTAAAAGACCACTTCAGGAATGGATGAAAAATAATATAGGACGCATCCAGTTCTCTCTAACCAAAGGAGTTGGCTCCAGTCGATACCCAGATACTGATTCCACTAAAGTCACAACCACAGTTGTTCCACAATTCCACATCTTTGAATGCAACACAGTATCATCTGGCTAATATCGCCTCCAACAACACATGCATGTACCTATGAAATTGCTCCCCCCAGACATTGCCTGTTCCAGTGGTGCCTCAGTAGATACGACATTATCGTTGGAAAACCACCTCAAGCAGCTTCGGACTGTGAGCACCCAGCTTCAGACACTGTTCAACAAATAGAACCGCAGTTTGGGCTGACTGGCTGAAGGATTTAAATAAGGACACTAATAGAACAGCTGTACTCCCAAGAGGCCTGTAGATTCATACCCTGGGGGCAGGGGGTGGGGGGGTGCGATTGCCTCTCCCCAGCCATCAATAAATCTGATAGACTATATTTCTGTGAACACTACATGCCCATTAAGCACTGATATCTGCAGCCACAATGACAGTAGTCTGAATCTGCTGAACACCAATCTGTGCTTCATATTTCAATAAGCCAAAATCTCATGATCTCCCTGAGCACTCACATTAGCGATGAAATATTTGTTTGCTTCCATTGCACTGCAGGCTGAAGCCAGGACAGTAAGGGGCCAGGGGACTCTTCAGAAACTTCCCCTTGAACTGTAGCATGCAATATCAGGCACATTGTCCCAAAGACCTTTGGCTTTCTTTTAATCACTGAACAATGTTTGCACAAGTGGCCAAAGTCAGTCAGTGTACTTTTGAATGTCATATCCAACTACTAAGCCACCAGCTTCATACACTGAAAAATGTGTTCCTCTCCCATTACATACACTCATTTGCAAACCTTATTCATGCCAACTCACCTGCGAGTCACATCTTCATCTGATTCTCAGACACTTAGCACTGCTGGGTCCCTCATGTTCACTCCTCAAAAAACTTGCAACATCACAGCTAATCAAATACTGAAGGTACATCATAAAACATATTTTCTCTTTGACTCCCCATGGAATGTGAGTAAGAGATGAAAGAGCAGGAAGACAGTGATGAAGAAAGAACCTTGCCACGTTTACATTATGATAAAAGGTATTGATACAATTGAGCTGCAACCAGGAGGGCAAATATAATCCTCATAGCAATGCAATAGATGGTGGGGTCACACACAAGTTGTGGAGAAGACAGTCGATAGATATGGCATGGTAGAACGCCTGGTCCATTAGGAAGTTTGCTAAAAGTAGGTAATTAATGCCAAGGAGCATGGAAAAGACTGGCAGCAACTTGGCGCAGGATATTCTCTAGAGCTTTGGCATGGTGGTCAACTCCATACAAAAACACTAGAAGACCCAAGTACGATTCATGATCTGGTAGATATCAGTTTCCGATGTGCCAGAAGTAGAAACCACCCAACTCTGGATGCTGCTGTAGCATCTCAAGGGCTGTTCTCATGAAAAACCAGCGAGCGGGCAAGGGCTGGTGTTTCTTTGCCCAAATCAGGACAGGACGAAAGGGAGATGGACAAAAACAAAACACACCAAATGCTACCCATTTGTCTACTCCTTTGTTCAAAACTGCAGTGACATTCCTGAAGACAGGTGAGAGCAGTTTCATCAGGATTATAAATTCTAGATCAACTTTCAAGGCTGCAGTAGATATTCTCTGCTACCGTCAGTTTGAAAATGGCCTCGTTGCTGCCTTCCAGTCTACAGCTGCTGCTCTCATACTGAAATGGTACAGTCTGGAGCAGGGATCTTGAAGAGCAATATGAGGATTGTATATGCTTTCTTCATGCTAAAATTCAGCAGTCTTCCATAAGTGTATAGCAGCCACTTGTGCAGCTCATCACCAGCAAGAAGCGAACCTAAAAAAACAAGCATTCACGGAAGACAAGATCCAAGCATATGCATCTAACGTGATAATCTGGCTTTTTCATGCATGCATTGTGGGACAACTGATTTGATTTTATTCGATTTTTAAAGTTTGTTTGGGTTCAGTTTTGTGGTTTATTTCTTTTAAAAAAAGTAAACATACACTCTGGACAAGTGAAGAGTGCTATGGTCAGCGACAGAGGAAAAATATAATATCAGACAGACAGTCAACGAACAGGAAATTCATAGAATTAATATGAGGAGGTAATTTGAGCTATTGAATTTGCACCAGCTCTGAATGAGCACTGAGACTCTTTGAGACTTGGCAATGGCCATTTTTCTGCTTTTTCTACATAATTTAACAGTTTCTCCAGCTTGCAATGCAAAGTGTAGCCAACAGTGCAAGTCCAAATCCTGATATTTAAAATAAAAGAGCAGTACTTCTCGACCTCTCCCTTTGCCTGGAGGTGGCAACCCTCAGGTTGAACCACCAGTCATTTCTCGAATAAGAGCCACCCTGTGGTCTGCTAAGACATTCGCAAATCGAGTATTCTATTTGAATAATTTTCCAATGTCCCAATTCAGCCAGTCTCAACCATATTTTCAAGTGGGACATTCCAGCCAAAGATTTTTTTTCCCATTTATTGCATTTACTTCTGTCTCTCCCCTTTTATGAGCAGGATCAAACTTTCTCCACAACTACTGTCCAGATATGTCACAATTTAGAAAGATTCTATTAAATCATCTTCTCTCCAATCTTCATGATTTCTCATCATGGAAACCATCTTTTTGGAACATGTTCTGTACTATCCAAAGCATTTATATCCTTCTTGAAGTCTACCACCCAGTAGTGCACAACACCAATTGGCCTCTTCTACAGGTTGAGCAGAGCCTCTATGCCATTAGCAATAACATTCAGGATAGTGCATGCATTAAAAACTGTCCTCTCTACTGGTCATGCCACCTTTAATGAATCATTTACATATCTCTGTTCCTGCAAACCATTTGGATTAGTATCCTTTACTTTAAAGTTTCCTTTCACATTTGTCCTGCCGAGATGCATCACTTCAGTTCTCCACATTGAACTTCATCTCCTACCCATCCTCCAAAATTTGTCAAATATCCTTTATAGTTCTACGCTGAACTTCTCAGTTTACAATACTTTCAAAGTTTTGTATCATCCACAAACGCTTGAAAATGTCCTTATCATATTTAGGTCTAAATCATTAGTAAACCTCTGGAAAGCCAAAGGCTCACAATTAGACCCTTGGAGAATACCAACCTTCCTCCAAACAAAACTAAAACAAAAAAATCGAATACTCAGTTTCTTACTCCTTTGCCATTTGTGTATCCAATCTGCCATAATTCCATAAACTCAAGCTTTGCTCACCAGGTCTGTTGTGTAACAAAGTATCAAATGCTTTTTGGAATCTACGTAGGAATACAACACCGTCTATCTTCACCAATGCTCAACAATTCAAGACAACTTTAGCAAGCTCGCTAAACAGTAATCTGAAGAAAGGTTTAGGCCCAAAACATCAGATTTCCTGCTCCTCTACTGCTGCTTAACCTGCTGTGTTCATCCAGCTCTACACCTTGTTATCTCAGTTTAAACAATGCTTCCCCTTAAGAAATCTACATTTCCTCTCCTTAATGAATCCATATTTGTCCATTTGACATTTAATTCTAGCCCAAATTATTGTTGAAACATTGCCAACCACTTCAAGTAAACTGACTGGTCTATAATTACTGGCTATCCTTACAGGCAAGGGCATAATATTTTGCAGTTCTTGAATCTTCTGGTAACCACCCTCTAGTCAGAAGGAATATTGAAAAAAAATGTGGTCACCGCAGGTTCTACTTTTTCCCCTACACTTTATCTAGTCTAGGAGCCTCGTCCATGTTAAATACCAACAGCTCATCTAATAACTCTTCCTCATCAAATTTTAAATCTTCTAGTGATGGAGTTTCTTCCTGAGTCACCATGGTCTGGTTAGTATCTACTTCCTTGGTAAAGACAAATGCAAAGTAGGCATTTAATACCTTAGACATGCCTCCATACGCAAATCCTCTTTTAATTGATCTTACTACATCATTTCATACCCTCTCATTATTTGTATACCCATAGACGACAGTGTTTTTTTTTATATTAACTAAAAGGCACTTTTCATAATCTGTCTTTGATTCTTATTTGCCTTTTCACTGACCTTCTGAACTTTGTATTCAATTTGGTTCTCAACTGCATCTTTAGTGATCGTTGATTGAGATCAAAGTGCTTATTTGCTGTCTTCTTTTCCATCTACTGTGGTCTGAATGTATTTGCCTTCCCTTCCTTTGAAGGAGTATAATTTGATTGAGCCAAGCATGTTTTTTTTGGAAGATAACCCATTGGTCAGCATATGTTCCTATCAACCTTTGTCTCCAAAGGCCCAGCTCCTCTCTTACCCCAGTTTAGTCAACTCTCACACAAGTTAATTTTTCTTATTCTGCATTGTTCATTGCATCACAAGGTTTAGGAAAAGAACAAAGAACAAGGTCACCTAAATACTTCCCTGTCACATGATTATTTGGCCCATTGCATTCTTAAGTGCCACGTCTAGGAGTGTTGGACTGGTCTTGAAATTTATCACGAACATAATCTGCATTCAGATTGTTAAAGCCTGCCATTATGAAGCATTTAGCCCTCTGTACTTTTCTTTTATGTTCCTTTACGTTCTTCTCAGTCGTAGGTAGCATTTGGACAAGCCAGGAAATGTAATTGCACTTCTTTCGATTCTTAGTTCCAAGCAGATTGTACCAGAAATATCATTCCATTTCCCCAGTTCCTGTGACGTTCTCCATGGCCAATATCACCACCTCTGATTTCCTTTTGCTGTATTGAGGAATATCTAAAGTCCCATCCTACTCTTTCTGGAAGAGGTCTCAGGTGTAGCCACAATCTTAAATTCCACCTGGAAATTTGCCCCTGTAATTTACATATCTTATTCACTATGTGCCATATGGTCACATATAAATCGACTATTTATAGTGATTTGGAGTCATAGAGATGTATAGCACAGAACCAGATCCTTTGGCCCAATCATCCATGCTGACCAGATATCCTGGATTATCTTGTCCCATTTCCCTCTAAACCTTTCCTATTTATATGTCCATCCAAATGCCTTTTAAATGTTGTAATTTTACCAGCCTCCAACACTGCCCCTGGCAACTCATTCAATACACACATCACCCTCTGCGTGATAAAGTTGCCCCTTAGATTTAAAAGGGCCCTTTCTCCTCTCAATTTAAAAACTTATGCCCTCTAGTTTTGGACTCCCCCCACCCCAGAGAAAGGACTTGGCTATTTACCTTTGTTCATGCCTCTCAAGATTTCATAAATCTCTAAAGGTCAAACCTTGGCCTCTGAGGCTCCAGGGAAAATATTCAGCCTCTCTGACAGTTCAAACCCTGCAACCCTGACAACATTCTTAAATCTTTTCTGAACCCTTTCAAGTTTCACAACATCTTCCCGATAGAAGGAAGGCCAGATTGCACACAATCCTCCAAAACTGGTTGAACCAATGTCCTGTACAGCAGCAACATGAATTCCCAGCTCCTATACTCAATGCACTCACAATAAAGGCAAGCATATCAAATGCCTTCTTCACTATCAAGAACAAAAATAGAAATTGCTAGAGAAGCTCAGCAGGTCGAGCAGCATTTGAAGAAAAATAAGTGTTAATGTTTTGGTTCCGGCGACCCTTCCTCAGAACATCTTCACTCTCTTATCTACCTGCAATTCTATTTTCAAGGAACTGTGATCCAAGATCTTTGTTCGGTAATACTCCCTGGGACCTTACTATTAAACATGTAAGTTTTACCCTGATTTGCCTTTTCAAAATGCAGGTATTTCGTGTCCCCTTTTTGCCCTCCTGATTTCCCTCAAGTATACTACTACTGTCTTCATAATCTGCTAAGAATTCAATCGATCTCTGCTGCCTATACCTGATATACTGCTTTCTTCTTTTTCTTGACCAAAACCTCAGTTTCTCAAGTTACCCAGCATTCCTTACACTTACCAAGCTTGCCTTTCACCCCAACTGGAACATACTACATCTGGGCAATTATAATGTTTTAATTTCTCCCTTACTCCACCTCCGATTACCTTACTATTCTAGCACTATTACTGACTTTCTGCATTGTTTTCCTTTTTGGTATTCTCTGGTTCACACAGTCCTGCTGATTTAGTTTAGCGTTCCTGAATTGGTGATGTATTTGCTCACATGTTGAGCATTCAGGGATAGTCTGGCCAGAGTTTTTGCCTCCTCTTTCTACTCCAACTCTAAAGTCCTCCATCACCTTTCCGTCCTCATCATGGGCTTCCTCTTACTCAGTGAGCACCGTACAGCTGATGTCAAGGCCATACCCTTCTAAGTGGTAGGTTTTCATAGCACAGAGCAGACTGTAACAAATCTTGGCTCAAACTCTGCTGAATACTGCAAGACTCCTCTGAAACAACTTCTGCTGTGCAACTGTTGATTAGCACTTAGATGGCCTGCTGAAATCACATTTCATGTAGCAGCATAAACAGTTAGAATCCATTATAATGTAGTCAGGATCTCAAAAGCAAAAAAGAAAAAGCTGTTTCATAGCAGAACCATGGATAGGTAATTCTATGTAGAACCAAGAAGTGACAAAAAAAGGGGATTTCACTGAGGGGCAAGTCAGGTCAGATGATTTTGGGGATGGGGCAGGAGAAAACAAAAGTCAGGGTGGATCAGGCTGAGGCTAAGTCAGAACTTGGGAGAAGTGTGTTGGTGATGGTATAGGTATGAAGTCATTTGGGGCTGAGTACAGGGACAAGAGTGAGGGTGGGTTGCACCAAATGGACACTTGGTGTGTTTGGGTGAGGTGGAACTCAGCTCAGGCCAAGAAGAGAGTTCAGCTGGGCCCAGGAATGAGTTGGGAGCCAAAAATTCAAGTGTAATACAACATGGCTCACAGTACTGCAAATCACCTTACACTCTTAAGTACTTTGTCGGTGTGAGGGAAGCAAGAGTTATTTAATCAATATCTAGCTCTTGTGTTCCAGTAGCCACCTTCTGGCTTAGGCCAGTGTCAGAGAAAGATGGTGTTATGTTGGCCGTCAGGCATCTGCATTATTTGTTTCCTCTTGCTACATGGCAACTGGAAGTTGAAGTCAAGTCCCTTCCCTTTGATACACATCTTGGAATTCACGTCTAATGGATGTGAAGTGACATGTGTCCAATATGTTTCTTTGCATCAAGAGGAAGCCCACAATCTTTTTGAAGCCTTGTGCTCATACAGTCCATCTACTCCCTTCTGGCTAGTGAGAACAAAATATTTTCAATGTTGGAGTGAACTTGGGTTTGCTGTAAATATTGCAAGCCTGGCTAGTTCCTGGCCTATCAGTTCATGGCCACCAAATTTAGAGGCACTGGAGTGCTATCTTTACTGTGAAGCGAGGGAAGTGCAGTGGCTGCAGCAGGTTCTAGTCCAAACCTCATAGTGAGACCAGCAAAGAGGCATAATATATTGTGTAGCTAAAGGAACTGATCCCTGAACACTTTGGTGGATGACAATCCCTCCTGGCCATTCCACTGAGTAGTTTACCCTGTTCTGGTAACTCACTTATTTATTTGGCCTCCAATGGTGTTTACCAAGGTTGAAGACACAATGGCACCCATTCCTGGAAGTATATAGACTAACCAGAATTCAACAAATCCAGGAGAAGAAAAAAATCATTCAGCATGCACCATGCAATTCTATTGACCTTAGCAACTTTTAAAAAGTCAGGAATCATAAAAATCACATCCAATCACAATTAAAATGAACATCAGGAACTATACTGAAAGTACATTGACTTCTGAGGAAGGGTCACTAGATACAAAATGTTAAACTCTGGTTTCTTTCAACTGATGCTGCCAGATGTGCTGAGCGACTTCTGTTTTTGTTTCTGATTTGCAGCATCTGCAGTTCTTTCAGTTTGTAGTAAACTGAAAGTAGTTACTAATCACATTAAATCATATGGTCTGGTGTCCCCTTCTATTCTATGTGCAATTGTGCTCTATTAAGAAGCTCCAAAATGGTAGTGCTGAAGTCAAAGCAACATTCCATCCTGATTCACCTAAGTTGCGGTGTGGCCAGGTTATTGAGTGAATACTCCCTCTGGGGCCTGACACTCTCACTAAACTGGTAGACAGCATAATTAGCACTAAGCCTCATCGTGCTGCAGACAACATTTTGAAGACAAATATCATTTCGGTACAACTTTCACGAAAACTTTGCACCCAAGATCTGCAACATTTAAAAGCTAAATATTGCTTTCCCTCTCCGCCTTTTGTCCCCCAAAAAATCTTGGAACAGCTCAGCTTTTAACTCACTAACAGCACAGAACTGTATGACTCATTTCGGTTGCACCAGCCTAATTAGGTATGAATACACAGTTTATTTGAGAAAATTGTCTGATCGAAAGAAAGTGATCCCAATTGATCATTAAAGCTTTTTAAAAATGCTAGCTAGCATTTAAATCAATTTACAAATCAAATACTAAATTTGAATAAAACAATGAATAACCAATTTTGAAGTCGGGATCCCCACTGGATAAAGTGAAAATGCTGAACTTGCCTTTCTCACCAGAGGAGAAACTGGAGTACCTTAAACTTCACAGAAACTTACAGCTTCTACCACAGATGGAAAATGAGTTGCTTCTGTTCATCCACACAATGTTCTACTCAGTCTTCTAGAGATTGCTCAAGTCAGATGCTTCATTTGTTTGCTCAATGTCCTCATAGGATATTGTCTTGACATCTGTTCTCCCTTAGGAGTGTTAGGTTCACAATTACAGCAAATAAATAAAAATCAAGTTTACCATTGGTGCCGTTTCACTGCTTCCTATTTCTAAATCATTGCCAGAACCGTTGCATTAATATCTCCAGAGACAGAGTGTGCTCTAAATCTATGAGTCCCAATATGATTGGGTTGAATGGATAGGGAAGCAGTAGCTAACAATTTTACAAAAAAAAACTAATGCTCCAAAGGGTCAGAAATCACATATAATGAAGCAGATATTGTATATTGAAAACATTAATGGCTCTTGACCAATGGCTCAAGGATGGCTCCTCAACTTGGCAGCCTGTTTGACATGAAGGCTGATTTTATTTGCCATTGAATTCAACATTATTCAAATGTTTCTCCTTGCTAGTTTCTAATGGTGTTCAATTCCCATAGCCTTTATGACTTGTCAGTATCTTGTCAGAAGGATTCAAGACTTTGTTTAAAATTTTACTCCAACATGGACTATTTTACAGGCCACAGAATAAAATATATGGTGATGTTCTTTGTAGCATAATCTCTGTGATATTTCATACAGAAAATCAAAGATCACATTGAAGAGTGGCCAAACTAAGCTGGGGTTAGTAAAGAGTTAAGAATTTGCAGTTATCGAGAGGATTTAAGATAGTAAAGCATCTGCAAGTGAAGGGGGATTTCAGAGAGCTGATGGAAAGACACATAAGAAATTAACAAACACCATGAAAGACTGGTAGAACTCAGCAACAGACCAGATTAGAAAGTCTGGCAAAGTAGAGGGAAAGATCATCCATTAGGAGGAACAATGCGAAAAAAGAACGTAGTGGACAGAATTTCCACATAATATTGAAACCAAATAGCAGGGGCTATTAAAGGAGTGGACATAGTCTGGGCTCAAAGAAAAGAGAGAATAAAGAAACAAAGAACAAAAAGAAGAAAGCAGTGTAGAGGGGTCAGTAACAGGACCCGTACTGTTAATGTAAAGTGATGACTTGGATGTGAATAAGAAGGTATAATTGTTAAGTATACAGGTGTCGCGGATTGGTGGTGTTGATGATAGTGAAGAAAACAGTCTCAGGCTATTTAGTCTGATATTTATCGACTGATAAACTGGGCAGAGAAGTGGCAGATGCAATTCAACTCCAACAAGTATGAGGTGATGGATTTGGGAGTCCAATCAGTGAAAGATTAACATAGAGAATGACAGTTCCCTCAGGAGTACAGAGAAACAAAAGAGACCTTAGTGTGCAATTCTATATATTGCAGGTAGACAGGGTGGTGAAGAAGGTATACAGGCTGCTTGTCTTCATCAGTCCAGTATAAAACTTAGCAGCAAGGAAATCTTGTTACAAATTTGTAGAACGTTGGTTAGGCCACAGATATGATATTGGGCAGTTCTAGTCGCAACACTTATGGAAGAATGTGATTGCCCTGGAGAGGGTGCAGAGGAGATTCATGAGTTTTTTTTTAAAAATTGGGCAAGGCAAAGCAGTAAGGTCAGTGGAAGTACAGATCTGATGAGGTGAAGATGGGGGTCCTGGTCCTGAGAAGCTGCTTAATTGTGCTAAGATAGAGAAAAAAATCTGAAATGCATCAAGGGATCTTCAGAAGGAAACCCTGAAGCACAAAGGAATTAAACTCTGAGCTAATGGGAGAGACACTCCAACCAGAGATGGAGAAACATGACTGAAATCCATTAAGCTGGGTTCAAGATCAGCTCATAAGAACTACCACTGGTGTGATTTTTTGTGAGGAGCAAGTGCTGTTAAGATCAGTTCCACAAAAGAAAGATTGTATTCATCAACATATAGCAGATGTAAGACCAGGTGGCCAGAAAGAAAACCTAGAGATGTGCTAGAGTTCACGGAGTCACTGAAAAGTGAATATGACTATAATAAGGCATACAACGAGTACCAGACAAAAAAGTAAGAAAGTAGATTTGAAACCAAAATCACATTACAAAGAATCAGAACAAGCCTCTTCCAGAGTGTCATGAATGTTCTAACTGAGCATACGAGATAGGAAGTGACATGATCAAGCTTTGCAGAAATCTCAGCAAAGTGGTGATGATAACAAGAAAATAGCTGAGCACCTGGAGACAATCACTGGAAGACATGGATATAAGGAGAATAGCCCCCATTTATGTAATGCTGCTTTGAGTTTAGGGAAGAGAATCAGTGAAGTTAGAAAGATTATGCATGAAGATTCAGAGAAAATGTGAGTAGTGGAAGGTACCTAGAATCATTGGTGACAGAAAATGGAAACATAGAAATGGAAATTAGGCAACAAATTAGTTAGATTTGGAATAACTGGAAGTCATGCAATCGTGAATTAGAGAAACACTGCTGAAACTGAAAGGACAATCTACAAGATATTTGAGAGATCAGCCTTGGGAAAGAAACTTGGATAACACCAAAAAGTGAGGAGCAATGATGGATAAAAATAGCATATGGTTATTAAGGTGGATATATGGAGATTCAAGGAAGTAAGTGAGAAAGCAACACATAGGGATGAAGATAACAAAGTGTGGAGCTGGATGAACACAGCAGGCCAAGCAGCATCTCAGGAGCACAAAAGCTGATGTTTCGGGCCTAGACCCTTCATCAGAAAGGGGGATGGGGAGATGGAACTGGAATAAATAGGGAGAGAGGGGGAGGTGGACCGAAGATGGAGAGAAAATGAGACAGGTAGAAAGGAGAGTATCTCAGGAGCACAAAAGCTGACGTTTCGGGCCTAGACCCTTCATCAGAGAGGGTCTCTGATGAAGGATCTAGGCCCAAAACATCAGCTTTTGTGCTCCTGAGATGCTGCTTGGCCTGCTGTGTTCATCCAGCTCCACACTTTGCTATCTTGGATTCTCCAGCATCTGCAGTTCCCATTATCACGTAGGGATGAAGGACCATGCAAACATATAAAAACACAGAAATAAACCATTCAGCCTGATAATCACTGATCTATTACATATCCTTCTAACTCAGTCAACTTTCCAATTCACTTGCCTCATTATAAATATATGTCTGCTTTGAAAATACAGAATGACCCAACTCATCCAATGTCTTTGAAAGTAGTGTTACAGGGCCACACTATTTTCAAACAAAAACTAATCTCTGTCTTTTAAGGATGATCCCCAGTTTAGAAAAAAAACAGTCTCTATTTCAAAGCTGACCCACAAGAGGAAATATCTTTTCCACCTTCACCTTGTCAAGACCGATCAGAATCTTATAAAGTTCAATTAAGTCACCCTTCACTTTACTCAACTCCACTTTTCACTCCATTTATTCTAACACAATTCATTTATTCCAGGCAATCTAGTAAAACTTCTCCAAACTGTTTCTAATGCACTTTTCATCCTTCCTGAAAAAAATAACTACGTAGTGTTCAAAGGTAATATCCCCAAGACCCTGTATAACAGAAGTATAACATCTTTAGTTTTATGATGAATTATCATGATTAAGAAAAATTAGCCCTCTTGAGCATGTGACATATCTGCATTCTAATATGATATTAGAATTATTTAATTCAAATACTAGAACACCCGAATCCTTTTGCACTGCAGAATTCTGCAGTCAATCCACATTAGAGGAGATAACTATGGAAACCAGAGAAAGAGTATCAAAAAAGACATGAAAGTGACACAATCATCCATTTTTAGAGAAAGGAGGAGGGAACTATGTTCAGGTGAGTAATAGAGATGTGATTTCCAGCTGGAAAGAAAAGAGGAAGGCTTTAGAGTAATTGGAATGGCCCAATGGTGGGATATTAAACAAATGGGGGTCTAAGCAGAATAGGTGACTGTCAGGATGAGCGAGACGGTGAAGTAACAATGTTATAATGATCCCACGGTAAAAAGACTGATGAGAAATATTATAAGATTCATGGGAGCATTGTCAATCAAAATCATTTGGCCATGGAAGGAAACATGAGGGCCAATAATCAAATGTTGGTCAGAGTGATAAGTCTTAAGCATCATCTCAAGTGGAGAGAGAGAAGTCAGTTCTGAAGATGGAATTGTAGCGTTTTATTCAAAGAAAACTGATGACATGGATGCCGGTGATAAGGTACATTAAGTGAAGAATGCACAAAAAGTTTTCAATTGGAAGAAGAGTTCATCAAGAGTTGTAAGGCAGGAGGAGGTTACAGCACTAGGGAGGAAGATAAGGATAAGTAGGTGGGATGATATCATTAACTGAAACCTGACAAAGCAGAGGGCAAACAACTTCAGTGTTTTCTGTTCTACATTGTCAGCTAGTACATACTTACATCCCTTTTGGATGGCAGTCCTTATAACAGTATTGAGTCCTTTCAAATGATCTAAAGAAAGGAAGACAAAACTTTGTTTCTATAAACAAAAAAAAGTTATCTTTCCATCTTTTCCAGTTTCATTATGAATATCACTTCAAACTGTAAATAAACTGTGCAATTCTAATCACAGCCTCAAATAGGCTGTTCGATGGGCACTTTACCCCTTGTTTTAGACATCCACTTACTTCATTATTGCACACATCAGCACATTGCAATCTCCAGATAATGCACTATAGTTAATAACCAAGCAATTTAAAAACATCCTAAACCCACAGCTTCCTCCAACTAGGTAATCAAAGTCAATAGGCATCTTTATCTTAGTTTCAAGTCACGTAATATGTTGACTTAAGATAACAAAGTGTGGAGCTGGATGAACACAGCAGGCCCAGCAGCATCTCAGGAGCACAAACGCTGACGTTTCGGGCCTAGACCCTTCATCAGAGAGAGGCTCTCTCTGATGAAGGGTCTAGGCCCGAAACGTCAGCGTTTGTGCTCCTGAGATGCTGCTTGGCCTGCCGTGTTCATTCAGCTCCACACTTTGTTATCTTGGATTCTCCAGCATCTGCAGTTCCTATTATCACTAATATGTTGACTTGACTTTCCTTCATTTCAGAGTCAAAATGCAGCACCTGCTGACAATTCTGGTTTAGTACCATACAGACTACAGCACTTCAAGAGGAAAATCCACAACTGCCTTCTAAAAAAGAAACTGAAAATGGGTAATAAAAGCCGCTCTTGGTAATGAACTACGTCAAATGACTAAAGCTTTTTGGAAAAAAGAAATTCTCAAGTTACCTGGGTGAGATTGCCATTATAGATTTGGTCATGTGCTATGAATTGATAGCCATTAAGAATGAAGGTTGCCTTAATTCATGTTAAATAACAACATTACAGCAATTCAAAAACCATATTTTCAGTTCATTACTTTGGGTTGAATTCAACCTCAGGCTCGACTGTTGAAAGTTGGCAGTAGTAACTCATCTATATTCAATTTTAATTATTTGTGCATACCTGCTTCACATTTTTCCCAATTGATTTCTGCATTAATTGGTATTTCCTCCATTAAGCCTCATTGGGAAAGCTATCCATATCCATTCACTCTAGTTCCTACAGGGAACATGATTAATCAAGAGATTCTCATTCCTGAAAGCTTCACTTTGATCAGCAATTACTGCGGTGAATGGTAATAATAGTCCTTTTATCTATTACTCAGTTCCTAAGACAGGAAGCCTGAGTTCAAGTTTCATCTGGTCCAGAGGTACACAATAACATTCTTGATCAAGTTGATTAGAAAGTATCTATCTATCACGCAGTTGCAGAAGACTTCTTGAGTGAGTGGAATCCGAGAATCTTATGTTTGATACCTTTGCACATCATTCAATGTTATATGGCTAAATCACACAAGAACATTTTGAAACCTTCATTTTTCATCTCTGCAGAATGAATTATTCTTTAGTCTCTGGCTATATTAAGAATAAATTATGATTTACATAATTACCCAAAACCTAGAGTCAAGTTAAATTTCTGTAATACCTGATGGCTCTTTTCACTGTGATGGTTGTGTATAGCTGTCAATGGCATTTGTAATCTCATTTGAAGCTGAGTTTTATAGGGCAGGATTAATCTATATATTCATTGAAAGCCAGACATGGATGCAGGCTACGTCTCTCAATTCACTGATGTGTTTTATGAGTTGTCTTGTGACATTTTCAGCTGCACTCCTAAGTGGGCAGAAAAGGCACTGATCCAAATTTGGTGGGAACCTTTCAACGCATGCAGGTAAGGTTCTAAATGCAAATTCTACGCAGTATAATTTCATGCAAGGCATTTTTCTGAATAGGACGCAACAATAAACTATCCACAGAGCTATTCCAACAATGAATTGCATCAGAGAGAGACAAAATTCAAAAAAGTGTTTCTTTTTTTCTTTTGTTTCCTTGCGGGGTCAAGAGGATTTGGAGTGCTCCTCTGGGAAATTGAATACTGGGAATGTTTTGTAATGGGTGATCCGTGCGAAACTCTGTTTTACATCATTGTTCAAGTCAAATTTTTAACCTATATGTTTCCTTAAGCAGAAGAAAGCTGTCCTTCTCTTCCAGAAATTGATACTTTTCAGAAGAGTAGTAATTGCTGTTCACAGGTCCTATTTAAAACAATGGTAAGCTAATTTCATACTGAAACTTAAATATTTCAGTTTCTATTGAAATGCTGTAAAACGCCAGAAACACAATTTGCTCAAATAACATAAAGTAATTGCAAAATTGATAAAGATGAAAAAGATGTTCAACCTCACCTATAGATTATAATGTGACTGGGTATAGTTGTAATACCATATTCATTTCCCTGGTTGGTGAATGAGAAAAATGGGTGGGGCAGCATGGTGCATCAGTGGTTAACACTATTGCCTCATAGCACCAGGGACCGAGGTTTGATTTCAGCTGCGGGCGGCCGTCTGTGTGGAGTTTGCACATTTGACCCGTGTCTGTATGGGTCTCCTCAGGGTGCTCTAGTTTCCTACTGCATTCCTAAAATGTGTAGGTTAGGTGGATTAGCAGTGCTAATTTGCCCATTGTGTCTGGAGGTGAGTAGGGTAGGTGGATTAGCCACGGGAAATGCAGATTACAGGGATAGGGCAGGGGCATGGGTCTGAGTACAATGCATTTCAGAGGTTTGGTGTGGACTCGATGGGCTGAATGGCCTGCTTCCATATGGTAGGGATCTGTAAAAAAGTAGCATTTTACCCAATCTTTATCCACGAGAGTTTGATTGTTTTGTAATGCAATTAATATTCCATAAGTCACAAAAAACTGAAAATTTACAGTGCATCACTCCCCCCACATGCTGTCACATTTTTTTTAAAAGAGGTCACAGAATATTAATATTGGAGAGATGCATTTTTTTAAATCCAAGATGATTGCCAGTTGTACTAGAAGGGCATTGAGAATCTGTTTACTTTCGCAGCACGTAAATTGCACAGTATAAGACGTGAAATAGAATGGTATTAATGAGCAGATAATGGTCATTGCAGATTAAGAGTTTTTTTAAAACAAATCTCTAATCCAGACAAACATGTACAATGGATTGGACAGAAAGATTTCTGTCATTAAAATTTTTTCTGAGCATAAACAAAAGGATACTGGGAGCTAGAATATAACAAGTTGCTTCAATCTTCCATATGCATTTCATAATACATGTACAATATTTGAATAATTCACAATTCAGTAATCAGTGATGCTTGAATTCATTTATTTCATTAGCACAAGTGAAAGTGAAAAGGGAAGCTTTTTATTCAATGAATCATTAAAAAGGGTAAGACACTGAAGTGGCAGCATGTTAAGAATCGGTAGTATGTGCTTCTGTCAGTGAGATCAAGGGCATTTTTGACCTTTCATTAACCTAATCATTTAATATCTGCTGATATTGTTATGGGCGTAGGTGTGAGAGAATAGCCAAACCTTGGTGCCACAGCAAATGTATGCATTGCATTTCAGCAGGAAGTTTCCACTTCAATCTCAGTTTTGTTGACTCAGAAGGTAATAGTTAAAGGCCACAATTGACTGTGAAGTGGGGAGTTAATTGCACTTCAAAGATTATTAAATGAGTATTTGTGTAATGTTATATGTCACAGTGATGCCAGATCACATGAGACTGGAACCGAGGGCTAAAGATTCTCGAGGAATGTCCTGTCTCACCTTTCTTTGTATACTGTTATGTTCAATAAAGCCTTTTAATGTTCATTCAGCTGGACTGTAGTCTGTCTTTTATGCAAAGGTCCCTTACAACTGATGCCAATATTCCTGGGGTAGGCAGGGAAGATTGAACTAGCATTGCCTGACCTGACAGCTGTATGTGAAATGACCGGTGTTGTAAAATGGTGCATTGTGAACTGTTGAATGCGTGATCATAATCAGTGGTGATGTTTGTCTTGGAGTAGCGTCTGAGACTCCCTGACAAAATTTTGTAAACCCATGGACACTGAGCCAAATTTATCAGAGATTAGCTGTAACCTGAGATACTGTGTCCAAACTGGGCTAATTTTAATTCTGTGCAGGCAAATGTGTTTGAGTCAGTTATAATCTTACTGGTGTGATAGGGTGAAATGCTGTAAGCAGATGGTCAGCGTGAGCGGAAGAAAACTGATGATCGAAAAAAAAAGAATAAGGAAAAGCCTACATATATTGTTTTTCATGCCGTGTAATGAAATGAGTCAGAAACATACAGCATGGAAACGGACCCTTCAGCCCACTTCATCCACGCTGACCAGATATCCTAAGCTAATTTAGTCCCATTTGCCAGCATTTAGCCCATATCTTTCTAAATACTTCCTATTCATGTACCCGTCCAGATGCCTTTTAAGTGTTGTCATTGTACCAGCCTCTACCACTTCATCTGGCAGCACATTCCATACATGCACGACTCTCTGCATGACAAAGTTACCTCTTAGAACCCTTTTGCATCTTTCCTCTCCCTCTTTAAGCCTAAGCCCTCTAGCTCTGGACTCCCCTCCCCTGGGATAAAGAACTTGTCTATTCACCCTACCCACACCCCTCGTGATTTTACAAAACTCTCTAAGATTACGCTTCAGCCTCCAGTGCTGTAGGGAATATGGCCCCAGACTATTTAGCCTCTCCCTATAGCTCAAATCTTCCAAACATGGAAAAATTCTTGTACATCTTTTCTGAACTCTTTCAAGTTTAATAACATCTTTACTATAGAAAGGAGACCAAGCCTGAACACAATATTCCAAAAATGGCCTTACCAATGTCCTATACGGCCATAACATGATATGATAACACCTATACTCAAATCACTGACCAATAAAGGCAAGTGTACCAAACACCTTCTTCACTACCCCATCTAGCTGTGATTTCATCTTCAAGGAACGATGAAGCTGAAACCCAAGGTCTTTCTTTGGCAGTACTCTACAAAACCCTCCCATTAAGTGTATCAGTCTTGCCTTACCAAAAATGCTACCCCGACATTTTTCTAAATTAAATTCCAACTGCCTCTCTTCGGCTGATCGGCTCATCCAATCAAAGTCCCATTGTACTTTAGGATAAACTTTTTCACTGTCCACTACACCATCACTTTTTTGGTGTCATCCGCAAACTTATTAACCATTCCTCCTCTGTTCACATCCAAATTATTTAAATAAAACACAAGAAGCAGTAGACCCAGCACCAATCTGTGAGGCACACCGCTGATCACTGTCCTCCAGTCTGAAAAACAACCTTTCACTACTACCGTCTGTCTCTTACCTTTGAGCCAATTTTGTATCCAACTGACTAGTTGCACTGGATTCCATATGATGTAATCTTGCTAACCAGTCTACCATGTGAAATCTTGTCAAATACCTTGCTGAAGTCTGTGCATGACAACATCCACTGCTCTGACTTCATCAGTCTTCTTCGTCACTTCTTCAAAAAAAATCAAGTTAGTGAGACATTATTTCCCATGCACAAAGCTATTTGATTATCTTCAATCAGTCCTTGTTTTTTCAAATACTTATAGATTCTGCCCCCCAGAATTCCCTAAAACAACTTAGTTACCAATGATGTCAGGATCACCTTTTCTTATCACCTTTATTATTTAATGACACCACATAGCCATCCCCAGTCTTCCAGCACCTCATTCATGGCTATTGATGACACAATTATCTCAGTAAGGATCCCAGAAATTACTGTCCTAGCTTCCCACAAAGTTCTGGTATACTCCTGATCAGGTCCCAGGGATTTACGCACTTTTATGTATTTTAAGACATCCAGCACCACTACCTCTGAAATATGGACACATTTTAGGATATAGTTTCCATATCTTTCTCCACAGTAAATAATGGCATGAAATACTCATTTAATATCTCACCTGTCTCCTGTAATTCCACAAATAAATGGTGTTGTTGATCTTTAAGTGTATTTCTAACACAGTTTCATTGTCCGTGACCAAAGAAAAGAGACAAAAGAATTCAAATGATTTAGTAATAGTCCTTTGAAATATACCACCCTTTTCAAAATTATCTTAAAGCTTTAATGGGTTTTGGGTGTTGCTAGTGAGGCCATTGTGAGTACCTGAGGAGTGGCAAATAACATTGAACATTGTCCCATCATCAGCAAACATGCCTACCTGACCATATGATGAAAGGATGTTTTCTGATTAATTAAAGTAAGCTGATTGAGTTAAAGACACAACTCTGAGAATCACCATTCGCCTGCAAACAACTATGTTCCTTCATATAATGGTAGGTAGGTATATCTTCAAAAATGGCTGACCTTTCAACTTGATTCCCTTCGACTTCAGTTCTGGTCAGATCCTTTGACAGTCTCAGGGAAAGTCATCCTCAGCACATCTCTGTCATTCCATTCTTTTATTTTTAATTGGACAGAGGCTGTTTGAGGTTTGCATATTAGTGGCCCTGGCAGAATGCTCAGTAAAAGCATCCAGGTCCTGGACTGAATCAGGTTGCATCTCTAGGCTATCCAAGTTCTTTCCTATCATGCATTCATTTTGAACATACCTGGACGCTTATCACATCTCTGCTTTTTTGTGTCTTGCTCCTCAGCCAGAGATACCAAGCTCAGAGTTCTACTGTATTGCCAGCAATCCTCAATCAAATGGTTGGTAGTGTTAAGTTGGGAGTCCCAACCCTCCATAATGTGCAAAGGCAGCCTTTGAAACTAGTCCAGGGGTTTGGACATGGTCACTCACCACTTCGAGATGAGAGTCAGTGTTCTCAACAGTTTTGAAGAGCTGAATCTCTTTTTATAAATTCATCCACAGGATGAGATCCACTTTGGCTTTGAGTCTGGAGCCACATGTAGACGAGACCAGGGAAGGATAGCGGTTCCCTTCCCCAAAGGACATTAGTGAACCAGACGGATTTTTGTAAAAATTGACAGCAAATTCATGGTCATAATTAGACACTTACTTCAAGATGGAGTCAGAGTCACACAGCATAGAAACAGACCCTTCAATCCAAATTACCCAAGTGGAAAACAAAATAGAAATTGCTGAAAAAGTCCAGCAGATGTGACAGCATATGCGAAGGGAAAAACAGAGGTAACGTTTCGGGTCCAGTGACTAGTTTTCTCAAACAAAACAAATCCATTTGCCTGTGTTTGGCCCATATCCCTCTAAATTTTTCCTATTTGTAGACTTTTCCAAATGCCTCTAACACTGTTGTAACTGTACCTGCCTCTACCACATCTTCTGGTAGATCATTCCAAAAATGCACCACTCTCTTTGAAAAAAGTTGCCCCTCAGACACATTATAAATCTTTCTCCTCTCACCTTAAACCTATGCTCTCTAGTTCTAACCTCTCCCATCCTAGGGAAAAGATTATTGCTATTTACCTTATCTATGCCCCTTATGATTTTCTAAACCTCTTAAGATCACCTCTCAACATCCTGTGCTCCAGTGAACAAGTCCTAGCCTATCTAACCTCTCCTAATGACTCAAACCCTTTGGTCCTGATAAAATCCTCATAAATCTTTCCTACACCCTTTCTAATTTAGTAACATTGTCCATATAGCAGCATGACCAGAACCATACACAGTACTCCAAAAGTGGCCTACCAATATCCTGAACAGCTGCAATATGATGTCCCAACTTCTATGCTTGGAGTTATGATCAATGAAGGCAAGTGTACAAAAGGCTGCCTTTACCACCCAGTCTATTTGTGACACCACTTTCATGGAACTATTTTTATCAAATTCAAATTCCACCAGCTGTTTGTGGCTAGTGTCCATGGGAAAACGATGCCAAATGAGAGAGCACAACCCGCAAACAATTCCACTTCCTACATGGATGCCTCAGGAACCAGGTATTACCATGCAGTGTGAAGTACAAGCCACTCATCAACAACTCACAGGCCCTGAAAACAGCAGAACAAAACAGCTGCAAGATGGTAAGGGTACTGATAAACGACACACTCAACTGGCTCCTCAAATACATCAGAGAAATTACACACCAATAAATGTTATTCCAGGAAGCTACCAATCAAGACTGGACAACCGACATGGAACGACCCATTAACATCAGCCAACAGACCACAAGAGCCAAGAAAAGACAGACCCTGCAAGACTAGCTAGCCACACTTACCCACAAAAGCGACAACAACGGAACCGACACATGGATAAGGAACCCCCCCTACAAGAAATTGACAGATGCGGAAACAGCCGTTCTCACCCGGGGACTGAACTATAACTACAGAGATGCCAACAAAATGGAATGCTACACTGGAAGCCACCCTCAAGTCCAAAAGTATCAACTAAGAAGCACAACAAACTGTAAGACAGATGGTAGTCTCGACACTAACCAGAAAGAAGGAACTCAACACCCTCAACACATGGGAAAGACAAGCCCTGGACAGATTAAAGACTGACAAGAACATGACTCTACTACCTGCAGACAAAGGGCACACGGCAGTGATAATGAATAAAAGGGACTACATCTTCAAAGCACAAGTACTGCTCGCCAACAAGAACACATTGACCAGTACAAACAGACGCGACACCAAAACTAGGCAACAAAATCCTATACAAGCTACAAAGACTTAAACAAACAGGACGGATCATCGAAACAGCCTTCTTCACAGTGAAGCCCGAAGGAAACAACACACCCCGGTTCTATGGTCTTCCTAAAGTGCACAAACTTTCTAAAGTCCCCTCCGACCCACAGTCTCCCTACCAGACACTCCATTGCGCAGATTAACCAGAGAACTACAAAGGAGACTCAAGCACCTAGTCAACAAATCACACTACTCCATCCACTCAGCCCAAGAATTCCTCAACTCCATTAAAGACATAAAGATAGAGGACAAAGAGACCATGATATCATTTGATGTCACCGCCTTATTCAAGTCAATAGACATACCAATAGCAAGGGAACAATGACAACACTACTTGAACAAGAACACGACCACAGTGAAACCATCTCCAAGGACAACATGCTTAAACTACTGGACCTATGCCTGACCACCCACTTCACCTTCAACGGCCAAACACAAACAAATCAATGGGACACCCATGGGATTGCCTGTTTCCGGACTCGTAGCAGAAGCAGTGATGCAAAGACTGGAAAGGACTGCCCTTCCGCAAATCCACCCTAAAGTATGGATACGCTAGATAGATGACACCTTTGTGATCATTAAATGGACCAAATTAGAAGAGACACACAAACTCATAAACAACACCCTCACCGGAAAAAAAATTCTCCAGAGAGGAGGAGAAGAACAAGCAACTCCCATTCCTGGATGTCATGGTAGAGCGCAAGACAAATCGGGAACTGCAAACAAAAGTGCACTGAAAAGTCACACACACACAGACCAGGTATTGAACTTCAATAGTAACCATCCCAACACACACAAACGAAGCTGTGTGCAAACACTATTTCAAAGAACAACAACACACTGCAGCAACATGGAGCTACCCAAGAGGAGGAGGAATGCCTCTTCCAAGTGTTCAAGGATAATGGATATCTAAAGAACTGGGTCAGGAGATGCCTACAAGAACAGCACCAGAAAGATTCTACACACCCTGACACACATATCACACTACCCTACATCAGGAACGCGTCAGAACTCACCACAAGACTTCTATGACCGCTGGGCATCAGAGTAGCACACAAACCCACATCAATCCTACAACAAGTGCTCACCTGAACTAAAGCCCACTCCCCGCCATGGACAGGACCAATGTCATCTACAAGATCCCCTGCAGAGACTGAGAGAAACTCTACATCAGACAGACAGGAAGGAAACTAACAACAAGTGTACATGAACACCAATTGGCTACAAAAAGACACGACCAATAATCACTCATCTCAATCCACATGGACAAGGAGAACCACGACTTTGACTGGGACAACACCAAGATCCTGGGGCAGGCTAGGCAGAGACAAGCACGGGAATTCCTGGAAGCATGGCACTCCACAAAGCAGGCTATTAATAAACACATTGAACTCGACCCCATATACATTCCACTACAGAGGAAACCTGGAAGTGAGGCAATCCATCGCAACGGACTGCAGAGTTTAAAATCCAGGCTGGAAAATATACTGACGCTTCATCAGAGGCTGCACTGACGATGTTACCCAGCATGGTAACAAAACGCCTGCCGAATAACAAACCAGCTCGGCGAGCCAACCAATCTCAACACCCACAACCTGAGCTACAAACCTACTCCAAAACCTTAGATTCTAAAGACGCTATTTACTCCATAATACCCTGGCACATCTGCCTATTGTTCCTAACACCTCATCTTCCCAAGACATCTTCTTACAGAATCTCAGGATGCGTAAAACATAGATTTTCTTTACTTTCCAAGGTGTACTAGGTGAAACCGTGTTCTACATGTAATTTTTTCAATCTGATTGATTGTGCTTGGTGCTTGCAATTTGAACTCCATAATGGAAAAGCCTAATTTGGGCTATTAGCTGCTTTGTAGTAAACATCTGAACAATATATAGTGAAGACTCTGACCTTCTGGTTGCTTGCCTTTTTAATCTTTCACCTTGTTATCTTGCTCACATTTCTATCCTTAGCTTGTTAAAGTGTTCCAGAGAAACCTAGTTCCCACTTGAGGAACAGCATCTCATCATCTAATTGGGGGCAGCATGGAGGCTCACTGGTTAGCACTACTGCCTCACAGCACCAGGGACTCATGTTCAATTCCACTCTTTTTTCAAACTCCACACAGCTAGTTGCCCTTCTCCCTCTTCAGTGTGGGTTTCCTTCAGGTGCCCAGGTTTCCTCCCACAGTTCAAAGATGTGCAGGTTAGGTGTATTGGCAATGGGAAATGTCAGGTTGTAGGGATGACGTAGAGGGGTGGGTCTGGGTGGGAAGCTCCAATGACGGTCAGTTTGGCTGAATGGCCTTCCACACTCTAGGGATTCTATGATTTTGGCTCTGTTCATTTGTAATGAAGAGTCACATCAGGCCAAAAATGATAACTCTTTTTCTGCAGATCTGCCAAACTTTTCCAGCCCCTTTCAATTTTGTTTTAAAGAAATAATTTAGGACCTATTTAATTTGGACAGTAAATTGCTAATGGGTAGTAATAAAAGCAATATACCGTGGACACTGGAAATTGTAATAAAAACAAAGTAGCTACGGCAGAATGTGTGTAGAGGGAAACAGACTCAACATTTACAGTTCAATGTGCCTTTTCTCTGTACACTCCTGAATTTCTCCAGCACTTAGTTTTTGTTGTGGAACATTAGTTATAATTGTATGATATTTTTAAACATATATACAATCTTATTATCTCCTGCTGTTCACTGATTATTATGTTAATATTTTTAGTGTTGTGTACTGACTGAACAAGTGAATTAAAGGTGATAGCGCTGTTTAAATTCTGCTAAGTTCAATATTAATTTAAAATATCCATGGGATAAATACATGGCTGCTTGTTATGACAATTAGGAACAATGTCTGGAAGACTAATTAGTACTTAATATAAAACAAATCTTTAATAATATTACTTAAATCTAAATTTATTTTACATCTTTGTATGTTGAAAGAGAATATTCATCATCACAGTTTGATTTTCCCCCCACCGGTAAAAGTTTTAGGTTTCTTCAACTCTCTGCTTTCAGCACAGTGGAATCTGTAATCACCAGGTTCCATCAAGAGAGGATAACATAACATCAGCTTGTCACACTATCTGAACAAATGACTGATTTTATTTCTCAGTTGTATGAGTAAATATTGCTGATTTAAAGGTGGAATTAACATTTTTTTTGCAACAATGGAACAGTGGATATTTAAGTTTAAACTGGGGGAAGACACAGCTTTCAGGGATAGCCAGCTCTAGCTGGCGTACAGTGGCTCAGCATCAGTACTGCTGCCTTACAGAACCGGAGACACAAGTTCAATTCCATCCTCGGATGACTGAGTGGAGTTTGCATATTCTCCGTGTCTGCATGAGCTTCCTCCGAGTATTCCGGTTTCCTTCCACAGTCCACAGATGTTCAGGTTAGGTGGATTGGCCTCAAGAGTTAACTACGGTAATTTTGTGTCACAGGGGTAGGGTAAGGGGTTGGGTCTAGGTGGAATGCTCTTCAGAGCGTCGGTGCAGACTCGATGGGCCAATTGGTCTCTTTCCACACTATAAAGGTTCTGTGGTGAATGCAAAGTTTGCACTCTGATAAGCTGTTGTAAAAGTATATAAACAGTAACTTATGCACCATGTAATTAGATACAAAGGCAGAGCATTTCCTTTTCAAATCCATTGGCTTTCTGAAGGATTTTACTGGTACATATCTTATATCAGTAGGATTTTAATGGTATGTGTCATCTTTCAGATGATAGTCATGTATGATTCACTCAATTTGTGTCACCAGGCATCCATCTGGGTCAAAAGAAGAAATTTATCATTGAGTTAACAGAATCTTTGAATAGTGGCGGCAATCTGCTGTTCAAAATGTTCATTCATTATTAATGAAATCAAGAATCACCATGGCTGCTCCTCCAGAACATGGAAAGTGAAATAGCAATCACCTGTTGATACCTTTTGACTGTGAGCATAAGTTGTCTAAGAGCCACTATAAAAGTAAAGAAGTAATTTTACACAGAACCTAAGGTTATATGATAAACAGTCTCCACTTGAAATATTAACCTGTTCTTATTTCTGTGTCAAGATTGACCCTCTGACAAATTCTAGCATTTTTTCATTCTTATTGTAATAATAGAACCATCCAGCAAATTTGCAAGAAATTGAAGCCTCCACTCGGTATTGAACAGTTGATTGAAAGTAACTTGAATCAACTGGCATTTTTAAAATCACTAGATAGTCAACAGGTACTCGGGATACAATCTCTAGGGTACTCCCTATTAAACAGTCATCCATCCAGCCTGACTCTAGGTGACCATACAGAAGCAAAAGGACAGGAAAATAAAAACACCTGTTTCTCCTGTATGATATCTTTGCTGAACTGATAGATGTACATAAATGATATTATCAGGTTTGAATTTTCACCTCAGAGAAGGGGAAAAAGCTAAGGGTTCTTTTTGGTTTCCACTCAGAGGCCTGATTTCAACAGGAAGCTGGGTGAAGTTAAAATTTTCTAGGCGCTTGATTTGTGAATGAGTTTCCTGTCAATTGAGATCAATTAAAGGCCTTCCAGTTTCAAGGGAAGCACCCTGTTGCTACACAATAAAGTAATTGGGATGTATCCCAACAAGAATGCGTTATCTCAGCCACTTCTTAAAAATCAACTTTTTTTTTAAAATGGACCATTAAAAGGAGCCAGGCCAGGAGGGAAGGGAGAAGGTGATGGAGATGGAGGTGTCCCTTCATCTTCATGAATTGTACATATTAAAAGGGACTATTTATACGGCAGGGAAGTAATCACTGATAGTCAATCCTGACCTTTTCGTCTGAACCTGCCTGGAGGTGGCTCGTTTTTGTTGGGTTACTATACCTCTTGGCCTCTGGCATACCAAACTCTTTCTTCTAGTGGAGCTAGAGTCTCTCCCACTTTACAGTACTGTAATTATTTTAACCCATCTTTGTGTTACAGGTTACTGAATAAAGCACTCTGTAGTGTGGTTTTCACAATTAATCTCTTTCCATGTGTCTGCTTATGTTAATCAGTTACATTACCATCATTTTCACATTCCATTCTACTAATGAAGCAACAAATCCAGAAAATTCTCTTCCAGTTCTGAATTGTTCAATGAGGGTTACCATCCCTCCGATACAGCCCCTATAGTATCCTCAATGTTTCAATGAGACCATATCTCATTCTTCTAAATGCTAATGAATAGAATCCCAACCCGCTCGACCTTTCCTCATAAGACAGTTCCGTCATCCTAGAAGTTCTCTCAACGTTTTTTAAAAAATATACTTTATTCATAGAATATACAAAAAGTAAAACATATTTATACACCTACCCAGTCAAGCTAGCCGCTCCGGGTTACTCAGAGGTTACGTACACCAACTAAAAGAAAAAAACAAAACAAAGAAAAACCCCGGCAGTTGTCTCTCCACACTGTCCCCTTTGGCCCCCTGACAAGTTGGGGAAGGCGCCAGCTGGGCCCAGTTGCTGAATAGGGCTCCTGTTACATTGAGGCTGAGGGGTCTCATACAGTGGTCTTTCCCCACCGTGCCTTGGAGGTGGCTGCCCGAAGTTTTATCGCGCCCATCAGCACGTAGTCCTGGACCTTGGAATGCGCCAGTCTGCAACACTTGGTCAGGGTCAGTTCTTTCAGCTGGAAGACCAAGAAGTTGCGGGCAGACCAAAGAGTGTCTTTCACCGCATTGATGGTCCTCCAGGCGCAGTTGATGTTGGTCTCGGTATGCGTCCCAGGAAACAGCCCGTAGAGCACGAAGTCCCGTGCCACGGAGCCCCAGCAGTTCTCTGAACTTTTTTTTTTATTTAAAAAAAATATATTTTATTCATAGAATGTACAAAAAATAAAACATTTATACACCTACCCAGTCATGCAAGCCGCTCCGGGTTACCCAGGGGGTACGTACACCAACTAAAGGAAAAAACAAAACAAAGAAAAAAACAAAACAAAGAAAAATACCCCGGCAGCCGTTTCCCTGCACAGTCCCCGTTGGCCTCCTGACCAGTTGGGGAAGGCGCCAGCTGGGCCCAGTTACCAGATAGGGCCCTTGTTTCTATTCTGGACAAGGGGTTTCACACCGTGGTCTTTCCCCACCACGCCTTGGCAGCAGCTGCCCCAAGCTTTAGTGGGTTCCTCAGCACATAGTCCTGGACCTTGGAGTGCGCCAGTCTGCAACACTCGGTCGGGGTCAGTTCTTTCAGCTGGAAGGCCAGCAAGTTGCGGGCAGACCAAAGAGCGTCTTTCACCACATTGATGGTCCTCCAGGTGCAGTTGATGTTAGTCTTGGTGTGTGTCCCGGGAAACAGCCCATAGAGCATGGAGTCCCATGTCATGGAGCCCTCGCAGTTCTCTGAACTGCTTCTGGCACAGGTGTACTCATTCTTAATTGCATCTTTAGTGAGTTGAAAACTGTGTTTAGTACTCTTCAGTACTAATCCACTTGACAGTTGGAACAAACTTTCTCTACTTTCATATTACCTATTTTCCTTGCAATAATGGCCAATATTCCATCTGCCTTCCGAATTGCTCAAATGCTAACTTTGTGATTCATGTAAAAGTACACCCATGTCTCTCTGCATCATTCATTTGTGATGTCCCATTAATTAAATAATATCTCTGTTCCACCATGATAGGTGGGTCATAAGAAGCCATAGCATTTGTCTTGTGTACACTGTCATTAGATTTTACATCCTTGCTAATCATTGACCATAAGCCCCTCAGCTGTTGAGTTTAAAATCTGCAACATTAACAAAGATAGTGTCAAGAATGCAGCAGTTAACTGCACTTCACCCACTGTAAAATTACAACAATGGGTTCATTGGAGAATGCTATCGTAGGTACACTGTTGTGTTTGCTACATGAACACGCAGACCATAAAAAATGCAACTTTCATAACAGTACGAATGATAGCTGGAGGCTCCCAAATCAAATTGCAGTTGAAACTTAAACACCTAGATGATTCTTGGGACATACCACCAGTGAATCCAAAAAAATCTTGCAAATCCAATTGCAGGTTAGATGCCCCATATCAATATCTAATCTTGAGTCAATTACCACACTGACCACAACCAAATACACTGACCATAACCAGTGTGTCTTAATCAGACCTGAGAATGGGCCACATTGTTCACATGCTTCACACAAGATTTCAAAAAAGGGCTCTTGAAACTAGCCCTCCACTCTGAGCTTTTGTCAGGACAAATGGTTACCATGAGGCCAGAGGAAACATCTCAAGGGTGCCCTTAAAGCTTCTCTGAATAAATTCTACCTTCCATTTTGTCTCTTAGGAATCTTTTGCCCACAACCACTTGAACTGAACTGGAAAAGAAGCATTACAAGGGTGCCATCCATCTCAAACATCTCCAACAGACTCAGGTGGAAGCCAAGTTCAAACAGAGGAAGGGCTGCTTGAGGTTTCACATGTTTCAACCATTGACCAGCTGTTCCACTTGTGACAGGGTGTTCTGGACTACTTAATCACCTCAGGCCCCACAACTATGAATAGAAGGAAAGTCATCATTAATTTTGAGGGAGTGCTTACATAGGGCATGATTGGGGATGGCTAATTGGTCCTGATATCTCAAGGCCCAGTCAAAGGGATGAATGCATTGATTAACATGTGCTCTTTTTTTTCCAGCAGTCGTAATTGTATCTTGTGGCACAAGTGGGGTTGCTGATCTGCCAGCCCTGTGGTTGGATAGCAGCCCCAGGCAAAGCAACCTAATTGGCTGACCAATCTCTCAATGCCGCCTAGGAATCTGCCTGATGTAGTGTTGACTCCTGTTTTCCAGCCCCACGAGTGAACCAATAGTCCACTCAGTAAAGTCCTGGCCAATGTCAATATTTTAAACAATGTTAAGATGTTATAAATTGCTCTGGACTGAAAAGATTAATCACACTGTCCTGATTGTAATTAACTAATAGAATATGAGGTCCCTGATTGAACCAGGTTAACAGCCCCAATCAGGGACCCCTGGCTGACAGATATAAACAGGGATGTCAGGTGGTTCTGTTCACTCTGGTACAGCTTCCTTAGAGCCAGCTCTAAGTTAAGTACTATCCTCACATAAATAAAAGGGTGACTTGGTGACGGGATACTGGCCTCTGTGGAGGTACTTAATCCAATTATCCTTGTGAGAATGAAAATCCAATAAAGATGAAGCCGCTAAAAAAGCTGACAGAGGGATGGCTCGACTCTATTAAGATTTATAACTTTTTTCTAAAACAACTTAACTTGACCTAAGTAATGCTAAATCAGCAAATTTAGTTGAAACTAAACCCACTAATGAATAGCTAAATAAATCAATAGATCCTGCAATAATGAGAAATGTTAAATGTTCACCATTTCAAGTCATTTCTGTAAAATTAATATCTTACTTATACAATTATCTGTCTAAATGTCTCTTTCCTCTTTTTTCTTTGTCTTTTTTTTAGATCTATCAACCCTTGTCCTTAACTAAGCTTTTTGGTCAATAGTTCTATTAACTTCTAAAATGGTTCAGTGACAAGTTTCATTTTGTAATTATTCTTGTGACTTGTTTTGGAATGTTCTACAACGCGGAAGGAAAGATCTTGTGATGCAATGGGTAGCATTCCTGCTTCTGAACTGAAGTCTCTGGAGCCAAGTCCCACTCCTGATCCTGATGGCCAAATCAGGTGTGTCCATAATGTGGGTAAACAGGTCATTGTTTTAGTAAACATGTCCAAAAATATAAAAATTACAAGAGAAATTGTTGATCATTGTTGGTACAATCAGTTTCAATTGCCTTTTTACTTTACTCCAGTGCAACATTCTCCTGGTATCCTAGCCACCTTTTTGATTGTAATATGAAGACACTGGGCTTCCCTCCCGGTGCATTCAGATTTCACATTATGACAGGTTTAGGAGGTAGAAACAATCTCCCAAACACTAGTAAAATCCAGCACCCAGAAGCTTTTATTCATTCTTTGTTATATTATCTCTAAGATCGCAACCAAACTGAAAGATTGGAATCTTGATCCATATTTGATTTCAGAACATATATATTCATTTGATGAAGGTGAGCATTGCTGACAAGACCAGCAATTTATCCCTGACTTCCCTTGAAGATGTTGGTAGCTTTCTTGGGCTGCTGTAGTCCATCTGATGTAAAGCCATCCACAGTGCTGTTTGAGACTTTGATCCAGTGCATGGAGCAGTGACGTTATATTTCCAAGTCAGCATTGTCTACAGCTAAGAGAGGAAATTGCTAATGGGCAACACAGTGCCTGCAAATATCACCTTGTCCTTCGAGGTGCTAGAGGTTACAGGAACAGAAGGTAATGTTGTAAGAAGAGGTTTGGCAAGTTGCTGCTGTGAATCTTGTTGGTGATACCCACTATGGCAATGCAGCCATGCTGGAGCATCCTGGTTGTGGGTACAGTGGTTTTGGAGCACAAGCCTTCTGTACAATTGTGACGGGCCATCGACTTCACAATGCATTCAGCCATTTTTTGACTACTTATGATAAAACCAAGGTGGGCCAGACCATGCCAAGGATTCGACATTGAGAATTTGGGGAATTTGGCTAATAGGTATGATCCTGAAAAAAAATTAAGCTGGTAAAGAAGAAAAAACAATTAACAACATGAATAACCTGTTTGACTTTTTGCACTATGTCTCTGTCTCTGTACCCTTGCTTCTCTGCCTGTCAAAAGAATGAAAAAAAATCCAACACTGTTCATTTCTGAAGAAATCATTCTGGACTTAAAGCACTAACTCTGTTTCTCTCTCGATAGATGCTGCCAGAACAGCTGAGTTTCCACAGCATTCTGTGTTTGTTTCAGACATACAGCAGCTGCAGTATTTTGCTTTCATTCCCAGAGGATTAGCCTAGCCTTGTCCAGTAACAGAGCCAATACTTCACCATTCTCCTTGCTGTTATCTGGGCCCCACAACATGGCTAAGAGTGAGCTCTTAAATCCTGCATTCAGCTCTAAGTAAGGGAACATATTTGACAGATAACATCTGACATCTAAAGTGCTGCTCGACTGCTTTCAACACATTGTAGAAAATGCATCGATAATGTCAAAGAAACCTGATGCTATCGCTATATAAACTTCAACAGTACTCTGATCTACCAGGAGGACTATGCAACTAATTAAGCTGAAACCAGGATTCACTATGATGGGTGAGATAGTCCTACATAAAGATAAAGGTAATTTCTGCAGTACTGGCAGTTTATAAAGCATTGAAATTTAAAGTTGGTACAATAGATGTGATTCTTATCTTGATTGAATGAGAGGTCAGTCTAATTTTATTTAAATTAAGAGGTGTCTGGCAAATAAAGTCTTTATTTCGTAGTCAAATTGAACATAATTATTTCCGTAAGATTTGATGCAAGCATTTTTTCTTGTGGATCTAGTTGATAGCCCAATGAAGTCAAGTGATGCAGTTAAGTAGCACATTGCACTTTTGTATCTGGGTAATAGATTTGAGTCTGATTCCTGCTATGAGCATTTGCTTCTTGTGTTGGCTGGAGTGCAGAATTTTGGATAATCAACTCTTTGGAATTTCTGTGACTAATTAACTGGCTAAATTTCTGAATGTGATTAAAGTCTCTGTAGTATAATGCAGCAACTTGCAAGAGAATAGCTGATGAGGTGGCATGATTAACATCAGAACTTTTAACACTCATTGTATGGATACAAAAAAATTGTTAAAATTGTCAAGAAGACCTACCAAACTGGTTTGTCAGAGGATGCTGTTAGAAGGGTCAAAACATTTAAAAGTGTTATATTTTAATTGAAAAAAAAATTGCAATGTTTGAAGCAAAAGATTGATTGCTGGTGCACAGTGTCAGTGACACACGTGGGAGGATCTGCCTTAAGAATCCTGCTGTAAGATTGATTGCACAACCATCTATTATCACAGTCCTGAGGAAGTGTTACTCAACCTGAAACATTAACTCTGATTTCTCTCCACAGATGCTGCAAGACCTCCTGAGTTTGTCCAGCTATTTCTGAGTTGCAGCTTCTGCAGTTCTTTCTGTTTTTTTATCTATTATCGCAGTGCAGTGTCTACCATATCACAGTTTGTTCGAGAATCATAAGTAGTATAGATTTTTTGGGAGTGACAATGCTTATTGTTACAGGCTTCATTTAGTTGCAAGTACTTAAATGTACTAAATGAATTTTTTTTTAGGAATGCCTTTTTTTCAATATAACTGTCTGAAACGAACATGTCAAACTTTTATTTTACTTCAAATAAATGTGCCCAGATGGTGGAGGAGTGAGTTTGGCATCATCAGTATCATAGCAAAAGTGAGTCACTGGAGGCACGAGTTGGCATGGATGGAACATGGAAAATTTCAGGAAGGTGGAGTGTGAGGAGTGAGGGCTAGAGGCATTGGTTTTCACATTAATTTGTTGTGCTACTTCATCGTAATATTAGTGCACCCCAGACAAACCATCCTTGTAGGCTGCCTCTACTCTTGACATCCGGAGCTCTTATTCTGGGGTTATGTAGCCCATCTCCCAGGTAGACCCAGAAATCTGAACTTCTGGCCACATTTTCTTTGCCAGATTGCTTCAGAGAGCCAGCTAAAATCCCATTTCTGCTTTTGGGTCATGGATTGAGTGTGATAACCTGCAAAGAATCATGGGTATCAATGGGATATTGACTCAAAGTTGCCACAATAAGCTCACCTTTTCGAGTCTGACTTTCTCTCATCTTTCCAAGGAAGAAGCTTAGGTCATGCAAAGCTTAAGTCTGACAAGCCAGACCCTATGTTGCAAAGGATACTGACACATTTAGAGATGTGTGAACAACAGTACAGGAACATTGTAATAAAGAGAAAACTTGCTCTCGTTAACAAAATGTGGAGGTGGATGAACACAGCAGGCCAAGCAGCATCTTAGGAGCACAAAAGCTGATTGATGAAGGGCCTAGGCCTGAAATGTCAGCTTTTGTGCTCCTAAGATGCTGCTTGGTCTGCTGTGTACATCCAGTTCCACACTTTGTTATCTCGGATTCTCCAGCATCTGCAGTTCTCATTACCTTGAAAACTTGCCCTTGTGCTGTAATTGAGTTGGCCAATAGATTCCTAAAGAAATCTTGCAACCTGAATCGACCAAAAGAGGCAGTACTCCTTTTAATTCCACATATTGCAGATCACTGTGGATATAGACACAGCACCCTCCTCCAACCCCCTCAAGTTCCCCATTTCATGATGACCCAGAAAGCAGGATCTACAATACCAGTACAGTATCAGAGTGTGATAAATGATGTTCAAGCTAAAATGCAATTAACATTGGAAGGCTCAACTAGATCCTGCACGTTACCTGCTAAGGCAAATGAAGACTAAGGTCCAAGACTTCTGGCCTTAGATCTTCAGGTTCTCTCATATCAATCACATTGTCCATGTAGGCTTCTAGTCCCACTTTCTCTGATCCAATGGGGTACTCTGAATATCAATAACTCAAGGCAGTTCTAGTAACAGAATATACCAAACCATACGACAGAAAATGTTGCCCTGCATTGCTTACAATCACAAGTGAACTCATTTATGTGGACTTGCCTGCAGATCAGACCAGGTGATCAGCTTGCTCCATGTTACTTTTCAGTTATTGCTCAACTGATTTCCCATGTGGGCTAAATTGTTGCTATGAGGCAAGCTGTTTTATATACTTTTCCCTGGGAGAAACTTCGCAATCTGCACTCTTGACAATATTCAGTCTCAAAAAAAAAAATCAGTTTGACAACTGGCAAGCAACACAAACACATACAATTTTACAATAGTCCTCCCCGGACTGACCTATCCCCTCCCTACTTCCCTAACTACACTCACCTCCACTGGCTCCATCCCCACCTCTTTTACTTATCTGTCTCCTCTCCACCTATCTTCTCCTCTATCCATCTTCAATCCGCCTCCCCCTCTCTCCCTATTTATTTCAGAACCCTCTCCCCCTCCCCCATTTCTGATGAAGGGTCTAGGCCCGAAACGTCAGCTTTTCTGCTCCTGAGATGCTGCTTGGCCTGCTGTGTTCATCCAGCTCCACACTTTGTTATCTCAGACTCTCCAGCATCTGCAGTTCCTATTATCTCTGATACAATTTTACAATGTTGATTTAATCAGCTGACTCATTGAGATTTGCTGGTGTCTCCTTGAGAAGACACTTACCTCTTTGTTTTAATGATTTTTGACAAAGAACTTGTGTTTACCGTTCACCACTTTTACATCATCTATACTATGCTACATAATGGTTATAGAGAAGCGGGATGGCCAAACCCCTCTGAAATTTAAACCAAAACACAAGCCCAATCTATTATGATGAGAGTAGAGGTTCCCATCTAATAATTGCATGCCATGGAACACACAGAGATGCCCACCATTCCCCTTGTAATATGTTGAAAGTTCTTTAAAAAAAAAGCTTTCCCTGATATCCACTTTATAAGAAACAGACAACTATTTATTTATTTAACCCTAACAATGAACAAATCGAAAGAAATACTAACAAACCAAACAATTTACCACTAAGTACTGACTGTTCTCTAACTGAACTAAATTCTAATGGAATGCTATTGGCATAAACAAGTCCCATTTATGTAAAATCGATTAAAAAGAAAATAATAAATTTAAACTTAACCTCTCCAAACTCGCATAGACTGTATCTCTTCTGGAGCTCTCTGCTGCAATGCCTTTCTTCTGCCGAGACTGCTGCTAGAAAGGTTTCTCTGCAAGTTTGTCAGTGACAACTTTAACATAAACTGCCATAGTACTTTTGCTGGGTCTTTTCAGAGAGCTTACGGAGTTTGTGAGACCCAGGCTCAAATTTCTTTTCACTGCAGCTGAATGTTGGCTCATTCTTTCTGATGGCAGTTGGGGTCTGCTGATTTTCATCTTAATACCCCTAATGACATAATAGTATGTTTTTACATAGGATTGGATCGATGTTGTCAACACCATCAGGTTTTAAATTCAATTGGCTTTCTGTATCTAGGTGCTTGTTTTAAATTGATTGGCCAAATTCAAACTTATTGTCACAATGTCAAAACAAGACTGCTGTGTTGCCTAACACCTGTAAGGCTTTTTTTTGACACACTTAGTTAGTTTCACTTTTTGAGGATCTCTGTACTAACAAACTCCAGATGCTGCTCACAGCCATGCATTTTAAAAAAAAATCTCTAAGCACAACAAACCTCACCCCTTAAAGGGACTATGTACTCTTTTTCCCTCTAACACTTTTACCACAAATTCTAGCTTCCTGCCTTCCAATTCACAAATGCCTCACAACATGATATTTACCCAACACAATTCCATGACAATCAGAAATTCAGCTGATAAATGGTCCACATTGTCACATCTGATTTCACTGTGTCAGTTTTAACCAAATATCAGCTTTTCCAGGGTTACTGTGACAATTCTGTCCGTGACGAACAAGGTTTCAATCTAAATATATACACATCTTTTTCAGCCTCCCTTTAACAGCCCTTAAAGAAACTGTGAACTTTCTGATCATTAGGCCATCATCAGGTTTCATAGGTTGTCTCCTTCTCACTTCATTCATATCAGCTAACCGAGGTTAATATCTATGCCCATTTCCTGCTTAAAAATCCAGCATCCCATTTCTGTAATGGCTTCAGAAGCAAAGCAGATACTTTGCAAATTAATATCCAAGATGATGCCATGAAGTTGTTCAGACTACTTTTATATTTTCAAGTTTTGCTCAGTGTTAAGTTCCTAATGTTGATTCTGTGTGGGGGTGTTAGGTACTGTGAACTCCCATGCAACGGAACAAAGTAAAACGGTCAAATCTACAACTTCAATAGATTAGTACAGGACTCACAAAATTTCCCAAGACTATCTTCCGACCAAAAATTGCAGACAGAGAACTGTTATCAATCCTGTCAATTGATCACCAGGAAGTAAACCGCCTCCCTTCATTCACTGCGATGATCTAAGACAAAGGACAGAGTGCAAATTGAATTTATTGAGATCACTTAAAGACAGTGATGGTTTTCTTTAGTGTGTAAGCACTCCGCTCACTGACACTTTTAGTTCCATCTCTAATTTTAATCAGTAACTGAACGCAGAGCTTGAATTGATAGCGTATAGACTGTTAGGTTTAGTTAATACAGTAACCAACTTTGACTAAAAGAGAAAGCCACAAGCATTTGCTAATTAAATTGAAAACGTAGGTGAGATTCGGAAAACAGACAAGCGATTTTTTACTGTCAGATGAAAATTGTAGGATTAGATTGTTGCCCCATAAGAAATATGACAATTTAGCTTCCTGAATTATATTAGTGCATCATTCCTGAGTCTGTGCAGTTTCCAAGGTTTGGTATTTAAATTTATAATGGATGCATAAACCTGGTTTATATCATCCTTCAGTTTGTGGAAGATCACTTGCCTCCAGATCAGAAGATTAATGGGTTTGAACCAAGTGGGACATAATCTAGGCTGATACTTTTAAGTGCAGCAGTGAGAAAGTGTTACACTGTTGCAAGTGCCATCTTTCACATGAGATGCTAAAGCATGGCCCAGCCTGACCTTTTCAGGTTAGTGCGAAAAGATGTATGGCACCAGGCAAAAGAAAACAGCAGTTGAGTTGTCTTAGTGTACTGGCCTTTAACAAACACATAAAAAAGAGATTGCCTGCTCATTGCTGTTGTTAAGCTCTTGTATCCAATTTGACTGCAATGATTCCCAGCATTCAGCACTGAACTTTGAGATACCCTTAGAAAAGTTATATAAGAGTTTCATTCCTTCCTTCTATTTTCTTCCTTCCTCTCTTCCGTTTCCTTCCTATTTTTGCTTATCTTTTATGGCATTGATAAATACCGGGATTTCTAAAACGATTTATATTTATCTTTGCAATGTACATAGTAGACATTCACACACAAAAGACATAATCTGTTCACTACATCAAAGCTGATAAAACAGTGTTTTTGTTTTGAGAAGAGAGAATAAATAGAGGGTTCCAAATGCATCCAGCTAATATGCTACCTTCCTAGAACCAACATGTTGCTGAAGGTTGTCTACCTATTGCTCATAGCTCGCATAAAGAATGCAATTTTTATTTATTCAAATACAAATCTCCAGAGTAAAGTGATAACCTCATTTGCTGAGGTTATGGTGATTAGTCCATCACTTAGACTACAAAGCTCCTTATTAACTTACAACATTGTTTGTGCACTTATTTAGAGATACCAGGGGTTTATACTGAGGTTACAGCAGTTTAGGTTGGCTGCACAAGGACCTTGATTTTAGTGATGACGACTTGGCATGTTGGTGGGCCAAAGCCTGACATTTGACAGATAGGGTTAGTCACGAAGAACTTAATAGTAACTTCCTCCAGTTTTCCTTGATCCAAAAGATGTTTGCTGATGGATCTTGTTTAAGAAGCTTTCTTACCGTGTGGCATTGAGATGAGAAGCAAGTCAGAAAATAAAGAATGTTCAACAGGTCGTCATGAAGGGAAATTGAGATGCAGCTGGCAAGGTTCCAACCACTTTGTGGGCTTTCATCAGTCAACTGATGTGAGAGGTACTGACGACTGCATGGACAGGGAGCAAGAATTTGGATGCTGAGTGGAGACCTCTAGTTATACATTGCTGAATTCAATTGGGTGAATAAGGTGTATATGGGTGACGAATGCCAAGAATTTGCACAATGCTCAGTTGAAAAGTGTGAGAAGATCCATTATGTTTTATTAATGGGCTGTTTCTGGTTTTGACCTTTGCTTTCTGCAAGTATTCCCAGAAGGGGAATTCTATTTAGAATCACTCCTAAGTCTGTTGACTCGGCGTCAAGCTTTAGTCTCTGGCTGTGTTTTTGGCACTGGCATTGCTAAATGGAATACATCATTTTAGGGGGATTGAGCTTGAGATACCATGTGCTGCAGTTGTCCATCGATTTTGTAATTTCTTCATCAATGATCCAGCTCAGGGTATAGAAGAATGGAGTGTAGATGACACAACCAATATCATCAGCATAGGTGATTTTGCATGATGAGGTTGTTGGCAGGTCATTTGTATATACGTTGACTAGCATTGGGATGAGTTCTGAGCCCTGCGGTATTCCACTGACCAACCTTCTCCATGTGTTTCTCCACTGTCTAAACTTTACTCTAAATCATCCATTGTGAGATAATATTTCACTGGTCCCAACTCATGTTGGAAGTATTCTGGGCAGCTTTATGAAGCAGGCCAGTATACATGCTATATCCAAGGTGGGTGCAAGGTTCAGTAGCACTCTGCCTACCCTTCACATTGTTTTGGAATCTTTTTTGATATGAGTGCCAGAATTTAATCATATGTGGTGGACCCCTTATATGGACCCCAGCTTGGTCTGCATTAAGGATCATCCCGACATCTGGGCACATACATGGCAAGAATAAAATGTTCAAGAAAATTACAATGATCAAAAGTAGTGAATTTGGTCAATAGCTGGCTTCAGGGTGTGATCTTTGTTTTTAAGGTTTTGGAAAACAATAGACCACACATTTTAGGAGTAAATCAAGCTCTTGAATGCAAGTGAGTTTAGGTTTCTAAATGATCCAACTCTAGCTGGTAAGAATGACCAACTAACTGCCCTTTTCCCAGTGTCCTTATAAAAATTAAATTCAGCTTTAACTCTCACCACTAGAATAGAGGAACGGCTGTTAATTTCTTTCCATTACTCTAGTGAATAATTTCCAACCTATCAGGTTTTGCACTTAATGGCCTAAGTTCTGAGAATCAACTGAACAAGTACATCAATCATTAAACACGTCATGCACCCATTTAGAAAATCTAGTAACAGATTTATCCTTTTGAAATAATAAAATTGCTTGCATGGCCCACTGAGGAATGCAACTTAATCAAATTACTTTTATTGCCTCGGACATTAAATTTGATTAATTTGACCTAATGCACTCATTGTGAAGGCAAAGAGACTTAAACAGGAAGCTCAGAAAAGTGGTCCAGAGCAAGGCTAATATTGTGTAATTATTTAAATCTGTAACATGAAGAGGTTCACTGAGTGATGTATAAAAGCCAGTTTCAAAATGCTTGGCTCCTTCAATAATGATGTAGAACAGGCTTTGTGGCTTTGATTTGTGAACTTCTGAATTCTGAGGAACACACCAACACTCCATTTTCCCAACATGTCCTAAAGTGGCACTTTGTTGCACAATAGGTTCATTGAGAAGAACCTCCAACGTTTATTGGGCCATTAAAGTACGTTTGAAGTATGTAAGCAGTATTCCAAGTGTCAAATTCCCATATCAAATAGGAAGTTCAAGAACGGTACACATGTGCGAAATAAAACTCCTGCAATCTGACTTTGTTTTAATGCTACACTTTCTCTCTCTCTCTCTCTCTCTGTCTCTCTCTATCAGAAGCCACTCAACATTCCCTATTGGTCTCTCTCTCTCTCTCTGTCTCTCTCTGTCAGAAGCCACTCAACATTCCCTGTTGGTGGATCCCTACTTTCTTCTCAAGGATATTGGGCCATTACTTTGTTTGAGGTGTACCTGGGAAGAAATCTCAAATCTAATAGCTACTAGTCAATCAGGTAGCTGTCTGTTTTATTCTCCCAGTAGTGGTGGTCATTGCTGGAACTGCGATGGTCCTAGAAAAGACAGACAAAAGAGAGGAGAAATGATGATGTAGAGGTAACGTCACTGGTTCAGAACACTGTCTGGGAATATACGTTTAATCCCAGCAAACAGTAAAATTTTAATTCAATGAAGACCTGCATTTAAAAAAAATGAACTTAATTACAAACATTGCAACTGCTGGCAATTGTTGTAAAAACCCATATGTTTCAGTAATGTTGTTTTGGGAAGGAAATTTCCCATCTTGCCTGCTTGTGACTCCAAAACCACAATTAAGGATAGACAATACATGTTGGCCCTTCCAACAATGCTCACATTCCATGAATGAAGACTTAACATCTAGTTCCATTTCCCTTTTCTTAAGGCTAGCTTGACAACCTGCCTGGACCAAGTCACAAGCCCTGACAAGGGATGGTGTTGAATGGGAAAGATTGTCACAGTCAGGAGAATTGCAGAGAAGGAAGATCCAAGAAATGGAGACTACCTTTGGGAGGGCCTCCAATGGACACAACGTCAAATCCCAGCGGTAGCGTAGAAGCGCTTTAAGTGGTCATTCAGTGAATACAGAAGGATCACAACTCACCTACAAGTGAATGGAAATCCTGAAGGGGTTCCAAGAGGGACTCTAACTTTCACTAGTTATAACTCTCCTCTCTCACTGGTAAAACTGTAGCAGGGACAGGTTGCTACTTTTAGGCAGAATGCACATGTCCACTGCTGTGGTGTCTAAAATTACAGCTGTCCTTCCCCAGAATGCCATTCCAGCTTAAATGTACATTCTAAATGATCCAAGAATATAAACCAGTTGACCCCATGATGTTATACAATGCGTCTGTTCGGGGTGTGAAAAATGCACGCAACAACCTTGTTACATGCCATGGGTAGCATTAAATTAGAAGTTAGGATAAGGAGGAGGCTAACTAACAAACAATATATTAACCCTCAAAGTACTTAATTATAGAATATTAATGCCCATGGGCACCAAACCTTCAAGTTCACATGGACCCTGTGCTTGCCTTATCCTGCATTTCTCTGCCACTTTTAATAGTTTCATCTTCTTTACTCTCTTGTGGCATGTGAACATTGTGGATAATGCCAACATTTGCGACCATCCTAGTGGCAATTTCAGGGTTAATGATCAGCAAAAATGCTTCAGCTCCGGAGTCCTATGTAGGACAGGTATGGATGGCACATTTCCTTCTCTAAAGGACAGGAGTAAAGGAGATGAGTTCAAACAATATCAGTTGCTATGGTCATTTACTGAGGCTAGCTTTATATTCCTCTTTTAATTGATTGATTTTTGAAATCCCACCAGCTGTCCAGAGCATGATCCTGTGCATCTGGATTACTAGTCCAGCAACATTGCCAATTCACCATCCTCTGAAGGAGTTTCATCAAAATGGATACTTTGCTGCAGCAGGAAAATGAGAGGATATGGCCAAAGATTCAGATTTCAGGAAGACGCTTGAAAATAGAAAGCTAAATCACAAGACAAGTATTTAGGGAGAGTGTTCCAGAGTATGGGGGGCACAATAGTTGAATGGCCTGCAATTAAAGATGCAGTAAAGGGTGTAGAAGGGGGCAAAGATCGGAAAGAATGGCACACAGTAGTGTTGGAGCAATTAGCAAAGGGCATAGAAAATAAGTCAGAGAATAGATATGAGTTCAGTACTTCTCTTCAAACCTGACGACATGTGTGTGTGCGCATGTGTATGTGTATGCTAGATAGAAAGATGAGAGCAGATGGGGATATAGGTTTTGCCTTAATGCTGACTGAAGTAAACATAATGTGTTACCACTAGAATTGCAATGAAACTTTTGGAACCTTTCATCATCAGTAGTGATCCGAAAATTAATACTTTAAAGTATAAGTTTGAGAATATTCAGGAGAGGAATTCACCTATCATGCTCCTGTTCAGCGTGCATGAAATGGGCATTAAGCCTTTCATTTTCATGTAGCTATTTGCAACATGCAAAGTATACCAGTGGTATATTGTGTGTATTTTAGTCATGCAATACAACCATCTGAAATCAGTGGGAATCCAATGAATATAACAGTTGTAATTTAGCCTGTTCGATTTCTCCCATCTCCCTATCAGATTTTCGATTTTCTTATTAAATGAAGGAAGAATGTATATGTTTGCCTCCTGCAGGGTGTTTATACCTGGTGCATTTTTGCTTATATCATCTCGTCTGACATAAGAAACTGGCATTAATATCGTGGTGTTTCAGTACTTGCCAGTAACCATTAGTTTTGTTTATATTGATTGATCCTGTTTTATTATTAAGTATTCTCATAAATTTCTTGTCTTGAAAGAACTTGTATTCTGATCAAAATGAAATTATCTGTTATCTTGCTAGCCAAGTCCTGTATGAAGGTTTTTGTGGCTATCTGTACTCGTAGAAGCTGATGTTGCTGATTGTCTGCATTCACTGATGTCCAAAGTTTGAAATCCAGTTGGTCTTACGTGTTTTCTAAATACCTATTCAAGAGATAATGGAGTCATTTTTATAGATGCCCACTGCTGCTTACTATGGTGTGAGTTTGACTCCAGTCAGAAGTGTTTTGCCTGTTGCGGCAATGTTTTTCAGTTCCTGCAACATAAGAAACTGAGCACTCCTATCATGATTAGATTCCCTACAGTGTGGAAACAGGCCCTTTGGCCCAACAAGTCCACAACACCCCTTGAAGCATCCCCCCCAGACCCATCCTCCTATAACCCACATACCCCTGAACACTACAGGCAATTTAGCATGGCCAATCCACCTAACCTGCACATCTTTGGACTGTGGGAGGAAACCAGAGCACCCGGAGGAAACCCATGAGGACACGGGGAGAACGTGCAAACTCCGCACAGACAGTCGCCCGAGGCAGGAATTGAACCCAGGTCTCCGGCACTGTGAGGCTGCAGTGTTAACCACTGAGCCACTGTGCCACCCATGATACTGAAGAATCCAACAAACGTTTATCACAGCTAACAATTACACACCACATAATATTCCTCAGACAGTTAAGTGCCTGAGCTAATACATGCAAATAGGTTACATCAGAGCTGTATGCTTTGAATAGCATGTCATGTTTCAAGTGTTCCCAGGAAAAATGGAATATGAGAACTTTATGCCCTCAGGCCATTTGCAGTGATTATATCATGAGCATGTCTCTTAAAAATATGTTTTGTCTCTTGCCTAGTAGGTAGTTACAACAGAAGGTCTTGTCAAGTAGATAAAATAGCACTGTAGGATATTGGAATTACTTGTGACATATAGCAAAAGCCATGATGAGCTCCCAATAAAAGGTTTCAAGAATAAAGCTTGATAATTGTAGTAACGTTAGTTTTCATTTCTCATCCTTCAAATAAACACCACTGACATATGAAAAATGTTAAAACTAAGATTCATCATCAGGTGAGAAAGACTTGGCTGCAAGCCTGTTTTAAATACAAAATACTGTGTTTGCTTTTTAGAAGTGAATTACATTAACACTTCGAACATGTGACCCATTTTAATGTAAATATGAGACTTGACAGGTCTGTCAGAGTCATTCTGGAAGTTTTTTTTCCCCTCTATGCTTGGCCCTACAATTATAAGGCGTTTACATTTATTTTAATTCAAATTCTCAGCTCATGAAGATTACTCAGTAATTTTACCCTTTGAAGAACTTTCATCATGTCATTTTTACTTTATTCCTCTGTGCTTTGATTGACAAATGCAAGTCTCATACAAAAAGAAGTATTGATGGAAGTTTGCTTGTTCCCATTGAAATGATTTTCTTTCAAATTGTGAATGATACTTGGAAGAGATCATCATAAACAAAAAATAAGAACTGACTTTGTGACTGGAATACATTCATTTATAGATTTCACACTGGACAAAATGCAATTTTCTCCAAATGCTAGCATGCATGTACGTGGTATTTATCAAATAAAATAATTTAAAGAAGATATTTCAAGGCTGGTACTGGCACTAATGACAATAAAATGGTGGCAAGGTGTCTCAGTGGTTAGAACTGATGGGTGATCCAGTTTTCACCCACAATCCAAAGATGCGCAGGTTAGGTGGATTGACCATGCTAAATGGTCCTTGTGTTCAGGGATGTGTAAATTAGGTGTCTTAGCCATGGGAAATGCTGGGTTACAGAGAAACGGTAGGGGGATGAAACAAGGTGCGATGCTCTTTAGAGGGTTTGTGTGAACTTGTGGGCCAAAGGGCCCATTATCACACTGTAGAGATTATAGGGATTCGATTTGGCATCAAAATTAATCTGCCCATCAAAGTTGATATAATTTTTCATTGTCCTCAGGAAGGTGACAAGATTAGTTGAAACAAATGATGAGGATAATTTCAACTTCATAATACTCTACATTCAAGGTTCAAAGGAATGAAAATCTGGTGCAATTTGGAATCTTCTTGGTGAATGTCCATTTTAATTGTGCTGCACACTGGGGATATAGAGTTGAGCTACAATCTGAAATTCTACAACAAATTCACATCCACTGCAGATGATCTCTGCAACTGTGGAAGATGAGTATCCAGCTTGTCAGTTAAACCTGACAGGGACAAGGCTTCAGGGAGACCTCTAGGCATTTGAAAAGGCTTTCAAAGTAAGTGCATTAGGTCTTTTAAAAGCTTTTCTGGTAAGTTTTTTTTGTTCTGTTACCAAGAAACATGAAGAATTTCATGAGTCTTAATGTCAGGGGCAGTTATATATTTTGACGTGAGTTGCTTTGATTGATGTTGTGTTATTGCATAGCTTCTAGACCATATGGGCAATGTACCTTTTTAAGACAGTTACAAGAGATCTGGACATCTGACATTACCGTATAATAGTAACCACTTCACTTTCAGCCACTCTCTATGTAATGAAATTTGTGCAGTGTGTTCAGTGGGTTGTAAGTATGTCATACAACATCAGTAAGATTAGAACCCAGCCAATATATCTCTGGGGCATATGTGCAGATATATAGTTTTGTAATGAATTCAAGATGACATAACAAGAGCCCAATCTCCGCAGAATCTATTACATGAACTATCACATACTGTGACTCTCAAAAAGATCATCCTATCAGTGAGTTCAACTTTAGAAGCCATATTAATTAATACCTTTTAAAGTTTTCCACTCTGAGTCATTCAAGTTAATGTGGTCAGGAGAAAATAAAAGTGAGGAGAAACGTACTTGGCATTCCTAGTGCCATTTGGATTCTCTAAGTCCATTCACCCTGCACCCATGACCCAACTTTTGCAGTGAGAGATAACAGCACAGTGTACATTAACAGATAGTACTGGCGGCTTTTCTTTCTCTCTTTTCGATGGCTCCGCTAATGAACTGGTATCATGTTGAAATGTGGATTCTTGTGCAATCCTTGATTCACATGGTATTGGATAAAAACAATGATGCCAAAGTTATCACAAGCCCTTCCTGCCTGCTTAGGTGCATCTGCCAAAATGTCACCAACTATTTCAACTGTCCGTGACAATCCCAGCTAGTCATGCGTGGTGTAACCAATCTTTTCAAGATTCTAGATCAACAACTGGAAAAAGACCACATCTGCCATCAGCGCATTTTTCACCTCATCTCGGGATTCTGAATTTCACTACATCTCACTGGATTCCATTCATCTAGCCACCTGCCGATGGAAACAAAATGATGAGACAGAAGCAAATGATCGCGTTGAGCTATTGACAGGAAATGATGCTTTAAATAGTGAGATCTGATGGCTTCTGTTTATTCCAATATGAAAAGGCTTCTGATCATAGGACATTTTTTGTTGTGCTTCCGTCACTTTGAAGAATCTTTCCTGTATTTTAGTGCCATTTCAATCAGTACAATGTTTCTTGCCTTTAATTTGTCATCCCTGTTGTCAGCCTTGTCAGTGATATAAGAAACATTTCAGCAGCTCTTCCATAGCCAAGAGATTGAGAAGCAGCATCGGCCATCTACTTGACAAACTGCAGCTCTACTCAACAGAAGGGATGTGCTTTGTCATCAGGCAATATCTCTGACATAAAATGTGCAGGCCGGAGAAAGTCCTGCTTGTATTTGGCTGCACATCACTTTCTAGGAGGCTTAGAAATTCCTGTCAAGTGGTCCTAGTAGTAGAAGGGGGTTTCTCAAATTGGAGACCTGTGACTAGTGGTGTTCTACAGGGATCTGCGCTGGGGCCACTGTTGTTTGTGATATACGCAAATGATTTGGAGGAAGGTGTAAGTGGTCTGATCAGCAAGTTTGCAGATGACACTAAGATCGGTAGAGTAGCTGATAGTGAAGGGGACTGTCAGAGATTACAGCAGAATATAGATAGGCTGAAGAGTTGGGCAGATAAATGGCATATGGAGTTCAATCTGGGCAAATATGAGGTGATGCATTTTGAAAGATCTAATTCAAGAGCGAACTATACAGTAAATGGAAAAGTCCGAGGGAAAATTGATGAACAGAGAGATCTGGGTGTTCAGGTCCATTGTTCCCTGAAGGTGACAACGCAAGTCAATAGGGTGGTCAAAAAGGCATATGGCATGCTTTCCTTCATTGGGTGGGGTATTGAGGACAAGAGTTGGCAGGTCATGTTACAGTTGTATAAGACTTTGGTTCGGCCACATTTAGTGTACTGTGTATAGTTCTGGTCGCCACATTACCAAAAGGAAGTGGACGCTTTGGAGAAGGTGCAGAGGAGGTTCACCAGGATGTTGCCTGGTATGGAGGGTGCTAGCTATGAAGAGAAGTTGAGGAGATTAGGATTATTTTCATTAGAAAGGCGGAGATTGAGGTGAGACCTGATTGAGGTCTACAAAATCATGAGGGGTATAGACAGGGTGGATAGCAAGAAGCTTTTTCCCAGAGTGGGGGACTCAATTACCAGGGGTCATGAGTTCAAAGTGAGAGGAGGAAAGTTTAAGGGAGATATGCGTGGAAAGTTCTTTATGCAGAGGGTGGTGGGTGCCTGGAACGCGTTGCCAGCGGAGATGGTAGACGCAGACATGATGGTGTCTTTTAAGATGTATCTGCACAGGTACATGGATGGGCAGAGAGCAAATGGACACAGACCTTAGAAAATAGATGACAAGTTAGACAGAGGATCTCGATCGGCGCAGGCTTGGAAGGCCGAAGGGCCTGTTCCTGTGCTGTAATTTTCTTTGTTCTTTGTTCTTTTATATTTGCAACTTTGTGAAAGAAGACCTTCCGTCAAGTGAACAAAGTGTACGTAATGCATTTTTAATGATAATTGATGTCACCCTCATTCTTAATTTCTTCTCCTCATGCTCCTACTAGGTACCTGCTGCTGAAACTTTTTGTATCTTACAATCTGCTTCCCACGTGTGCATTTCTCAGGTGACTGCCATGTTTGCTACTTAAGGGTGCTTTGCAATTGATTGGCTCTCCTTCAATTTTCTGCTCTTGTTGGCATCCCAGAGGCCAAGGGAGGCATTGACTGCATATTTGTGGCGCTGAGGGTCCTTCAAAATGCTCAGCAGTCTTTATCAGTGTTCAGATTGGTCCCAACTTTCAAAAGATGGTCATGCTGTTTCTTTTCATGATTCCAAGGTACTTGCACCTCAAAACAGAGTCAACAGATGACAAGGATTAGCCACTAGTGTTGTTGTTCTGAGACCTACCAGAGACCCAAAGACTGATGCCGAGGAAATAATATTAAGGGTATGGGCCGTCAGAAAATCAAGGCACTCTCCCATCCAATGCCTTGCCCTTACTAATCCCTTCAGGAAGCTGCTGGGAAGGCAGCTACATGTAATCTGTGCTCTCCATTGGAAGCAATGGCAGTTTGCCAACAGCTCTGTAAAATGACCATTTGTAATCCTATATATTGTAGAAATTGACTTCCAGCCCCAGTCATCAACAGACAAGTCAATTTCCTTTATTTCAAGGTTGAAAATGTCCTCTGGAGACAGAAACGTTTCAAGCTTCCCTCGAGACAGCTATCATCACAGTCTTCCCAGCTCTCTCGCATCGACTTGTATCTAATAGGATGGTAAAATTGTGGCTTTGTTATCATTAACATAAATTCTGACTATGTATAGGTGTGTGTGTGTGTGTGTGTGTGTGTGTGTGTGTGTGTGTGTGTGTGTGTGTGAGAGAGAGAGAGAGACAGTTCAGAAACAAGATGGTGTAACAAATGCTGAAATTGATGACAGATAAAGGACTGAGGAGAATCAAGATGATTGTGGTACACATTGGCCTTTTTACTTACATTGCTGAAATTGAGCCCCCTACACTGGGCTTTCTGCAGACCCATGCAATTCTAATGACCAAGCCTACCTCCAGACTCATCCAAATTACATTGCTGCGGGGAAGAGGAGGTGGTTGCGGGGCTCTTGTCTCTGAGGGAGGTGGGGTGTTCCGTCTCATCCTTAACACATCAATATGAAGGCTGTCTTGGCTTATTGGTTTTCATACACACTGGCCAGCATTCCCTCCATACATTTCTAAACATGAAAGGGCTTTTTGGGACACTGTATGGTCTCCATAAAATATCTTAATTAGTTGGCCCACTGGAAAGCTTAACTACCGAGTAAATGTTGATGGTAATTGCAGTAGCAACTACGTGAGCATAGATTCTTACTCTCTAGTTTTAAATTACCAAACACCCTGTTTCTTTGTGGCATAACATGCAAAGTTTTCAGGATTTCTGCCTTCCCTACAACCCAGTTAAAATTATGCCTAGAATTGTGAATGATTGTATTGAGATTAAACTGTAAAATTGTATGTTATTTGTACTAAACTCATGTTGTAAAACCTTTCAAAATTGTAAACTTGAAGAGCAGTGATTTAAATTTAAATTCAAAACCAGTACTTCTTGGTAGACTAAAGGATGGAGATCAGGATGCTGGGAGATAATATGAAGTGGCGCTTCTGTTTATTGAAGAGTATTTCCAAATTTCAAATAATGAGAAAGTTACTGTCTTGATGCAATGTGTTTGATCAAGTTAGATATTTCATAGTTCTGGGCAGAGATTTTCCTGGCATTGCAGTAATTTCCTTGCAACTATCAGAGTTTTTTCCTAGCAGGGAACTGAGATATCTCAGTAAATTATACAAGGAGAAGTCTTCACTATCGCACTCTTTCACAGTTTAATCACATCTAAACTTAATACATGCTTCCATCTTGCCAACAGAGCAAAGTGCTTGGATTTTCATTGAGCCCGACTGCATTCTTCGGTAACTTTAGAATGAGATTAAATATATTCCGCCAGTTCAGTCAAAGCAAATGTTGATGGTGGCAGGATATCATTTCATTAAAACTTACGATGAAGCTATGATTATTTTTGTACATGCACACACTTTTACTTGTTTTGTGGCTAGCTCTGTATTTATGATGATCTGCTTTTGGGAGACTAGCCCTTAACAGAAATATTTTATTTCACTGACACTGGGGCTGGCTCAGCAACGTGGCAAATTGACAGAACATTTCACTTTCACTTTTTATGGTATTAGTGTAATGTGATTTTTTTTGGTTAGTCCTTGGCATTTTGTACAAAAAGCCTTTCATCAAATGTTCGTAAAAGGTATCTGCCCAACTGTGTTTCAATATGTGCTAGAAATATCACTAGTGAAATGGTTATTTCATCAGACTGGCTTTGGAAGGAAAAGCAAGCAATTTGTGTAGAAAGATCTTTTCCTCTTGACAGAGTTAAGGATCTTATTGAACTTCGAAATGCTGTAGAAATGATATCACAACACTTTCTTTATGCAAGGCAGCTTTCAGATGGTTTGCCTTCTATATATTTCTTTTACCAAAAATCCAAAAGCAGGTCAATGCAAGATCCTGAACAAAGGATTGGTCTTCAGGTTTTGAGCTGAAGATCACACATTTGTTGTCCATGTAGCGTCTTTTGTGAGACATATTACATCAGCAATCCTTGAGCACCAGCATTTTCATCACGAGTGGCTGCTCAGCCTGAATAGTAATGGAACTGACAAAATGTTATGGAATTGAGTCTGGTATAAACATGGGTGTAACTAAACAAACAGACAATTTATAGTAGATAACAAAGTGTGAAGCTGAATGAATACAGCAGGTAAAGCAGCATCTCAGGAGCACAATTTATACATTTTTTGCTCCTTAATGAATCTAGACATACCTACAAACAGCATCCCATGTAGAACCCTGCCACCACAATCATGATCACCACTTTATCCCTGTAACCTTGCATTTCTCATGGCTAGTTCATCTAGTTTGCACATCCCTGGACACTGCACTTTAGCATGACCATTCTATCTAACCTGCGCATCTTTGGACTGGCGCTGTGAAGTAGAAGTGCGAATTACTGAGCCACTGTGTCACACCATTCTCTCTTTGTCCATCTTACTGCCTTTTCATTTTTCAATCTGAACTTTTTATGCCTGGCCTGGTTCTCAATACCAAGCAGACATTTATCATAGACTACCTTTCTTTTGTATCATTTTACTTTCTATATGTTGACATCCAGGATATTGTTATTTTGTTCTTATTATTCACTTATGCTTTGTGCATTGCTATCTGAGCCAGAATTTATTTTCTAAACTGGTAGTGACCTGTAAAAGGTGGATTCTTAATCACTGCAGTCCATTTCATATAGGTGCACCCACAATGCCATTAGGGAGGGAATTCCGGATTTTGACCAAGTGACATTGAAGGAGCAACAAAATGTTTCCAAATTAGGATGGTACGTAGCTTGGAGGGGAACCTGCAACTTGTACATCTGCTGTTTCTAGATAGTAGCAGTCATTTTTGTCATGTTTTCTGAGGAGCCTCTGGGAATTACTACAGTGCATCATATTGATGGTACACGCTGCTGCCACTGAGTGTCAGCAGTAGATGAACTGAATGTTTGTTTGTAAATGTGGTGTCAGTCGAGTGAACTGCTTTGTACTGAATGGTGTCCAGCTTATTCTTTGTTGTTGGACCTACTTTCATCCAGGCATGTTGGGAATATTCCATCACACCCCTGATCTGGGCCTTATGGATGGTGGACGGGCTTTTGGGAATTAGCAGGTGAATTACTTCCTTTTGTAGCCACGGTGTTTTATGATTTCAGTTTCTGGCCAATGGTAAACCCCAGGATTTTGACAGGGTAACTGAATTCTCCATTATCTTTCTCTGCTTTGGGACACACCTCAACTATATCCAAACTACATCTGATTTAAAGGAGGCACTTTTTTTTTTGAATACTGTTGCTAGCCAATCTTTGATAACAATTTGCTTTGACATATCCATTTTCACTCCATGGCAATCAACAGTTCTCCACTGAAGTAATATTACCCTCGATTCTTTCTTGCCCTTTTTTGTATCTAATTCCAAATCCATGTTTATTATGCTCACTGTTCTTCAAAAATTGTCCATGTGGCACTTGTTCCATGCAAACATAAGAACTCAAGAACTAGGAGAAGGTATAGGCCATCTAGCCCCACCATTTAATAAGATCATGGCTGATCTTTTTGAGACTCAGCTCCAATTACACGCCCACTCACCATAACCCTTAATTCCTTTACTGTTCAGAAATTCATCTAGCCTTGCCTTAAAAACATTCAGTGAGGTAGCTTCAATCACTTCTCTGGGCAGGGAATTCCACAGATTCACAAGGTGAAGAAGTTCCTCCTGACCTCAGTCCTACATCTGCTTCCCTTTATTTTGAGGCAATGTCCTCTAGTCCTAGTTTCACCTGCTAGCAGAGACAACCTCCCTACCTACACCTTATCTATTCCCTTCATAATCTTACATGTTTCTATAAGATCTCCCCTCATTCTTCTGAATTCCAATGAGTATAATCTTAGCCTACTCAGTCTCTCCTCATAATCCAACCCTCTCAACTCTGGAATCAATCGAGTGAATCTCCTCTGCATCCCCTCCAGTGCTAGTATAATCCCTTCTCAAGTAAGGAGACCAAAACTGCACACAGTACTCCAGGTGTGGCGTCACCAGGACCCTATACAGCTGCAGCAAAGGCTCCCTGTTTTTAAACTCCATCCCTTGAGCAATGGCAGACAAAATTCCATTTGCCTTTTTAATTACCTGCTGTACCTGCAATCTTACTTTTAGCGATTCATGCACAAGGACACCCAAGTCCCTCTGCACAGCAGCGTGCTGCGATTTTTTAACCATTTAAAACAAAGTCCATTTTCCTGTTATTCCTACCAAAATGGATGACCTCACACTTATCAACATTGTACTCCATCTGCCAGACCTTTGCCCACTCACTGAGACTGTCTATATCCCTCTGCAGACTTTCAGTGTCTTCTGCACACTTTGCTCTACCACTCACCTTAGTATCATCTGCAAATTTTGACATACCACACTTAGTCCCCCACTCCAAATCATCTATGTAAAGCCATCTCATCTCCCAAAACCAGATCCATGCTTCCTCGCCTCCCCAGTCTTTCCTCATACACCAACTCTGGAATCAACCTAGTGAACCTCCTTTGCATCCCCTCTAGTGCCAGTACATCCTTTCTCAAGTAAGGAGATCAAAACTGCATGCAGTACTCCAGGTGAGGCCTCACCAGCACCTTGTTCAACTATAGCATAGTCTACCTGCTTTTAAAATCAATCCCTCCAGCAATGAAGGACAAAATTCCATTTGCCACCTCAAATTCCTGCAAACCAACACTCTATGATCTATGCATAAGAACACCTGGGTCCCTCTGCACAGCAACATGCTGCAAATTTTTACTGTTCAAATGATAATCCATTTTACTTTTATTCCAACTGAAATGCATGATTTCACATTTATCAACATTGTACTGTATCCTGATGCCTCTTCCCCTACCAGATTTGTTATTGAATTTGAAACGGCTTGATACTAAACTGAAAGAGGGCCCAAATTAATTCAATACAAAATATTTCAGATTATTTTTGGGACTGGAAATGTAAAAGTGTTGTGAGCCCACTTGAATAAATGTTAGGTTTCTTTTTAAGCAATTTATGCATCGTTCTATCTCAGAAATTGCTGCATTTCTAATTCAATGTCTTTAACTGGAGACAAAGGTTTGAAAGAAGTGTATTTATTTGGACCGCATTTTAAATTTTTTTAAAAGGAGTCATGACTTCAGCATTTTATACTTTAAAATATTAGTAAGACAATGACCATTTGTGATGTCACCGAGCATCTTATTTTGCACAAAAAATATGTCTTTTCTCAGTTATTTTTAAAACACAGTTTTAAAACAAGGAGCAGAAATAAGGCTTTGTCAAAGACTCTAAGCAATGTATTTATATTTTTATGTACAGTAGTTAGATGCAGTCAATTTATATTCTCCTCTACATACAGTGACCTAGTTTTGGAGGGAAGAGTTGGAACTATATATATATATATATTCCCTGGTGATTCTGTGGCAGCTGTCTTTTTAATCCCCAGAGGTCTAGCTAGTTGTGATAAGGGTATTCATGAGTGTCTCTGGTGGTGAAAATTCACTGTGAAATTTTGCAAGTCCTCAAACTTTAGACTCCACATAGGGGTTATAGGTAACCGCATGGATGCTGTTACGCCCATTTGTCATGAAAATGTATGAAGATTTATTTTATTTAACACAAATGGTTTCAAATAGAAAATTACATTTTTAGTTTACTCCTTGGAAGTTTAAATAGGTGTCTTAATTTTGCAGGTCAATTTCTTTTCTGTCTGCTATTTTTGAGCATGAGAAAATAATAATGTAGATGCTGACAGGTTGCATTAGTAGATAAACTGGCATTAAGTAAAATTATCAAAGTAGCTTCACAAGATAGACAGTACAGAGAAGAACTGGTGCTTTCTTATTAAAGTGTAATCATGACTGGTTTGAGAGACAGCACAATATTCAACGTAAAAGCACATTCAGGACAAAGATGACATCGGTGAAATAGTCAGAGCGTACGATGTCAAAGTATCACTGCAGGAGGGAACGGTACAGTTTGTATTTTCCCAACAGAGCAGAAGTACTGCAGCAAGTATTTGGGGTCTCACAGTGCAGATGGTGGCAGGCAAAGAGACAGCAGACTACAAGTACAGGTTGAAAATGACACCAAAAAGCTATTAATCCAGGAAATTACGCTGCAAATCATCACATTCCTCGAAAACAACTAAAAAAAAGACTGACAGTGGTATGGGCTTAACATGGTTAGAGGCTACCAAGTGGTGCAAAAAGATCTAAAAGAATCATCTGGTGTCTCCGCTGTACTACCCATGACAGTACAGGTCCTCACACTACTCAATCATTGTGACACACTGATTCCAGGGAGCCACAATGGACATGGTGGTAGTCAAATAAATAACTCACTGGAAGTGGAGGCTCGACAAGTATCACAGTCCTCGATGAGAAGGGAGAACAACACATCAGGGCAAAAGATGGGGCTGGAGAATTTGTAATAATCTTGTTGTCAGAAGGGCCAAGTCACTAATCTATCTTGGTCTCCAGCAGATGTAGCCATCATCATGGATGCTAGTCTTCAGCTAATTTAATTCACTTCATGAGGTATCAAGGAATATTCAAAGGCACCGTGTCTGGTTAACATTCTGGCAGTAGGACTGAAGATGTGTGCTCCAAACATTCTGGTCCCCCTCGCGAAGCTATTCCAATATAGCTTTAATACTGGTATCTATCTGACAATGTGGAAAATTACACAAGTTCTTTGGTCTTTGGAGCTCGATCATGGAGGCGGCAACAGCGCCACCTGGGGGACTTTGACAGTTGGCCACAAGGCAGCTGGTCCTGGTCAGTGTCATCACAGTCTCATCGATGTCCGGAGCAGGGGACTCTGCGGCAACAGAGCATGGTAGTAGCTGGAGACCAATGTGCACCCAGCTGGCAGCGGCAGCAGTCAGTGGCATGGTGTCGGTCATGGATGAGGCCTGGCATGACTGATACAAGTCAGCAGTGGGAGTCGGCGGTGAGGGCAGCTGGTGAGCACAGGCAGCTCTTAGCCCAGTGTGGATAAGAGCATGCCCAATGCGGGGAAGAGCAGGCACTCTTGCAGAAAGGCAGCTTCGAGCATCTACAGACTCTCAGCCGAAGAAACAACAGTAATGTTTGACTTTTAACCTTATTTCTTCATTTTTCCACTTATTATCTATGAAAAATGTAGTGCTGAACATTGTATTTTTCTGTTTCTATAACTACGATTTTGTACCTAGGTACAAAGTACCTAAGGTGGCTTCCTGTCTGCGACTTTGTACATTTTTCACAGTACTCTTGTACCCATGCTTCAGTACACATGACAATAAAACTTAAACCCAAATCTTAAAATATTTTAAGATACATCCCATTTCCAAAAAGAAGGGCAAATCCAAATGAGCCAATTACCACACTATCAGTCTACTCTTGAACACCAGTAAAGTGATGGAGGGATCATCCACTGTGTTATCAAAAAGCACATGCAAAACAAGTGTATAAAATGTGAGGCTGGATGAACACAGCAGGCCCAGCAGCATCTCAGGAGCACAAAAGCTGACGTTTCAGGCCTAGACCCTTCATCAGAGAGGGGGATGGGGTAGGCTTCTGCAATAAATAGGGAGAGAGGGGGAGGCAGAACGAAGATGGAGAGAAAAGAAGATAGGTGGAGAGGAGAGTATAAGTGGGGAGTTAGGGAGGGGATAGGTCAGCCCAGGGAAGACGGACAGGTCAAGGAGGTGGGATGAGGTTAGTAGGTAGGAGATGGAGGTGCAGCTTGGGGTGGGAGGAAGGGATGGGTGAGAGGAAGAACAGGTTAGGGAGGCAGAGACAGGCTGGACTGGTTTTGGGATGCAGTGGGTGGAGGGGAAGAGCTGGGCTGGTTGTGTGGTGCAGTGGGGGGAGGGGACGAACTGGGCTGGTTTTGGGATGCGGTGGGGGAAGGGGAGATTTTGAAGCTGGTGAAGCCCACATTGATACCATTGGGCTGCAGGGTTCCCAAGCGGAATATGAGTTGCTGTTCCTGCAACCTTCGGGTGGCATCATTGTGGCACTGCAGGAGGCCCATGATGGACATGTCATCTAAAGAATGGGAGCGGGAGTGGAAATGGTTCGCGACTGGGAGGTGCAGTTGTTTATTGTGAACCAAGCGGAGGTTTTCCATTTCCACTCCCTCTCCCATTCTTTAGATGACATGGCCTCCTGCAGTGCCACAATGATGCCACCCGAAGGTTGCAGGAACAGCAACTCATATTCCGCTTGGGAACCCTGCAGCCCAATGGTATCAATGTGGACTTCACCAGCTTCAAAATCTCCCCTTCCCCCACCGCATCCCAAAACCAGCCCAGTTCGTCCCCTCCCCCCACTGCACCACACAACCAGCCCAGCTCTTCCCCTCCACCCACTGCATCCCAAAACCAGTCCGGCCTGCCTCTGCCTCCCTAACCTGTTCTTCTTCTCACCCATCCCTTCCTCCCACCCCAATCCGCACCTCCATCTCCTACCTACTAACCTTATCCCACATCCTTGACCTGTCCATCTTCCCTGGACTGACCTATCCCCACCCTACCTCCCCACCTATACTTTCCTCTCCACCTATCTTCTTTTCTCTCCATCTTCGGTCTGCCTCCCCCTCTCCCCCTATTTATTGCAGAAGCCTCACCCTATCCTCCTCTCTGATGAAGGGTCTAGGCCCGAAACGTCAGCTTTTGTGCTCCTGAGATGCTGCTGGGCCTGCTGTGTTCCTCCAGCTTCATACTTTGTTATCTTGGATTCTCCAGCATTTGCAGTTCCCATTGTCACTGATGCAAATCAAGTGTGCTTGCTAAGGCTCCATGTGGGTTCCACTATGGCCATTTGATTCCTTACCACATTACAGCCATGGTTCAAACATGGACAAAAGAGCTGAATTCCATCAATGAGGTTGCGAGAGGCTTTCTTGTACCTTTTTGATATCAAGAAAGTATTTGACCAAGTGTGGCATCAAAGAACCTGAGCAAATCTGGAAGCAAAAGAAATTAAGGGGAAACTCGCTCGACTGGTTGGATTCATTCCTACTGCTAGAGGAAGATGGTTTTGGTTGTTGAAGATCATTCATCCCGATTTCTCCCGGATGAGCTTACAGTTTACTTGCACCTCTTTCAATCTAGTTTGCTGAATTCACTAATCACCATGTAATCTGTTCTACATTGGCGAGACCAAACTCTATCTGGATGACTGTTTTGCAGAACACCTCCGCTATGTCTGTAAGAGTGGCTGTGATCTTCCTGTGCTTGTCATTTCAATACACATATTGCTGCCATGCTAAACCATAATAGATCTGTTTCAGTGTCCCAGGTTCCAACAACACAAGCTGGAGGAACAGAATTTCATTTTGTGCTCAGCAACTTTACAACCTTCAAGACTCAACATTTTGAGCTCAAGGACTTTACAGCATGAACACTTTCCTCCATTTTCAATAGGCCTACTTCCCCGCCCCTCCATATTATGGGGACGGCACAGTGGTTCAGTGGCTTGCACTGTAGCCTCACAGCACCAGGAACTTGGGTTCAAATCCAGCCTCAGGTGAGGGTCTGTGTGGAATTTGCACATTCTCCCTGCGTCTACATGGGTTTCCTCCAGCTGCTCCAGTTTCTTCCCACAATGCAAAGATGTATAAGCTAGGTGGATTGGCCATAGTGTTCCGAGGGTGTGTGAGTTATATGGGATAGGTCTGGGTGGGATGCACCAAGGATCAGTGTGGACTTGTTGGGCCAAAGGATCTGTTTCCATACTGTAGGGATTCTATGATTTTTATTAGTATAGATTTGTTTTTAGAAAAGCTGACCAATTTCTACAGTTCCCTATCATTTTGCATCTCAAACTCTTCTTTCCTATTATTAACACTCCAATTGCTTCTCCTTCTGGGTCCCTTCACAATCTGCATTCTATTTGCTCCTCCCTCCCCTGCTCCCCAACCCTTGACAATAGCATAAAACCATAATTGTACAGCCCCTTCAGTTTCAAAGAAGAATTATTGGACTGGAAATGTGTCTCTCTCAAAAGATGCTTCCAGCCTTGCTGAGTTTCTCCAGAACTTTCTCTATTTTATTAGCATTTACTTATCTCCTTTAGCTTTCTGCCAAAATGTACCACCTCAGCCGTACTAAATTTCCTCTGCCAATTGTCCACCCATTTTCACCAGATTGACACGATCTCTTTGTTCAGTCTATTGATGCCTTCTTCACTGTTTCCTGTGCATCCAAGTTTTTTGTGTAATTTGCAGATTTTGAAAATATGTCCTTGAACCCCAGATCCAAGTTATAGATGCATATCAAAAACAACAGTTATCATAATACAGAACCCTGGGGACCACCATCTTATTCCACTCTTCAGGCCGAAAAAAAACACAATGAATCTCCCCTTTTTATACTTTGACCAACTGAGTGCTGCTATTCCTTTTCTAATAAATGGCTTCTGTTTTGTTCACAAGCTAATATGGAATACTTTATCAACTGTCTTTCTGTATCAAACAGTAACTACATTGCCCTCATCCACCCTGTCTGTTATTTCATCAATAAACTCATTCAAGTTTGTCAAATATATTTTGCCTTTAATGAACCTGTGCTAGTTCCTTGATACTAATTCATGGTTCTCCAAATGGCTGGTATTTTTCTGAGATTATTGCTTCTAAAAGCGTCTCCATCACTGAAGTTAAATTGGCTGCTCTGTAATTGGTTGATTCATTCCTCTTCCTTTTCATAGACTTTTATCATTTGACATATAGTGCAAGTATTTCCTTGTTGTATGTGTGGCAAATACAGAGAGGGGGGCCAAAGGCAATGTAGTTATTTGGCACAAATTAATTGTGTTTCTGGAGCTGTGTTAGAGCCTAATGTTCACTTAACCAATTAAACTGTAAGGGTTGGACTTGAATAGTTGGACAAATCTCAACCCTGTTTTTGCAGCCCATCATACAGTGCAAATTGCCATTAAATTTGTCACTTCTTTCACAAGAACAATGAGTAGGGGAACCGTGGGGAACAAAACAGAATGTATAAACTTCAAAATAGCTCTTTTGAGTTTAGTTTCAATTGTACTACTATTAAATAGGCTTCATGAGACAATTCTTCCACACTTGACAATTTTTGTCTAAAGTAGTAATTGTACCAGAATGATTGATCATCCAGTGTGAATGCCTTATTGAAGTCTAGTCACATAATAGTCATGTCACTTAATCAGTAATTCTGAAGTCTGGACACATGAGCTTAAGTTTTATCAAGGTGGTTTGAGAGTTTTGATTTCAGTTTAACATAATCTTAAAGTCAATGCTGAATTGTTGCAAAAACCAAACTGTTTCACTAACAGCCAGATCAGAAGGAAATTCTAAATAAAAACAATGTGCTGGAGAAACTCAGCCAGTCTGGCAGCATCTGTGGAGAAAGAAATCATGGTAATAAAATACCTTTAGAAGAAAAGCATTTTCTTCTGTTAAATTGATCTGCCTCTCTAGGGCCGAAACGTCAGCTTTTGTGCTCCTGAGATGCTGCTGGGCCTGCTGTGTTCATCCAGCCTCACATTTTATTATCTTGCCTCTCTATTTCCTTTTTGTCATGCACTCTTTAAAATCGACCTTTTTGATCCAACTTTGGTCATTTTGCCTGATATCTTCTTGTGAGGTGTCAAGTTTTGTTTGACAAAGCTTATAATGTACCTTAAGACATCTTACTACCTCAAAAGCCAAATTGTTGCTGGCTATTTGAAAATTGCTACGAGTCTTAGTATAGCATGGAAATAAACCCTTTGGTCCAACTCATCCAAGCAGGCTAGATATCCTAAATTGATCTAGTCAGAATTTTTGGCAGCATTTGGTCCATATCCCTCTCACCCTTCCTAATCATGTGCCCATCCAAAGCCTTTTAAATGTTGTAATTGTGCTTGCCTTTACCACTTCCTCTGGCAGCTCATTCCATACATGTACCACCCTTTGTATGAAAATGTTGCCCCTTAGGGCCCTTTTAAATATTTCCCCTCTCACCTTAAACTCATGTCCCCTAGTTTTGGACTTCCCTCTCCTGGGGAAAAGACCTTAGCTATTCAACCTATCCATGCCGCTCATGATTTTATAAATTTCTATAAGATCACCCCTCAGCCCCTGAAACTCCAGCAGAAATAGCCGTAGTCTATTCAGCCTTTCCCTGTAGCTCAAATCTTCCAGCTCTAGTAAAGTCCTTGTGAATCTTTTCTGAACTCTTTCAAGTTTAGCAACATTTTCCTATTGCAGTGGGAAAAGAATTGAGCGCTGTATTCCAAAAGTGCCCTAATTGATGCCCTGTATAGCCACAATATGGTATCCCAACTCCTATACTCAATGCACTGATTAACAAAGGCAAGTGTACCAAACGCTGCCTTCACTACACTGACTATCTGTGACTCCATTTTCAAGGAACTATGAACCTGCACTGCTAGGTCTCATTGTTTGGCAACACTCCCCAGGTCCTTACTATTAAGGGTATAAGTCCTGCCCTGATTTGCCCTGCCAAAATGTGGCACCTCCAATTTATCTAGATTTCTAGTTTATATCGGTCCTGCTGGGAGTACATGTTTATAGTTCAGGACTGTACAAAAAAATCCCAATTGAAAGATATAGAATCATTTGACATTTTCTAGATTGAAACGGTACCTAATTTTAACGGTATTCTAATTTTAACCAGGAATTAAGTCAAATGGCTAAATTTTGCGACAAGCTACCCGCTGTTTACAGCCGGTGAAAAAAAAACTGACTTTAAAAAAAATTGCAAGAAAACAAATAATGTGTTTCTGGCTCTTAATTACCAGGAAAGTAAAATGGCTTTTGAAAAGCCCATACAAATATTTGCCTAACACCCCTTGCTGGGATTTGTTAGATTTGTAGAACAGAAAGCAGTCTGTAAGGAAACTGCTGATCAAGCTAAAAGTCTTTTATGAAATGCATTTCTCAGTAGAATTTCCAGGGAACCCAAGAGAGATTCCATATATCAGTATATCTGGCTACCTTACAAAATTTGAAATGTTGGACCATCAACAACTTCCAAAAACCCGGCTGAGTTCAATCAGAACAGAAGGTGTAAATCGAAGAAATTGTCCTTCAATCTACACTTGACAGGAAATTGATTTCATCAGCAGAAACCCCAGTGGGCCATGAAACATCATCACTTTCCATCCTTTATTTTCAAACTGATGTCTCACAAACTTTGTGTTCCCCTTTTTGCCTTTAAGCGGAAAGCATAATCTCTGCCCAGACTTCTGAATTTTTATACTGTGTGAAGATTTGTGTTAGGGAATAAAGTTTTAATTATGGATCATTGTTTAGATGCTTTCAGTGTTTCCCATTTGTTGTATGTATAGATTTTATTAGGCTTTATTAAATGGCAAAAATCTTCTTTTTCTGGAAAGTCATGCAATAAAGAAGCATTTGCTATTTTGGTGACTGAATCACTGCATTTGCACTAATAATGTGGCTTATGAAATGGACAAATGCAGCTTGATTTTCTATGCATCTCCTCTGTGACAGTCATATTGCTTCAATGCAAGGTCAGTATTATGGGCTTTTAAATGGATTCAGAAGTGGCTGGGCAATCCATTCAGTTGTACCAATGCCGTTCATCCTCACAATTAGGGATGTTGCTAAATGTCTTTCCAGCTAGTAATGCCCACATCCTAAAAATGAAGGGAATAATTCAACATCACAATGGATAGAAGACATATTGTGAATGTTTGTTGAACTTTTTGAACTCTGCCCACAAGTGTGGTATTGTATTGTTGAATATATCAATACCATGGAATGATTGTTACGTAGCAACTTCACCTCTAAAGTTCAATGATAAAGGTTGAGACCAACCTAAGCAAGATTTCCACTTTGTATTCAGTCCCATCTATTATTTCTTCTTGATATATAGTTCATCTTTAATTTAAGAAAGAAGTGACTCTGTGAAAGGAAAAAGAATCAACACAGTGGAGTTTCCAGATCTGTTGCACTTACCTTACCTGTGTAGTAACTGTTAATAATCCTTGACTATGAAAAATCTACATTTCACATAACGTCTCAATCTGGGTTGGATATGATCAATTGTCTTTTTTCATTGCAAATGTGTCATTGATGTTGAGCTGGCTCAGGACTAATGGACCCCTTTAAAACTATATCACTCAATGTTATTTTCTTATTAAAGCACTCAAAATAGGGCTAGCACATCAAGATAGTGGAGAAGCTTGTTACTCTATTTCACTGTTTTTCCTCACTGTAAAATACATGTGACAACAAAATCATGCATTCCTTTTTCAGATGAGTTTAAAATTAATGAAGAGCAGCAAGGCTTGTAAATGTTATGGAAATCTTTGTTAAATAACAAGTTTCTAATCATTTATGCATGTAGAAGGTACGGACTAGCTGAATAATACTGGCCATCAATTAAGCAAGACATTCACATTCATTCCCATATCGATTATTTATGTCTCATTTACTGTGATGCTCAAGAGGAGAGAGCAGGTGTTTACAGTGAGCATTGGACACCAGCTCAGTGTCCACAGGGACTCCTGGGGTATTTTCTTCACACTTTTTGACAAGAGGATAGAATATCAAAAGCTAATAGTTTATTGATTACCGCTGCTGCTTGGGAATTGGTAAGAATTTTTAACAAATTCCAGCAAGGCCAAGCAGCTTAAGGAAAAACTCACTTGCATTGCCTTGAATTCCTGGAGCCACATGGCAACATGCATTTGATACAACGTATTTCTGTAACCTATGAGATTCCATTAGTTCAGTATTCTGACATATCGTTAAACAAAAATAATTGGAGGTAAAGCTTCTTTGTTTTAAATTCACTATCCAGCATAACTCTGGATCAATCCTAGAGGGATCAGAACAGAATCCCTACAGTGTGGAAACAGGCCATTCGGCTCAAAAAGTCCATACCGACCCTCCAAAGAGCATCATACCCCGGCCCATACCCCTAGCCTATAACCCTGCATTACCCATGGCTAATGCACCTAACCTACTTGTTCCTGAACACTACAGGTAATTTAGCATGGCAAATCCACCTAATCTGCACATCTTCAGACTGTGGGAGGAAACCGGAGCACCCAAGCAGAAATCCACACAGGGAGATTGTGCAAGCTCCACACAGACAGTTGCCCGAGTGTGGAATCAAACTCAAGCCCTGGCACTATGAGCCTGCAGTACTAATCACTGAGCCACCGTGCTGCCCAGTGGGGTCGTAACGGCTTTGAGTTTCTTTCATACCAATTTTATTTCAACTCCACTCATTCTAATCTTCCTTTAATTTTTCTTAAAAATAAAATTGATTTTCTTCGCCCTCCGGCAGTATTTGGTGTTATTAAAAAATGTAATGCAACATTGAGGCAGAATTTCAAATTAGAGCAGGACATTGTTGTTGTGAAGAGTTTGCGTCTCAGCAGGAGTCCCATTAATTTTAGTAATTCACTTAAACAATGCAACCGCTCCAATAGTTAAGCATTCAAAGCAAACAATTCATGGCTGTAAATAACAAGTACAAGAGGAAACTGAAGGGAAAGATATGAAAGGACAAACAAAATGAGGAGTAAAATCATTGTTGATAATTTTTAAAGAGTCAGCCTTCCCTATTTCCAAGAAGGATCATGCATGAATTAGATTTTACATGACTTACTTTCTTTCAGTTCTCAATGTTTGCATTTTTGCTTTGAAATACCATCTAATGCTAAGTTTAAAATGGGGAAGGTACTGCCACTGTCAGCATGAGGGAGCTCAGCTAACACAATTCAGATTTTTTTTTCTGTGATTAGTAACTAGCTATCAGTTAGTGCTTTGTGGTTATTAGAATATATGCTTGACACATTCAAGTCAAATTATTTTGCCCACTATTTTCAATTCAAATGCCTGGCTTGTTAGTTCAGTGAAGATTTCTTAACTGATTAGTTATTTCTTAACTTATTTCTTAACTTTGACATGGAAAGCTTTTGAGTAGAGATCATATTTTGTCTGAGATAAAAATGACAAGCTATTAGAAAGAAAGGAAGGTACAGCACTGTGTGGAGAGATGTGTGGAATGGGATTAAGTTTGGATTGACCAACACAATTTCCCTTCAGAAATACACACACATACATAAAATCAACTTTCTAACAAATGTGAGCAACTCACTATTATTGAACAAATATATTCAATAAATTTTCGCAAGCGTTAACATGCAAAACATGTAGAATGTTTCATGTGATCAGAGATAATGGGAACTGCAGATGCTGGAGAATCCAAGACAACAAAATGTGAGGCTGGATGAACACAGCAGGCCAAGCAGCATCTCAGGAGCACAAAAGCTGACGTTTCGGGCCTAGACATCTTCATCAGAGAGGGGGATGGGGTGAGGGTTCTGGAATAAATAGGGAGAGAGGGGGAGGCGGACCGAAGATGGAGAGAAAAGAAGATAGGTGGAGAGAGTATAGGTGGGGAGGTAGGGAGGGGATAGGTCAGTCCAGGGAAGACGGACAGGTCAAGGAGGTGGGATGAGGTTAGTAGGTAGATGGGGGTGCGGCTTGGGGTGGGAGGAAGGGATGGGTGAGAGGAAGAACAGGTTAGGAAGGCGGAGACCTGTTGAGTGCACTCAACCTTCGCTGCTCCAAAGAAACCAAGCTGAGTTGATTCAGTTTCTCTTCATAGTTAACCAACTCCATCTTGGGCAACATCCTGGAGAATCACCATTCTCCACCCCCTCCCTAACCCCCAACACCCAACTCCCTTCACGGCAATCACATCCTTCATGTAGTGTGTGCAGTTCTGGTCACAGTATATTCCAGCTAACCAAACTTCTTTATAGCCTTAACATCAACTCCTTGTTCAGATGACTATGCAATGTTTAATTGCTTTCTAACTACCTTACTTATCTGTCATATCACTTTCAGGGATTGCTGGACAATCACCCTCAAATCCCTCTCTTTTTCTGCGATTCCTAATGTCCTGCCTTTTCATTGAGTACTCTGTTGTCTTGGAATTTTTTCTAAAGTGCATCACCTCATACTTAAAATCGTGGAATCCCTACAGTAGGCTATTTGGGGGGTTCATTAAGTCCACACCAACCCTTGGAGAGTCACATCCAGATCCACAGCCCCCACCCCACCCCTGTATATCCACATTTCCGATGGCTAATCCATCTGGTCTGCACATCCTGGGCACTGTGGGCAGTTTAGCATGGCCAGTTCACCTAATACGCATATCTTTGAATTGTGGGAGAAAATGGGACTCGCGACAGGAAACTCACTCAGACACAAAGAAAATGTGCAAATTCCATACAGACAGTCAGCTAAAGCAGGAATTGAACCCAGCATCTGGCACTGTGATGCATCAGTGATAGTTACTGTGCCAATGTTCTGCCCGAGTCCATGCTGCGCCCTTCCATGCCATGCTTTTACCTACTTACTTAATGAAGATGCAGACAGATAGCCATGATTTAGGTCATCTTCACATCAATCTTTCCTGCTAATATTCGTGCCATCTCCAAATTTAGCCAAAATGCCTTTGATCCCCACATCAAATCAATGATGAAATTTGTTAAAAAAAGGTGTTGAGAGCGTAGAACAAACCACTGTGGGATTTCACATGCCACATGCTGCCAATCTGAAACAGAGCCATAATATTGTTTTCTGTCAGCCATCGGAATTTAAAGTGCACAACAAAATTTTATGTGGAATCTTGTCAAATGCCTTCTGGGAATCCAAGTACAGTGCATTACTTATCGACAGTGCATGTTCACCCTTCAAAAAATACAAATAAATTGTTTAAAACAATTATTTTATATTGCAGCATGATTTGTCAGAATAACCAACAGACATTCCACCAGCAGCAATCTCTTTAGATTTGCTTTGCTTATTTTTGCTAAACACTTGTGTGCCAAGTAGTGCAGTTTCTTGCTTTTTGAACATTGTTTTTCCCATGGTGGATATGCTTCCTTTTCTTCTAATGTGCTTCCTCCACAAGACTTACATCTCACATTCTGCCCTTGACACTGAACGGCTTTCTTTGGGGAATAACCTCACTAAGAAACTGAAAGTATCTTAAAAATTATTTTCACACACTAACACCACCCTTTTAAAAATGATTGAGAACTAAGTGAATCAGAAGGTTTTCAGATCAAATGGAAACAAAATAAAAGTCAGGAGTTATTTCTATTTTCTTTCAATCCATACAAAAGTATCTGACAATTGACTGCCATCACTGAATGTTGGTGATGAATATTTTTGTCATTATTTGTGCTTTCATGAATGCGGACATGCAACTGCAAACCCTTGAGGCTAAACTAATTCAGTTGTAAGTGACATATAAATTTATGTGGCTGATGCATTTCGGTAGGAGTACAATGGATATCAGCATGGGTTTTATATCATCATCACAATAACTGACTGTGACTGCCATTGCACAGCGACTTATGTTTTCAGCCATAGGGCCTTAATATCAGCAAGCAAGGTACTACAGTCACCCTTCAATAGCGCTTGTGTTCTACATAGTAGTTCTTTCATTTATAACACCTTAAGTGTCTGCTCGTCTGTGAAGAAGGGCAAGTTGGCAAATGAAATCCCAACCTCCTCCCTCCCTGCAGGCTCTTATTTTTCTTTGCAGTGAACTAACTGTTATTTTGTCTCATCTTGTGGACTCTCCAAAATAGCCTCCAGGTTTGAGAAATGAATAATAACATTTCACTGTCTAATATATTCATTTTTTTGGATTTAACGACAGCAAATTAATTAGCAATTTCTTTTGCAAAATGTAGGAGGCAAAAATGATCAGAGAACATGACAGAGATGATACTGTACAATGGCAGTGAGCATCCTCAATATTTCCAGTCTGAATTCTCAGCCAAGAAGACATATGGAGAACAGTTGTAAGATTTTTCTCATTACAACTGCATGGCCTTGTCATACATGTTTGACAGTGAGCTCAGATTCATTAAAAGATACTTTTGACAATGTTGGCAGCAGGAGGGAATCACTAACTTTGTTTGATTAACATCTTTATGTGTTCATAATAAGTGCTATCTGATTGTTCTTCTCAATGTTATATGCACAAGACCAGGAAGCTTTAATTATTTGAAGTTTGGTGTGAACTGATGGTTTTTATAGGGCTGTAGAGATGACAATTTTTTTTCAAAGAAGGCTTGTGAATGTGTTTTGTTTTACTTATGGTCATTCCATGATGGTGTTACAATTTGCTCCATTGGTTCAGTATATAGGGGATATACTATGAATTGGAATGGAAGCATTATATGTTGGCGTGGAACATATAAGGAGCCATGGGGTTAAGTATGATCTTGAATCAGCATGAGAACTTCAAGAGGCTATGAAGTGGATGAGGATGTATAAACTGGTTTGGAGTGTGCCAGAGACCATAGGGATGGTAAGTTGGAATGGAAATGATATGGACAGCATGGGCAACACATTTTGAATTTCCCTTTCAAATGTTTTCTGAATTCATAAAATGGCTCATGCCTTATTTGAGGGTCTGTGACCTATGAAGAATGTAGAAGCAGGCCCAGCTCCACAATAATTGAAGGGGCGGGGGTTGTGGTGGAGGGATTCTCGGAGGTGCTTATTCATGAATTAGAATTGATGAGATCAGGAGTACAAAATTTGTGGGCATTAGAAATGAAGACAAGAATCCTGGAATTAGATCCCGCCCACTAATTTTACGTAGCTCCAAGGTCATTCTGTCTCCACAAAAATAAGGGGCATAATGCAAGGAAAAGTTATTTGGGCAAGCATGAATTGATTGGGTGCATCGAGCGCAGATTTGTGAAAAGTCATCATGTTTAAGTAGCATGGGAGTATTTATGTGGACTTCCAAAAGGTGTTTGGAAAAATGTTGCTTAATGGACTGTCAACAACATTAAAATCCATGAAATAAAATAGACAATGGATTAATAAATTACCTCAGTAATAGAGAACAGAGAGTGGTGATGGGCCATTATTTTTTGATAGGCTAAGGTCACTGTTGTATCCCAGAGATTAGCACTAGCAACATTGCATTTCTTGATTCAACTTAATAATCGTGACTAGGGTGCACAAGACACAGTTTCAAAGTTTAAAAATGACACCAAACTTGGAAGTTTGGTATAACATACTGTGATAGAGACAGTGATAGATACTAAGAGAGTTTCGGCTTGCAGGTTGACATGGGGTAAACACAGTCTTGTAGAGGGAATGTGAAGTAGCATATTTTAATAGAAGGAATGAGGAGAGATAATATTTAAAGGACAGAATTCTAAAAGGGGTGCAGTACAGTACACAGACCTGGGCTATATGCTTTTGAGAAACAAATGACCAAAAATAAACTGATTAGTATGTTGCCCTTTAAATAAAAATCTGAAATTTAAAGTAATGTTTTATAGTTCACAATGTAGAGACTCAATAAATTTAAAATAAAATACCATTTTTGGGGAGATGGTGCACACTAGCCTCCTGTGAAGACCACAGATTGCTAAAGACATCAAGTCTACCAGTGGACACCATGTGTTCCTTTTTCAGGGGCACCAGGGCAATCTCAGATAACCAAGGAAATTCAGTAGGTAATCAGGTCTAACCACCCTCTTCATGGTCTGTTGCTTGGGCCTGTAATTGACCACAATCTCAAGGTACAGGATCGATCCATGAAGTGGGCGGCCAAAGATTAGGATTGTGAAGCTGAAGTCCATCTTTGAAGAAAAACCCAGATAGAGTCCTTTCAGAAAATGCACCACTGGCCTAGTACAAGCTATACATACATGAATGCCTCAAGCGTGCAAACAATGCCAGCAACTTGGGAACATGCATAGAGAAACCTTGGAATATGGCAGGGCAGAATGAGAAAGTGATGAAAAAGAGAGAAAAGATTCTGAGGTTTAGAAATAGAGTTCAAAAGCAAGGAAGTCATGAAAAGCCAGCATAAAACATTGGCTCAGCCTCAAATGGAGCATAGTTGTCAAATTTAGGAAGAAAATAAAGGCAGTGAATTTGACTGATTAAAGATTTATGAAAATGTTTTATCGGGGTGTAGGTGTTCAATTGGACAGGCTGAAAAACCTAGGGTTGTTCCACCTTGAGCAGAAAGGCTTACAGGAGATGAAAGAGAGATGTGGAGGGTTCGGACAGAAAGGAGAAGGATCCTCTTCCTATCCCAACATTACAGGACATTGATTGAAGGTAACTGGCAAAAGAACCAAAAGTGATGTAAGGAAGAATCTTTCCATGCAGTGATGGGTATGGTCCTGAATGCACAGCCAGACTTCCAATTTGCTATTGCAGCATGCTGGTATGGGCTTTACAGACAAATTGACAGAATTCTGTAACTATTCTGTGTTTCTACGTTTCTGGCAAATATTGGGGTGCTTGCTTCCTTGAAATTTGTCCAGTTGCACACATTCATGCTTCTCGTATTACTCAGATAAAATCCAAAAAACAAATAAGCGATCATGTGCAAGAGCCTTGCAAGGATATACCTGATACAATTAAATAACAATTCCAATATTTGGACTGCTCAGGAGAAAATAGAGAAGGACAACCCTCACAATATCCCTGACAAACAACTAAAAGGATGGGTATTGTTGTGCGTAGCCGTGGAGTAACATCAGGTTTTTTTGCAAGTGAGAGTAGTAACATGCTTTAACAAAAGAGGAAAATGTTAACAAGGAACCAAATGGCACAGCAGGCATTATATTAAAAAAACAGCCCTGGTTCACTGATGATAATAAATCAGCTCTTTTCCTAAGGATTGCTTTGTGTTTCATTTTAATATTATTGCTGATTCATTGGAAAATGGGAACTTTGAAAGAAAATTGTTCCAAATTTTCCCTTGAGTATGAATTGAAAAGATGTAAATTGTTGTTAATGACTTTACCTCTGGCCTCCATCCCAATTTCACACATTCAGCTGATATCATGTTGGCCGGTCTTTATTGTTTTTTAAATTATTTTGTTGCTTGGTTTATTCATTCTCAATCATCTTTGTTACTTCCATTTCATTGAAAAGGAACGATCACTTTAAGGATCACATCAGATTAAAAAAAACTAAGCCACTTAAGCAAACTTTGGCAGCAAAACCTAACAACATATATAGCATCAGAGGAGTTGGAAAGATGACGAGTCCCGACCTAAAATGTTAGCTTTCCTGCTCCTCTGATGCTGCTGACCTGCTGTGTTCCTCCAGCTCCACACTGTGTTATCTCTGGCTCCAGCATCGGCAGTTCTTACCATCTCAACATATACAGCGCCTCCATTAATAACGGTCTAGTCTCATGTGGTCATTTTGAGATCCTATTTTCACATTTTTTTTGCAATTCCAGTACCTTTGGGTTGCTTTTGATGTTTGCGTGCTTGTATGGGGAGTGGAAAACATAAACAGGAAAATCTTATTAGCAGATTAAGTGGGAGACATGTTCCATTCTTTTCCAGTCACTAAATGTTAACATTTGGCGATCTGTGCGAAGCAATTAATAACTTCTTGGGCTAGAGGTAATCCTAAGACTTCCATACACTCCAACATCCAGTGTTGCTTTTGAATGTTTCAGGAGAAAAGTGGTGTATCTTTTTGCTCACAGAGTAAGGTACCCATATTGCATTATTGATTGCAAGGTGGCTGGTGTTGCTGCAGATGCACATGGCAGGCTGGAGAAGTGAGAGATAAAGACGTTATGACCTGCAATAACCTTGACTGTGTGCAGGCAGCAATGTGCTAGCTCTAGCTTTTGTCTGCGGATTTCCTTATGGAAAGTGACACAATTCTGCCAGTACCTCCCTGGAGAAATACAACAGCCTCCTCATACATTGTTCCTCAGAGATATATATTCTCCTGCATCAGTAAACCCTGCTGGGAGATTCAGAATCTCTCTGTATATGCATCCTTATATTTGTTTTATCTCAAGACTTTGCTCTGTTTGTGTTCCCTTCTTCTCTTGATTCTCCCGTTCGTAATTCTGAAAATTTGACCTCAAACAGATACACAGGTGAAATGTCAAAGACCCCTTCACGTTGTGGAGCCAATTATTGTCAAATCGAAAATTTACTAACTTTAAGTACAAGTCTCCTACTAGTCAATGAAAAATAAAACTCACTCCTGAAAATTGGTCTATCTTGATTCTAGCTGTTATTGAGATTTCTGAGTTTAGAATAAGCAAGTAGACATGCCACCAAACTGATGTCTTTCAATGGCCTAGTGAGTTTCACTGCCAAAAAGGTGTGACTTTGAAAAAGACTTGCTATATCCGAAGCTGTGAGAATTAGAATCCTCTTGGATTCATGGGAAATACAACGATTGCTGTCTGTCTCTGTTAGGCCCATTCCCTATCACCATTCCTCATCCCTCCCCCACTCATGATTGCCATAAATGATGCAGTGACCTGCAGTTTTAATCAATTTTGCTTGTCAAGTTGCCTGGAGATGTCCAGCAGATATTCATCACTATGTAGTGTAATTTAAATGAGACTCAGGGATCAAATAATGATCAGGTCATGGATCTAGGCATTGTCATAAGCGAGTGCTAACAGGGCAATACCATTCAACATCACCTGATTGTTTGTACAGTAAGATGAACTGTCTATACCGCTGCCAATCATTTAGCATCTCATGAGCTTGTTCATGACTTTAATGGGATTCATTTGAAAATCAAAATCTCGCCAAGTCCTGAAATATCAAACACCTGAAGTAAATTCAGCATCAGCTGTGATTTAAATGTGCAAATTCAATCTCAATATTCAAGTAGTGGGCTTTAGTTGTAATGCAAAATGCCTTCAGGTTTAACCAATATGAGATATTATTATATATAACGCATTTGTTTGCAATGACTACAATTCATTAACAATATTGTTTAAACAGGAGGTTATCAAATTATGATAGATGGTGGTATAGTAGAAGGATCGGAACACTATGCGTATACTTGTTGAAAGAGGGACAATCCTGAGACTTGTGAGAGGTTTATTTTTACTTGGATTATAACCTGGCAGCGCATTGTACCAATCTGACGTCACTTCCATTCTATTGAAATCAGCAAGGTGAAAATTAGTCAGGCTTCAGAGTTAGTGGAAAATCACCCTTACCCAGTTAAGAGCAGGCAATGAAGATAATTGATTTGTAAATTTGTAAATTTGCCTCTTTAGGAATACCTGAAGTCCCTCTCAGTAGTTTCTTCAAAATTACTTGTAAGACAGAAAGGAAATAGTTTGTGTATATGCTGGAAACATCATTTGTTGACAGTAATTTGACATCACCGTCAACTGAATTATTTCCTTTATGTTTATCTTTTTGGATTTAGCAATGCAATTATTAATTTTCTGAAGTATTTCACTGAGCTAATTGTAAGTTTAAGAAAAAATATTCAGGCTTGCAGAAAACTGAAGTTATTCAGACATTTGAAACAACTAAGTAGATAAGTCTAAGCGATGTCAGATTGATATTAATGCAAATAAACTACAAGATAATTCTTATTGAATATTAACTGAAATGGGAAAAGGTTTTGGTGTGATTATTGGCCATTTGTTCAAAGTATCACATCAATACGAATCTGTTCTCAATAAAATTAATCAAGTATCATAATGCATCTGAAGGGTATTTAATTAAAAGTCAAAACAAATTAGTTTATAAGCTGAAGCATCCAGCTGAATATTTTCCTTTTCAATGCATTTGATCCTTCAGGATAGGTGTGTGGCTGCATTATACTGAACATTTAATTCTTTTGCTTTGTGCCTATTTGGTGTGAATTGAAGCATATTTCGATTCCTGATCACTCAAAGGGATACCTCTGTATGTTGGTCAGTGATTATCAGATGAGCGTTCTGCACTCTGTTGAATGGTTTGAACCATTTCTATCCAGTTCGATATGAAAGAAGAAATGAAGTAGGTGGACGGAGGTTTGTTGGTCATTAATTGCATCAATCTGGTGGGGCCAATGGAATGATTACCCATTGCTGGCAACGTGAAGCAGAAAATAACTTGTGCGTAGTCACCAATTTGCACAGACACTGCCCCCCACCCCTTACACAAGTGGCTATCACTCCCTCCCAGGTTAACTGTAGCAATGCTTCTCTATTAGAAAAATAATGTGCTGGAGGAACTTAGCAGGTCTAGCAGCATCTATGGAGAGAGAAACAAAATTAACATTTTGAGTTTTCAGAACACTCTCCATGTGTTGCTAGATTTGCTGAGTTTCTCCAGCACTTGCAGTTTTATTTCAGATCTCCAATGTCCGCAGCATTGTGTTGTCCTGTTACATTGGACTCCTCATCAAATAAATTTTCAGCATTCAATTTGTCTTCCTGATCATTTGCTCTACCTGTATGCTAAATTTTTGCGCACCCTTTGTAAAATTCTGTAGTCTTGATACATTTCGATTATATACTGCTTTTCTATTCTTCCCACGAAAGTATATGATTTCACACTTTCCCACATTAAGTTCCAGCTGCCAGACTTCCACATACTGACTTAACCTATCTCAACCCCTTTATGGATTCCTTATGTCTCTAGGCAATTTACTTTTCCATCTATCATTTTATCATTACCGTGTTCTGCTTTCACTACTTGTTCTCTTCATCCAAGCCACTTATATAGATTGTAAATAGTTGAGACCATAGCTTAGGTCCCTGTAGCACTCCACTTCTTACAGCTTGTCAACTGGAAAATAACCTATTGCATTCTCAAATAAAAGATCTGGTGATTTAGTTAGACTGGAAATGCACTCGAGACTGTAGGTTGAATTTTAGCAAAAGTTGACTGAACTTCTATTCATAAAATATCCACATTGTGGAAAGGGGCCCTTTGCATTAAGCCACTGAAGGCCATCCCACCCCTCTCACCCACAGCTCACCTACTGAGCCACCACTACAGGACAATTCACCATGGTCAATCTATCTAACCTACACATCTTTGGAAGGAAATCAGAACACACACAGAAAACCCATACAGACATTGGAAGAATTTGCAGATTCCACACAGACAGACACCTGAGAATGGAATCGAACACAGGTCCCTGGTGTTTTGAGCCAGCAGTGCTAACCTCTGAACTACTAATGCACTGCTGGACAGTTTCTGAGAATTTTTCTCCATAAGCTCTAGCGAGTTATCTGTGTTGCTCACCTCATCATGTTTGCTCCTTATTGCAACCTTATGCTCACCATCAACAGCAGTACTTACTGATCCTACTCCTTCTGGGATCCACAACACTGACACTACATTTAAAGCCCAGTGGGCACCAGCTTAATTCTTGTCAGCCTGTCCATCACAGAAGGGTGATACTTCATTGTAAAAAAGGACTGTTGTATTCATATATGCTATTCCACATCATCACCTGTTGGATTGTTGTTGTAATTGTGTCAATGTGATTGCAGCTACAAGAATCAAGCCATACAAGCTACATATTCTTAGCATTGCGTGATGTTAGAATCTTGTCTTGGAGATTGCTACTCTAACAATCATCTAGCATACCATCATGTCATGGTTCAATGTGAAAATATCACATACTATAAAAAGCCTCCAAACAGTTGAAAACATTTGCCATTCTTATTGCTCAATTAAGAAGCGGCATTTGCTGCTGGGAACAAAGAGGGGTTACTTGCCTTCTGAGCAATAGCAAATTTATTGTAAGTGAAAAATACAGCTCCCAACTCAAATCTGCTGGAAGCAGGCAACAATTAAGCCCTGTCTGCTTTGTTGCACCTGACACTGCATCACTCTATGACAAGGAAGGTTGAGTTCTTACTGCTCAATGTCCTCATCTTCCTCCTTGGGAGACTCCCCCTAGTCTCCCAGCTCTTTAGCATCCATCACAGCCCCTCTTTGGCTGCTCCAGTTGTGCAGTGCACCGCATGTAAGGATTATGTGAAACACTCTGCCTGGACCACACCAAAAGAACTCCTCAAACTAACTTAAGAATTGGCAATTCATCTTCATGAATCTTAACGTCTGCTTCACTATAACCCTGGTTGAAGAATGGGCTGCATTATATCTAAACTCAGCCTCAGTCAGTGGGTTGCGTAATAGAGTCTTCAGGCATGATTGTAGAGGATAGCCCTTTGATTCCCTGTAATCCTTGAAAGGGTTGAATCTTTGAAATGAAGCAGGAACATGAGCTCTCAAGCACCCAGGTGTCCTCGGAGCTGTTATGATGCCTGACATAGATTTCTAGGATTTGGCAGTGACGATCACTGGTGACTTGTAAATTGATGGAATGGGACTATTTTCAGTTAATGAAGTCAGCAAGATTACTTATATGCTGCTTTCTGTAAAGACAGTATATAGCACCCTGCACCCGAGGGAATCTGGCTATGTTGGCAAGTCTATGGTCATCATCATAGGGTAGCAACCTTGGCACACATGTGTGGGCTGAGAACTGAGGAAGTCCTCATTGGTTTCCAATGGATCCTTTGTTGCAGGAAGTTTAATTAAATGTTACACATCTGTCAGCTTGATAGAATGTCATTGGGATAGGGCAGCCATCCAGCCCTGACATTTGAAGCTCTGATCCTGCAGATTGCACCATTCTATGACAGAGACCATCTGCAGCCTGTGAAGGGCTCGTGTCTCACTCATTTGGAGGGAATGACCATAAGAATAGGTACTCCTATGCATCCTTCACATCCTGATGGATCTTCAGTGTGACTCCATCACATGGATGCTGGTGGTTGGTAGCCACTGAAGTTTGCTGCTGGTCTGGTCCTGCTGGTATATTTGTTTTTCCTTAATTTCACTGCACCTTCTTGTGGTCACAATAATGTGGCTGGATCCATTAGTAACAGTTTAAATGAATTTGTGTGGGGAATATGAGACACAGAAAATGTTATTAGAAATATGAACAGTCAGCATTCACAATGTATGCAAATGACAGTTTAACATAGTCCTTGATACAGCGAAACATGGAGGAATCCAAAAGGGAGGGACATGGAATGACTGTACATGGACCTTTGACATAGGGGGCTGTATTCTGATATATGTAGCACTGGCAGTGTTATACAAATACAGTAGGAAATTGACAGTGCAGTAGGGTTGCTAAATTCTTGCCACTTGATCCCCTCCCCCATCCCCAACACTCCAACCCCAAGAAAGACAAGATTCCATTTAAGAATATGTTGCCAAATACTCACTGTTCAAAGTAAGAAACAATCATTTCCTTGTTGTTGTTCTGCCTAGGACATCTTGGATTTTCTTTGTGAATTGTGGCTCAAGGATGAGACTTTTAAAATGGCTTGCAATTGTTTCTGCTTCGCAGCTGGTAATGATCAATGACATGGCTATGTTTGCTCATGACCAGGATAACCTCACACTTGTTTACATTGAAATCCATCTACCACAGTTCAGCCCATTCGCCTAGTCTATTAATAGCCCTTGTAATTTTATGCTGCCATCTACCTTGTCTACAATGTCATCTATCTTTTGTGTCATCAGCAAATTTGGGTATATGACTTTCTGCACCATTTTCCAAGTTATTAATAGATGATATGAATAACTGAAACCCTGACACAGATTCTAGTGGGAAACCACTAATCACATCCTGCGAAATAAGTACCTACTCATTATCCCTACTTTCTATCGCCTGCCATGCAAACAATTTCAAAGCCAATTTGCCCTCAATTCCATGGACTTCTACCTTTAATTAACAGCCTGTGATGTGGGACTTTATTAAATACTTTCTGGAAGCCAATATAAACGTCATCCATGGATATTCCCCTGTACAATACATAGCCATCTCTTTAAACAGGTTTGCCAGGCATACCCTACCTGTCATGAATCCATGGTAGCTCTGCCTGAGTAACTGAAAATTTTTGAGGTTTTCGTTCACCTTATCCTTGATTATAGACTCGAACAATTTCCCCATGACAGATGTTAGGCTTACTGGTCTGTAAGTCGCCGGTTTTCCTCTATTGCCCAATATGAAATGTAGAACTTAGTGCTCTGGAAAGAACTATGCTCTAATTCATGTGGTAGATGCTTTCCCCTATTCACAAAGCAGCCTGGTAGCAGCATTGCAATGTAAGGAGCTGGAGGACACGAAAATGGAGCTTTGAAGTGGTAGTGAAGCAGCTGGCAAGGTCAGGTGGGACGTTACCCAGTGCGGGGGAGAGTGAACCCTCATGGGAAAAGCCCAGCATGGAGCGACTGCAGGCCCATAGTTTAGGAATGGACTATAATGTTTAACTATTGTCTCTATTTTTACACTTTATGCTAAAATGAACTGTGGTGATGAATTTTTTAACTTATTTCTTTACCTTTTTATTTTTGCACTGAAGATATTGTATCTAACATGGCACCTGGAGTGACAACATTGTACACTTTTCACTGTACTCCTGTACCCCTGTACTTGAGTACATGTCACAATAAAAACTAAGCCTAAATCTGAAGTGGTGACTGTAGTCCAAGGTAGACTGAAATGTAACATGATGTGGTGAGGTTGGTGTTTGTGTGGTGTTGGCCTGGTGGATGGTAGTGGGGGTGGAGTGGAGTGTGCTGGAAGTTGCTGCCCACGGAACTTGCCATAAGATGTCAGGGAATGCTGGTCATGATGGAGTCCCAGAGAGGAAGGGACAAACTGGAGTCACAAGGCTTAGAGATTATTGCTGTCTAGTTCCTCTCTGCCACTTGGGAAAATAGGGAGCTGCATATAAACGAACTGAGATTATGTGCTAATACTGTGTAAATGTAGGCAAATGGGCCTCATGCCATTTAGATTCTCATCTTGTGTTCAAGCCTTAGGTGGGAGAAGGTGAGAATTGGATTTTGCTGATCTTAGTGCATTTTCCAAACTGACTCAGCCAGATCAGTCAGGGGCTGGGAAAAATCTACACCCCGTGTCTCAAGTTGTGGAGACCCATTGTATGCAATCAGGAATGTGTAGATGCCCTAGAGAATGTCAAGGAACCTGTTGCTAAAACAACCAATGCTTAAAACCTGGCTGACACGAAAGCAGGCAGCTGTTGCAGTAGCAATTGATGCTAGTCAGCTGAGAGACAGAAACATTTGGAATGCATGCAGTTTTAATTTTGAGGGATTAGTGCAGGGGACTGCACTGGTGAGCCTAGTGTGGTTAATTGCAAGAGGAATAAAAAAGAAAACAGCAGGAGGTGGTTTGTTTCAACACATATATAATCAGGTGAACTTACACTGATATACAATAAATAAGGAGATGTACTGTGTCCACCACACAAATTAGGATTAGCTATGACTAACTCAATGGGTACAGAATAAGTAATCACAATGCGACAATATGATTCAACTGGGCTCATATTATTCGTCTGTAAAGGTTTTAGCCCATTTGCAGTGACTCTGTTTAAACTAATTTTTCCTTATTGAGCTTATTATTAAGACGGTATCTCTGGATTTGGTAATTTTTAAAATATTCATTCATGTGATGAGGGTGTCGCTGACTGGGCCTGCATTTATTGTCCATCCCTAATTCCTTAGGGAGCAGTAAAACATCAACCACATTGCTGTGTGGAGTCACATGTAAACGAGACCAGGTAAAGATGACAGTTTCCTTCCCCAAAGGACATTAGTCAACCAGATGGATTTTTCTGACAACTGACTATGGTTTCTTTGTCATCATTGAACTCATAATTTCATATTTTTGTTGAATTCAAATTCTACCATCTGCCATGGTGGGATTCAAACCCAGGTCCACAGAACACTAACAACACACACAAAAGCAGAAATTGCTAGAAAGGCTCAGTAGGCCTGACAGCATCTGTGGAGAGAAATCAGAGCTAACATTTCAAGTCGAGTGACCCTTCCTCAGAACAGTTCCCACAATTTCTGTTTCTGTTTCTGATATACAGCACCTACACTTTTTTTTGGTGTTTTCCCTAGAAAATTACCTGGGTCTCTGGATTAACAGTTCAACAATATAACGTCCCATCACTTCCCTTCAGATATAATGACTTTCACAGTCAGTTCAAAGAAGAAAAGAATTTCCACTGCTTTATATTGCTTAAATTTATTTTTATTTTTGTGTGCATTTTTTTCTTTTGCTATTGCTGTCTTCCTGCAAACAATTTAGTAAACAGATTTAAAATATTGCCGACAATACACCCTTTTCTAGAGTCAGGGTAGGAATTGGGAATGTAGTAAAATCATGGGGTACAAAATTGAATTAGCTCACCAGTACAGTCTTCCCCTGAGTCCTTCAACATCAACCCCAATGAAAAGACTGCCTCATGGCAAAACCTGTTGAGTTGGTGATGACTAATACAGACTCAAGCTAGAACTTTCACCTTGACCATCTGATCTCATCATTCAGGTTTAAACTGAGGTCATGTTGCAAAGTGAAATAAGTGATGCAGAGCAAGCTTAACAACACTATTTGGAAGCTGCGCAACAACAGTAATAGCTGTTTTACATAGTGTGTTTTATTTTTACTTCTTATTCATTCATGAGATGCTGTACATCCCAGAGTGTCATGAGCTCGTGGAATTCACTGCTACAGAAAACAGTTGAGACCAAAACATTGAATGCTCTCAGGGAATTTTCTGTCGCTCTTGGGGCTAAAAGGATCAAAGAGAATGGAGTCAAAGGGTCCAAAGTTGGATGATGAGTTATGCTCATATTGACTGGCTGAGCAGTCTCCAAGGGTCACGAGGGCTACTCCTGACCCTATTTTCTACGTTTCTTTGTTGGTTTCGCTAGCTTTGCCAGTATTTATTGCCCAAAAGTTGTGCAGGCTAGGTGGATCGGCCATGCTAAACTTCCCGTAGTGTTCAGGGGTGTGTGGGCTGTAGGGGGATGGATCTGGGTGGGATGCTCCAAGGGGCGGTGTGGACGTTTTGGGCTGAAGGGCCTGATTCCACACTGTAGGGAATCTAATCTAAAAAAACGACTGCATAGAGAGCATAAACCACATTTTTATGGGTGTGGACTCAATCTTCCATATGTTCTATTTGCACCTCTTTCCCCTCTGTTAACAGACCTAATGACATAATTTTCCAATCCCTTTCAGTTCTGAAGAAGAGTCTCATCAATCACTCTGAAACATTCACTTTATTTGTTTCTCCACAGATTTTTAGACTTGTTGAGGTTCTTCAACAATTTGTTTTGATTTCAGATTTCCAACATTTACAGTGTTTCATTTTCAGTAAAACACTGCATTATTTCCTCTCTAAGTGAACCAAATGGGCTTTTTAACAATTGGCAGTGCTAACTTGATTGTCATTTGCTATGCTATTTTCTAGAACTTAGAGCATAGAACAATACAGCACAGTACAGGACCTTCGGCCCACAATGTTGTGCTGAACTTTTACCCTAATCCTAAAGTCTATCTAACCTCCACCCCTATCTTATACTATCATCCATATGCCTATCTAATAGCTGCTTAAATGCCCCTAATGAGGCCGACTCCACTACCCTCTCCAGCAATGTATTCCACGCCCCAACCACACTCTGAGTAAAGAACCTACATCTGACGTCTCCCCTATATCTACCTCCACTCACTTTAAAACTATGCCCCCTCGTAAAAGCTACCTTAACCCTAGGAAAACGTCTCTGGCTGTCTACTCTGTCTGTACCTCTGATCATTTTGTACACCTCTATCAAGTCACCTCTCATCCTTCATCGTTCTGAAGAGAAAAGCCCTAGATCTCTCAACCTTTCCTTGGAAGACCTTCCCTCCATCCCAGGCAATTGCCTGGTAAACCTCGTCTGCGCCTTTTCCAATGCTTTCACATCTTTCCTGTCATGACGTGACCAGAACTGGACACAAGACTCCAGATGTGGCTGAACCAGGCTTTTGTATACATGGAGCATAATTTCACGGGTCTTGAACTCAATCCCTCTATTAATGAAAGCCAACATACCACCTGCCATCTTAACAACTCTATTCACTTGGGTGGCTGCTTTCAGAGAACTGTGCACATAAGCCCCAATATCCCTCTGCTTCTCCACACTGCCAAGAATCTTTCTGCTAACCTTGTATTCTGCTTTCAAGTTTTTCCTTCCAAAATGAATCACCTCACACTTTTTAGGGTTAACCTCCATCTGCCACTTCTCAGCCCAATTCTGCATTCTATCAACGTCCTTTTGTAACCTAGAACAGCCCTCCGCACTGTCTTCAACTCAACCCACCTTTGTGTCATCCGCGAACTTACGAATCCACCCTTCCACCCCTTCATCTAAATCATTTCCAAAAATCACAAATAGTAGAGGACCCAGAACAGACCCTTGTGGTACACCACTCGTAACTGAGCACCAAGTTAAATATTTTCCATCCGCTACCACCCTTTATCTTCCAAGGGTCAGCCAATTCTGAATCCAATCTGACACATTTCCTCCTATCCCATGCCTCCTTACCTTCTGCATGAGCGAACCACTGGCAACCTTACCAAATGCCTTAATTAAATCCATGTATACCACATCCACTGCTCTATCTTCATCCACGTGTTTGGTCACCTCTTAAAAGAATTCAATAAGGTTTGCGAGGCATGATCGACCCCTCACAAATCCATGCTGACTATCATGAGTCAAACTGTGCCTTTCCAAGTAATCATAAATCCTGTCTCTCAGAGCCCTTTCCACTAATTTGCACCACTGACATAAGATTAACTGGCCTATAATTGCCGGGGTTATACCTGTTTCCTTTTTTGAACAAGGGAATGGCTTCAATCTTCCGGCACTATGCCTGTGTATAGTGAGGACAAAAAGATCATTGCCAAAGGCCCTGCAATCTCTTCACTCGCTTCCCATAGAATCCTTGGATAAATCCCATCAGACCTGGTGGACTTATCTGTCTTCAAGTTCCTCAAAATACCTAGTACATCTTCCTTCTTAACATCCACTTCCTCTAGCCTAGCAACCTGTCCACACTTTTCTTCTCTACAACTAGGTCTCTCTCAGTTGTGAATACCGAAGAAAAGCATTCATTGAGGACCACTCCTACCTCTTTAGGCTCAGTGCACAAATACCCTTTATAATCCTCCATTAGCCCTACATTTTCTCTGGTAATTCTCTTATTCCTCACGTATGTGTAAAAAGCTTTGAAGTCTTCCTTGATCTTATCCGCGAAGGTTTTCTCATGCCCCCTTATAGGTCTCCTCAGTCGTTTCTTCAGCTCCTTCCTGGAAAACTTGTATCCCTCTGGAGCCTGTCCATTCCTTGTTTCCTAAACCTTATATAAGCCTCCTTCTTCCTCTTAACGGTCATTTGACCTCTCTTGAGAACCAAGGCTCCCTTACTCGACCACATCTTCCCTGCCTGCTCGGGACAAACATATTGAGCATACACAGTATGCATTCCTTAAACAATCTTCACATTTCAATAGTGCTCTTCCCTGGCAGCATCTGTCCCAATTTATGTTACCCAGCTCTTTCCTAACAGAATTGTAATTCCCTATCCCCCAATTATAAACCTTACCCTGCTGTATGTACCTATCCTTTTCCATGACTGTTGTACAAGTAAAGGCATGATCGCAACCACCAAAATGCACTCCCTATCAACAGATCTAACACTTGGCCCGGTTCAGTGCCAAGCAGCAAATCCAAAGTGGCCTCTCCTCATGTTGGTTCTTCTACACACTGTGTCAGGAATCCTTTCTGAGCACACTGGACAAAATCCACTCCATCTAAACTATTACAACTAAAATGTTTCCAACTAATATTTGGAAAGTTGAAATTGCCCATGACTACAACCCTGTGACTTCTGTACCTTTCCAGTATCTGCCTCCCAATCCACTCTTCCACTTCTCTACAACTGTTAGGGGGTCTGTAAAAAAAAATCCCAACAAAGTGACTGCTCCTTTCTTTGTTCCTGACCTCAACTCAAACTAACTCTGTAGACAGATCATTCTCGAACTGCCTTTCAATGGCTGCTATACTTGCCCTGACTAGCAATGCCATTCCACCACCTCCTTTACCACCCTCCCTACTTCTTTTAAAGCATCTAAATCCCGGAACTTCCAACAACCATTCCTGTCCCTGAGTTACCCAAGTTTCTGTAATGGCCACAATATCGTAGTTCCATGTATTGGCCCATGTTCTAAGTTCATCCGCCTTATTTCTGATACTTCTAGCATACACATCTCAAACCATCCCTGTGTCCACAATTTTGCTCCATTGATTGCATTTCTTTATTCACACCTCACTCCCTGTTGTGTCTGTTGGAAAGCTGGATTCCTCATCCTCTGAATTACAAATCCAGTTCTCCACCCCCTGCCAATCTAGTTTAAACCATCCTGTACAGCTCCAGCAAACTGCCTTCCCAACACCCTTCAACCTTTCCGGTTCAGATGCAACCTATCCTTACTGTACAGATCCCACCTTCCTCAGAATGTCCTCCAATTATCCACATAATGGAAGCCCTCCCTCCTACACCAGGCCTGTACCCATGTGTTTAGCTGCACTCGCTTCCTACTTCTTACCTCCTTATCATGTGGCACTGGTAGTAATCCAGAGATAACTACCCTGTTTGTCCTGGACTTCAGCTTCCAACCTAATTCGCTGTACTCGTTTTTTCACATTCTAAGTCCTTTTTCTACCTACGTCATTGGTTATTGTATTGAAATTTTACCACCAACATGGTGGGGCCAAGCCCATGCCCTTAGAAGAGTATCCTGGGTTTCTGAATTACTATGCCAGCCCCATTACTGCAATGCCACCTCCCCACATATACATTTTATATGATTTTTTTGTTACTGAAAGAAATTAAAAGCAGTGTGAGTTATATCAGACAGCATTTATTTTTACTGACGGGACATATATTCTACAAAATGGGACTGTGCACTTGAAAACACAATTTTCAAGGCTGACACTGCAGTGTTGTTAAAGGTGTCATTGTATGGATGAGACATTAAGCAGAGAACCTATCTGTCCTCTCAGGTGGATGTGAACAATTCCATGGCAGTGTTTTGAAGAAGGGTAGGGGAATTACATCAGTTGTCCTGGCCAACATTTATCTCTCAACATCATAACACCAGGTAAGCAAGTGATTATCAGACTGGCATTTGTGGGAGCTCACTGTTTGCAAATTGTCTGCCACCTTTCATTCATTACAGCAGTGAAAGCCGAGTCAATAATATATTCAAGAGAGATTTTTGATTAACAAGAGACCTGAGTTTTATGGGAGAGGCAAAAAGTAGAGTTACGGTACAATCAAATTAGCCACAATTTATTGCCTTAGGCAGATTAGGCTTGAAAGGACAAAATGGCTTTTTCCTGCCCCCTATTTCTTATATTCTTAAGGCTGACAGCACTGTTTGCACCAGCTATCAAGTCATCTCCCTGCTGAACAACGTGGGAAACATTTTTATGTCTGGTGCCCTTGTAAGACTGAGCTGAACAGAATTGATGAGATCTTCTCAAAAGACATGCTTAAACAAAAGAAGCCACAATATATTGCCTGCATCGATTTTAAAGAAACATTCAACACTGTGAACAGAAGGTGGTCGGTTTTAGCAGTTGGAGAAATTTGGTCAGCCCATGAAAACTGCTCAGTGTGATTTCTATCTTTGTGACTGCATGCTTGGTAAGGTCAGCAATGGTGGAGGAACCTCAGAACTGTCTAGGATCCAGGGTAGGAACAAACAGTATCGAATTCTCTCTCCAACATCTATTAGCATACTCTATGCTTTTTTGTTCTCATATGCCTTCAGGTCATTTGGAAGGTATCCACTTTCAATCCAGACCATGATAGAAGCTTTTTAGCCCCGTTCATTTGAGATCTACGAGATAGGAGTGCCAAATCCTCATCATATAGTTGCTGTACACTGATGCTGACTCTCTAGTATTGCAATCTAATAAAAATCTTCACTGCAATTGGACACAGATTCTCACAACTATAAAAAGCGAATTTTGGCCATTACATAACAAAGGCAAAATATTGTTATATTGTCACCCCTTTTTATGGACAATGTGATGCTGGAGATTGTTAAAAGCTTCATCTAACACGGCTCTAAAGTCAAAGGCAAACTGTTACAAGATGCTGAAATCAACTGGTGCATTGCAAGATCCACAGCTGTTACATCCAAGATGAGTGCGAGAATGTGGAAGAGCAATACCTGATTGAGATCCCGATACAGGAGACATTTTAAAGTACCACATCAAAGATTATAGCTGAAGATGAAAGCTTATGGTATAAAGGGTAGTATGCTACCTTAATTGGATAATTAGCTGTACTCATAGTAGTGGTAATAGTAGTCATAAATGGGCCTTTTCAGCTTGGCATTATGTAATGTGTGTGTGCTATTACGATCACTGCTGGGATCTCGGGTGTTTACCATTGATATCAATGACATGGATCAAAGGATGGAACATATGATTACCAAATTTATTAATCACATAGAGATAGATAGGAAAGTAAATTGAAACACAGTGAGGCTACAAAAAGAGAAAGATATGTTAAGTGGGCAAATTCTGTTCAGAGATGGGTAGGGTATGATTTGATAAAAAAAAAACAAGATTCTGAAGTGTATTGACAGGGTAGATTTGAAAATAAAGTTTCTTCTTAAAGGGTAATCAAGAACTAGGGGTCACTGTTTCAAAATCAGGGATTGCCAATTTACTTCAGAGATGAGGCAACGTTTTTCTCTTGGAGAACTGAGAATTTTTGGAACTCTCTTCCTGAATAGGTAATGAGAGCAAAGTACTTGAATACCTTTCAGTTAGAGTTGGATAGATTCTTATTAAACAACATTGAAGTATTATCAACAATAGGCAAAAATGCAGATTTCAGGTTATAATCAGAAGCGCCATGGTTTTAATGAATATCAGAGCAAGCTCGAGAGACTGAATGGCCTACTCCTCCTTATGTGTATTTCCATATGCAACACTAAACTGTGAATTTTTCTATGTTTCATTCACAGCACGCTCCTCTAAAGTTGGGCAACATATGATTGGTAAGATAAAATGGTGAACATTTTCTAACTTCACTATCTCACATATATCCTTGACATCCCATGGCATAACAAGGTCACCAGTTCAGAGTTCATGAAGTATATTAATGCCATCAGACACTCTCAATGCTAATCAGATGATATTTGTGCTGGGTTGGCCATGAGGGATTATTGGACGGATGACAGGCATACTCAAAGCCTTCTGCATAATGACTGGTCACTGGGTCATGATCTTTTGAGCCTCCACGTTTCTGCTAAGGTCTGGAGCGCAGATACAATGCAGCCCATTCCTTGACCAGAACCATGACGAAACAGGCAATAGGCTACTGAAAGGTGGCGTTCTGCTGTTTGGATTGGTCTGGGGGTGACATTATAGACACTCCTGACAGACGGTGTCACATAATTATACCACACTGTTCTCTACAAAACTGGAGAAGTCAGAAAAAGGATCTTATGGATGATGAAGAACTGGGAGAGCAGGAGTAGGTTTCTGAGGAAGGAGGTGAGGACTTTGTACAGGAGGAGTATCACTTTCTGCATGATACGGCACAGCAGCTTCAGACATTATAAGCCTGACAGGACGTGATTAACATTTGGTTCCAGGAGATGATAGCTGGATGCAATGCTAATTAATTCATAACAAAATTGTTGGTGTTTAACATGCAAGAGGTTTACTTCAGTTCTAAAAGGCCAAGTAGAGTTTCTGATTGTTTGATTGCTTTTGGTGTTTTGAATGTAGGTGAATATTTTGAACCATTTGAAGTGTTCCCTGTATCTATTCATCCTACATTGAACAATGATCACAGGTTGGGCTGAAGTGAACATTGGAGAAGGAGTAGCTTTAACTAAAGGAAAGTTGTAAGAGGAAATGTGGCTAAGGAAAGGTAAGCTGAGCAACTTGGTGCTTAAACAGCAATTGTGGTAGGAAAGTGCAGTTCTATGTGCAAGGAAGTGCCAACAATGCCATGCACATTCAATGAGAAGCATTGTTGTGGGGCTGCTGTATGACTATGCTGACATGGAAGGGCAACTTAGGACTGTCAAAATTTGCCCAAGTGCACCCCGGAGGGGTCAAAATGGTGTCAATGCCAGGGATCTTCAAATATTTCAGCATGGCAACACTTCTAGCTGCAGTGAGTGGGGTGAGTCAAGCTAGCATCAGATGAGATAGGTATCACAAGGGTTTTGGTTGGTAGTTAATGAGATAACATTCACGTCACACAAATGCAAGGCAATGACCAGCTCCAATAAGAGACAATGTAACCATCATTTCTTGTCATTTAATGGTGTTACTATCACTGAATCCCACACTATCATCATGTTGGGAGTTACCATTTACCAGAAACTCAACTGGACTCACTACATAAACATAATGGCCACAAAAGTAAGTCAGAGGCTGGGAATACAGTAGTAAATAACCAACTTCCTGACTCCTGAAACCTGACCACCATCTAAAACAGAAATCAGGAGTGTGATTGAAAATTCCCCACTTGCCTGGACGGGGGGAGCTCTGGCAACACTCAAGAAGCTACACATTGTCTGTGATAAAGCAGCCCACTAGATTGGCACTACATCTGCAAGCAACCACTCCCTCCACCATTGATGCGTACTATCTACAAGATGCATTGCATAGATTCACCAAAGATCCTTAAACAGCACTTCCAAACCCACAACCACTTCCACCTAGAAAGGCAAGGGAAGTGGATAGATGTGAACACCATCACCAGTAAGTTCCCCTTCTCGTCATTCACAATCCTGAGTTGGAAATATATTACCTATGTGCCAGTGTTCAGCATTCAGTACAGTATAGAGTCATATTTTGAAAGCCAAGCCTGAGAAGCGGTCTTGACTGCTTTACCCTCAGCTAGTGTGTCATGAACACAAGCTCATAATGTGGCGTCAAGTATCTCTAATTAGACAGTAAACACGCATGTGAGGGCACATTTGTACAACTCATGAAGATTGAACATGAAGGAATCCTCTGTCAGATATATCCCCAGAAGTAAAGAGGCCTCATGTTCCAAAACTAAGGTGGGAAAATGCATCATTATGTTTGTGTTTGATGACTTTCCCTCAGGACAGTTTTTATTCAAGATCATCAACTTGAAACATTGACTCTGTGTTTTTCTTGTTGAATTTTGTGTTGAAGTTTATTAGTGACATGATGAATGAGCACAGCAAGTGTTGGGAAGCCTGAGCACTGTTTTCCAGGAACATATTGTATTCAACCGTGCAGCTCATGTTTCACTGCGCAGGTGCCTATCATGTGGAACTTGGAACTACAAACACTTTGCCTCAGCCTGCTGCTATTTCTGTCGACTTTTCTAGAGCTTTTAATTTCTTTACATTTCTTCATATCCATGTGCTCACTTACTTAATTGACAGAGTGAACTGTTCTTTTCTCTGTGGATCCAATGCCTGGATTATCTATGATGCTACATTCTGCTCATATTCTTACATTGGGTTAAGGTCAAAAAGTGTGTATATTGTTAGGTTATGTATGTGACCAATGATTTTTCATCTTTTCATTATTCTTTCGGCCCCTGGCATGTCAGCACACTATATTTCCTCTACTTAATGGTGATAAATCACTCTTGCAAGCTAATACGTCATTCTTCAAAGATGGTACACTGTTTAGCAAAGAAAGTGGGGAAAGAATCAGCAACACAGGACATCTATGTCAGACCTGTTTAGTCTCCTTTAACCAGACTTAGTTCTGGTCCAACAGGAGTTTGTTCATTTTAGATTGTCATCTCTGAAGGAAATTGCCCACCATTGATTCAGAAATGAGTGGATGAGTAAATTCTTAACATTTTGACCTCAATGCTAAAGACCTCTCAACTTCACCCAATGACTTATGCTTTTCCATTGAGAAGATACTACATACCTTTTGCAGATCTTCCTATACTTCTTGTGTTTACAAAAATAGCTAAAGTTTGAGTTTATTGTAGACACAGTCTAATTATGTGAACTTTAATATTGCTGCCTTTTTTTGACGGGTAAGTGTCCCCAAAAAGCCGGCATTTATTGTCCATCCCTGACTGTCCTTGAGAAGGTGTTAAGCTTTCTTTACCAATTTCTTTAACAGTTCTAGTCTGTGTGGTATAGCTACTCGCATATTGCAAGTTCAGCACGTGGCTGCAGTCAAAATGAAGATGTTGCAAAATAATTCCGCATCAAATTGGAGAGTGATTTTGAGAGGAACTTACTGGAAATGGTATTATTGTGTGCCTGCTGCCTTTATTCTTGGAGGTTGTTACCTACACCCCACAGTTACTCAGCTCCAGTCAGAACTAAAGAACATTGTCATGTGTTACAACTGAGCAGGGAGAATTTATTAAGAAGTTATGTGCTCTGTGAAAAACCAAAACAAATGTGAACAAGCTCACAAATCTCGCTGATGACTCACCCCTCAAAAAGACAGTATCCCCAAGTAACACAGCTCAATTATAATACATTACAATTGAAAAGTTTTCAGTTTTGGAAAGTGCTATCGAGTGTTGTGTATCAGGCTGTTGCACTGTTACTTGTTGATCATGCATATTATGGCTGTAATGTACTGGTGGTGGAAGGAGGGGAGGGTTGTGGTGATAGATGGTATGCCAAACAAATGGACTTTTTTTTGTGGACTGGGTTGAATTTCTTGACTGTTGTTGCATCTGTACTCATCCAGATCAATGCAAAACATTTCATCACATTGCTAACTCGTACCTTTTGGATGGTGGGCCAATTTTGGGAAGACAGAAGATGAGTTACTCATCATAGAATCCACAAGCACAGACCTTTCCTCATAGCTACATATGTATGCAGCTGATTCAATTAAGTTTCTGGTCACTGGTAATCCCAGGAATATTGACAGTGAGGAATTCCATAATTGTAATGCTGCTGAATATCAAGGGGAAATGGTTGGATTGTTTCTTGTTGATTACTTCTTGGCACTTGTTTAATGCGAATGATACCTCTCGTTTATCAATACAAATCTGAATATTGTCCAGGTTTTTCTACTTGAGGATACAGAATGCTTCATTATCTGAAGACTTTCAACTCAAACTGAACACTTTGGGGGCTGTCGCAGAAAGTGCTAAAAAAAACGCACAAAAGAACATGAAAGAACTCTGCTCTGAATTGTAAAAAGGACAGGAAATGAGGATAAAAACTACAGCAAAAACTGCAAAATCGGTGAAAAGAGACTTACCAGGAATACTAACAAGCATTTTTGCTATTATATCAATATTTATGTTGCTAAGACTCACTTCTTAGACTCCCATAGCATTTTTATAATATTTTCAATTTATTTTTATAACTTACATTGGTTTATGTATAGCTGTTACAATTTTTGATTGCTATCACAGAACAGCAACAAATAGCGCTTTATAACATCTTGTTAGGTCTAGGAACTTTTAGTAATTGCTTTTCCCAGACAAATTCTCCTTGTGAACTAGCTAAAGTCAAGCTTTATCTTACCTAACCTTTTGGTACAGCAAGTGCAATAGTATTTAAAGAAGATCCCAAGAGGGGTCAGAGAGATGTCCATTATAAAGGATTGAAAGTCGCTATCTATTGATCTGAAGGAATATATGAGTTGAAAGAGCATATAAAACATCTTGAAAAGAATCATGTAAAACTGATGGATTAGGATAGGTAAAAGGAACAGGAAATGAAGACAAAACCCATAGCAAGAACTACAAATAGGGAAAGTAAGAAGAAACTTACTCTGAATATCTACACAAATCATTTTTGTAACTGTTTTAGTGGAAAATGAGTAGTCATGAGCAGTACATAGCCTTTAAAAAGAGCTTGGGTAGACATCCACTAATCCTGTGAAAATAATAAGGCACAATAGGACCACAACACACTCATGTAAACATAAATAAAAATATTTAATATGAAAACGGCACTAAGTTTTGACAAATTCTAGTATCTGATGATTGCTAAGCCAGGATGTAAAGAAGGGGTGAGAAATTTGTAATGTTTTAGGCTTAATCTACCCACCTGCCCCAATTCAGGAATTGCCTTTGTGTTTGGAAAGCTGCAATAGTAATTCCATATTGAAGAAAGGTGAGTGGAGAAAACTAGGAAACTGTAGATTAGAAAGGGTAACATCTGTAATGTAAGTTATTGGAACCTATCATCATCACCAGCAGCCCTTGCAGAGGGCAATGACTCTTTTCTACTCTCAGGGTGAGCCCATAGGTTGTTGTACAGACTAATGTGGCTCCCGCAGGCTCTGTTACACTTGGGGCAGGTGTGGTCACAGAATGGGGTGGGTGGGACATTGGTGTGGCAGCGCATTCCTTTTGCTGTTTTCATCTGGCCTCCATTTCTTCCCGATAGTAAGTCTCGAGATGCTCGTGCCTTTCCAGATGCTCCTCCTCCACTTTGGATCATCTTGGGCCACTCATTCCCGAGTGCCTATGGGAACGCCATGCTTTGCCAGTAAGGCATTGAAGATATCACTGAAGCGTGTTCTCTGTCCACCTTAGACTCTATAATTAAAGACAAATTGACTGAAAACTTAGTGAAGTTTGAACGAATTACAATAAACCAAAATGAAATTGTAAGGGCAAGTCATGCCTCAGTTAAGGAGTTGGGCAAAGAAGTCGAAATTGACATTTCATATAATACTGAAGGAATGCTCTAATTGCTGTTTTTTTGGATAAGCTATCAAATCAAGCCCACATCTTAGTTGGACACAAAAGAACCCATGAAAATTTTTGAAGGCAATCCTGGCCCATAGTCTCCTAGCTAATATTTATCCCTATAAGAACTTCAAAATAACATGATCTCTGGCAATGTCTGAAGGGAAGATAGGAGCGGCTGAATAGTTGTCGTAAAGCAGCTTTTTCTTTCGAGCTTTCTCAATACCAAAGGCATCTTTCAAAGATTAGAACTGGTCGAGGTAGAAGCTATAAGCAATGCCATAGCACTGTGGGAAAGGGGGTTGCTTGACAGGGAGACAATGATTGAGAAAGATTATTAGCAGGGCGATTGGATCACTTTTCTACTGCAAGTTTAAATGGAAGTCCTGAATGGTCCTTACCATTCATGGCAAGTAAAGGAACTTAAAGCAGCTACACAGTGTCTTACAAATGGAGGAAGATCAACTGGGTGTCATGTTGCATGCTCAAATTAATTTCATGGTGGAAAAAAAAATGAATGACATGGATTAAAAAGCAGGTTAAAATGTACAATATTGTAGTATTGGAAAGAGAGGGGCAATTAGATTGGAATGTTGAAAATACAGCTGTAGGGGAGGAGTAGCACAGAAATGAGATCAGATTTTTCAGCATTGAGGTTGTTCTGAGGGACAAGCACATCTTCGAAGGATGAGGGAGGATCTCATTGAATACTGATAGGCTTGAAGAGAGAGGATGTAGAGAAGTTGTTTCCACCAGTAGGAAAGATTAGGACCCGAGGGCACAGTCTCAGAGTGAAGGGATGACACTTAAGAGCTGAGAAAAGAAAGGATTTCTTTCATCCAGAGAATGGTGAAACTGTAGAACTTATTGCTGTAAAATGCTGTGGAGGCCAAGTCATTGAGAGCCTTTAAGACAGAGACAGATAGCTTCTTGATTAGTAAAGGGATCAAAGGTTATGGGAAGAAGGCAGGATAATGGGTTTGAGAAACCCACCAGTCATGATGAAATGGTAAAACAGGCTTAATGACCCAAATGGCCAAATTCTGCCCATATCATATGGTCTTATGTACAATGGTTTAGTTTCCTTACAGAAATATTAACTCAAGTAGTGAGTAAAGGTTAAAATTAATATTTTGGAGGAAAATGAAAAGAAGGTGGAGAAGAAAACCTAAGGGGGCAAGTGTCATTTAAATGCACAAATACTAAGGATCTGGAAAGATTGAAGCACTAAAAGTGAGAAAAGAATAAACAAAATTGTGACAGACAATAGAAGAAAGATCTTGACAATGCAAATAAATTCATACAAAAGTGGAAGAATGTTATGAAGCAAATCAGTTGAAATAAAATTCCGAATGACGCTTGTCAATTTCTACACTCACAATTATTGGCTTTCTACGCTAGTTTCTTCAGAAATTTGTGGTAGAAGCAGGCATAGAAGGTGACAAATCTAACTTTAGAATCAAATTGATTAACGCCTGCTAATTTGAAGTCAATATAGCCTGCTACTGAAACAATGCATTATGTTTTGTTATTTTCCATGTTAAGAGAAAGATTGTGGAATAATTAAAGTTCTTTTGTGACAGAGGTGACTGCAAATTTATGCAACGCAATGCACAAATTAAGGGGACTTTTTTGCGACAAATCTGGATCACACTGATATATGAAGAGATGGAGAGCAGTAAAAATAAGGTCTTAGATGAAAGGAGGTTCTACTTACACAAAGAACATCAACATTACCTCAGATTCAATGACCCAGATTTTTCGATCAGTAGTGAGTGAAGGAAACTTGTTGTCAACCCCAAAATATATCTCACAGAGGGATCTAACATTCAAGAGTGACATTTCTAACTCCACTGCCAGCGTTTGAAGCATCCTTTACTGGAAAGTTCCTATTGTAAAGTTGGAGTGATGTTGTCATTTTGACTAGGCAGCTAATTACATCAAAGGAATTTCATGGGCAGCCAAACAGTAAACAAAACAGAGTCAAATCACTTCTTTTTATATCATGAGTGAATTAAAGATTGAAACATGCATATGGGGTCGTGTAAAACCAAAAAAAAACCCTTTAAACATTTAACGTTTTTTAAGAGCTCTACTAATTAATTATTTAACATCATTCCATGAATTTAAAATTGTTTTTCCATGGCAGTGGGCAGTTTAGTTCAGAAAGTGTTATGAATCACATCACAGTTACATCTCATTGAACAATGTGTAAGTTTTTTAAAGGAATTTCCAAGTGATGGTGAGGATAGAAACATTGAAAATTGCACTGATTTCTGTGATTCTTGGTTCTGCAGAGAAGCTACAGCTGTAACGCACATCAAAACACAGTCTGTGTTAGAGCCTTGGGTGGAGATTTCTGAACTCTACCACCAAAACCTGACTGCCTGGTCCCAGCACATCAAAAATAACAATTTATCTGCAAGGTGGCTTCAATATGGAAGTGCCTTCTCCTTGCAAATTCACAATGGCCAATTCTTTTGATGCCAAATATTCTGATTGGGCCAAAACATTGAGAAGTAGCCCACTTTCAGGTTTCAATGCTTTCAATACACTGTAGTCTGTTGTCAAGACCAACATTGACTACTTGTCCATTCTATCAAATGGCTGGACCACATGTCCATTTTTAACCAGTGGTAGCTAACTAGGCATACTGCTAGGAGCTACAGCTCATTAAGGATTGTGAGATGTCTCTCAGAGGGCAATCAACCAAGACAATAGTTTTGGCTTGTTCCATGGATAACACAGTTCACCATTTCAACATCAGCTGATGACCCGACTGTGTCATTGTGGACAGAGAAAAACAGTAGGTTAAACGAAGCATCATTGTTTCTGGACAAACCATTTCCATTTTATTGACCTGCTTTGGTTGTCTGGAGAGCAACAATAGAGACTAGCAAGGGTGTCAAGAATTATAGTGTCTGGTTGCATACTGAGCTGAATGGTCAAGGCAATGGTTCCATCCACACAGCTGAGGCTGCACCCAAAAGAAACCGTTAAGAGTGTTGTTGCATAATTAATTTGGGATAGTATTAAAAGCAAGAAATGTCAAGCATAATTTAGCTAGTTACTTTTGAGAAAATTGCATGTTTTATTTTGTTACATAGAACAAACCACTTTTTAATGCCTGGAACCACACAACAATGTTTGATTTCTGTTTTACATATTTTACAAAGCACTTTATAAAAACACTGGACAGTAAAAGTTTCTCTATAGCTTCTGAATCAGGTCGAATGGTATTAATGACATGCCCCCCTTTACAGTGAAAGAAGTGTGCCAGAAAAAGTGACACAACATCCAAAGGGAATGACACACCATAGAACATAGAACATAACAGCGCAGTACAGGCCCTTCAGCCGTCGATGTTGTGCCAGCCTGTCATACCGATCTCAAGCCCATCTAACCTACACTATTCCATGTATGTCCATATGCTTATCCAAAGATGTACTTATCATAGGTGTACTTAAATAAAGTAGTATATCAAATGAAAGGAAAGTGTAGATTAAATTAATTCATTGACAGCTTTCTCTTAGAGAAATATATGCCCTTAAAGCATTTTTAAAAAGGGAACTGAATTGGATAATTTGGCCACCACCAGGAACTTTGGGGTCAAATGGGCTCAGAACCACACCCCAACTCCACCCACTTTTCACCTTTGTAGAATAGCACCTGGAAGTGAAGAATGTTTGGCACAATTTTGGAACACCTATATGAGTATGCAGAGTGATTGTTATGTCTGAAATAACTAACGTGAGGGAATGCATGGTTAAAAGACATGGAACAAAGCATCTTAGGTATATACATCTACTTGAAAAAATGGTTAAGGAGGCCTGAAAAGCAAGAAAACATTTTCTAAATGATAAAACACTGACACATAATCTATAGAGATGTTATTTTTTAAAATACTCAGTGGTACTAATGAAAATCAAAGTAAAAATAATTCTACATTGTGAAAGTTAAAGGATAAGGGAAATTTACTTAATGTCCACATTTGGAGATGGAGAAAGGAGAGCTGGAGAGTCTTTTAAGTCCAAGCACAATCTGTTTCTAAATATGTGCTAAAAGTTCTCAAAGAATAATAATATAATTTCAATACTCAATGAAAGAGAAGAGAGGGACCAATTTGATAACTTAGTGTATAGGAAAAAGAAAAGAAAAAGCAGGGAGATGAAGGGAAGGAATACAATTGCCCAATTCCACCTTCTGCTTCCGACCCACTGAAACAATTGTGATGAGAAGTTCCATACACAACACCAACACACAGCATGTCACTCCACATAGACTGAGGTACTCAATGCCAAATCTCAGTTTGACAACCCAATCGTCTTTTTGTGTCTAAGTCTCAGATCAATCTTAGGTATGGGCAGTTTCTCGGTAAGCACATCTGATTAAATGTATTCAACACATCAAAGAAACAGAAGAAGAAATTCAAAAGCTACGAGAGAGAGCTTAGTATCGTCTGGTTTATAACGTGAGTCAAACTCATTAGTTGTGGTCCCTCGAGGTTTAACATTAACAGTTCTATAGTTTTAGTGTAAGATTTTTGATGGAGATAAGGTAACAGAAAAGTCACAGTAGTCCTCCTGGAGGGGCCGCTGTACCATCAGAGAGATATGAGTGTTGGCAGTTCAACCTCAGGTTCACTACACCTCACGCACGGGTAAGAGGTTGAGAAGGTGAGCCTGTCATGGTAACTTCATTCAGTGCAGAAATTGAACCCATGTTAGGGGCAACACTCAGCATTGCAATCCAGATGTCTTGCCAAGTAAGCTAAGATGGGTGGCACAGTGGCTCAGTGGTTAACACTGCTGCCTCACAGCACCAGTGGCCTGGGTTCAATTCCACCCTCGGGTGACTGTCTGTGTGGAGTTTGCACATTCTCTCTGTGTCTACATGAGTTTCCTCCAGTTTCCTCCCACAATCCAAAGATCTGCAGGCTTGGATGATTGGCTATGCTAAATTGCCCATAGTGTTCGGGAATGTGTAGGCTAGATGGATTATTGGGGGATGGGTCTGGGGGGGAATGCTCTGATGGTCAGTGTGGACTTGTTGGGCTGAAGGTCCTGTTTACACATTGTAGGGATTCTATGATCTAAGATGGATAATGCTGCAGCATAGGAAGCGATCTCAGGTTTTACATTTGCCTGCAGTGAATACAGTTCAGACACCACTCCAGCAGAATAACAATGATGATGAAGGAAAGTCTCTTCTAATTACTAAGGTAGCAGACATGTGCTCATATTCTTGATACCCAGATTGAGCCTAGTATCTCACTGCATTAGAAGGTTCTTCTCCATATTGAAATGATGTTCCTTACATAATTTACACAGACCAGCTTGAAAAACTGTGTAAAACAATAAGTTTTCAATAACATAGAGATGCAAAAGTCTATGCAAAATGTAAGAAGTACACATTTGTTTAATACAGCAAGAATGTTTCAGAAATAGTCAGAACTGCCAATGCTGGAGAATATGAGATAACTAGGTGTAGAGCTGGATGAACACAGCAGACCAAACTGCATCTTAGGAGCACAAAAGCTGACATTTCAGGTCTAGAACTTTCTTCAGAAATGGGGGAGGGGAAGAGGATTCTGAAATAAATAGGGAGAGAGGGGGAAGTGGATTGAAGATGGATAAAGGAGCAGATAGGTGGACAGGAGACAGACAGGTCACAGAGGCAGGGTTGGAGCAGTAAAACTGAGTGTAGGTGGGCAGTTAGGGAGGGAATAGATTGGTGCAGGGAGGACGGACAGGTCAAGGAAGCGGGATGGGGCTAGTAGGTAGGAGATGGGGGTGGGGCTTGAGATGGGTGGAGTGGATAGGTGGGAGGACAGGTTAGGCAGACAGTGTCAAGCTGAGTTGGTTTTGGAATACAGTTGGGCAAGGGAAGATTGAAGCTTGTGAAGTCCACATTGATACCATTGGGCTGCAGGGCTCCCAAATGAAAATGCAGATGTTGTTCTTGCAACCTTCAGGTGGCATCATTGTGGCACTGCAGGGGGCCCAGGATGGACATGCTATCCAAGAAGTGCAAGGGGGAGTTGAAATGTTTCGCGACTGGGAGGTGTAGTCGTTTGTTGTGAACCGAGCTTCGGTATTCCACAAAGTGGCCCCCAAGCTTCCGCTTGGTTTCCCCGATATAGAGGAGGCCACACCGGGAACAGTGGATACAGTATACCACATTAGCAGATGTGCAGATGAACATCTGTTTGGTGTGTAAGGTCTTCTTAGGGCCTGGTTATGGGGTTAGCGGGGCAGGCCTAGCGGCAGTTGCAGGGAAAAGTGTCGGGAGTGAAGGGGCTGGTAGGGAGTGTGGAGCAGACAAGGGAGTAATGGAGAGGGCGGTCCCTCCAGAAAGCAGATAGGGTGGGAAGGGAATAATGTCTTTGGTAGTAGGGTCAGATTGCAGATGGTGGAAGTGTCGGAGGATGATACATTGGATCCAGAGTTTAGTGAGGTGGTACGTGAGGATGAGGGTGATTCTGTTTTGGTTGTTATTTGCGGGGAGTGGGTATGATAGATGAGTTGTGGGAAATGCAAGAGACACAGTCGGGGGTGTTTTCGAACACTGTGGAGGGAAAGTTGTGGTCCTTGAAAAACGAGGACATCTGGGATGTTCGGGATTGGAATCTCGGGTGCAAATGCGATGGAGGCAAAGGAATGGGAATTGGGGATGGCTTTTTTGCAAGAGGGTGGGTGAGAGGAGGTGTATTCTAGGTAGCTGTTGTAATCAGTAGGCATGAAATGGATAGTGGTTCCTAGGTGGTTGCCAGAGATGGAAACAGAGAAGTCCAGGAAGGAGAGGTATCGGAGATGGCCCAGGTGAACTTAAGGTTGGGGTGGAAGACATCAGTGAAGTGGATGAACTGTTTGAACTCCTCATGGGAGCATGAGGCGGCGCCAATACAGTCCTCAATGTAATGGAGGAAGAGGTGGGGGATAGGGCCAATGTAGATGCGGAAGAGGGATTGTTCCATATATCCTACAAAGAGGCAGGCATAGCTTGGGCCCATGGGGGTATCCATGGCCACACTCTTTTGTCTGTAGGAAGTAGGAGGAATTGAAGGAGAGGTTGTTAAGAGTGAGGATGAGTTCAGCTAAGCAGATAGAGGCGTCAGTGGAGGGGGACTGGTCGGGCCTACGGGACAGGAAGAAGTGAAGGGCCTTTAGGCCATCTGCATGGGGAATGCAAGTGTATAGGGTCTGGGCGTCCATGGTAAAGATGAGGTGTTGGGGACTAGGGAATCGGAAGTTTTGGAGGAGGTGGAAGGCATTGGTGATGTCACAGACATAAATGGGGAGTTCTTGGACCAAGGAGGAGAAAATGGTGTTGAGATAAGTGGAGGTAAGTTCAGTGGGGCAGGATCAGGCGGAGACAATAGGTCGACCAGGAGAGTTGGGTTTGTGGATTTTGGAAAGGAGATACAAGTGGGTGGTGCGGGGTTGGGGAACAATGAGGTTGGAGGCTGTGGGTGGGTGGTCACCTGAAGTGATGAGGTTGTGGATGTTTTGGGAGATGATGGTTTGATGGTCGGGGTGGGGGCATGATCAAGGAGGCGGTAGGAGGAGGTGTCAGATAGCTAGCGTCTGGCCTCGGCGATGTAGAGGTCGCTGCACCATACTACAACTGTGCCTTCCTTGTCTGGGGGTTTTATTAGCGAGATTGGGATTGGGCCGGAGGGTGTGGATGGCTGCATGTTCTGTGAGGGAGTAGTTGGAGTGGGTGAGAGGGGTGGAGAGGGTGAGGCGATTGATGTCTCGACGGCAGTTGGAGATAAGAGCTCGAGGGAGGGTAGGAGGCCTTCCAGCACTGTTTTATGGATTCTGCTGATGGAAACACCGTTAACTTTGTTGCATTAAAATGTGTCAACTTGTAAAGCAGTTTTTCATTGTTCCCTGATCTTCAAGATTCAAGCATAACCTTGTTATGACATGGTATTGTGCATGAATTCCTTCATCAAGAATCAAAGCAATATGTACCTTTGTGGCTTAATATCCTTGCAGTCATAACATACAAGTCAAAAAACCACAACAATTAAATGTTTCAGGTTGTGTTTTTACCCAAATTGAACTTCGGCGCTAAGAGGAAAAAAAAATTACAGACTCCACTGATGACATATTAATTATATCGTATCAAACAAAACACACTAAATCTCAGACAAAGGAAAATAAAATATAATGGGTGGAATTTTCTCATTATTCATTTGAAGCGCTTTGCAGAGAGATTCTTATTGCCCAGTAGGTTATAGTCCAGAGGAAGAATGTCATGCAATCTTCTGTTTTTCACCATATTCATTATGCAGCTGGACTTTTGGATGTTTTCTCAAGGATCGGCCCAGACAGAGGACTGTGGCACTGCTGGATTGCTTGTCATTGATGTTGCTAGAGACACAGTTAAAGCCCAGCTCCACACCACTTCAGACACAACAAGCTAGTGGCTACCCATCACACTGGAATGCTTGACCATTTTCACCAAGGACATCACTCAGAGGAAAGGAAAACCTCATTTCAAGAACAGGGACCTGGAAGTCCTAGTGGATGGGATGGTGGAGAGTAAGGCAGTCCTTCTCTTGAGAAGAGCACAGCACAAGACCAGGACTGCCTGCAATCAAAAGCCTCAGTCAGTGCTATGCCCAGAGTGAAAAGCTATACCCAAGCAGTGCGGGGAGAAGGTAAATAATCTTCTGCCCAGCATAATGATAAGAGTCACCATCTTTCCTCTGTCAACTCACTCAACAGGACCACCACTGACACTAACTTTGCAACTGCACATGCCTCTCAACTAAGTTCCGGGGTTACAACTTTCACTATTGCATGAATCATGTCAAATCAAAAGGCCTGTAATTACATTATCCTCCCAAACTATTCATCCTGCCTGCTTTCTGCAATTTTTGTTCACATTGTGCCTGTCCTGCATCTCCACAAGCTGTTCTTCCATCCACGTTCATCTATTCAACCCCTACCTTTGTCTCATTTTGGGAGAAAATGGCCAAAACCCCAAACTATTACCTATAAGACAATCAGACTGACTTATCAGTAATTCCAGAACAATCACACATTGAACTCCTGGACTGACCATAAGCCATGACATGGAGTTTGACAGAAACTGACTGTGGCTAACTCCTTGAAATGGAATTGGACAAGCCCCTTGACTGACTGCGGAGGTAGCCTTTGATTGACCATAGTCGTTCTATCCTGTTAATGACAGTTCCCCTTTGATGTTTGTTTGTAGCACATGCAGTGCATATCCTGCATAAAGTGCCAGCACATGCTGCAAGTGAGACACTGATGGTGCACAAGGCCATGCAATATGTCTACCCACTTGGCTGTTCAGTGATCCTCAATGTAACAAGTTATCTGCCTCGCCCTCCGCATTGAAAAACAATGCAAGCCATATAAAGGTTGGCAACCTTTAACTGAGTATGGAAGACTTTACGTGCTAAAATAGCAATGTGACCCACACAGACTAATGGCCAATGCTGAAGTCAGTGACTGTATATTGAGAAAGCATACAAATTATACAGGGGCTGGCAACCTACAAATAAGTGAGAAAGCAAGTGAACACTAAAGAAATGAGTTAAGAGTTATCAGATGTATCCTGTGCAGGTACACGTGTTACAATTGTGCCCCTGCATGCAAAGTGACCTGGTAGAAAGGTACATGTGTTCCTGAACCCCAAAGAAAGTGTTCAAAAGCTTAAGTCCTCTCTGAGTAGTTCAGAGACCAGGCACGGTGTTGCAGTAGGACTCCTGGTTCGCTGAGGTTGCTTTGGGTGGATGAAAGGGATGGAGGAGGATGGTAGTCTTGAAGAATACAGGGATGTTGTTCTGGAGAAACAGTTGGATTAAGGACAGGTGAAGCATTCATTGAACAAATACACAGTCAAATTATACAGTGGGACTGTGCGTTGTCTTTTTGTCTCATGGAAATAGAGAAAAATTGGAAGATGAGCAAAAATAAGGTGATTTGGAGCTTTAATGAGTTGCAAATGCATGGAAATATGACAGTCACTGTTCAATAGCCAGATTCTGAACCTGCCGTTTAAAGCTTAAGTGGAGTATCACAAAACCTTGCCCTCACATTAGGATTCTGATTTTTCATTCTCTCCATATCTTCACATTTTTCTTGCCATTGTTCCAGCCATACCAGCCAGTGGAAATTCTGTCCTGTTTTGTTGTAATATTGCTTCCTAAGGAATGCCAGTGACTGGCAGAAAAAGATTAAACTTGACTTAATTATGAACGTCAGAGTGGAAGAAATTGGACTGCTTTTTCACACACTTCTTCAGTGTAAAATAATTTCAGGAGAAGTTGAATTTTATGGAGGTAGACCCCACACCTGAATGACAATTAGAAAGCACTGTTCACTGTCCTCATGGCCATCTTCAACAGATGTTAGGTTTCTCGAATTTAACATAAGGAACAAAATGCCTACTAGCTGGTCAAGAGCTACTTGGAACTTACACTGTTAAAAACTCTGATGAGGGTTTTGGCTCTTTTGGCTGGCCGATAGATTACAAAAGGAACAGCCCAAAACAAAACACTTGAACATTTTTCCACTTCTCTGAACATTTGTTAATTCAATCAAGGGATGAGGGTGGCAGATCATTGGCGATGGAGCACAACGTGCCAAGCAGGATGAGTAGATTGTAAAGTGAGTGATGATATATTATCCCAGGTCAGTCACATACACTGTTCCCAGATGGGTAGAAGAAACGGTATGCAACTACATGGGAAGGTAGGGTGTCAGGTGGGTGAAGGGTACAATTGTGGAGTAAAGGTCGGCCAGTTGAGTGATAGGGTGCCTAGTGGGAAGGGTAGTAGGGTGTCAGGTGAAAGATGATGGTAGGTGGATAAGGCTGTAAATGTAGAAAGTGGGCAAATTGTAGGGTGGCCTGTAAGTGGGTGATAGGCTGCAGTTGGTCAGGCGTTGAAGACAGTGGTCGGGTGTCTTGGGGGTAGAAAGGTGGGGGGGGTGCTTTGGGTAACCACTGAGTGAGCTTGGAGGTCTGGTCAGGTGAAAATGCTGCAGATGACGGTCATATGTCAGTGGTGAGGGTGGGTGAAGTAAGATGTCCCTGAAAGAGTTGAGTAGGGGGTGGAATAGGCGTATCGGGTGAAGTATGGCAATTAAATGTCTGTAGTGGGATGTGGAATCTGTGCAAAGACAGGAGATGGTGTCAATTTTATTGTTAGACACAGGTTAGAGCAGGTTTTAATCTCTCTAACTCAGCTAACCCACAGGGTATCAACAGCAGAACCTACTGAAGTCTCCAACTTCAACTTTGGAAGGTTACGGAAGCCAGGGTAATCACATTTTGAGAGTTTAAACCTCCCAAGAAATTATCAAGAAATGTAGTCAGTGCATCTGGATTTCTGAGAGGCCCCGACATGGAAATTTCCAGGATATGTTCCGTCTCTGAATGGTCAAAGACTAGAAGGCCTGGATTGTTGAACTTGTACTCTAGAACCTGACAAAGCCAGTTTCATGAGCAGCAACAGTTGAATTACACAGTCAAACTGACAGTCAGACGTATTAATTTATCCAAACTTGAACGCTTTAGTATTGTGGCATATACCTGAAACTGTGTTTGACAAGTCATGAGAAACTTTACAAGAAGGTTCTGACAGAGCTATCCAAGTATCAGGACTGTCTTAGGGTTTGAGGCATGCATAATCACTGCCATACACAGAAAATCTGGACTTGGAATACTGACAGAAGTATAAAATAAATTACATTAATGTGAGGAACAGATTGTACAGTGCGTGCTAAACACTTCTGACAAGTGCTGACTGTAATTCACAAACATTCTTTATTAGCTAAATAGATTTATTTTGAAAGAAACATCTCTTTATCCTCGTTTTATTTCATTTATTTGTGAACTAGCCATGATTTAGAATATGTGCCTGTGTACAGCACAAAAGCAAAGTCTTTTCTTTGATAAAATTGTTCCATTTCCTATTTGAAACACCTCTTGGCATTCCATTGTAAATGTTTTAAACCTAGTATCTACTGTAACTGACATTTTGCACGCATTTTTAACAGACTAATACAATATTATTGATATTTTTAAGAGTTTTTAAGTTGTTTAAGATATTGGGTTTACTAATAAAGAGATGTTTATTTCATCTACCAGTTTGATGTATTGTGAAATCATTAGATTTCTAATTTCAGATGTTTTATTGAATTCAAATTCCACCAGCTGCCCTGAAAGGACTTGAACCTGGGTGCCCAGAATGTTTTCACGGCTTCTGGATTAACAGCCCAGCAATAATACCACAAGGTCACTGCCTCTCCTAGGTGCAGTTACCAATCAGTATGTGTATAACAAGTACATTCATTTCCATTTTTTTTCTAAACTGATCTTTTCTGCTAGGTTAGTACTCTCAATGCTGCTGAGAAAGTTTTACTACTGCTGATTGCAAGGTGTAAGTGACCTCTTACCTCTCTAAAAACGACTACTTGCTATTTACAAAATGTCAACAGTGGACAAGTTTTAATTTTTTTGCAACTAATGTGGCAAAGATGCTTGGGACGGTGAGGTTGTATAAGAATTATAAAAAATAATTTCATCCAATGTTGTGAGAAAAAAATGTTGTTTTGTATCAAATACTTTCAAAAGTCAGTCGGTGCAGCATTACTGCCACAAAGCTGATGATATTTTGATCAATGTTACATGAATAACCAATCAACGTGTTGTCAAATACTGCAGTGTATTACGTCCATTATCATGTGGGTGTGTTGTATCAATATAGTTCATGTAATGTTAAGTGCAACCTGACTTTTAAGCTATTGTTGCTTTCTTTCATAAATTTTGGTCAGCAGCTTTTTCTTAATTGAATAAAATAACATTATTTTTGGGAACTGAGACCGCAACATATTCACTTAATCATTGAATCACACCACATCTGGTTTACTAGCCTAAAGTATAGCAAATGGAAAGTCTGAGGCATTGACAATTACATGAGAAATGCTCAATAAAATATTCAAACAAAAAGCTCCATCTCTGTCACGGGAATCATTTTTGAATTTGGTCCTCCTGTGTCTTGACTTTCTCACAGGTTATGTATCTATTAGGCAACAAGACGTCTTTATGACTGCTAGAAAAAAGGCTTATCCACTGAATCTAGGTTAGGTACTGATTTGTCCTTTTAAGGTTGTTGCTTAAATTCTCAACATAATTGACAGTTTCTTTTCCCTTCTACAACTGAATCTATTGGCCCTTGATGGCAGAAGTGGGGGCAAGTTTAAAAGAGATGTGTGAGGCAAGTTTTTCACACAAAGGGTAGTAAGTGCCTGAACGTGTAGCCAGAGGAGCTGGTGGAAGCAAACACAATAGAGGATTCAAGAAGTGTCTGGAAGTATACATGAATAGGAAGGGAATAGAGGGGTGCAGATCCTGTAAGTGAAGACAGTTTTAGTACAGAAGGGCAAAATTTGTCGGTACAGGCTTGGAAGGCTGGTTCCTGTGCTATATTGTTCTTTGTTCTGACAATATCTTTTGGACTCTGGACTCTTTTTGCTGGCTCCAAACGTATCTCGAGTTGGGGGCTTGGAGGGGTAATAGAGTTATAGATCTGTACAGCATGGAAACACAACCTTTGGTCCAACTTGTCCGTGCAAACCAGATATCCTGAATAAATCAAGTCTCATTTAGTTCTAGAAGTTTTGCCTTTTTGAAAAGATCAACAGGAAGCAGCTATGAAGATAATAGAGATCAGAAGGATTGTGGCCAGTGTGGAATATCAGATTTGCTGCACATTAGAATACGTGCAAATTGTGGATTTCTTGCAGTCATTGCTACACTTTCAACTAGATTGCACCTCCCCTTTAAGGGATTTTTCATTACTTTTAAATGCTACTGTCAAAGCCATAGCCCCTTATCACACCACCACTGATATATATTTTAGTCAATCTCTTCAGCAAATTATGGGACACTTTTGGGGCAGGTAGGTTTTGCACCCTGACTTTAAAGGGGTGACTACCTACACCACAAGAACCAAAGCAACTGACATTTGGTCCCCACCAAAGTTACAGTAAGGAGCTATGAGCACAAGTCTCATATCCATACATTGCATGTAATTGAGTGCATGCCATTCAAGATCCAAAACCTTAAGACGTTGAATTTCATTGCTGTTACTGGCAGGTAGAATATGAGTGTTTTGGGTCATGTAGTTTCTTGTTCTGAAACATCCAACAAATACAAATTCTGCAGAAGTTGACCAAATGCACATTAAGATTGTGTTGCTATTTTATAACTAAGCAATAACATTGAAAAAAATCCTCCTGACCAGACTGCTTTATCCTGTCTCAATACATGGAATCTGCTTTAACATTTTCTTCATTTTGTTGAGCATTTAGTTACAGATTGTAGGCAGAATGAACAGCTTCTGCATGTGTTTTCATTTCAGCCTACATTGCATTATGAGTCCACTATAATTGTGGAACCTGGAAAGAGTAGACAGCAGTCCATCATAAGGAGATTTGGAAGAGTGAGTCCAACATTTCAGTGTTATGTGTTGATTAGGAACTTTTGCTGTGAGAAGGGCAAACAGCAGAAAAGGGTTTGATTGGTCAAAGGTTATAGGAGAGGATTACAAGGATCTAAGACTCCTTGGAAAGTATGTTTACTTATGATAACCATGCTACTTTGATCTTATTGAACAGGAATGTGTTGAGGAGGCTATGCATTACTAAGGTAGCCATAAATGAATTGTGACATCCCTTGTATCAGTTCTAACAACTACGGATCATCATCAGTGCTGCACTGACAATGGCGTTTGAAGTGATAATGGTATTCAGCCTTCTTAAGCACACACTGCTTCCAAGCAAGACGCTCAGCAAGGAGCAATCAATTTATGATTCACTGTGGCAGTACGTAGGTCATGAGAACCTATTCTTAACATAATGCTGAAGACATGAAAATTAGCTGTGGTTTAGAAGAGCAGGAAGGAAAGGCTGAAAGGAGACAAGAGCAACTGCAGCCTTATGAACTTGGGAAATATCATGATATGTGTTGCATTGTCCAGTTTTGTGTATTGGAGTGTGTAATTGTGTGGGCAACATTCAAGAAAAGAGTTGAACTTGATAGTAATATCACTCATGATGCATTAGACAGTAATGCTTCACTATTATGGCCTGCTCATGGAGCAAAACTTCAAATGGCTCATGGAATCTTTTTCCAGCATGAGTCACTGTCTTTAGACAAGGAGAAGAGAATTGAACGTATGAAAACATCGAAGGTTCCTGAGTTCAAATCTCCTTCATTATTGTAAACCCACATACCATGTTTTAGTGCAGAGCTCTCACTCTTTTTCTTCTTTGTTTTCCACGTAATGTCATGGTGTCCACTAAAATATGTAGTAAATCCTTAATTCCATTTTAGGTTTTCATCACAACTGAAAGGAAATTAGGTTATTGTACTTACCCTGTGAGTCATTAAATTCAAAACAGTGATGCTTTCACCTAACCGTCTGAGTTGCTTATCCATACAGCGACATAATTTTTAAAAGTAATACTTAATGTTTTCTAATAAAGTAGATTTAGTGTGTACAAGCCTCATCAGTTAAGCAAACCATTGAGGTTAAAAGAGCATACCAAGACATACATAAGAAAAAAATAAATCCAATAAAATGTGTATTATATGCATATGCAAGGATAGGAAGTTTTACAGTTATAGCTTCCATTAAGGTAAAATAATGGCTTGCAATCTTGTTCGATCAATAAGACACTTGCAGCATAATACTAAAAACATTCAGCTGGTCAGGTAGAACCTGTAGAGAGAGAGGGAAAGGATCACAGAACTTTCTCTATCTCATTCACAGTACATTAAATTAGAACATGTCATGCAGTCATTTGGTTATTTAGGTAACTGTCGATGAATATTGTTACTTAAAGCAAGTTATTAAAAAAAATATAGTGTTCATTATTTCAAAGTATCATTTAAGTTGATTACATCCCTTGCACAGTAAACATCATTTCATCTATTCTAATAATAGCTTGCTATTCATTCCTAGTAATCTATTATATCTATCAGAATTAAGGAGGGCAGGATAGATAAAATCTGTTTATGACTGCGCTCATTGCATAACAGAATCTATTTTAGTATTTATTATAGCATGTACCAATTGAGTTGAGTGAAGAGCTGCTTGTGCTATAGATTTGTTTGAAATTTTCTCTTGACTTTATTGCTAATGACATTTTTAAGAGCCATGAAGAACATGAAAACTGCAATGATTTCTTATCCATAGATTTATACATCTTTCTGGTACTGTTCACACAGTTATTACAACAAAATATTGTTAATTGTTGCTTGGAGTTCCTGATGTGGATTATCATTAAACACCGTTGACCCTGTATGACATTAGTTAGTGTTTATTGTATATGTGAGGTCTAATTAGCGTTCGTCTACCAAGGTGCTTTCCACAAAATTACTTATTTTGAACATAGTTTATATGCACGTTCTTCTAGGTTTGAGTGTTTTGGTCGAACTTCTTCCAGATCTCTCCTCATAACTATCTAACTCTGACATCATCATTACATTATAATACTTCATTAATACACATTCAGCTGGTATCACATTATCGTGCATAGGTTCTCAAGTCTTCAGTCCCTTTATAAACATCTTCTCCACATTGCCTCAGACTTCACAGGGTTAGTTATTGTGATCCTTTAAGCAATCTCCCCGATCAGGCTCTGATTTCAGTATGAGATCTGTGCAGCTGTACAACCTTTACACTTTTTGGTGATCTGTAGGATAGACTTAGCACCCTTTTAATTTCATTGCTCTAGCCAAATTGACTTGTCCTTGAATACGCCGAGACATCTTCCTTCTCAAAAACTGTAATGGCTCCTCAATCAATATGTTGCCCCTCCTCCTTTTTCTTCTTTTCCTTTTCTATCTTTTCTGAACAACTTATACCTAGTAACATTAAACAGCGAATTTTGGTATTCTTTGAACCCAATCTCCACCACTACTACAAAATCATAATTCGGCATGGCAAGCTCTGTCTGTATCTCCCCAACATTATTTACTGAATTCTCTGCATGTACATTAACTCTATTATGGACTGTCCTTACTTCTTGCCTACTCTGACTTAATCTGTTAACCTATTATTGTCAACGTTAGTGTCAGCTGCATTCTTAAATATTTTGTGAGCCCTGTTGTTCACGTATAATTTTCCATCTTGATTCCCATACCCTTGCAAAGTTACTTTAAAGCCCTGTTAATAGCACTAGCAAAATGACCCCCAGCAATCTCAGTCCTAGCTTAGTTTAGATGCATCCCTGTCCAGTTTGAACTGTTGCCATCCTTCTCAGCGGTAGTTTCAGTATTTGAGGAACCCAAAACACCCTCCTGAGCTTTCTTTCCAGCCTCGCATTCATCTGCCTCCTGTACTTGCTTGCACATGGCACTCAGAGTAATCTGGAGACTATTATATTTTTGAACCTGCTTGCTGACTTTCTACTTTTTATAGAATCTCTACAGTGAAACAGGCCCTTCAGGCTAACAAGTCCTCACTGATCCTCAGAGCATCCTACCCAGACCTATCCCACTATAACCCACCTTATCACACATCCCTGAACAGTATGGACAATTTATCATGGCCAATCCACCCAGCCTGCACATCTTTGGACAGTGGGAGGAACTGGACCACTACGAGAAATCCACACAGAGATGGGGAGAATGTGAAAACTCCACACAGTCAGTTGCCCGAATGTGGAATCGAATCCCCTGGCACTGTGAGGCATCAGTGCTAACTGCTGAGCCACACTTAACTCCCAAAATTCTGATTTTAGGACCACATTCCCCTTCCTACCTAAGTCATTGGTACAAACATGGCCCACAGCCTCTGGTTGTTCTTCTACTGATGGTCCTACCTTGTGTGTTCCCATGAATAGAGGACTCTTCATCTAGACTGAAACATTAATTTGGCCTCTATCCACGGATGCTTTATGACCATTGTGATCTCCAGCATTTGTTGTTTTCAGTCTAGATTCCACATCCAGCACCTGCATTAATTTGCTCCTACATTTTGTTTAATCACTTGCCATATCTTTGAGGAATGCCCTGAAGAAGTTTTGCTCTTCCCTACGACAGGAATTCCAGTTGACTCTTTCACATGTATTTCTTTGTTGCTTCCCATTTTACTGCTGGTGCTTGACAAGGTGTTTGCCAAAACTCACTTCCACAGCCATGTTTCCTTCCCCAGCGACTGTCAACAACTCAGACTTAGCCCGCAAGCTCTACCCTTTGAGCTTCAAATCCATCCAGGATTACAAGCATCTTGAGGGCGTACTGTCTTCAGCAAAGGATTCAGATTCATACCCTTACAGCCCCACCTTCATGACTTTCAGGCTTGACTTGATGTTGAATGATTTTTCCGACGTCTCCTTGCAGGCTTCCCTGCCACCCCTCATTCCGCTGATCCCTTCACCCACCTCCAGTATTCACCCTCCACTTGGACCCCGTCCCTGGCCTATTGCCTGACCCTGATCTCTTCATTGAAACTACTAATGTTACATTGACTTTCTCACCTCCTCTCACCCACTCCAACCTCTCCCCTTCTGAAACAGTGACCCTTCACACACTCAGGTCTAACCTTAACTTTGTTACCAAACTGGCTGACAAAAGCAGTGCTGTTGTAGTCTGGTGCACTGATCTTTACCTTGTGGAGGCTCTACATTAGCTCCCAGACACTTCTTCCTACTGTCCCTGGACCATGATCCCACATCTGAACATCAAGCCACTGTTGCCAAGATTGTCACCGACCTCATTACCACTGGACAGCTTCCCGCCCCCACCTCTCCACCTCCAACCTGGTAGTCTCCTAACCCCAGGCAGCCCACTTCTACATCCTTCCCAAAATCCACAAACCAGACTGCCCTAGTAGGTCCATTGTATCAGCCTGCCCTTGCCCCACTGAGCTCATTTACTCCTACCTTGACTCCATCCTTTGTCCATATCCGACCCACCTACATCCACCTGTCCTCTGCCACATTGGCAATTTCCTGTTCCCCAGCCCTAACCACCTCCTGTTCATCATGGATGTCCAATCCCTCGATACCTCCATTCTCCAGCAGGATGGTCTGACGGCTCTCAGCTTCTTCCTCAACTACAAGCCCGAACAATCCCATCCAACGCCACTGACCTCTGCCTGGCTGAACTTGTTTTCTCAATGGACAATCTCTTTTTTAATTCACCTCAATTCTGCCAAGTCAAATGGGTGGCTATGGACACCTGTATGGTTCCCAACTATGCCTACCTCTATACAGGGTTTGTGGAACAAGCCTTGTTCCAGTCCTACACTAGCCCTTTCCCACACCTCTTTTGTTGGTACATCGACGACTGCTTCGGTGTCACTTCACTTTCCTACCAGGACCTTGAAAAAAATTGTTCATTTTGCCTCCAATTTCCACCCCTCTGTAACTTCCGCATCATCCATTTCTGAAAGTTCCCTTCCTTCCCATGACTCTCTGCCTCCGTTTTGGGAAGTAAACTGTCCACTACCACTCACTCCAAAGCCACTGATTCCCATAGCTACCTTCACAACATCTCATCCCATATCCTGCAAGGGCTCCATCCCATTCTCCCAGTCCCTTTGTCTATGTCTCATCTGTTCAGATGATGCCACCTTCTAAAACAATGCTGCTGACATGGCTTGCTTCTTCTATAACTGATTTCCCACTCACTGTGGTTGACAGACCCTCAAACACATCTGACGTATCACCGTTGCTTCGGCCCTTACTCCTTTCTATCATGTACAACAGCATAATTAGGCTCCCCTTGACATCTCACCAGCCACCACATTCAAAGGATCATTTTCCATCATTTCAGACAACTCCAGCAGAATGCCACCATCGAACGTATCTTCCCCTCACTCCCCCGATTGCATTGCACAGCAATCGTCCCATACGGGACACACAAGTCCATTCCACAACCACCTATACCATCCCACCCTTCCCACTGTACCTTCCCATGTAATCACAGAAGATGCAACAATCATAATCTCCCTGCTCACCATCTAAGGGCTTAAACAGTCTTTCCAGGTGAAGCAGCCTTTCACCTGCACTTTCTCCAATCTTGTATATTGTAATCATTGCACACAATGTGGCCTGCTATACATTGGTGATGCCAAATGAAGACTGGGTGATCATTTTGCCGAACACCTCCAGTCTGTGTGCAAGCATGACCACGACCTTCCTGCAGCTGGTCATTTTAACACAGCGTCCTGCTCGTATGCCCACTTGTCTGTCCTTGGCATGTTTGCAATGTCTTGGACAGTTGCAGGGAAGTGGAGTTGAAATGCCCATCAGCCATGATGTAAATGGTAAAGTGGACTCGATTCGCCGAATGGCCTTACTTCCACTCCTATGTCTTATGGTCTTATGGTCTAATGCTCCAGCAAATCACAGGGCAAACTGGAGGAACAACATCTCATCTTCAAACTAGGCATTTTACAGCCTTCCAGATTTAATACTAAGTTCAACACCGACAAATTGTGAACAAATTCCCATTTCATCCCTTTCCTTTAGCTCATCACATTTTGTTATCCTGTCCTCTCCCCCCTCTCTCCATCCTAGTGGGACTGTCTGTCCTTTCAAGTCCAACAGGAGACATTACATGTTCTGCCATTCTCACATTCCAATCACTTAATCTGAACTATCAACCTTCTCTTTACCTGCACCCTACATCCTATACATCCACCACATCCACACCACATTCAAACTATAGCATAAACACCGTCTCCTCCACACTTCATGAAGAGTCATCTAGACTCTAAATGTTCGTTTGCTCTCTCTACATGGAGGTTGTCTGATCTGCTGTGATCTCCAGCATTTGTTGTTTTCAGTATTTATTTAAAACATCTGCCATTTCTTTAGTTTATTCTATTAGCTCACAAACCTCATTCTCCGGAGGACCAACTCTTACTTTACTTACTCTTTTCCATTTTAAATACATGTAGAAATACTTGCTTACTGTTTCTACAATTCGTGATCACTTTCTTTCATGCTGTAATTTATTCATTGTGATTCATCTTTTAGCCATTCTCTACCATTCATTATACTCTGACCAGTTATCTAACTACCACTCACATTTACATAGTTATGTTTTCTTTCCCCTCAAGTTTGATGTTTATCTAGTTAACCATGGACGGTGAATCTTCCTCATGGAAGATTTCCTTATAAGAAGAATATTGAATATTGAAGTCTTGAGTATTCTGAAATATCCCTTTAAATGTTTATCACTGTTTTTCTACTGACCTGTCGTTGAGCCTAGTATAGCAATTCATTCAGCTATCTCAACTTTCATAGAATCAGAGAACAGAATCTCTACAATGTGGAAGCAGGACATTTGGCCATTTGAGTCGACACTGACCCTCCAAAGAGCATCCCATCCAGACTCACCACCAACACCCCCCCCCCCCACCCTTATCCTGTGACCCTGCATTTCCCATGGTTAATTCACGCTCACATTTGTTGTCATTTTTTAAGTTTAAAAAATTAAACTTAGATCCGCTCTGTCAAACTGATTGTAACAAACAATCATATATTGACCATTTCTACCCAGAGATGCCTTTAGCCTGAGGTCTTTAACCACATAATAGCCCAGCTCGGTCAAAAGTGTTCAGTTATATTGGGACTGCCTCTAAATGAGGCAGCATAAAATGGCTGAAGGTTGTTCTCAGTCGATATGAAGTAGCTGTGTAGGATTTTTAACTGAAACAGCAGCTTGCACAGTCTGCTGTTTTAAGTCAAATGACAAACTAATCTTTTCAATTCTGATGAAGCAATGCAATAGTTACAACAGGGTGAAACTTATCAGTTACTCCTTTACCTGTTCCTTTGGCTGCCCAAATTTAGAAAACAAATGCTGGAGCCAATTATTGAAACAAATACTCCCCTCCCCTACCCCAATTCTTTATCCAACTCTTCATTCAGTTCAATGTACTTGTTGCAGTAAAACATACATAAGTTTCCTCTTTTCACTTGTGCACTGAATTCCTACCTCAAACCGAATTCCCACACTCACGCCCTCTGTCTATCTCCCTCAAGCTAATTGTGCCCCTTTACTGAATTTTCTCAACAACAGTGCCACATTTCTATTTTGTTTAATGAAATCAATGCATTCAAATTTCTTCTCTTTATCCCTTTATTTGTTTAACTCTACATGACCTTGGTTACTGTGTGCTTGCTGTAATCATTCCATTTTACTGTTGATCCTTTATCCTGATTCTCCCTGAACTACAGCTCTGGTAACTCTGAAGGTCTGCAGCATTTATTAAAATTTCTTGTGTTGTTGTCTTTCCATGCCTTTTCACTCTGAGTTGGATATTCTTAGTGATGTTAGTTTGCAGTATCAGAGACAGAGAAGTTGTGTTCTCCATTTCCTATTGCTCACCATCACTCCAGCAATGATAATCTACAGATTAACAATACAGGATTTAGGATCTATGTTCTTTTTCAACAATGTTTTGAGTGTTCAAATTCGTCACTCAGCTTTACCATTCATGTGAGAATATTGGACTGAGCTTGTGATATGCAACTTCACATACAAATCTTTTGAACTACTCATTTGAGCCATTGTCTGAGTTTGCAATGTCTGAAATGCTGGGTGTTGAGCAGTGAGTGCTTCTATAAATGATCCTACAATCTTCTGTAGAAGGTTTACCTCAACCCATCTCAACCTATAGTCTCTGACAGCAATGAAGATCGTGGTTTTGAATTGGAACAAATCCATTCCAGCATGGTTTCATAGCCCTGATGGAAACAATGATGGCTACAATTATTTCTTCATCACATCACACATAAAATAGATATTTTCATCATTTTTTGTTTAAGAGTTTGAAATCCTCTGGCCACCATACTGACTGTCGCAACTTCATACGACGCATGAGCCTGGTTGACATTGGTAAAATCTCTGAAGAATTTCAAGTCGAAATGCTGTATGTGTTCTAATCTCTCAATGAAGTTGAGCAAATTATATTTATTCTGCTCGAAATACTGGGGAAGCATTCACATTATTTTGTTTATGGTCTGGCCAGCCTTCTAAACAGTATCTCCTTTTGTGGATGTATTCATCATTACATTTTGGTGCTTTGCAAATTTCTTAAAGTTTCCTTCCATATGGTAGGAATTGTTTTGCTTCTTCTGACATGTCAGCTTCAATCTCTTCTGTGATACCTAATACCTTTTTGTCTGCCACACTTACTGCATTCTTCACAATGTGTTTATATTTGACTGGTACTTCCTTTGCACATGTTCCCTTGATGAATCATAGTTTATTAACCTCAACCTGAACCCTTAAATTCTGAGTGGGATCTTAGCTATCATAAGAGTGAACTATTGTTTATAATCCAATTCTATTTTAAACAGCAGACCCATTATCTAATTTGATTTTATTTTCTTGTATGCCCACATTACTGATAAAGCCTTTTGTTTTAATTGTTACATGCCACTGTTCCATCTCAGTGAGTGATCAAGAAACATGGTAGATTGATCTACACTTTTGATATTTCAGCACCTGATTGACTACTGCCTCCGTTCCTGTTGAAGATCCATTAACTTCTACTATGTCTAGTAGATGTAGATCACAATGTATCAGGTGTTTGATGAGATCATGAGCTGTTTGATCATACCAAACGCTTTTACCTGGTTAACCTTCCAACATCATTGTTAATCAGGGCATTGCAGCTGCCTTAGATTCATTCACAAATTTTCAGTTTGGCAAGAACTTACCCACCAGGTTTCCCATCACAAGGAATCTTTGGAGCTTAGTAATAATTCTTGGTGATGGGAATTCTATCATGGCAATGGCTTTCTGGGGATCTACTATGACACCAATAGCATGGATCATATGGCCAAGAAATTTATTCTAGTTGTGCAAACTGTTATTTCTCATTCAATGTTGGTCCTGCATTCTGAAGCACTTTTATAACTGGTCCTACGCCTTTGGTCCTGATGTTCCTTCATGCTTCCATATGTTAGTATATTGTTAATGTGACATCTATCAATGCCTTCCAGTGTGTTTGACTTTGTTCTTTCAAAAAAATGGTGTGGATGTGATTTCAAATGGTAAACTGTTAAAGCAATAATGTCCAAAAGTGTCATAAAGGTCGTCAGCTTCTAGTGTCTTCAACTAGAAGTAATTGTTGGAATCCAATTTGCTCAAAAACACACTATTTGCTTATTTTTGATATTTTCACCCACTCAAGACAGTAGGTGCATCTCGTGTTCCTCTGCTTTATTCAATTGAGTTAGATCCTCGTAGAGACTAATTGTACCATTAGGCTTTGACACTGTAACCACTTCTGAACACCATCTCATCAGTTCTGTAACCAGTGATATGGCCCATTGTCTGATAAAATAATCTATTTTTTTTCCTCTACCTTTATCCAAGAGTGATTGTGATGCTTCTCTTGATGAATACAAACAGGCTGGTTTTGCATTATCTCTCAGGATAGTATGATCCTCTGTCATCAATTTCCTCAGACCTGTGAACAATCCCAATAATTCACTTCAAATGCATTTCTCTGGTTTACATCTGAAGAATTGTGGCCTTAAGAATTAATTTGAGCTTCAAACATACATTTCAGTTTTATAGACAATATTCTATTTTCTAAGTGCAATAAAACCATTTTGATTTCACTTCCCTTGTACCTGAGTTTTACCAAAGTTGGCTTTTTACTCTTAATGTCTTTCCTCCAGACCCCCACAGTCTTGTTGAAGATAACTGTAAAGTAATCTTTTTTAAGCCATCAAACTAGTCTAATTACATTGCAACATTTACTCCAGTCACTAGTTTAAACTTTGTGAGTGTGCCCATTCACTTCCAGTTTAACACTCCGCATTCATTTCTAGAATTGTCGATTTCGCCTAGGATTATTTTTCTGACTTCATAAGTGTTTCCATTTCCTGAACCTGCTTCGGCTTCACACACCATTCTCTGCTTGTTTATAGTATAATGTGTTGGAATTCTGCAGATTTCTCTGAAATAAGTTGAACTGGTTTATTCCATTGGGTCCACAATGCTTTACCTACTCCTTTCTGTCTTCAAAGTTCTGTTCACCTAGATGGTACAGCTTTTACTAACCTCAACGCCTCTCTGCCTTGTAGAAGCTCTGACCAGGGCACATCTGAAACTCTAACCATGACTTAATTGTGAATTAATTCCACCATCAGCTGCTTCTATGCACAATTTTCTGCTAAACTGCCAAATTTAACTCAGTTGGCTGGATGGCTGGTTTGCAATGCAGACTGGTGAAACAAAATGGGTTAATTCCCACACCGACTGAAGTCAACATGACAGATTCTCCTTCTCCACCTCTCCTCAATCTGAGGCATGGTGGCCCTTAGGTTAAACCACCACCTGTTGTCTTGCTCTGTAATATAAGAGCAGATGATTGTTCCAGAAAGACTATGGTGACTTTACCCCTTTTTAATAGATTTAAAGATTGTCCTAGTCTTCGGTCAAGATTTTGCTTCTTTTTGATATATCTACACAACTTTGTGTTATAGCTATCATCATTATGTAATCACACATCATCATCATTATGCATTCTGTTGATGTTTCATGACTACACAATTCTATGATTATGCTCCCCTTAGTTCGGCACTGGTGAATTTACAACAAGATTCAATGGAATAATTATTCAAATGCACCGCAGTAAGCTTAGCATTGAGTCATAATTGGTGTGGCCAACATCTGAATTCATATTCAAGATACCAGGGTTAGATCCAAAATGGACCACCTTTTGCAAACAAAAAGATCTAAACAGCAAGCTTTCTATCATCATACTTTAAACACTTCCCAGACCTTTCATTTTATTTTAATTGATAGAATTTAAATAGATTAGTTTTATGTTTGTTGGAAATTAAACTGAATAGCCCAAAAAGTAGGGACAAGAATGCTTGTCCACCAAACTATACTAGATCACCAAATTTATGTCACAATCTGTTTAGAGGCCAGTAATTTGGTATGTGAATATAGTCAAAGTCTGCAATGCAGTGTACTTATTATTAGAATAAATTCACTAGATTCAACACAGCATGGTTGTATTCCAATTCAAGGAAACAGCTGAAAGGCTTTGTTAGCAAGGTGTAGAGCTGGATGAACACAGCAGGCCAGGCAGCATCAGAGGGGTAGAAAGCTGCCATTTTGGGAGGAGTTCAGACCCAAAATATCAGCTTTCCTGCTCCTCTGATGCTGCCTGGCTTGCTGTGTTCATCCACCTGTACACCTCGTTAACTCAGGCTCCAGCATCGGCAGTTCCTACTCTCTCTGAAAGGCTTTGTTTTTGTGTTTACCAGCAGAAGACAGAAGAATGAGGTAAAGGAAATGGGAGAGGAAGTGAAGCGAAGAAATGTTGATGCTGCACAATGAATGCTGTTGGAAATTGTTGCAATAATTCATGTAAAGAGAGAAAGGCTGCGAACCTTTCTCAGCTGTGTTGAGCAAATTGCTGCAGTACCAGGATTTTCATGAAAAACTGGGTGTCAAAGCTGAAATTTCCCTACACTTAAAGAGGATGTGGCAACAAGCTTTGTAATAAACAACAACTTATTCAATGCAGTGAGCAGACATGCCCATAAACCATTGTGTTCTACCTCTTTCACATCCTCCTTTCTCTTCTACTAACTTGCCCTGTTGTGCATACTGTCAGTTCATTCTCCACATGATGTATATTCTAAAGCATTTTACAACTGGCGTCTTCGCGTCTGGAAGCAACTGGTTTATGAAGATTAAAAGCAGTGAAAGTTCTTCAGCAACTGCAAAAAAAAGCGCTCACTGTAGACTTTTGTAACCTGGAATGCTGGAAGCAGATATAGTTTTAGCAACAGTCAGGAAAAAAAATAACCAGCAAGTGACTTTGTAGTTGAAGATTTTTTTTTAATATTGCTGATGGAGTTTTCTTTCTATTGCCGAGTTTCTTCTCACTGTGTGAGGGTAAGAGGAGATATTGCCTACAGCTTTGAGCTGCATAATAACACTGTTGATGCTAAATCGGTTCTGCAAACTGATGGATGTCATTGCCTGCTTGGGATAAATAATTCCAGCTGACATTAACTGTCCTTTTACTAATACCACCACCAACATGATGTCCCCCACAATTCACCCCACTACAAATTGTGCATGCCGTAGAAGATATTTTGGAGTTTGAAGGTTTTTGTAGCACCCAAGAAAAATAGCACTAATCCAACATAGCCAATTTCTCTCCCAAACATTTTAAATCGTGCTTAAACAGAATATTGAGGCTTTTTTCCCCGATTTGACTTGGTTAGTTATTTAAAGTCACTCATACTTTCCAAATAAGGTAGCATCGGACTGCAAAAGGTCGTAGGTTTACAAACTGGACCCACTTGTTCTTATTTTATCAGCTTTGCAGACAGAGGTTGAAGTCTTCTCAATGAAGGTAAAAAAAATTGCATTTATATAGCTCTTTTCATGACCTTTGACAATCTTGAAATGCAGGCAATGAATTTGTTCTCAAATATGTTGATTGTGGTATTCTGGTAAATATTTTCAAATGTTCTTATCTTTCCCAAGGGAAATGTAACAGAAGTATTCATGCATCTGTCGCAGCACCAGATTTACTCCCCATTTCTGCATGTTATCTTATTACTAATTTTCTTTTTTACTATTGCTATTTGTATAGGAAGGTGAAATTGAGATAAAAGATCAGCCTTCCGAAGCAGCAATTGCGTTGAATGGCCAGCTCCTGCTTCTGTATCTTCTGCTCTTCTGCCCTTAGACTACTCTATGTGAATCTGTTCTAATAAGTTCAAATGAATGGGAATGTCAATGTTTGCAAGCTGCAGAAGAAACAATTGATTCTCTGGCATACCCCGCTGGAACATCTCTGGCTGTCAAAATACTTACTTTATTATTTAACTAGGGTTTAAGATTTTAATGAGGTTTCCACAACAAGTCTGTGAAATGTTACCCTCAAGGATTCCTTTCAGATTGAGACATCATTATACTTAATGGTTATTATAAAATGAAGTCCTCTTCTATATTGCATATAACTTCCTGAGAAACAACTTTGCTGAACCTTTGGGTGGCATTCTATGCCCTACCAGCAGTATTCAGCAATGATCAGCACTACTGTCTTAATTCAACACATATACATAAGTCATTGAAAGTAACTGGGGAGATGTTGGGTGGTTGACTGTAGACGGTTGTTTGGTCATATTAATTACTGCAGCTAGCAACACAAGAGTTGCCGGGAATTATGGCCCAGATAAGACATAGCGTAATTTATTTTCTCTACAGTTTTTTTTGGCATTTCTGCATCATTATTTTGGCCTAAGCAGTAAAATTGCCAAACAAAAACTGAATTTCCCACTGTGTCCAGGCAATGTTTGTTCTTCGATAAGATCATTAAACATTTTGTCATTTATCCCACTGTAGTCTGTAGAACTTCACACACATTGGCTGCTACTTGGTTACATAGTAACTGAAGTAACATTTCAATTCATTAACTGGGACCAATTCACAACATCCTGAGAATGTGAAAGATTGTGTAAATGCTGGTTCTTTGTTCTTCCCTTAAGACAAAGGTAGAAGTACAGAAATACCATTGAGTGATGTGTAAAACAGCCATTTCTGAATTTGCAGTTTGGAGATAATACACATGGTGAATCTTCCTGTTATAACTTTTAAATCTTGTAATGCTCCATGCAGAATCATTGAAGAAGCAGAGCACTGAAAGTCTGTTTGGCCCACATTGTTAGTTCTTTCAAAGAAGCCAGCAAAGAGCTAATTACCTCAGCTAATTATCTCAGATTCTCCAGGATCTGCAATTCCTACTATCTCCTAACTACCCTACAAACTGTTTCCCTATAGCCCATTTTCTAAAGAAGGGCCTAGGCCTGAAACGTCAGCTTTCCTGCTCCTCTGATGCTGCTTGGCCTGCTGTGTTCATCCAGCTCTACACCTTGTTTTCCCTATAGCCTTCCAAGTCTTAACTTTGCAAACATTTATCTACTTCCCTTTGCAGTAGTAACTATTAAATTTGTTTTCGACACCCTTTCATACAGTGCATTGTAGCTGATAACAGCACAACATCAAATAAAAATTTGCAATTAAACCACGCTTATCAGCACAATATAATAAGCCAAAGTGCTTCATAAGGAAAAAAAACAGATTAGTAAAGTTGCCATAATCTTACCAGACAGCAGGGAAGCACTCTCACTAGAGTGAGAGGTGTTTCAACCTGGGGGTCACAATACCTCAGGCAAGGGGAGAGTTTGGGAAGGACAATCCTTGATGGTAATCACAGTAGGTACAAGAATTGACCCCACGCTGCTGATATCCCTCAGTCTTGCAAACCAGTTTCCAGCCAACTGAGCTAAATATTGAGATAATTAATCAGAGGTAAAGGAAGTTTGGAGGAAGACCTTTAACAGGCACTTTTCTTTCTTGATAACATCATTAGATGGAAATCTCACTTCATTACTATCCAACCTTGTATCATACAACTCCCTGCAAGGAAAGTGAACATCTATAATTCCTGACATCTTTGACACTCAGCAATAACATTGTTGGGTACACTCCATGGTATTTGCTGCACTTACCCCCTCCCCATCCAGGGACACTGGCATCCAACACCTTCCAGCCTCTTAGGCTGTCATATCAGCTCATGGATCCACTTGTAGTACGCTTAGAGTCTGAACTTCTGAGATCACCAGCAACTAGCTTGTGATGATGTCAGAATATTTTACTTAAACAGGGACAGGTACCCAGCACACAGAGTAGACCAGGCTGCATTGAATGTTCTCCTAGTGCTTTCTGAACTCGAACACGCACACGCACACCACCCCTATCTTGCCTTAAGGTCATAAGCAATGGGAACGAATGTAGGCCATTTGGCCCATCAAGCCTGCTCTGCCATCCAATAGAATCATGGCTGATCTGACATTTAAAGTGCTAACTTTCCTCCCTGTTCCCTGCAACTTTTGATTCCCCAACTGATCAATCTCAGTCTGAAATGTATATACTCAGCCTCCATAGCTCTCTACCGCAAAGACTCACAACCGTCTAAGAGAAGCAATTCCTTCTCATCTCAGTCTTAAATTGACGCCCCTTTATTCTGAGACTTTGTCGTTTGGTCCTAGACTCTCCCATGAGGGCACACATTCTTGCAACAGTTACCTGTCAAGCCCTTTATGCATCCTATATGTTTCAATAGGACCTCTTCTCACTCTTCTAAAATCCAGTGTGTAGAGCCCAGGCCTATTTAGCCTTTGGTCATAAAATAATCCCTCTATGCTCAGGGTCATATCAGTGAACCTTCTTCTAACTTGTCTTCTTACACTTCAACTTCACCTGTTCAGGGTGGAAGCACAAGAGAACTTGTGATTCATGCACCAAAGGCCTCAATGAAAGTTGATTAACTTAATACTTAATCAAACTCTTGTAAGATTCAGCCATCTTTCTTGTTGTCAGCAAGCAACTCTTCTAATTAGACCAGGGAGTGGTTCTCATCCTCCACCACAGGACATGAAAATTCCCCAATACATAACGAGAGTGGTGGCAGTAACCTTTATCATGAGAATTGCTACAAGTTTGAAGACCTGGCAACAGTCTCTTTTTAAAAGATCACAAACAAGAGACAGGAACATTTGTTGTCAGTGCATTCAATTGAGAGATCAGCAGCTAATTTAGAGGCCATGTCTGAGTCCATTGTCTAATTAAGGATGGATTCCTGATTCTGCAGATCTAATCAGAAGGCCAGCAAAATTTATAAAAATGTCACCCATATTGCAGTTACTACTGCTGACATTGTGGCAACAGGCATTTCCATCTCAAGGTGCTTTCTGAAATAGTATTTAGCTTCATCGAAAAATTGATGGCCATGGCTTCCAGGCCACCTCCATGGAAAAGACTTTCTTCAATAGGATGATCTATTAGCCTCAGCTGTGACCTGGTATGCCAGCTGGGGACTGGGTGGGCAAGCTGACAGAGACCTTGTAGACTCCTGCTCCTCCTTCCACCAGCAGGTACCCCCCAGGAAGTTTTCACCAAGTCTCTATTCTTCTGACAATCAGGCAGTTAATTACACAAAGTGGCCACCTACAACATGTCGCCATCTTCCAGCCATGTCTTCCATCTCATTTCCAGCAACAATTTGCCCAACGTTTATGCTTGATCTCGCCTTAAACTTCTTTTTATCCACTAATGGGATGTGGGCATCATTGGTTGGCTAGCACTTACTATCTGTCCCGAGTTGCCTTTGAGAAGGTGGTGATTAATTGCCTTCTTGAACCTGCCCATGTGCCATAGGTTGACTCACTATACTATTAGGGATGGAATTCCCATAATTGATGTTCCTGCTGCCTTATATCATTCTTCTAAATGTCTTCTGATGACCCTCCAGGACCAAGCCAAACTTATTAACTTTGGCACCTACAATTAGCCACAATAATCTACCTTAGGTTGACTCAGTAGCTTATAAAAAAATAAAAATTGTTGGTTATGCAATTCTTTGACACGTGGAAGCCTGAATTGGGGAGAGTGAGGCCTGGAAGGTTTGCTAGATTTAGTTAGCAATTGCATGTTCAGAATCAAGTCATTGGGTACTTATGGGAATTATTGCCATTATGTTTCTTTATATCTCATGTGCTTTCACTAAAAAGGGGTGAACCTGAGGTTCTTTCAGTAAATTTCAACATCTCTCTGAAAAGATGAGGGACAAAAACAGCAGTAAATATTTCAGTGGAGGAATTGAAGTTACAGATCTCATGCTTGCTATGCAGGGATTAGGTATTAATGCATTTGATTATTGGGCCATCCATACACTGACGTGTAAAGAGCATAAATTGCTAGAGTATCTCCTCCTGTTCTCTGAAACAGCAATCCCACCTTTTCTGAGAGGAGCAACATATTGTGGGATACCAAGCTCCATATGATTCTTGCCTCTAGCCCTTTGCTAGTTATTCACTAGTGAGTCTGAACTGTCTCTGCTTGGACGCTATTTAGAGCTATTCTCAATCTGCACTCCAATATGTGCAGGTGCTGGTAATAATATTGCAATCAAAAGTAAGGAGGGTGGGCATTTTATGTTAACTTTTAAAATAATGTGTTCAGAAGCCAATGGCAAGACCTCACCATTGATTTAATGTGATTTGTTAGTTGAACACAATAGGAATTTTCTTAACATGCATGAGATGGGGTGAATTGGGGAGAAGTTTGGCGACTAGTTTCCAAGAAATCCTGACCACTAGTCAAACTGTGTGCTATGAATTAGATAAAAATACAGTGCTGTAAAGTGCTCCCTTCCTGATTAGCATAGATTACTTGGATAAATCACAATTCACATGTGTCACTGAACAGTAAGACTGATGAGTGAATATTCTGCAAGTCTATTTCCTTTACCCATTAGTCTAGTGGGTAAAGGATATCATGCTGAATATCAAAAAGATGAATATCAAATAGACAGTACTATGCCTTCTGTCTCACTATAATGCAGAAATTAATTTCCATTATTTTAATTTTAGCTCAACCTTTACATGTCAATTGTTCACTCAACATTCATTAGAAGAACAAAGAGGCTTACGATGCGATATGCAAACTGACAAATTTGTTTGAAGAAATAGGCACCCAGAAGCCAAATGATCACATCTAGTGTTTAAGGAATTAACCCTAGCAAGTTCAACTTCATTCACTTTGTTGATGGAGATTTATTTAGCTTTAAGCTGGAAGTGCCTCAATTCACCAATTATACAAATACTCAGAGCTGACAGGCAGCTGATTTTTATCAAGAACAAAGATTGTATCTTAGACTATACTTTTGTAAATTAGAAAACAATCTCGTTGATATAGGAAGATTCCATCACTAATTGACAATTAGAATTTTTCTGTTTAACTGGGCTATAAAAGGGAGTTGTGTAAATGTCAACATCTGTTTCAAATGCATTAACCATTCCACCCTTGGGTAACTGTCTGTGTGGAGTTTGACATTGTCCCTGTGTCTGTGTGGGTTTCCACTGGGTGCTCTGGTTTCTTCCCACAGTCCAAAGATGTGCAGATTTGCTGAATTTCCTCTATTGTCCAGGGATGTGCATCCTAGATGGACTTGCCAAGGGGAATGCAGGGCTATGAGGGTAGGGTGGGTCTGAGTGAGATGGTATTCAGAGGGTATGGACCCAGTGGCCCAAATGGCCTACTTTTGCACTGTCAGGGTTCTATGATTCTATCCATGCACCTCATAAATTTTATACACTTCTATTAGATTGCCCCAAGTCTCCAATACTCTAGCAAAAACAGTCCAAGTTTCTCTATCACCATGTCCTCTCTCCCCTACCCTACCCCAGTGGGACTGTCTTCTTTCCAGTTTGGCAGTTAAACACACCATGGTTCTGCCATTCTTACATTCTGAACACTTGAATTGAGTTATCAACATTTTTTCTCCCCCAGTACTCCATCCCCCAGGCCCCACTGTTGCATAAATACTACCCTCTCCACCCGTCACATCAGCTGTGATAAAGTGTCTAGACTGGAAGCGTTAGTTTGCTGTCTCTCCATGGACGCTGCCTGACCTGCCGCAATCTTCAGTGACTTTTCTTTCCAGTACAGATTCAGGCATCTGCTGTAATTTGCTCCTACCAAGTTTGTCCAACCTCTCATAGCTAACACACTCAAATCAAGGAAACAGCCTGGTAAACCTTTTTTACACACTCCCCAAAGCTCCTACAACCTTCCTCTAGTGTAGCAACCAAAACTGCCCAACTAAAGTTTTATACGGCAGCAACATTATTTGTCAACTTTTACACTCAGCACCCTAAACAGTGAAGGCAAGCATGCCTTATGCCTGCTTTGTCACTTAATCCATTGCGGTGTCACTTTCAGGGAGCTATGTACTTGCATCACAAGATCTCGCTGTATATCAATGCCATTTACTATCATCTTTCCTCTTGCAGTTAAGCTCCCAATTATCTGAATTTATTGCTTCCTGCCATTTCTCCACCCAAATTTCCGACTGATCCATATCCTGCCCTATGCTTCAACAACTTTCCTCACAATGCATAACTCCATCAAATTTTGTGTCATTTACAAACTTACAAATCACATCTTTTACATTTTCATCCAAATCACTTATATAAACTACAAACAATGGTGGTCCAGCACTGACCTTTATGGAATATTACTGGTCACAGGCTTCCAGTCAGGGGAAAAAAAACACTTCACAACTAGTATCTGTCCTCTACGACCAACTTACCAAATTACTGAGGATCCCACGTAACTTAATCTTCTGGACTAGCCTACCATGAGGGGGCTTGTCAAATGCTTTAGTAAAGTCCATGTAGACAATATCCACTGCCCTACCCGTATCAATTATCTTTGTCACTTTGTCAAAAAAAATCCAACCAGAATTTGTGACAAGACCTCTCTTTCACAAAGCCATGCTGACTATCCATAATAAGCCCATTCTTTCCCAAATACAAAATAAATTTGTCCATAAGCATCTTCTCCAAGAATTTCTCGACTGCTGATTTAAAGCTCACTGGCCTCTTAATTTACCAGATTATCTCCGCTGCCCTTCATAAACAAAGAAATATATTGGCTAGTCTCCAGTCTTCTGGGACTTCACTTGTTGCTAAAGAGGTTATAAGGGTCTCTGGTCAAGGTCCGAGGTATCTCCTCCCTTGTCTCCCTCAGTATCTGGGAATAAATCCCATCAAGTCCCGGGGACTGAGTTACCTTAATGGTTTTCCAGACACCTGACAAATTCTCCTTCTTAACATTGATATTCACTGGAACATTAACATCAGCAGGAGTTATTAGCTGCGAAAAGAAAATGGTTTGCTTCTGGAAGTTAGCTTCTTTTGCTCGCTGCTTCTGCTAATTTAGTCCAAATTTGAAACCATCAGGAAAGGATGAACATAGAATTCTGAATGAACCCCAAATATGAATTAATTTTCTCTGATTTCTCACTTAGCAGCTTATATTATTGTAATCAGAGATAATGGGAACTGCAGATGCTAGAGAATCCAAGATAACAAAGTGTGAAGCTGGATGAACACAGCTGGCCAAGCAGCATCTCAGGAGCACAAAAGTTGATGTTTCGGGCCTAGACACTTCATCAGAGAGGGGGATGGGGAGAGGGCTCTGAAATAAATAGCGAGACAGGGGGAGGTGGACCGAAGATGGAGAGTAAAGAAGATAGGTGGAGAGGAAAGTATAGGTGGGGAGGTAGGGAAGGGTAGGTCAGTCCAGGGAGGATGGACAGGTCAAGGAGGCGGGATGAGGTTAGTAGGTAGGAGATGGAGGTGCGGCTTGAGGTGGGAGGAGGGGATAGGTGAGAGGAAGTACAGGTTAGGGAGGCGGGGACAAGCTGGGCTGGTTTTTTGAATGCAGTGGGGGAGGGGGAGATTTTGAAGCTTGTGAAGTCCACATTGATACCATTGGGCTGCAGGGTTCCCAAGCGGACTATGAGTTGCTGTTCCTGCAACCTTCGGGTGGCATCATTGTGGCACTGCAGGAGGCCCATGATGGACATGCCGTCTAAGGAATGGGAGGGGAAGTTGAAATGGTTTATTGTTTTATATATATCATAATATATAAATATATTATTGTAATGCTTGATTATTGGCCTAAACTCCATGTTCAGGGATGAAACAATGGCATATGCCAATGACCTTAAAAAAAAACTCACGGAGATCCAATTGTCTCCAGGATGTTGAATTTTCACAATCCCAACATCAGTTTGATTCTGGGACCAGTGTCATCAATCAGACCAAGTAGTCAATTATGTTAAAGGTTTTTCACAGACAAATTGGGAAGTACAACTCACCTAATGTTTCATACTTACTTAAAAAACCTTGGAAAAAATTATGATTAATGTACACTAGTTCATCTGATTAGAATTCTATATGTTTTCATATATTATTTCAAAATACATCTTTTCATTTATTTGAAATTTGATATTCTAGAAACATCTAGGCCAGTCAGTCTAACATCTGTGGTTGGGAAACTTGTGAAAAAATATCTGACAGAGAGAATCAATCTTCACTTGGAGAGGCAAGGATTAATCGAGAATAGCCAGCATGGCTTTTTCAGGGGGACATCATGTCTAACAAATGTGATTGAATTTCTTCAGTAAGTGACTAGGTGTATCATGTAGTTGATGTAGTCCACATGGGCTTCAGGTCATAGAGATTTACAGCATGGAAACAAGCCCTTTGGCCCAACTTGTCCATGCTGTCCAGTTTTCACAATTGATCTGGTCCCATTTAGCTGTGTTTGGTACATATCTCTTCACACCTACCCCATCCATGTACCTGTGCAAATGCTTCTTAAACGTCAAATTGTACTTTCCTCCACCACTATCTCTGGCAGCCCGTTCCAGTCACTCACCACCCTCTGTGTGAAGCAAAAATTGCATCTTTGGAATATTTTCCTCTCTCACCTTAATCGCATGCCTACTAGTTTTAGGCTCCCTTACCATGGGAGAGGGCAAGGCTTTTGGCAAGCTGTTGTTTGACAGACCAGTCAAGAAATGAAGAACCTTTGGGATCCAGGGCAATTTGACAACCTGCATCCCAAACTAGCTTAGTGGCAGGTGATGATCAAAGGATGTTTTTGTGACTGCAAGCCTGTGTCCTGGTCATGAAATAGACTTTGATGCTGAGACTCTTGTTTTTTTTCATAGAATTTCATTGAATTCGTACAGTGTGGAAACAGGCCCTCCAGCCCAACAAGTCCACACTGACCCACACAGCATCCCACCGAGACCTATCTCCCTAATCTACACATCCCTGAATTTAGCATGGCGAATTCACCTAGACTGCACATCTTTGGACTGTGGGAGGAAACTGCAGCACTCGGAGGAAACCCACACAGACATGGAGAGAACATGCAAACTCTGCATGATGTACTTTAAAGATCATGACATGAAATGTAGGAGATAGGATCATTAAGTTTACAGATGACAGGGAAACTTGTGAGCTGAAAAATAGTGATGAAGAAAGATTTAGCCTTCAGGTCAATATAAACGGGCTGTTCAAGGAAGCTGAATGGCAGCAGGTAGAATTTAGAAGTTTTCTGAAAAGCATGAGATGTGTTTATAGAGTCATACGGCATGGAATCACCCCCTTTGTTCCAACTTGTGCATGTTGACCATAATCCTAAACCAAACTAGTCCCATCTGCTTGTTGTGTTTGGCCCATATCCCTGCAGGCATTTCTTATTCATGTGCTTATCCAAACATTTTGTAAACGTTGTAACTGTACCCATATCCACCACTTCCTCTGGAAGTTCATTCCACACACAAACCACTCTCTGTGTAAAAAAAAGTCCCTGCGTCTTTTTTAAAACTTTCTCCTCTCACCTTAAAACATATGCTGGTAGACTTGATATCTCCTGCCCTAAGGAAAAGACACCTGCCATTCACTTTATGAATCTCTCTCATGGTTCTATAAACCTCTGTCAGATCACTCCTCAATTCAGGAGGCAAGGGAATACCTGACTGATGATAAGATCCTCAGAATTATTTGGGATCAGAGTGACATCGGTGTATGCACTTAGATCCTTGAAAGCAGCAGGACATATAGGTCGGAGATAATAGGAACACATAGGTCACATGGTTAAGAAGACATTATGGGATTAATTATGCTAATATAGGATACTTACCTTTATTAGTCAAGGCGCTGAATATAAGTTTGTGATAGAGCTGTGTACAGCATTAGTTAGGCCACAGATGAAGTTGTGTGTGTAGTTCTGGTTACAACACCATAGGAAAGAAAAGATTGGACTAGGGATGGTGAAGAGGAAATTCACCACAATGTTGTCTGAGCTGGAGTGATTCACCTATGAAGAGAAACTAGATAGGCTGGCAGTGTTTATTTAGAGCAGAGAAGGCTGATGGAGGATCTAATTACAGTGTACAGAGTTATGATGAACGTAGATAGAGTAAATTTTGAGAGACTTTTCCCACTAGTAGAAGGGTCAGCTTTAAAGCAAGAAGCAGGAGGTTTGTTGAGGGTTTGAGAAAATAAATTTCCTTTAATGAGGGCCTTTAAAAACAGACATCCTCTGCAGTCTTCAGTGGAAAAAAGAAGATTGCAATTTTGTACCTTATGTTTTATTACTATTAGAGTCACTCACCGTGGAAACAGGCCCTTTGTTCCAACTTGTCCACACCAACTATGCTCCCCAAACTAAACTAGTCCCACTTGCCTGCATTTGACCCAATTTCCTCAAACCTTTCCTATTCGTGTACTAATCCAAAAATCTTTTAAACGTTGTAACTGTAACTGCAAACAACACTGCCTTTGCTAGTTCATTCCACACATTAATAACTCTCAGTTTTACAAAGGACAATGAGAGGCAGCTTTTTTTTTTACTCATTCATCTCTCAGTTAAAAATATGCCCCTAGTTTGCAGCAGATAAATTTCTGTTTAGGTCATAGAGGATTGATTCATGCATGCTGATGGAGAAAGCCAAATAAAAGAGAAAATAATGATCATTTTTCACCATACTTTTACAAACACCATGATCTAATGCAACAGAATCATGCTTGAATTAGGATGTGAAGCCAACTTCATGCACAGGCATTCTAAGGGCAGTGACAAGTGTAGCTAATTGATCTGCCATCCTTATTTCAATAATTGCTGTGAGTGAAAGGCACCCTTGCTCACTTTGATGGCCACAAGAGGTCCACAATATTTTTCTCCTTTGGTTCTCTGCCCAAATTCAGGCCTTACCCTCAATGATACAAACTTCACCAAGGCTATGGCAAAAAGACAGATCCCAAATCCACTTTAGCCAGATCAAGGAACAAACTTCTTTCAATTAGTACTAATCTGATCCAATTGACCCTGCTCCTTCCACCCTCAAGTGTTTTGGTTGCTAATGACAACCAGCACTTTTACCTGCATGTTACAATCTGGAGCTATGATTAGTAATCATCAATGTTCCAATTTGCTTCCATCACATGGTTAACCAGGAATTTTTCACACTCTTACAATTTGTCATCCACATTTATTGGAAGCAATTCCAGGTTGCTGATTGACCTTTTTGGCTGTGTTACAAATACAACTTAGTCATCAAGTCCTGCAGTGAGACTTGTCTCTGGGCTTCTGGGTCTAATAAGGGTGCTACCACAATGCAACAAGTCTGTCTCTTAACAATATTAACTGGATCAAAGAAAGATTAGGTCCAGATAGGGAGAAGCCTTGATGATTAAGAGTGACACAAGTAGTAGGTGGTAACAACCATATTTTTAACACACAGCCAGTGGACACTCAGCAGTACTCTTAGCTGGTGACCTTTTAATGGTCCTTTTAAGAAATATTGGCATTGTTGTTGAGTGTTTGAAGAAACAGTCCACAGTATGCCTGGTAAATTCACCTTCCAGTTCTGCAAAGGAGCCTGAAACAGTCACTGAAGAAGGATCGAGGCCCGAAATGTCAGCTTTCCTGCTCCTCTGATGCTGCTTGGCCTGATGTTATTTCACCTTGTTATTTCAGATTCTCCAGCATCTGCAGTCCCTGCTATCTCTGATTCAATTAATTACACTAGTTTGTGCCACAACCTGGAATGAGTGCATTGTTTTCCATAATGGAATTTTAAGCACCAATTATATTGTTAAATTGAGTGCAGTATGATCTAATATATTGCCCTCAGATTGGCTTCACAGACTCAATGGAACATGTCAAAGAGCAATCAATGTTTCCTGCCGAAAGAAGATAGAGCAGAAGGGTTTTGAAACAAAATTGGATGATGCAATATGATTTCAATCAGCCTTCTGTTCTCTGATAGATGCTATAACTGATTCATCCGAAAGTAGCTGAAAAGGAATGAATGCAAGTGGGCATTGTATACGATCCCTTGAATAGATATTTGTTTGTTCGTTATTGTTGGATGTTGTGTTTGTTTATTCATAAACAATAAAGATTTTTTAAAAGATTTGAGAGAAATTTAAGATATTACCAAGATATCAAGTATGCCAGTTGGTTCATCTATTTTGTTTGCAACTAAAATAAGGGGCTATTTCAATTATTCATCACTTTTGAAGTGTATGATAAAGACAGTGAACCTGAGTTTTTTGAGGTGAAGGGTCATTTGGGAAAATTTGACTCTGACCATCTTTTTTTTGGGGGGGCAGCACAGTGGCTCAGTGGTTAGTGCTTCTGTCTTACAGCACCAGGCATCCAGGTTCAATTCCAGCCTCGGAATTGTCTGTTAAGAGTTTGCATATTCTCTCTGTGTCTGCGTGGGTTTCCTCCTATAGTCCAAAGATGTGAGGGGTAGATGGATTGGCCATGGGAAAGTGCACATCGTGCCCAGGGATGTTGAGGGTGAGTGGGTTAGATAGGGGGAAATCAGAGGCAAGGGAATGGGTCTGGGTGGGATGCTCTTCAGAGGAACAGTGTGGGTTTGTTAGACTGAATGGCCTGTTTCCACACTGGAAGGATTCGATGATTCTAAACATAACCTAAGCATAAATTTTCTAGACATGAACCTCCACCTCATCCAGATGCCAGAGTGGACTCTTGAGAGTATAGAAAAGCTCAAATTGGATGTCGTTCCAATGTGGCCTCGGGTTTAGTGTCATTGCGTTGAAGATCTCGGAAACAGAAGCTGTTTCTTTGCCTGTTGACCCAGTTGGAAAGAGGAAAATATATTTGAGTGGTCAAGGATTAATCTCCCATGTCCTTTTCACTGTAATAAATTCCTGCTGGAAACATTTAATCAGTTAATCCCAATGTAACTCTGTGTGGAGTCATGAGATTTTTTCAGTCCCTGCCTTCTAAAAATCCTGTTATCAGACAAAACTGAGCTTTTCTGGTTGGTGATTTAGGGTAATGGAAAGGCTCAAAACAAACCTATTGGTAAGATTCTGAAAAGCCTTAGTTTATGAAGTTGCATGCACTGTCATATCTGTTGGGCATACAAATTTATAATGAGAATTGGCCAACTTTGCCTTGATGCTTTGGTCAATTTTAAAAGTGATGCTTTTAAAAATGAATGAAGAAATGAACTTACAGATGGGAACATTCTCTCAGGGAACAGGCAGAACTTGAAGAACTAGATGAACACAGCAGACCAAGCAGCATCTTAGGAGCAGGAAAGCTGATATTTTGGTCATAGACCCTCATCAGAAACACCATCTTTCCTGCTCCTCTGATGCTGCTTGGCCTGCTGTGTTCATCCAGCTCTACACCTTGTTATGTCGGATTCTCCAGCATCTGCAGTTCCTATTATCTCAGAACTTGAAGAACTGACTGGCCTCATGCTATGTTATCACTATTCTGCAGTTCTATGTCAACAGTTGTTTCAAAAGTGTGAAATTCTTTTGTAGTCACATTGTTCTGTAGGAAATAGTGGTAATTAATTTCTCTATAGCAAGATTCCACAGACAGAAATTAGATTTCTAACTCTGACTTTAATGTTCTTTGAAGGATAAAATGTGGGCCAGAAGACCTGTCGAATCATCTTTAAGTCATGCCACAAGAGTTTTCAGACGCAGATCAGGGCAATTTCTGACAATGTGGGATTCTCTTGGTACTATGTTGAGCTATAAGTCTAGTATACACAGAAGTTCCTTTACTGGAGCTTGAGCTTGTAGCCTCAAGGCACAGATGAAAGACTGCTACCACAATCTTAAACTGGCATCAGAATGGTCAGGCAGTCAATCTCTTCTCTTTGTGTAAACAATAACATTCTTTGCGAATCAACAGAAAAATAATACACACAGATCAAAATAAATCATAATAATTTTGTTTCTTTTTATGTTATATTTGTGCTCTCGCCATTACTTTTGCAGAAACAAGATTGAATAGCCCTGAAAATCAGGTGTGAGAGTCACAGTATGTTATTTAACTCTCATCACTTCAAAGATTTATTTTTTTGTTTGTGTGATGTAAGTGACCCAAGAAAGATCAGTACTCGTTGCCCATCCCGAATTGCCCTTGAGTTGACTAGCTTGGTAGGCCGTTTCAGAGGGCAGTTAGGAGTCAACCATTCTGATGTAAGTTGTAGACAATCTGCTAACTCTTTTTGCAGTGTTCAGACAAGCTGAATGCACTGCTGTGTTGTTGCATGTCTCTCCAGAGAGCCATTTTCAATCAGTCTGTGTCTCAGGTTATCACAAGGATTAGGAATCATAGGACTGATGTGCTCAAGAGAAAGAAGAGTGTTGAAAGTGACACAAGAGACCAGGAAGAGAACCTTAGGTTTCTTTCATGCAATTCTGGAGGTTATAAGGAAGATGTTGACAGGAGGAGAGAGACCCAATTCCCCTAGAAGACTATGAAGTCCATCAGGTAAATACTAAGAATGCATTTGGAAAAGAAAACTATTGTATCAATACTCCAAAGATTTGGATGCAGTGGTCCAAGAAATTTAATGGCCTTACGTCAGTGATCAAGATCAGTGAATGCATCCTTGCATGTCATGTTCCCCCAAATAAACCACTGGCCTCATGTACTGTACAATCTCTCATCTGTCAACAATCTCTATTGAGTATGTCACATGTCAAACATTCATAGCCTCACCTCACCCTCACACTGTAAGTAGACACAATGCCACATATTTACATCTTCCAGCTTGCACACATCAACAGGCATTCCAGTTACCAGAAGCACAACACCAAAATGCTTTGCAGCAGACTTTCTGATGCACTTCCCTCTCTCTTCTGGATAAAGCGGCCTGTAACTTGAGGTCGCCGCATCTAACCATCATGGGTCAGGTACAACTACATTTTCTCATTCTCATGGGCATGATGATGTTAAAAATCATTGGTGCAGCCTCATCTGAAGTTGTGGCCTGCAGTGGGGCTACAATAGAGAGGATGATAATGTTCATGTCCAATCCAACTTCATCCGATTTCATCCTCAACTGGCAATCTCGTGCAAATTACAAACTGTAAGTGGTGTGACCAAGAATCTCTTTATCCCTGCAATTTCACTCTGTCCAAACCTACCCTTGTGTGTGTATACTTTCAGATAACCCAGCACAGCCATCTAGCAAGACATTATGATGCAGGAAGGTGCGCTGGAGGACAAACAAACTGATTGTGAAATATTCTACTTCACAGAACCATACTTTAGGCTCAAAATGTTGCAGCTTTGTTGAGTGTAAGTCCATACAGCTCTCTGTGTGACTGGGGGTCTGGTGTACCTTTACTTGTCACATGAGTGCTCGTTCTTCAAGGACCGCAACTTCATCCCCGCAGTCGTTGAGAACACCCTCGACCATGTCTCCTGCATTTCCTGCAACTCATCCCTCACATCCCATCCCCGCAATAACCTCCAAAAGAGAATCTCCCTCGTCCTCACATACCACCCCACCAACCGCTGGACCCGACGCATCATCCTCCAACACTTCCACCATCTGCAATCCGACCACTCCACTAAAGACATTTTTCCATCCCCACCCTTGTCTGCTTTCCGGAGGGATCACTCTCCGTGTCTCCCCTGTCCTCTACACACTCCCTCCCACCCCACCACACCCGGCACTTTCCCCTGCAACCACAGGGAGTGCTACACTTGCCTCCACACCTCCTCCATCACCCCCATGCTAGGCCCCAAGAAGATGTTCCACATCAAGCAGATGTTCACCTGCACATCTGCCAATGTGATATACTGTATCCATTGTACCCGTTTTGGCCTCCTCTGCATCGGGGAAACTAAGCGGAGGCTTGGGGATTGTTTTGCAGAACACCTACGCTCAGCTCGCAATAAAAAACTGCACCTCCCAGCCGCGAACCACTTCAACTCCCCCTCCTGTTCCTTAGATAACATGTCCATCCTGGGCCTCCTGCAGTGCCACAATGATGCTACCCGAACGTTGCACGAACAGCTACTCATATTCTGCTGGGAACCCTGCAGCCTAATGGCATCAATGAGGATTTCACCAGCTTCAAAATCTCCCCTCCCCCCATGGCATCCCAAAACCAGCCCAGATCGTCCCCGCCTCCCTAACCTGTTCTCCCCCTCACCTATCCCCCCCTCCCACATCAAGCCACACTTCCATTTCCTACCTACTAATCTCATCCCGCCCCCTTGACCTGTCTGTCCTCCCCGGACTGACCTATCACCTCCCTACCTCCCCACTCACGCCTACTGGCTCCACCCCTGCTCCTTTAACTTGTCTGTCTCCTCTCCACCTATCTTCTCCTCTATCCATCTTTGGTCCACCTCCCCTTCTGCCCCTATTTATTTCAGAACCCTCTCCCCATCCCCCTTTTCTGATGAAGGGTCTAGGCCCGAAACGTCAGCTTTTGTGCTCCTGAGATGCTGCTGGGCCTGCTGTGTTCATCCAGCTCCACACTTTGTTATCTTAGACTTGGAGTTGCTCAAAGGTCACTCACAAGGCTATCTGCTGTCTCCTCCATTGTTAATCAAAAACCTCATGTACTTAATTGGAATTTCAGCTTTTCAGGGCTTCCATATCGTTTCGATTGATTTATGTTGAAACAGAAAAGATTAGCTGCCTACTTGCATTGATCAGAAAAGTGTGACAATGATTTTTCTTCATCGTAAAAGTATACTGAACATGAGCTTTCTGACCCTCCATAAATGCCCAGTTACCCTGGAGGAGACTTGGGTCTTCAAGTGATTCTTCTCACAGGCAGGGAGATTTTCCCACTCCAAGTTTTCCATATTCCGGAAAGAACATGCCCGCACCATAGTAATACTGTAATTTAATAGCTTTATATTAAAGGGTCTTGACTGTAATCCCAATCAGGCTCCCAGGCATTGAGGCTCTTAAAATTATGAAAACCTTGCCATTCTTGTACTGCTGACCTTACAGACCTCTGAAGGTTGTATACCTAACAAGATAGGAAAGTGTCAGACGAGAACTTGGTGTTCCAAGATTACAGCATAATTTCCATTTTTTGTCTCACGCTTCCATTAGGCTATTTTGAAACTGTTCTCTCAAGGTGATAGACTTTCCACTTGTTTCTAATCATAAGTTTGTAGAACTTCTAACACCTTCTATTATAAATATTGATCTACTTTTTTGCAGAAATAATGAGCCTTAAACAATATTGGAAACTGGCATTTCAAATAAATTGGAGATTATGTTGATGATTTAAATTGTTTATTCAGGGAAAAGTGCAGAGTCTGGATTTTAAAGGGGGCAAGAATTTCCATTCTCTTCCTACAATTGTGTTATTACACGGAAGCCCATAAAACCCAGCTCCAGGTTTTATAGTGTAGTACAAAACAGAAGGTGATTTTTTGATCTTTATGGTCGCTGTTTAAGCAATCAGGTGAGATTTCAGCAGTTGAGCTTTTGGAAGTAATTTTCAGATAGTTTGAGGTTGTTACTCTGTCTCTCACACTCTCACTCTCTCCTATTGCTGATGAGATAATGGGAACTGCTATTGCTGTTGGTATCTCTTATTTTTGGTGCTGGCAAATTACTTTGTATCAATCACCTGTCTAAAGCCATAGACAATGGGCAGCTACTCATGATGCCAAAATAATCATTGTCCTCCTTCCCTGCCTTTGTCTGAGGGTTCATTTATTAATGCTTCCAAGAAGAAAAGTTTCAAGGGTACTGTGGCACCCAATAAATCTTTGACATCAGTTAGGATTCAATGATTCTTGTGACATTTCATAAACTAGTAATTTGGAGACTTAATGGCATTTAAATGAAATCTCATTCTACACAGTAGATAGCAGAAAAATTCAGTTTGAAAAGGAACACAAACCAAATCCACTCTCCTCTCCTTCGCTGTTGGCTGTTCATTTTTTTTTCTCTTTTTCATGCATATATATAATATGGTTTGAAAAGTTACAACAGAATTTCACCACCCTTTTAGGTGGTGCATTCCAGGTTACAAAAAAAAATCGCAACTCATGTTCTTTTATTGAATATCTTTTCAGAATACTTTGCTGGTGTGAAAAATTTCTCTTTAGTTATTCTGTTACAATACGTTAATGTCTCATAAATGTTCATGCACCTCAGCTTGTTTTGGACCAGATTGCTCAGGGACCAAACGTGGAAAACAAAATGCTGTAGTTTCAATGAAAACCTTAATAAGCAGCTGATTGCTCAGACACAAATCTGACATACAAGGTCATGATCAATGTCTGGCACAATGATTGTATATAAAAAACAGACATTTGCTGTCGCTCCACACTGTTTATGAGTAGTATTTTTCTTCAGTTACATTCAGTAAAGTTACCCAAATAAAGAACAACAAGAACAATTATTCATTTGATGGATTTCCATAAATTTATATAATTTTGTTGGATTGTTCAACGGGGAATATTCACATGGAAGTTTCTTCCAAAAGGAATTGTAAGTAAAAATATGTCTAATGTAAAAGCACTAGGCTCTGGCATAATTTGTTTCTAAAAGTACACTTAATCGGATATGACATGCTGTTTCAAACACTCATGAAGTTTAAATTAAACTAAAGTTGAAGGTTTTTTTTATTGGAAGTAAGGAAAGGATGCAATACAGAGAGATATGAATTCTCTGTGTCAAGGAAGAAGATTTTTAGAGAAATAGTGTAAAAGTTGACAACTAAAACAGTACTGCTGTTTGGATTTGGGATCATTTTGAAATTATAACATAATCTTAGAAGCAACATTTCATAAAATAAAACATTTTCAAAAATACATAGCTAAAATTTGTAAGTAAATTGGTCCAGACTTTACTGCTTGATCCACACAGTTCTTTAATATTGTGTTGGAGTGAAAAGTTTCTCCACGGCTTATGAACAATGAATATATCCCAAACATGCTTTGTTACTTGACAGCAGAGCAAATATGACCCATGGAGGAGATGGAGAAGTACCTTTAAAATCAATTCATAATCCATAATAAAACCTAAATAATGAAACATTCAGGAAAGAGTAGAGATGGGTTAGCTTTCAGACAGTTTGTAAATAAAAGTGAAGAAGGATATTGAATTTAGATTTACAAAATTCAAGATTACGATTCAGTTAAGATAATTATGGGTATGGGAGAAGAGATCAGATTGCTGTAGATTACCGGTTGTATTAATTCCTTGTTGCTTAATGTAATCCTGGGAGATCAGTTGGGTCAGAACAATATGCTTTTAGATAATTTGTGCCAAAAAAAAACTGCTGTCTTGGAATCGTGCACAAATTATTCTTGCAGGACAAACAACCCTGTGTTGTGATGATAACCACAGGAAGTACATTAGCATGTCTTCAAAACCCTTACAGGCTTGTGCTGAGGATAGAAGAATATTCTTCTGTCACCCATTCAGTTATCTGGCTTACTGAACATTAAGATAAAGAAAGGCAAAAGATTTCATATTGTCCTCAGACCAAATTTAACGTAAAATATTTTTAGTTCCTTTATTTTTAAAAATTCTCTTCTCACAGATATTCACAGCTTTTTCAGAATAACAAGTGAAAGATATTGTAATTATTTAACATATATCTCTATGTATATTTGAGTTATCAATGTTCTTTAACATAAGGGCTGCAAATCCTTTAATATGATGCAAAAAGTGATCTGGAGGTGGCCTTAATGGAGCATGAACATCATCAGAACCAACATACTGTGCTTTTGAGAGCAAGGAGCCCGTTAATTCTGCTTGTGACTGGCAATGCACAAATCAGGAGTTGAAAATTCTGCTGCAACATTATGTGGAGACCGTTTTGTTAGCCATTGCTGCTGGAAGACACTGCCAGTACATTAAATAACAGAACAGGGAAACCTGCCAGCAGCTAACTGAATTATGTCCATTAGCGTCCAGCAAGGACCAAGTATTTGAGCAGCTACCTTTTTTTCATTTTGCAGAATATTTTGCAAAATATAAATAATACATGTAAGCAGGATGTCCAGGTAAGGATTGGCATAATTTTTTTTATGGCAAGTAGGCGGTCAAGTATCATGAATTATGTGAGTAAGAAAGAGCTTTTGAAAAGAATAGCTGACCTAAAATTTAAAGATTCATATAATGTCATCAATTGGCCCAATAAATTTGATGAATTAATATTCTCAATAAATTTGTGCAACAGGATGAACAGTGGGATTACTCAATAAAATACAACAACCCAGAGAAGTTAACCTGTCACTATCAGTCAAGGTAATCTTTATTCCCAAAGGTATTTCCATCACCAGGCATTATATTATACAATATCAGTGGCTAGCACTGCTGCCTTGCAGCACCAGGGATCGGGTTCGATTCTAGCCTCTGGTAACTGTCTGTGTGGAGTTTGCATGGTCTCTTTCTGTTTTCGGGGTGCTCCAGTTCCCTCACACAATCCAAAATGTGCCCGTTATGTGAATGGGCCATGATAAATTACCAACAGTTTTCAGGTGTGTGTAGGTTATTTGCTTTAGCCAATGGGTAGGGATCTGAATGAAATGCTCTTCAGAGGGTTGGTTTGACCTTGTTGGGCAAATGGCCTGTTTCTGCACTGCAGGGATTGTATCTATAAGGGATTCCACATATAATTGAAAGAAATATGGACTTAGAATTGTTTTAATATATTTGTGTGGCATTCCCCTGTTCTGCCATTTTCATCCACAAATGCTTGTTTCTTTCCAACTTACAGTTCATAACAAACTCTTACCAATTGTTAATTATTTACTTTCTCAATTTCAAAACTATAATATTTAGCAGATGGTTATCTGTAATTGAAATAAAGAAAGTTGTGATATATTTATTAAAATGTAAACTAAATAGCCTGTGATTGATTAAGCTAAAAACAAAATGTACACTAGAGCTATAAAATGCCAGTGCAAATTAAAAATGGCCTGAATAGGATAGCTGATAAATAGAAAGCAGGATAACAAAGTGTGGAGCTGGATGAACACAGCATGCCAAAGTGTGGAGCTGGATGAACACAGCATGCCAAATAGCATCTTAGGAGCACAAAAGTTGACATTTCGGGCCTAGACTCCTCTTGTGCTCTTAAGATGCTGCTTGGCCTGCTGAGCTCATCCAGCTCCACACTTTGTTATCCCAGATTCTCCAGCATCTGCAGCTCCCATTATCTCACATAGAAAGCAGGAAGTATTTCAATGCAATTGTAATTAAATCTGAGCATTTTAATTTCTTCCATTTATGAAGGAAAAGAAGCACTCTGCCTTTAAACTTTTTACTCCCCATTAGTCAATATCAAGTCTTATTCAAGCTCGCCTCTTCCCTGTCCAGAGATATTCAACAATTGTTTCATGATTACTCAATGTTTGATCTCTCACAACTGTTTCTGACAGCTATGATTCAAATCCTACTCCAAAAATGTGAGGCATAATCTAGATTGACAATTCATTGTAGCATTCAATCGGTGCTGCCCTGTTGTAGGTGCCAGCTTTTGCGTGAGATATTAAACTGAAACATTATCTGCCCTTCAGATGTTAAAGAACCAATGGTGCAAACTGACGAAAAGCAGGAGTATTTTACCTGGTGACCTTGGCAAGGCTTGTGACTTAATCAACTTACTTTAAACATATTATTATTACACAGATTATTGTGAGAAGACGTGCAGAAATAGGTCTGTGCTCCACTAGATCCGAAGCTGTGCTGCCCTTATTCACCATTCAAGGCTTTTGACTCAGCACAATACAGAGCTCAGAATGGTGTGTAGTTTGCAGAGTAACTTCCAAATGGAGTTGCTCCCATGCATCATCATACTCTGCAGTCTTGAATATTAATAGCTGCAAAAAGGTTTACTCCTTTTCCATACATTGGAAATTTACTTAACAGCATTTGATAAATAGTGTTAGCTCATTTAACTGTAAAATTTGAGATTTTACATCATTTGATAGTTACGAAGGATTTGTATACAGTTCATTACAGATCATAGATACAAGAGTGATTGTGTCAGTTGAATCTTTGAGGCTGGCACAGCACGCAATAGAAGCTGCTTGGCATCCTTTTTAAAAAAATGCTTTACTGGGATATGGGCATAAATAGCTAAGCTGGCATTTATTGCCCATCCCTAATTTCCCATGAGGTACCTTCTTGAACTGATGCTGTCCATAAGCAGTCATTATACCCAAAGTGTTGTTAGGACAGGAGTTCCAGGCTTTTGACCCAGTGCAATAGAGTAACAGTGGCATACTTTCAGGTCAGAATGGTATGAGTTTTCAGGGGAACTTGAAGTGGTGTTACTCCCATGTGTCTGCAGCTCTTGTCCTAATTCTCAATGATAGAAGTCAGCAGTTTGGAAAGAGTGGTCAAAAGAACATTGCTGAGTTGTTGCATTACATCATATAGAAAATGTAAAGCTTCCACTTTACATCAATGTAGGAGGGAGTGAATGCATGTTGAAAATGTCATATTCAGGCCATTTTTAATTTGCATTGGCATTTTATAGCTCTAGTGTGCATTTTGTTTTTAGCTTAATCAATCACAGGTTATTTAGTTTACATTTTAATAAATATATCACAACTTTCTTCATTTCAATTACAGATAATCATCTGCTAAATATTATAGTTTTGAAATTGAGAAAGTAAATAATCAACAGGTTGTTTTATTGTCAATAGTATTAAACTTTTTGAGTGTTGTTAGAGCTACTCTCATCCCTATCTAGGCAAGTGGGGACTATTTCATTATGCCCCTAACCTGGTATTTGTAGAAGGTAGGCACATTTGGCAAGTCAGGATATGAGTTACTCACCTCAGAATTCCTAACGTTTGGAATCGTACTGTTTTTATGACTAGCCAGTTCAGTTAATAGTCAATGGAATCATCCCGGTATATTAATAATTCAGCAACAGGAATGCCCATTGAACATCAAATGTGGGGAAATGGTTCAAGTTTTTACTTTTGGAGACTGTCTGAAACTTGCACGGTCTGAATGTTGCTTGCCATTTACTAGCCCAAGCCTGGACATTGTCCAGATCTTGCTGCATGTGGATAGTACTGCAGGAGTCATGAATGGCACTGAACATGTATAAATCAATAGCAAATATCCCACTTGCATGATCTTATGATAGAAAATTATTTGTTGACAAAGCAGGTAAAGGCGATTGAACCAAATGTGCCATTCTGCACCTGTGGCTGAGATGAAAATTTGTCCAACAACCACAATGATCTTTCTTTGTACTAAGAATGATTTGAACCAATGGAGCAATATCCCCCTTACTCTAATTGGCTCCAGCTTTGCTCAAGCCCCTTGACGTCAGACATGGCCAAATGCAGCTTTGAAGTTGACAACAGTCAAGCTGCATCATATCTGGAGTTCAACTCTTTTGTCCATGCTTGAACCAAGACCGTAATGAGACAAAAAATTGTGTGACCAGGCAAAACTCAAACTGAGCATCAATGAGCAAGTGACACTTGATAATGCTGTCAACAAACCCTTGTGTTACTTGGCTCATATTCAATAGTGGAAGAATGATGTAGTAATTACTTGGATTAGATTTTCCTGACAGACTGAGCTACCTGTGCAATTTTCCACAAAACCAGCTTGATGCCTGTGACTTTCACCATTTCTTGACATCACACAAAGTTAATTGAGTTGGCTGAAGTTTGTCATTTTTTTGTTTGGGACTGGCTTATCCACTTGACCCTTCTGGCTGAAGATTGATGCAATCTTTTCAAATTTATCATTTGCGTTTACGTGCTGGGCTTCCCCTTGATATAGAATGGAAATATCCATGCAGCCTGCTTTACTGCTGACGTTTAATTGCCCACAACCTTTCAAGGGGGGGGGGGGGGGGGTGAAAGAATTGAGGAGCTGAACTATTGCTTGTGAAGTTGCTTAGCCCTGTCTATTTCATATTGCTTCTGGTGTATGGCATACAAGTAGTTCTCTGTGTTGCAGGTATTGTGTTGATGGTTCTTTTTCAGGTATGGCCAGCTCTGCTCCTGGCATACCTTCCTGCAATCTTCATTGAATTAAGATTGACCCCTTGGCTTATTGGAAATGGCTGTGTGTAGTTACGCCATGAAGTTATTATTCAAACGATCATAAGATATAGAGGCAGAATTAGGCTATTTGGCCCATCAAAGTCTGCTCTGGCATTCAATCATGGCTGATATGCTCCTTATCCCCATTTTCCTGGTTTTTTTTCCCATAACCCTTCAGCCCATTACCAATTAAAAATCGGCCCAACTCCTCTTTAAATTTACTCATGGTCTCAGCATCCACCGCACTTTGGGGTAACAAATTCCACAGATTCACAACCCTTTGGGAGAAGTAAATTCTCCTCAACTCTGTTTTAAATTTGTTACCCATTATCGTAAGACTATGGCCCCTTATCCTAGAATGTCCCACAAGAGGAAGCATCTGCTCCACATCTATTTTATTTCTTCCTTTTATCATCTTGAATACCTCAATTTGACCTCCCCTCATTCTTCTAAGTTCCAGAGAGTTTAGGCCTAAACTGTCCAATTTCTCTTCACATGACAAATGCCTCATCTCTGGGATCAATCTGCTGAGCTTCCTCTGGATTGTCTCCAATGCTACTACATCTTCCCTCAAATAAAGGAAACAAAACTATGCACATACTCCAGGTGCAATCTCACCAATGCCTTGTATAGTTGCAACAATTCTTCCTTACCTTTATATTATATTTGTTTAGTTATAAAAGCCAACATTCCATTCATTTTCTGTATTAACTGATGTACCTGCATGCTAGTTTTCTGTGACTCATGAATGAGGACACCCAGATCCCTCTGCACTAGAGCACCCCAAAGTCTCTCCCCATTTAGATAACCTTCCCATTTTTGAAACCAAAATGCATGGCTTCACACTTAACCACGTTGACCTCCATCTGCCACATTTTGGTACCCACTCTCCTAACCTATCTACATCCATCTGTGAAGTTCTTATTTCCTCACTGCAATTTATTGTCCTGCCTTTTTCTTGTCATCCATGAATTTGGCTATGGAGCCTTCTATCCCTCTATCCAAGATGTAATATAAAAGCTGTAAATAGCTCGGGTCCATGGACTAGATTCTATGGCTCCCTCCTAATTACTTCTTGCCATCCAAAAAATAATGTTTACCCCAATTCTCTGTCTTCTGTCTGTCAGCCAGTCACCTATCCAAGCTAATAAGTACCACAATCCCATTTAATTCAACCTCGTAAATCAACCTTTTGTGTGGCACCTTCTCAAACACCTTCCAGAAGTCCAGATATATTACATCTACAGGATCCCCATTCTCCACTTTGCTTTTTATATCTTTGAAGAACTCTAGCAAAATGGTCAAACATGATTTGTCCTTCATAAAATCATGCTGACTCGGATGGATAGCATTTTGAGTTTCCAAATGTCCCAATACTGCTTCCTTAATAATTGATTCTAACACTTTGCCAACAACAGATGTTAAAACTACTGGCCTGTAATTTCCCATATATTGTCTCCTGCCCTTTATGAATAAGGGCATTACATGAGCATTTTTCCAATCTGCTGGAACCTTTCCTGTGTCCAGAGAATTTTTGAATATTGTACCCAATGGATCTGTTACCTCCATTGCCACTTCTTTTAATGCCCTAGGATGTAGGCCATCAGGCCTGGGGGACTTGTCTGCCCTCAATCCTAACAGTTTTATGAATACCTTTGCCCAATTGATGTTGATTGTTCTGAGTTCCACCCTTTCTATTGCCTCTGGCTTGTCCAATCCAATAAGAACGGTCCTATTGTCCACTACCATGAAAACTGAGGCAAAGTATTAATTTAGCATCTCTGCCATTTCAGTGCTCCCCACTAATAACTCTCCAGTTTCATCTTCAAAGGGATCACCTTAGCGGCTCGCTTCCCTTTTGTATACCTGCAGAAGCTTTTGCTATCCTTTTTGATATGCCATGCTCGTTTTCTTTTGTAACTTACATTAGCTCTTTTTATTAATGTTTTAGTTTCCCAATCCTCCTGCCTGCCACTGACCTTTGCAATATGGTGTACCTTAAATTTTGTCCTCTTTGTTTAGCCATGCATGTTTTTTACCCCCTTACCATCTTTCTTCCTCACTGGGATGTATTTTAGTTGTAAAGAATTGTGTAGCTCCTTAAACAACTCTTGTTGCTCATCCACTGTCATAGCTTTTAACCTTCCTGTCCAACCTACTCGGGCCAAATCTCATGCCCTCGTGCCTATTTAATTTCCTTTGTTTAATCCCAGAGCATGACTGTGGAACTGCACATTCTCACTCTCAAACTGAATTTTGAATTCTTTTGTACTAAGGTCACTACTTCTGAGAGAATCCTTAACTAAGATGTCATTAATTAATCTCTCTTCATTACACAATACCGAATCCAGAGTAGCTTCTCCCTGGTTGGTTCCACAACGTACTGCTCCAAGAAACAATCTCTAATAATGTCAATTGACTCTGCCTCAAGGCTATCATGGCCTTTGGTTTGATTCTTCCAATCTACATGCATGTTATAATCACCCATGAATATTGCCGTACCTTTCTTGCAAGCCATTAATATTTCCTGGTTTATGCTTTGGCCCACTGCGGAACTACTGTCTGGGGACCTACAGATTATTCTTACCAAGTATTTCTTCCCTTTGTTATTTGTTATTTCTACCCAGACTGATTCCACATCTTGAACTCCTGAGCTTATATCATTTCTCATTATAGCACTGATCCCTTCCTTAATCAGTAAAGCTACACCACCTCCTTTTCCTTTCAGTTTGTCCCTCTAAAATGCCAAGTATGCTTGACTATTCAATTCCCAGACTTGGTCTCCTTGTCACCAAGTCTCAGTAATTGCTACCACATAGTACCCTTTTATTTCTATTTGCATCATTAACTCATTAATTTTTGTTTTGAATGCTTCGTGTACTTAGATACAAAGCTTTGAAATTTGTTCTATTGGTAAATTTCCCCACACTTTTATAAATCTTTGGTGCAATCTTTCATTGTCTGGGTACCTTCTGTGACATTGCTACCCTGCACTCTTACCTCCTCCTTTAATTTGAGCTTTCTAATTTCCCCTACAACTGAACCCTCCTGACCCTCCATGCCCCATTTATTTTCAAGCCCTGTCTACAGCCCAAGTTATGCAAATCACTAAGACTCTGGTCCCAACATGAAACAGATGAAGACCATCCTATTGGAACAGGTCCCTTCTTCCCCTGTATTGGTGCCATTGTCCCATGAATTCAAATCCATTTCTCCCATACTAATGTTTAAGCAATGCATTTACTTGCTTAATATTATTGACCCTGTGCCAATTAGCTCGTTGCTCAGGTAGTGATCCAGAGATTATTACCTTTTTTGGCTCTGCTTTTTAATTTAGCCCCTCGCTGTTCACATTCCCTTAGCAGAGCCTCTGCACTAGTTTTATCTATGTCATTAGTACACACATGGATCACAACAACTGGATCATTACCCTCCCACTCTGAGTTGCTCTCTAGCCCAGATGAGATATCCCAAGCCCAAGCACCAGGTAGGCAACACAACCTTCGGGATCTTGATTCTGGTCACAGAGAACAGTGGCTATGCCCCTAACTATACTATCCCCAATTACAACTACATTTATCTTCTCTCCCCCCTCTTGAATGACTCCCTGCACCATGGTGCTGCAGTCAGTCAGCTCATCCTCCCTACAGACCCCATTCCCAATCAGACAGGGAGCAAAGCTCTCAAACCTATTGAAAAAGGACAAGGGCTGAGTCTTCTGCAACTCTAACTCCTGGATTCCTCCACCTGCCTCACTCACAGCTAAACCTCCTGCCCCTGACCACTGGCCGAATTCAAGTTAGTTAGTCTAAGGTGTGTGAATATCTCCTGAAACGCAGTGTCCAGTGACTCTCCCCCTCCCTGCTGTGTAGCAAAACCCAAACCTCAGAATCCAGTTCATCATCTCTGAGCCAGAGTTCCTCAAACAATGAACATTTACTACAGATGTGGTCATTGGGAACCACACTGGGGTCCACCAGCTCCCACATCATGCAGGAACACAACATCATGATCAAATGCAATTCTGTTGCTGATGTTGACTCACGGAAATGCGGTTTTGAAGTGAAAGACCTGACTTAAGTCAAAATTAGAATATCCTCAATGTGAATATGGGACTTTGTCATCCCAAGGACTGAAGAGTTGCAGTTTCACAATACTATCATGTACAGACACGTCCATAACAGTTAAATTGATGAACAGGAGGTAAAGTATGTTTTTGCCTCATCTTGGTTTCTTCACCAACCTCTGTAGGCCTTGTATGACATTTATAAACTTTTAGGTTCCGCAGAGTGATCAGTCGCAATGCTCCTGTGCACACTGGCTATGGACACTGAAGTCCCTGTCTCAGGGTACATTCTGCATCCTGCCACTTCCAAATGTTTTTTCCAATCAGGACTCAACATGCAAGAGTCTGGTTGATTGGCCTGCAAGGGCGGTGTGGCACTGTAGGTGGCAACCAGGAGGAGATTCCTTCGTTCAAGTTGACCCTGATGCCACTAGAATTCATGCTCTCTAAAGTCGGTGTTGAGGACTCCAAGTGCATCCGCCTCACCTTCTGACTGGATGAACCTGTATCAACACATCTCGTCGATCTATCCTGCTGACAGGAAAACGCATGAACTATAATACTGTGTGTGTTACATCAAGCTTGATTGTGGGACAGCTAAGCAAATTTTGGCATAAATAAAAGTGTCAATGTATGGAACAGTAGTTGGCGAGTGGAATGCAATTACGGTGCAGTCTACCATAACTGTGGTGTTAACTAACAGTAAAAAGTGACACTGCTAGTGATGCAGTTACATCATGATTACTTGACAGTTAAAAAAGGCACATTCTATAAACAGAGTTGAAAACTTGCCCTTGACTAACCACGCCTGCTGCATTTAACCCTGAATGAGCAAGCGAAATTAAATAATTTCAAACATTTTGTTTCACAAAGCATATCAACAAATGCTGAGAGATAACGGGAACTGCAGATTCTGGAGAATCCAAGATAACAAAGTGTGGGGCTGGATGAACACAGCAGGCCAAGCAGCATCTCAGGAGCACAAAAGCTGATGTTTTGGGCCTAGACCCCTCTGATGAAGGGTCTAGGCCCGAAACGTCAGCTTTTGAGCTCCTGAGATGCTGCTTGGCCTGCTGTGTTCATCCAGCCCCACACTTTGTTATCTTCAATAAATGCTGAGGTGTTTACGATTTTATTGGTGACTCCTCAGCATCACATAATTCTCATACAATTTTCTGTTCTTGGATGTGTTTATTATTATTATTATTTTCCTCTCTGAAGAGCTAACATCAGTGGGAAGTTTTTTTAATTTAAATCCAGCATTGACAAACTAGCTCCTCGGCTTAAACAATTGCACTGAAGAGTTAAGAACAGTAAAAACATTGCAGCTTGTAAAGGCTGATCTTAGAAAAATAACTCCCTGAGTATAGCAAAATGGCTCAATGAAGCATAGGATGACATTGCAAGTAAAGCTTGAATACTCCTCTGACAGCTAGCTCTGCATGTACATTAAACGTTGTATATAACTGACACCACTATACCTGTTCATGAACAGAGATGATTGGATAATTGCCCCATCAATCACACATGGAGAGCACAATACTGCATTTGACTGGGATCAGTTATAATTTTATGTGCATAATTTATGCTTGAGGCTGAGAAGTGTCAAGTAATATTCGGCCCACACAAATTTCAGTCGATAACTATCTCCCCATGAAGTTCAATGGCATTTCAGTTGTTGAATCGTTCAAGGATCTGGGAGTTAATATTGACTAGAAATTTACATGAAACTGCCATATATGTATTGTGGCTCTAAGAGTAGGCAGATAGTGTGAAGACTGCCGAGAGTGTTTTGATGCCCCAAAGCCAGTAACCATCTCCCAGGCACCAAGCCAGGAATCCCTCCTCCTCCAAGTTGCACCACACGATTACTCAAATGCTGTGTTTCACTTTAAGGATTTAATCAGTGTGTCCTAGCATTCAGTTTGGAGGAATTTCCTTTGTAAGATGCTTTCTGTGCAACTTTAAGAGACAGTCTGTCTTTGAGAAGAAAAAGCTGCCTGATCCATGTGGTTTTTGAACAGCACTGTTGGTTGCTCCTACTGTTTACAAAACCTTACCAGCAAAGCAGACAACAGGCATGGAATCACAGCACCTGTTGTTGTAACCACTCACACAAAACGGGAGCTTTAATTTTGCATCAGAGATAATGGGAACTGCAGATGCTGGAGAATTCCAAGATAATAAAATGTGAGGCTGGATGAACACAGCAGGCCCAGCAGCATCTCAGGAGCACAAAAGCTGACGTTTCGGGCCTAGACCCTTCATCAGAGAAGGGTCTAGGCCCGAAATGTCAGTTTTGTGCTCCTGAGATGCTGCTTGGCCTGCTGTGTTCATCCAGCCTCACGTTTTATTATCTTTAATTTTACATGTTGCCTTCTCACCCAACTGGATTTTGGCACATCATGAATCATGACTCTGCAAAATAAATAGAAAGAAGGAAAGATAGGATTCGGAAAAAGAGATGGAGAAACAAAAGAGACACATTGAAAAGGAGGAAAGATTTTTTATTTACTTTTAATTGTTTATTAAAATCTATAACAATGTTCAAGATCTAAAGATATGAACTCCAAATTATAATGGTTAGTTTTCAGTTCCAAAGGGATGTCAGATTTGTCTGTCACTACAAGTTAATGTAAAATTTGAATAAGTGAACCCCAGCTTTTGTTTGCCATGTTCAGTCTATATTTAATGAGTAATTAATGCAGCTTTGTGCTTTTCCAATGTTTTGATGTTACAATGTAATGTAGAGTGAAATCTGAGAAAGAACATGTGTAAACATTTAATGTTGATGTCTGATTCATGCCGTAGTAACGATGTTACTGTTAATCACTGTTATTCTCAATGCAAAATACAGGCCAATATAAAACAAGAAATAACATTTAACTGGTGGAACCCATTCCAATACAGACAATCATTTCTTTTTACATTCTACCTGATTTATCTCACACCTTCAGGGGTCTACCTTTCCATCATCCTAAGGATAAATGAGCTTAAACTAGAGAACCTCAATGGGCTTTGCATTCTCAGAAATCTTGCTATATTACAAGGAGAACGTACTTTATGTTTTTGACTCAGAGTCTGAATTATTTTCAAATGGAATGACTATTACATAGACAAACACAACAGTCATTGTATGAGTATCAAGATTCAACAAATCAATGAAACTGATGACCAGTTAATGACCTACTTATTCAAAGTAGCCTGTCCATTTTTCAACTTCAACAGCATAAGTTTTCCAAATGGCCATCAATTGCAAAATCATTTCTATATGTATTACCTATATAACCATCAATTGCATTCATAAGCAGATATTCATTCAATTCCTATCTGTAGACATGAACTGGCACAGCATTAACTGCTTGTATTGACCACTCAGTGGCAAAGGAATTCATTTGACTTTGAAATGTAATTTGAGTTTTATTTTATATTTTCATCAAGACTTCAGCATAAAGTAACGCTCCTAGATGTGCAATAAGTATTGACCATAGCATTTTAAATTAGTTCAATCATATCTCCTTTCAGTCTTCATTTGTCTAAAAGTCAATTTAATTTTGTAAGTGTAAACCACATAAACTAAAATGTGACACCGTTTTAGATAAATAGAACCTGAAGCATTGATATTAAGTTGGGATGTGTGATACATCCTGTAGGACAGAAAACAAACTCACTAACTGAACTGGACTTAATGTTTGTGATACTGGACTTAGTAATCCACTGAAGGGCCTATGGTGACCCTGCTGCAGTCATTCAAAGAGTCATAAGCACGGAAACAGACTTTTCAGCCCAACATGGCCATGCGACCATGTTTCCTAAACTGAACTAATCCCATTTGTCTGTATTTAGCCCATATCCCTCTAAACCCTTCCTATTCATGTATTTGTCAAAATGCCTTTTAAATGTTGTAACTGTATTCACCTCCACTGCTTCCTCTGGCAGCTCATTCCGTAAACGCACTACCCTCTGTGTGAAAAAATTGCCTCTCGGGTCCCTTTTAAATTTTTCCCCTTTTCACCTTAAACTTTATGCCCTCTAATTTTGGACTCCCCTACCCTGGGAAAAGACCTTGGTTATTCACCTCAGTTATGTCCCTCATGATTTTAAAAACCTTTACAAGATCACCCCTCTGCCTTCTACACACCAGAGGAAAATCGTCCCATGAGCATTGAAGTGATTTAAGACAAATTGGGCAGTAATCTGCCGGCTGTTATGATTGCTGGGTCTCCCAGGAACCATGTCTCACCTTTAAGAGATGCTGGCCATTCAGAAAGTAGCAAGTCAACAGTACTCAGTCTTGTTACCTGGACTGGTGGCCAGTTTTGGTTTTTCAGGCGGTTCCAGCATAAGGAACAGCTGTGGAACACCAGTAAGTAGGGACACCTCATCATTGGGGCCAATTAGGATAGAGGAAGCTGGCAAGAGAAAGGAGAATTTGAGAGATACGATGGATCTTACCATGGGACCTATGATTGGTCATGGGTGCCGAAACAGAGACAAACTTTGCCCAGTCCACAGCCAACTCCATCACAGTATGCCTGACAGCATTCCCATATGATTTCTGAAAAAGCTTCGACGCCCAAAACGTCAGCCTTCCAGCTCCTCTGATGCTGCTTGGCCTGCTGTGTTCATCCAACTCTACACATTGTAATCTCAGCATTCCCATGTTGCTTAGCTCCCAACTGCAGTAGGCTGAGCCCTTAATCTGCTGCTGTAGGACCTCAATTCACTGACATTACTCCAAACTCCTGAAGTGTGGCGAAAAATGTTGGCAAGATCCAAGCAAAAATGCCCACAAGGTAATATGAAGCAGTCAAAATAATGAAGAGGTGTCTCAGAAGAAGGAAAGGCCATATGTGTAATGTTCAAAGATAGAAATATTCAGAAAAACAGGGAAAGAGTAAAGAAAGGTGGGGTGGCAATATTGAGTAAGGAAGTCATCGTCGTGTTGGAATGGGAGGATTTCCTTGAGGTGACAAATATAGAAACTATTTTACCAGAGCTAAGAAGCAAGAAAGGTATAATAATGTAACTGGACATATTGTACTTGTCTCTAAATAGTAAGAAATAGAGGGAAGCACAAAGAAACTTTCATTTTCTGTTTTGATTCACAGTGTAATGAAACATTGCACATAATGGATTCAAAAGGTTATCTGTTAATATTCAGCTTGTATAGCAATGGGAACCAGGCTTGAGAATATATAAATGAACCTGTTGGAATAAATAGCTGCTGGACAAAGCAGCAAAGTATGAACAGAAAGAAAATTTGTTTGCAGCATTGAACTATAAGACCCTCTCCCTCTCTCTTTATGCCTGTTTCTCTTAAGCTTTTGAAGAACAGTGCTTGATTATAAATGAAATTAGAGAAACAATTATTCACTGAGAACGCCAGGAAATTTAGAGTTTGCTACTTCTGAGGATACAAGACATCCATTTAAAAACCATGGTCTCGTTTAAAATCTGATTTCTCAAGGACCAAAAGAACTTTTTAACTTGCGCATTCTTGATCTTCATTTCACACCAAATGCCCTCTGTTTTTTGTGTGTTGCGGGGTTGTGTGGGAAGTTGGGAGGGGTGTATGAGTCATGTTGCGTTTATTATTTTTCTCAGAGACAGATGTGACAAAACACCCCTTGTTTTCATTCAGAAAACCTTTTAATCTGTTCCCTTATTTTGATTTTGTTGACTACATTTTTAATTGAAGTGTGACAGAATTACATGGTAAAAGTAGAGCCATAGAGGTATACATCAGGGAAACACATCTTTTTGGTCCAATTTGTCCATGCTGACCAGATATCCCATATAAATCTAGTCCCATTTGCCAACATTTGGCCTATGTGCCTCTTAACCCTTCCCAATATATACCGATCCAGATGTCTCTGAAATGTTGCAATCATACCAGCCTCCACCACTTGATCTGGCAGCTCATTCCATATATATGCACCACCCTCTCCGTGAAAAAGATGCCCCTTGGGTCCCTTCTGTATCTTTCTCCTCTCACCTTAAACCGATGGCGTCTAGTTTTGGACACACCCACCCTGGGGAAAAGATCTTGTCTATGTCCGTCATGATTTTATAAATCTCAATAAGCTCACTCCTCAGAATCTGATGCTCCAGGGAAAATAGTCCCAGCCAATTCAGCGTCTCCCGATAGCTCAAACCCTCTAACTCCGGAAACATCCTCGTAAGTCTTTTCTGGACCCTTTCTAGTATAACTAAACCGATTTGTTGTGACCAACTAAAGGGGCTAAAAGGAGGGGCTAAATCACCCTTCGCATTTGGCTGTAACGTGTGTATTATGACTCAATATAATCTTGTCACATTGACACTGGTGATGAAAGCAGCTTTGAATCTCAGAGATGTGAGAACAATCATCAAGGTCAAGGTCAGCCTTTGGAACAATGTCTCCCTCATAACCTCAGCAGTAATACCTATCACACCAATCGCGTTTCTACCTAGTTGCCATCATGCAGTAAATTATATCTTGTTTCAAACAAGATGATTTTCCTCTACCACATTAGACCAAGCAGCCCCTGTATATCCTTGTAAGGAAAGAGGATGGTGGCAGAAAATCTCCCAACTGGGTCTTACACCACAACAAGCTTTGGGTGATGATTTATCTTATAACATGGTGGCAAGCAGTGCATATTCCCTTTATCTGCAGTATAACAAATACTGGCTGCTGTCGAGTTCTAAAAACTCTCTAGACATTGCTCAAGCAGACTTCTTAAAGCTATGAACATTGGGAAAATCTGAACGTTAAAGTACTGTGCAGAAGAAACTTCGTAGTAAGATTCTGTGAGGCTGAATCTCTTGCTAATCCAAAAAAAGTGTTTCAAACATGGTCAGAGACATGCAGCAGTGAGATGTGGAACTTCACGCCCACCAAAATGGCTACAGATTGCTAACAATGTAAAGGAACAGCCCTGAGTTAAGGCTCAGTGGACAGTGAACAGAGATTGGAGGCTGAGAGAAAAGGAATTCTCAAAAGAAATGTTTGGTTTACCAGCTGGAAAGGCATAAGTAAGCTAAAGTGCCGACAGTTTAGCTCGAGCATCACCACCATTGTAGGTTGGCAACAAAGGCACAATGATAATAAATGAAAGCTAGGGCCACAGAAGCAATTCAAACAGAGAATAATAACCAGGGAGTATTGTAAAGCCTGAATTAAACTGATACAAGGGGAAATTAGAAGCATAAGCAGACAATGTTGATTGGAAAAACAAAGGTCGTAGATTAGAAAAGATGGCAGATCCAATAAAGATGGGAAGCATTTATTAAAACGACTGAGCATGGGAATCATCTAGGAAAAGAAGCATGAAGACATACGTAAGAGATCTGTTTAGATCATGCATTAGACACCAGCTACTATTATTGTCAGTGCTGTGGAGCAAAGAAACTTCAGGCACAAGCAGTGCCCAGTTATTACAAAAAAAATGCTTTATTTATAAAACAAAATATTCAAAAAATGTATTGAATTCGAGCACAGCCACAGACCAGCAAGATGACAAACGACACTGCTATAAATAATTTAATGAGGTAGAATGGTCAATGGTAGAAGAAAAGCTGGATGTATTTCTGAGGGCAATATGTGAAACAGAATGAACATTTTTTTCAGGTGGTTATTTATGATAATAGACATTTCACTAATTTTAAGTTCAATAAAGGGGCAAGAATCAGTATATTATCAGAGAGTATGCCTTGATTGAGTAAATATTGTTTGTGATCTATAGCAGTGAACTGCATCTCCAGGAGGAAAAGCAGTTAAGATTAAAGGCATGCTTCAAGCACTATTGTAACAGAAGGTATGTCAGGCAGTAAAGAACTTGTATCTACTTGACAATCAATAGTTCTCACTCTTGAGCTTGAATGCATGTTGTGACCTGAATCTTATTCAAATGGTGGATGGAATTAAGTTACTTAAAAATCAGGAAGCCAAGAAGTTACAAGATAATAAAATGTGAGGCTGGATGAATACAGCAGGCCAAGTAGCATCTCAGGAGCACAAAATGCTGCTTGGCCTGCTGTGTTCATCCAGCCTCACATTTTATTATCTTGGAATCTCCAGCATCTGCAGTTCCCATTATCTCTGATACTATTTCAGCCAAGAAGTTACAGCCAGTTTTGAAAAATCTATTCAAGAAGCGCCAGTCAGAACTTGCAGGCCAAAGTATTTTGGTTACTGAACAATCACTTAAGAGACACCGGGTAGACAATTTCATGTGGCTTCCTAGGCTGATGTAAGAAATCAGCAAGAAAGCCAACATCCCCTGAGATTAGCTTTATTTTTATAATAAATGTATTTCATATAGTAAGGAGGTTTCAAAGCATGTGATTATAGAGTTTCCTGAAATATCTTCCATTTTTATCAGCATTGTAAAGAGATTGGATTGCCAGAATCAGCAAAGCTCATGAGGAACCATAAATGATGAGATAGAAAATGAACATTACCCAATCTGACTCATTGATGAACCCCCCCTATTGATGTAGTCTAGAGGGCAAAACGGCAGTGATAGATTGGAACTTGAAGGAGATGCTAAGAAGCTACAAGTTCAACCAGAACATTTTGTTTTTGTATTTTCCCAGGAAGAAACGTCAATACTAATGACTTGGATCACAACAAGCAAGTAGTAGTCCTCAAGTAGCTCAATTAAGAAATTAATATGCTGTTTCCTCCATGATGTGCTCACTCTGGGTGAATGAAAACCATCCAGCCTCGTGCACAATGCAGATTTGCCAGTAGTTTGGCAGTAAACTATTACTCACACGTATCAAATATGTTGTACATTCAACTCAACGGAAGCTACCATTGAGGTGAGATGACCTCATTTGCAGGATACGGTCGAGAAGAAATGATGGTTCTCAGATCCAGGCCACACTGTTGAAAAAAAAGCACATGTCAATAGAATAACCATCTTCCATGTACACATCCTTGAACACTGCAGGCACCCTAGCTTGGCCAATTTACCTACCCTGCACATCTTTGGACAGTGGGGGGAAACCTGAGCAGACAAAGGAAACCCACAGGTATACAGGGAGAATGTGCAAACTCCACACAGACAGTTTACTGAGGGTGGAATCAAACTTGGGTCCCTGGCGCTGTGAGGCTGCAGCGCTAACCACTGAGATACCTTTTGTGCAGACCCAATAGTTAGTGATCAGTAATTGGTGGAGGCTGCTGCGAAAATTCATACTGTACCTTCAAGCATCTTCTTCTCATATGAATCATGAAAAGTTTTTTTGCAGTAGGAGCGATCAAAGTGGAATATACCCCTGAGGACACTTTTATAATGCTGTGGTTGTTTCAAGGCCAAGTTCAGCACAGCTTAGTCAATCTTTAATATCAAGACGAAACATAGAAATCTAAAGTGAAAACATGAAATATTTAGCATGTCAGGCAGGAGGCTGAAATTAATGAGAGCAATTTTAACTTGGCTCATGGTTAGGAAACCCATGGTGATTTTAAAATTCAACCAGCATCACTCATGGACCTAAATGGAAGATTAAACTGCATAAAGTGTGAAACTAATACTGTACCCAATTCCATCAGTTTCCTGGTAGAATAGTTTAGCAATGTCCTCGGTGGCTGGAGTGTAAAATTCATCCAATCCACTGGACCCCTAAACTACTCTTCCAAGCTAATGGCCTTTTGTCAGAACGGAACAAAGTCCAACAATGTTATAAGTTTTAAGCAGGTTTAGAAGCAGAGGTGGGGCAAACAACAAAAAGAGAGATCACTGATGGGCTGGTAAACAGGAGAGATTAAATCGCTAGACAGATGATGGTACATTGTAAAAGGAAGTGACGGAAAGATATGTTGAAAATAGTCCAGACAAGATGGGAATGACAGAACAGTATGACCAGCTGCTACTCAAATAAATGGGTCACAGGCTATGATCTGAAATCGTTGAACCTCATGTTGAGGGCAGAAACTTAGAGATTTACAGAAGATTCATAGAATGGTTGCAGCAAAAAAAAACATTTGGCCCATTATATACACACCAACTCTTTCTTCGGGTAACTCAGTTAGTCCCATTCTTTGACATTTATCTCTGCACATTTTATTTCCCTCTTCAGTTAATTATTCAGCTCCTCTCTGTAAGCCAATAATTCAACCTGCTTCAACCACACTAGCCATTCCTGGTCCTAACTATGTCATTTCTCATGTTGACTTTGGTTCCTTGTCCCCTGTCCAATCATCTTAAATTAGTATTCAGTGGTTTCTGACCCAATATCCTAGCTTATCTCTAACTTCACTGCCCAGACCCTCCATAATTTTGAAGGCCTCTAAGAGACCTCCCTTCAACCTTCAACTCTCCAAGGAGAACAGCCCCAGCCTCTCTAATCTGTGTAACTGAAGTTCATCCTCCTTTTAACCATGCTTGTGGATTCTTTTTACACCCTTTCTAATGCCTTCAGATTCTTCTTAATGTATGGTGCCCAAGACTGGGCACATTTTTCAACTGAGGCTGATACAGGGTTAATAGACTGGTTTAAATGAAGGGATATTGATGAACCTGGGTGTTACAGGATGAATGGTGCCTTCTAATGTTAAACTGGGAAGTAGAAGAGACTAAAAAAAAACAAAAGAACTGTGGACGCTGTAAATCAGGAACAAAAACAAAGTTGCTGGAAAAGCCCAGCAAGTCTGGCAGCAGCTGTGGAGCAGAAAACAGAGTTAAAGCTTCAGGCCCGGTGACCCTTCTTCAGAACTGATGGTGGCTGGGAAAACATTAGTTAATATATTTTTTTAATGAGCATGGAGGGGAAGATGATGGAAGAACAGTTTGGTGTCATATTATGCCCAAAATTTGTTAGGGTGGGGATGCAGAGTGATAAAGCTGAGGCCTTTGCTGAGTACAGAGTGTTCAGCATTAGAGAGTGGAAGGTTAGGAGGGATGGTGAATACACAACAGGAGGTGGGGGAAGTGGAAGAGATGTTTGGTGGTGGCATCACTTCAGAGGCATCAGAAATAGTAGACAAAGATCTACTAAAAATGAGTACTGAGAGGGTGGAAATTAAGAACAAAGGAAGACTTATCATAGCTCTGCAAGAGAATAAGGGAGAACTGAAGTGTGTAAAATAAAATAGACAGAAATGTACACCACATCAGTACTGGTGGAGGGGATTCTTCAGTTTACAAAATATAAAGAGAATTATTAAGAAGTTTGCAACATCAGAACAAATATGTCAGAGCCAAAATACGTGGAAGAATAGAATGGAGTTCTTGAACAAAGTAGAATGGAAAAAAGTATAGTCAATGCCATTGATAGAGTCAATATAAATTGATGCTATGAAGGAATAAATTATGACAAAAGCATGGAGTTGTCAAAACAAAAACAAAGTGCTGGAGAAACTCAGCACATCTACAGCATCTGTGGAGAAGCAGAGCACGTTCTGAGTGTAACAAACTCATCAGAACTGTTTGTGCTGGTGAGTGATGCACTCAGGGATCTATATTACATATGACAGTATAAACAAAAGAATTTATAGATACCAAACAGAGTCATACAGCAATTACTGTTTGATAAGGGGTAACCATTACAGACCACATACTACAAAGAAGAGACAAACACAGCAATCTCTCCAACGTGCAGAATGGCACAGTGAGCCTTATAGCAACAAGCCAGAAAATAAACTACATTATGTTTTTCAAGTAAACTTGCTGCCTAACCTATGGTCTTTTAATTTCTGTTGGTCTGTACTTAGAATGATATTGAAATCGATCTAATAGAGCGGGAGTGCATACTGTTTAAAATCATAGACTCCTGAGTAGATGATTACTGTCTGGAGTCTTCCCTTCATGTACATGAATTGATTATTATCATTTATGAAATTTAAGTATTGCCAGCTGCATTCCCACTTCCAGAATCCAGGTAATGGAGTAAATTATTCAAATAATTACCTGATGTTATTCTGGAGGGACTTTTCAACTAAAAAAAATGAACAATTCTAACGGTAAGAAGTAAATGAAAGCTGTATTAGAACACATTTTCCTTGCAATTCATACCTCTCTCCAACACTGACGTGGAGATGCCAGTGTTGGATCAGGGTGGAAAAAGTCAGAAGTCACACCACACCAGGTTATAGCCCAACAGGTCTATTTGAAATCACAAATTTTCGGAGCACTGCTCCTTTGTCAGGTGATGAAGCAGCAGGGTCCCTCCAATACCATTTGAGCACCAGATATATCCAAACTACTCTATTACTGTGGCACCATTTTTTAAGCCTTAACTGTTTTTATAAGTGCTGTTGGATCACATCTCCCGAATGCAACAAAGTCAGTTTCCATTATCAAGCCCTGTCACATTTGGTTATTGTTGCATAGTCACATTGCACAGTCAGGTAATAATTGGTTGTCATTCTCATTCATTATGTCACTGGTCACATGGGATGTATTCAATTGCTTCAAATATTCTTCAACTATAAATTAGGAACACACAGAGATGAGCCAGAATGCACAGAAATCACTGACTATCATCTAATAAGCAATTAATTCGTATGGGTTCAAAAGCAACAAGGCATAAACACCAACAAGCATTTGGATAAATCTGAAATTCAGTCCCTGGGCATTGGGAATTTAGATCTGTTAAATCTGAATCAGGTTCTGAATATAAATAGAGCTGGGAACATTTTCAGGCCAAACAGGCTCATAGCTGTCATACCCTTGATTCACATCTAAACGCAAGTCAGACACTTAGCAAATATAACTGTGTGTTACAACCATCCATATTGGTCTACTTACTGACAGAGCCACAATCAAAGGATGAACAATTAAGAGACTTTATTACCGATTAGGCTAAAATTCTCTTTGACCTGTATAAAATACAAATAATAAGAATTGTAATCACTTTGACTTCTCAGGGTAGAGTTTCCACTCTGCTACAATTATGGTTTGAAGTACCCAGTAATTATTTATTGTCATGAGCATCAGGTACAATGAGAGGTACTGCTATACTTAATGGATGACGACAGAAATAATCCGAAGGTCTTATTGCGCAGTGGTCATTTTCCTACCTCTAAACCAGAAGCTCTGGTTTCAAGAAGCACTCCAGGATTTGATTCTCACAAAAAATGTGTTCAGAGGATAGCCAGGCAAACTGTGAAAAGGGTTCTTAATGGTGGCAAAGGAGAAAGAAAAGATGTAAAATAGATATACATTTCGGTATGATAGGTGAGAGAATAGGCTCGCTCTACCGAGAACAATTTAAACACACAAACAAGGGTGGTAAGGAGGGGAGAAATGTAAGAAAAAAGGCAAACAGATCCTGTGGTCAGGGTGTGAAATTATGGAATTCAGTATTGAGTCCATGAGGTTGTAATACGCTTAAGCAAAAAATTAGGTGTTGTTCCTTGAGTTTGTGTTTTGCTTCATTGGAACATTGCAGCAGGGTCGGCACAGAAGTGTTAGAATGAAAGCGAAATGGTGTATTGGATTGTTCCCCATAAAAATGCATTACAACAGCAACTCTGTTGCTTTGGCTGGGTTACATGACTGTTGTTGATTTCAGTTGACTGGAAGGCTGGCTTGGATTAGATTGGTAACAATAGCATGGGGATTAATTTCCCTTCCACTCAGTAGGGATTAAGGACCTGTCTCAAACTTGTGATGCAGATTTTGATATTGTGAATTAGGACTGCCTTTGGGCAGAACTCAAGAAAAAAAGATCACACAAAGAGATGAAAGCTCCACTGAACCAAAATTCTTTATGGCATTGAAATTAACAAAAAGGAAAATGCTGGAAAAAAACTGGCTCAGCAAGTTAGACATCATTTGAATCGAGCAACACAGAGTTAACATTTCAGGGCTGTGACTGTCATGATCAAATACAAAGTGTGCATTTAAAATTAAGCCCCAAAAATGATTAGATGACCAGTTTATTCACTATGGTGGGTAATATGCCGACTGTGACCTCTATCTAAGATAAAGTGAAACTCACATCGGTTTTAATCAATAAACAAAAAAAATACTAATTTTTGGTAAACATTTTTGATTTAATGTATGGCAAAATAGATTAATTCCAAATATATTAAAATAAAATTAACTTATACTCCTTTAAATCCAGACACATTCGACATTTATTCACAGATAAGATAGATAAGACTAGCAGTTCTTGCAGAAATACTGTGGCTAACAAAATAACCAAAAGGATTCAGCAGATCAAGAGTTCAAACAAAGATAGCATAAAATCATTTTCCTTGATCATGATAAATTATCGTTGGCTGGATGGTCAGTTGGACCTAGGTTTTTCCTCTTGACGTAAGATTTTTTGTTTCTAAAGTCTTTTAGTGCTGGTTTTATTCTACTCTGTGTGGCACGTGGGCTTTTGGGCATTTGAGTGCTACTGCCTTTTTCGCAGTTCTTGGACAGAACTGCAATTTAACAATTTAAAAGCTGTTAATATAAAACAAAGAAATGTGGATGCTGGGGATCTGAAACAGAAGCAGAAATTGTTAATGAAACTCACATCTGGCAGCATCTACGGAGAGAAAGAGGAGTTAATGTTTCGAGTCCAGTGACTCTCATTAAGAGTGCTGAGTTTCATAAGCAATTTCTGTCCTTAAATTTAAAATTTTGTTGGACAGTTTTAAATCAAAGACACCTGGCACCACAAAAATATTAAATCCAGCTTCTCTAAAAGTTACATGGCCTTGCTTAACCAACAAATGCATCCTAAACAATTATAGCTTTGCTTCTGCTTTTATATCAAAAAGACAAATATTCCAAGCTACTGATTTGAAATGTATATAGTTCTTATTATGGCCTCTTGTCAGAGTTGGGAAGAGGCACCCTGTAACCCTCTAGGACTACAGTGACTGCACCTTTATATAATTAAAGATGAATTCAATTTTGAACAAGGGATTTGGAGGACATGGACAAACGGAAGTCCTGTGATACTTTAGAAGGCAGAGTTAAATATTATAAATGAGACTGAAGATGTGATCAAGAAAAGAAACAAATGAACAAAGCAAGTGTCCAGAGTCGTTATATGTGTAGATGGAAAGAGATAAAGAGCAAAACAAGTAACAAAACAGAATTGAAACAGAGCGTGGAGTTTATAATTTGAAATTGATGAACATCAATGTTGATGTTAGGTATCAGAGTTGAAGAAGTCTTGCTTTTCCTAAAACTTACATAGAAACTTCCTGGAACAGCACAGCTATTGATGGGAGAAGTATCGGTGATTTTTTTTTCCTTATTCGTTAATGAGATGAGGGGATCACTGGTTAGGCAGCATTTATTGCCTGTTTCTAATTGCCCAGAGGGCATTTCATAATCAACCACATTGTTGCGTGTCTGAAGTCACATGTAGGTCAAACCAGGTAAGGATGGCAGTTTCCTTCTGTAAAGGACGTTAGTGAACCAGATGGGTTTTTCCAACAATTGACAATGGTTTCATAGTCATCATTAGATTCTTAATTCCAGGCATTTTATTGAATTCAAATTCCACGATCTGCAGTGGTGGGATTCGAACCCAGGCACCCAGAATGTGTTTGGGTACCTGAATTAACAGTCAAGCAATAATACCAGTGGGCAATCACCTTCTTGCCACGAGAGCACGAAAATGCTTCCCCATGGTAGGAGTCTAAACTTAGATGACAAAGGTTTAAGGTTGAGAGAAAGAGTTGCAAAATGGTCCAAAGAGGCATTTTTTTTATTTTTTCACACAGGATGGTGAGTGCCTGCCAGAGATAGTGTTGGAAATGAGCACAATTTTGTAATTTAAGAAATATTTGGACAGGTATATGGATAGTTTACGTATAAAGGGATATGGACGGAATGCGGGCAATGGGACTAGTTTAAAGCAAAAATTACATGGACAAGTTGAGATGAAGGGCCAGTTTCTATGCTATAAACTTCAATGACTCTTTGACTGAAGCTAAAGCTTGAGATTACGCTTAAGGACAGAATAGTGGTGTATTGTAAAGTAGCCAATCGCTTAATCTACCCAATTAATCATCGGATCCCTTCGATGTGGAAGCAAGCCATTTGTCCCACCCAGATATATCCCCTTACCCTATCTGTGTCCTCTGCATTTCCCATGACTAATCTGCCTAACCTGCCCTGTATGTTTTGGACAACTTAGCATGCTCAGTACACCTGACCTACTCATTTTTAGTCATCTTTAATCTCCCCAGTGCAGAGGGGGCCAAATTGTGAGCAGTGAGTTCAGTAGGCCAGATTCAAAGAGGTACACATAAATCATTTCTTCACCTGGTAATTGTTTTTTGGCCTTGGGCCAAGAGGTTTTATACCTCTTAAGTTTGCATGATGGCAGAAGAATGGGATGAGTGATGGAGGTAATCAAGGTGATGGATCGTGATACATCTGAAATAGTCCTTTTGAATGTGCTGAGGAATGGTGAAAATGTGTTTGGTGGTGGTTTCATGCTGAAGATGGTGGGCAGGATGGAAAATTATCCCTTGTCTCCAGAGATTGGTAGGGTGGAAAGTGAAGTTTCCTGTAGGGTGTCTGCTCAGAACTGAGAGTACTTCTGGAAGGGAGGTTGCATGTGAGTATAAAAATGAGTCTGGTTGAACAGAGTGGAAGAAGGAGCAAGGAAATCAGTTAAGCGCCTAGTATCACCAATTACAGGTAAACAGTGGTACAATCCTCCTGCTCACACCGATCACACGTTTACCTGATGCTAGCTGGCTTGGCTATAAGTTACAATGGCATTCTGATTTCACTGTGCAGCAAATGCAGAACATTGCAATCTCTGATGACTGGTCTCTCATTTCACAGTTCAGCCACTTTCTTTCCATCTAGGCAATTTCTCCATTCCACTCACTACTGGATATTTCTACTTCTCAGCATGTACACTGTCTGAAAAAGCCCTCACATATGCACATTCCCATTCAATAGCCATTTACTAATTATCTCCGAAATAAATCCACAGAGGTTGTTATCCCATCACCAAGTGACCCTTTATTTACCTGTGGATAGTCCTTGACACTGGTCCAGCTCCCTCACAGCCACCTTCGAGCAAATGGAGCAAGTGTCATTCCTGTTTTGTTCGTATAGAAGGCCTTCTGAATCTCCTGTTTATGTAACTTTTTGTTTTCTTTTTCCTTCTTTTTTCACACTCTCTGAATCACCTCTCTTCTTTTTTTAAAAAAAAATGTCATCCATGGCTGTGTGAATATGTTCAGTGACTCAATAAAAAAATGAGACCACAGTGGAATGGTTTTGTTCCATATTTTCCATCATCAGGAAAGCAACCATGTGGCTAGAGAAGCATGAGCAAGCAAAGCTGTTAAAGGCAATGTTTACATGAAGAAAGTGGAGGGGAAGGGTAGGGATGAAATCAAAAAAAGTATTTCAGAGGGTGAAATAAGACACTCCATTCCCCCATGGTGGCTACCTTGCCCGAGAAGCGTCAAGAGTATTGATGGATACCATGTGCTCCCTCTCCCAGGACACGCAAGTTCGAACATAGCCATGGAAGAAAGGCAGGCAGTTGGCAGAAGTGACCCTCTTCACGGCCCACTGCCTGGACCTATTTATAGCCAGCCTGACCAGGCCCAGGAACAGACCCACAAGGAGACTCTCTGACCAGCCCACACCCCTCTGCAACGGCTGCCCAAAGATCAGAAGCATGGGACTGCAGTGCAACCAAGAAGGTAATAATAGGTTCTTCAGGCAACGAAAAAGGAAATAAAAACACCCACAATGAACATACACATGGTCCACAAACTCTAGAGTATGGCAAAATAAAAGATTGGACTGGGAGTCCATGAACCACCATAGTTAGAAGTGACTGCGGCATGCAACACCCTCCACCCCGATCCCTGAAGGAAAGATGGACGACTTCTGCTTTGAGACACTCTTATTCTTTATTTCCCTGTTTCCCTCGTAGCAGTAGTGCTTTTTTCTCTCTCCAGAGCATCTGTATGGTGTGTGTTATGCAGGGACTCAGTAAAAACACCAAGTGGTTAAATAACTTTAACACTCCTGTTCTTACCTGTAAACTAGAACTCCCTGATTGGACCAGATGAGTAACCTCCATCTGGAACTCATTCTCTGAGATCCACCTGGCTGACCTCACTACAATCACCACAATCTCCATCCTTTTCTTTTGGAGAAAATACTTAACAAAACAATACAGAAAATTGAGCACACCTGGGAGACCACCATCAAGCTTTTAGGCTCTCATTGGCGTTAATGTGATAAATGCTGATGGGGATGTGCATCCCAGAGCTAAAGCATAGCAATAGCAAAGATGCCAGTCACATTTAAGGATATTTTATGCAATTGAATATGTCTCTGTCTGTTCTTTATGCACATTTTTGTTTCATTGACCTCAACAGCCTACTTACTGAAACAGCATGGTAACAGCCTAATGCTTTCCATCATGTTTTTGGTATTATGATCATGTTTACACTCCTCAGTCTTCTCATATCCTGAAAATAGCAGAAGAGGTCTTATGGAGGGTGATCCTCCAGATGAAGCATCAATACTTAACGTAGCCCCTTCAAAACTGCAGCTCATATGGTTTAGATGTTGAGTTAGATAGTCTGTGAACCATTATGTGCTAACCTATGAGGGGATAGTGTAACCAAGGAAATAACAAGCTCAACACACAAAGATTCCAGCCCAGTGATCCTTTATTCCACTGAGATCACATGTGGAAGCACATTCATGAAAACAATCACTTTAGAAAAAATTAAGTCCTTACAAAGAATGGTTGTGCTTGAGTCTAAAACACATAAAAACAACAAGAGCTTAGTTTGCAATTCTGAGTCATTTTATTGTAATGTCACACTTTACAGTGTTTTTCTGATTTGTTGGAAATCTAATGACAATGTTTGAACAACACAAGCCTATCAGAATGAACAGTCACCGGCTGAACTCAGTGCTGGCCCATACTTCCACAAATAGCTGTCTCATTGAATTCCATTTTTTAAAAATAGAATAGCAGCTGTAATCTCTGGCACAGTTCTCATCTATCCTGATGCTGCACGTCTGTTGTCCCACTTCAAGTCCATGCTTTTTCAAAGGCTCTTTTCTTGTCAAACCCATGCTTCCACCCAACTCTCCTGGTTGCTCCTTCTTTATGCTTAAATGTCAAAGGTACCACTCCCTTCCCTCAATGGATCGAAGAAAGCTGCAAAATTCCACCTCCCTGCACTCTCCTCCACCAACTCCATCTGCTGGCAGAAGCCAGATGACAGCTGCTGCAACAAATATGGGGCCTGGTGCAAACTGGAAAGATAGTATGCCTTTCCTTCTTGATAAAGGAGCAGAGCGAGAGTGTTTGAAGAAAGGCTTAATGCACTACCTGATTTGGTATAGCCATTTGACCTTGATCTCTTCTGGAAATACCTTTACAGTGTGCATGTGGCAGTCATTGTAGACAGCACTTGAAATAAACTGTGCAGCAGGTTTATTGGAGGAATAATTTAGTTCAATGATATCCTGGAGATATTAAATAAAGCCAACTTTTGGCTATTCAACTTTTAAAAGAAAGCTGTATTCTGTACAAATGCAATCATATGAACATTCCCAATGTGCTACCTCATCAGTTCAAAAACTTTGGAGAACTAGACTTTCAATTTGCATCAGAGCACACCGGAGTTTGGCAGTGACAAGGAGAAGTGAAACTATTAGTGAGTGAACAACAGGAGATATACAGACAATTGCAATGAAGAAGGTTATAAAGATATATTACATGAGAAGTGGGTTAGAGAAAGCAGCTAGGAAGTTAGCACAATTCAGCTAGATGTCGTCACTCCTAGCACTGACCTGTAGCAACCAAATGTAATCATCACTTGAGCAAAACAATATAGACACAATATTTCCATTCTTATATTTTGGACAATGGGGGACCAGATTTTCTCTAGGTCTGTCTTCCTTTCCATTGATTTCAAAAATGTGCTGTATGTTTCTGATTTTCAGTTATTTTTATGTTGCAGGTTTAACTTGGGAGTCAGGAAGATCTTGGATTGCTACAGCCCACACAACTCTTCTGAGATTAGGGTCATCATTATGATGTTTATAAAAAATATGAATTTCTTATCTCTTGATATCTTTCGTGATTGTGTATCTATTCATTCAGGCAGGTAATTACAAAATATTTTGACAACATTTTATTACTCCTAGATGCCATAATATAAAATCAATGTGTTCTTCAATAAAACCAGGTATCAATTTTAGATTGCACGTAATTTTGAACCATCACACAGCATGCTGGTGTTCCAATGCCATTGCTATGTCCATGTCATTTCCTCAGAGTTTGCACAGTCAAATTTCCTATTCAATTTATGGGTAGCCGATTCAACCAACTAACAGCCACTTAAAGGCTCTGATTGGAGGCACTTTTTTCCTCTTCCAGACATGCTGAGGGCCAAAATAGCTCTCTGGAAGCAGCCCCCCAGTGATAGGCCCAAAGGTAAATATTTCAGAATCTGGCTCCATCCATGTTGAGAGGGATCCACCTGCTACCATAGCAGCCCAGCTACACTTTAAACCCAACTGCTTTATTTATTTTAAATTTTAAAAAATTATACAGAGGCTACATGCATCTTGGGGTACCCTCTTCAACAAACCAATGGGAGAAATCTAGCACCTCCTCCCTTTTTTCAGGAAGCCGGTGTCAAATTGCGCAAAAGTGGGGCTGAGAATTCTTCAATCAGACTCAGTCTTACTGCGGTCTCATGATATCTTCCTTGCATTGAGAAGAATGTCAATATTGGGCTTTTCACACAGAATGAAGTCCTCAAAAAAACAAAGGGCCTTATGATGTAGATAATTTCAAACATTTCCTTAAAAATTTAATCATTTTTATTATCTTGATAAAATCTCAGACCATTGTTGCAATCACTGATCTCTCATAGAGTCATAGTCATAGAATCATACATCATGGAAACAGATCCTTTGGTCCAACCAGTCCATGCCGAACATAATCGCAAACTCAACTAGTCCTGCCTGCCTGTTCCTGGCCTTTATCCCTCAAAACCTTTGCTACTCATGTTAATATCCAAATGTCTTTTAAACATTGTAATTGTACCCACATCGACCACTTCCTCAAGAAGTTCATTCCATACACAAACCACCCTCTCTGTAAAAAGAAATTGTCTCTCATGCCTTTTTTAAATCTCTCTCCTGTCACCTTAAAAATGTGCCCCCGGTCTTGAAATCCCCCACTCTAGGGAAAAAGACAACTATCATTAACTTTATCTTACCTCTCATTATTTTATACACTTCTATCAGGTCGTCTTTCAACATCCTACGCTCCAGTGAGAAAGGTCCCAGCCTGTCCAACCTTTCGATTGGGAGATTTTTAAAAATGTGTTCATTAATTTGATTCTCTTAATTGGTAGCTGCTGCTGATAGCTAAAATTGACTGGATATATTCCAGAATTTTTGATTGGGAGCTTTTGTTTTAATTGCTATTTGCTGACTGGGGTAACACAGTGCTAATATCCAGTTAGAATTTGCTCCTTATATAACGATAACATTTCAGTCAATCAGGTGTATGTACAACAGAGAAAATTTGAATTGCTGAAGCCTTAAGAATGCATGTCATCGCACCACTTTTATTATATGTTAGATTAATTGATTGAAGGGTAGCCATACTCTGATATCAGAAAATAACATTTTAAAATTTACAGTAAAATAATAAATAAAAACAATAGGCAAAAGATTAGTGATTTGGATTTTGCTGTGAGTCATAAACAAACAGCATACAGAATACTTCTGGGCTTTTATACTACAATTTATGACTATGACATAAAGCAGTGCAATGTTCTCTACAGATCTTTTGCTTTTGAGAAAAGGGTAAGCAATGTGCTCATTTTCAACCAGATAGATTGAGGAGTTCTGGTAAAGTGTGAAGTCTAAATCAAGATGAATAAGTCTAAATAATTCTTTAGATATAAATTTGTGCACAGAAAGTGAAATAAGGAGAATGAAAAATAGGATTGACAGCGCAATTACGATACAGGAGGGATAAGTTCTTTTGAAAAAAAAGTATAAATCTCTGAACAAAAATTAAAATCTAAAGGAATGGGCCTCCACACTTGTAAAAGTAAATGTTGCTTGGCAGAAATTAGGACTGATCACACAACCCACAAGTTCCCCTCCAAGCCATTCATCATTCTGACTTAGAAATACATTACCATTCCTTCACTGTTGCTGGGTCAAAATCCTGGAATTCCGTCTCTAACAGCATTGTTGGTTGACTTATAGCACACATGGACTGCAGCAGTTCAAGGCAGCTCACCACCACCTTCTTAAGGGCAACTGGGGACAGGCAATAAATGCTGGCCAGCCAGCGACACCCAAATCGCACAAGTGAATTTAAGAATAAGTTTTACTTACACTCAAAAGGATAAGGTGTTTTTCTTGTGTGTTCCCATGGATTTCTACCAGAGCTTTGCATGGGTTGTATGCTTTGAAGCCAAGTATCTTGAGAAGTTGTTGATGCCGCAAAGTTTGGAGAGAAACAGAGAAAAGCAAACAATTCCTGATTTCCATTTTTATTCTATGTGTTCAGATATTGCATTTTGTATTTAATTTACTCCTTTTTCTGCATTGAATTTACTTCCTAATATTTTTCACATGTTTATGTATTCATGGAGTAAAGGGAACACTGGCATTTATTGTCCATTCCTAATTGTTCAGAGGACGGTTCAGAGACAACCACACAGCTGTGAGTCTGGAGTCACATGTAGGCCAGACCAGGTAAGAATGGCAATTTCTCTCCCTAAAGAACATTAATGAGCCAGATGGGTTTTTCACCAACAATCCATAATGAATTCATGGCCATCGTTAGATTCTTAATTTTAGATATCTTATCAAATTCAAATTCCACCATCTACCATTGCAGGATTCAAACCCAGGCCCCCAGAACATTTTCTGGGCCTCTGGATTAATAGTCCAGCGATAATGCCATGAGGCTGTTGCCTCCCCTATTGCCCTGAATGCTTCATTTTGTGCATACTACACTATAATCTCAAACGTTTGGAACATTCCCCAAAGATAAAGTAAAAACGTAAGTGAGAAATGAAAGAAAAGATCATCTTTGCCTGTTCATTTTCAGCTAACAGTCAGCAAAATTGAACAAGTACAACATCTTGCAATGTCTACACAAATAGAAAGAGTAATATTTAATTCCAAATCCCTGGAGTTGGTGAGCCAAATATGTAAAAATATTACCTTAACAATGGAAAAAGTGAACAGTCCAGAAAACTCTTCTGCAAGAGTGTAGATGCAATGGCTGGTGATGTGCTCAGAAATAACAATGTATAAGGTTAGAAAAGACCACTGCATGCTATTTGTCTCATCCCTTTGGGGATGAATGAAGTGCAGATTCACAATTTGTCATGGCAGCAATTACAGACAGTGCAATTAAACAGACCATGAATCTCAACGCAACAAGTTCAATAGCTTTAGCTCTAACATCACTGAGCACCACATTTTGCTAATAATCCATTGCTTCGTAGAGCCCAAATGCAGTAGAACACCTTAATTTTTCTTCCTCCTGTAATCTGCAGGTTTTAAAACCCAGATTCAGCATCATCTGTTTCCTAATTGTCTCACATTATCCTTTATATTCTCAGCCTTAGTATGTCCTGCGCTATGGACAGTGCTTGGGAATTGTTGTTGCAGTGATTTATTACTGCTGGGAGGCTGGCATTTTTATTGTCCAGGAACCCATTTATTTAAAATGGAATTACTTAGACAGCAAACTGTGTTACATAGGGCAGGTACAGAAATTTGGAAGATTTATCATCAGATGTCACAGCATGCAAATTATTTTCACTAACTATAATTTACCTTCACCTAGATGCTTGTGTAAATAAGATTATTACAAAAGGTCGAGGTGGCAAGGGCAACCTGGCAATAGACAGGGAAATGTATGACTCATGGCAGCTTTTAATATGTCCATTAGGCATATCACAACAGAATTAGCTGCTATACATTGGAAGCTCACACTCATCACTCTGGATGTGATGGAATTGTTTTACTTAATCCATGTAGACCTGATGGTAGGCTGCCATCTGTCTTCAATGGGATGTTGTAAACATCACTGCTCTCCACCTGCCCAATAGAAGCACCTCTGAAGCCTTCCACCAGGAGAATGTCAGGAGTGATTTTTTTTACGCATTTGAACAGTTGGTGAATTGTTTTCTACAACTGGTACATTGCAGTCTGTATTAGAAAATGAATTCATTTAATTTGTTTGTCTAATATTCAGCAGGTACATGTCTCTTGTGTTTCAAAGCTACATTCATTCTGTTCATCATTTTTATCATGCTAAATAGCCCCTTGGCTGAAAGTGACAGATTGCCATCTGACTGGCAAACAACAGCAGATGCAGAAGTCCTTTAACCATTCCTGTTAGATTCAGACTAGTGCCATGATCCTCTGATGTTAGAGACAGCATGTGCCCAGTGCTCTTCGTGATGATGTTGTATATTACTTGGCAATGCAATGGCTTAGAACTGGGATTGGTACAGGTGCTAACCAGCTGTTCTTGGACTTGCACACATGGTAGGCAGCATATTTTTAAATATTAATTGAACTGCACAAGCTTTGGGCAAAAATTAAGGTTTGGAATGCTTCCATCATGCTTGTGCGTAATTACATTCCGAACAAGTTAAAGTAGTACATAAATGCAGCTTAAGGTTGGACACTAAAATTCTAAAGTAACACATAAAGCATCTATCAGACATTCCTTTGATCAATGTACGGTTTATTGAGATAAAGGACTGAATTTCCCCATGTTTAAGCTGTGTTATTTTCATTGCAGGCCCTGGCAAGGGGCCTGGTGACTTTCCAACTATTGTTTCCTGCTGTTCACCTCATTAATTATGCATCAAGTCTCAGGTAATCATGGAGGAGGAGAGACAAGAGTGCCTGCCACTCTATGGTTCATGCTGCTGGCGCCATATTTACACCACCTATGTATTATTTCGAACACTGCAAGCCAGGAACTATCCAAATGCACTGTGCCTATTGACTATTATTGGAAAGTTAATGTCCAGGAAGGGAAGCTGGAATCCCACTTCACCAACAGAGATGTGGACATGTTGGTGGAAGGGATAGTGGAAAGGAGTGCTATTCTCTCTTCTGTGACTTACCAGAGGAGGCCATGCCACCAGACCCAGTCAGCCTAGACACAGATAATGTCCTGGGACATTGCAATTTCTGCAACAAACAGAACTGTCTTGCTGTGTTGCAAGAAGGTCAATGATCTTCTGCACTCTACAAGATAAGTTCCACCATCTTCTCTCTGTTACCTCACACTCACTCTAGCTCTGCTACAACACAATAACATAATGAATATAGCTAATGGTCTACAATTCTGACCATCTCTACTCAATGGCAATCACCCATCCCATTTCTTAAACTACTAATGCTTCCTTCCTTATCACCTTCTTGTTCACTCACTATGGATACCTTACACCTCTCCTTCTCCTCTGCCACCATTAACAGCTTTTCCATCCATTGGCATCTCACTTAATCCCTCCTGTTGTCCCACTGTAGGAGAAAATTTATCATAACTGGGTAGAGTGGAACAAAACAGACGGCAATGTGGCTGACATTCAGCTCCTCACCTGCTTTGAGAAGAACCTTGAGATGGCTGGTGAGGATCTTGCTGGATAATATAGTGATATCACGACCTCCATATAAAGGCCACTGAGTAGGTTACATTCTGCTGCACTCTCATTTTTATCAGCCTTATTCTTAAGATGCAGAAACTACTAAACCATTACACAAATAATGGCTCTCATCTCTTCTGGGGGCACCAGGATCACTGTCATAATGTCAATTGGAAAAGTCCTGGCCCTCAGCACATCAGCTCTATTTCCTCTTCTGGGGAAGAAGCTACAGATTTCCCCTCTCACTCTCAACCAACTCAGGTGGAACCATGGTAGTGTGTCATCCTCGTGGGGTTAGACTCAGGAGTACAATCATATGAGCATATCACTGGCACGTCTCTGTAGCTGGTCAATGAAGGAACATCCCAAGTCAAATCAGCCCACACACAGAAGATTATCCCATGGTGTCATGCCATTCATAACATTAATAACCTGTGCAATTAAACTTGCAAACATAGCAACAACAGATTTCTCAGGGATACTCAATTGACTTTACAAAGGCGGAAGGAGTCCTCTGATGGATTAGGCATATGAGTTCAGTGTTCACAAAACCAGATCAGAAGATAGGCATCCTGTATCTCCTAACTCCTTAAAGCTTGCTCACTACCTTATAAGGCACAAATCAGGAAGGTGATGGAGCACTTGCTACATGCCTGGGTGAATGCAGCTCCAACAACAGCCAAGAATCTTGACAATATCCAGGTCAAAACAGCCCACTTAATTGAGAAAGATTGATGCAGCTAGCTTATGAAGTCTCCTTGCATCTCTTTTTGTTTCAACCCCCTCACAAGGCCTGTGTTAGATCGTAACCTGACAAATCAAAGGGATGTTGCTCTGCTGAGCTCTCCGGAACCAATAACAAATGGTTGCACATTGTTGGGACTCAGTGTCGCCGTGAAATGATATTTTCTCATATCATTAGCTTTACCCAAAGCTGCAAACAGATACATGTATTCTGTTCTTTTGTTTTAAAGCAGTGTCCATTTTTCTCAGTTTCAGTTCCTAGTCTAAGAAATGGGAAAAAAAATGCACACACAAAGGATTGTATATTTCCACTCTCAGTGTACTTTCTGAACTTTCTCACTTTGCTGACATTGTTCGAGCAGTGAAATTCAGAGTTCTGAAATAAATTATTGTATGACCAATGAAAAACTGAACTTCAGACAACTGTCGCCTGATGTTTAGGAAATGGGAATGTCTATCTGAATATTTGGTCCTGCTGATAGAGGAATAGCCAGTAGTTTCATCATAATCTGTACCTCCTTATATCTCAATTATATTGGAACAAGTGTTGGGCTTGGTATGATGGAACTTTTCTTTAGTGTTACATGGCTCTACTTTATCACTACGTTTGTCTTTTCTTTACTACTTCAACATTATATTGTACTTCCACTGAATGTGCACATGTATACTGGTGTTTGGGTTGAAATCTTGGAACTTTCTCCCTAAGGGCAATGTGGGTCAGTCTACAGCATGTGGACAACAGTGAGTCAAGAAGGCAATTCATCACCACTTTCTCAAGAGCAGCTAGGGTTGAGAAATAAATGTTGGCCAGCCAGCAACACACATATCTCGTGAATGAATAATTAAAAGTAAAATCATTTCTTTGACTGAGAACGGACACAAGAGAAGACGTGAAGCATGTTTTTTTTATTTGTCTACTTGTTGTAATCTCAAACCTAGCATTTAAATTAAGTGGTGGGACAAGGGGTGAAATTTCAACAAAAAAGTTGGTGAATGAAGGAGCACAGTCAAGGGTAAAGGTACAGCTAATAACATGGGACCAAGACAGTACAGCAGAAAGTACATATCTAAGAATCAACCGACAGGTAAGATAAAAAATTGCAACAACAGTAAAAGGATTAAAATAAAAGCTTTGTATCAGAATTCCCGTAACATTTAAAATGTGCAATTAAAAATGAATAAATATGATCTGGCAGCCATTACAAAGACATGGTTACCAAATAACATGGAGTAGGATCTGCATCTTGAAGAAGACGTGAAATGTAGAAATTTCAGGAATCAATGGAAAGGTGGAGAGGTGCCTTTGTTCGTTAATGATCATGTTAACACAATAGAAAGGGATGACCTAATTGTTAGGAGACAAATATATAGAAACAGCTTTGATTGAAATGAATAATGATTATCCCTTAAGTGAAAGGACAAATTTCAATGGTAGGAATTTAAGGTGTTATTTCTGAGCACACAAAATGGGTACTTTCCAATAGCTACGAAAGATTCCAAGGTTAGCACGCAAAACAGTACTTTTCACTGTATCTTAGTACACAAGACAATAATAAACCAAATCAAATCATTTCTGTGGTTAACAAGAAATGTGAAACATCGTATCAAGCTGAAAGAAAACTGTGTACTTGTACGAAGAGAGTTAGCACATTAGTCTATGATATAAAAAAGAGCAAAAAATGAATAAGGAGCAAAAAATTAGATCAGAAGAAATACCAGCTAGAAATCTAAAGAGAATGTATTAGGAGTTTCTTTGAGTATTCAAAGAAAGAGAAAAGTTTGGAAAAAAGTGAGTTTCCTGCAGAAAGTGAGAGTGGAGAGTTAATAATATTAAATGAAGAAATGACAGATAATCTGAACAGATATTTTGCATCAATCTTCACCAAAGTAGATACAAATAACATCTCAGAAACTGTGATAAATCAAGAACTTGAAGGGATGAAGGAATTGAAGTAAATTCACAATCCCTAAAGAAGTGATACTGAGTAAATTACAGGCTGACAACTGTTTGGGTCCTGAGTGACTTCAGCATAGGCCTTAAGGTGCAAATGTGCTAGTTGGTGAATTTTTTTTTCTAAATTTTGTTGATGCAGCTATTAAAATATAATATTTATAAGGCCTTATTCAAAAAGCAACAGTGGCAGAAAACAGGGGGTAATAAACAGGTCATTTAGTTTTACATTTGCCATAGAGAAGATGCTAGAAGCTATTATTAAAGAATATTATTTCAGGGCACTTGGATCAGTTCAAATGTATCAGGCAGCGTCAATGTGGTTTTGTACAAGAAAAATCATATTTGACCAATCTATTAGAGGTCTTTGAGAAGGTTGCACATGCTTTGGATAAAGAAACTGGTGGAAATACTGTACTTTGATTTCCAGAAGGCATTTTATACGATACATATCAAAGACAATTGTGGAAAATAAAAGCCCATGGTGCAGGGGATAGCATATTGGCATCATCTGAAGAATGGCTGATTCACATGAGCAGAGAGAATGCATAAATCAGTCACAATGGCAAGACGTAACAAGTAGTATGGCACAAGGATCAATTCAGATACCTACATTGTGTTAAGTTTATATAAATTGCTTATATGAAGGACAGACAGCACGGTTGACATTTTTCTGATGTGACAATGATAGGGAGCAAAGTAGGTTGTAAAGACGACATGAGGAGACTACTACAAGATATAATTAAGTGTAAGGACAACATTTTGGCAAATAGAATATAATGTGTGGAAATGTGAAATTGTCCATCTTGGCAGGAAGGAAAACAAAAAGCATATTACCTAAAAAGTGAGAGACTGCAGAGTTATAAGATACAGAGGGATTTGCGTTCTCTTGTGCATAAATCACAAAAGTGTTTTGTGCCATATTTAAAATCTTCCAATCAGTATCTTATAATACGCTTAAGATCCAATATTCATGGCTGTAAAGTACCATTACCGCAGAAAAAAGCTGGGGAATTCTGCTACTCAGCATTAACTACTCTTTATAGCTACATAGAAATGCTTCCTAAACATCCTTTTATAATTCATATTACTCACTTGCTTTTTTATTACTTTGACTATTGACATTAAATTACCTTAATAAGCAATTTTATTTATTTGTTCTAGTTTCATAGCTGTCCAGCCGAATAATGATATTGGTAATATCTCCTTTTTCATGGTTTTTGTTGGGTTTGCATCAGCATTTACTTTCAATCCACATTCCAACCTTGTCTGACCTTTTCAAGTATCTCTTATGATCTCTTGCGCATCTGCAATCCATATTGTATCATTGGTGTGTGAAGATTGTTTATCAATCTTTCATTGATTTTCACTTCAACTTGAATGACATTCAGAATTACTGAAAGAGCGAAATCGGAGCATACGTCGTCTTGATGAAGTGATACAATCTTGTCTCAGTGCTCATCTGATAATCGTTCATTTTAGTCAGTCATTATCAACCCTTTCTGCTGCTTCTTGCTCTAAATATAGGTTCATAATGCCATTTCTTTACACTTATATTAAAGTTTATCTGCTTCACTAATAGATATTGTGAACAGCAACTGTCTCTTTTGTTAACCATATGTCTTCATTACAACATTCCTTAAGCTTTTAAGTTTCTTTTTCTTTAAGTTGAACAGCTTTGTAAAGTACCCCATATTGCTGCAAAATATAGATTTCCACCACTTGTAGAGCTTTATTGTTGAATCAGAATTACCTCTTTGCTCTTCTGCTATATTTGCCAAAAAAAAAGCTGTGTCATCTTGGGTAATGAATCTTTCAACATTTGTACTGTTTCGGTTGTTCATTAATTGCTTGAGAAGAATTACAGGGATTAGCTGATATTTTCTTGTTACCACTAATGAAATCACACTCTTCAATCTACTTTGTTCTTGTGAGTTCTTTAACATTTCTTGACACAGGCAAGATATCAGCCATCCTGCCTCTGAATCAGAATATTGCAGGTTATTCCACAGTCCAGAGATTTTTGTACATGATCTGGTCAGATATTCCTGTCTATTCCTGCACCACAGATGAAATGTTCAATGCCAGGATTTGCCTTCTTGATCAGCTGGATTCAGAAGACCCCATGAAATTACTCCAAACAGAGCAGAGGTAATTCTCTCAGTGAGCCAACCAGTACTCAGTCAAAGCCATTTTCTGTAAAACATTTGAATTGATCATTTATCTTACTGCTGTTTATAGGGCATTGTTATATGCAAATTCACTACAACATTTTTCCAAGTATGATGACATTTCAGAAGTCTTTCCTCCCTCCCATCATATTACATTTATTCAGCTCTAACACACCCTCTTGTCAGTTCATTATGTGTTACTCCTCTCAAGTTATTATTTATTACTTTGGGTTTCTATTTGGCATGCATTGAAAAAAATTTGCACGGGAGTGAGGTTAATTACGATACACAGTAAGAAAATTGGCATGATTTATTCCATTTCCACATCAACCATCTCTTTAAGGTTTCAGCCTCTTTGACAAACAGGTTGGATGATGCACATTTAAATTAATTACTGAATTGAAACTACATAGAATAATTTGCAGTAAGATTATTAAGTCTAAAACCCACAATAGATAGTGTATTCAGCAGATAGTTCTAAGTTAGAAACATTCTGTAGAGGTGACCTTGATGTTGTATTAATATAAAATGTCTGATAGTGAATTATTTTTTCTTGATTAGGTAATAAAAATCAGAAGTGCTATAAAAAAGTGGCTGTCAATTCATTTTATGTTATTGCAAAAGTCTTTATTATGGGTGTTAATGAAGATATATTTGCACTTTTCTTTTCTGTTTTGAAATGTGAGCTTAAATGTATCTACCTCTACCGTTGGCCAGAGAAGGAAGCAGCAATAATCATTTTGCTATGGACTGCAAAAAGGAGGCAATTAAACAGTGGGCCAACCCACCAAGTTCTGCTAAATTGTAACACTTTCAACTGCTGTTGTAGCTGTGTGGACAGGAGGTTATTACTTCTGAGATCTTTCCTGTTGTTGTGTGGCAGGTGCACGTGCAATTTTGTAGCCAGGCTTTTAACGCTGGCATGTACTGTTCTTGCACAGAGTGAGCTTGATTGTTAGATGTGGGAAAGAAAGAAAGGCTATTTATATGATTTTTTTTCAGATTATCAGAGATTTGGGTGAAAGCCTTTTCTAAAGTTAATGAGTTCCACTTGATCATTTTGAGGCTGATTTTCCACCGACGCGAACAGCCAGTGACCTTGTGCCACTTGTGCACAATCATTCCCGAAGCTACCAACCTGATTAGAATCTACAATAATGATAAAGTGTTTTTGTCTGTCCAGACTGCTTTGATTGATCAATCTCAGGGTGACGCCTATTGGTAGCTTGATTTTATAGGTATCAGCCAGCACATGTATTAAAGCAGAGTTGCGGGTACGTGTGGTGTGCGTGGAAGAGGAACAGCTGTCCGTGGTTGTGATGGCACGGTGTGGTGTTTAATGGAGAACAAAACAAGCAGAAGGTAAAGCGAGCCCAACACAAATGACACCCTCGCTGGCAACACTGTTTCCACGAGGAACGGGACGGATTGAAGAAAGCTTTGGAGAGATTCTCTGAATGGCAGAAGGATGACATGGGAAGGATGTGTGGGAAGGACGTGAGAGGTAGCTATGAGATAATGGAGTCAGTTAGTGTAGCAAAACGGCTGGAACAATTCTTTGCTACAAATTATTATTATTTCCAATTTATTCTTTGTACTGAAGGTGAACATTTGAATGTAAAACTATTAGAAAATCTGTCAGGTGAATTGAAAGCTGACATCATCAGCACTGGTTCTATAGATGGCTCTGCCCAAATCCCAGGCAAAGTGCTCTAGGCTCTTATGGCTCCAGACGGAATGCTCAAAATCATTAAGCTCCCAGGGGAGGATGGATGAACTGGTTTCACTTCTTTAGTCACCTGCTCGCTTAGTTGGCTACAATAAGGTTAATTTACAAAGGATCCCTTCCCTTGTGATTACCTTTCTCCTGAGCAGACTAGAAATGATGTGAGTACAAAAATGATAGGTATAAGCCAATCTCTGAGTCATTCAAGAAAAGCACAGAGTGAAACATTGATAATCAATCAATTGGAGGATTTGAGATAACGAGTTGTAGAGCTGGATGAACACAGCAGGCCAAGCAGCATCAGAGGTATGGGAAAGCTGATGTTTCAGGTCTGGACCCTTCCTCAGAAATCTATTCTCTCAATCAGAGGATTCTTGTCTTTGCAGGTTGGTTCCTTTTTGATGACGGCTGTTTGGGAGTATTCAGAGAGATGGAGTTATTTTACTTGCAACACAGGTTTTCAAATGTAACACTAGTGCTCGGGCCTAATCTAAAATTCATGAGTACTCAGCCCATTAGCACATTTATGCATCTCAACTCAGTAGCATACTTTCTTTCACTAGCCTCTGCAGACCAGAGTTAAACTGGCTTTTAACCTCTTTCTTAAGAAAGGCACTAAACATGTCACTCACCTGCACTGGTGCATTTGCTCCCAATATGTTTACATTCTGAAATACCTCCTACAGTGATTGTAACAAGATCAGTCAAGACGGACCTCATTCAATGTTAGTTCCCTGATTGGTCCAGATTAACAGTTCCAATCAGGGAGCCCTGGCTGACAGATGTAAACAGAGGTGTCAGTGGTTCAGTTCACTATAGGAGTTGGATCTGAGGGAGCTGTGCCAGTGTCAAGGACTCTCCATGTGTAAATAAAGGGTGACTCAGTGATAGGAAAGAGCCTCTATGGGGTTACTTCACTTCTGAGGAGATTATAGTTTATCTTGTAGTGTGTTTTTCCATTTTTCTGCAAGCTTCCTTGACGTCTTGCTGTCACATTTCATATTCCACAGTCTTTTGTTCCAGGCAGCCATTGAATTTGTATCTTATGATTCATGGTCATGACAAGATGAAGAAGATGATAGTAGTCTATTATCTTCACCAACTTGATAATATACAGGGCTTCCTTAAAAAAAACAGAAAGTAATAACTTTGTTATTGTGGATTTAACTGAACAAGATTTCTGGTTCTGTGCTCATAAATATACAACTAAGGTCTGGCCTTAAAATGACTGAAGACTCAGGCTTGTACTAAAATGAATACTTTATCAATGTCCTTGCCTGGTTAAAATGAAAATAGTTTCCCAAGTACAAATAAAGTCTTAAAGAGATAAAGGCTTATTTCATGGATGTAATTTATTATTAATATTGTCTCAGTATGAATGGTGCATAGGAATAGTGGAGTAGCAGATAGAGAAGGGGACTGTCAGAGAATGCAGCAGAATATAGATTGATTGGAGAGTTGGGCAGAGAAATGGCAGATAGAGTTCAATCCAGGCAAATGCAAGGTGACGCATTTTGGAAGATCCACCTCAAGAGCGAACTATACGGTAAATGGGAAAGCCCTGGGGAAAATTGATACACAGAAAGATCTGGGTGTTCAGGTCCATTGTACCCTGAAGGTTGCAGCGCAGGTCGATAGAGTGGTCAAGAAGGTATACACAACACTTTCATTCATTGGACAGGATATTGAGTAAAAGAGTTGGCAGGTCATGTTACAGTTGTATAGTACTTTGGTTTGACCACATTTGGAATACTGCATACAGTTCTGGTCACCACATTACCAAAACGATGTGGATGCTTTGGAAAGGGTGCAGAGCAGGGTCACCAGGATGTTGCCTGGTATGGAGGGCGCTAGCTATGAAGAAACGTTGACTAGATCAGGATTATTTACATTAGAAAGATGGAGGTTGCGGGTGTACCTGATTGAGGCCTACAAAATCATGAGGGGTATAGACAAGGTGGACAGCAAGAAGCCTTTTTCCCAGAGTGGGGGACTCATTTACTAGGGGTCATGATTTCAAGGTGAGAGGAGGAAAGTTTAAGGGAGTTATGCGCGGTAAGTTCTTTACACAGAAGGTGTTGGGTGCCTGGAATGCGTTGTCAGCGAAGGTAGTAGAGATAGCATCATTTAAGATGTGTCTAGACAGATACATGAATGGACAGGGAGCAGAGGGATCCAGATCCTTGGAAATTAGACGACTGGCTTCGATGGAGGATCTGGATCAGGGTAGGCTTGGAGGGCCGAAGGGCCTGGTCCTGTGCTATAATTTTCTTTGTTCTTTGTTCATTATGCAGATTGTGGATCAAAATTATTTTCCAACTCAGTACTCACTGAAGTAGAGTTGAAATCATTCCTGATCCCAAGGCACTGAGAAAGAGGGATACAACCTACCAAATGACTTCATGTTCTTAAGTAACAGATGATAACAGACAGTACACCCAGAACAATCAACTTTGAAATCCCATCAAGCATGCCTATAAGTTGTGGCACATTTAAGCCAGCAATAACTGAAGGAAACTTCTTCTATAGGTTCTGGGTCGGAACAGAAAGTGTGGTGGGTACATGAGATCTGGAACTCCATCCCACAACAAAAAAAAACAAGTGTGATTTGCAAGTCAGCAGTAGTACTGAAGATGAAAGTTGACTGATTTTATTCAGCAAATGTAGGAAAGCTGAAGCAAAGTCACCAAAATGGAGTTGTGGCACAGGCCTGCTTATCATCTAGTTAACCAACAAAACAGTTTTGAGGGCTAAAATAGACTGCCCCTTGCTCCTAATACCCTGCATTGTGAAAAAATTGCACCTTGCCTCCACCAATACAGTGAAAATGCAAAAAGCAGCTACAGTCGCCTGGAGAGAACCTCCAATGTGGAAGCTTTACTGCCAGTGGCAGTTAAAGTTACTACGACTTTAAACAGTCGTGCCTCTGGGCTGTTGAAGAGAAATACCTGCAATACCAACTTTATTTTTTACCACGCGTTCAAAGATATATCAAACAAATGTTCAAATTGTTGTTCAGCAGGCCAGCATTTACAGCTATTTTCCTTTAGAATAGCAATAGCAGCAGGGCACAGCTACCCAATTTCACTGATCATAGTTGTCTGCTGCATGCACCATAGCTTTGCTACCTACAGAGAGCTTGTTATGAGAGAAAGAACTCATCTGCAGAGAAAGCTCTGCAGGACACCAAGGGTAGAACCCAGATGCTGAAACACATTTGTGACATGAATGTTTTTCATGGAAGATATATCTGACTGTCTCAAACAAACAAGCTACCAATGAGTGAAAAATGCTGTTGCCCAGTATATTTTCATCAAACACTAACAATTAGTCACCCTTTGATCATCAGAATAAACCCTCTCAGCAAAGTTGAAATAGAGAATATCTATTTTCCTATGGCTAATTTGCATGTAATGCGTTACCTACTTGTGAAAACACTGCTTATTACAATGTATTCCAAAACTTCACGTCAAGCAGAGTTTTCCCATTTGTCTTGCAGCATGGGGTTGAGCTTGTTATGTGTCAACTGAGTCCTGAAGCCAGGGAAAGACTTCAAATTGCCTGCCAATCACCTCTTAAGAGCTAATCAGCAAGAATGGGCCAGTTTCTGGGGTTGCCAGAAGTTATTTACCAATCAGGGCCAGTCTAAATCTGAGTCCAAAATTACACAGGTCAAATTCTACTCCTCGGGAATCCACTGATGAGATCTAAGTATTTTCTATACTTTTCCAATGGGGTGGAGGTCAGAGAGAGAGAGAGGGCCAGAGAGATCAGAAACAATAGTAGAGGGTGCCTTCTAGAGATCAAACCCTTGCTTCTTATTCATGCTTCTGTTTCCCTGAGATTAGGGCAATAGGAGCTGCCCCTCTGCTCCCACTTCAACAGGTAAGCTGCCAAAGTGCCCCAGCTAGGAAACTAGTCACCTTTCTGACCTTTCATGTGTCAAATGATCAAGGAACCACTTGTGTGAATCCTCACTCTCAATCTTAACTTCTGCCCATTGTAATTAGCACAAAGCTGAAACATTCTTCCCAATTAGAGTTAAATCAGTAAGTCACAGGTGAAATAGTAAGCATCTAATAAAACCCACTCTTCCTCTTTCTGTCCAGTTTGCTCTGATCTACCATGCCACAGTTTGGATTTGCACTTATAAGTCTATTACTAGCTTAAGCCTCCATGAGAAAAAACTGTATTTTTATACAAGCATTCAAACAGTATTTGACTGTGAAGGGCGTGCTTCACATTGATTTCTGAGCACTCTTTTATTTAGCTTTCTGTATTTTTCATTCATTAATGTTTCACATCTTTCTCTTGGCAGATCCACTGTGTAAAAAAAAAATAGAATCTTTTGCTCAGGATCTTACGCTCGACAAGCTGCCATTCAGTTTTAGCTTGAGTTTGAGGAGCAGGTCAGCACAATTACTGTCTCGGTGATGGCTGCATAGGAAAAACAGAGAGGTAAATGCAGAAAATGATTACTGTATTGAAGCTGAGCCTGGACATGTTCAGAGTTGTTGGCTTCAACATCACTTACACGTGCATAATATGCAGGAAAAATATTTTAAACTTCCATTTTATTTGATTATTCATTTTTCTTATTGAATGAAAACCAAAAGGAAATGAACCTAGATATTCATACAAAACCAGATAAAATATTGAAAATTTAGACCTTTGGCAATGTAGGAAATAAGCATTTAACATAATGTATAGTTTTAAGATGCTTAAAACTTAAGTGAATATCCTGAGGAGTAGTATTTGGTTAATTTAGCAAAACTGTATTTAACCATCAACATCAAACATCAAACAGTCTGCTCTCATGCTACTTTGCTTCTTATGCTAACTGGACATGTTATTATGACTACAAATTTGGGTCAACAATTTTGTTGTGCAAAAATTAAGGAAAAGCTTGTTATTGCATATATTTTAAGTGTATCAGGATGAAAAGTAAATCAGACAATCAAGTGACCAAACATTTGATATTAAGGTATAAGTTCAAGCTAGCTTTGCAAATATATCTGAGTCAAGATTTGTTGACTGTTATAAATGGGAAATGCATTTATTGTTGACAAGCTAAATATTGAAAATGTTGATATTTGCATTTATAAGTCCACCCTCTTCAGCACAAACTCAAATTTCAAACTTCAGTTGAAAGCAATTGCTCTTGAGAAAAGAAGATGGTTTAGAATTGTTACAAATTGCTTATCTTAATGTAAGAGGTTGAGTAATTGCTCCAAACTAGAAGCATTTGATTGTAACCCTGAAAGAGTTATTTGAAGCTGAGAAACCTTAAAATCAGTTATATGATGAATCAATGAAGAAGCCATCAGAATCTCACCACTGGGAATTGAAGTCTCAGCTAAGTCAAACCTTATATGGTTAGAGGAGGACATTCAAGTTTTTGTACTTTAATGGGATGCTGTTGGGACTAATAACAACATTCTATTTTTACTATATGTTTTGAAATCTTTAAATGTGCAATATTCTGTTTTATCTTTATTTAATTTGTGCGAAGGTTTCTGTTTCCAGAGTTAAATCAATGCAGATTTTAGACAGGGATACAACTTGTTCCATGAAAATATCAGCTCAGACCATAAAAAATGTAAAAACTTTGCTGCAATCTAAAATTTGGCAGGGAATGCTGATTTTGCCATCTTGATTCAAAGAACAGAAGGTAGTGAAGGAGGGTTGTTGTTCAGAGTGGAGACCTGTGGCCAGTGGTGTAACACTAGGATCGATGCTGAGTTCACTGCTGTTTACTATTTTATATGAGCAATTTGAACAAGAATATAAGAAGCATAGTCAGTACACTTACAGATGACACCAAAATTGCGTGCGTGGTGGACAGTGAAGAAGAGTATCAAGATCTTAATCAACTGGACCATGGGCAAGCAATGGCAGATGGAATTTAATTTAGATAAATGCGAGGTGGTGCATTTTGGGTAGGGCTTGCAGTGTTACTGGTCGGGCCCTGAGGAGTGTTGTTGAACAGATTTATGGGTGCAGGTACATATTTCTTTGAAAATGGGAGCCACAATAGACAGTGTGGTGAAGAAAGTGATGGGCACTCTTGCCTTCATTGGTCAGAGCATTGAGTACAAGAGTTGGGATGATATATTATGGCTGTACAAGACATTGGTAGGGCCACATTTAGATTACTGCATACAATTCTGGTCGCCTTGCTATAGGAAGGATGTTATTAAACTGGAATAGGTGCAAGAAAGATTAAAAGGATGTTATGGAGACTTGAGAGTTAAGAGTTATAAGAAAAAACTGGGATTTTTTTTCCCCTAAAGCATCGGAAACTGAGGAATGACCTTGCTGAGGCTTCTAAAATGACAAGTGGCACAGAAAGGCGAATAGCTAAGGTCTTTTCCCCAGGGCAGGGGAGTCCAAAACTAGAGGTCACAGGTTTAAGGTGAGAAGGGAAAGATTTAAAAAGGACCTGAAGGGCAAATTTTTCACGCAGACAGAGGTGCATATATGGAATGGGCTGCCAGAGGAAGTGGTAGAGGCGAGTACAATTACAACATCTAAAAGACATTTGGAAAGGTACATGGGGTAGGAGAGCTTTAGAGGGATATGGGCTAAATGCAGTCAAGTGGGACTAATTGATTTTAGGAAACCTGGTTGGCATGTATGCGTTGAGCTGAAGGCTCTGTTTCCATGCTGCATGGCTCTATGTACCTAATTTAAAATGGTGTACTTTGTTTAAAATAATAATCCAGAATTTAGAAGCATCAGTTGTTATTTGTATCACTCTAAGCCTGGGTGGTTGTGTATGTCTTCTTTGTTTTCCAAATATCTGTTTTATTTGCTAAGTTTTATTGTGTTGGTCCATGTTTTCAATATTTGATAACTTAAGATTATAAATTGGAATGACTACATTTGTTATTACACTTCTAAGACCTGCATTTATTCAAGGAAATTGAAATATGCAATAAGCAATGAGGACCTTCAGCTCCCAGTCATCAAAATGGCCAAGCAGTAAAACAATGGAAGAGTTATTATTGTTTTGAAAAAGAGCAGATTGCCATTTTTTTGCAGTAAAATCTCCCCATTAAAAACAAGAATCTCATTAATTCTTTAAATACTACCAAGGGAAAGAGCTTGGATGAGTTCCTAAACCAAACAGTGTGCAATTTGAATTGATAGATACTTTGGAGGCAGAGCATGTCAAGTTAATTTATGGTTGTTAATTGAGCCCATGCTATTGTTTGACATCATATTGCTTTCTGTGATGATGTCAGTTCTAAATGAAGAAAATTAGTTTTAAGAAAGACATACTGAAATGCTGGAATTTCTTTTTCACATTGATACTCCTGAGGTTGGAGCAAGAAAGGTTGATTGTGAAGGGCAGTGGGTATAGGTTGAAAGTATAAATATTCTGAATTTCTGTATAATTCCATTTTGAATATTTAGTTTCGAAAAGGAATTGTTACATTTTCTGACATTAGAAAAAGATCTACAATGAAGAAATAGTAGACAGGGCATAGCCTTATTAATGAGCATATAAATAGGTTTCTATAACTCAATATGTGAACATAAAAAGTCATCATAGCATCAAGAAAAGGGAAAATTTTTAATCTTGAAATGATGGTAAGATTCTGTGAGTTACAGAGGAGCAGTTCTCCTGGAAAAAAATTCTGTTTAAATCAACAAGTTAGTTATTTCTGAAACTAACACATTGATATTGCAAATAAAAAGTAAATATGACTCCTGCTTTGGTGTGCTTGAGATTGCATCTGTGCAATGGCACAAAACATCACTATTACAAAGGGTAAATTCTGACCCTATGTTTATGATTTATTCTTATTTTCTGATAACAAATCGTAGATCATTGTTTGTTCTAAGCAAAAGTGTATGGAAAGATGTCTTATCATACCTGTAAAATCAAAAAAACTAATTGAAAGGAAACACTTTTGCAAGAAAGAGATTATTTCTCCCATTCAGAAATGCATTTAAACAAGCGCTAAATCATATAGCCGGGGACCATACTAATTTGTTTGTGACAACTCGCTTCTTTGAAGTTTAGTCAACTTTTTGTTCATTTGCAGCATATGAGCATCATTGGCAAACCCAGAATTAATGGCTGACTCTTGAGAAAGAAGTGTTGAGCTGCTTCTTTAGCCTTTGATAGTCCAATTGGGATAGTATATTCACAAAGCTGCTCAAGTAATGAATGGTTGTTGCGCAGCGTCCAATCACTAGGCAGGAGTGTTCCCTCCCAGTTGGGCAGCTATTGATGACATTCAGCTTCCAATTTCTGTGTAAGTGTTCTTCAAGGCATTTTTTGGGATACGCAACAATGCAAAATCACTGAGCAGAAACTGATAGCCAAGTTCAGTGTTTTAGACACTATCTCAACCGTGATCTTGGGCTCACGTCGCGCTACATGTAACCCCACTATACTGTTCTATGTTTGTAATATCTTCCTAACTGTCCTGTTTTGACACCATTACCTTGAATACTTAATTAGTTTGTCCAGTTTTTGATTACTTCTAACTTTTGTTAGAGCCTCGTCATAGGCTCTGATACCTACTCATGTTATTCCAGTTGACTGGTTTGTCTCTAATGCCATTTTACTTTTATTAGTTCATTCTGCTATAATGCATGTTCTGACAACGCAAATTGGCTATAAAATGACTGACAAAAAGGGGAACACTATTTCTAAAATGAGAACTTGTCTTGGTATCATGCAATTCCATCAGTGCGCAGAGGAGTATGCGTCGACATCTCATGTTCATTTCACAGGCTTTGTCCTGAGCGTGCTCAGTGTTAGCGTCAAAAGAGTCTGCGCTTGCATCTTGTGATCATTTTGCAGACTTTGTTGTAAAGTGCTTTCTGTGAGGTGTACAGTACTCTGTGAATTTTGGGGTTTAATTTTGCAAATTCTGCTGTGTTACCAACAAAAATGAGGACAAAGTTTCAAGGATGTTATCAAGAAGCATCCTGGTGATAAAATTGCAGGTGGTGAGTATAAAAGAAAGGCTATAATGCTGGAAGAGAAGTTTGATGTTATAAAGGGTATATGAGCAAAATGAGAAAATGTGATATAGTTTGCCTCACAGGAATAAAGGAGCCTACCTTCTGCACCATTAGAGACAATGTAGAAAAGATTAAAGCAAGCAGTATTGCTCAAACAAGTCTGAGTGCTGGCAAATTTGTGAGGTCATGGACAAAACACCTTGAGATGATGGAGTGGCTTCTAAGTGTGTGGATAGAAGATCAAACAAGAAAGTTATTTGGGACCGGCTTTCTCACCATAAAAGAGAAAGCCGTATCAATTTGTGAAGATCTAAAAAGAGCTGGAATTCCTGCCGATGTGCCTGCCTTTAGTGCTAGAGGTGGCTGGTTTGCTGGTTTAAAAAACCACCGTACTCTTCATAATGTAAAGATATGTGACAAAGTTCCCAGTGCAGACAAGAAGCATGTGAGGACATTTAGCCTCATAGTAAAAAAAAATTGACAAAGAAGGCTACAACTGAGATCAAAGTTTCAATCTGGATGAGTCAAATGCCATCAAGAGCCTACATTTGTATGAATGAAGCATATGCTTCAGGCTTTAGGGTGGCAACGGATCGTATGACTGAGCTGCTGGGTGCCAATTCCGGTGAGGACTTAAATCTTAACCCTGTGTTGGTGTGCCACTCTGCCAACCCGCAAACCTTGAAAGGTTACTTTCTGTCTATTCTAGGTGTCTACTTTAGGTCAAGCAAAAAAGATTGGATAGTGGGCCAATTTTTTTCCTGACCTTGTTGATGTTTTGGAAGATGTTTTTAGAAAGTATTTTCAGGGGAATAAAAAGTTGGATTCCAAGATTCTCCTCATCCTGGATAATGCACTCAACCATCCTCCAACCATTGGTGAGTTTTCCAAAAACATCAAAGTGCTATTTCTATCCCCAATCACAACCTCTCTCCATCAACTCATGGACCAGAGTGCAATAGCAGCTTTTAAAGCTTATTATTTAAAGCAAACATTTAACAGGTTGATTGCAGCCACTGAGGGGGATACGGACAGTGTTCTTCACTTTTGGAAGAGTTTTAACATCAAGAATGTAATTGACATTATTGCAGAGGCCAAGGGTGATGTCAGTAGGGACTGCTTGCATTCAATTTGGTGGAAGCTTTTCCCAGATTGTTTTCAAAGTTGTATAGGTTTTGATCCGTCAGAGAAGCTCCCAAGAATCAAAGAAGATTGTGTTGATCTTGCAAAACAAGTTGTATTTGAAGACGTGGAGAGTGAGGTTGATGGAGAGCTGCTTGAGTCCCACTTTGAAGACCTGTGTCTACAGCTGATCTACAACACTTTGTCGCTGAGGGGGAGTTGGAAGCTGAAGGTGAAGAGATGAAGTCCAGGATGCAGCACCACAAGAGCTTTCCATTTCAGTTTTGTCTGCTATCCTGAGGTAAATTGAGAAGCAGCCACAGCTCCTTAGAGGACCATGATTACAATGCAGAATCCAGCAGGGTAGCAGTTTGTAGCATATGATTTTATGTGCCCACCCCCCCACCATTTCTTCATGAAAGAAGGAAAAGGGCAAAGCAACAAAAACTGGATGTCTTTTATTAGGACCCCACCCCCCCGCCAAGAAAAAATCAGTCAGAAAGCAATGAACCACACCCATCCACTTCTGGATTAACTATTTTTTGCCCTAACCCTGCAACCACAACTGCACCTGAAGGTGATAATGATGATGACTCTTAACCACCTGCATTAACAATACAGCACCTCAAAACCTCCTCCCTTATCAAGTTATCTTGACATTTTATCACGGAAAGGTGTTAAATTTACTTTTATTTCACTGTTACATATGAATTAAACATTTATATAAACTGTACTATCCTTTATATTAGGCTGTGGAGTGATTTTTTTTTTGGTGGTCTGCCCTAGCTTTTCCCATAGGCCCTGTTATTTCTAATGCGATTTTCTATAACACCATGTTGCGCAGAAACACAAAGATCGCGTTATAGCAGAACTGACTGTATTTGCAAGTGTTTCTTTGCTTTAATTAATTGATACATAGGTCATCCCTTCACTTGTTCAGCTGTTGACACTTCATTCATATTATTTGTATTAATCTGTTGACACTCTTGACCACCTGCAAAGGCTTGTAATTCAACCTATTGACACTCTACTCACACTAATTGTATTTAGCTGTTGAACTTCTTAGTTACCTGGAGTTATCTTGCCATTATCTCTCCACCTATATGTTCCATGCCTGTCTGCCCTTCTTTACCTGACCTGATGAAGGAGCAGTGCTACAAAAGTTTGTGATTTTAAATAAACCTGTTTGACTATAACCTTGTGTTATGTGGCTTCTGATTTTATTCATCATCTTGACTTGGAAATGTATTGCCATTCTATTGGTGCTGCTTAACTAAATTCCTGGTACTTCCTCCATAACATTGTGGGTTTACCTACAATGGTTGGACTGCAGAGGTTCAAGAGACCTCAGTAAAAAATCACCACAACAACTAGGATAGCCCAGCAGTGAAACTCATTTTCCGTGAATGAGTAATTTTTTAAAAAAGTAGAAATGTACTCTTCTTTCACCTAGGTCTTTTTTCTCCCTGTTATTGAAAAATGCATATAGCAGTAATTATAACACGTTATATATTCTCAGAACAAATCTGCTTTGACCCGAAGTAATTTTGTCCTGAACACAGAACAAGTCTTGCTTTGCTAATTTCCTCCCACACCTACAAGTTAATTACACTAAGCTTTTTTTGTTTGAAAAACGTGTCATGTATTATGTTAAAAAAAAATCTGTGGTATAATAGCATAAAATATTTAAGTTACATCATGAATAATAGAATTTTCGTGCATGTAGATGTTGGTAAGCTTTCAATCATGGCAACACAATTGGGGAAAAAGCTGCCAATAACATTCCAGTAATTTGTACCAAAAAAATTATAGGACACCTTTCAGTGAGTGACAAACAATCTGAATTCTCAGAAGGACAAGAACTATGTTGTGACGATGTCTGAAAAAGGGCAGGAGCTTTTTCTGCTGTCTTTGCCAGTGTTTATCTCTTGAACAACATCGCTTACACAAGATGCGGAGATGCCAGTGTTGGCTTGGGGCGGACAAAGCCAGAAATCACACAACACCAGGTTATCGTACAACATAGTACAATATAGTACATTTATTTGAAATCACAAGCTTTCACAGCGCTGCTCCTTCGTCAGGTGAAGTGGGTTTAAACAGACAAAGTTCTCAGTAACACAGTACTTGAAATGTTAACTCCATTTCTCTCTCCATGGATGCAGACAGATCTGGTAAATTTCTACAGCATTTTCAATGTTTGTTTCAGATGGCCAGCATCCATAGTATTTTACCTTGTTCAGTAAAACAAATTCTCTATTCATGTGTCTTGTTGTTGTTTGGCAATCTCTCTGTCCAGTAATTAGCTGTTTCCCAACATTACTGAACTGACTATAAATCACAGTAAGACAAATTGGGACATCTTGAAAGTGAACGGAAATGTATCATAACCTTGGGAGGAGAGTTTCCCATAGAAAGAAAGAGACAAAGTTAGATTTGAAAATTTCCAAAAAGAATCAAATCAACACATTCAGTTTAACATAAGCGCTTGAACAATGAAAAACACATGTTAATTTTGCATCAGTTTTTGTTGTAATAAATCAAGACTAAGTGGGGGGGGGACGACAATAAAAGTGCCGAGGGCAGCAAAAATCACAAAATCACCCTTTATTGACATGGAGAGTTGTTGACACTGATCCAGCTCCCTCAGAGCCAGCTCACAGAGAGAACAGAACCCCAAACACTGCTGTTTATGTCAGTGAGCCAAGGCTCTCTGGGCCAGGTTATCAGCCCCAATCATAGAATGTGGGTTCCATGAGGCCCATCTAGCTCACCTCATTACAACTACTACAGAGGGTATTTAACCATTTTTTTGTCACCACTGACATGAAGACGAGTATGCACAAGTCCCTGTTGACTACCATGAAATTCATTTGATTCAAAGGTTGTTTTATAAATAGCAATAAATCTGACATTCTGACATTCTTCCATTTTAATTCGATGTCATTAAGCCTTCGGGAAAGTTTTATTTTTCTTTATTCATTCATGGGATGAGGGTGTTGCTAGCTGGGCAGCATTTATCGCCCATTTCTAATTACCCAGGGGGCTGTTAAAAGCCAGCCACATTGCTGTGGGTTTGGAGTCACATGTAGGCCAGACCAGGTAAGGATGGCAATTTCCTTCACGAAAGGATGTTAGTGAACCAGATGGGCTTTTTTGATTACTGGCAATGGATTCATGGTCATCATTAGAATCTTAATTCCAGATGTTTTGTTGAATTCAACTTTCAATGCTATCTGCCATGACAGGATTCAAACCTGGATCCCCAGAACATTATCTGGGAGTCTGGATTAACAGTCCAGTGATAATACACTAGGCCATCACCTTTACAGAGACATAAGTTAACTGACTTGCAGGTACTGAGGCTCTACTGTGTAAGACTAGATCTGAAGAGTTTTCTTTCTTCTTCTAAGTAATCAGAGGCAGTAAGGTTGTCCCTTTATCAACTATAAAATACAGAACTCTAGCAATCCCAGGGCCATCTGGAGTAGCTGATTGCAGTTTTCATTCTCAAAGCTGCGTAGTAAGGTTTGATACCTCATGGAATAACTTTGAGATAGTGTTTGATGAACTCCTCAAAATATCAAAATGACTGAGTGATGAAGCATAAACTATAATTCAGAGATTGCTGAAATAAAACATGTGTAGTTTAACGATTAAGATTTTCTCAACTGGATTTTCCTATGTGCCTCCACCGCTGTGCCATGACCCCAGCAAACATTTCTAGGTCTGCTCCATTGTTTATTCAGGTCAAAGAATTGTCAGGATTCACAGCAGCCGAAGACAAAATAACTCAGAAAAGTTAAGCATGGATGCTGCCAGAGCTCATCGGAAAGAAAGGAAGCAAGTTTAAAGGCAGGGGCTTGAAATGGAAATGTTTGGAAATGTGATGGAGCCAAGCTCAATTGAGATATTCAAGATTCTGGGACAGTTTTTTTTTACTAGAAGAACAGAATATTTTCCCCCTCACTATTGCACATTAATTGTTTGTGAGGCCATGTCAGAGAACAGAGGCTTTCGCTAAGAGTCTGCATTCAGTTGGAAGCCAGGTCAGATAAGCACTGCAGATTTCCTTCTACAAAGGACTTTAGTGAATGAGATAGATTTTTACAACAATTAAACCCCATTTCTGGATCAATGTTACTGAGTTAAGTTTACAATTCCAAATTTAATTAATATGGTGTTAACTCAATCAGTTGCGATATTGGGACTTGGGCACATGCCCCCAGCTGTCGAGCCTGGATCTGTGTATTACTACATCAGTAATGTTACCACTATTCCACTGTCCCCCTGAGTGAAAGAGAAACATTTGCACCTGTAAAGCATCTCAGAACTTCAGGACTGCCAAAACACTTGACAGCTAATTTGAAGTGTCATTGCAGAGTTGTTAAATAGCAAAAGAACACCACTCAGCCAATCACGTCTTTCCTGCCTCACTGAACATGAACATCTCACTTAAGATCAATCTTCTCTCTTCCACTGTACCCGCTGTTCAATTTGAAATATATATCTAATACCCTAGTGCAGGCTTCAAATGGACCTGTCTGCACCACAGTCTCATAAAGTGAATTTCAGACCCTCGCCACTCATTGTGATAAAATATTTTCTCCATGTCATTTGAGCATCTTCTATTAATTACTTTAAACCTGTATTCTCTTGTTAATGATCCTCTCATGAGTTGAACCATTTTTGTCCTATTCACTTTGGCCAAGCCTCTCACGGTTTTAATGACATCTGTCAGATCATGTTTCAATCTTCTCTTCTTTAAGGAAAACAGTCCCAACTTCTCCAATCTATCCTCATAACTTAATTTCCTCATCCTTGGAACAATTCTTGTAGCTTGTTTCACCTTTCCTCTCTTGTCTTCAATATGATACCCAAAACTGCAAACAATACTCCAACTAGTGGTTTCTTAGATTGGGTGTGTGTACACATATATTATAACATATATTTGGGAGGGAGAGAAAGAATGAGTGAGCCCAAATGCATCCTGTTCCTGCACCCCAACTAGAGTTGCATACTTTGTTGTATTATTTCTCCATGGTCTTCAGAACACTTTTTATGCTGAACTTCATCCGTCACATATTTATAACTGTTGTAATTTTACAAACACAGCAGCATAGCTGGCCACTATCTATTCAAGGATAGGCCATAGTGTTGACCTCACTAGCCACGGCCAAAAACAAATTTTGAAAAATCCAGTTTGGGCACAGAAAAGTCCCATAACAGATAGCAATACAACTGGGAACAGAAATATTTTTTTTAATTTGGCTAAGGTTTGCCATTAGCCAAAGCTCTAAGCACAATTCTTCCAATTTCTTTAAAATAGCACTACATCCTTTTTATGTCCACCTAAGGAAGTGAGGCCTCCATCTCATTTCAAAACACAACCCCTAAGCATGTATAAATAAGCATTTCATTTGCATGTCAGGTTAGACGTATCAGCACATCTCTCCAAAGGGGGAACTCACCCAAAGAGAGGGTGGTGCTGACACTGGAGTCCATGCCTTCAGAAGATTACTGAACTGGACAGCATCACCCTCTATGACCAATTGGACCAATGAAAGAGAGCAAGAATCTGTGAAAACTACTTAACCTGTTCTTCCTCTCACCCATCCCTTCCTCCCACCCCAAGCCGCACCCCCATCTACCTACTAACCTCATCCCACCTCCTTGACCTGTCCGTCTTCCCTGGACTGACCTATCCCCTCCCCACCTCCCCACCTATACTCTCTCCACCTTCGGTCCGCCTCCCCCTCTCTCCCTATTTATTCCAGAACCCTCACCCCATCCCCCTCTCTGATGAAGGGTCTAGGCCCGAAACGTCAGCTTTTGTGCTTCTGAGATGCTGCTCGGCCTGCTGTGTTCATCCAGCCTCACATTTTATTATCTTATTTCAAAGATTTTACCTTTCCTCTATGACTATCTCACTTTTTCTTCTATTACAGACATTTGTTTGCCTATCACCATCAAATTTTGGAGAACACTCAGTCTATGAATGGAGGAGCACATTGAATCGCAAGTGACTGTGATCTGCAAATCATTGAAATTGCTGTCAGTATCTGTCTAGACCTCAGGAGTTCAGTGGGGAGTTCCTGCTATGAAAAGTGGGGAGGGAGGAAAGAGGAGGCTTTACAGAAAGAGTTGGATATAGAAGAATGACGCAAAATGGAAGAAGGAAGAGGCTGTGATTGGTTAGGAAGGAAGAGCTTTTGGATGGTAGGGTGTTGAAAGCAGAAGGATGCAACTGGTTGAGGGGAGGACAAATCTGCAAGGGATGGCAGGGAAAAGAAAATATTGCAAAGCATGAGGGAAAAGAAGGGGGAAGCAAGGTTTCAAGTGTGAAATGAGACCAGAGATGAAGGAGACAGTAAAAATGTGAGTGGTCAAGAAGGATGCAAAGCAGTAAGAACAATTTTAAACCTATCAATACTGCAAACCTCAACTACCTAGGAGCAAAGAAACATTGAAATCACTGAGGTGATGAATGCCCTGAAAATAAAATGCGGAATTTAAAGCTGATCATTGTATAAAACCAGGAACTACTATTTGGAAATAAATGTATTGGTTGATATTTGTAATGAACACAGTGAGTTCTTACATTTAAATTTGTAATTAAGGTCTGAGATGCTGTGCAAAGGAGACAAACTGCTTGAATAAAATGTTCCAACTTTTGTATATGTGCAATGATATGCATTAGCTGTTGCCTGATCTGTTGGGGGGAGGGTGATGGCTGATGGCTGATGTTTTTGCTGAGAGGTGTCTGTCAGCTTTGTTTTCGTCATAATATTCATGGCTAACTTGTATCTGATGTTTTGTGCCAATTTAAACACTGCAATAGCAAGGAAATTAATGTTTTCCTTCTGTATTGTGGCTATAAGTTTAATAGAATGTTGATACTTGAGGACACTGATTCATTGTTTTACTTCTGTCAGTAATTGAGCCCCATACGTCAACTCAAATATAATAGGCACTGTTACCTCATGACTTCATTACTGAATAAATGAATTAGTGAGAATAAAAACGGAGCCTGCAATAACCAAAAAAATAGTATCTGAAAATAATTAAGTAGCTGCCCCGAAAGCTGTCAAGGAAGAGCCCTGAAAAAAGATTACTTTGATATACAACCAGATTCAAGTGAACAGATCTTGTTACGTAATATGAACAGCTATGTTGTGTGTGATCATCTGACAAAGCTGTGGTTGTAAGGTGTACCATACTGAAACCTGACATATCAGTCAGCTTTACAAATAGAAATGTAAAGAAGCTGCTGGGTTGCTAAGAACCAAGAAACCTAAGCAGATTTGGTAGAAGTGCATAAAATTATAACTTTGAGATAAAATAAACAGAAGCTGTTCCCAATGGTTGAAGGGTCACTTTGTTTATTGACATAGAGCCAGAGGTGACCTTTACACAACCAAGTGGCTATCAGATGGTTCCAAGGGCTTGGGCTAATATTAGAGATTGCTCTTTGATGTACTCCGCCTGGACACCTGACCAAAGTCTGTCTCCCTTGACTTAACTGAGGACTGCTGACAATCATAGCATGCATCCTCATTTTGTGTCAGTAGTAAACGGCATTGCATTACAACCGTACTGTGAGCCTTCTATTTCTGACTGAAAGTGAGCAAGCAAAAGTCAAGGCAAAGCATGACAAGGTAAGGATGTTGTACGCATCCAGTCGGACTCAAAGTGAATGAACACTATAAGAGCAAATGAACAGTTTATGAATGCACACCAGTCCAGTCTGTGAATTGGGCACTTATCCTTGAGTACAAAGTGCTGCAGCATTTCAATGGTAGTTGCTCCTGTGCTCCACTGTGCAGTATTGAATGGCAAGTATACAGTTAGTAGATCAGAGATGCGCCATGAATGTTCTCAGGGACCGGCACATGTTAGATGCTAGTTACTTGCTCTGGCTTCCATGTCGCGAGTTCTCAGCAGCTTGCTTGCAGACGGTCATTGGATAGGAAGTGGCATATTAATAAAGTGAGATTTATAACTAATAAGATCATCAACAAGCACAATTCCCCTTAATAGGCACTCACCACTGTTAAGTAAGAATCTCACCTCAATGTCTGGAACTTTGTTAGAAGATTCAATGAGTTGTTCTCAGCATCAACACAGATCTGGCCAGACTTCATGCATGATTATGCCATATTTCCCACCATTGTTCACGTTTTCCAGGTCCCTATAACATTACAGCCTAAGACAAAGGCCAAAATTAAAATCCAACGTGCTTTGGCATAAAGTTGACTCAGAAATTGAGTGAAGACACTTTGGAATACCAACAAACTAATGTTCAGATACAGATACTGATCGGAAGGGAAAATAAGTATAGAAACAGCTTGCAGAGTTGAGGGCAAATGGCAACAAGTTCTTTTCTTGTGGAAAATACTGCTCAGGGAGATATCTGGGAATCAACATTGAAACACCCAGAGATTGATCAGAGGCTCAGCAGAGATGGGTAGTAGATTAAGAGTGTCCATTAAATGCATTCACTGCACCGGAGGATGGACACATGTAGTGAACAACAAGGGGACAGAAGTGTAAAGCAGTACATTAAGGGTCATTCATGATCAGAGAAGTGGAAGTCAGAATGGGATAGAAAACAACATGAAGAGATCAAAGCTAATTCAGCCTGAGTTAGAAAACATTCAGCAAAGATTCAACCAGTGGGGAACAAATGCACCATAGAACAGATACCAAAAATGACTTGGCTGGCCAGTTTTCACAAATGATTGCATTATTAGATTATAAACACTACAGAGTTCTCAAATAGACAGCAGCTCACTAGAAATCTGCATTTCTGACCATGCAAGACACATGCAACAGCAAAGTAAAGTTCAGAAATTGACAGTGACCTGCAGGGCAATCAGAAGTTCAGCAGGTAACAGCAACAGGTGATGCACTGCAGGCTTGGAAATGAGACCAAGTTATACAATAAGGTACAGTGAAGAGACACTGTTTAAATGGAAAAGATACTCAAAAGTCCTCAAGATTAAATTCTGATCTTGAAAAGGATTTAATGAACTCAAAAAGATCATGAATCCTAAGTTTAGCATAAATATGAATTTTAAGTTTTGAAAGTTTGTGTTTTATCTTACTGTTAGTGTTACTGTTTAATTTTGAATGATAATTGATGTAATGTTGTTCTGAACTATCAGAGTAGATAGGGTTGATGGTATTTTTGAAATCAATGATTATCTCTTGATAATATTGACATACAGGTAGTGCTGCTATAATGCACATTTTTTTTTTAGCAGAAATTGGCTGTACCACAATTGGTGGATAGTGGAGTGATAATGGGAACTGCAGACACTGGAGAATCCAAGAAAATAAAATGTGAGGCTGGATGAACACAGCAGGCCCAGCAGCATCTCAGGAGCACAAAATCTGATGTTTCGGGCCTAGACCCTTCGTCAGATGAAGGGTCTAGGCCCGAAACGTCAGCTTTTGTGCTCCTGAGATGCTGCTGGGCCTGCTGTGTTCATCCAGCCTCACATTTTATTATTATGATGAATACTGGATGCTGTTTAGATAACACAAACTTTCTGCTGTGCTGGTATAGCAATTTTTTAGAGAAATTTCTCCATAACACTATTTCTATGGTGATTTTGTAAAACGTGATTTTCTACAGTGTGAGGTCACACAAGGACCCAACCAACACTTTACAGGAGAACTACCTGTACCTTTATTTCATAAATCAGGAGGATAACACATAAAACTGAGATAGTAGAAACTGCCGATGCTGGAGAATCTGAGATAACATGGTGTGAAGCTGAATGAACAATGCAGACTAAGCAGCATCAGAGGAGCAGGAAAGTTTGACGTTTTGGGTCGGGACCCTTCTTCAGAAATGATGAATTCTTCAGAATTTCTGAAGAAGGGTCCCGACCTGAAATGTCAAACTTTCCTGCTCCTCTGATGCTGCTTGACCTGCTGTGTTCATCCAGCTTCACACAGATAAAACTGATCTTGCTCTTGCCAGCGATGTGCATATCTATGCAATTCCTCACAGAAAAACTGGCTGACTCTTTCCTCCAAATCAGGAACACTGCAATGAACTTGAGACAATGTTACATAGCACAGACTGTTTTTCTTATAGATTGATATATTTGTACTTGTAGGTTCAGGCAATTATATATGCTATTCCACAGGTGCCTGTGTTAATCTTAATTCTTCAGCACTTACTTGTAAATGTATAGATCATTCTCTTTTGCATTCCTTCACAAACATAATACCTGAGACACCTACACCCCACTTCATCTGCCACCTATCTACCCAATCTACCGATACCTTCTATGAGTCTGATGTAGTTCTCCTGAATTCTGAATCATTTAATTTTGTGTCACTGGACAAGTTAAGAGTGCTCCATTCATCCAAGTTTGAGGAACAAAAACAGACCCATTGCTGATGACTGAGAGACACTATTTCCAGTCTTCCTTGAATCAAAGCTCGGTATTTACCCACAGTTATTGAATTCTGGGCATCAGCCAACACTCTTTTCATGGTGCTCCATTTTCACTTGTACAATGTTCTATATTTTTTCTATTAAGCCTGTTCTGAGATAACTTATGAAATACCTTCTAAAATCAATATGAACTATATCTACTGCAACTTGCTTATGTACTCAATCACTTGTTCAAAAAAAATCTATTGCATTCATCAAACACAACATGCCTTTAGCATACTTGTTCTACATGACCAAATTAATCTATACATTTCTGATTGCTCAATCATTTTATCTCAATAACATCTTCAAATTTTGTAAACAGAGGTAGGAAATATTTGTTCATGTGTTTGTCCTTGGTGTCATTGATTTGTGTCAGGGTATGAGCAATTGACAAGAACCATGTGCAAACAAATTATTTCTAATCATATTCTCACTTCATACTTTTATAGAACATAGAACATTACAGCGCAGTACAGGCCCTTCAGCCCTCAATGTTGCATCGACCTGCAAAACCAATCTGAAGCCTATCTAACCTATACTATTCCATTATCATCCATATGTTTATCCAATGACCATTTAAATGCCCTTAAAGTTGGCAAATCTACCGGTGTTGCAGGCAGGGCATTCCACGCCCCTACTTCTCTGAATAAAGAACTTACCTCTGACATCCCTCCTAAAACTATCACCCCTCAATTTAAAGCTATGTTCCCTCATACTAGCCATATCCATCAAAGGAAAAAGGTTCTCACTGTCCACCCTATCTAATCCTCTGATCATCTTGTACGTCTCTATTAAGGCACCTCTTAACCTTCTTCTCTCTAATGAAAACAGCCTAATATATCTAGAGCATTAAAAGCTCAGAGATTAGAAATTGCTGCTTGCAATTTTACTTGAAGAATGCTTAATGCTTTAGTGCCATTAATTTGCTGACCATTTGAACATAATAATTGGACTTTTTAAAAAAATAGTTTAATATCTCAGTGAAAATAGCAAAGCAATATCTTACTAATACAGTAATCTTGCATATAATAATTCTTATAATGATTTGGACATTAAAATGCTTTTTATGTAAGATAAAAAATAAAATGCTCAAGAGGCAGGGATTACTGATGTGGCCCAATAGCAAGAGAAGTGCTGTGGACGACATAAAGCATCAGTGATGAAATAGATATCGATGTAGAGATGCTGGTGTTGGACTGGCATGGTCAAGGTCAGAAATCACACGACACTAGATAATAGTCCAACAGGTTTATTGAAAACACAAGCTTTTGGAATCTTACTCCACTTTCAAGCATTAGTGAGAGAGGTAGTAACAGACACAGAATTTATAGTAAAAGATCAAAGGGTCACATCACTGTTGAGGATGAACAAAACCAATCCTAAGATGCTGTCAAATCTTTAAGCATTTAGAAGGTTTTAATTGATTAATATGTGTTTGTAAATCTCCAAATTCCTTTGAAGTCACTGTCCTGAGACAACTAAAGGTTTTATAAGTGTGACGAAGAGGTAATGTTTTAGGTTAGACAATGCACATTAGGTGTGAGGACTTGTTCAGAATCTGTCTGTGTTCTGATTTGGAGTCAGACTGGTTGTATTTCTAAAGTAGGAATTTATAAAATGCCTGATCAACTGTCTATAAATTGTGTGCTTTTTGAATAAAATACAATGTACCTGCAAATACAAATTCAACCCATAGGGTGTATATGTGCGTGTGTGAGTAAGGGGGGTGGTTGGTGGGGTGAGGGAGACGGTTTGTGTTAGTGAGGGGCTGAGGGACATTGTGTGTGCGTGTGTGTGTGTGTGTGTGTGTGTGTGCGTGCGTGTGCGTGTGTGTGTGTGTGTTGGGGGTGGGAGAGAGAGACAGAAAAAGAAAAAGTGTGTGTGTTGCGCATGTGCGTGTGTGCGCATGTATGGGAGAGACAGAGTGTGTGTATGAGAGAGGATCCGTGTGAGAGGGTGTGTGAGTATGGTGTGTGAGACACAGAGCTAGATGTTGAGTAGTCTTTCAATGGAGAGCAGAGTGGACAAGAATATTAAAGTCCATCTATCAGGGAACAGGGAGAAAGGAAGATTAGTGAGGACAGGGGGATGTAGGAACAAGAAATACGGTGAAAAAATTGGCAGGCAGAGGAGTTTTCGAAAAATGAAAGCAAGAACTTGAAAAAAGGTGATGAGGAGAATATCTGAAGAAATGAGTGTGCAGCTGAGAATATGTTTTGTAGAAGTAGCAATAAAGTAAGAGTGGAGATCAGTTGAACTACAGATCTTGATGTTGATCTCAAGATCTTACAGAAAACTGAGCTTTTCCACCTGAACCTGAGTGGACTGACATGATGAGGAAGTAAAGTGGGCGGTCTAGGGTGCAAATAGATTTTAACAGATTGCTTTGATTTTGTTAATGTTGATTTGGATCTTCATTCTAGACTTGACAACTAAGCAATGGCATCTGATATGCCCAGTGATGATGAAAGGAGAAAGCACTGCAATAGCTGTATTATTATTATTCAGAGGGAATTATGGCACACCAGAAGAAAAAGTCATTTGAGCAGGCAGTCTGGGCAATGTGACTGGACAGAAAGGCACTGTTGGAGATGTCACAGCCTTTTGCACTTTTCTTCAATTTAGACCAGGTCAAGAAGGCTCAAAGAAGTTCTAACTACTCTAAGACCCATTAAGACCCTTAATTTTCTATGTAATGGTCTTAATCCATCCACAAAAGAGGAACCCACTTATGAGAACAGAGGACCCCAGAGTAAGAGTTGCCTCTGATCCTCAGATTAATCTCCCTTGGCCCCTTTCACTTTGGCTAGCCAAGGATGTTGTAGTAACCCTCTTCAATCAATCATATCATGGAGCTCCATTCCTGATCCACGGACTTGGCTACAATGCAAGACTGACAATGGCTGCCACTTCCCATGGGCTGCTATCCTAGTTTCTAATTTGTCAGCAACTTTCAAAGGTGCAAGTCTGACCTCTGCATGGATTTAACAGGAGTGTGGGTTGGGGTGGTGATGATAGTGGGAGGGGGGTGTTCCATTGTTGGAACCAGGAAGTTCAATGGTGGAAAAGACCCAAAAAGGACAATCCCAATCAGGCCTTCCAAAAATAGCCACATAGTGGCTAATAGTGCATGCCTACATATTAGTTGAGCTTGCCATCAGGACCATTCAATTCTCCCCTCAAAATTCCCAGAAGTGCATTCAAGTGAGAGACGTGGCCACAGTAGGGAAGTCATATAGTAGTCAATTGTGTCAATCACATTTGATAAGTATATGAAGGACTAGTGTACTATTTTCTCATTCGCAGATTAAATTATTGGGGACCTTGACCAGGGAAGCCATAGTGCTGTAAGGGAGATGGTCAACAGGTTGAAGGGTTTTAAAGAGGGACTGTTGCAAATATGGGACTGCTGCTCAGAGGTGCAGAATTATTCAAAGACCTCAAAGACGAAGGAAAAGTGGAGTCAGAGTGGTAGTTAGGGATGAGAGATAGAAGTATTTTCTTAAAGTAAGTTGGAGTGATAACGCTAATCTTGAAGGGTAGTCTCTGGGCTTTGAGAATTTATGCAAGTTTCCACATATATCCACTTAAAAGTATGTTTGTAATTGCCAATATTTATTATTTAACCGTCTTGATATAGCCCATGGGGCTGCTCTCAACACTATTGGCATCACTCTGCATCACAAACCAATCATTTGGCCAAATGAGCTATCAAACACCATGATACAGATGTATGTGTTAGCTTTCATATAAAAAGAAAAACACAAAGATGTAACATCTTTCATGACAACTGGACATTTCAAATCAATTTGCAGCCAATTAAGTACTTTTGAAGCAATGCTATTTTAGTCGTTAGAATGTAAGAAACCAGGAAAGCAATTAAGGTTTCACAAAATGTAATCTGGTAATGGCCAGATAATCTTTGTTTGTTATGATATTGTTTGAGGGATACATATTGATAGACATGAGGGACAAGTCCTTTGCTCTTCTTTGACTTAAATAATGTCATGCTTTTATCTGATTGTATTTGAAGGCAAACAAGATCTCAGGCTAATGGCTCATCTGAAAGACAGCACGTATAACACTCAATACTGCACAAAAACATCAGCCAAAATGAATCACCAAAACAAATCCCTGATCAGATAATTGAATTGAGCATTACAAAACATTATAGTGTGTATGATGACAGCAAAGCATAAAATATGTTACATGTGGAATAAGCAAACAGGCTATTGTAAACTAAAATGAAGGGTAGTGCTGCCCACGAAGAAGATAGCAATAGAACAAGAATAAAAGATGCAAATGAAATCGAGAGGGACTCAACGATGAGCTAAGTAGTGTTTATGCTAATTACATGGAATAATGAATGAATTATTAGTATCCAAAGGACACACAGCTGTTGAAAATATTAAAGTGATAGCACTCATATGGACTTGACTGATGGATCAAAGAATGTTTTGCAACATTCAAGCAAGAACTGTGGTTTTCTGTTTGCTAATTGAAGTGAGAATGTAAAAATTAATAAAGTGATATGTCATTAAAGAGTGCTTTCAGGTTATTTGTATCACCACTTCTCCACAAATAAATTAATTATCGTTAGAGAAAGTTCAGAAAAACAAACGCAAATTCAGAATGGTCTCGTTAGTGGCATTAATAAAAAGCTTGCACAATATCGCACATATGCACATTCAAATCAAAGAAATGGCTATTCCACCAGACTTAAATGAACATAAAGAATGATCAGAGTCAGATTATTATCAGCCTGCCAAGTGATGAAGTAATTGTTTGAGGGCCAGGGGAACCTGGACGGATGTGGAAATGGGACCATGGATAGTGTGAGGATAAAACAACCTTAAATAGAATCAGCACATTTGAAGTAGGAGGAGATAAAAGCTGGATAATGTGAGAATCACATACTTATGCAAGTTTATTTCTGGTTATTTAATCTTGCAAGAACAGAGCAACTGTGTCAAAAGTCGACGCATTGGTTCAAACAGTAGGATGGACAAAGGTTTTAAGCTGACTTCGTGGAACAAAGTGCAGAAGAATTTTTAAAGCACAACATTTCAACATGTGTCAATATTATTTTAAAAAGTCATTGTTTCCTCCATGGCCTTCCATTGAATTCACAGAGGTCTTATCTTGCATATAACGCAGGATTTAGTGCGAGAGAAGTTCTACCGATGACTGAGACGGTTGAATAAGGATAAAAAATACACATTACTTGACAGCGACCATTTGATTGAAACTCCAGATCAGGATAACAAAAAAAAACTAGAAATTACCCGATCATCATGAATAGATACCTATTCTAGGATTCAACCACATTAGTGAGATATTGTACAAGGAAAATCTTGTAGGCTTTTAGCAGGAGCTTGTGTTGATTGGGATACCTGTAAAGAAGTGTGTGAAAAGCTTTAAAGCAAAGTGTGAACAAATGCACAGAAGCATCTACTTCTTGACACAAAGTGGGTCAACTGTGCTGATGCTTTATTGTCTTTACATTGTAGTGAACCTGTAAGGCTAGAAAAGATGAGATGTATGAACATTTGGACTTCAATAATCGTTATACTAGATTCCAGATTGTAATTGATCCTATTTCAAATTATTAAAGCTTTGTAAAATTTCATAAGGCTTGATTTTCTATGAACATTACAGCCAGCAGTTAGGTTAAAGTGCAACAATTTTGTGTGCTAGCATTAATGAAGCCAACATTGCTGCACTCTTTAAAAAATTCACTGGAAGTGAATTGACGTGACCTTTATTAACTTACAAAAACTACATTTATGTCAGAATCTTTGCCTGTTGGTAAGAATGGAATTGCTTTGTGTAAATTGTTCAGGTTAATTTTCTCACAAAGATCAATTGAGCTGCCATTCATCTAAATGAAAAGGCTTATGAAATCATCTGGAAAAGTTCACAACTCACTTTTATGTAGAGATCATAGGAATTGCCGATGCTGGAGAATCTGATATGACATGGTATGAAACTGGATGAACACAGCATGCCAAGCAACATTAGAGGAGCAGGAAAGTTTGATGTTTCAGGTCAAGACCCTTCTTCAGAAATGGGAGAGGGGAAGAGGATTCTCAAATAAATAGTGAGACAGGGGGAGGTGGATAGAAGATGCATAAAGGAGAAAATAGGGTGAGAGGAGACAGACAGACCAAAGAGACAGGGTTAGAGTCAGTGAAGGTTAATGTAGGTGGGGAGTTAGGAAGGGGATAGGTCGGTCCAGGGAAGATGGACAGGCCAAGGAGGCAGATTGAGGTTAGGGGGTAGGATATGGGGGTGGGGCTTGAGGTGGTAGGAATAGTTGGGGGGTGGCTAAGTTGGGCTGTTTTTGGAATGTGGTTGGGGGAGGGGAGATTTTGAAGCTTGTGAAGTCCACATTGATACCCTTGGGCTACAGGGTTCCCAAGCGAAATATGAGTTGCTGTTCCTGAATCTTTGGGGTGGTGTCATTGTAGCAATGCAGGAGGCCCAGGATGGACATGTCGTCCGAGGCGTGGGGGAGGGGAGTAGAAATGGTTCGTGACTGGGAGATGGAGTTGTTTGTTGCGAACAGAGCATAGGCGTTCTGCAAAGTGATCTCTATGCCACTGCTTGGTTTCCCCGGTGTAGAGGAGGCCACAACAGGAACAGTGGATACAGTATATCACATTAAAAGATGTGCAGGTGAACATCTGTTTGATGTGAAAGGTCTCCTTAGGGCCTGGGATAGGGGTGAGGGGGGAGCTGTAGGGGTAGGTGTAGCACTTGCTTTGGTGGCAGGGAAAAGTGCCAGGGGTGGTGGTGCTGGAGGGGAGTGTGGAGTGGACAAGGAAGTCATGGATAGAGTTGTCCCTCCAGAAAACACGTAAGGGTGGGGAGGGACAAATGTATTTGGTAATGGGGTCGGATTGAAGATGGCGAAAATGTCGGAGGATGATGCGTTGAATTGGGAGGTTGGTAGGTTGGTACGTGAGGATGAGGGGGATTCTGTCTTGGTTATTATAGGGGGTGTTAAAGATGAGTTGCAGGAAATGTGGGAGACACAGAGCATTTTCAATCACTGTGGAGGGGAAGTTACGGTCCTTGAAAAAAGCGGACATCTGGGATGTTTGGGAGTGGAATGCCTTATCTTGGGAGCAGATGCGATGGAGGTGGAGCAATTAGGAATAGAGGATGGCCTTTTTACAGGAAAGTAAGTGAGAGGAGGAGTATTCGAGGTAGTTGTGGGAGTCAGTAAGTTTAAAATGGATATTGGTTTCCAGGTGGACCAGAGAAGTCCAGGAAGGAGAGAGAGAGGTGTCAGAGATGGTCCAGGTAGGGTTAAGGTTGAGGTGGAAGGTGTTAGTGAAGTGGATGACCTGTTTGAGCTCCTTGTGGGAACATGAGGCGGCGCCGAAACAGTCATCAATGTAACGGAGGAAGAGAAGGGGGCTAGGGCCAGTGTACCTTTAGAAGGCGGATTGTTCCACTTATCCTACAAAGAGGGAGGCATAGCTTGGGCCCATGTGGGTACCCATGGCCACCCCCTTCGTCTGTTGGCAGTGGGAGGAATGAAAGAAGTTGTTGAGGGTGAGGATGAGTTCGGATATGCGGATAAGGGTGTCAGTGGAGGGGGACTGGTTGGACCTGCAGGACAGGAAGAAGCAGAGAACCTTTAGGCCATCTGCATGGGGAATGCAGGTGTATAAGGAGCTGACACCCATAGTGAAAATTAGGTATTGGGGACCGGGGAATTGGAAGTTCTGGAGGAGGTGGAGAGCGTGAGTGGTGTCACGGATGTAGGTCAGGGGTTCCTGGACCAAGGGGGAGAAAATGGAGTCAAGATAGGCAGAGGTAAGTTCGGTGGGGCAGGAGCAGGTGGAAACAATGGGTTGAGCAGGGCTGTCAGGTTTGTGGATTTTGGGAAGGAGATAGAAGTGGGCGGTGCGGGGTTGGGGAATGATGAGGTTAGAGGCTGCGGGTGGGAGGTCACCTGAAGTGATGAGGTGGTAGATGGCTTGGGAGATGATGGCTTGGTGCTTGGGGGTGGGCTCATGATCAAGAGGGTGATAGGAGGAGGAGTCAGAGAGCTGGCGTCTGACCTCGGCGACGTAGAGGTCAGTGTGCCATACTACTACAGCGCCTCCCTTGTCTGCGGGTTTTATGGTGACGTTGGCATTGGACCGGAGGGCTGCACGTTCTGTAGGGGAGAGGTTGGAGTGGGTAAGGGCGGTGAAGAGGTTGAGGTGATTGATGTCTTGACAACAATTAGGGATGAAGAGGTTGAGGGATGGTAGGAGACCTTGGGGCGGTGCCGAGTAGGAGGGGGTGCGTTAGATGGGGATGAAAGAGTCAGTAGAAGGAGGGTTAGGCTCACGGTTAAAGAAATAAGCGCGGAGGTGGAGGCGATGGAAAAACTGCTCAATGCCCAAACGAGAGTTGTATTCCTCCTCCTTACTGAGGACGAAAGGTCAGTCCTCAGTAAAGGACTCCCCTTTGTGCACCTCCACCCCAACATCGTTGAATACAGAAGACTGGAAAATGACAAATGTTACACCTTGTTCAAAAATGGTACAAGAATAATGCAAACAATGATGAGCCAGTCAGTTTGACTTTGGTGGGTGGTAAACTTCTTCAAGCAGTAATGTTGGATAAATTTATAGTCACATAGACAAATGTAAGTGAATTAAAGAGAGGCCATGTGGAGCACTGAAGAAGAAATCATTTTTTACCAACTTGCTTCTTCATGCCATCTCCAGTTTGCATAGAGGTGAAAGAAAGTACACAAGACCATACTGTTAATATGATGTATGTAGTTTACATTGTAAAAGGTAATGTTGAGATAAGATCTGTCAGAGGTCTTTAACTTCCCAAGTGGTCTGGACAGATTAAATAGGAAGAATATGTTCATGAAAGCATCAAGAATCAAGAATGAGAGTGTATGTTTTAAAGTAATCAGTACAAGAACAAAATAATGAGTAAGCGCTTTTTCATGCTCAAACTACAACACAGTTGGAGGGGAATGTCTGGTATCCATCTAAATCCACAGCCTCTGCTCCTTTTTGAGCATGCCTGGCCCACCTCCTAAAGACATGCACCATGCTCGAACAAAGATCTGACCTTCTGGGCCACTGTTATTCTCAGGTTGTGTTTGCAAAGCTAATAGATACCCTATTTCTGCACTCCTGACCCAGGAGTGAAAATCTGATACTTGATACTGAGGTTTGCAGTATTAAAACAGAAAGCTAAGGAGCTAGAATATGCACAAGTCTGACAGACTACCAAACGTCTTTTATTAATTTATTTGCAGGAATTGAACATATGATTGAAACTGACTCTCTGGCTCTGAAATTGTTTTAATTCCAACGCTCAGAAGAGATTAGTGGCTAGTCTGAAATATAATACCAAAAAGGCAGCATCTGACAAAAATAAATGCTGGGTCACCTTTACATTCTGAGAACTGAAAAGTGAAAAAAAGTATTTTAAAGTCTCCCATGCAAATTCTAAAGCTTTAAGTTCACCTGCAAACAAATTGGATCTGCTTCCTTATATAACAGCCATAAGTGCATGTCCAAATGAGTTACAGAATAGTTTCCTCTTTCTTTCAAAGTAAACCTGCAAATTAATCTTGGGAATATGACCCTAATCCTTAACTATCTGAACTTATCTGAAATACAATTTAAGAGTAGAAAGAGATTGCTTCTGCACTGGACTCTCAAACATACGTTTTGTCTTATTCATTCTGAGGACATGGACATCATTGGCTCTCCAGTATTTATTGCCCACTCATAGTTATGGAGTCATTGGTTTGGAGATGCATACAGGTAGAGTCCATGATTAAGAAAGCAAATGTAATCTTGTCGTTTATCTCAAGAGGGTTGGAATATAAAGCAATGATGTGCTTCTGAGACTTTATAAAGCACTAGTTAGGCCCTATTTAGAATACTGTGTCCAATTTTTGGTCCCACACCTCAGGAAGGACATACTAGCCCTGGAGCGTATCCAGCGGAGATTCACACGGATGATCCCTGGAATGGTAGGTTTAACGTACGATGAATGGCTAAGGATCCTAGGATTGTATTCATTAGAGCTTAGAAGGTTGAGGGGAGATCTAATAGAAACTTACAAGATAATGTATGGCTTAGAAAGGGTGGACGCTGGGGAGTTGTTTCCGTTAGGCGGGGAGACTGGGACCCATAGGCACAGACTTAGAATTAGAGGGGGTAAATTTAGAATGGAAATGAGGAGACATTTCTTCAGCCAGAGAATGGTGGGCTTGTGGAATTCATTGCCACAGAATGCAGTGGATGCCGGGACGTTAAATGTCTTCACGGCAGAAATCGATAAATTCTTGATCTCACAAGGAATCAAGGGCTACGAGGAGAGTGCAGGGAAGTGGAGTTGAAATGTCCATCAGCCATGATTTAAATGGTGGAGTGGACTTGATGGGCCGAATGGCCTTACTTCCACTCCTATGTCTTATGCTCTTATGGTCTTACAGCATGGAACCAGAATCTTCTGTCCAAATTGTCTGCACTGACCATGCATTCCTGTCTGACCCAGTCCCATTTGCCAGCATTTGCCCTATATCACTCTCATTCCTTTCTATGCATATTCTCATTCAGATATCTTTTAAATGTTGTCATTATACTCACCTCCACCACCTCTTCTGGGAGCTCATTCCCTCAACACATCACCCTCTACGTGAAAAATTTACCCGTTAGGTCCTTTTTAAATCTTTCCTCTCTCACCTTAAACCTATGTTCTCTAGTTTTGGACTCCCCCACCCTAGGAAAAAGACCTTGGCCTTTCACCCTATTCATGCCCATCATGATTTTATAAACCTCTATTAGGGCACCCCTCAGCCTCCGACTCTCCAGTTGCCTTTGACAAGATGGTGGCGAACTGCCTTCTTGGACTGTTGCCATCCATGTGTTATATTTGACCCATTATGGCCTTCAAGGAAGGATTTCCTGGATTTTGACCCAGTGATAGTGAAGGGATAGAGGTATCTTTCCAAGACAGGATGGTGAGTGGCTTGGAGGGGAACTTGCAGGCGGTGGTTTTCCCATGTATCTGCTGCACTTGTCTGTCTTGATGAAAGTGGTCATGTATTTTGAAGGTGCTGTCTTAGAATCTTTAGTGAAGTTTGTAGTGCATCTTGTAGAGTGTACATGCTGCTGGTTTGGAGCATCAGTGGTGGAGGGAGTGGATACACAAGGATGAGGTGTCAATATAGTGGGTGCTTTGTCCTGGATAGTACTATGCATCTTGGGTTTTGTTGGGGTTGCACCTATCCAGGGATTATTCCATCACAATCCTGACTTCTGCTTTGTAGATGATGGACAAACATTGGGCAATCAGGAGGTGAGCTACTTGCCATAATTGTCTTAACCCCCGATCTGCTCCTGTAGATGCTGCATTTATTTGGTTGAGTTTCTGGTCATTCAAACCTAAATGTCGATATTGGGGGATTCAGTGATCTTAACAGCACTGAATATCAAGAAGAGGTGGTTATATTGTCTCTTACTAGAGATGGTCATTGTCTGGTATTTGTGTGGCACACACGTTATCTGCTACTTGCCAGCCTAAGCTTGGATATTGCCCAGATCATGTTACATTTGAACATGGACTGCTTCAGTATCAGAGGAGTTGCAAATAGTGCTGAACATTGTGCAATCATCAGTGAATTATCTATGAACACCCCACTTCTTATGATGTAGGGAAGATCAGTGAAGTAGCTGAAGATGATTTGGCTTAGGACAATATCCTGAGGAACTCCTGCAGAGATGTGAACCGTGACCATATTTCTATGTGCCAATTACAACATCAACCAGAAGACAGTTGGCTCCCTCGTGCCTATTGATTTCAGTTTTGCTAAGGTTTCTGATGCCACACTTGACAGAATGTAGCCTTGATGTCACGGGTTATCATTCTCTCCTTATGTCCAGAATTTGCCTCTTTTGTCTAGTCTGAGGTCAGGAGCTGAGTAGCCCTGGTGAAACCCAAACTGGGAGTCACTAGGCAGCTTATTGCTGAGCGGGTGCTACTTGATAACACAGCTGATGATACCTTCCATCACTTTAACAATGATCAAGAGTAAACTGATGGGTTGGTAATTGGCTGGGTTGGATTTGTCTGCGTTCTGGACTACAAGTCTTTGGTGCTATTATCGGAATGTTATCAGGACCCATGGACTTTGTAGTATCCAGTACCACCAACTGTTTATTTATATCTTGTGGAGTGAATCAAATTGGTTTAAGAAAGGCATCTTTGAAGCTGGGGACCATCGGAGGAGGCCACGACAATCATCCACTCAATATTTCTCGCTGAAGGCAGCTGTCAATGCTTAAGCCTTAACTTTTTCAGTGGTGTGTTGGACTCTTCCGGTATTGAGGATGGGAATATTTGAGGATCCTCCGCTTCCAGTGAATTATTTAAACGTCCACCCACCATTGATGGCTGAATGTGGTGAGACTGCAGATCTTAAATGTAATTCATTGATTATGGCGTCTTAGCTGTGTCTATCACTTGCTGCTTATGCTGTTTGGCGTGCAAGTAATCCCGCTTGGCAGCTTCACCAGATTGACATCTCACTTTTCGATATGCCTGTTGCTGCTCCTGGCATACACTCATGCACTCTCCATTGAACGAGGGTTGATTGCCTGGCTTGACGGTAGTGGTTAAGGTCCATGAGATTGCAGATAATGCTGGAGTCCAGTTCTGCTGCTGTTGACGGACCTCACAAATGCCCAGTCTTGTGTTGCAAGGTCTGTTAAAATCTGTCCCATTTAGCACAGTGATCGTGCCACACAACATAATGGAGGGTCTTCTCAATGTGAAGGAGAGACTTTGCCTCCACAAAGACTGCAATAGTCGCTCTTATCAACACTGTCATGGACAAGTGCATCTGCAGCCATTATACTTGTAAAGATATAGCCAAGTGTGTTTTTCCATCCTATTGGTTCCCTCACCACCTGCCACAGGCCCAGTCTGATGGCTATTTCCTTTAGGAGCTGACCAACTCAACCAGTAGTTCTGCTGCTGAGTCACTCTCGCACACTTTTCCTCATTCAATATATTTATGTTTGAAAAGGAGCCAATCTACCATGGCACTCTTGAGCCAAAGAAAGCGTGAATTTGTTAATTACTAAAATACATGGAAAAGTAATGCACACACATGTAAACACAGATTAGAAATAATTGTTTAAATAGATGACAATTAAAAAAAGATCTCCAAGTCAGTCTTTTGTGTATCCATTGGAGTAAATGGTAGAATATGGCAAATGTTAAACTGGGTATTTCTGGTAGCTGATTTTGTTAGTTGAGCAGTTAGTTTTGAGATTCTTCTGCAAATGTATTGAAAGAATTTCCATTTCGACTGCGGCTTTTGACTGGTGACTTGCTTTCTGCAACCAAGAAGAATCAGACTTTCTTTTCTTTTATTCTTTATCTATATGCGTAAGCCTGTGAAATAGATCTCCTCCGTTGTAATCTTCATTGCACACTCTGGCCTCGTGACACTGGAACACTTGACCAGCAAACGCATAGCAGAGATGAACTGATTTTGAGCACCTTCTCTTGTGCAATTCTGGCTTGGGACAGAACTCACAGAATATGATTTACGTCTCTACGATGAAATGGTCCTCTGAAATTTCTTGTCAATTTTCCAGTTGCAAAATTCCATGATGACTTTTCAGACTAAACGTAATCCGTACAGGAATTACATTTTCAGCTACCTTTGTCTAATTTTAAAAAAAATCAAAGCAAAACATTCAGTCTTACTTAGAAAGGTCAACATATCAGCAAGAAATTTAAGATTATGATCCGTTGTTTTGGCTATATAGGTGTTATGTGTTAATGGAATTCTTTTGGAACTGAGCACAGAAACTGGTTAAGCTACCAGTATTAGTAAAACATTTGCTCACTAAATCACTTTTTCATTGCTTAAAGCAGAAAACAATAACAAGTTTAAAAATGCAAATATTTACCATTGTTTCAAGACATCTCCACTATGGTCGGCACCAACTAACGGCAATATCGAAAATAAACTAACAAAATTGAAAATTCTCTCCAAGTCCGCAGGAGCCTTAAAGAGATGTGGAGAGCTGTTTATTTTTACGCCCTGCTTCCAGCAACTTCTGTCCTGACTTAAGATGTAAACTTTGTTCAGTGGTTTAGGTTTCGCCTTGGTAATAGAAAGTTGTGGCTTCAAACTCCGCTCCTAAAACTTGAGGGACTGCTATTTTATCAAAGATGTGACATTAAACTGAATCCCATTCCTCATTATTTAAAAAGAGTAGAGAATTCATCATAATGTTCTGGTCAACAAAACTGATCTATCATTGCCAAACCAGTTTTCCTGGTTCTTTATATTACTGCCATTTGTGGGACCTGTCTGCGTTCCAACTTGCTATGGTGTTTTATCATACCTTGCCCCAAATAAATTATTCCTATGAAATACTGTTTGCCATCCTGGGTCTTGAAAGTTGCTGTATAAATCCAAAGTTCTTTCTTAACCATTTTGAGGTTGTTTACTTGTAGACATTTTTTTAAACGAAAAGAAGTATATTTTTGCAAGAGACAAGCAAAGCACAACTGGGGCTGAGTGACAAATGCTGGACTTGCCAGCGTTACTCATATCCTTGAAAGAAAAATAAAATGTCAGAAATGCCCTTTGTTTTTATAAACCTACAGCATTTTAGAGGCTGAGATAACAAGGTACAGAGCTGGATGAACACAGCAGGCCAAGTAGCATCAGAGGAGCAGGAAAGCTGACGTTTTGGGCCGAGACCCTTGATTTTCTGAAGAAGGGTCGAGGCCCGAAACGTCAGCTTTCCTGCTCCTCTGATGCTTGCATGGCCTGCTGCGTTAATACAGCTCTATACCCTGTTATCTCAGATTCTCCAGCATCTGCAGTTCCTACTATCTCTGAAGCATTTTAGAGGCTGTTGCTTTCCAAAGAAGGAGATGTATATCCACTTTCATCATTGTTGAGGGGCCTACCTTGGAAGACTCAGATAACCAAAAGGACTGGCTTTACTTCTTAATCTTACAAAGTGATACAACAGAGGCAGGGGGATGGCACACTTGTCAATTGCATCTGAAAGAGGGAAACTAGGAAATCTTCCATGGGCTAAAAATCATAAAAACGACTTCCCCCTGCATGCTGCTAAGCATGACATATGCGCGGTGATGTTCACCCCAAGTGTCAATTTTGCAAGGTGTGGAGGATAGTAAGTTTGATATGCTTAATTTCAGAGCTGGTGTTAAACTAAATGAGAAATAAAAGCCAATAAGTATCTCATCCAATCAATTTTGTTTGAGGCTTCCTTCTTTTCGAATTTAAAAGTAGTATGGTTGACGTTAAGGGCATAAACAAATGTGAACAGGCATGATTCTTTGGATTTCCCGATATCTAACCTGAAATAATCAGGTCTAAATACAATAGAAGCTTGCACACAGCACGGAAGAATTGAATAACTTCTCCATATTTGAACTCCCTAACAATTTACCAAGTGACTCAATAGCATTAGTCCAGGTGAACACTGGACAGCTCCTTTGGTGTATAGCAGCTCGGCCCAAGAGCATATGCAGAGGGGTGCTATGAGTTCCTGTGAGTGTGCTTAAAAATTGTAGAAATGATTAATCATTTAATTCTCAATCGGTGCACTGAAAGTAAAATTAATCCCAGGGATGAATGAAGCTTTGGGCTAGAAAGGGTATAGAAGGTGATGAAATAGTAAGGAAACAAGATGTAAGGATTCTTTTGAGACTTGGGGATGAGGGATATCTCACAACAAGAAAAGCAATCACTGCAAGAGCTATACTGCTGTGATTAATCTGTCTGTCAAAAAAACGTAGGACAACATTCTTTAAAGATGAAAGAGATCTAAAGTAATGAGAGCAGGAATTGTATGAAAGCTACCTCAGGATAATGACTATGATCATTAAATTAAATGAAGTCAAAAGGAAATGTAATGTAGATTGTTGACAGGAGCAAAATGAATTCAAAATAAATCCATATGCAAACTTGTGTGTTAAATCTAAGGACTGCAATTAATTTTGGTGGAAGTTAATGCAAATGTAATATCGTAATTTCAAGAGCGAGAGAAAAAAAAAGGTGGTTTACAAATGTTTGAATCTAAGGATTAGTGTAAGAGTTGGCAACATTTCCTTCCAGCAGTGGATCTATGAATGAAAATTAGAAACCAGCCACCTTCATCCTGTGATAGTGGGGACTGCTGATGCTGGAGAATCTGAGATAATAAGTTTCTGAAGAAGTGTCCAGACCTGAAACGTTAGCTTTCCTGCTCCTCTGATGCTGTTTGGCCAACTGTGTTCATCCAGCTCTGCACCTTAATTCTGTACCTTGTTTCCATGCATTTGCTCTCAGCAGAGCTGGCCTATTTTCTGCTCTTAACACCCGGCATTAACTCCAGTACCTCTTCAACACATCTCTCCTTTATCGCCATCAGAACTCTGTTTGCCTGTTGCTCTGGGCACCTTTGCCATCCGTTCCACCCGCTTCTCTTCCGCCTCTCTCAACAGCTAAAAAATGTCAAGATAACAAAATGTGAGGCTGGATGAACACAGCAGGCCAAGCAGCATCTCAGGAGCACAAAAGCTGACGTTTCATCAGAGAGGGGGATGAGGAGAGGGAACTGGAATAAATAGGGAGAGAGGGGGAGGCGGACCGAAGATGGAGAGTAAAGAAGATAGGTGGAGAGAGTATAGGTGGGGAGGTAGGGAGGGGATAGGTCAGTCCAGGGAAGACGGACAGGTCAAGGAGGTGGGATGAGGTTAGTAGGTAGCTGGGGGTGCGGCTTGGGGTGGGAGGAAGGGATGGGTGAGAGGAAGAACAGGTTAGGGAGGCAGAGACAGGTTGGACTGGTTTTGGGATGCAGTGGGTGGGGGGGAAGAGCTGGGCTGGTTGTGTGGTGCAGTGAGGGGAGGGGACGAACTGGGCTGGTTTAGGGATGCAGTAGGGGAAGGGGAGATTTTGAAACTGGTGAAGTCCACATTGATACCATTAGGCTGCAGGGTTCCCAGGCGGAATATGAGTTGCTGTTCCTGCAACCTTCGGGTGGCATCATTGTGGCACTGCAGGAGGCCCATGATGGACATGTCATCTAAAGAATGGGAGGGGGAGTGGAAATGGTTTGCAATTGGGAGGTGCAGTTGTTTGTTGCGAACTAAAAAATGTCATTTTCCAGCTCCTTTCAGTTCTGAAGAAGAGTCATATTGGATTCAAAACATTAACTCTGTTTGTCTTTCCCAGATGCTTCCAGACCAGCTGCATTTCTCTAGTACTGATTGTTTTTATTCCAGAAATGTTCAAATGTTCAATCCTTTAAAAAAAGAAACCTGTGGAGGTTTCCAATTCAGTTGAGCTTTACAAGGAAACTTTTATTCTGAGATGGGATCCCTTGGTTCTAGCCCCCTCAGCTTTATCCTTTCTACTCAGACACCTTCCTGTTCAACCCTGTAAGAATTCTGCATCTTTGTGACTTTAAAAACCTCCAAAATGGTCGAGCAAGCCACTTTCCCCATGGGTAATTAAGACTGGACAATAACTGTTAACTTTTCTGTGGCTAAATAAAGATGAAGTGTCCTCTGCCTCATAGGGATTAATCCTAATCTGGGGAATAAAAAAGCGGAGAGCTTTCAAGAAATGGAGCAATGCTTGCACAGGAAACGTTTGCAAAAAAACAGGTCACAGAAAATTGAAGTCTCTACCTGTGAGAAGGGACATGTATGCCTTGGATCAAAGGTTCATTGGATAGGTTCTTGAGATAACAGTGTTGACCTATGTGTTCGGTAAATTGGGTTTAAGCGGTCCAGAGTTTTTAAAAATGAGAGTCAATCTTATTCAAACATATTTGATTCTGAAGAGCACTGACAGAGAAGCTGAGAAGTTGTTTCATCTGTTTGGGGAAACTAATTCAAAGAGTTGATTATTTAAAACTGAGATGAGAAAAAAAAGTTTCTTTATTCTGAAGTTTGTGAGGCTTTGGGATTCTCCACTTCAGCGGCATTGCAGTTAGGGAGCACATTCAAGATTGTAATAGAATCTTGATCTCTCTGATGATCAAGAGATATGAAGAATGAGCTGGAAAGTGAAATTGAGGTAGGTGAGAATCCAGTATTCACACTGGCACTTGGGACAAATAAAGAGACATTCTGCAAGCAACAGGATTGTCTTTATTTGTGTAGGGAACCAAAAAGCACTGCTTAACTCTGGGAAACTAGATACAGTGCACATGATCAGACTGCAAGTTCCAAATTCAACTCACAATTTGACTTTCAATTGAGCCTTAGCTCTCCTGGATCTTTTACTTTGTACTTTTGCTCACAACTGGAACATACTGATATCAATTGGAATTGTGCACTCTGAGATTTCTCATGTACCTAATGTTCTAGGATGCATTCCTGTGCAAACAATTTCTGGTCAGAGTTATTTTTTCTATATCATTTGAAGAGAAGCTGGAGGACAGATTCCTAAATCTATTTTTCCAAGTAAATGTTACATTGAATGTGTTTTTTCAATATAATGTATATATTTATAGAATGCAGAGAAATAAGGAGGTATGTATAGCTATCACCTATAAATACCTTTGTAGATATTTAATGCTTGAAAAAAGGCTAGTTTACTGACTACAATTAAAACCAATGCTTTATACGCTGAAACATTAAGATGAGCAATAGATAATTTTAAACTAATTATCTTGCGTCTGTTTTATTGATAGCTAATTTTTAAAAAGTGCTATTTTCTTACAGCTGAGAACATTTAGCAAGCAGTAATACAGATACAGAATGAAGAAAAAAAAGTCAAACAGATTTTCTTCATTCTAATTTGATGTCTTTTTTAAAAACAAATGCTGAATTTTCAAATAAACACATCTTTTTTGAGAGAAATAAATAGCGAAATAGTCTGTGGAAGAGAGAACAAAATAGATTGGGGGTGATGGAGCAGCAGTCCACTTACTATTTGACCTGAAAGGGAGAGTTGGAGAGAGAAACACACTAGGATGTCTGAGTTTGAAGTTATTGATCATGAAAGGAAGGTTAGTGTATTGCACTTGAATGAATAGTTCAGTGGCAGATGAATGAGAAACAGCAGGAGCAAAGGGGTGGTAGGAAGCAGAGGATGATGTGCAAAGTAAACCATAGAGCAAGCAAGTAACTGGCGGAATTCTGAATAAATAGGGGGATGGTAGAAATGGGAGTGCCTGAAGACTATGTTTTCACAGCAGCCTGAGACGAAAAGCCTCTAGCTGTTGGTGGCATTTTTATTTGCCTCAGTACACAGTGTTTCACAAACAGAAAAAAGATAGTGATTAAAAACAGAAGCAGAGAGTATAGTAAAGTCCCATCATATTTGTAGGTACATTCATGGAAAGCCTCAGAAACAGCAAATTTACAATCTTTATAATGGGAGTTAATTGCACAGGTTACAACCATTGTTGTAAAATTGAAAATCAATATGCACCACACGCAATAGGGGAGAAAAATAATAAAATCATTAGACTGTATTCTTACATATTTTATGGCTCAGAGCTAGTTGCATTGAATTCTATGGAGTGTTTTTCATTGTGACGCCCATTGAGTTTTCTCGCCTTACATTCCCAAACTCACCTCATTGACCACATATGCCACCACAATAATGTCCCTCTCATCCAGATCTAGCCTACCCTACTACATGCCATTCCAGGAACAAGTCACCACTGTCGGGATGCCTCAGAAGTCAACAGTATGGCTGGTGCAGGCACCACTTTTAATAAGTCACTGTACACCCAGAAAAATGCTGTTATTCCAGATTTGCTACGCACTGTTTGTCTCTGATGTCTGGAGGAAAGCACAGCATTGTAGGAAGAAGATTGATGTCCATCTTTGCTCCACCAGTGAAATGCCTACCATCTTCTGTCTAATATCATGGACTCATTGTACCCACCTTCTATCAGGTTTCATGATCTACCACTCTCATTGCTGGGTTCGACATTCTCCCTCTCACACTGATCACCCAACCCCTGAGAGCACTCATCCTGAATGCTCTCTGTGCTGCTCACTCACTCGCTTGGGACAACTCCCCACTTGCATCAGCAGTAACGACAGTACCATCTACTTTAAGCTCCCTTAATACATACCTTTCATCCCATGAGGGAAACAGCTCGCAACAGGGCAAAAAGAACCAAGATGGATCATGGCTGACTGACATTTGACTCCTCATTCTCTATGTGGAGAGCATCCTGACTCTGACTGCCCTCGCTAACCATGTTGAAGTCTCTGGATTGGAATCAAAGATTGCCTTTGACTTACTGTGCAGGGAACGCTGAGCAAAGGCTATCTCCCTTGACTTGTGTGAGGACTGCTGATAACCATGGCAAGCATTCTGGCTTTGTGTCTGTGCCGTACAGCAGGGTAAGACAAAGGACTGTGAGCTGGTACCTCTGGCTGAGGGAGGTAAAGCATAAGTGAAGAAACAGATACATGCAAACATGACAGAATGAGTCAGAAATGGAAACACCAGTACAATAAAAACAGATAAACGGAATGTTCCATTCTCTGACTTACCAGATGCAATGTAATGCATGTGACAGTTTACCTTTCCATTCTTTGATAACCAGTCAAAACCTCACCATGCCCATTACCTGTTCCCCCAACTTGATTTAATGTTGAGGCAGCTCACAGCATTTTCAGGGCAATATTCTCAACTCTGAAAATTGTTGGCCACTCAGAAGCTGGCAACTCTCTATAATTGGCAATCCCACTTGAATTGACAGATATTACAGGAAGAGGCAGAGTATCAGTGATTGAATCCAGGAATAAAGTAAGTGATGTACATTTGTGAAGGCGAGACATACAGATCCCCAGTGAGAAGAGGTTAGAGGATGAAAACTTAGGGGAGCTGAGAGTTCCCGTATGTGTATGGTCCATGTTTCTGGTATGTCTCTCCCTTAAGAATGCCTCCACATGACACTTTCCCTTTAAATGAGCTCTTCCTCCTTTCACCTTGTATTGGGCCAAGGTTGTGCTGGGGAAGGAAGAACAGAAATCTGGCCCACAACAGATTTGTTACAGTTTATTTATGTACAACACCGAAAGCCCTGTAACATTAGATAATGCAAGTGTTTTTATTCTCCACTTTGCTACAGTTTTCCCTTTGCCGTGTTGGTTAGAAAATCTCAATTTTTTTTCAAAAATAAATTTAGGCACCTAATTTGTTTTAATAGCCTTAAGACTTTTTAATCATTTTGCTTTCCTAAATAATTTGGTGAAGCAAAGCACTTTGCATATAGATACTCCCTCAGCACTGTGGTTATTTTGGGGACTAGTATTTCCCTGTTGGTTTATGTGAAGTGTACTAATAACGATCAAGAATACAAAATAAATAGAGCTAATGATCCTTCCCATTAGAAGTGCAGAAAGGAACCGAGGAAATTTTAATTTTTTTGATTTAATTACACTGCGTATTTTTGAATTTGTGAGTTTATTAGTTAAACCAGCACTGCAAATAAGATAATAAAAATTGCAGGATTTGCAATCACGGTATATTTCTGATTTCTGTAAGCAGAACGGAAAATTTACATGGATCAAGCACGATATATCAGTGTACAATTTGCGACATTTATTTTACGAATAAATATTGAGTACTCGCAGACAGAATAATGGATTTGTTGCAGTACAGGACGGTGGTTTGTACTTTAGTCAGGGAGCTGGAAAGAAGGATAAAACTGTTTTGTTTGCTCCAACAGTCAAGCTGACTGTCAATTATTATTCAATTATATTTTCAGCATACATTTTAAATAAACTGCCGAGATGTGTTTCTAAGCAACACTTGAAAGGGCATAGAACTATGATCTTATTGCTTAACATGTATTGTTTTATGCTTGTCTTTAATTGTTTCAATCAAATTGAAGACTAATTTAATAAACTTGACTCTGATGCTTATTGTGAGGAAAAGAGAAAAAAAAAATCTTGTATTCAATACAGTTCCAGATAATTTTGGTTGAAATACACTATGTATACAATGGTTTTATTTATTTGAAGTGGTGTGACAATTATTATGCATGCAAAAGATATTTCTGCATAGATGGGGACTGCTAAAAAAAATCAAATTCTATTTACAGAGTATCTTTAATGCAGACAAATATTTCAAGGCTTATTACAAAGCTATCAGAAAAAAAATGGCCGAGAAGAGATACGATGGGATGATCAAACATATGATTAATGAGATAGATTACACGTATAGAATCTTAATGGATATAGGAGCAGCAAAGAGGGCAAGAATTTTTAGTAATTCTAAAGACTGCAACCTGGTTAAAGGCATGGTCACCTCTGCTATGCAACAGCACAAACTATTTTAGATGCATTGGTTGAGGGAAAATATTGATATGAACTTCTCTGAACTTCCGCAGGCAATCATTTGCATCCATCTAAAATATGAAGAGAAGCAAACGGAATTTAATGTTCATTCTTTGGGTTAGTACCTCCACAATGGGACTTTTTAAATTTCCCATGGGAAATGGGCATTGTGGGCTGGCCAGCATTTATTACCCACTTCTGGCCATACAATGAAGCAGCTGGGAATGGTTGGCCCTCATACAATACCCTGGGAAACTCTGGCAGTATGTCCTGGAGTTAAGATGGCTGACCTCCAACAACCACAACCTGCTCCCTATTTATCTGATCTGACTCCGACCACGGAGAAATCATCCCCTGATTTCCATTGATTCCAGTTCTGCTACGGCTCCTTGATGCTACGCTCAGTTAAATGTGGCCGTGATATCAAAGTTTTAGTGATCATACTAGTTATGGCCAAATAAGCAGGGGTGAATTGACTCCTATTTCAACCTTCCCAGTTGGCAGCAACAAAGGTTTTTGTTCCTTACAGGATGAAAATTAAGTTAATTAATTTCTACCGAAGAGATTTGGAAGCCAATTTCAAGGTTTTCTTTAGTGAAAGAAAGAACAAACTTATTGACTGTTAACCCCAAGAATATCACTGAAGGAGTGACATCATGTGAATAACCTTCAGGCAGTTAAATGCAAGCACAAAATTAAAAGGAGAAAATGTCCAGTTCAGGAAGGAAGATAAAAAGTTGTGCAGTTAAAAGACTTTTGGGTGCCCTTACAATGTAAGTTTGTAACTTACAACCATGGTTGGTGTCTTTGACATCATCAAAAGAGAACATTACAATGAAACTTTGAGTTCTCAGTGGTTCCAATGTTTCTTTTCAATCTGTATTGCCCCTGAGCAAATTTTCTTCTTGAAACATATCAAGAGTTTCCAGTTGTGTTCATTGCCGCAGTATTAGTTTCACCATTTTTCCCCTAATTCTTGGTTGACAATACCAAGATTCTTGAAATAGAAGCTTATTTGATTATTCCTTCTGCAGCAGTTATGTTTGGAGGCTTGTTAATTACAGGTGCCGTTCTATTCTCTAACATGTTAAAGTTCTCATAAAGTGTGCATCAAAATAGGAAATGAGGGCTTTTTCCTCACACTTGTCCAGAGAAAGCGCTGACTGGTTTCAGTGCCTTTAGATAAAATGTTAACTTCAGCTTGGCTTCCCGATGTCCAATCCAATTTGACGATTTGCCACGTGTTAGATAATGCCTGTAATCACGTTAAATCAGCATTTTTGCTTCCTTTTTAGAAGAAAATGTTTTCAGTACACAAAAGCTGCATGTACTAAAATGGAGGTTATAATTCAAATATTAATAATTCATATTTTATTCTATTGATCTGAACATGCTAAAATACTTCTCCACTTATCCACTAAAATAAAGCAACAGGACTAAGCAAGGCTTGTTAGCCAAATAATGTGCAGTGTTTCTAAATATTTGTTGAATTCAGAACTTTAAAAGATACAATCAAGCATGTATTTAAATAAAACATTAATGCAGTCTTCGATTCCAAAACTTTAGCTACGTGATGATAGCAGACGGTCCAGTCAGCTATATTTTGGGCCAAGAGGTAACTTTACTAACAGGAGATATTTTTGTCCTAGGAACAATATAAACAAATCTTTTCTTTCACTCTGGTGGATTTACTGTGATTATCAGTTTGGTGTAAACTGTTACCTTTATACCTTTACTTAACATTAATGTACAAAGCTTTTCTGCAAATCCTACTCAGGAGAAATTAGATAATGTAGCATCACTTCTGATGGATCTCACAGCATTCTTCAATGAATGGCATGATATAAATTGAGTTCTGCCCAGCCAACTTACGGATCCCCAGCTAAACCAAGCTTTACACCCTATGATATTTATACGTTACCTTTTGTACTTCTGCAGGGTCCCTTCCCACACAATATCATCAATGGAAACATTTTAGCCATTGCCTAGCATATTTGTCAAGTGCCGTGCACTGCAGCATAGCTTGTGCTCTAATCTCATGTCTGCTAATACACCCCACAACAGTGTTTGCGCCCCTCACTTTATTCCATGTTTCAAGCTGTACTATATTGATATAGTGCAAGGTTTGCAAATCTTGCTTTGCAAATAATGGGAAGATGATGGCCAAGTGGTATGATTGCTAGATTATTAAGACCATAAGGCCATAAGACATAGGAATGGAAGTAAGACCATTCGGCCCATCAAGTCCACTCTGCCATTTAATCATGGCTGATGGACATTTCAACTCCACTTCCCTGCACTCTCCCCGTAGCCCTTGATTCCTTGTGAGATCAAGAATTTATCAATCTCTGCCTTGAAGACGTTTAACGTCCCAGCCTCCACTGTGCTCAGTGGCAATGAATTCCACAGGCCCACCACTCTCTGGCTGAAGAAATGTCATCTCATTTCAGTTTTAAATTTACCCCCTCTAATTTTAAGGCTGTGCCCACGGATCCTAGTCTCCCCACCTAACGGAAACAACTTCCAAGCGCCCACCATTTCCAAGCCATACATTATCTTGTAAGTTTCTATTAGACTCCCCTCAACCTTCTAAACTCTAATGAGTACAATCCCAGGATCCTCAGCCATTCATCCTACGTTAAACCTACAATTCCAGGGATCATCTGTGTGAATCTCCACTGGACACATGCCAGTATGTCCTTCCTGAGGTGTGGGGCCCAAAATTGGACACAATATACTAAATGGGGCCTAACTAGAGCTTTATAAAGTCTCAGAAGCACATCGCTGCTTTAATATTCTAACCCTCTTGAGATAAACAACAACATTGCATTCACTTTCTTAATCATGGACTCGACCTGCAAGTTAACCTTTAGAGAATCCTGGACCAACACTCCCAGATCCCTTCTGCTTTGCAAATTTTCTCAATGTTTAGAAAATAGTCCATGCTTGTATTCTTTTTACCAAAGTGCAAATCCTCGCATTTGCTCACATTGAATTTCATCAGCCATTTCCTGGGCCACTGTCCTAAACTGTCTAAATTTTTGTGCAGCCTCCCCCACCTCCTCAGCACTACCAGCCTCTCCACCTATCTTCGTATCATCGGCAAACTTTGCCATAATGCCCCCAGTCCCTTCATCCAGATCATTAATATATAAAGTGAACAGCTGCAGCCCCAGCACTGAACCCTGTGGGATACCACTTGTCACCGGTTGCCACTCCGAAAAAGAGCCTTTTATCTCAACTCTCTGCCTTCTGTCAGACAGCCAATCCTCAATCCAAGCCAGTAGCTCACCTCGAACACCTTACTCAGCAACCTCCCGTGAGGCACCTTGTCAAAGGCCTTTTGGAAGTCTAGATAGATAACATCCAGTGAGTTTCCTTGGTCTAAACTACTTGCTACCAATTCAAAGAATTCTAACAGGTTTGTCAGGCACGACCTCCCCTTACTAAATCCGTGTTGACTTGTTCTAATCTGACCCTGCACTTCCAAGAATTTAGAAATCTCATCCTGAACAATGGATTCTCGAATTTTACCAACAACCGAGGTGAGACGAAATGGCCTGTAATTTTCCATCCTTTGCCTTGATCCTTTCTTAAACAAGGGAGTTACAACAGCAATTTTCCAATCATCTGGGACTTTCCCAGACTCCAGTGACTTTTGAAAGATCACAACCAAAGCCTCTGTTATTTCCACAGCCACCTCCCTCAGAACTCGAGGATGTAGCCTATCGGGGCCAGCAGATTTATCAATTTTTAGGCCTTTTAGCTTTTCTAGCACTTTCTCTTTTGTAATGCCTACCATACTCAACTCTGCCCTTTGACTCTCCTTTATTGTTGGCATACTACTCATGTCTTCCACTGTGAAGACTGATGCAAAGCACTTATCAAGTTCTTCAGCTATTTCCTTATCTCCCATCACTAGCCTTCCAGCATCAATTTGGAGCGGCCCAATGTCTATTTTTGCCTCTTGTTTGTTTCTTATATATTGAAAGAAACTTTTACTATCATTTCTAATATTACTTGCTAGCCTACCTTCATATTTGATCCTCTCCTTCCTTATTTCTCTCCTTGTTATCCTCTGTTTGTTTTTGTAGCCTTCTCAATCTTCTGATTTGCCAGTGCTCTTGGCCACTTTATACGCTGTCTCTTTTTCTTTGATATATTTCCTCACTTCCTTTGTCAGCCATGGCTGTCCAATCCCATCCCAGGTAATCTTTCTTTTCTTTGGGGTGAACTTCTGTGCTGTGTCCTCAATTACACCCAGAAACTCCTGCCATTGTTGCTCTACTGTCTTCCCCGCTTGGTTCTGCTTCCAGTCGATTTTCATCAATTCCTCTCTCATGCCCCTGTAATTACCTTTATTTAACTGTAACACCATTACATCCAATTTTGCCTTCTGTCTTTCAAACTGCAGACTGAACTCTACCATATTATGACCACTGCCTCCCAAGTGTTCCCTTACTTTAAGATCTGAGATAAAGTCAGGCTCATTACTTAACACCAAGTCCAGAATAGCCTGGTCCCTTGTGGGCTCCATCATAAGCTGTTCCAAAGAGCCATCCTGTAAACATTCCATGAATTCCCTTTCTTTAGATCCACTGGCAACATTATTCACCCAGTCCACCTGCATATTGAAGTCCCCCATGATCACCATGACCTTGCCTTTCTGACATGCCCTTTCTCTTTCCCGGTGCATAGAACATAGAACATAGAACATAGAGCATTTCAGCACAGTACAAGCCCTTCGGCCCTCGATGTTGTGCTGACCTGTCATACCAATCTGAAGCCCATCTAACCTACACTATTCCATGTACGTCCATATGCTTGTCCAATGACGACTTAAATGTACTTAAAGTTGGCGAATCTACTACTGTCTCTTGCCGCATCTTGCGCCCCTGGTCCTGATCACTGTTAGGAGGTCTGTACATAACTCCCATTATGGTTTTTTTGCTTTTGTGGTTCTTCAACTCCACCCACACAGACTCCACATCCTCTGACCCTGTGTCATTCAGTGCCATAGATTTAATTTCATTCTTAACTAACAAGGAAACCCTGCCCCCACTGCCCACCTCCCTGTCTTTTCGATAAGTTGTAAATCCTTGGGTGTTTAACTGACAGTCCTGAACACCCTGCAACCACGTCTCTAAGATGCCTACCACGTCATAATCATTCAAGATGATTTGTGCTGTTAATTCATCTACTTTGTTATGAAAACTACGAGCATTTACATAAAGTGCCTTAATGCTAACTTTCTTATCATTATTGGAGATATTGGAAATCCTAAGATGTCTTAGGCTATCCTTCCATTTTGCTGTATTCCTAGTCTGCCTCGAGCTTAAACCCGCCTGTACACATACTATCCTGCTGCTTATCCTTCCATTTAACTCCATACTCCCTGTCACATTCGCTTTCCCTTCCCCCCAACTCAGAGGTTTAAAGTCCTACTGACCACCCTATTTACCCTTTTCGCTAGAACACTGGTTCCAGATCGGTTCAGGTGGAGACTGTCCCAATGGTACAGATGCCCCCGGTTCCAAAACTGATGCCAATGCCCCATGAAATGGAATCCCTCTTTCCCACACCAATCCCTTAGCCATGTGTTTACTTCCCTAACTTTCTTTTCCCTATGCCAATTGGCACGTGGCTCAGGCAGTAATCCGGAGATTATGACCCTTGAGGACATGTACTCCAATTTCTTTCCTAGTGCTTGATAATCCCTGAACAGGTCCTCTACCCGAGCTTTGCCTATGTTGTTCATCCCAATGTGGACCACAACAACTGGATCCTCCCCCTCCCGCTCCAATATCCTTTCAACCCGGTCGGAGATGTCCTACACCCTGGCACCAGGCAGGCAACACACCATGCGGGACTCCCGATCCAGCTTGCATAGGATACTATCTGTCCCCCTAATTATAGAATCCCCTAGAACAACTACCTGTCTTTTTGCTCCACCCTCTTGAATGGCTTCTGCACCACGGTGCCGTGGTCAGCTGGCGCAACCTGTCCACAGCCCTTTCCCTTATCCGTACAGGGAGCAAGAATCTCATACCTGCTGGTCAAGGTCAAGGGCTGAGGCTCTTGCACTCTTGAACTCAGAATCACCCTCCCTACCTCACTTACAGTCACATCCTGTTGTCCCTGAACACTTTTTGAATTTGAATTACTTAATCTACTGGGTGTGACTGCCTCCTGAAACAAAGTGCCCAGGTAACTCCCCCCCTCCCGGATGTGCCACAGAGTTTGAAGCTCAGATTCTAGATCATTTACTCTGATCCGGAGTTCTTCCAGCAACTAACACTTGCTGCAGATGTGGTCGCTGCCGTTCACAATTGGATCAGCCAGCTCCCACATCATACGGCTACAGCACATCACCTGTCCAGCTGTAACTACTTATTTAGTTAACTTTGACAACTTATGTATTAAATAATTTCTAGTACTTCTCTGCTACGGTCTTTTTCAATTAAGCAATTTTGGTTCATTAACGTCATTGAGGGAAGTAAATTGCCATCCTTATCTGGTCTGGCCCACTTGTGACTCCAGACGCATAGCAAAGTCTCTGCCTCGTAATAGCCCTCTGGGCAATTAGTGATGGCCAATAAATGCTGGTCCAGCTGGTGATGCCTTTATCCTGTGAATGAATAAAAACACAGAAGATAGTACAGTTTACAATGCTCTACAAATCAGAATAGACTTTCTCCTTTTATTGTGCATTGGGACAGAACTAAACTTTCTTGAGTTCCCTACTAGAGCACAGGCAATTAGAATTATAATCTTGATTTTGTTTAAACTCTCTGATTTCATAATTAGAATCTCCACAGAGAGTTTTTTCTTCACAAAAGACATTCACCAACATATTGCAATTGTTACAAACATGCTTGAGCATTTTTTTTTGTCACTGTGAAGTTAGGTCACTAAAGCTTGAATCAGGAAACTGCTTTGTTAGGTGTTTTTTCTGCAAATAATATTAAATTGGTGTAAGTTTTTTTGCTTGTAGCTGAACATCTGATTTAGTTTTCATTTCATTAATACCAAAATGATCTGGTTGGTCATCTATTCCCCCATCCTCATTTCCAGAGAGATTGCAGTCACTGGAGGTGCTGGATGTTTACTGCTTCATTAGAATTCACCCGATTCACTTGGTCAGCCTAATCAAGTGCCAGTCAAGAGAAAGTCTCCTGTGCCTATCTGCCCATCTGCCTAACATCTGGGATGGCCAATTGGTTGATGGGGGAGGGACAGCAATTGTATCTCGCCTCCCATTCTTCTCTGCCGCTGGTCCAATCAGCTGCCAATGATGAAAAGTATTACTTTTATAATAATAATTCAGTTTTAGCTATTCACCTCCTTCATGCAGTCTCGTGGAGGCCATACAGTGTGCCTGTTATGAACAGCTGATAAAAAATGAGCGAGTTCCCCTGTATTCAAACTTCTTGAGTGGTCACAGCAAAGGCTTAAGTTACTTTCACAAGGCTATACATCTTTCTACTTGAAAACGTCATTCGCTATTCTTGCAGTGAGCAGTGAGGGACTAATCAACAAGGTTTTCTGGAGTCAAACAAAGGGCAAAATTTGTTAACCATTAAACACTAGGATAATAATAAAATGCAACATCAGGGATAATGCCTGCATGCTGTCACTCGAGCATAACAGTTAGTGTCCATTATAAAGGAAGATAAAAGCAGAAATAGATCGAAAACTTCCAAGGAGTGGCAATCAAAGTCAGATTGTCACTCCATTCCTGTATTTTTATCACTTTAGGAAAGAGCTCCATATTTCTAGTGCAGATTCTGATCACAGATCCTTCAAATATGTGGGAATGTATATTATTGTGTCAACACCATTGACATCAAAACACCAAATCTTTATCCAGAACCAAGTTTGGGAATAACAGATTTCAAGATTTCTGCTGCCATCATTTATCTTATGGTGATCAGACAGAGGTTGGTTCTAGGTCAAATTAGAATATTATGGAAAGAACAGAAATCTCCTAATTGGACATTTAACTTACCTTGGAGTTTCGGTCATAATTTCACCAAAGCAATGATTAAAGGCCAATAGACACTTGTGAAATTTTGAAGCTCATGTCTCTGGGCTCTCTTCGAATCATATCAGCTCACCTCAACCTGAGCGACAAATCTTCTCAAAACTCGCTAATATCAGCTCACTACTCTGACATTCTGTCTATTCAAATAAATGATCCATTTAACCCTGAAGGTTTGTGAAGCAATGAGTTCTCTCGTTTAAGGGTAGAAATAAATAAGACAAGTGCAGCCCATGTTGGCTCGGCTGGAAGTGGCTATCCTTGCTATTGGCTTGTTGAGAGCTGCCACAGACAAGCTATAAGGAACCTGTTCCTGAAAGCTTTCAGTTTTGACGGGCAAGGAGAATTTGGCAAGGAGAACTGATGCCAAATTGGAGAAGTGAGCATCCATGTGTAGGACTGTCTGGAAGATTTTTATGCAACTCGCACCCTCCATTTCCCTCTTGACATCATCCAGGTAGTTGACCACCATCGCATCCCGATTTCAGCCGTTGACTGAAGATTTATGACATCTACATCACTACCCACCACATCACCAACCCCCCTCCCCCCACCCCCACCACATCCTAATTCACAAATGCCTCTTTCCATAAATAAAGATTACTTGGCTGGTTGAGCAAGCCCGCCCTGCAGGTTCTCCTCTGAGCCATCCAAGAAAGGCGAGCGGTGGTCTTCCCCAGCAATAAGAGACTAGGAATCATTCCCGTTTGAGCAGGGCAGACAGGCACGAGCTCAGGGTGGAGATGAGAAGCCATGGAGTTTATCCAAGAACCTGGGTCTAGGACCACAAATGAACAAACAACTTCCTCCAATCAGCCAAGGCAAGTGACACTGCAATAAAGGCCCTCCCACTTGGGTACAAAGCCAAAGCGGTGGTGTTAGAACGCAAAAACCTTTCACCCATTCAAACATGCTGCAGGGAGTCAATAAATTCTGCCCTTGGGTCCGATGCTGACTTGTCCAATAATGCACACATTAGCACCATTAATACACTGAAGTACTTGTTTAATTTTTTTCCTTGAGATTTTAAAAGTGGCACTTGAACCTTAAACCACCTTAACTCAGAACTGAGATGATGCCACTCACTTACAGCTGACACAATGTTTGTTGTGTCACAACTACCAAATAGATGGTAGAATTACATTTAGATTTCTTCTCTAATACTGACATAATATTAACAGAAGATGCCGTATTCCCAATTTCATGTGTTAATCAGGGTTTCCATCACATTACCAGGGAAATACTTCTTCATAATTCTTTCCGATTTCTTTTCAGTGCCTACCTTGCATTGCTTACAATTTTTTTCCCATACATTATTTGAACAACAACCTGATTTTCTCCTTGACTTGATATAACCTTTGTATTTAACCTCTTTGATTTAACTTTTGATGATCTTACCTTCGTAGAGATACTAGCTCTATTATATGAAGCAGAAACAAACTGCACCTCACTGGTAGGATTTTTAAAGCTCTACACAAGCAAGTAAAAGCTGCATTGTTTTATCATCCCGTTTGAAGCTACTCCAACATCCTTCTATTTAATAAGGTAACAAGAACAAGAATCACCAGCAGTAATTTAACTATACAATAAGTTAGTTTGCATCCGAAAAGAGGAAGCAAATGTTTAATGTTTCAGCAGAACCAAATGAGAAATGCTTTAATTTCCCAATCCATTTAACAAGTTAAATAAATTAGACATAGTTAATACTTTTACTCTTCCTATTTTCTCCAATAATGCTAAATTATTTGATTTTTTTGTTTCTATGGAAAAAGACTATTAACTTTTGCATGGTGTTACAGAAATACAGGTTAGCTTTATTTTTGCTTGATCTCAGTTCAATACAAACAAAAATTCTTCCAGTCTGATTTTTCCACATTGTTCTGAAAATGTTGTGTATGAAATTTATACTTGTCCTAAGGTTATAATGTTATGATTATTTTGCTGGTTGTTCGCTTGGAAATATAATAATATGTTCCCATTGCAACCTCATTTCTCAATCCTAATTGTCACCGATAGCCCTGCTGTGGCTAATGGAAGACCAAGAAGCAATTTTAGGCCCAACTAGAAGGAGTTCTTTTTACTTCATCTGTGGATGACACGTTGTTCATTCTGCCTGTGCTGTATAAATGTGAAAATGCACCTTGTTCAATCAAATTAAAAATAATCAAGGGCACTTGAGCTGTGACACTCAAAATTAGACCTATAGGAAGATTGATTCATCCAAAGCTCCTTAAATCAGTATAAGTAAAGCGAAAGATGATGAGTTTAATGATGATGAGAGAGGCTGCTCATAATGGCCACTTTATTAGGAAGTCACTGTTTGTGCATTTATTGCCTGAAAAGACTAATGGAAATTCCTCACATCTGAGGTAAAAACAACAAAGCATGGGCAATTATATTTTATGATTAAATGGTATAATTCTAAGAATAAAGACTTTTTACAAACTCATGTACAGAAAGTACTGAATATATGAGTTGTGTGTACAGAGGAGCAAGTCCCAAACAACATTTAATGAAATGTTGAATTGTATTAAATTGAATTGCATTGAATTTGCTTTATTATCGCGTACTCACATGAAAAGTTTATGAGTTGCCATTTAAGGCACTATCTTAAATACGAAGTACTTGGGTACAGATCATTCACTCTAAGCTCTTGGGGAACAAAATGGAAAAAATAGAGAAATAATAAATGCAGAACAAGGAAAGATAGGGATGGCAATCCAATATGGCAGTGCTAATATTTCAGGCATGAACTTTACGTTGCGAATAATGCTGCACAGCAGTTCACTGCTTTCACAGTTATATGTTTTATTTTAATTTAAATTTTTACACGTGCCGGTAGCTGGTAGTTTCTTCAGCTCATCCCAAGCCATCCAGACTAATATCCATAGTGGGCTGCCTAGACAAATGGGAATGTGACCAGCCATCTGTAAAAATGCAATTTGCAAACCTGAGAAGAATCAGGCCAGGAATAAAAATCAGGCTGTACATCTCTTTTACCTCTTTCTCTTTCTCTCTCTCTCTCTGTTTCTCTCATTCCCAACTTTCTTTCTCTTACTTTTCTTTCTGTAAATGGCTCAAAGCCAATTTATGTTTCTTGGTTTACCATCTGGAGGTTCAGTGAGGACACTTCAGCCTAATGTTTTGAAAAATCTCACTGTTGATTGGCCAACTCACATGTATCCGTACATCCCGATTGCCAATAACAGTGAGTCACTACTCAAAAACCCCCAAAGTTCATGTACAGATATCAAAGCAATGAAGAGCCAACATCCTTTCTTTGCTGGGAACCACATAAACCTACTTTATGGATTTATTGAGGACAAAATCTTTGAAGGAGTATCACACTGGCCTCAAAAAGCTAACTCCGTTTCCCTCTCCTCAGATGCTAAAAGACCTGCTTGAGTTTTTTCAATACCTACTCCAATGTCAACTCTTCCACTTTAGTGCCAGCATAAGTTTGGATTCAAGATGTTTCAGTTTGCTGTTAGCCCTCAAATGAACAACATGGAAATCCAAAAGATGGCCTGAAATTGGACTACAAATGCTTTGCAGCCATCATACAGCATGTCCTCTGGTGAAGAAAGAACAACAAACCCAAACAAAACAGTTCATAAACATATTGTCCACATGGCTCTTGAGTGCTAATTCAACAGCTTTTGGTTTCACGGCTTAAGGCAAATTCGAATTGTGCTTTATCATTTGGAAAAAACATGTGTTAATCCTAGTTAGCCTGATATTAGCACTGTGCCTACTTATCACTCATCTTTCTCTCTAAAATCCAAAATAAATATTGAAATGTCAACATATACAATGTGTACAAATCCCAGGAGTGGGACACAAATCCGTGACTTTCTGACTCAGAGACAATGAGAATGTAATATTGGTGTTTCTATTTTGTTCTTCTGTTTATCAAATCATTCACAAAAAGACCAGAATATAATTTTCAACAAAATGATTTGCACAGCTTTCTGATTACAGGAAATATTTTCTGAAAGAACTTTATGTCAACTATCACCATAATATTGTGACATAATACATTACAATCAAAGCAGCCTTGGTTTCAGAGCTGAGCTCAGATCCATTCTTGTTCATCTGAATAATTCTAAAATGTGCAACAAAGTTATTCTACTTGGTCCATCTTTAGATTAGATTAGATTACCTACTGTGTGGAAACAGGCCCTTCAGCCCAACAAGTCCACACTGCCCCTTGAAGGATCTCACTCAGACCCATCCCCCTATAAGCCACACACCCCTGAACACTACGGGAAATTTAGCATAGCTGATCTGCCTAGCCTGCACATCTTTGGACTGTGGGAGGAAACTGGAGCACCTGGAGGAAACCCACACAGACACGGCGAGAATGTGCTAACTCCACACAGACAGTCGCCCGAGGTTGGAATTGAACCCGGGTCCCTGGTGCTGTGAGGCTGCAGTGCTAACCACTGAGCCACTGTGCCACCCCAAAGTGAACACACCTTTACTTCACCACACTTCACAGCTTCTCCTCTTCCCCTCAGTGCTGCCCCTTGGTGTCATCATTCAGATAGGGGTCAAATTCCAAACATGCCCTCTATCAGCCCACCACTTTTATCAACTGTTTTACTTTACAACTGTTTTACTCCACTTTTCTGTCAGGTAGTTTGTCTGGCAAAGTTGGGTGCACCACAGCCTCCTCCAAGCAAGCATTGGGAAGATCAAAGGCATTGTCACTATCAACAGCACTGGCACTTTATCCTTGCCACTAACTTTCTTCCATTTCCTTGTCCCTGCCTCAGGTTTTACCAACCTGACCATAATCGTTTTTGCCTGCTGGGCCTGAATGGAAATTTCAAATAGAAACTCTCTATCAAAATTACTGCCCACTTCCATATAAAACACATCAACCGTGGCTGTGCTTGTTCAGACAATTTTCTTTTCCTCTCTATTTGTTTATGGATTGTGGGCGTCACTGGTGGCCAGTATTTCTTGCCTGTCCCTAGTTGGCCTTGAGAAGGTGAGTTGCCTTCTTGATCCACTGCAGTCCATCTGCTGTGGGTTGACCCATAATGCTATTAGGGAGGGAGTTCCAGGATTTTGACCCAGCAACAATAAAGGAACGGCTATATATTTCCAATTCAGTATGGTGAGTGGCTTGAGGGGAGCTTGCAGGTGGTGGTGTTCCCAGAAATCAGCTGCCCTTGGCTTCCAGATGGAAGTGGCCATGGGTTTTGAAGGTGCTGTCTGAGGATCTATGGTGAATTTCTGCCGTGCATCCTTTAGATAGTACACACTGTAGCTATTGAGTGTTGGTGGTGGAGGGAATGGATGCTTGTGGATGTTGTGCCAATCAAGTGGGCTGCTTTGTTCTGGATGGTGACAAGCTTCTTGAGTGTTGTTGGGGCTGCAGTCATCCAGGCAAGTCAGGGGTATTCCATTACAATCCTGAATTGTGCCTTGTAGATAGTGGACAGGCTTGGAGGAGTCAGGAGGTGAGTTACTTGCCAAAGTATTCCTAGTTTCTAACGTGTTGTTGTGACCACTGTTTTCATGTGGTGAGTTCAGTTGAGTTTCTGGTCAATGATAACACCCAGGATGTTAATAGTGGGGGATTCAGTAATGGTAACGCTTTCTCTCTAAAATCCAAAATAAATACTGAAATGTCAATATTTGAAACACCTTTGAATGTCAAGGGGTGGTGGTTAAATTGTTTCTTATTGGTGGTAGTCACCGCCTGGCATTTGTGTGGTGCGAATGTCACTTACCACTTGTCAGCTCAAGCCTGTGTTCTATTTGCACAGGGACTGCTTCAGTATCTGGGGAGTTGTGAATGGTGCTGAACGTTGTGCAATCTACGATGAACATCCCCACTTCTGACCTTAAGATGGAGGGAAGGTCATTGATGAAGCAGCTGAAGATAGTTTGGTCACGGACACTACCCTGAGGAACTCCTTGAGAGAAGTCCTGGAGCTGAGATGATTTACCTCTAGCAACCACGACCACCTTCCCATGTGTCAGGTATGACTCCAACCACCGGAGCGTTTGCCCCCGATACCCATTGATTCCAGTTTTGCTAGGTCTTCTTGACACCACACTCAGTTGAATGCAGCCTTGATGTCAAGGGCTGTCGCTCTCACCTCACCTCTGGAATTCAACTCTTTTGTCCGTGTTTAAACCAAGGTTGTAATGAGGTCAGGAGCTGAGTGGTCCTGGTGGAACCCAAACTGGGTGTCACCGAGCAGGTTATTGCTGAGCAGGTGCTGCTTGATAGAACTGTTGACACCATCCATCACTTTACAAATGAATGTGATAGACTGATGGGGTGGTAGTTGGCTGGTTTGGATTTATCCTGCTTTTTGTGTCCAGGATATACTTGGGCAATTTCTCACATTGTCGGTTAGACACCAGCGTTGTTACTGTACTAGAACAGCTTGGCTGAAGGTGCGGCAAAGTCTGCAGCAGAAATCTTTCAGTACTATTGCCGGAAGATCGTCAGGGCCCATAGCCTTTGCAGAGTCCAGTGTCTCCAACTGTTTCTTATTATTGTGTGGAGTGAATCTAATTGGCTGAAGACTGGTATCTGTAATGCTGAGGACTACTGGAGTAGGCCGAGATGGATCATCCACTCGGCACTTCTGGCTGAAGGTGCTGCAAAGGTTTCAGCCTTATGTTTTGCACTGATGTACTTGGGCTCGTCCATTAATGACGATGGGGATATCTGTAGAGCCTCCTCCACATGAAATCATAATCTACATTTCTGGTTTGCCAATCCAGATTCAGTTGAAGCAGCACTCTCTTGCTGGGCTTGAAACCTCCATCCTCTAACTGTCATTACTTCAGTGCATCTAAAACTCTGATGTTGGTGTGCTATCCCTTGTTGAAACTTGTTTGGCCTATTATACCTCTTTCCAGTCTAATTGACATTGGTTTGCAGTCCCCCAGTACATCAAATTTAAAACTTAAATTCTTGTGTTTAAATTGATCATGGCCTTTTCCATTCTTATCTACATCATGTACTCAATGTTACAACCACTTCTTGAACTCTCCATTCTCTGATTCTGAACTCCCTTGCATTCTGTTCTTTCTTTGGTAATATTCCTTAGCACAAGCAGACAGCAGCCTTTTGAATTTGCTTCTAAACAGTGTCCATCTCTGTACTTTTCTGACCTTTGTGAAAACCTTCCTGGAACCATTTATTTTTATCTCAACCTTCTGCTCTCCTTTCCTCCAATCACTTTCTTTGGACTAATGCATTTGGATTAATTTTCCCCCTCTTGCAAAATGTTGTGTTGTGATTTTCTGCATTACAGGTTTGTCCAATTGTGTGGTAAATGTTCTGTTGTTGATGGTGAGTTGTCCAATTTAAGTAAATATGGGTACTGACGTTTCAGCTCACTTACAAATGCAGTTTAGTTTCTGTCACCTACTATATTTTTAAAAGCTGAAATCATACTTCGCTGCAAGCAATAATTTGACATCATTAATTTGAGCGTGAGTGTTGTTCAGCAACTACATTCTGTATCTTTTTGTTTTGTTTGACATAGTAACATTTTCCTCTATAACAGAGAGCTAGCCCAAAGAAAGAAATAGTTATGTCTGACCATTTGTAAAGTGTCAATGCACTTAGAAGTGACAATACAGGCCTATCCGATTTGGATTTGTCAGGAATAAGACTACAGTGGGGAATACAATTTCATTAATATTCTTTCTTGGCGTACGTTTCTCTGGCCTGTGCAATCACCATTATAAGTTCATCTTTTCCACTGCGAAACAAATAATAATTGGTTGGAATTTGTCAAGGTACAAAAGCAGAGAAACAAAAATGAAGGAGAAAATCTGACTTTATATGCCCAGCGTAACATAAAATATTTATAATAAATATTTTCAAGGTTCATACAATTTGTCAGAGGAATGGCAATCAAATGAGCTGAAGTAAAGACAATGAAGTAAATAAGAAATGAATACATTTGTGCTAGGTATCAAATCTGGTGATGCCTCATATGATGTGACCATGAAGACACTTGGCGATGCAGCAAAGCCGAGAAAATACCGAATGTTATACCGACGCACATTATTTGCTCCTCACTGTGTGCAATAAAATTTCAGAGTGACCTTCTTTCCTTCTCATTTAATGCAAATTGCTTGTGACTGCCAACTTTTCATTTGCTTATTAAAAAGTTCCCGGAGGCTGCAGGAGCTGTGAATCAATTCTGCTCTCAAAGGGGTGAACAAAATATTTTTATGTGGCATTTCAGCAAGTTTGCACATCATTCGTTTAGTTGGCTGTATTTTACATGCAGCTCCCAATTATTGCAAGTACAAGATGAGAGCTCTTGTTTTCAAAAGAGTCATTTGATCAACAGAATTTTTTCTTCAATTTCACTTCTACACTTTGCTGTCATGATACTAACCATTCCCTTCCAGATCACCCAGTGCAGTAACATTTTGCTGATATGGTCTTGAGACAAAAAGAAAGATTCCAGGTTACATTTCCAATCTTATTCAGGCCATCAATAAGGCACTGCAATTGGCCTTAAAGGGAGAGAGTCATTAAGTTCACCTTCCATTCCCTACCCTTTCAACTGCTGTCCAGAGAACAAAATTGGATTTGCATTAATCTACTGCTCAAAAAGCCACTGTCATCTTCTGTCAGTAGATCTGTTAGATAATGGCACAATGTCTGCAGGCCACATATTTAATGTCTTGGACAAGACGTACAGAGCAGATTCAATAGACAACTTCTTTTCTGAATGCAGTGAGTGTTGCTGGCCTGGAATTTGCCACCTCATAGTGGAAACAGTGACAATCAATGATTGGAAAAGAAAACCGGACACGTAGTTGAGGGAAATGAATTTGCACAACTGTGAAGATAAGACTGAGGAATGAATGGACTGTTTACTCTTCAAGATGCTGACATGGATCTGACGGTCTGAATTGAACTCCTCCTGTGCTGTGCTATGCAACTCTTCCCTGCGACAAACGTCATTTTGATACAGAGCTGTAAGTCGAACTGACTCTATCCCAAGATGTATCTCAATCCCTTCAGGGGAGGCAGATAAAATATCAGAGACGGTTAAAAAGGACCACAGCAATGCAAGGAGAAGAAGAATTTGAATTCCGATGAAGCTTTTCAGATCACATCTGCCCCAAAGTGCATTATTGTCAATTCAATATGTTACAGCCCTGTTGTAAATTAGGAATCAGGAAAGAGGATTTTTTTTTACCCCCCACTCCTCTTCCCTTACTGTTCCTCCTCTATTTCCTTACAGACATAAACATCATGTTAAACAAATCAAATCCAATCTCACACCATTCATTCACATACAATTTGGCAATAACATAACAGTGACCATTTGTTGTATTTTTATACTGAACTTTTATGAACAGCAGTTACATAACATGCAATGAAAACATTAATGAAATGTTCTTGTCCAGAAATACGTGTCTTTTTGATTCAGCAACATTAAATGAACCAAATAAATGTGGTGAAAGTAGGCCCAGACATTATTTTAGAATCACAAAAACTCCAGAGATCATAAATATCTCGTGGCAGTTGAATGGCTGCTGCATTTCCTGCATTATGACAGCACTAATGACCTAGTTGGATCTAGCTTCAGGACATCTTGTGGTCAGAAAAAACAATGTTGAGCTGGAAGGACACAGCAGGCCACGCAGCATCGGAGGAGCAGGCAGTTTCAGGTCAGGACCCTTTTTCTGCAGAAGGCTCCCAACCGAAACATCAACTTACCTTTTCTTCTGATGCTGCCTGGCCAGCTGTGTTCCACTAGCTCCACACTGTGTTATCTCTGACTCCAGCATCTGCAGTTCTTATCATCTCCCCATGGTCAGGAAAGGTGTTTTATAAATTCAAATCTTCCTTTCTTCAGTCTATTCTTCTTGCAATAGAATCTTCATGATGCATGTCATTTCATTTACTTGTTCATAGGTGTTATGACACAGCTGTAGAACAGGTGGGACTTGAACTCTGAGTCTCGAGGTAGGGGCATTGTCACTACACCCACAGAGCCACACGATGCATGACATTGGGCACTGGGTTTGACGTGCTGCGGCGGAAGGTGTGTTCACTTTATTTTAATCACAGTTAGTTATCATGTACCTGCATGAACATATGCATTATATATTTCAACAAATTAAAGCAAATTAATTAGGTACCGGCCGAATAAACTTATATTTCATCATTATGATTTGTGTTAGCATGCTAACAGGTTACTGAGGGTAATAGTATATTTTTATTAAAATATCCCAATTTAATTTTATCATTTACATTTGCAATTAACCTTTATGATTGAATGACTTAGAATGCCGTTTTGATGTGAATTTTCTATTTTCATAAGCTGACTACTCTGACCTTACATTTGTGTGTGATTAAAAAAACCTACATCTTTATGAATACAATTTGAAAATATTGTTGGTTAATTATTTTAAACCTCTTCCTCAGAACAGTTCTGCACCTTGAATCCTGTTTCCTGTGAATAATTCTGGTTTACTAAATTGTTTTCTCTTTGACTTTTGTCTGTCTTTTGCAAATCCGCTGATTTTTTTTTGGCAAACAATGCCTCTGAATTCAATAGCTCACGGCTCTATGAGATTGCATGTGGGAAACTGATTAAAGGAGACCTAGTTGCAAATTTTTGTGGCAACCTGACCACCATTTTTATGCAAATAAATGAACTCAGCAGTGACCAAATACAGAATTTTCAACCTCATAAAGCTAAGGTGAGCAGGTATGATGAAATGTCTGCTAAATATTTTACTGGTTTGCTATCACAGTCTTAGCCACTGATTTTATAGGTAATAGAGGGAAGACAGAACCAGGCCCTCAAATGCCTGACTTAGATAATTGACCAATTCATCCTGTGAAGGAGCTTGCCAACTGCTCAAATGCCAGTTTGAAAATTTTGGAGAGAGTGCCAATAGTTACATGAGTAAATCTCAAGTAGAGGTCAGTTGCAACGCAACAGAGAGCTGCATGGAGATAGTAGGAATTGCCGATGCTGGATTCTGAGATAACAAGGTGTAGGGCTGGATGAACACAGCAGGCAAGGCAGCAGGGCTTTTGTTTATAACTCATTCATAGAATTTTGCATTGCTGGCTGGTCCAGTATTTATTGCCTATCCCTAGTTAGCCTTGAGAAAGTCATTGTGAGCCAACTTCTTGAGCTGCTGCAGTTCATTCAAAGTAGAAGCACTAACATTGCTGTTACAAAGGGAATTCCAGGATTTTGACCCAGCAACAGTGCCCAAAGAGCAGGCTGAGTTCATTGGAGGAGGAGTAAAAAGTTGAAGAGTACGAAGAAGCAAATACAGAGATAAGCAATTCCTATGATCACTGGGTGGTGACTAGGGCTGACATAAGAATGTAGTTTTTGTTAACGAGATGTAAATGCTTTTTCACACAGGACTCTTTCATGCACTTTGCCTTGTAAAACCATATCTTTCTTTTTGTATTTTGGATTGTGGACTGAAATAGGGAAGGGAAGGATTGATGAAGGATTATTGAATATTTTTTATAAAGCAAGTAACCTGACACTCGTTGTGAGTGCTGTTCATACAAATATAGAACCATTGTGCCTGTGACTCCGAAGACCACACATCAGTGCCCAATTAATCATACCTGTGTCAGTCCCCCATCCTCCACGTGGGAACTATCCAGTTGCTACTGCCCTAGACGTTTCCTCCTTCTTTTGAAAAAGTGCTATTCTTTTCGATAACGATGAAGGTCCATCTAAGTGAGGTTATAGACGCTGGTGGAGGGTGTGCTTGAACAAGGTGACTGTTCAGATTGCTAAAGTGTCACTGTCCCCCTTTATTACTATTGCATTGGCAATACAAGAAGGAGAACATTAGTCTTTTATGGCACTGCACCCAGGCCCTCCAGAAACATTTTGATTGTTGACAGTTTTCATCACATCCAGCCTAGCCTGCTTAGTCTAGCTGGTGCCTTTCTTCCTACACTTTCTAGGACTATGACTTCTTGTGTCCCTCCCAATGCATCAAACAGGCATGCCAGTGTTACATGTGTGAAGCATGGAGAATGCCTATCCCTGGTTCCAGGGTCTGCCTCTCCTCTTCCAAACCTTCCACTTCCATCGGAAATCAAAATAGCTGCCTCAGTAATGGCTCCTGCCATGCCTTTAAAGTGGACATGTAATTTCCCATGTGTGGTCTTAGCAGTTGTCTTCTAAACATTCTAGAAATCAAAGTCAGCTATGCAATCAATACGTCATGTGTCTCCTAATGGGACTTGAGTACTAACTATTGTGTTACGAGTTGCCACAGTGACAAGTTGCCTCTTGAAGAAATAAACAACAATTGGAAGTTACCCCTATCCGGCAACATGTGACAATGTTTTTTCACTTAGTGTCTGGGTAGGTCTGTGGAGTGTTGTTTGCCCAATTACCTTTGTCTTAATAACATGTATTTGTAGCAAGACCCCTTTTCCCACCGATGCTGACAGGATGGCTTGGTCACGTGACTCTCACAAGAGGTGAATCCCACTGCCTTATCACTGCACAATTTAGAAATAACTGCCAGCTAAGAGATTAACGTTGCTCTATACGACATCCACTGAACATATCATAACCTTCAACCTTTGGATGGCAAAGGAAACACCTCTGGACCTCAAAAAAACAGCCAAAATTCTGTATCTGGCGGACACTGCTGCAAACAATCACCTTTCTTCCATTGAAACAGTGAAGCAGAATTATATTTTAGCAGTATTCCACAGACAAACTTCAACGTAATGTTTGAGACGAAGAAACTGTTTAAGGCTCATGAACTGCTAGGCTAAACAATTAAGCACCTGCAATTCAAGGCTATAAATTAAAATTTTGGATTTTTGGATTGCATCTGAAAAACAAGGACATTGAACATCTGCTGTCACTCTGTTATTCTGCAATTCGATTGTTGATTTATTTTTGCTGGGGTGGCATGGTAGCTCAGTGCTTAGCACTGCTCCCTCACAGCACCATGAACCCAGCTACAATCCCAGCCTGAGGCAATTGTCTGTGCGGAGTTTGCACATTCTCCCTATGGGTTTCCTCTAGGTGCTCTGGTTTCCTCCAGCAGTCCACAGATGTGTAGGTCAGGCGGATGGGCCATGCTAAATTACCCACAGTGTCCAAGATATGCAGGCTCGGTGGCATAGCCATGGAAAATGCATGGTTGTAGGGACGGGGTAGGGTGGTGGGCCTATGTGGGATGTCTTCAGAAGGTTGATGTGAACTTAATGGGCTGAGTGGTTGGCTTCCACACTGTGGGGATTTTATAACTGATTAATCTCTTTACCCTTGTCACTTCAATCTTTCATTGTGAGGATTTGTGTGTGTGTTTGCATTGCTAAGTCTGCTACACTGTGTAAGTGTAAAACAAACTCTACATCTGGATTAGCTTTACAGCAGTATTGCTACAATCTTTACAAACCAGGATCGAAAAATAGGGGGAGTGGAGAAATACACCTGGACTATTTAAAAAGGATAAAATTCAATCCCGATCTATTTGCAGTTGGTGAAAAACATATATCAGAGGTGGGACCTGGAAATAGTTCTAATATTGGGTTCCTGACTACCAAGGCAAAATTGTGCTGCAGAAATCACTCACTCAAATTTTCTACTTTCGTTAAACGTAATTCAATTTTGAACAATATTTCCACTAGCTGAATGTTAGAAAAAATCCCAAGTCAAGTAACCTTTTTGAATTCCCTGTCATGGATAAAATGCGTCCATTCTCTCATTACCCATGCTCCCTACATTTTGTTTGAAAGCCTGCTGCCTTTTCCCAATCTCACCAAACAATTTAATCACAATACGTTGTAAACATTTCATAGAATCCCTACAGTGTGGAAATAAGCCATACAGCCCATTGAGCTCACGCCAGTCCCTCCAAAGAGAATTCCACTCAGACCTGTCCTCCTACCCTACCCCTGTAGCCTTGTGTTTCCCTTCATTAGCATGTATATCCCTGGATACTATGCGCAATTTAGCATGGCCAATCCATCTAACCTACACATCGTTGGACAGTGGGAAGAAACTGGAGCACCCAGAGGAAGTCCATTCAAATGGCAGGAGAATGTATATACCCTACACAAACACTATCAAGAATGGAACTGAACCTGGGGCCCAGGGACTGTCAGGCAGCAGGGCTAACCACTGAAACACCGTGCTGCCCAAAAATTGTCCTCGAGCGAGGTAGGAGCCGCACCTACTATCTTCTCGTCTGTAGTCAGATGTATTATATATTGCGCCACTGTTCTTGCTCATTTTGTGAGTTTAAAAATAAAATATTTATTGATTCTCACACACAACATCAAAGACGTTCTTGCATATGCACAGGTTAGATACGGGCAAAGTCAATCAATTTCCACAGCTTTTGTGAACAGTTAGAAGCTCTTGTGCTGCAGTGGCTAGTGTCCCCTGCTCCTGGATCGAGAGACCTGAGTTTAAATCTCATCTGCTCCAGAGTTGAATAATAACATCCTGAACAGGCTGTTTCAAAAATACAAACCGGAACAGCTTGAGGAAGGTCTCGGAGTTCAGTGATAAGATCTCTGCCCCTGAGGTAGCAGGCCTAGATTCAAGTCCCAAATCTTCTGGATAAGTGTCACAGCAACTCTGACCAGGTTGATTAAAATACCTACATTAATGTCAGTGATAACAAGATGTTGAGCTGGATGAGCATAGCAGGCCAAGCAGTATCATTTCTGGTGAAGGGTCTAGGCCCGAAACATCAGCATTCCTGCTCCTAAGATGCTGGTTGGCCTGCTGCGTTCATCTGGCTCCACACCTTATTATTTCGGATCTCCAGCATCTGCAGTTCCTATTATCTCTGATACAATAATGTCAGTCTCTGGTTTGCAATTTCTGACCTCCCACATAGCAAGCCGATTGACTCTTGGATAGTTTTGAGTCTCGGACAGCAAAGGATTCATCGCAGATTTGAAGGCTTTTCACAGTTGAACGTCCAAGAGGTTGGTTCTGCAAGAGGTAGCTTTGAAGTTGGAATGGAATGGGGCAGTCCTTCTAAGATAACAAAGTGTGAGGCTGGATGAACGCAGCGGGCCAAGCAGCATCTCAGGAGCACAAAAGCTGACATTTCGGGCCTAGACCCTTCATCAGAGAGGGGGATGGGGAGAGGGTTCTGAAATAAATAAGGAGAGAGGGGCAGGCAGACCGAAGATGGGTAGAGGGGAAGATAGGTGGAGAGGAGAGTATAGATGGGGAGGTGGGGAGGGAATAGGTCAGTCTGGGGAGGACGGACAGGTCAAGGAGGCGGGATAAGGTTCGTAGGTGGGAAATGGAGGGGATAGATGAGAGGAAGAACAGGTTAAGGAGGCGGGGACGAGCTGGGCTGATTTTGGGATGCAGTGGGGGGAGGGGACGAGCTGGGCTGGTTTTGGGATGCAGTGGGGGTAGAGGAGATTTTAAAGCTTGTGAAGTCCACATTGATGTGAGGATGAGGGGGATTTTCTTCAGGCAGTTATTGCAGGGGCAGGGTGTGAGGGATGTGTTGTGGGAAATGCGGGAGACACGGGCCAGGACGTTCTGGACCACTGCGGGGGGGAGGTTGCGGTCCTTGAAGAACGCAGCCATCTGGGATGTGCGGGAGTGGAATGCCTCATCCTGGGAGCAGATGCAGAGGAGGTGAAGGAATTGGGAATAGGGGATGGAATTTTTGCAGGGGGGGTGGGTCCTCACATACCACCCCACCAAACTCCGCATCATCCTCCGACACTTGCGCCATCTACAATCCGACCCCACCACCCAAGGCATTTTTCCATCCCCACCTTTGTCTGCCTTCCGCAGAGACCACTCTCTCCATGGCTCCCTTGTTCGCTCCACACTCCCCTCCAACCCCACCACACCCAGCACATTCCCCTGCAACCACAGGAAGTGCTACACTTTCCCCCACACCTCCTCCCTCACCCCCATCCCAGGCCCCAAGATGACTTTCCGTATAAAGCAGACATTCACCTGCACATCTGCCAATGTAATATACTGTATCCACTGTACTCGGTGTGGCTTCCTCTACATTGGGGAAACCAAGCAGAGGCTTGGGGACCGCTTTGCAGAACACCTCCGCTCAGTTCGCAATAAACAACTGCACCTCCCAGTTGCAAACCATTTTAACGCCCCCTCCCATTCCTTCGACGACATGTCCCTCATGGGCCTCCTTCAGTGCCACAATGATGCCACCCGAAGGTTGCAGGAACAGCAACTCATATTCCAGTTGGGAACCCTGCAGCCCAATGGTATCAATGTGGACTTCACAAGCTTTAAAATCTCCCCCTCCCCTACTGGATCCCAAAACCAGCCCAGCTCGTCCCCTCCCCCCACTGCATCCCAAAACCAGCCCGCTCATCCCCACCTCCCTAACCTGTTCTTCCCCTCAGCTATCCCCTCCTCCCACCTCAATCCACACCTCCATTTCCCACCTACTAACCTCATCCCACCTCCTTGACCTGTCCGTCCTCCCCAGACTGACCTATTCCATCCCCACTTCCCCACCTATACTCTCCTCTCCGCCTACCTTCCCCTCTATCCATCTTCGGTCCACCTCCCCCTCTCTCCCTATTTATTCCAGAACCCTCTCCCCATCCCCCTCTCTGATGAAGGGTCTAGGCCCAAAACGTCAGCTTTTGTGCTCCTGAGATGCTGCTTGGCCTGGTGTGCTCATCCAGCTTCACACTTTGTTATCTTGGATTCTCCAGCATCTGCAGTTCCCATTATCTCTGGGGCAGTCATTCTGTCTGTTAGAAACTCCCACTTTCTGGATAATGTTTTTAAGCGCCTTAGCTTGATGGCTAGTTAGTTTGTTATTTTCTGATCACTGAGCAGTTGACCTGTTGGGTTTCTGGTTAAAGTATCTGTAAAAGCTTTTGAAGAAAAGACAAATATAAAGGTTGCCTCCCCATGTGAATGTTCACAAATTTGAGTGCTATTTTGAATTAACAGAGTAATAACCAAGTTGATTTCAATGTCTTTTGTTGGGACAGTTACCTAGCCTTGTTTGGATGGAGGGATCTATGGCAAGTCGATAGTGTCCATTCACTTCTGACTGCCTGCCCCAAATTTTGTTTTACCTTTCCCCTTCGTCCGGCATGAAGCAGGGAGCCAGGCAATCTGGGGAATTCTACAGCCATTTTCCGTGAGTTCATCTTTATGGAAAGAGATGTGTGATTACCCCAGAAGGCTTTCAATGGCCATGTTAAATTATGTGTTCACTTCAGACTCGTTACAGTCTGCAGCTCAAATGCCATAGTTCAAATCACTTCCGGCAGCCACTTGTTGCGTCCGGTTTTTAAAAATATTGACTGAAAGCACATAATATGACATATTTATACTCGAGATGATAATATTGTTGATTAGATTTTCTAGTATACTTAAGATTAATGCTAGTAGCTTACTCAGACTAATTAAAAAGGTTACAGCTCCTCCAATGAATGAACCCTTCCAGTAAACTTTTCAACAGTAATGGAACAGTAAATCCTTCACATCGAGGAGTTTTATTATATACAACTCAATAATCACTCCTTTACATGTTGCAAACTGGGAAGAGGACATGACTTCAAAGAGTAAAAGTAATTCTACTGGTCAAAGAAACCAGCAATGTATTTGTCTTCTGTCTAAGTAATCATGCTAAGGATATAGAGGCAAGACAAGTGAATGGAATTGAGGTACATGTCAGCCAAAATATAACAGAATGATTCAGTTGGCTTAAGGGGATGATTGATACAATCCTATTCCTATTTCTTCAAAGATTAATGTTTAACATAGAGGATGTAAGTGATGTTGTGGCAAGAAAGAACTGGATAACATAAGCATATATGTGGAATTTGATGTACATTTGAAGAATCTTACTAAAGTGAAAGTATGGTTCAATGTTAGGTCACTGAGACACAGTAACATTGCAAAGGCAGAAGATGGCTCACTGTGGGAGATCCTCAGACTATGATTTGATAGAGAAGACAGGAACCAGAACGAGGGCAAAATACAGTAAGCTGTACAGTGAAGAACAGGGTCAGAGGAGAAATAACATGGTCAACCAGGACAAAGATTGCAAGGAGGGGTTGTGCTGCAAGATCTCAGTCGCTTAAGATGTAATTTGCATCAGTACTATTTCTACACTGTGATGGGAATGAAAGGTGTTTTTCATTAGTCATTTCCAAAGTTGTAGGAACGCTGGGCAAAGATTTAGGAGTTTTATTCCAAAAACTTTTCCTACTGTTTGCTCATGAATGATTTTTTTAAAAAAATTATATCAAATTAAATTATATTTGACAGGCAGTAAGGCTTGAAGGAATCCAATTTTGCTGCTGCCAATTAAGTGGGTGAAAATGCACTATCGGTGTTGCAATTACCAGTCATTAGTGGCTCTGACTTCTCTCAGTTTTCACATATCCTACATTTTTGTGAATTGAATTGCCGAAAGTAATTATGGACAGGCACTCTTGTTGCTAGAAAGCTCATGCTATCAAAGTGAATGAAATTCAAATGCAGTCATTTTCAAAGAACACCAGATAGTCAGCTAAAGGGGTAGTCGAAACAAAGGAAGCAGACCCTTTATAGATCTGCAAAAAGAAAAATTATGACTTCAACTAAAATAATGTCAGAGGATGCATTCAAAGAGTTTTCTATGGATATGCTGTAAAGCCTGCAATTACAACATTTGACAAATGATAAATGTGTTTGATATTTAAAGGAACAATGCCTTCGGGAAAGAAAAATGATTGTCTGTCAAATCTGGAGACGCTGACTTTTTTTCCAGCAAAATATTGAGTGCAAAACCCTGTGGATGAACATCAAGCCCTCCCTTATTCATGATCACGAGGTCAATGCAGAACACTTTAACAACTGAGCCTGATTAACACAGATATTCATTGGATTTGTCCAGCTCCAGCTTCAACCTGGAGATGTAATCTCATCCTTCAAGGCAACCAGAACCCGAGCAGCAATTAATTTGAATGGACAAAATATGTGGTTGGGGATCTCGCAAATGGCCAAGGTGCAGTTGCTGTCAACTTTCAGGGCCATCGCGTGCTTCTGCAACGATAAATTCTGACCACAGGCAAGTTACTATGCTGAAGAAGAATGGCAGACAAGGGCTGGAGGAGTCCTGAGAGATGGAGTCTCCTTCTGGAGCCTTGCTACACTTGATCCACAGAATGGTGTATTTATTAGATTTCCAACTCTCTTCAGGGCATTCTTCTGTGTGGAATGTTTCCCTAACAAAGCAGGTACTAGAAATCATAATTGAAACCACATTTTAAAATTGCATCAGGATCCAAGTGACACTGAAACCAAGTTTTACATTTTGAAGTGCTCCTCACCGGGTTGCGACCAGTGCCTGTGATGCTGACAAAACCAGGTCTATTTAACAATGCAAGGTTCGGCTTGGAAACAGTCAATGCCGCTTTACATATATGTTAACCTGTTGTCATCTTTGCTTTTTGTTTGGTAGCGGTGTAAACAAAGCTAATAAATATCAGAGGAAGTAGCATAACTGTGTATGACTTTGATCACAAAGATGAGCTAAAGTAACTGTGATTAACATCATCACATCATGGTTTCATGAAGAAGAGTTGTAAAAAATTGCAAGACACATTTTTCATCAAGGAAGTGTCCCTTTAAATTTCTTCTTGTATCATGCCCATCATGTATTTGCCAGTCTAAATAGGTGTGAGGAGCTTGCCAGTAAAATGGAAAGTCCTTTCCGCATAACATGGTTGGCTGCTTAATTGTTACCATGTCGAGTAATGCCTTTAGCAGGCAGCACAATGTAAGTTACAAAGCGAACAAAGCTTCTGTGTTCCAAAACACTTCTCTGAAAGCTGAATGCAGCGCAGAAACTCAAGGATACAACAGGAACGTTTTGACCTTGGCTTTTGTTACCAACCAGCCATGATCTGAACTTTACTCTCTCATTCTCCACGCTTCACTGTTAGACACAACTGTAACTGAATCCATTTGGCACCAAAAAAATGCAATTGAAATTCTGAAAATAGAATCACATTTACATGTAATCAAGTCTTACAAAACAGATTACATCACTCTGAAATAATTCTTGCCTTGGGTTTTTGTTCATCTGATATTTTAGTTAGAAATATTAATTTGAAGTTAAAATCTCATGAAGAATAAACTTGGCAATTTCATCATTGTAGGGGAAGTGGTGGTGAGGAGAGGTGGAGGAGGCGTTAGCTGGATTTTCACTGCGAGTACTGCAAAGTAGAAGGCAAGCTAGCAAGGTACTGAAAGCATCTTTTTACAGATCGGATTAATCAAAGTGTTGGATATTATCTCGTTTCCAGGAACGTGGGGAGGTTGTTTTTGATAAATGAGATGAAATTCCCGCATGAATAAAATCAATCACCGTTTGAGACCCTGTATCATTGATCTGTGTAAACTATATATTATTAATTTTGCATGGTTTAAGCTTTTAAAAAGTTAAAGTACTCAGCAAAATGACAAAAAGTATTTGATTTGCAGAAGGCTGGAAAACTAGATGCTGCTGTTAAATAAAAGTTTTATTTGAAATTCCAGTCAAAGTGTATTTGTAAGTCTCAGTTCTGGTTCTCAAGGGAAGAGATGGGTGCCAGGGAAAATGCTAATATGTAGCAAACAGATGCTGAATGCATGTTGAACTCATGAGTGTGTGAAAAAGATTGAGTATTCAATATGCAAGAAACTAAACTGTTTATATCAAAGGTCACTTTGAATTTCAAAAGAATCAAACAAGGAGAGCTTCTTGATGAAAACTTGAAATCATGTTTCAAACAATGAGTGAAACAATCAATCAGTGATGTGGAAACCAAAAATTAATCTTATTTCAGAATGACGATGAAATATAGTCTGTAGCAGATGACTAAAAATAAAGAATGAACCAAAAATAAAACATTATCAGAGATAATGGGAACTGCAGATGCTGGAGAATTCCAAGATAATAAAATGTGAGGCTGGATGAACACAGCAGGCCAAGCAGCATCTCAGGAGCACAAAAGCTGATGTTTCGGGCCTAGACCCTTCATCAGAGAGGGGGATGGGGAGAGGGAACTGGAATAAATAGGGAGAGAGGGGGAGGCGGACCGAAGATGGAGAGAAAAGAAGATAGGTGGAGAGAGTATAGGTGGGGAGGTAGGGAGGGGATAGGTCAGTCCAGGGAAGACGGACAGGTCAAGGAGGTGGGATGAGGTTAGTAGGTAGATGGGGGTGCAGCTTGGGGTGGGAGGAAGGGATGGGTGAAGAACCGGTTAGGGAGGCAGAGACAGCAACCAAAAATAAGGCATGCAAAAATCAGATTAGGATGGGGGCACCAGACTAGAGAATTCACAAACCTGACTCAATGGCTTGTCACTTCACTTATCCCCTGGATTTTTGCAGGGAGCTGGGATAACTACAATTCCACCAAAGCACTCCTGTTTCTTTCAACTCCAATCGGGAGTCCTGAGTAAAGGACAAAGTCATCCCATAAAGAATTTTGTTTTATTATTATTTCCTATTACTTTCACCTAAACAAAAGCTTGTTAAATTAATATTTCCTTTAGCATAAACTGGAATTGAAGGAAATCCCAACATCTCCAAGCTTCACCTACTCGTAATTGATTCCTGTAACATGAATCATCTTAGACAGCCGATTCCTGTTAAACCATTTGCTAGCTCTAGGAATAGGAAGTGCTTATTAATAGATGTGTCTCAGTTGATTATTTGACTTAGATATTTTTTAGAAAGTCAATATGCAAAATATTCCCTTTCGTTCAGTGCCTCTGGGATTTTGGGAAGTTCTCAAAGGACTTTAGGCTGCTGGTCATGCACTTCACCACTTTCACATTTCAAATCGTTGTGCAGCCTGCAACAACTTGGCATTTAAAAAGGTGTTTCTTGTATTGGAAAATTCAAAGCCACTTCACAGAACCGACCTAAAACAAAAGTTGACATTGAGTCCTCGAGGAGATATTACGTAAGGTGACAGAAAACATGGTGAAAGCAGTAGATAACAGATACTGTACAAAACGCCAGTGCGACCTCACTCAGAATATTGCATGCAGTTCTGGCCGCCCCATTACAGGAAGGATGTGGAAGCATTGGAAAAGGTGCAGAGGAGATTTACCAGGATGTGGCCTCGGTCTGGAGCGCAGGCCCTATGAAGAAAGGCTGAGGCTCTCATTGGAGAGAAGAAGGCTAAGAGGGGATTTAATAGAGACATTCAAGATGATCAGAGGATTAGGTAGGGTGGACAGTGAGAGTTTTTTTTCCGAGGATGATGACTTCAGCCTGTACGAGGGGGCATAGCTACAAATCGAGGGGTGATAGATTTAAGACAGATGTCAGACGCAGGTTCTTTAATCAGAGAGTGGTAAGGGCGTGGAACGTCCTGTGTGCCAATGTAGTGAATTCAGCCACTTTAGGGGCATTTAAACAGTCCTTGGATAAGCATATGGATGATGATGGGATGGTGTAGGAAGATGGGCTTAGATTAGTTCACAGGTCGGCACAACATTGAGGGCCGAAGGGCCTGTTCTGTGCTGTGTTGTTCTATGTTCTAAAGGAGAGAGCTTGTAAGGCAGAGAGATTTACAAAACATTGCCTGAATTTTGGACCTAGGCCACTGAAGATGATTACTAGTAGTGAGAAAAACAAACAAAATTGGGAACAATCAAGATACCAGATTTGGAGGACTGCAAAGATGTATTCGATGAAAGGAGGGTTCAGCAATAAGGAGGGATGGCATCAAAGGGGGAATTTGAAAACAAGGATTTTAAAACTGAGACTAAGTTAATCACATCCATAGATGAACTGATATAAAGGCATCTGGCAAAACATTGGGATAAGATGAATGGAAATGCCAAAACAAGGCTTGACATGTTATTTCAGGGCTTGTCTGATGACTTTGCGTAAAGAATTAAATGTTTGCAGTTACATAGCACCTGTTGTGACGACAGGATGTCTCAAAGTGCTTTTCAGCTAATGAGGTCTTTGTGAAGCTAAACAATGCTGTAATATAGGAAACCTAAGAATGGACTGGAAAAGAGGGTGTCTGGTGGAAACCTCAAAAACCATTGAGCCCCTCAAGTATTTAAATCTATCAATTAGTAATTTATTTCAAGGTACACCAGAAAATGAGATTTCTTTTCCCATGAATTTGTGACAAGACAGTATTAATTTGGAATAAATAATGAGCTGCACATTCAGCAGACACAATTGTGAAATATTTAAGAGCATTTCGCGACAAGCTACATAGAGACTTATTTTGCAAATGCTTTTAAATACAATTGTTTACTTTAATGGTCTCAAGTTCCAACTGAGAGATGTTTGTGATATTGGTTTGTATTCCATGTCATTTAACATTAAGGTAAAGTCATCATAGTGTTGCCGGACAATTGGACTTCTCTTAAATTAGAAAGTATCTCTTCATGGTAACATCATCAGGTATTACAAGCCAGTTGACCAGTCAACTGTGCGATGTGATACCCTTGTTTAACGTATTGTTTAACATCCAGTTGAGTATATAAATGGCTGGGATGCATCATTGCAGGAAGTGATGCAATCAGGACATCCCTGCGGTGAGCGATTGTTGGTGGATGGGTGCAGGGGCTCGGGTGCTATGCATGTGGTGCAAATTAGTGGCGCCATGTTTTCTAATTGTCTCCGAGCTCAAAGCAGCACCATCCCTTCAAGTGGTTCACTGATGAACCAGACAGCAGTACGTAGAGGAGAAAATGAAATTACGTTTGGTGGAGCAATTTGGAAGGCAAATGGTCGTGGTGAGGAAGTTGCTGGGACAGGCTCAGGAACCAGATCTGGAATCCTGGGAGTGGCTGAGTGCAACATGCGGCCCATGTGTTAGATAACTGAAGCATCCAAACTTTGTGGACCTCTGTGCTGAGAGGTTGCTTTCTGTTGAGTCTAGAGGGGATGCCAACTGCTGTGGGCTTGGGAGGAGGAGGCAAGGGTAAAGGCAAGACTGTGTGATGGAGGGAGCAAGCTTTAGGCGTGTCGTTAGGAAAGGAGGAGACTGCAGGAGGTGAGGTAAAAGAAGAGGCTGTGAAAGGTTGGAGAGAAGCTGTGAGAGTGGGGCATAGAGGAGGCTACAAGCTTGGGGAAATGAAAGAGTCTGCAAGGTGGTGTTCAAAGAATGAGGCTGGAAAGGTGTGACTGGAGAAGGGAGCTGCAAAGAAGAATGAATCAATTCACACCTGGCACATTGGTGCATTCAACTGTTTGGCAACCAGGAAATATTAAAATTGCTGAGATAACAATTCTTTGAAAAAGATGGTGTAATCTGCAACTTTAGATCATGTGTTACTACCATGGAAGAAATGTCGTAACATGTTCAAATAAACAATACCAATTGTTGAGAGCTTACATCTTTGATTTCAATCTGAGATGCATTAAATATGGCAGTAACTGCCTGGTTAGAATGTCCTAACTTTTCTTACATGCAATGGAAGAACATTGCTGCGGACTCACTAGTCTGTCAAAGATACATTGAGAGTGACCGTATTTTTTTCATATGGAAGTGTCTGTCAGTTATTTTCATGAAAAATCTTTTCTTTCTAACTGATACCTGTTATGCCAATTTTTAAAAAAAATCTGTGGTGTGTAGGAAATCAATGTTATCCCAATGTTTTGTGGCTTTAAGTTTAATATAAGTACAAAAATTGCTTATGTTGATAAATTCTTCTAATTCTGCAGCTATACTCATCCATTCTTCCATTCTCTGGTTGCAAAAAAGAACCTGAACTACCTGTTGCCTGCTACTTCAATGCATCACCCCGCTCCCTGGCCAACATCTCTGTCTCAGGCTTGCTACAGTGTTCCAGTGAAGCCTAGCGCAAGCTGGAGGAACATCACCTCATTTTCCACTTGGGGACCCTCCAGTCCTCCGGACACAATATTGGGTTCAACAATTTTAGGGCCTAAACTCTCCCATGTCCCAGCGCCCTCCACCCCACACACCAGGCCTGGTTACCACATAGCCTGCCACTACACACCCCTTGTTGTTAGTCACTTACAGTCCCCATTAACGACTATTCACCCTCCCAGCCTGACCGTTAGCAACTCCTTTGTCTGTCCAACTGTCTTTCTCTCTCTTTGACCTCTATCCGATCGTTTACTCCCTACCCCACCCACCTCCCTATTTTCTGCATATAAACTGACATTTTCCCAGCTACCATCCGTTCTGAGGAAGGGTCACCAGACCCGAAACGTTAACACTGTTTTCTTCTCCACAGATGCTGCCAGACCTGCTGGGCTTTTCCAGCAACTTTGTTTTTGTTTTTGTTTTTGTTCCTGGTTTATAGCACCCACAGTTCTTTTGGTTTTTATGTTCGTCCATATGTCTGATAGGTCAACTCCAATTCAGAAGGTGGTGTTGATCGGTGACTGCACCACATAATAGGTGAGTTAATGAGAATGAGAACTGAAAACGTAAAATTATCACCCAAAATTTATAAATTAGTCTTTGAGTAAATGTGAAGAAGTGTGCTTGAAAATAATCATTTTGACATGAGCTAGCTTCAAAGAAACTGAGCTAGTTGCATCATATAAACATGCAAATTGTTTGTAATTATCTGACAAAAATTAGGATGACTTAAGTATATCATAGAGAAAACTAAGCTTTCAGTGGGCTTTGTAAGTAAAGGTATAGATGCTGAGTCGAACTACATAGAATAGTTTAATCCCAATGTGACTATGGTTTCCATTTTGAATGCCAGATGGATGTAATGGATTTGTTAGGCTTCAGGAGAAAACACGTTCAGTAATAAGGGATCACAGAGAAACTAAGGTTGCTCTCTTAAAAGCCAAGAAACCTGAGAGGACTTGATGGAGGTGTGTAAAATTTCGCACAGTTCATCTGGAATAAATAAGAAAACTTTCCAATGTTTCATGTGTCAATATTTACAGGGTACATATTTAACTTAAGTTAAATTGTTTGGCAAAGAACCCGAGGCATCATAGGAAAAAAAATTACATACAAGCATTGAAATAACAAGGTATAGAGCTGGATGAACACAGCAGGCAAGGCAGCATCAGAGGAGCAGGAAAGCTGACGTTTCGAGTCAGGATCCTTCTTCAGAAACATGCTGGAAATCTGAAAGAAAAACAGAAATTGCTGGGGAAACTCAGCACTTTTGGGCAATAAACACAGTTAATGTTTCAAATCTGGTTTTTTGATGAAGTGGACTCAAAACATTAATTCTGCTTTCTTCCCACAAGTGCTGACAGACCTGCGCAGTTTTTCCAGCAATTTTTGTTTTTGTTTCAAGCAGAAATGACACTCTTTAACCTTTTCTTCCATTGTCCAGAGGCTAATCACGATTGACCAAGATCCCTTTATTCCTGACAAAGCTCAATGCTGAAGACAACCTATGCTCGGCTCCTGGCTACAAAAGTAAAGAATGGCAGACAAATTGCATGATCCTACCAACAGAGTCTTACTGGAAATCTGATATGTGCCATTTTGCCATGTTTAAAGGAGAGTTTCATGATTTTCCAATATTCACCTCAGTACGTATATGTCATACTCCTATGGTGCTCCACTTGTCATATGCTCCCACCCGTCACAAGATGAAATATTGGCTACTGCTGGGATCTCCTGGCCCTGGCACTATGTTCAAAATCCAGCTGTTTACCCAGTCAAGTGTTGGCAGACTGCAGCTTCCCTGCGCAATTTCTGTCAATCTCCCCAGACGCACCCAACAAAGGGAAATTAGCACTCTGCTTCACTGAGGAGTACCTCAAGGTCCTGGCCAATGGAGGTGAAGTGTGTGTGCTTGCTATCCATGGAAAGTGCCCTGACATTTTTGTGCTCGCAGCTCAAGGTATAAGGCCAGAGGAGGAAGCATCAAGCTAGAGTCTAGAGGGTAATGTTCTGGCTTTAAGGTTAGTAAATATCACCATTTAGTTTCTGCCAGGTGGGTGGGAGAATGGGACGCCGCATATTTATGAAGCAGGATTAGGTAATAATGAAGATGGTAATGCATGCTAATTCATGCAAATAGGCCACTCTCTGCTTCTTAGCCAGAACTTTTTTTTATTCATTCACAGGATGAGGGCATTGATGGCTAGGCCAGAATTTATTGGCCGTCCCTAATTGGCAGAGGGCAGTTAAGAGCCAACCATACTTCTGTGGGTCTGGAGTCACATGTAGGCCAGGCCAAGCAAGGATAGGAGATATTCTTGGTGAACATAAATGAACGAAATCGTGTTTTCATGACATTCAGCACAAGTTTCATGATCACTAGACTCTTAATTACAAAATTTTAACTGAATCCAAATTCCACCATCTGCAATGGTGGGATTTGAACCTGGATACTCAGATCATTACTCAAGTCTCTGGATTCATAGCCTATTAATAATTCCAGTCGGCAAACACCTTCTCTGTCACACTGTTCAATATTTGGCTGGAAAATGGGACTGTTTGGTCTCAACATGAGGAATCTCCTGACTGCCAAACTCATATGATATCATATGGTTCTCCCAATTTCTTGTTAATGCTCACATTGTTCAATATATAGGAACATTCTGCAAGCTGCTTTAATCCTGAACCTCAAATAATTCCCATTATTTGTTAGAATAAATACAAACATGTTTTTTTATCAGTTTGACAATTCCAAAATGTCAAATATATCCTTTCAGGAACTCCTCAAGCACCAAATTCTACATGTTTGTTCATATATTCCATGTTTACATCCAAACAATTTCTGTTCAGTATTAAATCTTCAATTATATTTAATATTTTCTTTTATAAGTACTGAATGCCACACACTGACATCTGAATTAGCATTTTTACTCATGTTTGCATATTGTTCAAATACGTATGTCCTAGTTTTATTGACACAACTTTGTTGAATTTCCTCCAACTTGACATTTTTGTTTTTGATTCTCTTCACTAAATGTAGGTCTCATCACGCTGAGAGTGTGAGATAGTTTAATTCAGTTCAATATCACAATTGGTTCCGAAACAAAATGGCTGAAGACTGTTGACTTTGGATCGTTAAGCATAGCATGAGAGTTGGGAAATACACGTGCCTGAAATTGGGCCAGCAAGTTTAAACTTTCAGCAGGGGTCTTGTGGCACAGTTGAAGTGTACTCACTTGTGAACCAGAAGTTCCAGGTTCAAGTTTCACTTGTCCTAGAAGTATTTCACACATATCTAAGTGGATTAATTAAAATAATTCAAAGTAATATTGAAAGGGCCCTCATGATGCAGAGGTAAAGTTCCTCTATCTGAGCCAGGAGGCCTAGGTCAAGACCTAACTTAAGTACAAAAGTGTGTCAAGTTAATTCAAAGTAACTAAACTTCCGCTGAGTTATTCTGCACAGAAATCTATGGAAAGTCCTTCAGCATGAGCACAGGGTGAGCAGGACTGACCTGCATACTTACCCTGGAATTACTACAAAGTTGTACATCTCATCTAACTCAAAGATTCAGCAACAGAAGTCAATTGAGCAACCCTAATCGTCTCCAAAACCAAACAATTACCACCTGGCCAGACCCATCTATGCCCTAGTAACAGATAATTCCTCCAATCAGAAGATTTCCAAACCAATTGTCTACACTCATCAACTCACTCACTAATAACATGAGGCCTTAAAAAATACAACTGTATATCCCTGTTATTCTCATTTAAGAAAGAGGTCTCTGCTTTCTTTCCTTGAGCTCTCCTCTGATCAGCAGTCTTGTACATGGCAGGCTTCAACAGTCCCTTTCCGCTTCTGCTGGGAACAGAGGACATGGCTGAAAACTGATAGCATTGTTGGGTTGGAGAAAGCTTCCAATGGCACCATCTATACTCATTCGTTAACTCCAACTATTCTTCTCGCTGCCTCATGTCGGCAGCCAACATAATCAAAAATCCCTCCTATCCCTGTTGTAATTTCTTCCAACCTCTCTCGTCGGGCAGAAAATACAAAATCTTAAACACAGTTTAGTGCTATTGCCAGATTTCTGAATGGATCTCTCAAATTTTAAATTTAAAGGTTGACCTCACTCTTTCTGCACCTTCTCTGCAGCCATAACATTGTAATCCTTCTCTGTTCTATTACTCTAGTTCACTCTGTGTGGCATGACCTGCTTGTATTGCACTCAAAATAAAACTTTTCACTGTATCTAGGTACATGTGACAATAAATTAATAAAAAAATCTTCATTGCTGATGGCAATGTGCCCAGCTTTGCTGCTGACAGGAATATCTGGGATATTATTCCACTGGCATGGTAATAGGAAATAAATGTGATTTGAGGAATAAACAATCATAACACGCAGAAAGAAATAAAAATGTAGGCTTACCATTTGGAAATGCATTTAAAAGAGCATAGGGCAGCAAAATACAGCATCCCTTGCTAACCACATTAAATAGAAACTGCTGAGCACTGGTACATCTTGGAACGGGACATTAATCATTTCCTCTAAAGTTAATTTCCTTTTCAGCATTTGCAAGCAGACTGTGAAAGCAATTAGGAGTCTAATAGTCAGACATTTGTTTCCTAACAGTTGCTTTGCAATCACTGAATCAAATGCATAGATCTTTCTGAATCAAAAGGAATTATGCCAGTTTATCATGGTATAAAGTACCTTATAACAGTCAATGTCCCAATATTTGGTAGCCCTGTGTTCCTGTTGTAGAAATTCAATTCATCTTCTCTGGAATATGAGATCTTTTAAAAACAAATATCTATGGGATATGTGTGTTGATGACTAGCTTAGCTCGCCTGTCATAGGCCTTGAGAACATGATGACAAACTTCCTTTTTGAACCACAGCGGTCCCTGCAATATGAATTAACAGTCCATGGGTTTAGGCACAGAGAAGTGGCTGGCTAGAGCAGTCAGGCTGAACTGGTAAATACATCTCCAGTGCAACAATGGGTCACAGTCAGCCTTACGGTCTGTTGCAAACACTCTGCTGAGTCACAGGAACCCCCTGGAGGATTTGTACAGATATCAGTCATTGTTCGGCGCAGTCTTGCTAATTTGCTCAAGGAAATGGTTCACAGCCATCCCTAATGGGGTCCATCACTAAAATTTGAGGAGGGGTCGGGGTTATTGGAAAACACTGCTATTGGATGGATTTTGCATACAATTGTGCAGTGGCAGAAAATGAGCTTGGTTGAAAGTGTGTGCAATAACAGAGATAGAGTATTAGGGAGCAGAAAACAGATGGTGGCTCTTAAAGTGATTGGGCAGAGAATGTAAGATAACAAACTCCAGCATCTGCAGTTCCCATTATCTCGGAGCAGAGAATGTCATTGCCCTGCTTGCTGCACTGCTGGCCTTTTTCGGATTCGTGAAAGCCACACTGACCCGGTTGCAAGCTCAGACGAGGCTCAGGGTCTTTTGGCATGGCCTCCTATGTCAATCCTGTGTAAAGACAATATCCCTGCTCTGTACTACACCATTGCCTAAGACCTCCACTTCGCTGCCAACAAAATGGTGTGTATATTTCTCCCTGTCTGCCGTGTCCAGAACAAATGTCTGAACCATGCAGGGCAGTTTCAGGTTACATTCACATTTAAGCAATGGCACTTGCTTTTTAAACAAGGCAATGGTACCAGAGATGCCAGAAAATTTGGCAGTGGTGCGTACATTCAACTATGTTGGCTAGGACAATTGGGCTATTCAACAAGAAGAGAGTCATTGGGGTGTGGGTGAAATTTAGTAAGATGAGTTTAAAATGATTATGCCAGAAAACATACTAGGCCCACAGAGAGAAAGCCTCCATAAAACATCGGAAAAATGGCACTTAGCCAAAGCACTGGAAGATTCGGCACATTATTCTTGAGACTTTGAGGAGGACCCGATACTATGTCTCACTTGTGTGAGATCCTAAACGGTTCTGCCCCAAATTCCACATGATCTTGTCACAATAGATGGCATTTCTTGAAAGTCCTTTCAGTTAATCTTGCCAGATCTTTTCAGACCCATATACAACATTGTCCTCACTACACCAGCATTAGACAGGAGATATTTTAACTCTTGAATTATATATACAAAAGCACAAGCACAATGCATAGCTGAAAATGGCAGGAAGCAGAATTTAGCCTGTGGGAAGAAATACACTGTTGAGCAGTCTCTGGCTGAAGACAAACCCTCCACTGCTCTCAACGTTTGGCTCGTAAGGTGTTTAGAAGGTCCTTGAAGTCATGGAGAGAGAAGGGAAGCCTTCTTGTGGCAAGAAAATCCAAAAACTTTCTTTAGGGTTTGGATATATCTTATTGAACCACTTGCAGCTCAGACTCAATTTTTTGTTTCAATATAAGCTTGAGGAGCCACACCTTTTGATTAGACCTTTGATAGCTTTCAACTGGCATCATTGAGTTCGACAATTTCTGATTGTAAACTCGGTCCCACTTCCTTTGTTTTCTTTCCACGTTATCTCATTTTTCTTCTCTTCACAGTCAGAAAATAGCAGGCTTGCTCTGGGCACAATATTCTCTTTCGCCTTGTGAAATTAACACTCTTGTCTCTTTTATTTTTCTGAAAAAGGATCTTGACCGAAAATGTCAACTTTCCTGCTCTTCTGATGCTGCCTGCCCTGCTGTGTTCCTTCAGCTCCACATCATGTTATATCTTGTCTTCCTGTTTATCATAGGCCTTCACTATCTCCTGGTCTGACCCACTCCATATTAAAAATCTATTATGTTGCTTGCATTCTCCACTTCTGATGAAATCTTAACAATTTGAAACATTTAGTTTGTTTCTCTCCACAAGACATTGCCTAATCTGCTGAGCTTTTCTTATTTATTTTCTCATTTTGTATTTTTAGCTTGAGAAGTACTCTATGTCTCCAATTGCTGCTAGATTAGCCTGTTAGGGAGACGCTTAATAAGCTGACGCTATTTTCCTTGGAGTGTCAGAGATGAAGGGATGACCCTATAGAAATTTGTAAAACCATGAGGGGCATTGACAAGGTGAATAGCCAAGGCCTTTTCTCCAGGATAGTGGAATCCAAAACTGGAGGGCAAAGGTTTAAGGGGAGAGCAGTAAGATATAAAAGGGGCCTACGGGGCAACTTTTCCATGCAGTGTGGTGCGTGTATGGAATGAGCTGCCAGAGGAAGCGGTGGAGGCTGGTACAGTTACAATGTTTAAAAGGTATCTGGACGGGTACATGAATGGGACAGGAATACGGGTGAAATGCTGGCAAATAGGCTAGATAAATTTAGGATATCTGGCCAGTAAGGACAAGTTGGACTGAAGGGTCTGTTTCTGCGCTGTTCAACTCTATGACCCTATGACAATGTCGTCCATACAAAGGCATCTGAAAGAAATAGGCTTTGTATCCTTGTAATACTTTTGAAGCTTGAAAATCTACAATTTTAACAAAGAACTGTGCTGGCTTATGATTTTTCAGAAAAGCAGGTTAAATCAGAAGTGAGGACCCAGTCAGTGAGAGTTAAAAATCGCCCCAATAGAGGGAAGTTTTACTGTTAACTGTGAGCGTGCCTGTATACGCATGTGCGACAGATTTTTTTCAGAATGTACACAAGTGGACTTTTAAGTATCAGCCAATATGAATTAAGCTAAGCCAAATACAGCTATTTAGTAAATTGAATTAAATTGATTAATTTGGAACTCAGTTTAGCACTTAACTAGGACTTGAGAGATGTGCAATCTCGAGAGCTCAAGTGTATAACTATGTAAAGACAGTGATAGGAATTTTGAAGATATGTGGTAAAATATACCCATCCAATTATTGGAAGTGATGTCAGGACAGTCAATCTGTTCTCTAAAATGGAAGTAGTCTATGAAATATATCACTTTAAAAATGATCAGAGTGAACACCAGTACAGCTTGTGGGAATCAGCTATAGTGAAAACCTCGCAGCACAGACAACATAGAAAAAAATAATGTTGAAACTGATCTAAATACCCAGGTCCAATTATCCTTTAGAAACATAGGGCTAAACCTTAGGTTACTCTAGCTAAGTGCCAGTTGTGTTGGGTATTTTGGAGGGTTTATTGCTGCAAAGTCACTGTATCTGACTAAACTTGCCTCACTAGCTGCTTATTCTACCTAATGGTAAAAAAACAGATGGCTTCTGGCTTGCAGCACCCACACCTGAGCTGGATCCTGGCAGATATCCACCACAGAGATTCTCATACTGCCAGGAGTTACTCATCCAGCTTTGTGGTCTCCAATCATAGAATCCCTCATGTGGAAGCAGGCCTTTCTGCCCATCAAGTCCACACTGGCCCTTCAAAAAGCATCCCGCACAGACCCACCATCCTACCTTATCCCTGTAACCCTACATTTCCCTTAGCTAATCCTTCTAGCCTGCACATTCGTGGACACTATGGGCAATTTTGCATGTCCAACCTGCCTAACACGCACATCTTTGGACCGTGGGAGGAAACCCATGCAGACAGGGGAACAATGTACAGACTCCACACAGGCAGTCACCCCCAAGGTAGAATCAAACCTGAGTCCCTTGTGCCGTGAGGCAGCAGTGCTAACCACTGAGCCATCATGACACCCTAGTCACAGCCTGGTTCACCCACGCATTTGTTACTGATGGGGTCAGTAGTTAAACTATTAGTCACAAATGTGGAAGAGAACAAGTATGTGATCGGGAAAGAAGCTCATGACCATTACCTTCCATCCATCTTATAAGGGAAAACCATTTCCTTCCTAACTTTTCCAAGCATTGCAATTCCGAGTTAATGAATTTTCCCAGGCATTTTGAGGAATTTTGGCATGGATGCCCTTGCCATCCTCATGTATATTAAGTATTGTTGGATGTAGAAGCACAGGTTGGCATGGATGGTATTAGGGATCATGATGAAGTCCAACACCATTATGGCAAGCCTTTTAAATAGCCTGCCTCCATGCCCAGCAGCTTCAGTGGCTATCTTTGATGGGTGAATGGGTGAACTGTGTTGGGGATGCAGAGATCCTTCAGCATGATCTGTATAGGTTGGGTCAGTAGGCAAATCAAAGGCAGATGCAGTATAATTTGGATAAATGTTAGGTTATTCACTTTGGATGTAAAAACAAGTGGGTAGATTATTACCTGAATGGTTGTAGCTGGGAGAAGGGAATGTGCAGTGGGACCTGGATGTCCTTGTGCACCATCACTGAAGGTAAGCATGCAGGTGCAGCAGGCGGCCAAGAGGGCAAATCGTACTTTGGCCTTCATTGCGAGAGGTTTCAAGTGCTGGAGCAGACAATGGTGAGGCCACACCTGGAATATTGCGTGCAGTTTTGATCTCCTTTTCTTGCTCTCGAGGGAGTTCAGGAAAGGTTTACCGGGCTGATTCCAGGGTTGGTGGGACTGACGTATGAGGAGAGACTAATTAGGTTGGGATGGGTTTCACTGGAGTTCAGACGAATGAGGGGGGACCTCATAGAGACTTATGAAATTCTAACAGGGCTAGACAGGGTAGCTGCAGGGAGGATTTTCCCAATGGTGGGTGTGCCTAGAACCAGGGGTCACACAATCTGAGGATTCAAAGTAGACTATTTAGGGAAGAGATGAGGAGACATTTCTTCACCCAAAGAGTGGTGAGCCTGTGGAATTCATTACCACAGGAAACAGTTGATGCCAAAACATTGAACATATTTAAGAGGCAGCCAGATATAGTAATTACAGCAAATGAATCAAAAGAAGTTATGGGAAGAAAGCAGGATTAATCTACTGAGTTGGATGCGACAAATGGTAGAACAGGCTCAAAGGGCCGAATGGCCTCCTCTTGCTCCAATCTTCTATGTTTCTGTGATCCCTTCCCAGGGTCGACAGATCAGGGTCCAGTTATCAAATTCCCTTCTCACACCAAGGAATGAAAATCAAGCTCTTCAGGGCACTTTCTCTCGAGTTTACAGTTTTCCCAACTTTCTGTTCCCATTTGTCATGTGAAAAATGAAGGCTGTTTTCTTTGAAAGAGTTTTTCCTGTAATAAGGTACTTACTCTAGGACTGATCATATGATGAAGATATTTATGAGGTAAACAATAGAAATTGAAGAGTAAACAAAAAATTTATTGCACAAAATATCTTTATCAAGCAATTCAGTTTTAGAGCAAGCTGGTTGCAGAGAATATCTCTTCTAGCAGTGTGACTAAAATTCTTTACATTGGCTAAATGGAATTGTAGCACTCAGTAACTGAAATGCTCTCTTAGAAGTGAGTTAACTTCTAGGATAACTGAGCTGAAAAGTGAGACCAAAGTTCTTTAATAGGGAACCTCGCAAGTTCAAGAACTTTGGAACCTAGTGAGTCTTGGAACAAGGTAAGTAAGCTTAAAATGTTCGCAAGAGCTTTGTTGAATTTGGCATCTACAACCATGGGATGATTAAAGTAGGTTTGAAAGGAAAATCCTGCCAGAAGCAAGCAGAAGATATCTGGTCTCTGACGAAGGGTCTAGGCCCGAAATGTCAGGTTTTGTGCTCCTAAGATGCTGCTTGGCCTGCTGTGTTCATCCAGCTCCACACTGCTATCTTGGATTCTCCAGCATCTGCAGTTCCCATTATCTCTGAAGATATCTGAACTTTTATTTCACTCTTTGGAATAATATTCAGTCCAAATTGTTAAAATTTCAATTTTTGTTAAGTGTTAGGCTGGTGTTATGAGAAGTGGAAGCAAATGTGAGTCAAAAGTTTGTTTTGGTGTATGAATGATTGTGTTAACTGTACTTGAAAAATCCTTAATGTAACTGCTTACCTAAGGTGGTAATATTCATGTTCTTTGATTTTGCACAGTCTTTTGATTTTTGCTTTTAACAATAAACATTGTGATTTTGCTCCTTTATTGAATAACTGAGTTTTTGGATTTGAGAAGAAAAATGAAATTGTCACTGATCTCTCCCAACAATTACAATATTCCACCTACCTTCTCCCTTTACCCTTGCTCGTATTGGAATTACAGGTCTTACCCCAACATCTATCCTCAGTGTTGTGAATGGCGGTCATTTCTATTTAACTGGGGGACACGTCCTTTCCAGCAGAATCAGAACTGAAGGATTCTGACAGTCACATCCCTAGCTTGCAATGCCACTCTAGGGATTTTTGGGGATAAGGTTTCTATTTGGCAAATATCATTATTGGCCCTAATGAAGGCTGCTGATGTCAGAAAAGCCATCATTACTGGTTCTAATGAAATAGAGAAAACCATTATCAAGCCTAAGATTTAAAATAATGCAAGAACTGGAAAAATATTCAAGTCAATCTGCCTGAGATTAAAAGGAATTGTTAATGTGAAATATTGATGATTACATTCTGAATACAACATTTAAACAAATCACGTTTAAGTTAGCTACAGGGAAGGATCTCCGAGCATGGTTACTAAAGTAGTAAAATCACAGAACACCATGCTTTGTTTTCATGATATTATGCTGAGTAAACATTGTGGGATTTTCCAAGATAAATCTAGCAATGTCATCAACGATGGCTCCAATCCAGATTAAAGGGAGGCAACTTAATCTGAAAGGAAGTAATCACTTAAAGTCAGATTATCAAAAAAAGGGTGAAAAATGATTTCACTGGGACATTCAAGTGACTCTTGGATAGGCACCTGGATGATAGTGAAATGAGGGCTATTCAGAGTACTTTGATCTTAGAGTGGGATAATAGGTTGGCACAACATCGTGGACCAAAGGGCCTGTACTGTGCTGTACTTTGTAGGTTCTATGTTCTCTGTTCCATTATTCTTCATGGTCAAGATTTTCCTGTCAAAATATTGGTGCCCAACTTTATTTACTCTCAAATGGCACAGCAACTGTAGTTGAGAAGAAAATTTGTAGTTATGTGCAGAATTTTAAACAATGCTTTCCATATTGCATGGCTAGGTTTGTAAAAATTGAATCTTGTTACCTGACATACCATTAAAACATATTGAAATGAATAAAATTATCAGATAGCTATGAATTCTGCACAAAGTTCAGTCTTGTTTTTTTTTTGTTCATTTGTGGGAGGTGGTTAACACAGGCTAGCTAGTTTGGGGCTAGGTGCTATCCCAAGGATCTCTTGGAGAGACGACCTGGAACTATGAAGACTGACCTCCAGCAACTAGAACCATCTTCCTCTGTGCCAGGTATGACTCCAAAAACTGGACTGTTTTCTCCTGATTCCCATTGATTCCAGTTTTTCTAGAACAATTTGATGCCGCATTTGGTCAAATATGATCTCCTTATCAAGAGCTGTCACTCCCTACTCTGGGATTCAGCTCCATTTTTGAACCAAGGCTGTAATGAAGTCAGGAGCTGAATGCCCTAGTGGAATCCAAACTTCATAATGCCCTCAACTGCATCTCTTGCATTTTCCTCACTTCTGCCCTCAAATGCCCTCCCTCCAACAAAAATAAGGACATAATCCCCCTGGTCCTCACACATCACACCACCAAACTTCACATCCAGATCATCATCCTTCACCACTTTTGCCACCTGCAGACTGACCCCACCAGCAAAGAGATATTTCCCTCCTCACCCCTATCTATTTTTCTTAGGGACCACTCCATCTGCCACTCCCTCGCCCGCTCCAGACTCCCCACCAAACCCACCATCCCCGGCATTTTTCCCTACAACCGCTACACCTGCCCCTACACTTCCCCTCTCACCTCCGCCCAAAGCCCCAAACAATCTTTCCAAATCCAACAGGGATTCACCCTAGCATCCTCCAATCTGGTCTACTATATTTGTTGTTCCCAATGTGGTCTCCTCTCTATCGGTGAGATGAAGTGCAGATTCAGTGACAGATTCACACAATATCTGCGCACCGTAACTTATATTCAATAGCACTTTCTGGTCGCCAACCATTTTAATTCCCCCTCCCACTCCCTAGGTGACATGTTTATTCTGGGCCTCCTCCAGTCTCACAATGACGCCACCCACAAACTGGAGGAACAACACCTTATATTCCACTTGGGAAGCTTACAGACTAATGGCCTCAACATTGAATTCACTATTCTCAAAATCTCCCCATGCCCCAGCCTCATCCCATGTCCAACACTCTCTCTCATCCCCACCTCCTTGACCTGGCTCAACTTATCCAAAAACCTATGTGCCCCATCCCTCCCACTGACTAATCTCTACTATCCTCTACCTGCATTCACCTATCATCATCCTACCTACCTTTCTCCAGCCCCACCCCCTCCATCTATTTATTTCCGAGCTCCCTCCCCTTCCCCAGTCCTGATAAAAGGTGTAAACCTGAAACATGACTTTCCTGCTCCTCTGATGCTGCCTGATCTCCTGTGTTCCTTCAGTTCCATACTGTGTTGATTATCACTGAGCAGATTATTGCTGGGCAGGTGCTGCTTGATAACACCTTTGAAGACACTTACCATCACGGTACTGTTGATCTAAAGTAAACTGTTTGGGTGGTAATTGGCTAGTTTGAATTTGTCCTGCTTTTTGTGTATACGACATTCCTGGACAATTTTCCACACTGTTGAATAGATGCCCACGTTGTAGTTGTACTGAACCAGGTTTCTTAGAGGAGCAGGAAGTTCTGGAGCCCATGTCTTCAGTGCTATTGCCAGAACATTGTCAGGGCCCAGAGCCTTTGCAATACCCAATGCCTCCAGCCACTCCTTCGTATCAAGTGGAGTGAATTGATTTGGCTGAAGATTGGCATCTGTGATGTTGGGGACCACAGGAGGAGTATGTCAAGGTACATTTCCAAGACCACTATAATTGTTCATTACCACCAATCAACCCTTCTGACATTGACGATAGTCTATTGTCTGATCCCATGTTTGCCAATCCATCTAGGAAGGATGCAGTTGTATCGGAGAGGATACAAAGGAGACTCACCAGGATGATGAGATAACAAGGTGTCGAACTGGATGAACACACCAGGCCAAGCAGTATCACAGGAGCAGGAAGCCTAGCTTGGAACAATTCAGCTGTAGGGAAAGACTGGATACAATGAGGTTGATTTCTTGAGAGCAGAAAAGGCTGAGGGTGGACCTGATCGAGGTGTCAAAGTTATGAGGGGTACGGATTGGGAAGAAAAGGAGAATTTTCCCCTTAAAGGAGTCAATACCAGAAGGAACAGTTGCAGGGTAAAGTGCAGAAGGTTTAGAGGGGATTTGAGGAAGACATTTTTCATGCAGTGGCTGATAGGTATCTGAAACTTGCTGCCAGAAAGAGTAGCGGAAGGAGGAATTATGGAGACATTTAAGAAGTTTCTTTCATTAATTTGTGGGGTGTGAGCATTGCTGGCTGGCCAGCATTTATTGTCATCCCCAGTTGCCCCTGTGAATTCGGTTGTGAGCTGTCTTCTTCAACTGTTGTAGTCCATGTTCTGTAGGTAGACCCACAAAAACCTTTGGAAGGCAATTCCAGTATTTTGACCCAATGATGCTGAAGAAATGGTGATATATTTCCAAGTCAGGGTGGTGAATGGTTTGGAGGGGCACTTGCAGGTAGTGACGTTTTCATGTAACTGCAGTTCTTGTCCATCCAGATGAAAGTGGCTGTGAATTAGGATGGTGTTGTCTAAGTACTTTTGGTGAATTTCTAAACAGCATCTTGTGGATTGCAGCAGTGTGCACTAATGAGCATCAGTGGTGAAAGGAGTCGCTGCTTGTGGATGTGGTGCCAATCATATTGGTTGCTTTGTCCTGGGTGGTATCAAGCTTCTTGAGTGTTACTTGAGCCATACTTATCCAGGGAAGTGGGGAGCATTCCGTCACACTCCTGACTTGTGCCTTGAGGATGCTGACTCGACTTTGAGCAGTCAGGAAGTGAGTTACTCGTTGCACTATTCCGAGACTCTCAATTGCTGTTGTCACCATTGCGATGTCAGAAATATTACCTACCAGGCTTGGAAAAGTTGGTGAACTTGCATTACACAGCAACTGGTGCTTTGAGGCAAGTGACACTCTTGAAAACAATAAAGACATAAACTAATTCAGCCAGGTTTATCGCCATTTAGCCTGAATAGCTGGCTATACCTGACGTTCCTTCCTCTCCCCAGTATAATCAGTTTGTCATCTATGCCATTATTTTTCTGGTTACCAACACATTTTTTTTTACAAATCAGCTGGATTTGGGTTTTCCAATAGGGACACAGTGCTTGGACTGTGACAAAAGGAGTCCTGCCCACCAAAGCAAATTCTAGTTTGCAAGCTTGGTCAAATTTAAGGCCTGTCTTGAAACTAACAAATTCAAATGATCAAAAGTCTTCCAGAAACAGAATCTGGAATCAGTGAATCAATTGGTTTCAGTAAGAACTATATAGACTTCTTTTTCTTCTCCTCTCAACTGAGCAGCTGTTTTTCATTTGCAATGCGGCATGGTTCATAGCATGCAGCGTACACCTCACATGTTAATTTGCATTGCACCTTCATCAAAATAGACTTAGTTACTCATTTATCACATTTTTATTTGTTGAGACCTTGCTGTGTACAAAATGGCTGTTGTGGACTGCCTACATAGCTACATAACTTCCGAGCTAATTCATTTTTTGTGAAGTGTTTCAATACACACTGAGACATGAAAGGCACTGTCTTTGTGGAATTCTGTAAACAATAAAAGATGAATTTGTGTTTCGCTGATAACAGTGCCTTGTAAATGACATTGGCAATTTTACACTTTTTTTTCGCATTGTCCTTGATGTTGGGCTTTTAATGGGGAAGATAGGGAAGAGGCTATGCCAGTGAAGTGGCTGGGAAGGCTGCTCAGGAAAAATAGTTTTGCAATTTCTAAAATACATTTCACCTTCTTATTTACTTTGTAACTTTCTTTTAACTGAGATGTGAGGTGTTTGTGATCCATATTGTTGGTTTCATATTTGGACTCATAGGACTACAAACTGTGAATATGTCTGAGGGGTTATTGGAACAGGAGTCGTCCTTGAACTTATTTGATTTTTTTTCAGATTGGCTGATTACAGGCTGATTTTCCAATATCTCGTTAATCAGGTAAACAGTTCTGTCTGTAGGCACTGAAACCTATTCGTTGAAGAAAGAATGTTCTGAATATATTGGGCCAGTGCCTGCGGACAGCTTTATAACACACATTTCACTTGAACAGCTCCCAGAAGGATTTAAGTGGCACTTTGAGCTACAGTACAACCCTTGCATTTCTGGAGGTTAGTGATTGATTCAGCTTTCTCATGGAATGAATTGCTCTTTGTATGATATGAAATATTTCAAAGTGAATTGAGGTGGGGATATTTAGTTAGAACCAAGGGTGCAAAAGAAGCCATAGTTAAATGTTAAATGAATGTAAATCACATCACAAACTGGGGTGGGAACTGATCTTCCACTCTGCTACAGCTTTTGCCTTCAGCAGGTTATTTATACTTGATGAGACAATACTTAACATTATCTCCGATAATATAAGATGTAGAATGGATGTTACTAACAGCTCCTGACACATACATATACTACAGTCACAGGCACTTCAATGGCTGAGCAGACAAAGTTATTTAGTTACAAGCAACAGTATACATCCACCGGTGTGTCATATTTCAAGTGGCCCCAATTAAAATGGATTCTGAGAACAAATATCCTCATTTCACATCTTATAGAACAGCAATCATATAATGAGCATGTATCTTAAAGAAATACTGTATACAACTGACAAAATAAATCATTCCTTTTGTTATAAATAGAAAAAATATATATACTTGGTTGTACAAAGCAGTTGTCGTTTTGATAATTACTCAAACAAGTAAAAATAAATTTATTAAGACTAACAATTCAAACTTCAATATCCCACTTTGGAAGTTTGACAACTCATCCTGGTCTAGCCTGACGAGGTGTGTATTGTACTTATTAAAGTGTAATACTGAAGTTGCTGGAGATCTGAAACAAACATGGAAAATGCTGGAGCAACTCTGAAGAGAGAAATGGAGTGAACAATTTGAGTCTGGCCTGGCCTTTCTTCTGTTTTTAGTATGTGTTGCTCTTGGTTGATAACCTGTTTGCCTTGGTGCCTGTCACTGTCACTCAACATCTTTGCACAGTCATCATCATCAGAGATTTCCTTCGCTTTCTGGGGAGCCAGTGTTGTAATGTCATTGGAAAGGTGACACGAATTTTAGGGTAAAGGAGGCTAATGTAGAAAGAGGGTTTCTGATTCCTGGGATATTGGGACCAGTTCTGGGGAAGGTGAGACCAGTACAAGTTGGATGGATTATACCTAGGCAGGACTGCGAATCATACCCTGGTGGGAATATTTCCTGGAATGGTCGGAGAGGATTTAAACTAAATTGGCAGGAAAATGGGACCCTACACAAAGAGTCAGAGGAAGGGGAAATAAGGACAAGGATAAAAGACAGAGAGGAGAAATAAAAGATGTGATAGGCAAAAGGAATCAAAGACCAGAATCAAACAATGCTATACTATAAAATACTGGGAATGGGGCAAGAAATGTTAAAAAAAAGACAAGCTTTATGGCTTTGTGTCTGAACAAGTGGAGAATTCAAACTAAAATGAATGAATTTATCACATATATAAATTGGGATTATGTGTGTCACTCCACAAAGCAGGCTATTATTAAACATATTGAACTCGACCCCATATACATTCCACTACGAAGGAAAACGAGAGGTGAGGCAATCCATCTTAATGGACCCCAGAGTTTAAAAACCAGGTGGGAAAGCACACTGACGCTTTATCGGCAGCTACACTGAGGATGTTATCAAGTATGGTAATGAAACGTTTGCAGAACAACAAACCAGCTCGGTGAGCCAACCAACCTCAATACCCACAACCCAAGCTACAGATCTACTCCAAAATCTTAGTAACTCTTAACTACTCTGTGAAATAATCCAACAAGACGCTCAGTTCAAGCACAATTTGTGATGGGCAAAAAAATGCTGGCCTAATCATGCTTCCCAAAAATAAACTAAGAAATTTCTTTCTTTGTAAATACTCTGTATATTGTACATTGGTCTGAGCTGGCTTCTGTTTTTTTTGCAATGTAGCAGCATGATCAGCAATGACTTAGTGTGATTTGGGCTGAATACACATTGTGAAAAACTTTGCAGTTATCCAAGTATTTAGATTTCTGACTTTTACTTCCTGCCCATTGTGCAGTAACTTTCTTCCTGTTTGATGTCATGCACCTCTTTCATTTTACACTGTTGTTGAAGAAGAATATCACAAAATGGTTCAATAATTGGTTGCTGGCCAAGGTCAGTCACACTTGCTTCCTGATTGACGGTGAATAAAAATTCAGCATTGCAATGTGAAATTTTGTTCCCTTGCTCGACCACTTGATGATCATTGGACTCGCTCATGCATACCGTATGTTCTGCCAAACTGATCAAGGATAGTGTCGTAACAACATAATATGGATCACTTCACACATAGTACACTTGCCTTGAAACTGCTTGCCAGTGTACCTCTGTTCAATGTTAACCAATAAGAACTGGATCTTACATTTTCTTGGCTAAGTCATATTACATCCAGTTTTAAGGAAATATCTGTGGTGAGGCCTAATAAGTTTTCTCACCATATCTCCCTGCATGAATGACCTAACTTGCCACATAGTGTCCACTGCATGCAATTCTAGTCCTGATCTTATCATGTGCTGTTCACAGAACACATTAAAAGACTTTCTACTCTTGTACCCATATGGCATCTTTAAAAGGCCACAGTGCATCCAGATGAGCATTTGTATTCGCAACTGTGTTGCTTAATGAAGACAGATTCAGAACAAGTCTAATAAGGGTTAGATGGCTCCATAATTCTCTGAAAGGGATGTGAAGGTCCTGGCCAACAGGGTGGTCCAGAAAAGGCCATTTCTTTTTCTAGATGACTGGCAGAGAAGACCATGCCATCTGATCCTAGCAGCCTGGTCTGTGGGTGGACCCAGAGCTCTGTCAGGTCAATGATGTTCTCTGCTGTGCCAAGGTAAGTAGCACATTCTTCTCTCTGCCACTCATTCTTTTCCTTGGTACTGCACTCACCTCCCACCATGTCTCAGGCTCTGGCACTCTCATTATTGCATGCATCATATTTGTTCATCCATTCTTGTTCTTCCAACCTCCCTTTCTACTTAACCCTGCATGATCTCACCACGTTTAACTTACAAGCACGAACACTCAGTTCTGCCATCCTGTTTCATCTCACTTAATCTCTCCCTGTTAGAGAACAAAACAGGGAAGAGAGAGCCAATATAGATGGAAGACTGCAAGTCATTAGATTTAGCGAGTTTTGAGAAGATTTGTAGCTCAGGTTGAGGTTCTGGATATAAGTTTGCTCGCTGAGCTGGAAGGTTAGTTTTCAGACGTTTTGTCACCATGCTAGGTAACATCATCAGTGAGCCTCCAAAGAAGCGCTGGTGTTATGTCCCACTTTCTATTTATCTGTTTAGGTTTCCTTGGGTTGGTGATGTCATTTCCTACATTGGTGATGTCATTTCCTGTTCTTTTTCTCAGAGGGTGGTAGATTGGCTCCAAATCAATGTGTTTGTTGATGGAGTTCCAGTTGGAATGCCATGCTTCTAGGAATTCTCGTGCGTGTCTCTGTTTGGCTTGTCCTAGGATGGATGTGTTGTCCCAATCAAAGTGGTGTCCTTCCTCATCTGTATGTAAGGATACGAGTGATAGTGGGTCATGTCGTTTTGTGGCTAGTTGATGTTCATGTATCCTGGTGGCTAGCTTTCTGCCAGTTTATCCAATGTAGTGTTTGTCACAGTTCTTGCAAGGTATTTTGTAGATGACGTTTGTTTTGCTTGTTGTCTGTATAGGGTTCATTTGTGTCCACACACTGCAGCACAGAGGAACTGCGCAGAGCAGAGGAAAATCACCTATACAGCATATTCAAAAAGAATGGGTACCCAATGAACACAGTCCGCCGATTCCTCAGCAACAAACCCAAACAAACAGACAAAACGGGCCCAGAAACCATAACCACCCTCCCCTACATCAAAGACATTTCCGAAATGACTGCCAGACTACTCGGACATCTTGGCATCAGGGTAGCCCACAAACCCACCAACACACTAAAACAGCAGCTAATGAACTTAAAAGACCCTATACAGACAACAAATAAAACGAACGTCATCTACAAAATACCTTGCCAGAACTGTGACAAACACTACATTGGACAAACAGGCAGAAAGCTAGCCACCAGGATACATGAACATCAACTAGCCACAAAACGACATGACCCACTATCACTCGTATCCTTACATACAGATGAGGAAGGACACCACTTTGATTGGGACAACACATCCATCCTAGGACAAGCCAAACAGAGACACGCACGAGAATTCCTAGAAGCATGGCATTCCAACCGGAACTCCATCAACCAACCCATTGATTTGGAGCCAATCTACCACCCTCTGAGCAAAAGACCAGGAATTGGCATCACCAACATAGGAAATGACATCACCAACCCAAGGAAACCTAAATAGATAAATAGAAAGTGGGACATAACACCAGCGCTTCATCGGAGTCTCACTGATGATGTTACCTAGAATGGTGACAAAACATCTGAAAACTAACCTTCCAGCTCAGCGAGCAAACTTATATCCAGTCATTAGATTTGGCACTCCAAATGAGGAGAGAATTCTGGCCCTGACTAGAGAAGACCTTTGCGACATCTACATCCAGTCAGCCAAGTAAGTACACACTTCAATTCAGTGTAACTCTCATATTAGTACTGCTGTCAGCTCCGTTCATTGTACTCTAACTCCAGCAACTGGCTATGCTATTTTGTCTCTCTTTTCGCTTGCAGGTGCAGCGTGTATGTTTACCTCCAAGGTGATGAAATGGCCAGCTTGCCCAGAAGCGACCTCTGAAGATGAAAGTACTTGGCTTTCGAAATGCAGCAAGGCTGCCTCCTGCAGCATCACCAGCAAAATCACAGACAATGTAGTGGGAGTTTTACCTTTAGAGTATGGAGAATCATAATATAGTGAACATCACACTGTGACAGCTCTGCAGCTGACCAAGGCAAAAATGTCCCAGATCATTGCTCTGTGCTCTGTTCTGGAATCTGGTTTAGTTTTTGGAATCAGATTTCTTCTATATGCATGCCTAATGCCCTTTAGAACCACATGCTGTGCAGAACACTGGACACCTTTTGAGTAGGCGCTTCTGTTTGTTTTGCACACATTGCTGACTGAGCAGTAGTATTAGCACCAACAGAACATGTAATGGTTACTGGTTCTGCCACTAATGTTTCGTATGGCCATCGGTCTTTGAGTAAGGTATCAATAGTATGGTCCTTCCCTTTGTTCAGAAATTCTTTCATGAGCTTTTTAATTAGTGCAGAGATGATGACTAAATCATTTAAATTCTTTGAAATTCCATCTTCAGAGAAATCATACTTGTAAAATTTACGATGGCAACTTGTGACAAACTCATCAATAGACTCTTAGTGTTTCTGTCTATTTGACATGTGCTCCAATTTGTTAATTCTGACATTAGTTGTTATCTTTAGCTGGTCTTCAAATAATGTCCAGATTTGTTCTGGATCATTTTTATTATCCAGATAAAGACCACATTTATTAAGTCTGCAAAGCTCCTCCATGGTTACCATAATTTGGTTACATTTACTTTCACGATGGAAAGGGATAGGTATATGCTGCAGGGCAAGAGTTAAAGCTGGGGGCAAGGCAATTAAGAGGCAATTGGGCAAGATTTAGGATACATAGGATGGGGAAGGAAACTGCAGGGGCTGGGCACAATTGAACTGTGGAGCTTGTTCAAGGAGCAGCTACTGAGTGTCCTTGATAAGCAAATACCAGTCAGGTAGGGAGGAAGTGGTCGAGCGGGGGAACCATGATTTACCAAAGAAGTTGAATCTCTTGTCAAGAGGAAGAAGGAGGCTTATGTAAAGATGAGGCATGAAGACTCAGTTAGGGCGTTTGAGAATTACAAGTTAGCCAGGAAGGACCTGAAGAGAGAGCTAAGACAAGCCAGGAGGGGACAGAAGAAGTCTTTGGCAGGTAGGATCAAGGAAAATCCAAAAGCTTTCTATAGCGATGTCAGGAATAAAAGAATGGCTAGAATAAGATTGGGGACTGTCAAGGACAGTAGTGGCAAGTTGTGCGTGGAGTCCAAAGAGATAGGAGAGGCGTGAAATGAATATTTTTCATCAGCATTCACAGAGGAAAAAGACAATGTTGTCTAGGAGAATATTGAGATGCAGGCTATTAGACTAGATGGGATTGAGGTTCATAAGGAGGAGGTGTTAACAATTCTGGAAAATGTGAAAATAGATAAGTCCCCTGGGCCAGATGGGATTTATCCTAGGATTCTCCGGGACGCTAGGGAGGGGGTTGCAGAGCCTTTTGCTTTGATCTTTATGGTGTCATTGTCTACAGGAATAGTGCCAGAAGACTGGAGGATAGCAAATGTTGTCCCCTTGTTCAAGAAGGGGAGTAGAGACAACCCTGGTAATTATAGACCAGTGAGCCGTACAACAGTTGTGAGTAAAGTGTTAGAAAGCATTATTAGAGATAGGATTTACATTCATCTAGAAAGGAATAATTTGATTAGGGATAGGCAACAGGGTTTTGTGCGGGGTAGGTCGCGCCTCACAAATGTTATTGAGTTCTTTGAGAAGGTGAACAAACAAGTGGATAAGGGTCAAGTGGTTGATGTGATGTATATAGATTTTAGGAAAGCGTTTGATTAGGTTCCCCACAGTAGGCTATTGCGGAAAATACGGAGGCATGGGATTAAGGGTAATTTAGTGGTTTGGATTAGAAATTGGCGAGCTGGAAGAAGACAGAAGGTGGCGCTGGATGGGAAATGTTCATCCTGGAGTTCAGTTACTAGTGGTGTGCAGCAAGGATCTATTTTGGGGCCACTGCTGTTTGTCATATTTATAAATGATCTTGATGAAGGCATAGAAGGATGGGATAGTAAATTTGCAGATGACACTAAATTCAGTGGAGTTGTGGATAGTGCGGGAGGATTTTGCAGGTTACAGGGATACATAGATAAGTTTCAGGTCTGGGCTGAGAGGTGGCAAATGAGTTTAAGCGGAAAATTGTGAGGTGATTCACTTGGAAGGAGTAACCGGAAGGCAAAGTACTGGGCTAATGGTAAGATTCTTGGTAGTGTGGATGAGTAGAGAGATCTCGGTGTCGATGTGCATAGATCCATGAAAGTTGCCACCCAGGTTGATAGGGTTGTTAAGAAGCTATCTGGTGCATTAGGTTTTATTGGTAGAGGGATTGAGTTTCAGACCCATGAGGTCATATTGCAGCTGTACAAAACTCTGGTGCGGCCGCACTTGGAGTATTATGTACAATTCTGGTTGCCGCACTATAGGAAGGATGTTGAAGCATTGGAAAGGGTGAAGAGGTCAGAGGTAGGTTTTTTACTCAGAGCGTAGTAAGGATGTGGAATGCCCTTCCTGCAACAGTAGTAGACTCGCCAACTTTAAGGGCATTTAAATGGTCATTGGATAAACATATGGATTATATTGGAATAGTGTAGGTTAGATGGGCTTCAGTTTGGTTTCCCAGGTCGGTGCAGCATCGAGGGCCGAAGGGCCTGTCCTGCGCTGTAATGTTCTATGTTTTATGTTCTATATGGATAGGAAGCAAGAGTTTTAGAGAATCCTTCTCAGGATCAGATTCTGTTTTATCTATAAAATAAATTTGCAAATATAGTTTGAATGCCTGTAATTCAGTAAAGGTATCATTTGCTGCCCAATTTACAATGAGCTGTTGCTTTCCATTTCCCATTGAATGTCTTTTATTTTTATTTGAAATAGAGTCTTTCCTTCCTTTTGTTTCCTTTCTCTCCTTTGTTTTTTCCTTACTTTGCTTCTGTTTGCTGTACTTTTGCCTTTGCAACTCTTAACGGGTTTAAATGTCATTGGGCCTTCAACTTTACGAAATACACAACTTCAGGAAACATTTTCAGCCACTTTGTCACATTTACACCAAATAATGAGTGGTGCCATCACACTGGCTTTACTCTGCATTTGCGTCCAATTGGAGAGATAAAACAACACAATGAGCCAAAAATTAAGCTCTGTTCGTCTCGAAAACTATTACATTCATATTCTAAAAGTCATATTACGTTTAGGATATCACTATGTTTAAGCTGCGAGTAGCATTTGGCTGCATTTTAATCATTGCAATGCTGTAAGAAATCTTATAATTACACTTTGTCTTACTTTTTAATGCAATAATTCTGCATTCTCATTGTTTAATCTCAGATCTCTACTCACAGAAATTGGTGTTCTTACTTTTCTGAATGTTTTAAACTCTCGCAGATCTTCATCAAGGGTTGCCAGTGTTTATCTGTGAGCCCTTTCATTCTTTTATGAGTGGCAATTGCTGCTTGCCACTGTGCCACCACCATGATCTGTTGACGTAATGTGTACTTTTGCCTACGGCAGAATATTTGCACCTGATAATGCAATATTTATATTTTGCTCCTGCAACATAAAGACTCAACGCTAGTAACATTGGACTGAATGATTCAAAAGATACTTCTTACAGTTCTGCCGCTCCTGCTATATCAGTTGAAAACGGAAGTAGGGTTAAGGGTGGGGTACTGGGTTTCCAGTTGCAGAGTCGCAGGAAGGCCCATTGTTGCCCACATTATTCCAGTGGGCTTTCTTAAAGGAGGAAGTATGGGTCTCTTTGTCAGCTCTTCAAACTGGCCATGCTAAATTGCTCACAGTGCCCAGGGAACTTTGGGTTAGCTGGGTTAGACATGGAGAAATGGGTGTGGGTGGGATGCTCTTCAGAGGGGCAGTGTGGACTTATTAGGTTGAATGGCCTGTTTCCACACTGTAGGGTTTTGACATTTGATGATTTGGAAGAACCCTGATGCCTTCATATTTTTGCAACCCATTTGTGATGGAATCACCATGATGGCTAATTAATCTGAGCATATTTCTTTGGGTTTCACATTGAACCATGCATTGAATTGAGAAGAGAACATTACAACAAGCAAATTATCCCCACATTGGCATATTCAGTATGAATCATTTAATTGTGATACAAGTCTTTGTCCCCTAATATTCATGTGTCTTACACGTCATCAAAAGTTACTTATGGAAGACTAATAAGGAAAATGAATTGTGACTAGATGCTGTTAGTTCACATTCTACCTGACTTTATGCTGGTGCGTTATAGTGTACAACTTTCCATTTTGGTTTAATTGTTGTTATATCTACACTGTTTTAATGTAGGATTCCTTTTCTTTGGTTTGAGAGAAAGTACATTTTCTAATTGATTTGATTTTCATATATAAATCAGATGTAGTAGTTAATTTATTAATATGTTGACACTAATTGTATAACAATTACAATGCCTGTATTTCATTAAGGTAGAATTTCGTGTCTGAGGGAGGTAGGGAATCTATTTATTAATGAACTATGTGTATATTCAAATTAAGATGTAATTAGCATACCTCATTAACAGGTTATCTCTTTGTAGCATTATGATTACATGTGTCACATTCATAATGGAAAGATTTAGTATGTTTGAGACAATTAAAATACTTGTTCACTGATACCACGGCTACAATTTCTCTGCTTTTCCATTAAACTAAAGTTGACAGCTTTTGATAAACTCTACAGATGTGCCAGATCATACTTCACTGTGTTCCAGACAAACACAACTTATAATGTGGCATTTTTAAGACCTAACAACAATGAAAATCGTTCTTCTTTCTGACATGTTGGACAAATTAGTGGTATTGATATCATGAATTTATAGCGGATTTTTACTGTCAGCTCGTTGTTACATTAGCAGTTACTTCAGCAGGGAGTATAAGTTTAGGGGTGGCTTTTTGTTGCAAGGTCAAAATCCTTGCTGACGTATTCAGAAAAAATAGTTATTGGAATTCCTTGACATGTGCAGTAAATGGTTATTGTCCCTTTAAGAACATAAGAACATCAGGAATAGGAGCAGGAGTTAGCTATTTGATCCTGTAAGCCCATTCCACCATTCAACAAGATCATGACTGATCTTTTCATAGACTCAGCTCCACTTAACCACCTACTCACTATAACCTTAATTCCTTTACTGTTCAAAAATCTATCCATCTTTGCCTTAAAAACATTCAATGAGGTAACCTCAGCTGCTTCACTGGGCAGAGAATTCCACCGATTCACAATCCTTTAGGTAAAGAAGTTTCTCCTCAATTCAGTCCTAAACCATTTTCTCCTTAGTATGAGGCTATGCCCCATAGTTATAGTTTCACCCCGCCAATCAAAACAACCTCTCTGCTTCCAGCTTATCTATTCTCCTCATAATTTTGTGTCAGATCCACTCTCATTCTTCTAAACTCCAATAAGTTCAGCCCCAGTCTATTCAATGCCTCCTCATAAGTGAGTGATTGGGTATGTGAGAGCATTCCCAACACAGGAAGCTTTGGCTCGTTTGACATAGGTGTAGGACCTATACAAAAAGGCATTTACATGCTATTCTTGTTTTCTTTGCCAGTGCAAGGAGTTGGCAAGTTACTAGTGAACAAACACTCAAAGTGCACACAGTTAGTAATGCAATCAATTTCCCCATCTTGGGCTAAATGAACAGTTCTAAACACTTTATTTGTGTTTCTTTTTATGTGTGATGCATGGATCCAAGCTTTCTTCCCTTAGACTTTTACTGCTGCTGGAATAGTAAGCAGCACTTAATAGGATCCTTCCCGCTTAGCTCCCAACGGTTTGTTACGGATCTTATTTACAGGGATTCAGGTTCCCAGAATGATATTGTGTCCTCGTTTGGAAGGGTCAAACCTGATAACATTGGTTAGGTCTTGACAATACTTCAACAGCACAACAATCATTAAGAGGCAATCGACTTTCTGTAAATCGGTTGTCCCTGGTGGTGATATAGGCCTTCCGGTGATAACTTCAAAGTGCCTTAGTCCTGTTGTTTGTTTGGGGATCACCAGTGTTCTGTGATCATTAGCATTCATTTCTAGAAGTTTGTACCCGCTTGCCTGGGAGCTATATGGTACTTGATAACTCTTGTGTTCCTGAAGTATTTGAGGCTCCAGACACTTTATAAGGATGATTACTAGAAGAAATGAGCTACCTACTACAACCATGGCTGATGACTCTATTATGCAAACCCCCAACTGGCTTAGAGCCCAGACACAGTGCAACTCATTTCTTTTCAGTGAGGGCCACAGTGGAGCAGGTGATAGCCTTGCTGAAGAAGACGTTCTGGGGCTTGGGCTTGCTCTGGTGAGGGCTTGCAGTATCCCCCAGATAGAGTGTGCCACTTAATGCCAGCATGCTTTGGCCTACACAACTGGAACAGGCAAACAGGGAATGTGATAGTGGGACCAGTCTTCTGAGGAGAAGAGTGAGGATATTGAGCAGGATGATCATTAATTTGTGTATAATAGAGCGTAACTGTATTTTATAGTACAAGGCAAACTGGGCTAAATTGACACTCAGTTCCAGTTGATGAGTGCTCTTTGCATACCATGACTGTCCAAAAGTAGCTGGCATGCGTGCATGCCAATGCTAAGCAGGTAGAAGAACACAGGCTGTTATCGAACATATGAGAGGACATGGCAGGAAGTGCGACCATGAAATGGCATAAGTTGGCAAGCATGGGACATGGGGAATGTGTGGCATGTAAAGGGGTAGAAAGGGTGCATAAATGTGGCCCCGTACTTCTGGAACATTAATGAAAATATGAACGAATTGCTAGGTACTCATTGAAAGACCCTCACCATTTCAGTGGAAGTGATCAGGAATCAGAGAATCCCTATTGTGCAGATAAGGGCCATTTGACTCATTGAGTCTGCACCAACGCTTTGAAGACCATCCCACCCAATTTGAAAACAAATAATGCAGCAACATGAACATAACTAGAATATTAACACGATATCAAACATATCCCTATTGTGTGTCTATTTTGATTTTAATCCATTGTGTGAACAATAGAATACATCTATAATTGCATCATATAACAGAAGCTGGCTGGAGAGGGTTTCCAATATCTTATTAATCAGCAACGGTCATCCACTGAGATAGCCTGAGGCCAGTACCTTAGAGTGAAGCATTGTTCAGAAAATGTAAAGAATCCTGCCAAAAAACTTTTCAGCTAATGAAAAATAACCAGCTTGTTTTACCTGCAAGAGTGTACTTCTCTGTCTTGGCTTAACCACAATTTGATCTGGAAAAGACAGAAATGTTCAACCACCATTTTTCTGAAAGGAACCAGGTGTAAAGTGATGTGTAAGCAAAGCGATGGTAATATAGGAAAGAAAAATGTTTTCCTCACACTGGGGTATGGAATATGCTGTCTGGAAATGTGGTAAAGGCAGGTTCAATTGAGGCATTTGTGAGAGCCTTAGATTTGTTTGGATAGTCATTGTGTGCAAGAATATCGCGACAAGGCAGAAGATTGTAGTGAAAGAATAGAACCTGATTAGATAATAGAGCTCATGCAGGTATGATGGCCTGAATGGTCTCCATCTGTACAATAATAATTTAGTGAGTCAACCAATGGAAACCCATCCTCCAACTCCTTGGCTATTTATTGCCCCTGTGCCAACTGCCAACTCATGCCCCAACTACCCTTTATTTTTGACACACTTAATGCCAATTCCCTCAGGATCCAACAAGAGTATAGCTGAGGAGCCATTGAGAAAGCAACTAAAATAACATTTTACTAGAAGAAGAGTAGAGATTAATCACACTCAGGCTTATATCAATCAATATCTAGTAACACTATGTACCTGATATTTTTTAACCACAAATCCTTGGGTTTCTTTTATATTTATGGGACAGGAAATCTAAATGGCTTGATTGTTTGTCAGAATCTCATCTACTTTTTATGCACATAGTGCCATTCATGAGCACAAAAGACCCGAAGTGCTAAATAAGTACTTTTAAGGTGTAATTATTCGTCTAACCTATGACATGCGGAAAACAATTTGTACAGAGCAAGATTAAACAAATCACAATGTGATAATGACCAGATAATATGCTTTTGTGATGTTAGTTAAGGGGAAAATATTGACCAGGACACTGGCATAATTGCTCACTTCTTTTCAAAATTATGACACAGATGTGAAGCTGGAAAAACACAACAGGTCAGACAGCATCTGAAGAGGAGGGAAGTCAATGTTTCAGGCTGAAACCCTTTATCAGGACACGGGATTTTTTTTCTCCACATGAAAGGCCAAAAGGGATTTTATTGAATACCTCATCTGAGAGATGACATTGTTAACCGTGTAGCACTTGCTCAGCATTAGATTGGAGTTTCAGCATTTGAGTTTTATTTTAGTAGATACTGATAAGCTTCTGATTCAAGACCAAAAGTGCTACCGACTGGACAATGCTTGAGATCCAGTTCAGAAATAAACATACAAAGAAACATAAATTTTCAAACTTATTCTTGGCTAAACATTTATTCAGATTTTGGTTAAAACTCTTCTGCACAAGGACAATAATGTGGAAATGCTGTCGTTGTACTGGGTTGGACTGGGTTGGACAAAGTCAGAAGTCACATAACACGCACTTGCAGTCCAACAGGTTTATTTGAAATCACAAGCTTTCGGAGTGCTCTTCCTTCTTCGGGTGAAGTTTACCAAAGGGCCAGCCCTGTGAAAACTTGTGATTTCAAATAAACCTGTTGGACTATAACCTGGTGTCGTGTAACTTCTAACCTTGTACAAGGACAATGACAACTCATAATCTCCAACCTGCACTCCAATTAAGTGTGACTCTCTACCAAGAGTAGCTAAAGTAAATCATATTCATTACTTTAGAAGGAGGACAAGAATTTGGTCTTCAAAGCCTTTGTACCCTTATTAACATTGCATTCATTCTCTAGTTTGGATTCACAGTTTATTTGAAACAACTTGCCGATGTCTGCAGCTTTCAGGCTTTTCAGCATTTTAAGACCTCATTCATGTTTCTATTTTTCTCCTCTTCAAAACTTGAGTGCAGAATGGTTCTTTGTGCTCTGGCATCTGCTCATTTTATCAATTTAATTTGTAAGAGGTTGATAAAATTACCCACAATAGCAGTAATTTTCAACATCTCAACTGCTGGCTACAATTTGGTTGCTCATTAGATACCCCACCCAATGTTCCTGTTCAGTATCAGCAGTCAGAATGTATAGCATGCTGCCAATCTACAGCTGCCAATTTTCTGTGAGAGCCCAAGATGAAAATTACTCCAATGCTAAAAGAAAAACTCACCAGCAAATAACTCAGTGTTACCTCAAAAATTTCAGTTAAATTATTTGACATTTTCACAGTGAAATATTCAGACAATATGAATTTCTAAATATAACTTTTAGTTGTAATATAGTTTAACCGTGAATTTTCTTTTCTTACTTTAACAGACTTAACAGAAACATTACACCGACAGAGCAACAAAGCATGGAGCTTTTGTTGTCATTTAAACATGGCCACAGTTAGGTATCATTTAAAGCATTGTGAGTTATTAGAGTTAAATAAAAATACTAAATAAAGTAGGAATCATTTTTCTGAAAGCAGAAATGGTGAAAGTGATTTTTAATCGAGGTATTCAAAATTATGAAGATCTTGAAACATGGGAAAGGGAGGTAGGGTGGTGCTGTTTCCACAAGCAGAGTGTTCATCAAACAACGAACATAGTTTAAGATAAATGATAAATATATATGTGAGATGGGAAGAAGACATTTTTAATGCAAATGGTTATGATCTGGAAAAGTTAGTGTAAATATATCCAATAGTTTTTCTTTAAAAAAACTGTTCGAGGAAAGCTGAAAATAACAAGAAAAGGGAGTAAGAACAGAGGATTGTGATGAACTGGACAAATCATTTGAAGAACCACAATTGTTACAATGGACAAAATTGTCTTCTTGATTGCTCTAAGGATCCACGGCCCAGATCTTCTAGTTTCTGAATGATTAGAAGTCCATCTCCATGAAAACAAACCTATCTCCAACTCCCCACACAACTTGACATGATCCAACATTGTCCCCCACTGATTCAACCTAGCTATCCCCAGCACCCAACTAATCCCAACCCAGCAAGAGTAGCTGCCACCCACCTGATTACCTGCATGATCTAATTAAATACTCCGTCTGAAAACCTCTCCCAATGTGAACGAACCATCCTTCGGCACATCTCCCTAATCACCTCTCTCACCTACCTATCTATCACTTTCCCACATCGCACTCAAACCAGCTGCAACCCTTCATTGCTGCTGCTTGACCAACCTACCAACCTACTTACCTCCCCCCCCCCTCACCCTAGACAACTCCCACTATACCATTTCCATCCACCCACATATCTTTCACAAATTCCCCATTTCCAGGCCCCATATTACCCATATACACATCTACACATTCACCTATTTACTCATACATAACATGCTAAGAGGCCTTGAGATCTCGCAGCACTTAACAAACTAAAGTAGTTAAAGTGGTCAAACAAAAAAGGTGTTGGTTCTGCATTTGCTGTTCTCCGTGACTTCCTGACCTGGGACAGTCTTTCACAGACCCACATCAGATGTTTGGCCATTTGTATTTGAGTAAGTATTTTTCTGTCTGATCAGCATCTGATGCAAATACAAGTTAACGGTGAGGTAAATGATCAGAAATAATAAAAAAAGCATATTTGTTAGAAAATCATGGACTATTACATCTGCAACTTCCACGCAGACAGCCATGCAAGGCTGGAATTCAGTCTTGGTGCCTGTCGCTGGTGAGGCAGCAGTGCTAACCACTGAGCCACCATGCCACTCCACATGAGTGAGACGAATGTGCAACGATACCTATGTGTTCTCATACACTAGTCATTGAAAGTAAAGAGACAGGTGCACCAGGCAGTAAAGAAGGCAATTGGTATGCTGGCCTTCATTGTGGTAGGATTCAAATAAGGGAGCAATTAATTAATTTCACTCCTTATCTTACACTTGTCCAAAAGCAGATTACTGTTTTGTTTTTCACAATTTGAAAGTGGATGTAGATTTACACCCAATTGCACTGTTTTTGAAGGACTGCAAACACTGTTGTAAAGTTAAACAAGTAGTAAGGCTTATTCAGCAGGAGCTGGGAGTAAATGAAATACTTAACAACACAGGCGTGTTCACAAAAATAGAAAAGGAAAACATCAAATCAAAAAGGCACAAAGGTTTTTCAATTATCGATGATATAAGTACAAGCTTACCAAGGGGAATAGGTTTATCAATGGCTTTGCTTTTAAAAGTGGAGTCTAAAGGTCCATGCTTGGAGTTAACAGCCTGGAATTCCTTTGAGGAGGTGGTTGATTGTTTTGCTCGCTGATAGCCAGTTACCATCAAGATAAAGTATAGCAGTAGAGGTAACCAACTGTCTATAGGAACAGCCAAGACAAGAAAATGTGAAGCTGGATGAACACAGCAGGCCCAGCAGCATCTCAGGAGCACAAAAGCTGACGTTTCGGGCCTAGGCCCTTCATCAGCCAGTTCTGTTGCAAGTTACACCGCAATAGGAAGTGCATGAAACATTGATTTGGCTTTTGGTATACTTGCCTTTATTGGTCAGTGCATTGAGTATCGGAGTTAAGAGGTCATGTTATGGCTGTACAAGACATTGGTTAGGCCACATTGGAATACTGCAAGCAATTCTGGTCTCACTGCTCTAGGGTGGATGTTGTGAAACTTGAAAGGATTCAGAAAAGATTTACAAGGACATTGCCACGTTTGAATGGTTTGAGCTATAGGGAGAGGCTAAAAAGACTTGGGCTATTGTCCCTGAAGTGTTAGAGGCTGAGGCTTATAGATGTTTATTAAATCATAAGGGGCATCGATAGGGTAAATAGACAGGGTCTTTCCCTCAAGCTGTGGGAGTCAAGTACCGGAGGGCATAGATTTAAGATGAGGGGCAAAGAATTAAAAGAGATATAAGAGGCAACTTTTTCACACAGAGGGTGGTGCGTGTATGGAATGAGCTGCAAGATGAAGTGGTAGAGGCTGGTGCAATTGCAACTTTTAAAAGGCATCTGGATGAGTACGTGAATAAGAAGCGTTTAGAGGAATGTGGGCCAAATGAGACGAGATTTATTTAGGATATCTGGTCAGCATGGATGAGTTGAACCAACAGCACTGTATATCTCGATGACTCTATGATTGGCTAATTTTAACTTCTGTGAAGCTTTTTGAAGTATTCTGCTCAGTACAACCATGTGATTACAGCAGCCATTTTTTTTTTTTGATATTATAGTTACACCTTCCACAGTGCCAACATCAAAAATAATTAGAAGATAGTCCATTCTGATTCAGATGAATCACTCATTAACCTTTAGAAAGATTGACCTTTATCTTCTAAAGGTGGCATATCATTACAGAATGAAATATTTTTAAATGAAGGAGTGTCTTGGTATTCTGGGTTCCAGAAATGCTTGCTAGAAGGTCTTAGTATCTTTGTGCAAATTAGTGTTATTAATTCTTTGGTTCCTTTTTTTTGGTTTTGATTTCAAGACATTGCCTGGAAATATCACAGCTTCGAACAAAACTTTGGTGTTTTAATTCCACATCTGGAACAGTAACTTCTGGCATCTAAAGGATTTAACAACATTTTCTGAGCATCTAGAATGTGATGCTTTTGTATGTTAGAAAGTTGTCGAAGTCTGTTGAGTTTCTTGAGTTGGGTTGATTTTTGGTATCATTATTCTCTTGTTCTGTTTTCAGATTTCAACTTACACTACCATCTGGATAGTCTTTACAATATCACGTCCTCTTCTAATTATAAAATTCTGATGGCTATTCTATTATCAAATTAAATTCTGAACATAAATCACCATAATTACAAAACTCTGACAATATCTAAAGATCATTAATAAAGTTGTCAACAGGTTCACTGGAAGTTGGATTCTTTTGTTGAATCCTGCAGTCTCCATTAACAATTGCTATTGATATAAAGTATTTGTCAAAATCTCTTACAATATTGTCAAAATTGCCTGATTCATCACTTGCTTTGTCATTATGAGTCATAATCTGTTGTGAGATCTACAAAGTAAAGACATGCATTCACTTATTCTTCTTTGTGCTTCTTCTGTAATCTGGTAATATATGAATTGTCTCTTTCATATAGTCCTGGATAATTTTTATATCTGAAGAATTTGTGACTTTGAATATACTTGGGAGGTATATATTCTACCCCCAAGACATTATATTACTGGCTGTTGTTTTGCTGTTTTAATTGATTAGTTGAAAACTGTTACAGGACTTTAAAAAAAAGTTGTGTTGTTTCACTGTTTAGGACCTGGAATTTCACTGATCATTTCAAATAATTGAACGCTTGTAAGTATTTCTTATATGTTGTAATTATTTACTTTAATTAGTCAATATGGATCATGCGTCATTAAGCCTGGATATAGCAAGAACTGCAGATGCTGGAGTCAGAGTTGATACAGTGTGGAGCTGGAGGAGCACATCAGGTCAGGAAGCATCAGAAGAGCAGGAGAGTCAATGTTTCTGGCCTAGACCCTTCCCCAGTCCTGATGAAGGGTCTATGCCTGAAACGTCGACTCTCCTGCTCCACTGATGCCGCCTGACCTGCTCTGTTCCTCAGGCTCTACAGTGTATCAACAATGAGTCATTAAGCCATCTATCCTTCTGAACCTTTTTTATTGCTCTTATTTTACTTTTCAAAAAATCTATAATTTCAATTGAAATTGAAAAAATTCTAAGCATATCATAATTTTCCTCCTATTGTGAAAAAAGTGGGAAAATATTGAAGATTTTTTAAAATGAACAAAAATTGTGTATTTCACTTTTAATTTCTCACAAATGGATAAAAGAACAACAATATGCCATATTCCCCTTCTTCAGAGTGATTCTCACTCATTTTTTAGCATTGCACATGGTCTGCATTATTGTTGCTTCTGAGCTTTCGGCAACTTCTTTTATGATGGAGAATTATGTATCACATTAATACCTGAAAAGTTTTCTTAGTTTTCTAATTTCTAATTTTTTCCTTTAAAAAAATGCCTTTTAATAAATTCGTACTTATCTGCTTGGCAGATGATTACTTCTTAAAAGTAAAAATAGTTCTCTCAAGTACTTATCTCACATTGGATACTGGATTTGAACTTTTCCCTTTGTTGCTTTAGTCAGATGCTGTTCTCTCAAGCTTTTTTGATGTTTAGCAAAACACAATTTATTGAAACACTATATTTAAAACACACACAAAAGAAAGAGGAATTTAGAATATCTTAACTATTGGAAAACTTAACAGAATAATAGGTACAGTGCCTTTTACTAATTAATTGTTCTAATATAGTAACATCCCATTAACACACCCCTTGGCAACAAGGTAAATTCAGACACAGATTCTTGCATGCAGTTCTGCAATCCAGGAGGAGACAACATTGAGAGATTTCAGAGAATCTAGCAGCTAGGAATCATTGGCTGAAGCTTCCACCACTTCTGGGATCACAAACAGCTTCTGACTGCTAAAGCTGAAAAATGCTAGAAAGCCTCGTCTGTGACAGCTGGCTACTCCGCTTCCATTATTCCAACACGTTTAAGAAAAAAAATCTCAAGGCCTCATAAGTTATTTACTTAAGATGTTTTCAGTAGCCAGTTCAGTACCTCTGCCTTTACAACTTCACTTAAAATAAACTGACAGCATCATCACAATGTTGTTATACAAAGCTACAAAGGAAGAATCCCAATGCAAAAATCTTTAGCAGAAGACGGGCTCAATCTTGCCATACAGTAGATGCTGATTGTCTAATATTTATTATTATCTAATTATACGACACTGAAGATACATAACAGTTTGTTGTGTAAATCGTGTTCAAGTTGAAAAAAAGTAAATTTAGTGTCATCAACTTATTTTGATGCACACAAAACTTCACTGGACACTGGGCATATCACTGCAATCGTGGCCAAGGCATTAGTTAGCACCCACCAGGAGGAGTCCTTTTACACATTGATGGGCCTAACTTATATTATGTCATGTATAACAACACCATATACTACAGTTTGTAAGTCACAAGAGATTAGACAGGTAAGGGAGAAGTAGGATGAAAAATTAGATTTAGCAACATGGATACCCTGATCATAAATTGCACCAACACAAACAAACATATACGCACACAGAAGCATTTCTGTAATCAGTGATTTTGACCTCAACAATTTTTCCTCCAAAACAAGCGCACACCTCCATGCAGATTAAAACATGCAAGCTTGTTTCTTTTCCATTGTGAATTGTTACTAGTTGTTGGATTATTCCACCTCATCCCAGGAGAGGGAAATGAATGTGAGGCTGATAACAATGCTCAGTGTGGGAAGTTTAGGTACAGTGTATTAATGTTAAGTATGACTCCTGGATGTGAGACAGAGTTTGTGGATTGAAATAAGTACATGAGTGTTATGGGTCATTTGGCAGGACATGACATTTGGGGATATATTCCCTTACATTGACCATTGTGTGATTATTCATTGAAGTACATTCAGGTCCTGAAGGGAAAAACCCATCTCTTGTTTACTATCCCTCCCAATGTTTTGACAGAATGTATGTGGAGGGCCTCCAGTCCCAGTGAGGAGAAAGAATATTTTTCCTTCTTTTCGTCTCTTTCATAAAGCTATCAGGTGCAGAATTCACAAAAAGCAGTGCAGACCAATTCCATCCAAGTGCCACCCCACCACTGTCAAAGAGACTTGGTTAAATCAAAATCAATGAGAATCAGGTGAAAACTCTTCATTTCATATCCAACAAAACAAAAGTGAGTTATTGTTAGGTCAATCATTTCAGTACCTGGGAATCACGAAAATAGGTCCGAGGCATCTTAGCAGAAGCACAGCAATCTACAGTTATTTCATCGATGTCCTTCCCTCCAAAAGAAATGTTAAAAATGTAAAAAATGTTAGAAGTGAGGATGGTTGCTTCTGTTTGTAGTGCACAGGTACTGAAGCCATTCAGTTCCATATGAAGCGAGACTTGGACGACATTTCAGTCATTGGCCAACTGTGACAAGTTGTATTCTCATTGAATGAGTGCCTGACAATGGTAATCTCAAACAAGTGGGAATCTAACTATTTCCCTTGATGTTCATCTTGACGACCTACTTTCCTGACTGCACTGTGGGAGGACACACACCACATAAACAAAAGTAGTTCAAGAACATAGAGATAATGGGAACTGCAGATGCTGGAGAATTCCAAGATAATAAAATGTGAGGCTGGATGAACACAGCAGGCCAAGCAGCATCTCAGGAGCACAAAAGCTGACGTTTCGGGCCTAGACCCTTCATCAGAGAGGGGGATGGGGAGAGGGAACTGGAATAAATAGGGAGAGAGGGGGAGGCAGACCGAAGATGGAGAGAAAAGAAGATAGGTGGAGGGAGTATAGGTGGGGAGGTAGGGAGGGGATAGATCAGTCCAGGGAAGACGGTCAGTTCAAGGAGGTGGGATGAGGTTAGTAGGTAGCTGGGGGTGCGGCTTGGGGTGGGAGGAAGGGATGGGTGAGAGGAAGAACCGGTTAGGGAGGCAGAGACAGGTTGGACTGGTTTTGGGATGCAGTGGGTGGGGGGGAAGAGCTGGGCTGGTTGTGTGGTGCAGTGGGGGGAGGGGACGAACTGGGCTGGTTTAGGGATGCAGTAGGGGAAGGGGAGATTTTGAAACTGGTGAAGTCCACATTGATACCATTAGGCTGCAGGGTTCCCAGGCGGAATATGAGTTGCTGTTCCTGCAACCTTCGGGTGGCATCATTGTGGCAGTGCAGGAGGCCCATGATGGACATGTCATCTAGAGAATAGGAGGGGGAGTGGAAATGGTTTGCGACTGGGAGGTGCAGTTGTTTGTTGCGAACTGAGCGGAGGTGTTCTGCAAAGCGGTCCCCAAGCCTCCGCTTGGTTTCCCCAATGTAGAGGAAGCCGCACCGGGTACAGTGGATGCAGTATACCACATTAGCAGATGTGCAGGTGAACCTCTGCTTAATGTGGAATGTCATCTTGGGGCCTGGGATAGGGGTGAGGGAGGAGGTGTGGGGACAAGTGTAGCATTTCCTGCAGTTGCAGGGGAAGGTGCCGGGTGTGGTAGGGTTGGAGGGCAGTGTGGAGCGAACAAGGGAGTCATGGAGAGAGTGGTCTCTCCGGAAAGCAGACAGGGGAGGGGATGGAAAAATGTCTTGGGTGGTGGGGTCGGATTGTAAATGGCGGAAGTGTCGGAGGCTGATGCGTTGTATCCGGAGGTTGGTAGGGTGGTGTGTGAGAACGAGGGGGATCCTCTTAGGGCGGTTGTGGCGGGGGCGGGGTGTGAGGGATGTGTTGCGGGAAATACGGGAGACGCGGTCAAGGGCGTTCTCGATCACTGTGGGGGGAAAGTTGCGGTCCTTGAAGAACTTGGACATCTGGGATGTGCGGGAGTGGAATGTCTTATCGTGGGAGCAGATGCGGCGGAGGCGGAGGAATTGGGAATAGGGGATGGAATTTTTGCAGGAGGGTGGGTGGGAGGAGGTGTATTCTAGGTAGCTGTGGGAGTCGGTGGGCTTGAAATGGACATCAGTTACAAACTAGTTGCCTGAGATGGAGACTGAGAGGTCCAGGAAGGTGAGGGATGTGCTGGAGATGGCCCAGGTGAACTGAAGGTTGGGGTGGAAGGTGTTGGTGAAGTGGATGAACTGTTCGAGCTCCTCTGGGGAGCAAGAGGCGGCGCCGATACAGTCATCAATGTACCGGAGGAAGAGGTGGGGTTTGGGGCCTGTGTAGGTGCGGAAGAGAGACTGTTCCACGTAACCTACAAAGAGGCAGGCATAGCTGGGGCCCATGCGGGTGCCCATGGCCACCCCCTTAGTCTGTAGGAAGTGGGAGGAGTCAAAAGAGAAGTTGTTGAGTGTGAGGACGAGTTCAGCTAGGCGGATGAGAGTGTCGGTGGAGGGGGACTGGTCAGGCCTGCGGGACAGGAAGAAGCGGAGGGCCTTGAGGCCATCTCCATGCGGAATGCAGGTGTACAGGGACTGGACGTCCATGGTGAATATGAGGTGTTGGGGGCCAGGGAATTGGAAGTCCTGGAGGAGTTGGAGGGCGTGGGTGGTGTCACGGACGTAGGTGGGGAGTTCCTGGACCAAAGGGGAGAAAATGGAGTCGGGATAGGTGGAGATGAGTTCGGTGGGGCAGGAGCAGGCTGAGGCGATGGGTCGACCAGGGCAGGCAGGTTTGTGGATTTTGGGAAGGAGATAGAAATGGGCCATGCGGGGTTGGGGAACAATGAGGTTGGAGGCTGTGGGTGGGACGTCCCCTGAGGTGATGAGGTCGTGAATGGTGTTGGAGATGATGGTTTGGTGCTCGGGTGTGGGGTCATGATCGAGGAGGCGGTAGGAGGTGGTGTCGGAGAGTTGGCATCTGGCCTCGGCAATGTAGAGGTCAGTGCGCCATACTACCACTGCGCCACCCTTGTCTGCGGGTTTGATAGTTCAAGAACATAGCTCACTGCTACCTCCTCATGAGTAGTTACTGGTCAGCAAGAAACAAAAATGCCAGCCCAACCAGAAATTCTGTCTTCTCATTAAAGAATAAAAAGAGATGTGAATATCTTGATGTACGTTTTGTCCCATGGTCAGTCATTGTTTGATTTTGTCACAACACTACATTCTAGATTATCTCAGAAGCCCCCAAAATCCAATTCTATTTTAAAGCTAGTTTAAGTTCTGTTTGACTCTAATACTGTTATGTCCTTTCCTGATGTGTGCAACCAATCAAAAGTGGCAGAATGCCAGTTGAATTTAGCAATCTTGGAGATATGTGAGTAATGCAAAGTTGTCATCCTGTCAGCATTGCAATTAAAGAGTTAAACATTTATCCCAATTGCTACGCCCATTTTGGACCGATTCTTTCACTTAATACACAATCAATAGATAATAGTTATTTTCCTGTATCAAATTCTAATCCCTACATTTTGATGCTGTCCTATTTACAGAAGATTCCTATTGTCCTTTAATTAGCTATTGTTTGAGCAAGTAGTTCTGTTATTTGCAAAGCAATTAACGGCAAAGAAAGTAATAACTTACTTTCGTAAATGCCAGTACGAAAATATAACACTGACCCGTGGAGGCAAATATAGGTACAGACAAATAAACACACAAAATGTACTAATTGCTGCCAGTCATTCTGATTTGAGGCTACTGTCTGATGAGGCTAGCAAAACAATAGGCATCGAGCAAACTCTATGGAGTGGCGCATACAAATGGTTGGTTTTCAGGTTTTAATCAGCTCAAATCAACAAAGATTCAAACTGGTGGACCAGAGTTTGCCTGAATTTATTTATGAGCCCTCATGCAAATGTTTTGCACAAGCTTTTCCATCTTTCACACCTTGACATGCAGATTGCATGATTCACTCAGAAGAAATTGTGTCTGTTGTCTTAGCAACATCAGCCTGAAGGTAATTCCTGGAAGGCGAGGTGCAGAGTCAGAAACACTGGCTGTGGGAAATCTTTCTTGCTCCACAAGACAACTGTGGTGAAAATACAGAGATAATGGGAACTGCAGATGCTGGAGAATCCGAGATAACAAAGTGTGAAGCTGGATGAACACAGCAGGCCAAGCAGCATCTTTGGAGCACAAAACCTTTGTTTGGCAGCTGATGCTGAAGGAACTGCAGCCTTGAAAGACCATGAGTGTCACAGGCTTGGTGTCTGCACAGCCTCACCATAATTCACAAGTATTTGAATGCTTATACCCGGGCCATTATACAGGATTGGCTGACACCTCCATCGCACAGCACTGTTGCTTGTTGCATTGAGCACTATGTCTTTGCCTACAGAGGGAGTTAAACATCATGGATTTTGAACTAGGAAAGCCAAAGGTCTCAGGATAAAACAGTTTCACATATATACATTGTTCCCCCACCTCAAGATCGTGTAGTAGATTTTCAGTGCAGACTTCCATACATTGAGTCTTCGGTATGACTACAAAGTGGTGGTGTATGGTGTGACAACATATTTCGCACCTACACAGAGAGCCTACTAACAACCACACCTGAGGTGCAATTCTCAGCACTTAATCACTGGCTGCCATGCCATCTCTCGTGTTTTCCAGGCACCGCAAGCCTCCCCATGACCTCTGTAGAGAAATGCCCACTTCTCCCCGAAGCACACCCACCTCCCCCCAACCTTTGTAGTGGTTTGTATGGAAAAGAGAATGTTGCAGTGGAGTGAAGAATGATGCTTTCTTACTTGGGAAACCATGGGTGTTTCAGCATCCCTGCAGGAGCGCTCTTAATCTTCTCCAAGTAAGGCAAGGATACTAACCTCACAGGAGTTGAGGATCTGGCTGACAGGCACCTACCACCACCTATCTGGGTTCATTCTGTGTTGTCATGAATGGTCTTCCCATGTAGTGGTGGAAAGTGAAGAGAAAATGGGTAAGTTAACAATGGGTGACAGTGGGAGTGCTGGTACATATGGGGAAAAGATAGTGACATGTTCAGATGGATTGAGGAAGTGGAGAGGTGGCCATCCAGGGTTAGTGGTGTGAAAGGCTGGGAGATCTAACGAGAGTGAGTGAGGGAAGATATTGCATGCTATAGTAAGAGTGTCAGGGCGTGAGCCTTGGTGAAAGTTGGCTGCATTGGCAGAGATGAAGTGAATACAAGGTAGCAGAAGTGAAAATATGGCACTGACAAAGTGAGGAAGGTCTTTGACATTCTTGAGGCACTGCTGGCTATTCCTCTGCACTCTGGAGCTTGCAGTGACCTAGATGGTGTCACAGGACCAGGTTGGTAGGGTTTGGTGGCACAGCCTCATCTGCTGTTCCTCCTGGAAGACAATGCCTCTTCTCTGGACCATCCATGGAAAAAAAAACCTCCAAGACTCGGTCAAAGAGTTGCAGTGTCATCTTTTCCTTCTCTAACATGTCCTTTCACTGACTAACACAGTTTTGGAATGCCAGTGCTCTTCCAAGTGCACAGTGTTCTTTTAAAGAATGCATAGATGCAAGGGATGCCAGACTTTTCACAGATATCAGCTAAATTGTGAGTTGTTCAGGGCATTACACATGCACAAGAATAGGCGGAAATCAAACATGATGGGCTCTTTGGTGATTTTTGTAAAATATAGCAAAAGAAAACCTCAGTAGGCCTCCAAGGAAGAACTCAAAAAAATGTGACTGAAGTCAAAGTGAATAAAAAAAAGGTAAGATTCAGCCCTTGTTCTTTGCCATTTTAATGTTTTGAGCAAAACAATGATCTCAAAGTTGATAGGTCATTATCCATGTTGTTTACAAGGGAAGGCAATGGGCCAGTGGTATTCTCTCTTGTCTGTGAATCAAGAGATCCAGAGTATCTGGATTTGAATATCACCATGGCAGATGGTGGAAATTGAATTCAATAAAAATCTGAAATTAAGGTGATGACTGTTGCTGATTGTTGGAAAAAACTCATCTGGTTCACTGATGTCTTTTAGAGAAAGAAACTGCCACCATTATCTGATTTGGTCTATGTGTGACTCCAGACCCAAAGCAATGTGGTTGACTCTTAACTGCAATAAATGCTGGCCTAATGCTGGAATAATAAATAAAAATGGTGAAGGGGGTACACACACAAAAAAAAACAGAATCAGTAAAGTCTGACTGTATTGTAAGGAGAATTGATCTGGAGGAAAGTGTGGGAAAGTGCTAAGAAGGACATGTAAAGTTAATGTAATCACCCTGAAGTACTTAATAAACTTTTAGTTCCATGATATTGCAGAAACAGGAAGAATACACTTTTTATTTCTCTGAAATCTCGTCCTTCCGTCCTCTATTTTTTAAAATAAATGTTGTGTTGCTGTACATTTCCACAAGTTTCACAGGTGGGCCAGGTGGGCTAGGGTTGTGTCCTATCCACATCTGAGCAAGTCGGGCTGTTCAGAAAATATCAACATCTATTGAAAAAAAAACAGAAGAACTGCAGATGCTGTAAATCAGGAACAAAAATAGAAGTCGCTAGAAAAGTTCAGTAGCTCTGGCAGCATCTGTGAAGAAAAAATTCAGAGTTCACGTTTTGTGTCCAGTGACCCTTTCTCAGAACTGTTCACCGGACCTGAAGCATGAGCTCTGATTTTTTCTTTCACTGATGCTAGAAGAACTGCTGAGCTTTTCCAGCAACTTCCGTTTTTTTTTCCTGACTTACATCTATTGGCTAGGGTAACTGCTCTACACACATGAAATTAAATAGCCCAAAGCAGTGGCATCTCCCAATATTCAACATAAGCTTCACAAAGGTTGTTCTCAGAACTGGAGACCTCTGATGATTTGAGATAACGGGAACCGTAGATGCTGGAGAATCCGAGATAACAAAGTGTGGGGCTGGATGAACACAGCAGGCCAAGCAGCATCTTAGGAGCACCAAAGCTGATGTTTCGGGCTGAGACCCTTCATCAGAAAAGGGGGATGGGGAGACGATTCTGAAATAAATAGGGGCAGGAGGGGAGGTGGACCAAAGATGGATAGAGGAGAAGATAGGTGGAGAGGAGAGTATAGGTGGGGAGATGGGGGGGAGAGGTCAGTCTGGGGAGGATGGACAGGTCAAGAAGGCAGGATGAGGTTAGTGGTAAGAAATGGAAGTGCGGCTTGAGGTGGGAGGAGGGGATAGGTGAGAGCAAGAACAGGTTAGGCAGGTGGGGACGAGCAGGGCTGGTTTTGGTATGCAGTGCAGGGAGGAGAGATTTTGAAGCTGGTAAAATCCACATTTTACCAAATGCCAAATTCCATGCCCTATTCCCAATTCCTTCGCCTCTGCCACATCTGCTCCCAGGATGAGGCATTCCACTCCCGCACACCCCAGATGTCCTTGTTCTTCAAGGACCGCAACATCCCCCCCGCGGTGGTTGAGAAAGCTCTTGACCGTGTCTCCCACATTTCCCGCAACACATCCCTCACACCCCGCCCCCGCCACAACAGCACAAAGAGGATCCCCCTCGTTCTCACACACCACCCCACCACGCTCTGGATACAACACATCATCCTCCGACACTTCCGCCACCTACAATCTGACCCCACCACCCAAGACATTTTTCCATCCCCACCCTTGTCTGCCTTCCAGAGAGACCATGCTCTCCGTGACTCCCTTGTTCACTCCACACTCCCCTCCAACCCCACCACACCCGGCACCTTCCCCTGCAACCGCAGGAAGTACTACACTTGCCCCCACACCTCCTCCCTTACCCCCATCCCAGGCCCCAAGATGACTTTCCATATTCAGCAGATGTTCACCTGCACACCTGCCAATGTGGTATATTGTATCCATTGCACCCGGTGTGGCTTCCTCTACATTGGGGAAACTAAGCGGAGGCTTGGGGACCACTTTGCAGAACAACTCCGCTCGGTTCGCAATAAACAACTGCACCTCCCAGTTGCGAACCATTTTAACTCGCCCTCCCATTCCTTAGACGACATGTCCATCATGGGCCTCCTGCAGTGCCACAATGATGCCACCTGAAGGTTGCAGGAACAGCAACTCATATCCCGCTTGGGAACCCTGCAGCCCAATGGTATCAATGTGGACTTCACCAGCTTCAAAATCTCCCCTTCCCCCACCGCATCCCAAAACCAGCCCAGCTCACCCTCGCCGCTCTAACCTGTTCTTCCCCTCACCTATCCCCTCCTCCCACCTCAAGCCGCACCTCCATTTCCTACCTACTAACCTCATCCCACCACCTTAGCCTGCCCGTCCTCCCCTGACTGACCTATCCCCTCCCCACCTCCCCACCTATACTCTCCTCTCCACCTATCTTCTCCTCTATCCATCTTCGGTCCGCCTCCCCCTCCCTCCCTATTTATTTCAGAATCCTCTCCCCATCCCCCTTTTCTGATGAAGGGTCTCAGCCTGAAACATCAGCTTTTATGCTCCTAAGGTGCTGCTTGACCTGCTGTGTTCATCTAGCTCCACACTTTGTTACCTCTGTTGATTTATTTGTGAAGATCATGTCTGTACTATTGGCCACAATCAAATAACTGAAGCCAAAACTGAGATCAAAACCCTGTAGACAGTTTCTTCTGGCTGAACCAATAATTTATTCACTAATCAATTAATTTATCTCAAGAAAACAATTGTGATCAAAACTATGTCATTTCTGTTCAACCTCAAATTTGCTTTATGAAAATTTGGCCATTCAGGCTTGAGGAAATCATTTATTTTATTTATTTTTTGTTTTATTCGCAATAAATCCATTTGGCCAATTATTTTCCAACTCCAGGTTATTTTTGCAAATGAAGTTTGTGTCGAATTTTATCTAGTAACAACATCCAACAGGTAATTATTAACACGGTGGTTTGGTTGCAAGTTGGGTTCTGAGCTGGAAACTATCTATCACATTGCTATTTGTGTGAGATTGCTGTCAGCATTTCAGCTGACACGTTTTCCACACTACAAACAGTAGTCTATGTATCTGGAGATCTATGTATCAAGATTATTAAAGCAATCATCGGTGACCTTAATCTACATATAATTGCCATAGCAACATTATGGTAGATGAATTTCTAGAGCGTGTGCAATTTTTTTTTAGGCCCTCCACTGAGTAGCTAATTAAAGAATAGACTTACCTAGATTTGGTTTTGCTAACTAATAATTAAATTTTATTGTCAGAATTCCTTTAGGAAAAGGTGACAGTAACATGGTAGTTTTCTTTTTTGGGATTAAAAAGTAAAGTAGTCCAATTTCAAACTAAAGTCCTAACTCTCCACAAAGGAAACACAGGTATGAAAGAGTTAACTTGACTGCGATTGTAAAGTTTTGTGAAAATGTATGACAATGGATATGCAATGACTAATATCTAAGTAACGCTCAAGAGCTTCTATTGATATGTTAGAAGTAAAAGAAGGTAGCAATAACAAAATGTAAGCCTCTTACAATCTGAAATGGAGAATGATAATGGAGATCAAAAAAAGTGCAGAGCAATGAAATCAATACCTACCTTCACAGAAGTAGCTATAACTTGGAAAAGGAAGAGTCTGTTAAGAAGGAGAAATTGAAGGAAAGTATTATTAGTAATAAAGTGCTATGGAAATTAATGGGATCAAAATCCCTAATGTAGTATATCTAAGGAGGTGGCCATGGAAATGATGTGTTTGTTACCGTTTCCAAAATTCTGGAACAGTCCTGGCAGATTGGGGGAATGGCAAATGTAATCACACTGTTTTGAAAAAGGATGAGGAAGAACAGTGAACTGCAGACTTAGTTACCTTTTGTCAGTCATAGTGAAAATGGTAAAGTGAATTATGAAGGATATGATATATTCAAAACAGGATTATATAAAGCCGGCATGGATTAATGAAAGTGACATTATGTTTGACAAACTGACAGCTGTTTTTGCAGGATAGATGAGAGAGAACCAGTCGATGGATTGTATTTGAATTTTCAGAAAGCTTTTAATAAAGTCCCATGTAGCAGGTTCAACAGGTTAAATCAAAGCACACAGGATTACAGGCAATATACTGGTATGGATTGAGAATTGATTAGCAGACAGGATGAATAAATTAGTCTTTTTGGATTGGAAGTTAGGGACAAGTGGAATAAGACAGACCAGCGCTTGGATCCCAACTATTCACAATTAACAAAAGTGATGTGGATAAGACAATCCAATTTAATATTACCAGGTTTACTCATGGCACAAAACTAGTTGGGATTGAAAGTGTGGAGGGGATGTACAAAGTTTAAAGACAATTTAGCTAGCTGAGTGAATTGGCTTTGGAATGGGTGATGTAATACAATACAGATAAGTGTGAACTTGCCCACTTCAGTCGGAAAAAGACAATGGCAAAATAATGATTGATTAGGAAATGTTGACACACAAAATCTGCATAGCTTGTACAACAGACACTGAAAGCAAGGAACCAAGTGGGCCAGGGAGTTAAGGTGGCAAACATTGCAAGAGAGTTTGAGTGCAGGAGTGAGGAAGTTTTACTGTAACTGTTCAGGGCCTTGGTGTTACTACACCTGGAGTGTTGTGATCAGAGACAGTGGGAACTGCAGATGCTGGAGAATCCAAGATAACAAAGTGTGAAGTTGGATGAACACAGCAGGCCAAGCAGCATCTCAGGAACACAAAAGCTGACGTTTCAGGCCTAGACCCTTCATCAGAGAGAGGGATGGGGAGCGGGTTCTGAAATAAATAGGGAGAGAGGAGGAAGTGGACCGAAGAGGGATAGAGGTTAAGATAGGTGGAGAGGAGAGTATAGGTGGGGAGGTGGAGAGGGGATAGGTCAGTCCATGGAGGATGGACAGGTCAAGGAGGTGGGATGAGGTTAGTAGGTGGAAAATGGAAGTGCAGCTTGAGGTGGGAGGAAGGGATGGGTGAGAGGAAGAACAGGTTATGGAGGCGGGGACAGGCTGGGCTGGTTTTGGGATGCAGTGGGGGGAGGGGACGAGCTGGGCTGGTTTTGGGATGCAATGGGAAAAGGGGAGATTTTGAAGTTTGTGAAATCCACGTTGATACCATTGGTCTGCAGGGTTCCCAAGCGGGATATGAGTTGCTGTTCCTGCAACCTTCGGGTGGCATCATTGTGGCACTGCAGGAGGCCCAGGATGGACATGTTGTCTAAGGAATGGTAAGGGGAGTTAACATGGTTTATGACTGAGAGGTGCAGTTGTTTATTGTGAACCGGGCAGAGGTGTTCTACAAAGCAGTCCCCAAGCCTCCGCTTGGTTTCCCCAATGTAGAGGAAGCCACAACGGGTACAGTGGATACAGTATACATGATGGTAGATGTGCAGGTGAACATCTGTTTGATATGGAAAGTCATCTTGGGGGGACTGCTTAGCAGAGCACCACCGCTCGGTTTGCAATAAACAACTGCACCTCCCAGTCGCAAACCATTTTAACTTCCCCTCCCAATCCTTAGATGACATGTCCATCATGGGCCTCCTGCAGTGCCACAATGATGCCACCCAAAGGTTGCAGGAACAGCAACTCATATACCGCTTGGGAACCCTGCAGCCCAATGGTATCAACGTGGACTTCACAAGCTTCAAAATCTCCCCTCCCCCCACTGCATCCCAAAACCAGCCCACCTCATCCCCCCCTCCCTAACCTGTTCTTCCTCTCACATATCCCTTCCTCCCACCTCAAGCTGCACCTCCATTTCCCACCTACTAACCTTATCCTGCCTCCTTGACCTGTCCGTCCTCCCCGGACTAACATATCCCCTCCCCACCTCCCCACCTATATTCTCCTCTCCACTTATCTTCTCCTCTATCCATCTTTGGTCCACCTGGCCCTCTCTCCCTATTTATTTCAGAACCCTCTCCCCATCCCTCTCTCTGATGAAGAGTCTAGGCCCAAAAACATCAGCTTTTGTGCTCCTGAGATGCTGCTTGGCCTGCTGTGTTCATCCAGCTTCACACTTTGTTAACCTGGAGTGTTGGGTGCAGGTTTTGGTCTCCATACCCAAGAAAAGATAAACCTGCCATTGAGGGAATGCAGCAAAGGTTCATCAGATTCACTCCTGAGATGGCAGATTTATCAGTGGAGAAGAGACTGGGTCAGCTGGATCTATATAAACTGGGGTTTAGAAGACTGACAATGTCATATTGAAACATATATATTTCGGATAGGGTTGGGCATGTTAGATGCAGAGATGTTATTCTCCCTGTCTGAGTCCTCCAGGGCCTTGGCAGTCTCAGGATATTGGGTCGTCCATTTTGGACTGAGACAGCACTTAATTTCTGCAGTGGATGGCAAACCTGCAAAAGCATCTACCACAGAATGTGGCTAAGGCACAGTCATTGAATTATATTTATAGTAAGAAATACATTTCTAGAAGATAGGAGGTGTGAATGGTTTGGGGAAAGCGTGGAGTGTGGCATTGATAAAAGATTTATCACGCTCATGCTGATTGGCTGAGCATGCTAGATTTGTCAAATGGTTAATTTGTATTTGTAATTCCATGCCATTTTGTAGTAATCTGTGACTAACTGTTGAGTGTAATGTTTTGGATTTCCATTACCAAAATTATGACTGGCAGCTAAAGGCCTGATTACAAAACATTCCACTTTTCTGATAAAACAATTCCCTTCTCGCAGAGGTTTTTTACAAAAGCCTGAAAACTCTAGGTCTTAAATCAAATGTAATACTTTAGTACAATCATTAATCAGTCAGTTTCATCCCTAGTAACAACAACATAAACTGATTATCTGTCAAATAAACTGTTCAGTATGAAGATGATGAGCGACTAATTGCACTGGAGGAATACAGTTGGAATACTTGATAGGATAACCAAACTATAAAAAATCAGAAATTATGGTTCAGTGTCTATTAAAAAAAATTAAAAAATATTAGTCTTCTGTGATTTCATATGCTGGCAGCATTCTTAAATAGTCTATTCAATCCCTGGTTCTTTGTTTAATGTCACAACCCGAGACTAGTGTTTCTGAACACAATCATTGTGACTTTCCAATGCTGGTGCTCATACCCAAACCTTTAAAACCTCAAATACCCCCATGCAAAATGCATTTCTTTGTAGAAATTCAGTGTCCTTCAGATCACACTATTCCTGAAAATGAAAGGTCAGAGAGGGTAGAGCGGTTTGCACAGCTCACGTTTGGTTGTGTGGTCCCAGGCAGCACATAAAATGTTAACGTGGCAGGCTTGCTAAACATTCACAACAGGCACGTTGGGAGAAGTCAAATGGATGGCCCTTCTTAATGAGGAGGTGCTCTCTGGTTGCAGGAAGGAATGAGCGGTTTTGAACAAGCAGTTGCCTAGAGACACAATGAGACATTGCCCTGATGCAGACAATGAATAATAGAACGGACAAATTCTTCCCATTCAAGGTGCAGAGAAACATCCAGGCAAGAACTGTGTCACCCAAAAGAAAGAAGAGGCTGAATAAATGAATGCCAAGAGTTTACGTCCAAGGATATAGCTGAAAGGCCAGAAGAAATTTGATGATCTATGTCGCATCAACAATGTATCAATATTGTTCACTTACTGTGTTTATAGCTCTACTACCTCTAGCTCATTACTCCATGTACTCAGACCATTTTCAATATCTGATGACAGACAATGGTTGACCAACACCTGAAAACATCGTCTCCAAACCCTGTTCACACTAGCGAGTTTTGAGAAGATTTGTAGCTCAGCTTGAGGTTCTGGATGTGAGTTTGCTCGCTGAGCTGGAAGGCTTGTTTTCAGATGTTTCATCACCATTCTAGGTAATATCATCAGTGAGCCTCCGGTGAAGCGCTGGTGTTATGTCCCACTTTCCATTTATCTGTTTAGGTTCCCTTGGGTTGATGATGTCATTTCCTGCATTGGTGATGTCATGTCCTGTTCTTTTTCTCAGAGGGTGGTAGATTGGCTCCAAATCAATGTGTTTGTTGATGGAGTTCCGGTTGGAATGCCACGCTTCTAGGAATTCTTGTGTGTGCCTCTGTTTGGCTTGTCCGAGGATGGATGTGTTGTCCCAATCAAAGTGGTGTTCTTCCTCATCTGTATGTATGAATACCTTGCAAGAACTGTGACAAACACTACATTGGACAAACAGGCAGAAAGCTAGCCACCAGGATATATGAACATCAACTAGCCACAAAACAACATGACCCACTATCACTAGTATCCTTACATACAGATGAGGAAGAACACCACTTTGATTGGGACAACACATCCATCCTAGGACAAGCCAAACAGAGACATGCACGAGAATTCCTAGAAACATGGCATTCCAACCGGAACTCCATCAACAAACACATTGATTTGGAGTCCATGAACCATCCTCTGAGAAAAAGAACAGGAAATGACACCATGAATGCAGGAAATGGCAACACCAACCCAAGGAAACCTAAACAGATAAATAGAAAGCGGGACATAACACCAGCGCGTCATCGGAGGCTCACTGATGATGTTACCTAGAATAGTGATGAAACGTCTGGGAATGAACCTTCCAGCTCAGCTTACATCCGGAACAAAATAAAGACCCACTCTTTTGTGGACCGAGAAGAGAGGAGCGCGACTGTGTTGGAGGTGGAAGGAAGACATCGGGTTGGCTGTGCGCCCTTGCAACCAGTGGATCTTAATGCTGGCTTCGGCCGAATGCTGGTTCAGGGGAGCAGCCAACCTGCGACGACGGCTGCGGCAAGTGCTCGTGCCCCAGGTCAGGGGGTCCGGAACACCATCCGTGTTTCCATGAAGAAGGTGGATGAAGGTGCACCTGTGGACTGCACCTTCTTCGTGAAGAGGGTCCTGTTGGACTGTTGTGGGTTCGCTGCTGCGGACATTTACTGCCTGCAGGATTTCCCTGGAGGAGGTTTTTACGATGTAACCTTCAGGAGTGCCAAGCTTCACGAGCACTTCCTGGAGGTTTTCAAGGAGAAAGGAGGCGAGGGCCCCTTCCCTGTATTGACCGCTGTCCCGCTGTTTGTGATGCCAGCGCAGAGGAGCTGTATGGTAACTGTACACATGGACAATCCGCATGTGCCAGCAGTTATGTCCTGACCTTCCTTGGAAGGTACGTAAAGGTGGATGGAGACCTAACCAACATCATGGACTCCTTCGGGATCTGGACCAGTAAGAGGCGGGCCAGGGTGACATTGAGGACGGGCTCAGACAGGAACATTGTACACCCACCGTCCAGCTTCGTGATCGGCGGGAGCAAGGGCTACCTGACCTACGCAGGGCAAACTAAAGTCTGCCATTCCTGTGGTAGGTCAGGTCACGTGGCGGCCGACTGCAAAGCCACCATCTGCAGGGACTGCAGGGAGGAGGGACACCTTGCAAAGGATTGCCCAAAAGAAAAAAGCTGCAACCTTTGCGGGGAAGCGGGTCACCTCTATAGGGCATGCCAGCAGCAGGGGACCACCTACGCCCAGGTCGCCGGCAGGGGCAATGTGGGGCCAGCCCCCCCCCCCGGAGGAGAGGAAGGCACCAGGGCCCTGCAAGGACCCCCCCGAATATGCAGGAGGGCCTGGTCGTGCAGGAGGACCCAGCCCCACAGGATGGACCCGAGGCCAGCAAAGCACCCCTGCAGTCTCCGCACCCCCCTGACAACCTGGAGTCGATGGAGGAGGCGACAGGTGACCCAGGGGAGCGGACGACAGTCCTGAAAGCAAGGAGGAAGGCGCGCTGGCGGGCCCAGGCACCGCAACCATCAGGCGGGAAGAGGCAGCTACAGGTGGGCTATAAGAGCTCCTCTGATGAGGGAGATTCGGAGGAGGCCTGCCCAAAGCAGAAGCTAAAGATCTCAAGGGAGAAGGAAAGCAGCAGCCTGATTCCAGGTGACAGGAGGCTCCTAAGGCTCCCTCCGACACCCAGCCACGCGCCGCTGTGGCCCTGGAGGGCCCCTTGGAACGTTCAGGTGAGAAGGAGGAAACAACGTGTCCCCAGCCTGACCCAGAGCCGGACTCTCCTGCCTCCGTACCCCCGAGGGGTGTTGCCACCCAGAAGGCAGCACGGACGGTTTCCTGAGCCCGGAGACCGTCCAGCAGTTAGCCCGGGCAATGGGCATGAAGGGGCAGATGGAGGGGCTGGACCTGGGACTTGGGGAGGGTACTGCGGTCACTGCCAACAATGGGGGTACGAGTTGCGAGCATTAATGTGCACAGTGCCAAGTCCACCGCAAGATGTGTGTCCACATTGGCCTACCTGACCACCATCAAGGCAGACCTCCTGTTTCTGTAGGAGTGCGGGATACCGCACCTCGGCAGGTACGGGAAATGGCCCGGCACCTGGACCTGTGGCCCTTCGATCTGGTTGGGGGGTAACGACTGTCGCTCCTCGGGCCTGGCTATTCTGCTGTGGGGGCGCATCTTCACCATCTCTCAAGTTCAGGAGGTGGTGGGGGGGGGGCACCTCCTAGTGGCTGATGTCAACTACAGGAACGCTCCCCTGAGGCTGATCAACGTGTATGCCCCAGCGGTATGGAGAGAGCGGTTGGCCGTCCTGCAGTGGCTTCCACCCCTGCTGGCTACGTCCAGGCCGGTCATCCTAGGGGGAGACTTTAACTGCATCATTGATGCAGATGGAAGATCCGGCGTGGGGACAGCGGGTGGGGGGGCGTCAACTGGACGTCACGTCCAGATTCCTGATGGGCACAGTGAAGGACGCCAAACTGCTCGACGTCTTCAGCACCCCTGCAGACTGAGGGCAGCAGAGATACACCTGGTCACGGCCAGACGGGTCTATCCGTTCAAGGATAGACTTCCTGTTTGTGTCACGGGCATTCTCGGTCAGGTCCAACGGCGTCGAGCTGATGTTCTTCTCTGACTACTGCCTCCTGCTGGCCGACTGTCACTTACAGGACAACCAGCAGGCCGGCAAGGGGGCGTGGAAGTTCAACATGACTCTGTTGACCCCAGAGAACATCAAGGAGCTTAAGAGGGAATACGTTGGTTGGAGAACCGTGAAACCCCTCTTTGAGTCTCCGGGCAACTGGTGGGAGACGGTGAAGGAGAACATCAAGAGGTTCTTTGTCCTCAAGGGTGTTCGGAAGGTGAGAGAGAGGCGGGAAAAGCTGTTGCGACTCCAGAAAAGGGTGCAGAACCTGCTCCTTCTGCAGTTGATGGGGGTCGATGTCACGGAGGACCTCCGCGAGGTGAGGGGCCAGCAAGCCTCGCTCTTTGCCATGGAGGCCTCCAGGATAATCTTCCGGTCCAGGGTCCGCTCCATGGAGCAGGACGAGACGTGCTCATGTTTCTTCTTTCAGAAGGTGCACAAAGAGAGCTCTGTGCTTAGCCGGCTGAAGGAGGACGACGGCTCGGTGACGTCGTCTCGGCCTGACATTTTGAGGACCAGCAAATCCTTCTATGCCGGACTGTACGACACGAAGCCCACGGACAGCACGGCCTCCGAGTCGTTCCTGTCGTCTATCACGGAGGTCTTAGACGACGGCACGAGGGAGTGGCTGGACCGGCCAATATCCCTGGACAAGCTGACCAAAGCCCTCAAGTCCTTGGAGAGGAATAAGACTCGCGGGAGCGACGGCTTACCGGTCGAGCTGTATTCCGCTCTGTGGGACCTGGTTGGCCAGGACCTGCTGGAGGTGTACGGTAGTGCGCTTCGGGCAGGGGAAATGTGCAAGTCCATGAGGAGGGGCATCATCCCCCTCATTTACAAGAGGAAGGGGGAGAGGGAAGAAATTAAGAATTGGGGTCCCATTTCACTATTGAACGAGGACTACAAAATCCTGGCCAAGGTCATAGCCAACCGGGTCAGGTCTGTCCTGGAGTCGGTGATTCACCCTGACCAAACCTGTGCTGTGCTGGGCAGGAAGATCGCTGAGAGCCTCGCGCTCATCAGGGTTACGATTGCCTATGTGCAGGGCAGGTGGGTGGACACCTGCCTCATCAGCCTGGACCAGGAGAAGGCCTTCGACAGGGTCTCTCATGCTTACATGAGGGACGTCCTCTCCAAATTGGGGTTCGGGGAGGGCATCCGCAATTGGATCTGGCTGCTCTACACCAATATCGTTAGCACAGTCTCGATCAACGGGTGGGAATCAGCCAGTTTTTCTGTCAGATCTGGAGTCAGGCAGGGCTGCCCACTCTCTCCTGCCTTGTTCGTGTGCTGTGTGGAGCCCTTCGCCACATCCATCAGGAACGATGTGAGCCTGAAGGGCGTGACTATCCCATGCAGTGGAGGCCTTCATGTCAAGATGTCCCTGAACCTGGACGAAGTCTCCGTCTTCTGCACTGATCATCGGTCGGTGAGTAGGCTGTTGGACATCTGTGGCCAGTTTGAACTGGCCTCGGGTGCCAAAGTCAATGGGGTAAGAGCGAGGTCATGTTCTTCGGGAACTGGGACGACCGCTCCTTCATCCCCTTCACCGTCAGGACAGACTACCTGAAGGTGCTGGGTGTTTGGTTCGGTGGAGCTGGGGCTTGCACTAAGACTTGGGAGGAGCGTATCACCAAAATGAAGCAGAAGCTGGGCAGGTGGACGCTCCAGTCCCTCTCCATCGTGGGTAAGAACCTGGTTGTCAGGTGTGAGGGGCTTTCGGTACTGTTGTATGTGGCACAGGCCTGGCCTATTCCCTGGACCTGCGCCGCTGTGGTCACCCGGGCCACCTTCCACTTCATTTGGGGGTCAAGGATGGACCGGGTCCACAGGGACACCATGTACAAAAACCTGGAAAATGGGGGAACGGGTTTACTGAACGCCACCCTCACCCTGACAGCTACCTTTGTGTGTGGCTGCATCAAGCTGTGCGTAGATCCTCAGTAAGCAAGCTCCAAGTGTCACTACTTACTGAGGCTCTACCTGTCCCCAGTGTTGCGAAGGATCGGCCTGGACTCGTCGCCGCGGAACGCTCCGAGTAGTTGGACCACCCCGTACCATCTGTCCTTCATGGAGAAATTTTTGAACGGAAACACCTTTGACCACAAGGCCGTCAGGCAGTGATCAGCACGTAGTATCCTCGAGACCCTTCAGGAAAAGGAGAGGGTGGATCCCGTCGTGTGGTTCCCCACGCAGACTGCCAAAGTTGTTTGGCAGAATGCCTCATCGCCAGAACTTTCACACAAGCACAAGGATGTTGCTTGGCTGGTGGTGAGAGGCGCTCTGCCAGTGAGATCGTTTATGCACGCCCGGCATCTCTGCGCCACCGCACACTCCCCTCAAGACAGCTGAGGGGAGGACGAGACTGTCAATCACCTCCTTCTGGAGTGTGCCTATGCGCAGGAGGGCTGGAGGGGGATGCAGTGGTATTTGTCGAGGTTCGTCCCGAGCAGCTCCGTGACACAGGACTCCGTGCTCTACGGGCTGTTTCCTGGGACGCACACCGAGACCAACATCAACTGCTCCTGGAGGACCATCAATGCAGTGAAAGACGCTCTTTGGTCTGCCCGCAACTTGCTGGTCTTCCAGTTGAAAGAACTGACCCCGACCGAGTGTTGCAGACTGGCACACTCCAAGGTCCAGGACTATGTTCTGAGGGACGCGCTAAATCTTGGGGCAGCCGCCGCCAAGGCGCGGTGGGGAAAGACCACCATATGAAGCCCCTCGTCCAGAATAGAAAAAAGGGCCCTATCTGGTAACTGGGCCCAGCTGGCGCCTTCCCCAACTGGTCAGGGGGCCAACAGGGACTGTGCGGGGTGACGGCTGCCAGGGTATTTTCTTTGCTTTGTTTTTTCTTTCTTCTTTGTTTTGTTTTTTCCTTTCATTGGTGTACGTACCCCCTGGGTAACCGGGAGCAGCTTGCATGACTGGGTAGGTGTATAAATTTTTTTTTGTACATTCTATGAATAAGGTATATTTTTTCAAATAAAAAAAAGTGATGAAAAGTCTGAAAACAAACCTTCCAGCTCAGCGAGCAAACTCACATCCTGTTCACACTTTCTGCATTTCTTATGTTCCAATAAATTTGGATGCTTGATTCATAATGTTTGTGATCAAGCCTTAATCATTGACCAAATTGCTTTCCTGTATCTTCCATTTGTCACTAGATAAAAGTTCTGGTTAATTACCATCAGTGTTCAGCAACTTAAGGCAACACTAGAGGAGCTTTGGGATCATAAATGATATTGAGATTGCAATTCACTAGGGCCCAGTTGTATTCAGAGTATTACAGATTCTCTCAAGGAGTGATGGCATAATATTTACAAGGACGAGGGAGCATGTTGACACTTTTGGATTGGTCACTATTTGAAGATTTTCAGTTGCAAATTACATGCCCGTTTCCATAGAGGTTGGACTGTAAATAGTTGCCAAAAAATTGGCACAGGAGCTGAGAGGCCGTGGAGGTGGGTGGACACAGATACAGAGTGATAGATGAGATCAAGTGAGTTTACGTACCTGTTGTAACCAAGACATTACAAAATACATTGATTTTACTTTGAAAATTGACAGAGTTTGAAATTATGATATCAAGTCTGCAGATTAAGATGTAGATTGTTGCTTCCAAGATAAGGTAGTTTGTGTCAGGAAATTTCAGACCTACCTCGGTAGGAAGTTTCTTGATGAAATTGATTTTCGTTTGGGCTTGGAAAGAAAGGGGGTGGGCCAATTATGGAATAGGATTGGGTCTGTCACACCCAAGAGCTGCAATAGGTAGCTACCCAAAAGACATGGGTGTATTTAGTTGATCTGGTTAAATGGCTCTGGCAAACAGATATTTCAGAAGCTGTTAATGGTCACATGCCTGGATTGATAAATTGTAAATGCACAAATAAACTGTCCCCTCTGGAAAGATTTCTGAATTGCACAAAGCAGAGCAGAAGCACTAATACGGAGTTCTTAAAAGGAATGGATACCCAAGAAGCACAATCTGCCATTATCTCCGTGACAACATGATCAGTCACACTAGCCACCCTACTGTAGATCGGAGACATATCAGAGATGACCACTACTCAGACTCCGAGGTATCAAGATAACCGACAAACCAACAACCACCCTGCAACAGCTACTGACTCACAAAAAGGCTCCCATACCCATAACCAATAAAACTAACATAATATGCAGAATACCATGCAAGGACTGTGAGAAACATTACAGAGGCCAAACTGGAAGAAAACTGACAATAAGGATACACAAACTAGCCAACAACAGGCATGACCAATTCTCACTGGTCTCAATACACATGCGCAAAGAAGAACACAGATTCGACTGGGACAAGACATCCATAGTGGCTCAAGCCAAACAGAGAAATACCAGGGAATTCCTGGAGGCCTGACATTCAAACTGAAACTCCATTAACAAACGCATTGAACTAGAGCCGATATACAAACCACTCAAAAACAAAACTGGAAGTGATGCTAACCACCCCAGCAAACGGAGGCATATAAATAACAAATGGGACAGAACACCAAAGCTTCACCAGAGGTGCACTGATGATGTTACTGAACAGGGCAATGAAAAGTCTGCAATCAGACACTTTGGCTCAATGAACAAGTCTACAAGTACTGACAGACCTATTGGATTTCTCCAAAAATTTGATGTATTTTTTAATCAGATTTCTCGTGTCTGCAGTTCTCTTTGACTGCATAGAGAGATTTAAACCAGAACTCATGGTTTATGGAGTGCAGTAAACTCACAGGAGAGCTGTGGTGTAGCGGCAGTGTCACTGGTTGGTAACCCAGAACCTCAAGCTAAAGTTGTGGAGAAATGTATTTGAGGCAGCAGATGGTAAATTTGAATTAAAAAGAGAATCTGGAATTTTAAAAAAAACTAATTGAATGGCAACCATGTAACCACTGTTATAAAGAGACCCATTTGGGTCACTGATGTCACTGATATAGACTTCAAGATATGGATATCAGATGGTCATTTGTCTGCACAAACTATTTAATGGAGATTGGGCCAGAAGCAAAAGCCACAGGCAGGCTCATTCTCAGAACAATGTAAGATTACTGATGAACATTATAGATATATCTTCCAATCAACCCAGCAATGGAATTACATGCTTCTGGAGATGGTTGGAGTTGAACCTGGGTCTCCTAGCTCAGTGGTAGGGACAATACCACTATTCCACAAGAAGCTGACCTTGATGAATGTTACAAACTCGGAGGCTGATCAAAGCATGAACAAATTAGTAGAATTCTGTTGCCATCCAGTCAGTAAATGCATGTGTGTTGGCACAAACTAATTAACCAAGTAATACAGAAATTGATGTAACAGTGGAGTACTTGAACAATGGGTGTTTCAATTAGCCAATAAAATAATATAGATGAAGATTCAGTAATTAATTAATGAGAAGCAAGTATACAAAACAGTGCGCATATGACTTAACCAATTATGTAAATAAGTAGCAGGCTTGCATGAGTATAAAAGGTTAATGGTTAACAAACACCAATGAATCACAGAGGAAGCAGTTTCTCCCTATTGCGCTATCAAAAGCTGTTCTTAATTTTGAAACTTTAATGAAGTCTCCCTTTGGGGTGCTCCTCTGCTGCAGTCCCTCCACCTGGACTGAGACCAGATTCAAGTCTCACCTAGTCCAGAGGTGTGTAACAACATCCTTGAACAGCTTGCTTAGAAAAATAAATTCAATGCAAAATTTAAGTCTTCCCTTAAAATTCTCTGCTCTAAACAAAGCAATTCCAGTTCTTCCACATAACTCAACATAAAGGAAAATTTGGAAACAAAAAGCATAAAACTGTCAATGTGAGAAATTTGAAACACGAACAGAATTTGCTGGAGAATCTCAGCAAGTCTGATAGCATCTGTGGAAAAGAGAGCTAACATTTTGGGACCAGTGATCCTTCTTCAGAATCTGATCTCTTTAAGGGCACATGCAGATGGATTTGCCAATTTTTCAGGATTAACCTGGGGGCTATAAGAATTGAAGATCAATCTGGAGGACACTGTTGTGTGCAATTCTGGAGAAAAATCCACAGACATGAAAAAATAAGTTTTGTACGTTTTATTTGACCCTCTCTCTTCATGAGTACAAAAAAAATGACAATGAGGCATGTTGTCCAAGCCCTGTAGGGTCCGTCAGACACTTTTAAACAATTAGTTATCAATGTATTTACGCAGGTGCCCCACAATACCAGAACAGAAGCAAGTTGGTATGGATGCAAACTTTTGCAACTTTATTTGGGAACAAGTAACAGTAAGTCTCTAATACTAACAATACTATTCCTAATCCTGCCCAATCCCATTAGTCATTACAAGGCTTCCCACGGTTTCTTGTAACTTGAGTTGGGTTCATGACGTCAGTGTTTTCTCTCTCTTTTGCTGTCTCTCGCTCTCTCTCTCTCTCATTCTGGATGGGCAGTCAGCCTTTGCCTTTGCCATGTCTGTTGCTTCTTCTTCATTTCCAGAAGGTCCAAGATATTGATCTGCAGGTAAGCCTTGTTTGTGTACATTTTTGGGTGGTTTTCTGGAACTTTCTCCAGTATTGGCCAATTGTACACAATTGTCCAGCTGCGTGTCTTAACTAGCGATTTGTATAGGTTTCCCATAATTTCCTTGCTCGTGTTCAATGGCCCTATTTATAAAGCCAAGTACCCCAGAAGCTTTCTTAATTGCCTTATCAATTTGCTTTGGCCAATCAGGGAGACTCGCCTAACAGTTCAAAATGTTGCCAATTGCTTGGATGGTTTGTTATATTCGCTCCTTTGTGTAACAGGCCTGGCTGCTTTTCTGTTCTGGTTTTTTGTTTGAAAATATGTGTTCCTCATTTGCTTGATTGAGATATGCCCTTTTACACTATGCTCTTGTCATTTGGCACCTGGGTGTTGCGTTTAAACTGTGTCTAGTTTCTGGGTTTTGTAATTTGCCAAGCTTCACTTGGGTAACATGCCCCATACCCACCATCTCCTTGCTGTTTGGCCAAGTTGGCAGTCTAGAGGCTGTTTCAGGGGAGAGCAGCTATTTGTCGAACAGCCAAGCATCATCCAATCAAGTCTTGAGAGCTTTTGATTTCTGGTTGGCTTAGGAAGGCAGGACATCACAAGGATGGATTTGTTGCCCAACTAATGGCAGGTGCATGTAGGGAAGGAAGGGGTGGAAAAAGCTATGGGAAACCTTTAAGAGTCCATTTACTTACAGATGTCAATTGTGTTTTTGTGTTTCCTCTGCATCTTAAAGGGCTTGACATTCTTTCTCAACAAAGGTGTCTAGAGCTGTACACAAGTGTCCAGCTATGTCTTAACTAGCGATTTGTATAGGTTTCCCATAATTTCCTTGCTCGTGTTCAATGTCCCTATTTATAAAGCCAAGTACCCCAGAAGCCTTCTTAATAGCCTTATCAATTTGCTTTGGCAACTCCAAAAGGATTAGGAGAAAGCACCCTCAGGTCACTCTCAACATGATACAATTTAGATATACCCCTCAACTCCATAACAAAAAAATCATTGAGCATTAATGAATAAGTGAAACTGCGGATATAGTAACATATCAAATGATCCACCAATAAATGAACAGGTGCCAATTAATTAATGAATTCATGAAGAAATTGATACCAGAAAATCCATAAATGATTGGATTACTTGAATGTAACAATGCAAAATTGATGTGTTGGTCGAGGAACAGGCAATCACAAATTTACACTACCTTCCTTGATTTTATATCACTCCATTGTCTAGTTATGGTTGGTAACTGACTTCTGTATTTTTTAGCCTCCTTTTCAAAATAATAATGTACATAAAACATTTCCCAACTTATTATTTTTTTAAAATGACAAACACCTTAAAAATTTGATCCAAACAGAAGTAACTTATTTTGGTAAAGCACATAAAAATTGTGATGTTCTGGTAGCTCGAACAGCTGATCAAACATTTCTAAGGTCATATCACGTCAAGATGCTACTTATGACATGACCATACTTTGTTGACCTCAACTTACAGGACAGAAAATTGCCTTGAAACCCCAACAGTTTAATCAATATGCTTAATTGACGATTTGAATAGTGTTCGCAGCACAGGAAAAGACTTTTCAATCTAATTTGTCAATGAATTTCCTTTTACCTGTCATGGTATAACCTTCCATTTTTTCCTTTTTTAACATACTTATGCTGATTCCCCTGAAATGGATCAAGAGGTTTCACCCTCAGTTATTTTCGTGATTAAGTAAAAGTGTTCCATGTTATGACCATACTTTGGTTCGGGAGGTTGATTTGGAAGCAAATCAGGTATCTCCTCTTACAGGATGCCATAATGCATTTGGGGCCAGATAATAAACACAAAAAGAACACAACAATTAAAGAAAAATTGGATAGATCAATTAAACTAAGCGGTAGTTCAAGACAAACTTAATTGGTATATACCTCTCTAAATAGAGATCTAGGCAGCATTTAGGAGGTGGGGGCACCTAACTGAGATGTCAATTGGACAACATCCTAACACAGTCTCAATGAAGCATCATACTTAGCAGCCAGAATCCTAAAAGTCTCCATTATCATCCTTGGATATATCTTGTTTGACGAGCAGGGATATGGTTTGTTTGGCATGGTCCATTACATATTAAACTCAATATCAAAACTTTGTAACTAAAAAGGAATAGTAATCCCAAGGCTAAAGATTTTGAACAAAACTGAGTAAACGAATTACATTCAGTCAAGAGTAGCAGTAGACAATCAAGCTACAAAGTTCTGTGAACATTCCCTTCCTTGTTCCTTTGTTGAAGCAAGAAAAAGGCTAATGTATTTGTTAGCATCATGAACCAAAAGTACTAATGGATTGTATCAGTGATAATGGGAACTGCAGATGCTGGAGAATCCAAGATAACAAAGTGTGGAGCTGGATGAACACAGTAGGCCAAGCAACATCTCAGGAGAACATAGAACATTACAGCACAGTACAGGCCATTCGGCCCTCGATGTTTTGCCGACCTGTCATACCGATCTCAAGCCCATCTAACCTACACTATCCCATGTATGTCCATATGCTTGTCCAATGACAACTTAAATATACCTAAAGTTGGCGAATCTACTACTGTTGCAGGCAAAGCGTTCCATTCCCTTACTACTCTATGACTAAAGAAGCTACCTCTGACATCTGTCCTATATCTTTCACCCCTCAATTTAAAGCTATGCCCCCTCGTGCTCACTGTCACCATCCTAGGAAAAAGGCTCTCCCTATCCACCCTATCTAACCCTCTGATTATTTTATATGTTTCAATTAAGTCACCTCTCAATCTTCTTCTCTCTAATGAAAACAGCCTCAAGTCCCTCAGCCTTTCCGCGTAACACCTTCCCTCCATCCCAGGCAACATCCTAGTAAATCTCCTCTGCACCCTTTCCAAAGCTTCCACATCCTTCTTATAATGCGGTGACCAGAACTGGACACAATACTCCAAATGCAGCCGCATCAGAGTTTTGTACGGCTTCACCATAACCTCTTGGTTCCGGAACTCGATCCCTCTATTAATACAAGTTAAAACACTGTATGCCTTCTTAACAGCCCTGTCAACCTGGGTTGCAACTTTCAAGGATCTGTGTACATGGACACCGAGATCTCTCTGCTCATCTATACTGCTAAGAATCTTACCATTAGCCCAGTACTTCGCCTTCCGGTTACTCCTACCAAAGTGCATCACCTCACACTTGTCTGCATTAAACTCCATTTGCCACCTCTCAGCCCAGCTCTGCAGCTTATCTATGTCTCTCTGCAACCTACAGCATCCTTCGTCACTATCCACAACTCCACGGACCTTAGTGTTGTCTGCAAATTTACTAACCCATCCTTCTACGCCCTCATCCAGGTCATTTATAAAAATGACAAACAGTAGTGGACCCAACACCGACCCTTACAGTACACCACTAGTAACTGGTCTTCAGGATGAACATTTCCTATCAACTACCACCCTCTGCCTTCTTTCAGCAAGCCAATTTCCGATCCAAACTGCTATATCTTCCACAATTCCATTCCTCCGCATTTTGTACAATAGCCTATTGTGGGGAACCTTATCGAACGCCTTGCTGAAATCCATATACACCACATCAACCGGTTTACTCTCATCTACCTGTTTGGTCACCTTCTCAAAGAACTCAATAAGGTTTGTGAGGCACGACCTTCCCTTCACAAAACCGTGCTGACTATCCCTAATGAATTTATTCTTTTCTAGTTGATTATAAATCCTATCCCTTATAACCTTTTCCAACACTTTACCAACAACTGATGTAAGGCTCAGTGGTCTATAATTACCAGGGTTGTCTCTACTCCCCTTCTTGAACAGGGGAACCACATTTGCTATCCTCCAGTCATCTAGCACTATTCCTGTAGACAATGACGAGTTAAAGATCAATGCCAAAGGCTCGGCAATCTCCTCCCTGGCTTCCCAGAGGATCCGAGGATAAATCCCATCCAGCCCAGGGGACTTATCTATCTTCACCTTCTGAAGGATTTCTAATACCTCTTCCTTGTGAACCTCAATCCCACCTAGTCTAATAGCCTGCATCTCAGTATTCTCCTCAACAACATTGTCGTTTTCTAGAGTGAATACTGTTGAAAAATATTCATTTAGTCCTTCCCCTATCTCATCTGACTCCACATACAACTTCCCACTTCCTGCTTTGCCACCTCCTGAAGTCTTCACAATATCCAGCCAATTTGAATCATCCTACATGACTCAATTGGCTTATCAGTACGGAATAGAAGATATTGATGATAATGCCTTGATTTGATTGCTAAAATAAACTGCACCAGAGAAACCTTATCTAAACTATTTGAGCACAACCATTGCACTGTAAGCTCGTCAAAATTTATAAATTTCTGGATATTTCCAAAAAAAGTAACTCAATTTACTCCAGCCAAATGTTACCAATGACAGGTTTTACCTAATCATCAGCAAAGATATATCATTATTGATTCAGAGTGCCATGGCCTAACACCTACTCCTCAATACTTAGCTCAGATTCGGCTGATTCACTCAGCTTCATGTTGCAGTCCTAATCCATGCATCACAAAAGGGTTGAATGCTGCTGGAAAGTTGATCATTACAGCCAGGATAGCAATGCAGCACTCAGGTTCATTAATAATTCTTTGTAAAAGTAGGGTAAAGGAAATTGATCAGAAAATCTTGTGATCAGAGATAATGGGAACTACAGATGATGGAGAATCCAAGATAATAAAGTGTGAAGCTGGATGAACACAGCAGGCCCAGCAGCATCTCAGGAGCACAAAATCTGATGTTTCGGGCCTAGACCCTTCATCAGAGAGGGGGATGGGGACAGGGTTCTGAAATAAATAGGGAGAGAGGGGGAGGTGGACCGAATCCCAAAACCAGCCGAGCTCGACCCCGCCTCCCTAACCTGTTCTTCCTCTCACTTATCCTGTCCTCCCACCTCAAGCTGCACCTCCATTTCCCACCTACTAACCTCATCCCACCTCCTTGACCTGTCTGCTCTCCCTGTACTGACTTATCCCCTCTCCGCCTCCCCACCAATACTCTCCTCTCCACCTAACTTCTCCTCTATCCATCTTTGTTATCTTGATCTGAAAAACTTGCAATCTTACCTAACATGCAGGAAAATATTCATTGTTATCAGAGCTCCATTATTGGCACCCAAGGAAATCATTATAAGTTTATTCTCACTGAAACCTTTTTGATCATCTTCAGCAGCTTCACTAATCATTTTCCCTTGTCATAAGGTCACCAATTCACTGATAAGCCCATAGCGTTAGGATTCATTATTCTTTCTTGGGACCTGTATATCATTAACAATGCAAGCAGTTGTTGCCGATCAGCCAAATAACTTGCAGAACCTATTCAGAGGGCAGTGAAGAGACAACCATACTATTGTGCTTCTCGAATCATATGTCAGCCAAATAGTGAATTCTTTCGCTGAAGGACAGTTGTTTCATTAACATTGCTTAGACTAAGTTTGTGTAGCAGACTGTCAAATTAGTTCTACCCACTGCCGTGTGAATTTTGAGAATGTATTCTAGAGTATTAAATACATTTACTAGTTCAATGACTTTACCACTACACTACCTTTTGAATATGCTTTAAGCAGTATTTTATTTTTCCTGGCTTTTTTTACTTACCTTGTATTCATTGACAAAGCTTTTTTTTATTTACAGCAATTAATTTTGGTATTTCGCCACTGAGACATTTATAAATTATTATTTTTGTTAAACTTGAATGAACAAAACATCAAGCCAACAAAAGATGAATGTGAATGTGCGTGATGCCAGTAATCAGAAATTGCTTTACACCTAATTATTACAGGGCTTTTTTTGCGATGATTGACACAAATGCAGCTATCATAGAACTATGGTTGATTTTAAAAACCAAGGCGTAATTAGCTGGGAGATTCTTCTAATACTAGTTGTTAACCAATGACTTTTCTTTTGTATACAACATTTTAACATACAATTGCTCCCTGTTGCAAAAGTGATGTTGGAAGTAAAGAGTTATTTGAATGAGTGAACCTTAAATATTTAGATTGAAAAGCAAAATAAAAAGTGAACTTTGTGTAAGTTAATTAAAAATGTGGATAAAGTAAATAGAGAAGAGCACAAGAAAGAATTGTGGATGGAAATGAGGGCAAAAACAAAGCTAACTATTTAGATTTACTATTTTGGGATCAATAATCCAGATAGTTTTCTAATTTTATTGGTGTATTATTAACAATCATTTTAATACAGTAATACAAGAATCAAAATAAATAAAAGGATTTGGTCCACAGGATAGTTTGTTCTCAAACTTGCTACTAATAAACAGCTAATATCATATATGGGGATCGGTTATCTTTGTCGACTGGACAGCTGTTTTGCAATGCAGAGTGATATCAACAGCATGTGTTGAATTCTTGCATTGCCTGAGGTTACTATGAATGTTTTGCCTTATCAGCCTTGCTACTTGCACAAAGTGTGGTGGCCCTCAGGTTAAACTCACCACTGGCTGTCTCTCTCTGATTAATGTGCAGGTCGATGGTCCTCTGGGAGTATAGTGACTTTACCCGGTATCATATGGCAAATGATTGAAATCATGCAGCAGTACCATAGTTTGTGAGCGGTGAACTTGTGTGAAAACAAAGCAAGCAATAAAATTTATGTGAATGTAAAAAGAATATGAAAGGAATAGACAAGAACATAAACAATAGACATAATGTAAAGCCTAAGGGAACATTTTCCAACTAGAAATACTCATAAACACACAGCCTAATTAAGAAGTAACAGAGGTATTACACATTTCCCTTCAAGGAAAACACCTCTTGCCTTTATGTTATTTTGTTCACAATTCACTGTATTCTGTTTGGAAATTGGATTTTAACTTAGCCAAAGGTGGCAATAGCATTTTCAACTTGTTACAACTACTTTATTGGATAATCATCCAGCAGATATCAATGTATCAGAGTTTCAATGCCAACAAATAGTGAAAAAGATGTCATATTGTACCTAACAGGACACTTTTCCTTGGCAATTACAGCTTTAAAATTCAAGCTTGGTACAAGCTATACTTGACTTCTTTACTTTTCATTGCTGTCTATTGAACTTTGCCATCTTAATGGTTCCAAAACTAAGGCAACATCCTTCATAGATAACAAGGTGTAGAGCTGGATGAATGCAGCAGGCCAAGCAGCATCACAGGAGCAGAAAGGCTGCCTTTTCAGGCTTAGACCCTTCATCAGAAATGGAGGAGGGGAAGGGGGTTCTGAAATAAACAGGGAGAGAGAAGGATGTGGATAGAAGATGTACAGAGGAGAAGATAGGCGGAGAGGAGATAGACAAGTCAGAGAGGCGGGGATGGAGCCAGTAAAGTTGAATGTAGCTGGGGAGGTAGGGAGGAGATAGGTCAGCCCAGGGAGGACGGACAAGTCAAGGGGGCGGGATGAGGTTAGTAGGTAGGAAATGGGGGTGTGGCTTGAGGTGGGAGAAAGGGATAGGTGAGCGTAGGAACAGATCAGGGAGGCGGGGACGAGCTGGGCTGGTTTTGGGATGCAGTAGCGGGAGGGGAGACCTTCCTAAAGTCCACCTGACTGCTCTGGTCCACCCATTGTCTCCACCTGCTCCTGTCCCACCGAACGTATCTCCACCTATCTCGGCTCCATTTTCTCCCCCTTGGTCCATGAACTCCCTACCTACATCTGTGACACCACCTACGCCCTCCACCTCTGCCAGAACCTCCAATTCCCTGGTCCCCAACCCCTCATTTTTATGATGGATGTCCAGTCCCTATACACCTGCATTCCCTATGCAGATGGCCTAAAGGACCTCCACTTCTTCGTGTCCCACAAACCCGACCAGTCCCTCTCCACTGACACCCTCATCCACTAAGCCAAACTTGTCCTCAGGCTCAACAATTTCTCTTTCAATTCCTCCTACATCCTACAGAAAAGGATGTGGCCATGAGTACCCGCATGGTTCCAAGCTATTCCTGCCTCTTTGTGGAACAATCCCTCTTCCAACCTACACTGGCCCTAAAACCACCTCTTCCTCCATTATATTTATGACTGTATCGGCACCGCCTCGTGCTCCGACAAGGAGCTCGCACAGTTCATCCACTTCACCAACACCTTCCATCCCGACCTTCAGTTCACATGGGCCATCTCTAACATCTCTCTCACCTCCCTGGGCCTCTCTGTCTCCATCTCGAGCAACCACCTAGAAACCGATATCCATTTCAAGCACACTGACTCCCACAGCTACCTAAAATACACCTCCTCCCATCCACCTTCCTGAAAAAATGCCATCCCCTATTCCCAATTCCTTTACCTCCGCCGCATCTGCTCCCAGAATGAAGCATTCCACTCCCGTACATCTCAGATGTCTTCGTTTTTCAAGGACCGCATCTTGCCCCCCACAGTGGTCGAGAATGCCCTCGACCGTGTCTCCCGTATTTCCCACAAATCATCCCTCACACCCCGTACCCACAATAACAACAAAAACAGAATCCCCCTCATCCTCACATACCACTCCACCAACCTCCGGATCCAACGCATCATCCTCCGACACTTGCGCCATCTGCAATCTGGCCCCACCACCAAAGATATTTTTCCCTCCCCACCCTTGTCTGCTTTCTGGAGAGACCACTGTCTCCGTGACTCCCTTGTCTGCTGCACACTCTCCTCCAGCCCCACCACACCTGGCACTTTTCCCTGCAAACGCAGGAAGAGCTACACCTGCCCCCACATTTCCTCCTTCACCCCCATCCCCGGCCCTAAGTAGACGTTCCACATCAAGCAGATGCTCACCTGCCAATGTGGTATACTGCATCTGCTGTTCCCATTGTGGCCTCCTATACATCGGGGAAAGCAAGTCGAGGCCTGGGGACCGCTTTGCAGAACACCTACGCTTGGTTCGCAGAAAACAACTGCACCTCCCAGTCGCGAACCATTTCTACTTCCCCTCCCATTCCTCAGACAACATGCCCATCCTGGGCCGCCTGCAGTGCCACAACGATGCCACCCGAAGGTTGCAGGAACAGCAATTCCTATTCTGCTTGGGAACCCTGCAGCCCAATGGTATCAATGTGGATTTCACAAGCTTCAAATTCTCCCCTCCCCTTACTGCATCCTAAAACAGCCCCCGCCTCCCTAACTTGTTCTTCCTCTCACCTATGCCCTCCTCCCACCTCAAGCCACACCCCTATGTCCTACCTACTAACCTCATCCCGCCCCCTTGGCCTGTGCATCCTCAGTGGACTGCCCCATCTCTTCCCTACTTCCCCACCTACACTCACCTTTACCCGTCCCTTTGACTTGTCTGTCTCCTCTCCACCTATCTTCTCCTCTATCCATCCTCTCTCCGCCTCGCCCCTCTCCCTATTTATTTCAGAACCCACTTCCCCTCCCTCATTTCAGATGATGGGGTCTAAGATCGAAACATCAGCCTTCCTGCTCCTCTGATGCTGCTTGCCCTGCTGTGTTCGTCCAGCTCTACACCTTGTTATCTCAGATTCTCCAGCATCGGCAGTTCCTATTATCTCTCTCCAACATCCTTCATTTTGGTTTCCCAATAAAGAGCAACTGATGACTCAATGACTGAAGATAGATAGCGTCAAGAAGCCATCACATGTAAACGGAAATGCTCAGCCAGTCTGGTGGCATCTGTGAAGGGGAAATAGAGTCAAAACTTTAGGTTGAAGACCATTCCTAAGATCACATTGCATTATTCACTAACTCGACACATCTCATTTTCACTGTTTGACACAAGTTTCAGATGTAACCGCTGTTTGTCCAAAGTATGGTTGTTATGAGTTGAAACCTCTGTTAACATGTCTAACAATATTGAAATTTAATCGTTTTAATTTTTCAGCGGAAAGGTGATTGATCTGAAACATTATTTCTGCTTCATCCTCCACAGATGCTATTGGACCTATCGTTTATTTCCAGTATTTACAATTTCAATTTGGATTTGTAGCATCTACAGCATTTTGCTGTTCCAGAAATTACTATTTTGACCATGTGAAACCAATGTGTAGATCCATGTTAGACAAAAATATTGCAATGAAATGCAATGACCTCAGGAGGGTAGAATCATAAGCAGGATTTAAGAATAGCCTGAGCTGGCAGCATATGCGGAGAGAAAGCAGAGTTAATATTTCGGGTCCAGAACTATTCTGAAGGGTCACTGGACTTGAAGTATTAACTCTCTCTCTTCTCCACAGGGCTGCCAGATCAGCTGGGTTTCTCCAGCAATTTCTGTTCATGTTTCAGTTCTTTATCTTATTTAAGGATAGCATGCTTTGCAATTCTATGGCAAGTAGGTACAAGATGATATCTTTCTCTCCCTATCTCATTTTCTCTCCATCTTTGGTCCGCCTCCCCCTCTCTCCCTATTTATTCCAGTTCCCTCTCCCCATCCCCTTCTCTGATGAAGGGCCTAGGCCTGAAACGTCAGCTTTTGTGCTCCTGAGATGCTGCTTGGCCTGCTGTGTTCGTCCAGCTCCACACTTTGTTATACAAGATGATATCTTTCTTTCTTCACGTAATGTTTGGAATTGTTGCCCAATTATGAGTCCAGTAACAGAAGTGAACGATTTCAGTATGACCATTACATTTTCTACAAAGCAGAAAGTAATTAACTCAAACACTGCTAATTTCCAAACAGTTGATGAAACATATAACCTTTCTTTATCTTTGAGAGTTGAATGAAGAAAGCACAAATTTGTTCTGCCTCATGATTATATGGGTTCATTGCACATTTCTACACAGTAAATGTGCCCAAATGTTATTATTGCACTTACAAAAACTATCTGCACAGACATTAATGAGACAGACATGACCTGCATTAAATTATGCCCCTAATACTGTAAAGCATACAGGAAATAACTTTTTGTCAAATATTCACAGGCCCTACAAATGTCAGTCGACATTTAATTGTACAAAGTCAAATAACTTGGAAATATCTATAAGAAATTTTATTGCACTTAACACATTCATATCAACCTTCCTGTCCACAATTAACTGACCTAAAATAAATGGGTTAATATCCCTGAAGAATTAGCAGTCATAAGAATTTGGAATGAACATGTTAACTGTTTGAACAATTACAGTGTTCATTATAATTTCTGGAATGATGCTTGCTTCTTGTCTTTCTTCTTCAGTGCACAAGAAGATACTAACAATAAAAAGTGGCTTTGAAGACTTTAGCAAAAACGTATTTAGAAATGATTTTGGTTGAGGGTTACCTGTAGAACAATAAATAATTTGGCTTTTATACAAGCAGATACATGAAAGATGGACAAAATGATGTCATAGAGTCATGCAGCACAGAAGCACACCCTAGTCTACGCCTACCATGTTCCCAAAATAAACTCGGCCCACCTACCACCACTTGGCCCTTAACCCTCCACAAACCTGTCTTATTCATGTATTTATACAAATGTCTTTTAAACATTGTACCCGTACCTGTATCCAACACTTTCTTCTGGCAGTTCATTCCACACATAAACTACTGTCAGTGTAAAACAAAAAAGTTGCCTCTTTTAAATCTTTCTCCTTCCACCTTAAAAATATGCTCCCTAGTTTTGAACACCCCCACCCTCGGGAAAAAAAACCTTGTCATTCACTTTATCTTTACCCCTCATGATTTTATAAATTGCAGTAAGGAACTGAACGAGGTATGCACTATCATTGTGATTTCAAAGTTGAGACATGTTACATTCCTGAAACATAATTCAGTTTTATTATTCCATATTATGTGTAACAGAAAGCTTGTTTATTTATTTTGCTAGCAGCAAGACTCCTAGCTACCCAGAATAGGCAACAGATTTTTGAAGTGGAGCCGCGTGATTTGAATTGTACTATTGTCCCACACAGTTAGAAATTAAAGGGTTGCGTGTTGCTGTATCGCATTTTCAATAGGCAGTGTAGCCGAGAAAGACACTTGATGATTTCATTAGCTATGTGGGAATTACGTTTAACACTGGGGGCTAAATTTCATGTGCTGCCCATACGTGCTGATGGGTGGACTTGAAGTGAGATGCCCATGCTGGTGGAGCAATTCTTGCCACCAGTCTGCCAACCTGTAGCCCACAATTTTACAGATAGTCGGGAGGGCATGCTCCCTCTATTGAGGCTGTTTGGTAGGCAATTAATCTATTTTGGGGCCTCACCTGCCCCTGCTCTGATCTAATGGGCTCAGTGTGCAGCCTGGCAGAATTAACCATTGGGCTACTAGTTAATTCAAGATTGAGATGCCTCCAGCTCGACCTACTCCCCATGTCCACCTCCATCCCACTCCCTAGCTCTGTCTGTAATAATCTTGTGTTATCTGGATGTGTCACAAATTAATTGTATGGATTCTATTTACTTGAAGATTATTTGGGGTGATTATTTACAGATAAACTAATATCTGCAGCACAGCACAATCGCCAGACAAAGCTTGTGCCCAGAGTGTGACAGTTAGAAAATGTTGGCTTATGTTCATGTGAAAACATCCAGGCACTTGGCTTATTTGCATGTTTCTTTCGTTAATGGACGTCACTCCAAAGGTGACAACAAAACCTTATCCAACATGGACCCCTCACTGTTGCATATCAGCTTGGCTATGCAGGAAGAATTAATTGTGTTACTTTTAAGTAAAGTCAGAAAAATAGAGTAATCCCTGGCATAGCATGTTAGAAATCCTATTGATGGGGAGGTAGGGAGGGGATAGGTCAGTGCAGGGCAGATGGACAGCTCAAGGGGGTGGGATGAGGTTAGGAGGTAGGGAATGGAGGTGTGGCTTGAGTCCCTCTTCCGCACCTACACTGGCCCTAAACCCCACCTCTTCCTCCGTTACATTGATGACTGGATTGGCGCCACCTCATGTTCCCAAGAGGAGCTCAAACAGTTCATCCACTTCACCAAAACCTTCCACCACAACCTCAAGTTCACCAGACCATCTCCAACACATCCCTCCCCTTCCTGGACCTCTCTGTCTCCATCTAAGTAACCACCTAGCAACCGATATCCATTTCAAGCTCACCGATTTCCATAACTATCTGGAATACACCTCCTCCCACCCACCTTCCTGCAAAAATTCCATCCCCTATTCCCAATTCCTTCGCCTCCGCCGCATCAGCTCCCAGGATGAGGCATTCCACTCCCGTACGTCCCAGATATCCTCGTTTTTCAAGGACCGTAATTCCCCCCCGCAGCCCCCGCAGTGGTTGAGATCACCCTCGACCATGTCTCTCGCAATTCCCGTAACTCATCCCTCACACCCCACCCCCGCAATAACCAACAAAAGAGAATCTCCCTCGTCCTCACGTACCATGCCACCAACCTCCGGATACGACGCATCATCTTCCGACACTTCCGCCATCTGCAATCCGACTCCACCGCCAAAGACATTTTTCCATCCCCACCCTTGTCTGCTTTCCGGAAAGACCACTCTCTCTGTGACTTCCTTGTCCGCTCCACACTCCCCTCCCACCCCACCACACCTGGCACTTTCCCCTGCAACCACAGGAAGTGCTACACTTGCCCCCACCCTTCCTCCCTCACCCCCATCCCAGGCCCCAAGATGACTTTCCACATCAGACAGATAAGTCACCTGCACATCTGCCAATGTGGTATATTGCATCCGCTGTACCCGGTGTGGCTTCCTCTATATTGGGGAAACCAGCGGAGGCTTGGGGACCGCTTTGCAGAACACCTACACTTAGTCCGCAATAAACAACTGCACCTCCCAGTCGCAAACCATTTTAACTCCCCCTCCCATTCCTTAGACAACATGTCCATCCTGGGCCTCATGCAGCGCCACAACGATGCCACCCGAAGGTTGCAGGAACAGCAACTCATATTCAGCTTGGGAAACCTGCAGCCCAATGGTATTGTGGATTTCACAAGCTTCAAAATCTCCCCTCCCCCCCCACTGCATCCCAAAACCAGCCCAGCTCATCCCCGCCTGCCTAACCTGTTCTTTCTCTCACCTATCCCCTCCTTCCACCTCAAGCTGCACCTCCATTCCCTACCTCCTAACCTCACCCCGCCCCTTGACCTGTCCATCCTCCCTGGACTGACCTATCTGCTCCCTACCTCTCCACCTAGACTCACCTCTACGGGCTCCATCCCCACCCCTTTAACTTGTCTGTCCCCTCTCCACCTATCTTCTCCTCTATCCACCTTCAATCCGCCTCCCCTTCTCTCCCTATTTATTTCAGAGTCCTCTCCTCATCCCCCTTTTCTGATGAAAGGCCTGAAATGTCAGCTTTTGTGCTGCTAAGATGCTGCTTGGCCTGCTGTGTTCATCCAGCTCCACACTTTGGTATCTTGGTGGATAATGTGCTTGCTCCTCTGATTCTCCAGTCTGTTCTGGAGTTGGGCAATATCACAATAAGATGAATGGAATGTAAGGCAGCTGACTGCTTTGAAATCAGGAGAAATAATCCCACAGTAGTCACCCAGAGGTTTGTGTTATGCACCTCGTATTCTTTACAAAGCAAGAGTCAATAAATTTTAAATTTAATTAATTGCTGGAAGGAGGGTGAGACATTTTGTTGCAACAGTTGGTAATGTAAATACTGTTATGAATAATAATTCTATTAGCTGAAACCTATGTACCAAAATAGAAACAAGCTTCATCTATTTTCTCTCAAACAAGGTACAAATGCAAAATGGAAATACCTCAAAAGAAAAAAAAATACACCTTGCAAGAAAGAGAAAATATAGCTGCTCAGGTGTAAAATAAAACAGTACATATCAATCTGAAAAACATTCATGTAATCAATGTGATTATAGGGAGAGGACAGTACTGAATTAGTCAAAATGAATTTCACCAACCACACACTGAAACATCAGATTTTATTCAGGTAAAAACACTTCCCCAAATTACTGTTTAACATGTCACAATAGGCCATTTTGAGGATATTCACAAGCAGTCATTCAGATTTAGGACATTCTATTCTATTCACATAAGAGCCAAGGGAAGGATATTCACAACCGTATTACTATCCTTCCCTTGACTTTTAAGTGAATAGAATAGCATGTCCTGAATCTGAACAACAGTCAGTGAATATCCTCAAAATGGTGTTTCTGGTGCTTCGAAATGTTTGCCATAAATTGAAGCATCCATCTTTTATGTGATTGTTTCTGAACACTGTCCAAACCAAAGAGTACTATTGCATTATTTTTCAAAGTTATTTCATATAAAATGTATCTCAAGGTGTAGGAAACTTGTGAGTTAACAAAAATAAGTAATTTTCTAAAATTTTAGTCATGCTGTTGAATCTGTTGGCATGTGACATGATTAAAAGTATGTTAATCTACAAACCCTAGTGTGAATGGACTAGACTTAAAAAGACCAGTTACGGCCAACAATCAAATTTGCTCATGCTTGAATTTCAGTTATCATTGTAATACTGAAATGTGGCAATTTGGCAATGGGGAGAGTTGGCAGGAATGGAGGAAGAGATATTACAGAGAGTAATGCAAAAGTCTTAATTGACTATCCATCAGGAAGGGTTCATTCTGCTGGCTATGTAGGAGAACAAGGAGGACAGTGACACACAAAGTTTACCAAGGCTATAGAATGAGGACAAACTTGATGTGATACAATTTGCAAGTAACATTACCTCAGCTTCAGTGAAAGCTGTTCTCTGAGAATCTAATGTATTGTTAGAGATTCAGCGATGAAGACACAACAATAATGGGAAGAGAAAGCCCAACAGGTCTATCAGGGCTGATCTACAGTCATTGTACATGGAGTACCATGACTGGATACTTCCAACTTCTCACCTGAGGGTAAGTAATACAGAAGAATGACTGAAAAACAGAGAAAAAAAGGAGGCACCACCATCTCCAAAACAAAGGAGGCACGCAGCTAAAAAGAGAGGAGAAATTTATTCCTGACCAGCTCAGGTGATTGACCGGAGGCTAGGATAGAATGCTGGTTTTGATTTATATTGACTGGTAAATAACTTACCTTTTATGATGCAAATTCTCTAACAGACAAGAACTGTGCCCATATGAAAAGGGAATAAATGCTTACATCAAAATTGGCAACAAAAACAGAAGTTTCTGGAAAAACTTTGCAGGTCTGGCAGTATCTGTGAAGTGAAATCAGAGTTAACGTTTGTGATCTTGAGACCCTTCCTCAGAACCACACCTGAAACTTTAACTCTGATTTCTCTTTTCCAGCAACTTCTGTTTTTGATTCTGATTTACAGCATCTGCAGTTCTTTCAGATTTTACCCAAATTGGAAACATCTTTCCTACTCTGTGATCTATCTATTAGTTAGCCTATCTTTATATTTATGTAACTTAAATGTATGCACTAACTCTTCCCATGTTTGACAAACAGATAATCTTCTACAGGGGCATGATCTAGAACATTTTATTGTTTCATATATTTCTAGCAAGTAATAAATGGTGCTAGTCTAGAGAACTACTCTAGCAGCTAAGGAACAATACCAGTGCTGAAGAGCCAGCAGTTGTAAAAGTTCCCATGTATTTGGGTCAGCCCGACAATAGATTTTGTAAGTTTGCATCAGAGTGAATGCAACCTTGTTCTCAGATGCATTCTATATATGGCACTGACTAAAATAAATTCACATTTTAAATGCACAATGGGAAAGAGACACAGACAATTTTCTTTTAGCCAATGTATGAAACGTCATCAACTTCACCCAAATTACTATTCAAGCACATTCCATGGTGCTCAATGAACAGAAAACAAAACCATTGAACAAACTTCCAAATGGTGTGTAGTGAATGCTGAAGAGTTCTGCACATCAGGAAACAATTTGCTTGGAGTTCATTTAAGGAATCATACAGTCTTGGCCTGTGGTAGAGCCAATGAAGCAGGTAACAGCCAAAAATTAATATCTCCCAAATTTTCCTGAGCTATAGGTTGTCCAAATCTGAGTTTTCACCTCTCCAATCTATCATCTCTGCCCCATTTTTCCAATGATTCCAGATGAACAAATAGGCAACATCCACTAAATGTAAAGGCAAGCAAGAAATGCTGTCCAGCCAGCAATTCCCAGGTCCCATGAGCAAATAAAAATAATTGCTGAAACCCATCAGCCCTTCACTAAACCACGAGACGATGATGAAATATCAACAAGCTGTTGAATCATTATTGAACGTGCATTAATATTTCAATTTTTTGAAAATGATTTGGCTCAAATTGATTGTACCTTGTAACATGGCCAGAAAATGTTCAGCATACGAGTGAAGTTTTTATGTATTATATACCGTAGCATTTGCTGAACAAATTTGCAGTCTGCAGAAAGGCATGCGTATGATTGTGTATTCATGCAAAAATCTTAATGACCTTGTGTCTGAATTCTGAATGTGGAATCTAAATAGATCAAGTTCTGCAGCAAAAGACAAATTTGTAAAATCAACTCTCACTGTTATGGAAGTAAGCTTAGATATGTTTTTTTTTCCTTGAATGGCAGCACAAAAAAAAGGTGAGGCTATCAGAAACTAAGAAGCCAAAACAGTAGGCCTTCCCAAAATATGGATCACCAGAGGGGGTGTCAACCAAAGGTTTGGGTCATGATACAGCAATTGGCCTTGTGGGGCTCGGAACAATGATAACCACTGCAAGGCTGCTTTAAATCCCACAGTTATACTTTAATAGTGAATGTGGTCTGACTGCCCAATCTTGTAGGCCAGAATTTCATCTCAAAAGCCTAAGAAGAAAAAAGATGTTTTTTACTCAAAAACCCTGCCCATTAGACTCATTCCTTCCATTGCCTTTTCCTCCATCTGCCTCAACACTCTCATAGAGTCTCAGCATCTTTTGCACATCAAAGTGTGGACACAATGGGAACAGGTTTAGGAAGCAAGATAATACAGGTTGAGGAATTACGCTAGGCATTCCACCTGAGGTGAAAAGATTGTTAAGTGTGAATCTTTGCCGTTTTGATGATGTTTGTTGTGGCGATTAAATATAGTCAGAGCTGACATAGATGAATGGAATCAAGAATGCCACTGATCAAAACTTATGAACTTACTTAAAACCTTGTGATCTGATGCTGGTGAGTGACTCCAGTTTATCTTTTGAGAAGGTTTATTTATTCTCTATTTATTACAGCTGGCTTTTGAAAGGGAGAATATTTTAAAGTTATAAGCACAAAGACAGTACAGACTGTAAATATAGTGAAAAGACACTAATTTTCACAGATATATTTCTGTGTTATAAGGTCTAGTTTCCAGCTTCTGTTTCACTAAGGCATACAGTGAATATCCAGCTTCCAAATCACAATGGAAAGCTCATGAAAGGCAAAACAAAAGTAACATTTATAGCTGGCATATCTGTTAGGTTTTTTTTGCTCTGTCCTGCACAACCTTCACAATATTGGCTCCAAAAATAAATCCAGACAACGTATTAGAGAAAGCTTACATTTCTGGTCATTGTAAGCAGTAATTCAATCTCAATTTACAATCAATTCCAGTTTCATTCTTGTAACTTATGTCATCCGCAGAATTGCTTGACTAAATTAGTTCTTCAAAACTCACCATTAGTCACCATTTTCTATGCATTATCTGTCATGTACTTAGTTGACTTGGATCTTCGTATGAATATTAATACCCAATGATGGTTTCTTTCTTGATGAAATTATGCTAATTAACATATTTGTTTAAAAAGAACTGTGTTTGACAAATTAACTTTCCATAAAATAATATAATGTAGTATATGACATTTAAAATTCACCATGAGGATATTTTCAGGTAGTTTGTTAAAGCTAATGATGCGATTTTCTCAAACTTGTAGAAAGCTACTTGTCAAAACTTGTCAATAAACTTAAAAATGTGTGAATACAACATCACTGTCAGTTTGGAAGGTACAAAGGACAATATGAATGTATAGGATTATCAAGCCTGTAATAAGAATAATATTCAAATAAAACTGTGTAGTTAACATTGTCATTATTTAAATGTGACATTCCTAATTTTCTGTGCTCTTCCAAATCCATTGAGAATATATAATTTTATCATGAGCTTCTATTGCTCAAATTTCAATTTGTGTTCTGGACAAAAACTATGTGGTATGCAGCCAATCATGATTTTCTTGTGAATATTTACAACAGTTTGGTCCACATGTTATCTGCACTTTACACATCAATTTTCAATCCAGTTTCGAAAGCTTCATTATCAATGATCAACTAACCTTAAGAACAGTACTGAACAACATTTAGATGTGAAAGTTTATTTCCTCAACCACATATTAAATGTCTTTGACATTCTTAAGACACAGTAATACAATGTTGTGGAGAAAAGAGGTGTTTTCTTGCCTAATAAATCCAGAATTTGAGGCAGACTGGAGTGCAGTGAAAAAAATCTAACATTGCACCATTGGATTTCGCCCACTCATGTACATATTTTTAATTAAGCTAAATAAATTCTTCACCATAGATCATTAAACGTCTGCACAATGTCATACAAAAAAAAATTATTTTGAACGGTTTCATTTATAGTGAAGCAACATCATCATCATGTGAGGCTGTTCATACTAATATGACTACAAGCTAGGATATTGTTGATTGACTGTAGAATATTTGTTTTAGATCAGCAGGACTTTGGGGTTGGTTAGTGGTAGGCTGCAGTCTGATGGCCACAGCACGGGTTCAATTCCCATATTGTCTGAACTTACCATAAACATCCTGCCTTCTCAACCTCACCCCTTGCCTGAGGTGTAGTGTCCCTCAGGTTAAACTTATCATAAGTCAACTCTCTCTAAAGAGCAGACCTATGGTCTTCTGGATCTGTCATAGCTTTACTCTTACCTTTTATCTGCTTTGCTTGAGAACTATCTGTTATTGCTGTCACTTAAAAATGCCTTAACAGAGGATGTCCTCAACAAACACAAAGGCTTTGTTACTTTAAAGTCTAACATTGGGTCCTATCATTTTCAATGGGACAGTACCATTCCTCATCAGATCTTGAGGCTGCAATGCAGTTTAACCTACAGAAGTCCATCATGCAATCCGTTCAGCTAAATTTGGAGAGACATTCAACGCACAACTGAATCCATGTATAGTTCCTACCTCACATGTGTTTCCTTCACCCGCTCCTGAATTCCCAAATCTGAGCTGATGTTATTTTCCTCTTTTGATAATTTAGTACATAAAGGGGCAGATTGCTTCTTAAAATATGCATCAGTACTACTATAAATTTCATATTACTAGCTGAGGCCACTGAACCAGAAACGCGTGTGTGCTGTGATAGAACAATGCCTAAGACATTTTCACCTATCTTTTCTGTTTACAGATGTTGATTTATTGTGCATTTCTATTATTTAAAAACTGGCATGTAACTCATTGTCTCGGCTTTAATTTGTGGACTGCTATCTTCATTGCTAAAATTCAACAGTTTGACACCAAAATGTATTCCGTACTTAGTTCAAATGAATCTCATTTGGCTGATCCAACAGTCTTAAAGCATAGCCTCGGAATCTAGAATTCATGGAAATAACAAGAATGTTCTTGGAGGATAGATGACCTTTGTTCAAATGCCATGATAATTTATAAAACTGGAGGGTGAAGGTTTGCTTGCAAGCTCCAGCCCTTATGGGGGAAATGGTGCTAACCTGCATCAGAACCACCTCTGCTGAGGGTGTGGTCAGAGTTCAGATAAAATCATTGAAGATGAAAGTATCCTCATTCCTAACATTTCTTCTCAAATCTCACTTCCTTCTCATCCCATTAACTCTACTTAATTACATAAATTAGATGATGTGAGCATGCATCTATAATTTTTCTCCGTTTCTCACACCACATTCTCATCCTGTGATTGTTTTATTTTGGATATCCAAAAATTGCTACCTGCCCAGGTCGTGAAGGAAAACTCAAGAAGATTGTTCTGAAGAAAACGTATTTGTCACTTTTTCTCACTCTCACAGACACCAGTTTGATTGCTGTCACTACATGTAATTTGGAAGAGATTGGGCATACGTGTGCTGCAGCAAAAGCAAGGACAAGGATAATACATGCACCAGAGGTCCACATTGCATTTGAGGTCTGCTGCAAAGGATTCAGATGAAGAAGAAACTTTCATCGGTAAGAAATGAAATGTTGCAAGTATCTTAAGCATCTGTTGTTATATGATGAGATATATGAAAGCCATGATGATATAACTGACTTTGATATCCGTATGAGTGAAGACATATGTCCAGACTGAGCATGTAGAGAGAGAGAGGTCTTAGATATTACACTAGAGAACTGCACTTGATAACCTAATATGTACAGATGCGAATCAAGGAGTCTGTCAGCATGCAGGGAAGTGAAGAATCTTATGTGGAGATAAAGAAAAAGCAGCCTCAGGTCTAGTGTAAGTACAGACAGCCATCGTCTGAGATACTTCAGGCTATGGTATCTCAATTTGCAAGAAGCAATATTGGCTTAAAATAAAACACCTGACCGGAAAATTTGAATTGTAGAGATGGTCTCTCCGTGGTCACTTTTGTAGCCAGTTACAACACAATCCTGGAGGTGGATTTGAACATTCAGAAGTTGATTGATCTTAGTGAGATATCCTTAGTGAAGTGCAAGAATCTCTCACATTTTTCTCACTGAGTTTCAGGAAGAATTGTTCCTTGAACATTCTGGGAAAATATGGCCTCCTGCTGCGCACCCTTTTCTAACTCTTCATCTTCCCTCATGCAGCAACACATTCTGCTCTGCATCAACCAATTCCCAGCTACTCTGTAGTATAGGAGCACTGCCTACCACTACACACAAGTGTGGGAGCAACTAGCTTTTGCATAACCCCCAAAATCAGCAATAATAAAACTTATAATTTCCTATGGATTTTTGAAGCTTCAAGCATCTGTGGAAAACACCAAACATGTAGTATTTATTGTAGCACATCCAGGAACAACGAAATCAATCAGGGAGCAACTCATAAGTTATTGATGTGTAAAGTAAGTAAACAACTGCATGAAAAAAATTAAGCTGTTGGTTAACTTAATTAAGAGTTAATGGAAATAAACTGTAAATAGCATTTGAATAAGTACTAAGAAACCAGTCAGAAACTTTTAGGGTCCTTGGAGGCACTACTTTTGAGAAATTTCCAAACAACAGTAAGGCAAATGAACAGTGAATCATAAAAATTCATAGAAGCTTCAATGCAAGCAAAATGATAATTTTTTTTCTCGGGTGGATATAGAATCAACAATGGGAATCTCTTTCTTTCTGCTGTAGAGACAAACTATAAACCTCAACAGACAATGTGCATATCTACACAAATAGGGAGACAGATCAGCCATCTGAGGACACAAATGTGTCCAGATTATCACTAACTCCCATTTGAAAAATTTGAACAAAGACATTCTAAAGTAATTATAGCGGATTGTGAATATAGTTTGCTTTAAATCTTATTTGATTGACTATGCAGTTGTTTTTGAATGTATTTAAATCTTGTGCAAAAGTTCAAAATAGAATAGCCATGTTATAACTATTTTTGATATTCAATGAAGCAGTATTTTAATGCAGCTTGGTATTAATTCATTCAATAAACATCCATCAGCAATTATGCCCTTAACTGGACAATTAGATTACAATATCCTTGAATTCGTAAGTTATAATTCTATGTGCTGATATTGGTAAATGTAAAAAAAAACTTCCCACTGTAATATAGCTGTAGATATGGCTTAGTCTGAGATGATCTTGCTGATTCAAAACTCGTTTGTTGGGCGAGCGTAATAGAGGTAAGAGCTATATTTCATTTAGTACCTAACCTGTAGCTGGTAAAGCTAAGTTCCTACTGAAATATTTCCTAGTTAAAGATTTAAGCTGACAACCAATTTGACAGAGTAGGTCTACCTAGCTACAGGTTAAAGATAGTAGAACTGTGAACACATGACCCCTTTAAATTTCGCTTGCAGTGGGTTCTTGCTTCTACTTAACATTGTGGTCAGCCATGCAAACTTCAAACTGATAGATGTTATGATCTGACTGCTCCACATACTTCTGGCAGGCATTCATTTTGTGTGTGTTAATGTTTCCAAGGCTGCACCTTTTCCAAAGCCTTTTTGCATTCCCATCAGGACCCAGTGTCTGAAAGAGCAACTAAACAAAAGCAGGAATTTTCATTCTAAACCTTTCAGCATGTCCAACCATCAAGAACTTCAGGCTGTGACTTTTAAAGAGCTGATGGATGCTGCCTTCAGGCTATATCAAGCAGAGAATATGTCTTATCCAGTGTCTGAAAACTCCTGACATCCTGCATTTGGCCAAGACGTAACTGACAGTCAAACTGATAGAGGCAGTAAAAGCAGGAATAGCAATGAGGAAGGATTCAGGATCAAGGGTTGCAATCATATATCAACATGGGCTTTGGTTCATTCAGTTAAACAAAGTACATAGAGCATGGAACTCATTTAAATGAGGCTCCAGGAGATAAAAATCATCAGTGAATTCAAAATTAAAATCAGACAACAGCTCAATATTAAATGGGGGGAAAATAATTGGAATCTTTTCTGTCACAGATTGACTAAGATGAAGATGCACAGCAATGCCCTCATCCCATGAATGAACAAAAAAAAAGTCTAATCAACAATGATATTCTTCTGAAGACACGGCAAAAAATGTATGATCTACAATGTAAGCAGGGACATAGCACATGCTGGGGCACTTCAAATATATCTGATGTACAATCATGCCACACCAAATCATTAGGAATCACACAGAAGCTGTAAAAACAAAAAGGACTATTTAATTGGTACATATTTCTAATAAATTTGGAAACAGTGTGTCAGAAAGATCATCATCAGGGTAATAGCCTAGCTATCAAATTGTAAGTCCTGTATGGAACTATACAGCAAAGTTAACGTTTGAACGTTCCTCAAAGTTTAATTCTCTTCGATTTTAGAATATAGATGTAACCTGATACAGAATGAGTCAGCCACTAATTAAGAGATTACAAACAATTCAGAACTAAGTTTAAAAAAAGGGAGCATATCTCAAACTTTATCTGCATAAACAGCAATAGATTAAACAATGAAGAAAATGATTTGGGAACCTGCACAGTGATTCGTGCATAAAGGGAAGACTAATTTGTCATTGTTGCTGCTGATCAAGGAAGTAAGACAAGACAATTGCCCACCTAAGAACACTTGCAAGACTGCCCTATTTTGAGACTTCGTTGGGCAGAAGACCTCGGCAATGCTTAAGCATTGACATTATATTGGTAGATGGTCCAACATTGAATGTCTCGAAATCCATACAACTTCAGCCTGCCTGAATATTAAAAATACATAAAGAGGTTTTACTGTCAGGAGCACCATACCAAGTTGCCAATTGCTACTTACCCACTGTGAAGGTTGAAGTTTGTTCTGCTCTCACATATGGAAAGAGAAAAGAGCTTTTATTAGTTAAAGTAACATAACCTTTTGGACTTATCTTGGATATCTTGACATTGGAGTGACAGAAATGGACTTGAGAATGAAATGAATGATTAAAAAAACTGCAAAATTACAGCATATGAATTTGTTTTCATCATACATGAACTCTAAAGATATCAATTGGGCCAGTTTCAGTATTTAGTAAAAAATAGGATTTCAATCCTTTGGTATTATTTTGCATTCTCCATTTAATTTAAGAGCAAATTTAAAAAACAATGATGAATCACAGGGGTCTTGCCATTAACTTTAGTGGGAAATTAGCAGAAGCTCAAAGGCAGTTGGGGAAATATTTCCTTGCCAGTCTTTCTACCAGTTTACACAAAGTCTTCTGCCCATTCATCACAGAGAAAATGGAAAATTTTAGAATCTCCTATGCTAAGAGCTCCTGTTATTGAGTCTCAGTTGTATCATGCAATGGCAGAGAATACCGTGAGTGAGAATTGAGCCAGCCCAAAGCAGGATGCCCTCAGCTAGAGCGGGGGCTTTGGTGATCAGCGGGTGGAATGGGGATGCCAGCAGCCCGGTGCAGGGCAGGGGTAGCAGCCTCATGCAGGAGTGTGGTGGCAGTGGCCTAGTGTGGGAGCCGGGATAGCAGCCTAGTGTGGAGGGTGGTGAAGCTAGCGATCAAACCACATGGAGGTCCCCTACCTTGGTATGCAGTGGAAAGCCTTTGGAGACAGACTGTGAAATTTGTCTTTTTAACTTTGCTTCTTGCTTATTCTGACTTATGGCCATACAATGTGTAGCTGTAATGCAACTTTTTTTCTTCATTTCTCTATTTTGTAACTGAGGATTGCACCTACTTACATTTGTATCTAAGATGGCGCTGTAAGTGGTGACTTATAAAGTTTTCACTGCACTCATTTGAGTACATTTGACAATAAAGCTAATTCAGTTTAATTCAACTAGCATCTATGTGACTCTTACCAGTGCTAAGCTCCCCATGAATAAGTGTCATAAACAAAAATATTCACATTTGCCAAATGGTCACAAAAAGAAGAAATTAGAAATACAATTTCATATACTATAATTTTTGCTTTAGTGCATATCAGGACCATTTCAAATTAAATATAAATTAATAGGCAAATGATACTTCAAGCAAAAGGTAAATGTCACTAAGTAGTCAATACAAGAAGTTACCTCTAAAGCAATCACAAGCATTCCCCTTCAGCAGGTTTGGCATTATTTAGCAACTCAGTTTAATTTGGCAGCATAGATCAGGAGTCCAACCTGACATTAGTTTTCACTCATGAATTCATGGGTACATCTGTTAATAAAATAGCAATATTTCAGTTGGAGAGCTAGGAGGATGCATGAAAAAGCCTTGGCGGGTTGGTTCAAGGAAAACCCCAAAATGTTCTATGCTTATGTGAGGAACAATAGGGTGGCCAGAGTGAGGGTAGGGCCAATCAGGGATAATGGAGGGAACTTGTGCATGGGTTCAGACGAGGTAGCAGATGTCCATAATGAATATATTGCTTCAGTATCAGCAGTGAAAGGGACCTTGATGTTTGTGAGGACAGCATGAAACAGGCAGATATGCTCCAATAGTTTGATGTTAAGAAGGAGGATGTGCTAGAAATTTTAAAAAAGCATGAGGATAGATAAGTCCCCTGGGCCAGATGGGATATAACAATGGTTTCTACGGGATGTGAGGGAGGAGGTTGCTGCCCCTTTGGTGATGATCTTTGTATCCTCACTGTCCATTGGAATAGCACCAGATGTTTGGAGGCTGGCAAATGTCATTCCTTTGTTCAAGAATGGGAATAGGGATAATCCTAGGAATTACAGATCAGTTAGTCTGACGGCTGTAGTGGGTAAATTATTAGAGAGGATTCTGAGAGATAGTATTTATGATTGTTTGGAAAAGCACAGTTTGATTAGAAATAGTCTACATGGCTTTGTGAGGGGCAGGTCATGCCTCACAAGTCTTATTGAATTCTTTGAGAATGTGACAAAACATATTGATGAAGGCAGAGCACTGGATGTGGTGTACATGGATTTTAACAAGGCATTTGATAAGGTTCCCCATGGTAGCTCATTCAGAAAGTAAGGAGGCATGGGACTAAGGGAGATTTGGCTGCCTGGACATATAACTGGCTGTCTAATAGAAGACAGAGGGTGGTAGTGGATGGAAAGTATTCAGTCTGGAGCTCGGTGACCAGTGATATTCCACAGGGATCTGTTCTGGGACCTCTGCTGTTTATGATCTTATTAAATTACTTGGATGAGGAAGTGGAAAAGCGAGTTAGTAATTTTTTGCCAATGACACAGAGGTTAGCACAGTTGTGAATAGCGTGGTGGGCTTTTGTAGATTGCAATGGGACATTGAAAGGATGTAGAGCTGGGCAAAGAAGTGGCAGTTGGAATTCAACCCAGATAAGTGTGAAATGATTCATTTTGGATATCCAATTTGAATGCAGAATGCAAGGTTAATGACAGGTTTCTTGGCAGTGTGGAGGAACAGAGGGATCTTGGGGTTCCATGTCCATTGATCCCTCAAAGTTACTACCCAAGTTCATAGGGTTGTAAAGAAGACGTATGGTTTGCTAGCTTTCATTGGCATGGAAATTGAGTTAAAGGGCTGTGAGGTTATGCTGCAGCTCCATAAAACTCTGATTAGACCATATTTGGAATATTGTTTTCAGATCTGGTTGCCTCATTGTAGGAGGGATATGGAAGATTTAAGAGGATGCAAGGGAGATTTACCAGGATGCTGCCTGGACTGGAGGGTAGGTCTTATGAGGAAATGTTGAGAGAGGTAGGGCTTTTTTCATTGCAGTGAAGAAGAATGAGAGGTGACTTGATAGAGGTGTACAAGATGATGAGAAGCATAGATAGAGTGGATACCCAGAGATGTTTTCGCAAGGCAGAAATGACTATTATGAAGGGGCATAATTTTAAGGTGATTGGAGGAAGGTATAGGGGAGATATCAGAGGTAAGTTTTTTTCCACAGAGAGTGGTGGGCGTGTGGAATTGTGCTGCCAACGGTGGCAATGGAGCCAGATATATTAGAGACATTTAAGTGACTCTTGGATAGGCACATGGACGATACCATACTTTGGGGTATGCAGAGTAGCTTGGCCTTAGTAGGAGAATAGGTTGGCACAACATTATGAGCTTAAGGGCCAGTGCTGTGCTGTACTGTTCTATGTACTATGTTCTAATGATTTCAGTGAGTTCCCGTTTGCACCTAAAAACTTTAACTGCTAGGAGGGTTATTTAGCGTCACAGAGACATGTACAGTACAGAAGCAAGCCCTTTGATCCAGCTCATCCATAGTGCCCAGATATTTTAATTTAATCTAGTCCCATTTGCCAGTATTTGGCCAATATCCCTCTAAACCCTTTGCATTTATAAACCCATCCAAATGCCTTTTAAATGTTATAGTTGTACCAGTCTCCACCATTTCGTCTGACAGTTCATTCCATAAATGCAACACCCTCTGCAAGAAAAAGTTGCCCCCTGGGTCTCTTTTAAAACTTTTCCATTTCACCTTCGACTGATGCCCTTTAGTTTTGGACGCTCCTACCCTGGGGAAAAGACCTTGTCGTATGCACTCTATCCATGCCCCTCATGATTTTATAAACTTCTATAAGGTTACTTCTAAATCTCTGTTGCTCTAGGGAAAATAGCCTCATCCTATTTAGCTTGACACATAGTTCAAAATGTCCAACCCTGGAAACATTCTTCTACATCTTTGCTGAACCCTTTCAAGTTTCATAACACCTTTCCTACAGCAGGGAGATCAGAACTAAATGCAATGCTCCAAATCTGGCCCAACCAATGCCATGTACAGCCATAACATAACGTCTCAGCTTCTGTACTCAATGTACTGATTCGTAAAGACAAGCATACCCAATGGCTTCTTAACTGCCCTGTCTACCTGGGATTCTACTTTGGCTGAACTATGAATCTGCACCCCCATGGCCTCTTTCTTCGACAATACTCCCCAAGACCTTATCATTAAGTGTCTAAGATCTGCCCTGATTTGCCCTACCAAACAGCAGCACCTCACATTTATCTAAATTAAACTCCATTTGCCAGTCTTTGGCCCATTTGTCCATATGGTAAATGTCCTGTTGCACTCATTATATCCAAACTTACTAATCATATCTCTTAATATTCGCATCCAAATCATTTACATAAATGGCAAAAAACAGGGGACCCAGCACCAATCCTTGTGGTACTCACTGGTCACAGGCGTCCAGCCTAAAGTGGAACCCTCCATCACCACCCTGTCTCCCCTACCTTTGGCCAATTTTGTAAACAAAATGCTAGTTCTTCCTATATTCCATGTGGTTTCACCCTGCTAACCAGTCTACAATGCAGAACCTTGTTGAGTGTCTTACTAAAGTCCTTATCCCCAGTGTCCACTGCTCTACCATCATCACTCCTCTTCGTTATTTCTTTAAGAAAACTCAATAAAGTTAGTCTGACACAATTCCCCACACACAAAACCATACAATTAAAACAAATAGAAAAAAAATGCAGCAAGGTGTGATAACAGGTGAATCCAAGGATGGATATGTACGTGTGAATCAATTTCAAAGGTCATCCCACCAATTGGTGACTTTAATTTCTTGAATGTCTTTTTGTGTCTGCCTTAACAGTTGCATTATACCACTGAAAGTTTTGTGCGTATATCCAATTATGCCCAAACCTATTGCAACTTATCTGGTGGAAGTTTGATAACAACGTTGTATTTTTCTAAATAATCTCCTCGCGTCTGTTGAAGTTTGACACTGACATGAACAAAGATTTCACTTCTCTTATGTATCTCTGTTAGTTTAATTAGGTCTATCCTGGCAGGTACGTAAGGCTGAACACAGAAAATGGTGCTGTAGATGTCACAGCTTTGTATTGATAGTGTTTTAGGGAATTTGTGCTGCAGTGTTCTCCTTCCCCGCTGCATGGTACTCAGGTGGTATAAGCTTCCAGGCTCTGGATTTCTACAGTACGGTTTAAATTGGTGTTTACCTGAAAAGTTCACAAGGTATGTTCATTTGAATACACAGGATGGGGGCACGCAATCGCTTGTTAAACTTGTTGGCATTTACACAGGGTGGCACCAACAATCCTTTCACCTTTGTCAGTAACATACAGCACGGTGCCATTCTATTCTGGCCACGTTCCCTCATAGATTTTGCTGACGTTTTCAATCTCAAAGACTTTTAACTCAGTTTTGCTCAGTGTAATGACTGGAATCCCTAGAACCATTCCTGATGCCTATCCTTGGGTTTCTTTACAGTCTTTGTCAAACCAGGCCTTGGTTAGTTGCCGTAACAGGCAATTTGAAACATTAGAATGCCTCTTCTTGAGGAACAAGTGTTTAGCTTACTCATCACTGAATCAAGATAGGATCTGTCCATGGCCAGTCTCTTGAGGTTCTCCCTCAACTGTTCTATCATCCATTTCCCATTGATACCACACAGGTTTGACTTTGCTGCCTGCTGTTGTCATCAATTTTTCATTGGATGATTTCATTTATTATCCTGACCTGCCCTTCTAGGACCATTACCAAGTGTTGGTGTGCTTGATCCTCCTTTAATTCCCCTTTAGCATCTTGTTAAATATCTTGAACCATTTTATCCAAGGCCTGCTTAACTTGTTGGATTAAAATCCCAAATTTGTTTGTCCAATTTAGACAAAATGAGGCTATTGACTGTGGACACTCCTGTTCTGTAAATTGTTGCCAAACTTTTAATAGTTTCTTTTACTGCACTTGGCTGCCCTGTGCCTGACCTTACCCTTATCAGTTCCCATTTTTTGTCCCAGTAATCTAGGGAAGTTGGCGAGGTCACCCCTCTGGCAGCAGAGTTCGGATATATCTAACACCGCAGGTATGAATTGGTGGTGCTTGCTTTTATGCAGGAATTTCTGTGTGTTTTTAAAGCTGGCCCACTTTGTGATCGTGGTGTAGTTCTTGGACAAGTGTGGAGTGGTGCACTTTCTGCCAGTTTTAGTCAGTTCTTTCTTTCATATATGAAGAGTATATAACCTATGAGCTTTCCAGGGCATCTTTGACCTAGGTCCATCGTTTCTCTGGACAAATAGCCAAACATCCAAATTCAATGCACCTGTTGGTAGAGAATCCCCACCAGGCACCTGTGTGTTTGACATTAACATTAAAAAAAAATCCCTGGTCTCCCATTCACTTCCCCATACACCACTTGCTGGTTATTATAATCCATACATGTGATTCTGATGGATCCAAAGAACACCAGCAACACTCTTGTCTGCTGTGGTAGGTGAGAACTACACACAGCCAGGGTAATTCTCTCATGGTTCACCTGGTCTTCTGAAGATGAAACAGATGATAAGAAAAGAGGATGCATGTGCTCAATTCCTAAAAGAGATCAAGGGAGCATCTTGGTTCAAGAGGGTAGCTCACTATCACCTTCTCTGTAGCAACTAGTGATGGGCAATAAATGGTGGCCCGGCCAGAGAAAGCCATCTCACAAACAAATTTTGAAAACATTAACCTGAACATCTAGGTCTCTTTGTAAATTTTCATTTTTCATTTTCTTGCCATTTAAGATCAATTCTGTCTCTCTGTTTTAACTGGCAACATGAATAACTTTGCACTTATTTGATATTCAAATGGATTAACAGCTACACAGTGCTCCCAGCCATTGAAACATGCTGACGTACTGTTGACCTATGCTCCTTGAGGAAGTATTTTCTCCATTCTTTTAATTTTATTCTTCAAGAATTGATTCATAGAAAGTAGAACATAGAACATAGAACATGACAGCACAGGACAGGCCCTTCGGCTCTCGTTGTTGGGCCGACCTGTCATACCGATCTCAAGCCCATCTAACCTACACTATTCTATGTACGTCCATATGCTTATCCAATGACGACTTAAATGTACCTAAAGTTGGCGAATCTACTACTGTTGCAGGCAAAGCGTTCCATTCCCTTACTACTCTCTGAGTAAAGAAACTACCTCTGGCATCTGTCCTATATCTTTCACTCCTCAATTTAAAGCTATGCCCCCTCGTGCTCGCCGTCACCATCCTAGGAAAAATGTCTCCCTATCCACCCTATCTAACCCTCTGATTATTTTATATGTTTCAATTAAGTCACCTCTCAACCTTCTTCTCTCTAATGAAAACAGCCTCAAGTCCCTCAGCCTTTCCACGTAAGACCTTCCTTCCATACCAGGCAACATCCTCGTAAATCTCCTCTGCTCCCTTTCCAAAGCTTCCACATCCTTCTTATAATGCGGTGACCAGAACTGTACACAATACTCCAAGTGCGGCCGCACCAGAGTTTTGTACGGCTTCACCATAACCTCTTCGTTCCGGAACTGAATTCCTCTATTAATAAAAGCTAAAACACTGTATGCCTTCTTAACAGCCCTGTCAACCTGGGTGGCAACTTTCAAGGATCTGTGTACATGGACATCGATTCCTCTTCTTATTCTAAAATTGTCAATTTTAATTAGGTACCAATTTCCCCTCTGATCTATCAATAGCCTGTCTCCCCCAGCACTCCATGCACCCACTACTGGATAAATGCTGCCTCTTCCACACTTTACATCAGCTCTGATGAAGAGTCACCTAGACTTGAAGCATGAGCTTGCTCTCTCTCTTAGGATGCTGCCTAACCTGCTGTGATTTCCAGCATTTTTTGTTTTCAGTGCAGATCTGCAGTAATTTGCTCCTACCAATTTTCTTCTGATCAGTTTCTTGGAAATTTAATTCAGTTTTAGAGTTGCAGTGGGTCGGCACATGGGACTTTTGAGATAAGTTTAATGAATGAAAACTGATTTTAAATCCGCAGAGACTGGAGCAGTGCTAAAGGAATGACGATGAGTGATATTTTCAGTTAGAACAATATCCCGCAAAGTTAATTTTGGCAGAGTTCAATTAAGCCAGTTTCCAATTTTTATTCTAACCTAATAGAGAACCAAGTGATAGCTCCAAGGAAGTCACAGAATAGCTTAAAGGAAAAGTGTGTGACAATTAATGTGTTAGAAACAAATCACATTTATTACTCATGTCAAGCACATTCAACAGCATGTTCAAGAATTCCCCCTCAGTTTTTCTAATGATTTATTTTAAATTAGTTTTATATTAAATATTAAATTAGAATGCAAAAGTGTTAATGTTTGCTATAACTGACATTTCATAGTAACAGCAAGAAATTTCATTTCACCAACATTTTCAGTGCGGTAACATGTAAAAAGGCACTTCTCTACAGATGGTAAAATGTGCTTGAAGAAACTTTACTTTTATTTTGTACCATAATTCATCCTATGACAGTAAAAATAAATTGAAGAAAATGTTTTATTTTCTGCTATTTCCTGTTTTAACATTATCACCACATTGACCAGCAATGGCTCTTGTCACATTCTTGTCTTACTGTCCTTAATACAAATTTCTATTCCCATACATGATCAGCAATTAAAACAGGTTCACTTTACTAAAAAGCACAATTTACTTGCCAGACAAATTGATCATTTGCATTTACATAGCAACTACGTACATAACCACAGTCTAACATGATGCTGTTTGGATTCTTCATAGTTTTTGGACATGTGAAGTTGTCTTGGTCCTTGGATCATCAGCATTCTCATCTCTGAAAACAACTGTATACCTTCCCTGTCTTCCCTCCAGGATAAAATTGCAGGCACAAAGGCCGAAAACATGTACAGATTGCGCGGGTCATAAAAAATAGTTATGCATGAAAAAGAATTCTAAAATGTATGTGTGTAGTATTTTAAGAGCTGACACAGCATAAGGATATTTTGACAATCCTTCTTTGTTTTTCGACAGATTCACCTTCTGGGGCTCTAGATTTCACTCCTTGTTGTTCTTGATTATGTATACAATACATACATATGTATGTATACATATATATATATTGATTTCATGGCTGCTGTTAGAGTTTTGGTTATTGTCATGGCTGTCCATGCTTCATTATTTGAGCATACCATGCCTTTTTATGAAATGCAGTAACAATTGCATTGACCAGTGATCAAAGACCATTTTACCTAAAGAGTGGAAATGCTTCCCCATGAGTCTGTTTCAATTTGGCCATGTATAAAATCTTGACAAATGAAATAGTACCAAAGTGAGATTACCTCTTAAATAGGCTCAGATTAAGGGACACATTTCACAAAGAAGTAATGTGAAATATGTACCAGTTTCCAGGAATGAAGCAAAGATTCCAGACCCAGCATCACCCTCAGATTTTGGGCATGTAGAACAAATGAACTGAATATTAAACTCTTCTTTTGCAAAGGACATAGAACAGAAAGAGACATGGTGAGTGGACATTCTTCCAATTATAATATGACTAAAGGCAAATTCAAAGCAGATAACTGAACCGACATTATATGAGAAAATGACCCTTAGTGCCATGCAGCTCCTGGTGAGCTGCAGCAAGCAGTGATGATTTAAGACCACTGAAAGTTAGAATGAGAAAGTGCATGGTAGTGCCAACTGAGTAATTGAAAGAATTGAAGATCAAAGTAAAAGAGCAGCTGGCGATGACAAACCAGAAAAAAAAATGTAAAGAGGCCCTGGGCTTGCCTAATATTGGAGAGAATGGGATGGAAAGGACATTCTCTTATTCCCCGAAGTAGCAGACAGTATATCAGGTGATAATGGCAGGTAAGCCATGTGTGTTCATATATGGCTGGAAAAGCAACCTAGAAACATTAATCATAGCTAAAACCTTGTAACTTGCAATCTGCTTCTGTCAACTTAAAAACAAACAGTGGTTCATATAATTATTTTGTCCTGTCTAGACCTCCAGGGTGATGGTAGCCTGGAAGAGCATCACTCTAACCATTATTCCGTGGGAAGGATTTTACAGTTTAAGTACCCCTTAATGTTGCACTGAATCACTGTATTACGCTATCTGTTCCACTAGTACTCTAGTCCCAACTGACATGATTCAACCATAGCATTATTGATGATGAATGGGATAAAGTTCATCTATTAAGGATTGGAATACGGTAACAATAGCAACTTCTGCTGCAGATCATCATGTCGCAGACTTCTATCTCGCAGACAAGACCCTTACTGATTACACAAAATTACTCAGCCCATGGTGCAATGGTGTTTTAAATATTGACAATACCAGTGAAGAGTAAGACAGGAGGTGCTGCAAAGGGCCCAAACCGTTACTAAAAGGATTATCAAGAAGTATCATCAAGTGATCACAAGTAGAAGATTACAAATGGATCCACCCAATGGCAGGACAATGTCTTTAGGTTACTTAGTGACTAAACAATGATGCAGTATGACTTATGAGAGGAAGGGAGAATAGTGGAAGAAGCCAACCAGAGGCCAATGATATTTCTAGTAATGCAGATGATGATAAATTTAGGATATACTCCAATATCTACTGTGGTTAAAACATTCCAAGAGAAGGAAGGAGAGGGAAATCTGTATAAGCTTTTCAGATTTGGATGGGAAAAGAGTCCAGGCTTAGCCCACGTTATTAACACCTTGGTAAGGCTTGAGCAAACTCCAAATCTCTATAAAATCGGAACACCGCTGAACATCAGTAGGACTTTAGAACATGTCCTGCCTTGTGTCACGTTGACGTTGTCAGAGGTCCAAAATGACAGACTGTCGGGTGCCAAAAGGGAAGCTAATATTAGTTTATGTATAGAACATAGAGCATAGAACAATACAGTGCAGAACAGGCCTTTCGGCCCTCGATGTTGTGCCGGCCTGTCAACTAATCTAAGACCCTCCCCCTACACTATCCCATCATTATCCATATGCTTATCCAAGGACTGTTTAAATGCCCCTATTGTGGCTGAGTTAACTACATTGGCAGGCAGGACATTCCACGCCCTTACCACTGTCTGAGTAAAGAACCTGCCTCTGACATCTGTCTTAAATCTATCACCCCTCAATTTGTAGCTATGCCCCCTTGTACAAGCTGAAGTTATCACCCTCGGAAAAAGACTCTCACTGTCCACTCTATCTAATCCTCTGATCATCTTGTATATCTCTATTAAATCCCCTCTTAGCCTCCTTCTCTCGAATGAGAACAGACCCAAATCCCTCGGTCTTTCTTCACAGGGCTTGCACTCCAGACCAGGCAACATCCTGGTAAATCTCCTCTGCACCTTTTCCAATGCTTCCACATCCTTCCTGTAATGGGGCGACCAGTATGTTTTCTATCTGCAGAACAAAATATTCGCCAAAATAGTATACAGGTCATAATGGTTCATGTTTATGTAAGGAAGTAGAAAAGACTATTTCAGGATATTGAATAAAACCAACACATGATGCTAGATGGCCAATTGGTCATGAAATTCTGAGACAATGTTATTGGTAAACAGAAACTTGAGTACTTTAAATACATGCTGCAAACTTTGTACCACTGAGTGAGGGTCTCAGGTGATTGAGACCTGCTCCTTTGCATATGCTAAAATAAAATCTTTGTTCATATGAACCATACAGACATGAGAGTAATATTTTCACCACAATAACCATGTTGCATTCTTGTGTTATTTTCCTTAACATAGAATCCCACCCTGGCATTGGGTTGCTAAGTCGCATTTGTTTGATTTATATTAAAAAATCCTAATCAGGTTTACTTAGCAGACAAATTGATAACTTGCAGTTATAGAGCAATACATATACATTCTTAGTGTAGCCTTTTATTGCGTGGACTCATCCTGACTGCGTGATATGTTGCATCATCTTGTCCTGAGCTCATTCATGTACACAGCTCTTAAAGCTGTAACCCAATAGTTATGAGTTCTGATCTTGTCACTTACTTTAATTATTATATAACTGCATATGACTGTCTGCAATTGCAATATTTGAGCCTACATCATATGTGAGATTAGTGGATCTGTCGTATTAGAGAAGTGGCTAATTTGTTATAATGTCACTTTCTGTGGAAGTTATTAATGTGAGGGAATTGCATCTGGCAAAATGAAGAATCAGGGAAATTTTCATTTCAATCATTTTCTGCATATTTCTGCTAAAAAACTTCTTTTGGGTGGCAGTCTGGGGTATGATAGATTTATTACAGGTCAACTTTTGATTTCTGTTGAATGGAATATAGTAAAATGTGGTGTGCGACACACAAGTATAAGGTTATGAGATTTCTAATTAGATTGCTAATTATTGAAATAAAACTTTATTATCGGAAACTAAACTCTAACTTTATTAAAAAGGAAGGCTTGACTTTACGAGTACATCTTCCTTGTAGATCAGTAAAGCACGACAACTTAGAAGTTGAACACAACATGGAAAAGTTGACCATGTAAGGGAAAGCCAGGAGTTTATATCAAGTTTTGAAACTGGCTGCAGCAAATTGCTGGGATGCTGTCTGTGAATACTGCTTGTTTAAAAATAGAATGTGGGTGGCTCTTAATTCAGGATGAGGAACCAGGAGATGTAAAAGGATTCAGATACAGTTGCACATACATCTGGCTTTATTTATGCAAATATGCAAGGTTAATAACAGCCTTAAAATCTATTCCAGGTTGGGCAAAGAAAGTATTCTCACATATGAGGCTGTTGATGATCAGGATAAGGAATGAATTTATTAGTTTTCAGTCAGTATACAAAATTCCCTCCCTTTGCCTTTATGTGGGAGAGAGAAAGGGGGACAGATCCTATCCAGAATAAATGAAGGCAGATACAAGCACAGAGGAAATTTTAGAGAGTAGATTGAAGAGCAAAAGTCCAAAGTTGCAAAAGAAACCATTCATGTGCTTTACTATACAATCTTTATATGGATATTCTATTAATCTTCCTGAATTTATCATCATGGTTTATCTGAGAACTTAATAAATCTTTCCCGTCTTTGCTTTAATAAAACAAACAACTCACAATAAAGCTTCGCTGCCAGTTCTGTTCCTGTCTTAGAGGGTTGCAAGACCCCCAAATCGTCATGCACAATAATGACAATTTGTCATTGCTGACCTGTTGTCCTTCGCCTGGGTATTCAATGACTGGATAGATGGGAGTTCTTCGACATCCGAGGACAGAAAGGCACAATGGGGATGGCTGTTGGAAGCTCTTTTGGGGGGAAATCACATGGTAAGTGGTCAGTCTATCCAAAGATTCCTCACTTTTCTGTTAGCAAGTTGATGTAGAGATGGGAATTGAGAAGAGGCAAATGGCAGGGGCACACTACTATCTATAGTGTTCTCCAATGATGCTGGATGCCATAAACTCTGTTGCAGTCAGCTGTAAGACATGAGGCACTTTTTTTTCACCACAGGAGTCAGTTGATGTCCATATCATTCGACAGCTTTGTTTTACTTCTTACCACTATGCACATTTTGTCTTGCAAGAGAGAGAGAGAGAAAACTGTCTGGGGTTGAATTGCATTGTGTTCAATTTAAGTGTCTTTCACAGCTGACTAGCCAGAGGCATGTGGAAACAGAGAGACATGAGAGGTTAGTGGTATTATTCCAATGTGTGCAACAGTGGTGTGGAATAAATGGATGTTAAGTCTTATGTCTGAGTGCCAGGGTTGTTGATGAGTTAGTGATAGACTTGTGATGCATTGCACAGCAGGACAGGTTGGTAGGGCAGTGGGTGGGAGATAAGATGTGAAAGTGTTTCCATTGACCTTGTGGCTAGACTTTATAAACTGACATTTTGACCTCGAGATGTGAGGGCGACATTTAAGAGTTTCTTGAATCGTTGAAAATAACTGCCTCTTTTCTCGTATACAACTGCACCACGATAGCCTCGAGTTCTGCATCTATAATTCTGGGATCACTTGGGGCCTCGTGAGAACAAAAAGAGAGTTCCTTGTTCATTATGCCCTGCAATCAGGCAGACAACAGCATGGATCTTTCTTGGACAATTGCTACATCAGCGAAATGAACAAGTAAAATCAAGTTTACATCCTGCTCGTGTCCATGATAACAGACTCAAGTAGATTGCAAATCCTGAATCTGTTACTCCTAAAAGGGATAAATCTATTCTTTACCACACCATTCTTTAAAAACATTCTTGATTATTTCTTGCACCTGTTTGTGACATTTTAAAGATCTATCTACCTGAATCCCCAAGTCTCTAGTGACATCCATTGTCTTAACTTCATATCATCCAGAAAGTAACCTGGCCTATCCTTCTTCAGTCTAATGACATCATGTTTCAAAAATTAAATATAAAAGAGATCTGTAGAACTCCTTTCACATGTGAGATGGGGTGGATGCATGTGCAGAAATTATATCTTTTCATGCAGTATATCTGTGTGGAAACACAGTGAAACATTACCCCTAACTGTTGACACTTTACCAAATGGGAAGCTTGAAAATTTTCAATATATTAATTTGAAAGATATATTTTAAGTGGTTTTAACTAGGTATAAAGCAATTGGAATTACAACAGATATGAAAACCACTATTCCATAATTATACACTTCACTGCCAACAATTAGTGTGTAGCTCAGCAGAAGAGTTTTTTTTGATATACTGATTAATTATATGAGCTCTTTTAATCACATTTAATATACCATGTGCAAATGAAATTGGAATAAGCTCAATAACGATTTTTGTGCCACATTTTTTGTGTACCACAGATTACTTTATTTATTTTCATATGACATGAAATTGTATGCGAGTTCCACAGAGAGATAGTAATAGCTGCCGATGCTGGAGTCAGAAATAACAGTGTGGAGTTGTCGGAACGCAGCAGGCCAGGCAGCATCAGAGGAGCAAGGAACGTGATGTTTCAGGTCAGGACCCTTCTGCGGATCAGCTTTCCTGCTCCTCTGATGCTGCCTGGCCTGTTGTGTTTCTCCAGCTCCATGTTGTGTAATAGGAGTTCTACAGATTTCTTTTATATTTAATTTTTGAAACATGATGTCATTAGGCTGAAGAAGGATAGGCCAGGGTACTTTCTGGATGATATGAAGTTAAGATAATGGATGTCACTAGAGACTTGGGGATTCAGGTAGATAGATCTTTAAAATGTCATAAACAGTGCAAGAAATAATCAAGAAAGCTAACGAAATACTGCACTGTGTATCTAGAGGACCATAGAACACAGATGCAGAAGTTATTCTGCAATTATACAAAACTGTGCTTAGACACCACACAAAGTGCAGTGAGCAGATCTGGGCACCACATCTTAGAAAGGATGTATTGTCCTTGGAGGAAATACAATGTAGCTTACAAGACCGATACCTGAACTTCAGGAATTAAGTTATATGACAGGATTATACAAATTAGGCCTGGTTTGTCAAGAATTTCGGAGGTTAAGTGATGATCTGATTGAAGTGTTCAAGATATTAAGAGGGAAAGACAAAGTAGATAAAGATAAACGATGTGGTCTGGTTAGGGATCCTAGAATAGTCTGAGAATCAAGGCCAGACTGTTCAGGAGAGATGTTGGGAAGCACTTCCACACACAAAGGGTGATAAACGTTTGGAATGCACTTCCACTAATGTCAATGGGTGCTGGTTCAGTTGTTAATGTAATATCTTTGATTGGAAAAATGTGTCAGAGGTATTAAGAGATATGGGTCAACAACATATGGGGCTAGGCCACAGATCAGCCATCATCTCACTGAATGGCAGAACAGGTTCAAGGGCTGAATGGCCCATTCCTGTTCAAAAATTCCCATGTCCCATTGGCAAGGCTGGCATTTACTAGCTGTCGAGAGTTATTGTGTATGATTACAGAATGAATTACAAGACCACCTCAAAAATGAATTCAGAATCAACCATATAGACCAAACAATGAAAGAAGACCAGGTTTCCTTCCGTAAAGGAAGGTATTAAAGCTGTTGCATTTTCATGTGAATCCAGTACATGTAACTGATTTATGAAAATATGATTTGCTCACTATGTACAGTGACCAATATGAGGAAATTAATAAAATGCCTGAAATTGAAAGTGATGTTTAATGACTACAAGTTGAAGTTTTTTTTAAACATTAACGCAGAAGAACCAAAGTTCTGATGCTGATCTTATAACAATATTTGATAAGTTTGTTACTTTTTGGTTAATCTACACTGCTATGTGAGAAAGTGATGAGATCAGGTGCAAAGCTGATATCATTTACAGTGTGACCTTATCCCCTATTGCAGACTAACACAGAGTAGAGTGCAAAATAAGCATACCACCTAATCCAGTTCATACTCTGTATGGTAAAATAGGTTAAGATTTCCCTTGAATTAATGTTTTAGCAGATTTGATTTTGTTGCGGGCCTTTTAACATGCTTGTCAAAACCTGTCAAAACAAACCAATTTCAGAATTCTCATAATATTGCAACTAAAAAATAAATGGCAATTGTGTGGCAGTGTACACATATAGGCACATTTCACAGGAAGCTCAGTAAGTATCTTAGGTAGAAAAGAATAGAAGGGTATATTAACAGGTGAAATTAAGTGATATGAAGTGTTGTGTTGTCTTGTGTTAATGGTATATTGAGTAGAATGAGCTCTGTTTACTTGAAAATTGCAAGCACATTTATTAACAGCTCAGATTTACACGTGAAGTTATAAATAACGTTGTACGCAACCTCCTGTTGCATGTTTCTTGCTGGACTGCATATGCCAGTTGATAAAGGGGGTAAATCTTGGTGCTTGGCCAAGCACAAAATGTAAAGCTCTTAAAGCAACACAACTGTTTAAAAAAATATATATGCACCTAATGGAAGGCTAATGTAGCAGTCGTTATGTCAAATGGGTTGTTTCTGTGATGTATATTACAGAAAATACGTTCCCTGTGACAGGACAAAGCAGAGGGGTGCCACCAGATTCTCTGGCCATTGTTTAGTCCAGGCGTTATCAATAGGAATTTGTCTTCATTACACAGACAACTACAATACAACTTATAAAAGAATGATGGAAACAATATTTCCATGATCGCCAAACATGGGAGATATTATGAGATAACAGGCTGTAGAACTGGATGAACATAGCAAGCCAAGCAACATCAGAGGAGCGGGAAGGATGACATTTCAGGCCTAGACCCTTCTTCAGAAAGAATATTGTTTATTTGTTTTATTTTAAAAATGAATTTTGCTGGACATTTAGAAAAGCTGTAGATCCCATGATTTTCAATTTTGGTGTCGGCTCTTGAGAATTTCAAGAGTAAAATTGTAGTGGGACAGAAGTAAACAATTAACCTGGTGGAATTTAGCACCTATGATAGTGCGAACATATTACCAAACAGTGAGGCAAAGAGGGAACAGTCTTCTATCCACAAAAGAGACACACCAAAACTAACTGTGCCTAAAAATGCTAAAAACCGCCAACTTTCTCCTAAAATATTCAAATGATTTTGACAAGAGGAGAAAAGCATATTCACTAACCAAAATGACACATCAATTGGCAATGTCAAGTGACCAAAATTCCTTTGCATTGTGAGGAGCTTGACTGATATTGGAAATTAATTTTTGAATCAGTATTCTTTTAATATCCAACGACTCCCACAGCTTCCTAGAATAGCCCACCGACTCCCACAGCTACCTAGAATACATCTCCTCCCACCCACCTTCCCGCAAAAATGCCTTCCCCTATTCCTAATTCCTTCGCCTCCGCCACATCTGCTGCCAGGATGAGACATTCTACTCCCGTACATCCCAGACGTCCTCGTTTTTCAAGGACCGCAACAACCCCTCCACACCCCCTCTGCAGTGGTCGAGAATGCCCTCGATCTTGCCTCCTGCATTTCCCGCAACTCATCCCTCAGACCCTGTCCCCATAATAACCACCAAAAGAGAATCCCCCTCATCCTCACGTACCACCCCACCAACCTCCTGATCCAGCACATCATCCTCCGACACTTCCGCCATCTGAAATCCGACGCCATCACCAAAGACATTTTTCCATCCCCACCCTTGTCTGCTTTCCAGAGGGACCACTCTCTCCATAACTCCCTTGTCGGCCCACTCTCCTCTCCAACCCCACCACACCCAGCACTTTCCCTTGCAACCGCAAGAAGTGCTACTCCTGTTCCCACACCTCCTCCCTCACCCTCATCCCAGGCCCCAAGGTGACTTTCCACATCAAGCAGATGCTCACCTGCACATCTGCCAACATGGTAGACTGCATCTGCTGTACCCGTTGTGGCCTCATGTACATCAAGGAAACCGAGCGGAGGCTTGGCGATCGCTTTGCAGAACACATGCACTCGGTTCGCAATAAACAACTGCACCTCCAGGTCGCGAACCATTTCGACACCCCCTCACATTCCTTAGACGACTTGTCCATCCTGGGCCTCCTGCAGTGCTACAACGATGCCACCCGAAGGTTGCAGGAACAGCAACTCATATTCGCATGGGAACCCTGCAGCCCAATGGTATCAATGTGGATTTCACAAGCTTCAAAATCTCCCCTTCCCCAACTGCATCCCAAAACATCCCCGCCTCCCTAACCTGTTCTTCCTCTCACCTATCCCCTCCTCCCACCTCAAGCCTAACCTCCATCTCCTATCTACTAACCTCATCCTGCCCCCTTGACATGTCTGTCCTCCCCGGATTGACCTATCCCCTCCCTACCTCCCTACCAAAACTCACCTCTACTGGCTCCATCCCTGCCCCTTTAACTTGCCTGTGTCCGCTCCACCTATCTTCTCCTCTATCCATCTTCGACTAGACTCCCCTCTCCCTATTTATTTCAGAACCCTTTCCCGTCCCCTACTTCTGATGAAGGATCTAGGCCTGAAACATCAGCTTTTCTGCTCCTAAGATGCTGCCTGGCCTGCTATCTTCATCATTATCTCAGATTCTCCAGCATCTGCAGTTGCTATTACCTCTTCTTTTAACATCCAAGCCAGTCTGATTCCAGCAGCCAAAAATAAACACAAAATTCAGGTCTAAGAAAGGTTGAGTCTTCAAAATCTGTTTGTGAAAAGTGTCTTGTTATTTCCTGAAAGATAAACTGCTGGCTCCCAATTTATATTTATCAGCATTCTCTGTTCTCTCCTTCTTTGAAAAAATGGTGCAATTCCTATCTTCAGGCATTTGGACTCACCTGAACATTAACGCCTGAGTGCAGGAACTTCCCCTTCGCTGGAATTTGATATTCCCGTGAGTTGATAGTTACTCATTTAGTTTCAATGTTCACAAATGTAAAGCTCTTTCTTCCCTGTATCTTTTACGAGTGAGCAGTGTTCCTTCTCAACTCTTCGGCATGACTGGCAAGCTGATGCATTAATTTCCAGTTCTAGGAGCTGCTGCTGTGTATAGACTGTAGAGGTCTGTGCAGCTGTATAATTGAACAGGGGAAACAAAGAGTGTGAGTCTATGTCATGAGAACAGCAAGACTCCTCTGGGTTTGAATGTGTGAATAAATAATACACCTGGTTTAATGCTAAGGGACTTTGCTGCTTTATATTGATTTCAAAAAAAGATTTTAGGAAACATAACACAGCCTTTTCAAAAGAATCCACTTCCTTTATGGACTGTAGACTGAATGACTCTGGAGTCTACAGGAGGCAACTGGAAGGAGATCCTGTGGTGCAGTAGTATTATCATTACCTCTGAGGCAGGAGGCCTGGTTCAAGCCCCATCTGTTCCAGAGGTGTGGAGTAACATTGCTGAACAAGTTGATTAAAAAAATATTGACACCACGACCTGGTCAGTTACACCTCTGTTTTTAATTCATTCATGGGATGTGGGCATCACTGGCTTGTCAGCATCTATTGCCCACCCCTAGCTGCCCTTGAGAAGGTGGTGCTGCACTGCTCCTTCAACTGCTACAGTCCATATGCTGTTGGTAGACCCACAGTGCCGTTGGGAAGGGAATTCCAGGGTTTTGATCCAATGACAGTGAAGGAGCGGCAATGTATTTCCAAGTCAGGATTGTGAATAGTTTGGAGGAGAAATTGCTAATGGTGTTCCCATGTATCTGCTGCTCTTGTCCTTCTAGATAGAAGTGTGGGTTTAAGAGGTGCTGTCAAAGTATCTTTGGTGAATTAATACAGTGCATCTTGTAAATAGTATACACCGTTGCTGCTAAACATCAGTGTTGGAGGGAATGGATGCTTGTGGATGTGATACCGGTCAAGTTGACTGTTTTGTCCTGGATAGTGTAAAGTCTCTTGAATGTTTTTGGAACTGCAACCATCCAGGCAAGAAGGGAGTATTCCATCACACTCTTAACTTGTGCTTTGTAAATGGTGGCCAAGCTTTGGGGAGTCAGGAGGTGAGATACTTGCCACAGTTCTCTTAGTTTCTGGCCTGCTATTGTTTCCACTGCGTTTATGTGGTGAGCCCAGTTGAGTTTATGGTTAATGATGTGTTGATATGGGAATTTGGTGATGATACCACCCTTCATCTTCAGGGACTGTGGTTAGATTGTCTCTTTCCAAAGATGGTGATTGCCTGGCATTTGTGTGGCGTGAATGTTACTTTTCTCTTGTCAGCCCAAGCCGGGGTATTGGCCAGATCTTGTTGCATTTGAACAAGAACTATTTCATTATCTGAGGAGTCATGAATTGTTACTGAATAGTGTGCAATCATTTGTAAACATCCATATTTTTGACCTTGTGATGGAGGTCAGGAGCCACAGATGGTTGGACCCTGGACACTACCCTGAGGAACTCCTGCAGAGAGGTACTGGAATTGAGATGACAGACCTTCAACAACTGTGCCCATTTTCATACGTGACAGACATGACTCCATTGGCAGAGATTTTGACACATGCTACCCATTGATTCTAATTTTGCAGGGCTGCTTGATGTGACACTCAGTTGAGTGAAACCTTCTTGTTAAAGGCTGTCAATCTCACCTCAGCTCTGGAATTCAATGCTTTTGACCAGGTTTGAACCAAGGCTGTGATGAGGTCAGGAGCTGAGTGGCCCTGGTGAAATGTAAACTGGATGTCTCTGAGCAGGTTATTGCTGAGCAGCTGTTGCTGGATAGCACTGTTGATGACACATCCCATCACTCTACTGATGATTGAGAGTAAACTGATGGAGCAATTTGTCCTGTAATTTTGTACTCAGGACATACCTGAGCAATTTTCCACATGGTCAGGTAGATCTTACTGTTGTAACTATAGTGGAAGAGCTTGGCTCGGGAAGCGGCAAGTTCTGGAGCACAAGCCTTCAGTATGATTGTGGGAATATTATCAGGATCCATAGCCTTTGCAGTGTTCAGTTCCTCCAGTGGTTTCCTGAAATCATTTGGAGTGAAGTGAATTGGCTGAAGACTGCAATCTGTGCTGCTGGAGACCATGGGAGGAGGAAAATCAAATCATCCACTCAGCACTTCTGGCTGAAGATTGCAGTGAATGCTTCAGCCTTATCTTTTGCACCATGAAAAATAACCACTGAAACTTTTACTCAGTTTCTCTCTGCGCATCTGCTGCTGCCAGACTTCTGAGTACTTCTAATATTTTCTGTTTTTATTTCCGTTTTTCAATATCTGCAGTATTTTAGTATTTTAGGGGTGGCAACATGATTGCTGGTTGAAATTGCTAAGATTTGCTATTTTTTTAAACTAGATCCAAACCACTGTTTTACCTGCCTGAAATAGTTACTTGCCTGTTATGTTTCAACGTATGTTGCTGATTTTATTTTAGATTTACAGTTTCCACTGTATTCTGACTTGTGAATTTGTTTTGTTAGCCAAAATGAATATGTCTAGTTAGGCAATAGATCAGTCATGGTCCCACTGAATCATGGAATTGGTTCGAGAGGCTAAATAGTTCAATCCTGTTCCCATGTTTCGAATTTTATACGTTTTCACAAGTCGGAAAATCTAGGGACCTACGATGGAAAATCTGACAGCAAAGAAGATCTAGTTTAAAGGTAACACATAAGAGAAGCAATGGCACAGCATAAACAATCAATGGCTTGCCGGATTATGGGAACATGGATGTACAAAATGTCAGAGTCAAAGCAATGGACTTTTACAGAGAGATGTAGAAAAGTTTGATTTGCAGGACGAGAGGAATTATTGACATAGGAGGGGATAACATATTTATACCAGAATTATTTATATTTAGATATTAACTTGGATATATTGGTACATGTGGAAGGAATGAAGTAAGGACTGGCAAGGAGCAGATTTTTCTTTTTAACAAAGTGAACATTACAATCATTGCTGGATTTCCATTACTCTTGAAATTTGGAAGATATGTTGTATTGTAACAGGTTTGATTTAGCAACAGCCTTGTTTCCTGCTCCAGTTAAACCATAGCTGTCATTTCCTTCAAACTGGATTTCATTTCCTCCACTCCTCCACTTCCTTTCTCTTGACAAATATCCACAACAGGGACATTCCACACATGTCCTCTTTCACCCATGAAACAGAACTTTTGGGGTGAAGTTCAAGGATGTAACGCCATTCAGGAAATGGTGACAAGCGTAGTTTCTTTTATGTCCTGCCCTATTGTCTTTTACATGGATTCTCCTTCTTCACACTTCACCTTTTCTTGCCGCGCCCTCCTTCACTTTAGTCTCTCATTTCCTTTATTTCCCTTTCCTGAACTTTCTGTTCCTCCTCTTCCCTTCCTTTACCCTTTCATCCTTCACTGAGCTTTTATCCATCATCATATTTATCAACATAAGCAGAATACACAAAATTCTTTCAACAGCCTTGGCCATTTTCATTCAATTTTCATGTAATCTTTTGAGCTGTTAACATTTTATTCTAACAGCTGTTGAAGACAATTCTCTTGACAAAGCTGAAATAAGCTACAAATAAATTCTAGGAAGTTTTCTTTGCTTGCAGTGTATTCCCTTGGAGATAGAGTGTGCTTTTGTGTTCTATGTCGTAGTCTGATGCTTCTTCCCATTCCTTCTCTGGTGGCAGAGATAGCTGGTTGCTAGGTATCAGTGGATATCTCAACTCAGTTGGCTTTTTTTTCCACATGGCTCTGTGATGGCTTTGCAACTTGTATTAACACATTTAAAGTGTTTGACCCTGTCTATTTCTCAGCATCTTTATGCCATTTGAAAAGCAGACTGGATTAGCCAGATGCCTTTTCATTCATTAAAGGCAGCAGCTTCTTCCATGTCAATTTGAGTCATTTTCCTATCGTTTTGAATTCTCTCACTATGCTGTGATGAATTCTCCCTTTGATAAATGTTCTTTGTGCTGATAGCCAGCATTCTGTGAAAGAAAGCAAAATTCTAACATTCATGGGCACAGGGATTTCTGAAAGTGGTCAGGTGGTAATATTTAATTCTGTCTTGTAATGGGAATGGGCTTATTGCAGGGCTTTCAATAGGTTATTCAAGGGAGTTCCATGGTACTGAGGAGTAGTTCTGAGTACAGAATTTATTAAAGAAAGAGACAGAGGCAGGGTAACCTTTATTTTTGGCATACTGATTTTTAGCTGTCCTGCAGGGAAATCGATCAAGAACAGTTGGTTGGTTCTGTGCTGTTAAAACAAGTTTGGGAGGATTTATAGGAATTGGGAAGCAACTAAGAAGTAAACTCAGAACTCAAAAGATGTCACAGAGTTGTGAAAGTGAAAATAATTCTATCTATGTGTTGGGAGGCATCAGAAGGAGTTTGAAGGAAGCCTGCAAGCATTAATGCTTCAATGCAACTGAGAGATTGGGTTGAAAAGCCATAAAGCAGTATTTTCTTGATGCAGCTAAGCGAGGTTAGTGCTCATGGAAACTTCAGAGCAGTTTTTTTATCCTAATGAGACAAAGGCAGAATGTTTTGGAGAAACTTAGTAAGTCTGGCAGAATCTGTAAAGAGTTAAGCATTTTGAGTCCAGTAGCCTATCATCAGAGCAAAGATTCAAATATGGATTTTAAACTGTTTTTTCATAAAAGTTTAATATAAAATAATGATGGAAAGCGCTTAATTTGTCTACTTATTTGTTGCAACATGTGACCTAACACTATATTTCAGTATTTACTAAGTCTATCACATCTTTTCACATCTGCAATCTTCCACTTTAGTTATTTGACATGGAATTTTCCCTGCTCACTGCATCCAGGCCAACATCTTCTATGCTTTCCCTCTAAGAGATTCCTTGAGAGTTCCAAACAGTATAATCATCGTTTATTGCACATTTCTACAAATATCTCAAAAACAAACAACAGAAAATTAAGCTATTTTGTTTAAGGAGGCAATTTCAGTGACAACAAAACAGCTGCATTTCATAGAAGCCACAGTCTTTCTCTGCTGGCAGTGAGTTTAAACTTAAACAATCAAACTGTGAGCTTGTTATGTCTACACACCAATGCTAAATGTTCTGTTGTTCTCAGTTCATATCAAGAGTAATGAATTTCTAATATGAGATTGAGTTCAAAAGGCTGCTCTTGAAATCCCACTTAAGTCACTAAGTAGATCAGGAGGGTCCATGAACACTTCAATCCTCAATGATAGCAAACATCGGTATTTAAATGCAACAGACATAAGTGAAAAGTATTCAGCTGCCTTAAGCTAAAAGTATCATGTTAGTCATCCATCATGGATTTCTCCCTGATCCCCAACATCACAGACTGCAGTCAGTTTTATTCACCTCACCACAGAGGAAACGTTATGGATCACAGGTTGCAGTTGAAGTGCTGCAGGTTTGTGCTTCAGAATTAATCACACCACCCCAGCACTGCAACAACACTTGCATCTACGACACCACGGACTGTTATTTGGATATTCTTGAAACAACACTTGTCCCCAGTTGGAATCAATACTAGAATGTCTGACCCTCATGTTTTTGGAGAAGTGTGGAGGCAGCGGCAAGAAAAATGTTTGGAAAAGCTCCTGTTAAATTTAATGGCATGGTTGGAATCCATTCCCTGGCAGCACCCAGTCATGTTGAGATACTAAAATGAAATCAGTCAGCCATTGTTAAAGATGGATTGAGTGATCAGGGATCAAGAAGGATGCAGATGGTGGAACCTGGAGAATGATGAGCCTCATGCATTGTGCAGGTATTGGTGGGGTGACCTGGTGATATTGGATGAGTCAGGAAGAAGTTCAGTGGTCAGGGTTCATGGAAGGGATTCCTGGAAATGGTCTGTTATGGAGTTAGGTGAGGGCTGAACCTTTTGGGTGGTGCAAAAAAAAATGAGATTGGTGGCCTGGACAGAGATATTTCAATTCCTCCAACACAATAGGCAATGTTAGAACAAAATCTCTTTCATCTAGTTCACAATTTCCATATGCTACTGAGTTTCACATTGCCTTGTAGTGCCAAGAGCCAATGTTAAAACTGCAATAGAGAAGAAAATCTTCTTAGATGTGAATATTCATTAAAATATTTAAACTAGTGGCCCATCCCCTAAGAGTGAGCTGGTTGCTGCCCTTCTTGTTTGCCTCTGTTGAAACTAGAACTGGAACAGTTTGAAGCAAATTGAGTTCATGTTCGAAATTCTTTGCCCATAAAAAGCCCACTCCTCAGTAAAACTTAACTCCATTCAAACGACACAATGTATAAAATAACATTAAAATTAGGTAGAACACACTGAAGATTGCTTTTATATTATTGGTCTCAGGGCTCAATATCCAAGCAGCTTTAATATAACTAGGCTATTGATTGCTGGGATGTAAAAGAAAAGAAAAGACAACGTAAAGATAAAGCAATGCAAACGACAACTAACAGATAAGTATTTCTACCTGTCCATGTAATATTAAAATTCTGCCCAATAAATGGTCCTGAACAAAACATCTAGAACAGACATAGAATCCCTCCAGTGTGGGAACAGGCCATTTGGCCCAACAAGTCCATGCTGACCCTCAGAGCATCACACCCAGGCCCATCCCCATAGTTGACACATTCCTGAACACTACTGGGCAATTTAGCATGGCCAATCCACCTAGCCTGCACACCTTTGGACTGTAGGAGGAAACTGGAACACCTGGAGGAAACCCACACAGGTGCAGGGAGAACGTGCAAACTCCACACAGATATTTATCCGAGGCTGGAACTGAACCAAGGTCCCCAGTGCTGTGGGACAGCAGCACTAGCCACTGAGCCACTGTGCTGCCCTGATAAATGTGGCTTGTTTTTTAAGTTCAAAATGGGATGTGATTGTTGTTGATTGGACCAGCGTTTTTACCCATTTTCCACATGGGTTGGAGCGATATTTGCAAGTGGTGGGGTGGTGCTCTCATGCATCTGTTGCTATCATCCATCTAGGTGTTAGACACTGCAGGTTTGGAACAAACTATCAGATGAGCCTTGATGAGTTACCAAAGAGCATCCTGCTCTGCCATTCAATAAGATCAAGGCTGATCTGTTTTCAACCTCAACTCTATATTCCTGCATATCTCCTTTAATATTTCATCCCTATGTTTCTTGTCCTTTTTTGACCTGAGAACATGATTTTTTTTCCACCATGCAGATTTTATTTACACTTTGGCAAATAAGAGTGGATTGGTGTACAAATCAAAAAATTGTTGATCACATTTTTCTCAAGTTAGTAGGAAGCTAAGCTGATGAATTTGTGTTGAACAATTATGTGAAATTTAATCATCCATCCTGTTAGCTTTACCTCTCTTAACTAACTTTACCGCAGTGCCTACCCTGGGATTTGTCTACAGAAGCATCATGCTTGATGCAAACTTCTACTTGAGCAGTTTTATTGACTGAACTTCCCACCATCCTGCTGAATCAATACTTGTCAGGATCAATACTTTGAAATGTTTTCACTAAATTGCTCCCCCAACTTCGTTCCTGTAGGACAAAAGAAGATGAGGCACTGTTAAGTCAAGGATAACGAGAGTTAATGGGGATGAAGAGGTCTTCTCTCTCCAAAACTTGGTTGCTGTATTATTTCCTGTCCTATTTGTAAAATTATTGCATGGTATTTACAGGATTATTTACTCTATAGTCCTGGCTAGACAAAATCCCCAGTGGATACCATTCCATTGTAATATCGAGCTGGACTAGCTTCTCACTGGATTCTAGTTCGTATTTTGGAGCAAAGTTAGCCTATCTAGAAAATCTATTGTATCTGCTTGATGTTATTGAGCAGCACAGTGGCTCAGTGGTCAGCAGTGTTGCCTGACAGTGCCAGGAACCCAGGGTTGATTCCAACCTCAGGCAACTGTTTGTGTGCAGCTTGTGCAGCTTCTCCTCCCACAGTCCAAAGATGTGCAGATTAGCTGGATTGGCCATGCTAAATTGTCAATAGTGTGCAGGGATATGTAGGCTGGCTAGCTTAGCCATGGGAAATGCAGGGTTTACAGAGTAGGTTCCTGGGAGGGATTCTCTTTGGAGGGTTAGTATGGACTTGATGGGCAAGAAAACCAACTTCCACACTGTGCAGACTCTATTCACCTACCTACCAGCTCCAATCTACCACACTGTCACTACTCCTAGCCAAAATGTAAATCCTCCTATCTTGAGATAATTTAGGGTATTAACCTACAGCTTTTGTGTGACTGTCTGAGTCAAGAGTGCCAACAGCATGGATTTGGCCCAGAGGATCTCTACAATGTATTTTCTCTCATCTTTTTTATATAAATTAAAAATAACATGCTTGAATTCACAAACCCACTTGGAAGTCATTCATTTCTCAGCACCAGCTGAACCAAAAATAATATGCTTTAATGGAAAAACACTTTTCATCCAAGAGTTTGGTATTAGTTGTCTATTAATATAATTACTGTACTAACAGTAATAATTAAAATTGTATAATTAACCGAGAGGAAATGAATTGATTGTGAAACAATCCAAATCAATGAAAATCAAGGTGTGATTATGATGATAATAAAATTTTAAAATTAAACAGAATCCACAATTTGCTTAATTATCAAACAGGCAAAAAGGAAAGAAAAATGCTTCTTTGAATTAATATTTTGAAAATTGCTTTCAATTAGAGTTAATAACAAATCATTGTTACATAAATTAAATTACAACTTTCTGTATGTAATTACATAGATACATTCGCATTTTGAATTAAAACAAGTGCAGATCACTTTCGTGAGAAAAAACTTGGACAGCACACCTGGCTCTCTCACTGCATACTCAATACTGTTTAAGTTTGAGCTGCATGAGAAAGATTAAAGACTGTGTGGTGTGCATAGAGTGCATAAAACATGAGAATTAGTCCTGCTCCACATTTTTTGTTTTGCAAAATATTTTCGCTGTAATATTTCCATATATTAAGCATTTAGCCTTTTCCAAGATGGCTTTTAGGGTGTAAGGTTATATGTAGATGTTTTATTCAAATTTAAATGCAACTGACAATTCAGAAATGTTGCAGGTGTAAGATAATTATGAATACATAAAGGTAACAAGTAACTGCTAGGTCACAAGAACTATGAAGTGTAAACCTATTGAAGAAGAATTTCTGTATGATTCTGCAGAAAGTAGAACTTATAAGCTAAATTACCTCAATGGATTCTGTATTTAAAACTTATATTGAATATGATGTTTGTACCAACAATAATGGTTAATTAGTAATAGAAAAATAAGTTATGTTATTATTTCATTGATGTCACTTTGAGAAAGCTTTGATGAAGTAATCCAGATGTTACACTGAGGTTGTGGAAAAGACTTTCATTTATTCTATGCCATTCATAACCTTGGGGCTTTGCAAAGCAGTTTATTTCCAACTAAGTACTTCTAAAGTGTAGTCGTTGTTGAAAAGTAAGAAAGACATTGACCAATTTTTTATATAGCAATAACCCACAAACAGTAGTGTGATGTTAACTGATAGTCTGTCTTAGTAAGAATGGTTAAGGGACAAATTTGGGTCAAGACACCCAGAAAATCACACCTTCCCTTCTTTGAAATGGTTGAATTGGATTTTTTTTACACGCAAATCAACAATCTTCATGTACTTTCTTAATCCATGATGGGGTACTGTCCATTTGCCTGGATGAGTGGAGCTCCAACAACACCTAAGAAGTTTGACACCATTCAGAAGAAACAGCTATTTGAATTCCATTTCATGCTACGTATTCAACAGCCAGTGCCTCCCAGTGATAGGGAGAGGAACAAAAATCACAGGGCCCAATGTTACTCCTGGCCCATGACCTCAGTCCCTGATTGAAGCACAGCAACCCTACCCTTGACCCGAGCACAGCACATTCTCTCGTACTTTCTATACTGGGTGTTGCTTCCCTCACAGGTGCAACAGCACGCACCATCTCCAAGGTGCACGACAGAAATTCATCAAAGCATCTCAGACAGCACCTTCCAACTTATGACCATTCCCATCTAGAAAAACAAAAGCATCATATACATGGGAAACTATCACCTACAAATTCCCAAGACATGCAAGTGACTTGGAGTAATATTACCAATGTTTCACTATCACTGGGTCAAAGTCTTAGAATTCCCTTCCAAACAGCATTGTGAGTTTAACTTTTACCAAATGTACTACATCAGTTTGAAAAGGTAGCTCAGTAACATCTTCTTAAGGGCAGCTAGTGAAGTCAGTTTGAGATCAGCCCAGAGCTAGCGACATCATCACAGTAACAGATAGGTATTTAGCAGACTCTGTGGTTTCAACTTATCTGGGTGTTTTCTGGAAATGGTAGTTGCAGTTTTGACTTGGCGTGCAACTCATTAAGAGAAGATGATCAAAATACATAGCAATTAGGGAGTCTCTGTGTCCTGTAACAAATCAACATTACAAGCTTAAGTACCTTGGAAGCTTTGGAAAAATAATCAGAACAAGGGACTGAGATGAACACAATCAAGTAAATGACTGTGTGTACAAAAAGAAAGTTGCTGGCAAAGCTCAGCAAGTCTGGCGGCACCTGTGAAGGAAAAAGAAGAGTTAACATTTCGGGTCCGGTGACCCTCCCTCAGAACTGGCAGTTCTTTCGGTTTTGAAATAACTGTTTTAACTTTGAGGATAGCAGAGTGTGAAATACTTACGGTAGACCCTACAGAAATAAATAACTTAAGATTTATGTATCTTTCAAGAGAATTCTTGTGAAAGTGAGAAGTAAACCTGAGTGCTAACACAGTTGTTCTAAACCATATTGTTAAATTCCTGTTTTATTTAATACATTTCTCACAAGAATGTCTTGTAGTGTAGTGACAGCCCCGAAACAGAAGCTCTATGTTCTCATCTGACTTGATGGGCAAGGAAGATGTGTTTATAACACATCCAAACAGGTTGAGGATCAACTTGTAAATCCTTCTAACACACTCCATTCTTAGAAATGAATGATGATGATTTCTTTATTATCATATATATCTTGGAGGTACAATGAAAAGTGTTTTGTTGCCACAATCTGGTGCCTTTATGAGGTACAATAAGGCTAAAAAGAAATTACTTAAATAAGAGATAATGGGAACTGCAGATGCTGGAAAATCTGAGATTACAAAGTGTGGAGCTGGATGAACACAGCAGGCCAAGCAGCATCTTAGGATCACAAAAGATGACGTTTTGGGCCTAGACCCTTCATCAGAAAGGGTCTAGGCCTGAAATGTCAACTTTTGTGATCCTAAGATGCTGCTTGGCCTGCTGTGTTCATCCAGCTCCACACTTTGTTACTTAAATAAGAGTTCATCTTTGATCAAACTGGGGCCTCAAGCACAGTTCCAGAGCTTCTGCGAGGTATTCTGGTCCTCAAGGAGTTCCATTCCTGGAATAGCAACGGTGACGCTGATGCTCTAGGAAACTCTGGCTCTGCTGCCACCGCCGCTCGCTGACACACCAAGAGACCAGGCTCCAGGCCTGCGACTGCCAGGAGTCAAGGTTCCAGCCCTACTGTTGCCAAGATTCCAGGCTCCAGGGACCACCACAGCCACCAGAAGACTTCACTCTGACTACTGCAATTGGAACTCCATTGTGGAGTGGCCCCATTCCACCAACTCTCACCCCAATCTCCATCCCACAGAGGATCAGGACCCCGCATGTATAGGCCAAGCATTTGGACATCTCCTTAGTCAATCAACTGATAGAAATATAAATGTTGCACAGAGTCTGAATCAGAAACCATAAGATAGAAGATTTAACTCTATGCCAAATCAGTTCCAGAAAGTGAAATAAATAGAAAGGAAACCTTGGTTTAAGAAAAGAAATAAAAGAAACATAAATAAAAAAAAATTTTTGCTTGTTTTAAATATCACCAACACTATTTCATACCTGAATGAGACTCCATATTTGGAATATAAATAACTCTCAGTGAAAGCAAAATTGTTTGGCTGAATTCAGATTATTTAGCTGTCAGATTCTACATGGTTTGGAATGAACAAGCCGTCATCTTCCCTCGCGAATAGGTTTTTGTTGTGCAAGAAAAGCAATTTTGCAATATTCAATGTGTTTCAATGTCAAATCACTTGATGCAATTCCTGTGTAGAAGCGCTTTTAAAAGGAAAGAACATCTTGGACAGCAACTGCTGACTTCCAATTTTAACCGTGAATGTGTGACTGTTAGCAGTTGCAGTCTGATTTAAAATTCTTATTCTTACCTCAAAACTTGGTCAACATGTTTGTGTGTTTAATAATGTGTAGGAAATGTTTTCATTCATTCATATTGAATGAAGTGAAATCATTTTAAATAAATGGATTATACCTCTCTTAAAACATTGCATGATACATTGTTTAGCATGGAGTTAATATTATATGTGATAATTTGATATTTATATGAATGCATCAATTATTATTGTCCCACAGTACAACCGCGCCATAACTTCAGCTAGTTAATTGTCTGTGAATTACTTTGGAGGTTCCCATAGTTATGAAAAATAATATATAAATGCATGTTTTTTTTCCATTGATGTTCTCTTTCCATATGAAATTTTCTTAATGTTGAAAATTACATTCACAAAACAAAAGTTAAGAAAATTGAATATTGTCACACATCTGCAGCAAACATATATTTTAATAAACTGCTGTCGATACGTTAGATTTCTGGCTTCTTGACTTGTGCTCTTTGAACAAGAAAATTTAATATCTAAACAAATGTTGTCAATGCCTCAATCTGATCTTATTGCTCATTACATTGTAGAGATGATTCCACTTCAATTTTCAGCTGAAAATCAATTACAAATATATTTAACAAGGAAACTTTTTTTGCTGTTCCTACAACATAGACAGATAAAATGAAATTAATAAACAAAATGCAAGCAATTGATTAACATACACTATCTTCACTAAATTACTGAGACATTCTGAAGAAAGTTGTACAGTAGATTAATCCCAATGCACAGTTCTAAACAAACGATGCATGTGAAAGATATTTGAATGACAAATATTCGGTTGACATTATGTATGCCACTCAAACGCAGTCTGTTAACAACACTCATAACTGCTTGTGTAGGTGGTAATGACATCTTCTATGTTCCAACTGGGAACTTACAAATTCAGCGGGCTGTCCGTTTAGTTTTACAATATATATATGGAACAGCCTGAGTGGGGTGGGGTTTTGTTGTTTGGGGTGCAAGTGATTCTGGTACGTTTCCACCTCTTCTGTCCTCAGATTAAAATCTGAACGGGGAAAAGGGTTTCCTGTGACACTGGAAGGTATATAGGATAATATCAGGCATATCCAAAATCCAACCTACCTTAGTTTCCTCAGCACACATTGTGTATGTCAGCCTGATGCCGGTACCCAGCATGTGCCTGGTCCCAGTCCAGATGGAAGCTGGCTCTGCAATGTATTGACCTTTGGCTAACATGAAGCATACATCAAATGTCAGGTGGCTGCTTTTTTTTTGAATCAAGAAATTTACATTTTCAATCTCCACTCTTATCAATAAAATGCTGCAGCTGCTGGAAATTTGAAATCAAAACAAAATTTTCCAAAAAACAGACAGGAGATTGAAAATCATATTGGTGAGATGCTGAGTGTATCCAGATATTTCTCTTTCCACAATTTTTTTCCCAGCATATTTTTCACAGCTACCCTGGTTTGTGCTTCAAGTGATACGTATATAATGGCTGGACACAAAGAAACAACAGAGGTTGTGACTATGGCACAATATTCAGGACATTAAGTATAAATGTATTCCTCCAAACAGAGGTACCATTAAAAAAATGCATGCACTCTCCCAGACACTTTCAAACTTTATGTTATGACACTGAAAGAAGATTATCATTTGTTCACCGAATTAAGTATTCTAAGGGTGCAATCAGTTTGAGAATCAGTTGGTTAACAGAAATTCAGCGGCTAACGTCAAACTAAATGTTTAAATTTTTGTAACATCAATCCAGAAACAGAACTATAAAGTTTAGCATATAAAAATATCAAAATACTGTTCAAATTTGTCAGAATTATCAACAGCACCCATTTCAATGAATTGTCACAATTGAAACAGGGGAAATCATAAAGTACATTGTCATTTATCAGCTATCAATGTGCTTTCTGCATCAAGGGACTGGTTCTCTTAAAGATGGAGAGAAAGATGTTAGAAAATTTGAAAACTTAAGGTAAAATAGTACAAGAGCTTTATGCTTTTAGCATTGATTTGATGGAGAAATGAATAGCAACAAAACAAATTTTATCTCAGTGCATTAAATGTAGAAACATATTGCAACCTTTTTTAAAAGCAGCATAATCACATACAAAATACAAAAAATGTATTTGAGCCAAAGAAGGATTTTTAATTTGGGAGATTGGAATCATGGTCAAGAAAATGGATTTTGAGGAAATTCTAAAAGGAAGGGATATAAACAAACTGTGGTTTGGGGGCAGGTAAAGAAGAAGACAGATTTGGGAATAAATTGAAATGCTAACAGCATACAGGAGCTAAGGTATGATCATAAATAGTGCAGTGACCCAGGTTCAATGCCACCCTTGGGTCATTGTGTGGAGTTCGCACATTCTCCATATGACAATGCTTTGGTTTCCTCTCACAGTCCAAAGAAGTGCAGGCTGGGTGGATTGGCCATGCTAAATTGTCCCATGGTACCCAGGGATGTGTACATTAGGTGGATTAGCCATGGGACATAGAACATAGAACATTACAGCACAGTACAGGCCGTTCGGCCCTCGATGTTGTGCCGACCTGTCATACCGATCTCAAGCCCATCTAACCTACTCTATTCCACGTACGTCCATATGCTTATCCAATGACGATTTAAATGTACCTAAAGTTGGCGAATCTACTACCGTTGCAGGCAAAGTGTTCCATTCCCTTACTACTCTCTGAATAAAGAAACTACCTCTGACATCTGTCCTATATCTTTCACCCCTCAATTTAAAGCTATGCCCCTTTGTGCTCACCGTCACCATCCTAGGAAAAAGGGTCTCCCTATCCACCCTATCTAACCCTCTGATTATTTTATATGTTTCAATTAAGTCACATCTCAACCTTCTTCTCTCTAATGAAAACAGCATCAAGTCCCTCAGCCTTTCCTCGTAAGACCTTCCCTCCATACCAGGCAACATCCTAGTAAATCTCCTCTGCACCCTTTCCAAAGCTTCCACATCCTGTCTTGTAATGCGGTGACCAGAACTGTACACAATACTCCAAGTACGGCTGCACCAGAGTTTTGTACAGCTGCAGCATAACCTCTTGGTTCCGGAACTCGATCCCTCTATTAATAAAAGCTAAAACACTGTATGCCTGCTTAACAGCCCTGTCAACCTTGTTGGCAACTTTCAAGGATCTGTGTACATGGACACCGAGATCTCTCTGCTCATCTACACTACTAAGAATCTTACCATTAGCCCTGTACTTTGCCTTCTGGTTACTCCTACCAAAGTGCATCACCTCACACTTGTCTGCATTAAACTCCATTTGCCACCTCTCAGCCCAGCTCTGCAGCTTATCTATGTCTCTCTACAATCTACAGCATCCTTCATCAATGTAGGGAAAGGGGAGAGTGACCAATCTGGATGGGATGTTCTTCGGAGAGTTGTTATGGACTTGTTGCGCCAGATGGACTGTTCCCACACTGTTGGGATTCTATTCTGTGAAAAACATCAACACTAATGGCATAGGGAATTTGAGGTTTTTGGGGTTTTGTAGATACACTTGAGAATGAGGTCGATAAGGTTCATAATTAAATATGAATTTTAAATTTGTGTGATTATTGAGTTTATGGAGGATAAAGATATAACGAATACAGTTGTGTCTTGATGACTGTAGCTGAAATAGGTGATATTGCAGAAGTAGAAATAAGTCAGGGTTTTGTTGGTAGTGAAAATATAGCGTCAGAAGCTCAGTTTGGAATGGAAAACAACATGATTGTGCACATTCTGATTCAACATGAGACTGTAGCAAAAAGAAGAGGATTGAAAATTGATGGCTTGTGTATCCTGATCACAATAAGGGTCAAAGACGATGTTTTTAGTCCTTTCAACTTGAAACTGGAGAATAATGTGGCTCCGGTCGGACTGGATATCAAATAAACAGTTAATGGCAAAGAATCAGTGGAAGAGTGAAGGTGTAGAATTTGGTGTCAATGGCCTGCATGTAGAGATTGACTCCTGCAGTGTAAATGATGTTACCTATGATTTCTGGATGGTAGATTATATTCTGATCCCCTTTCTGGGATGATCCTAGATCAGGCATATCCTATAAATGATCAGAAGACCAAAAAGGCAAATTCTAAATGGCACAGATTGGTTTGAAGGCCTGAATTTACACTTCTGAAAGGAAAAGAGCCGTAAATATTATTGTCCACCATGTCATGTTTTTACCGAGTCAGCCAGGTTATATTGCTGACATTGTGAGGGTCTAGGAATCTCTCTTCAGTAACTTGCTTTTGAACAAGGAGGAGTTTCAAAAGTTAGTGATACAGAAGACAATATGAAACAAGATAAGCTCTAAATTATACAGACATGTGTTGAAGAACCAAGCATGTAATCCCAGCTGGTGGAAACAGTCAATCATAAGATTAAGTTTTGTTTAAATTTTAAACCAGACAGGCTAACTGATTGGTCAAAACATTGCCCTGAGGAATGAATCAAAGAATGGCTAATTGGATGTAAACATATCATTTCTATCTACAAATTATGGGATGCAATGTACTAATGTGTGTGTGTGGATATGTAAGCACACCACAATGTGATCCCAACTCACAACTCCAAATTGGTTGACAGCAAATTATCAGTCACCACTTAACTGGTGAATTCTTCATGGTAATGTCTCTACATTCAGAGTCCATTTACAAACAATCAACATCCTTCTCTCATGAAATATAAATGTTGCTTTTCTCTTACATTGGTATTCATGTGTATTACCTTCTGTAAAATGTATCTTTTCTTTCAACAATACTCAAGCTCTGTGCTGCTCAGTGGATATTTCTTTATTTCAAGGTAAGATCAATTCTTCACTGATCTCTAAGGAAGTTTGTATTAATGCAGGCAGTGATGCTTGTGATGGTCAATATTTTTCATGATTAATCTGTTTCATAACTATGGGCTGAATGTTGATTAGTTTTTGGCTAAGCACAGGTCATGTCGAATTTCGTGGACTTAGCCTCTACACAGACTGAACCAGTTATCTTGACATATCTAACCAAACGTGCTACATTAGTTGCCATTTCTGTCCTGTGGCATGCATCATATCCAATTCTCCTCCCCCATTACACCACAAACTATTCTTGAAACAACTCGCCATTCATCGGATAGCTTGGAATTGCCCCACATCCCTAGTGCATCCCTGTGAAATACCACTGTGCATCAGAACAAGTGCTGTCAATCTGGCACTGCCGTGCATGATTACGAACATTTGCCTGGACATGGCAGATCAGAAAATCAGTGCTGCCCTTTTCAGCCAGGAAACTGGTATTCCAGCTGGCGCACAGGTGGGAATTCCCATTTCCCTGGGCTGAGAAGTGTATATGATGACCCCAAACTATACCAGCCTGGCCTGAGGTTGCCACTCTGGTTAAAGTAGTCTCTGCCGTCTGCAGGAATGATTTACATTGTAGAAATAAGATCCATTTTCCCTTTTGAATTTCAAACCATTGTATTGTAAAAAAACTACCACACGCTGTAGGGAGGGGCATTCCAGATTGCTGGATGCATGAAAATTCTGGATCATGAGGTACCAGATAATGATGACTTTATTGTCGTTTCTTTATAATTACTGGGTGATAGTCTACCCAGTTCATACCTGTGCAAAATGAGAATAAAAATGACAATTTGTAATTTATGAATTAGTTTTATGCTTCAAACATTTTAAAATAAAATTTCACACTATTTCAAATTAAATGCATTGTGACTGAATACGTTGATCGATAACTAGAAATGGCACAATTTTCTCAACAACAGGCTGGAAAAATGATGATGGAAAGATCACATTCAAAGTTGGAAGCCTTATTGTCTAAACCTTTTTGACGCAGTGATGGCAAATGAGAAAAATAGTTTCTGCCTGACCCAGTGTCATGGTTTTTATATTAGAACAAATGGTATTCGGTCCAGCTGAAAAATGACTGTGTGCTCCACAGGTAGACAGTGCATCAAAATGCACGCTAGAACTGAGATGAATGTTATATGTACATCAAGTATGTGAAATATAGACACCTAGTGGAAATCATTCAAGTAAAAGATAGGTGGCACAAAGTTAATGATGTGATTCTTAAAAATTTACTGCCTATAGACATTGGCACCTGGCAAGAATAGATTAGAGACAAAGCATTGAAATCTTCACAAAAGTGGACATCAGAAATACAAGCATCCAACATCATATCAAAAAGAGGTACATTTGCCTGCAAACAGTCAGACATGACAGATTTGACAATCAGGTCAAACACATGCAAGACCTCCATAGCATTTGCTGGTATGGATCGGTAGAATTTTTGACAGCTATTTTGCTTTCTATTTCTATGAATATTAGTTGTTGCTAATAGACAATGAGATGAAGAGAGTTAAATCAGAAATGGAAGGACTCTGTCCCTCGCATGCTCTTTAGCAATTTGTGTTGTTTCTGGATCCTATTGAAGTTGACAACAACCTCCGCCTTGTATTTTGATAGCACCTTTTGGTAATGGTAAAATTTCCCAAAGCACTTCACAGGAGTCTTATCAGTTAAATGTTCATGCAGGGATATAAATAGAAATTTTAGCACTGCTGGGCAAAAATTTGATCAAAGAGCAGTTTTATTTTGAAAGTGACCTAAAAAAGGAGGGACAGGTGGAGAGGTCAAAAGTGTTAGAAAGGAAATATTACTGTCAGGACACTAGGCAACGGAAGCTGTGACAGATAACAATAACATGCTGTAAATGAGAAATGGACAACAGATCTGACTTGGGCAAAAGCCATTGGAAGGTATTGGACGAGGTTACAGCAATGCAGAGAGGCAAGGTCACAGTGGGATTTGTAAACAATGATGAGATTGTTAACAATGAGGCTTTCCCAGATGAGGGGAATTCATGATGCTAGCAATCTAATGTACAACAATATGGTATGACATTCTGCTGGGATTCTTGTACTCATCTGCAATATCATTGGTGGAAATCTGAGGAAAGTGCATACTGCTTGTGATGGAAATTGTTGCAGAAAAGCAGAAGAATCCACTCCAGAACATAACTTTCCTTGTTAATGGAAAGCAACCCAAGAAGCTGAGTCAATGTTAGGTGGAAGCTGAAGAAATCTGCTCTTCGGTCCTTTTTTAATTTCATTCTCTAATCAATAATGAAGAATGAATAGACTAAAAATCTAAAAGCAATTACTTCAAAGGGATGGTAAGATTGTAGGGAATTGAAGAATCCTCCAGTTGCAAGCTGCCATTAGGATGTTCAGCAAGGCAGGATTCCCAGCTGGTGCTCATGGTATCACAAGCTCTATTCCAAAACCATGGTTTGACATTGTTTGTATTAAGTGGCCACACAATTCACAGAAATGCATAAACATCATGGTACTTTGCTTTGCTGCATTGTGCTTTTTGACTGGAATAAAACTTCCAAAAGAGAAGGTGGAAATGTTTTTGCTCAAACAGAAGTTGATTGTATTGCTATCATACCTTATTTGGCCAACCTTGCCCACTTTTACAGAGCAAGTGTGTCTGTATTATATGGGTGCAAGATAGGTGGGATTGATAGATTTCAGATAGGGGCATGGCTCATCTAATAACACCTTTGACATCCCAATATAACAACCTAGACTTTATAACACCTCCCAGCCTAATAAAAATACAAAGGCTGCAGCAACATCTCAAATTTATGGTATTATCAGAACATGAAGAATGGGAACAGGATTAAACCACTGCACAACACCACTGTCTCTCTCTCTCTCTATCACATGCACACACAAACACACACGCACACACGCACATGCACACGTACACGCACTCCCTGCCCTGCCATTTAAACTAGCACCCTGTCCCCCCTCTAATCTGCTAATATGAATAGTAAATAATTGAGACCTTAAGACTGATCTTTGTGGGGCTCCACTCATTCTAATCACCAGCCTGAAAAAGTCCCATTAATTCTGACTATGTGTCTTCTGTGTGTTAACCAATCTTTGATTCATGCTAATATATCAGCCCTAATACACTGAATCCCTATCTTGTGCAATAACTTTTTAATTAGCACCATATTGAATGCTTTCTGAAAATCTAAATATATTACACCTAATGATTCCCTTTATCAATTATGCTTGCTATGTCCTCAAATAACTTTAGTAAATTTGTTAAACCTGGCTTCCCTTTCAGAAACCATGTTGACTCTTTTGGATTGTGGTCAGCTAATCTAAATTTCTATTTCTATTTCTTCCTTATTATTGGGCTCTGAATTTTCCCAATATTCTTGATGATAGATTTACTGACTATAGATTCCTGCTTTCTGATTACACCCCTTCTTCAAACGATTACATTTGTAGGTTTCCAATCTGCTCAATCTTTCCTGGAATCCAATGTATTCTGGAATATTTGAACAATGCTTATATTGCTTCTGCTGCCACCTCCTTTAAAAACCCTTAGATGTAGACTTAAGTCCTGGTGACCTGCCAGCCTTTACTCTCATTAGTTTGTCCCTCATGATAGAAACTATTACAAGATCCTTCCTCCCATTAGTATCTTGCTTATCTATCATCTTTAGGAAGTTCATTGTGTCCTTCACAATAAATATTGGGTTTATGTTACATGAAGGATTTATTTATGAAACTTTTATACAATATAAAATATTTTATAAGATATTACCATTTCCCTAATTCCCATTGTTAGAATCCTACATTATCTTTATATATACCTATCAAATCTCTTGCTGTTTGTTTTTATGCTTTTTGCCAAATTACTTTCATATCAAAATTTCTCTGCCTTTATTAGCTTTTCATTCATCCGCTGATGGTTCCTAAAAAAGTAATTCCCAATCCTACCATTAGTTTTTGCCACATTGTTTGCCTTAGTTTTTGACTGAATACTCTTCTTGGCTGTCTTTGTTAACCATGGGCATTGCATTCTTCTCACATGTGTACTTAAAAGTGAGTAATTGAATATGTTGACAAATATTGTTTTGATGCTTATCAAGAATCAGAATGAATATTACGTGTGTACCTTCCTTTGCTAAGGAACTACCAGACAATGATTCAAACAAAATTCAATCTAAAGCCCAAAATAAAATCTGTGGGCAAATGCTTGTGCAATGATTGGCAAACTTGGTTGTATTGCTAATACAACATTATGTGGAAGGTTTCCTTATTTGACACTTCAGGGCATTCTGCCCAGATTAAAGCAATGTAGCTTTCCTGTCATGAGTTGGTAACAAGTCTCATAGGTTTGCTATGTGCATAGGTGCCATCAATAAACTTTTTACTCTCAGGAGCTAGGAAGACTTTTGTGTCCTGACAAGATAACACCATCTCTCTTTAGAGGAGTCGCCACAGGTCTTTGTCATTTGATTGGTATTTTGCTGGAAAGCTGATTTTGTATTTGTCACTTGTGCTACTGTAAATTTTGAACTCACGACAAAGATGGTTCTGCTGAGTCCTCTTTGAGAAAAGTTGTCTCTGTAGCATCAGTGACTTGTCGGATATACCACTGAAGGTTCTATGGCTACACGAATAAACCCTTAGTAGAATAGATACAAGAACACTGATCTAGAATGACATCATCAAGAAGGCACCGAGATATCTTGTCCTCTGAAAAATTGCTCTTCTCGCCCAAATCCAGGATGCCATTGCATTCACAAAATTAATTCCTATACTGACTGCTTTTAATTCTACCTTCTTCATAGAGGTTAAAGCTTGCAGAGAAATGCCCTCAAGCCATTTGTTTCTGGTCTCTCCAGCTGGGATACTACTTTTTCCTTTAATAAACATAAACTTGTATCAGTGAGTGTCCTAGAATAGTATTTATTGACTAAGATGTTGTGATATAATGTGTGTAAATGTGGTGCAAGGCATGCAATAATACTAAGTATGTGAGGTGAGTTAAAACATGTGAACTGAAGAGTTGAATATTGATAGAAATTGTTGGTAGATGATCATGAGAGTGCTGTGAACTGAGCAGCAAACAATGATAGTATAGCTAGTATCCACACTTTCTGGCAGCCACAGTTTGCCTCACCTTTGAGAAACACAAGCCTCAGTGAGACCAAGCAGAGGTTCGAGACCGCTTTGCAGAGCACCTGCGCTTTGTTCATGACAAACGACAACAGCTTCCAGTAGCGAACTATTTCAACTACCCCTCCCACTCCTGAGATGACATGTCCATCCTGGGCCTCCTTCAGTGTCACAATGTCACCACCCGGAAACTGGAGGAGCAGCACCTCATATTCCACATCAGGAGCCTACAGCTCAATGGCCTAACCTATACCAGTTTCAAAATCTCCCCATCCCCGGCCACATCCCATGACCAACCTTCCCGCTCACCCCTGCCTCCTATACCTGACACAACCTGTCCATCTTCTCTCCCACCTATCTGCCCGTCCCACCTCATTGACCAACTCCCACCACTCCCTACCTGCATTCACCTATCACCATCCCACCTACCTTCCCCAGCCCCAACCCTCCTCTCTCTTTATTTCTGAGCTCCCTTCCCCCCACCCCTATTTGTGATGCAGGGTCCTGATCGAAATGTCAACTTTCCTGCTCCTCTGATGCTGCCTGGCCTGCTGCGTTCATCCAGCTCCACACTGAGTTATTTCTTTCTTTAGATAGGAGTTGACACTCATGATATCAGATCCCCACTTGATATGTGTGAACAATAAACAACACACATCAACACACATCAGAAGTACATAGCAGTGGTTTGAAATTGACCATATGATTTAGCACCAGTTGGCCTCTCAATCCACTTTGACAGTCTCATCTGAATCTGATTTGAATTCTACACTTCCATTTGCTGGCAATCAAGTTTAATTGCCTTGCTGAATAAAAATCTGTCTACTTACACCTTAAAACTAGGCAATGACCTCACCTCCACTCCCTCCTGAGGCAGAGAATTCCAAAGTTATAGAGCCCACTGAGATAAAAACAAACTGCTCACCTCTGCCTTGAAAGGTAGACTGATAAGTTTTTAACAGTGTCCCCTCATTCTGGATTCCTCCACAGGAAGGAACATCTTTTCCACATCCACCTTGGTTTTCATATACTTCAATTAAGTCACCCTTCACTTTTGCAAACTTCAGAGGAAACGACTTGTCCAACATATCCTCATAAGAGAACTTGTTCGTCAATATCCCTTTATTGGCCTATGTCCTTTACGTCGAATATTCTGCCTTTTCCACAGCACATGTTACTCCTTCAAAGATCTCTCTTAAATTAATTAAACAGGATCACCTTTTCATAAAGCCATGCTGACTTTTCCTGCTAGCTTAGATTTTTCTCTTTGCATAGTAGGAACACTTAATGTAGAAGTTAGCATATTAGGACAGACAGAAGATTGGATGGCTAGCAGAAAACAGTGAGTAAGCATAAATGAGCATTTTCTGATTGACTGGATATAATGAGTTCAGTCTGACAAGCTGGCTTCTTGTTCAGAGTGCTGCCTGGTTTATGTTCACCATCTCCCTGGTTCTGACACTGGGTTTATGTCGTGGAATGTGCTGTGGTGAAAAACACATGAGGCAAATGCTTCAGAGGCAAAGAAATCTCTGATGTTCTTGAAAAACAAACAAATTGAAAGTATTTACAGGAAAACAAGAAAGTGAATATCAAACCCAAGTATTACTGACTGAGACCAGTCTCCCAGTATCTTGACCCTCCAGTTAAGCCTTATAGCCAAGACTTGATATGGTAAACAGATACAGTGGATGGCTGAGACTTATGCTAACAGGGAAAAGACACAGAGAAAGAAGGATTACCTGCTGACTTGAAGTCATATCTCGCTTCCCATCTTAGGGGTGCCCTACACTGTGAACCCCACCTCCTCCTGTCTAAGATTAGCCAAGCTGGCTGTTAGAGGGTCTCGATGACTTTAGGCTCATCCTGGAGTGAAAACGCAATTTCGACTGGCTCTTGTCCGTGGCCTCTTGCCATAGCTGGGACTCCGCGAAGGGCCACAAGTGTTCCTAACGGTCGGTCCTGGTGTATCCGCTGATGTGGTTAGGCGTGTTAGACCTGATGGGCTAGTACCTAGGATCTCTTTTCTTTCTTGGTGGTCCTTGCGAGTGGGTTGTTGTCTTGGATGATGGTGGGTGTTGGTGGTGTTGCCCTGGTCAGTGCCTTGTATCTCTGGATGCTCTCGGTCATCTCTAGACGTCAAGTGGAGGTTTGTGGTCAGTGATGGTGTTCAGTGGTTGCAAGAATTGTTCTCGATGTGAAGGCTTTGCAGAGTCCTAGACTCGGAGACGTCTGCAGGAATTTTTCTCTGGGTTGGTAAGTTGGACTGATCTCCTTTCCCTTACCCCTAGCTTTAGCTCAAGTACTCCTTTGGGTGCACAACTTGCTGCTTGTTCGGACTCTCAAACTCCTCTCATGAACCGCTCACAAAGGGAGTGCACAGGGCCCACCACAGAGCACACACCTGGTTGGAATCGGGGTGTGTTACTGGTATCACAGTGCACAATGGTGGGCTTGGGTTCTCTAGCTGTACCCATCCGCATTGGAGTAAGTGTGAATGGCTTTTCAATTGAGATGAATAGTTTTTTATGGTTTTGAATGTCCAGCATTTCCCTTGGATGAGTATTCATTAAATTTGAATAGTAGTGGGAATGTTTTTACATCCAAAGGTGAAGCAGGTTTACATGTAGCACAATGGTGTGAAATGTTCGGTATTTCTGTGCCTGAGCACTGGTTGGGAATTGAAATGGCTTTGTATCTCTGTCAGCTCCAGAAGGTCTGAAGTTGTTGAAGTTGTTTGTTCCCTGCAGTCTGGCTTCCGTTGTTTAAGTTGCAGCATGAATGAGGGTCTTCTTTTTAGTTTTACAAGCTAATCCCTGCCCCAGACATCTGCCCCTGGGCTTGCATATCACCCAATCTGTCCCAACCAGCCTTTTCCTGATTCAGCTGAGGGCCCATGGTTTCTCAAGTCCAAACATTCAGTGAATCTTAGATCCAATGTAATTTCCATGAACTTATATCTTGAGAGGGATTTAGTCCAGGGTATATCCATAAAATGATGAGGATTTTTGCCTCACCTTACAGTCTCAGGCTTTCTCGATTCATAAGCAGACAATTAGTTGATTCTAAGATGCTGCTTGGCCTGCTGTGTTCATCCAGCCTCACATTTTATTATCTTGGAATTCTCCAGCATCTGCAGTTCCCATTATCTCTGATATCAGTTGATTCTAACATCTTCTCCAAGACAGACACTGGGCTAATTATCCTTGGTTTCCTTCTTTGTTCTCCCTCTCTTCTTGAGTAATAGAGTCTTTTTTTTGCTATCCAGTCTGAAGGAACTTTTCCAGAATCTAGCAACTTTTGGAAAATTAATAACAATGTGCCCATAACCTCATTAGCCAGCTCTTTTAAGACCTGAGGATGGAGTTTATAGGGCATTGGGACTTGTTAGATCACAGTTTAGCCAAATTGCTCAGTACTGTTTCACTTGTGATAGATATTTCACCAAGTTACCATTTCGCTTCTACCCTTGATTTATAGCTATTACTGAACTGTTTTTGGATCCAGTATGGTGAAGACAGAACAAAATATTTGCCATTTCATCTGACATTTCCTTATTAACCACATTAACTCTAATATATCGTTATCTGCAGGGCTTTTGCCTACTTTTACGCACTTTACTTGTTCTTTTCTTTTTAAACAGAAGCTCTTGCTATCTGTTTTTACTATTCTAGTTAGCTTCTTTCCCTGCTCTAATTCTTTCCACTGATTAGTCTGTCAGCCATTCTCTGCCATTCTTTATATCCTGCCCAAAAGCATTTAAGAAAACATTAGCACCAATTTAGCATACTACCTCAAGTGAAGTTACTCGACGGGTAGATCAAGCATCTCATGGCTTTTTCCAGGCGTTAGCCAATTTAAATCTATTACCTTGCAACAAGTCTATTCTTGCAAGTCAGATCCCTTTAATAATATCACTCTTATCAGCATTAAAGAAAGCGATACATTGCTACAGTAAGTAAGGAAATGATCATATATTGTCCTGAGAACGAGCAAGAATACTCCTTGTATTAACTGAGAGAAATAAAATTCAATCAGCAAGTGTTGCATAGAAACCAAGATCTCAAATAACAGTCAGGAAGCATGTGCATATTTCTGATTGGAATTATGCAGCTCATTATATTTTGTGCCATAATCCTTTGTCTTATTTTTAAACTCATTAATTAATACCATAGATTCAATTTACTTGAAAATTTCACAGAAGTTTGTTTCACAGTGCAGACTACAGCTTGCAGTTGCAGAATACTGTGTGAACCCCCCTTCTAGCTTGCTTCTGTTGGACCACATATGGTGGTTGCTCATATGGTTTTAACCTCCTCCTTGGCTCATTAGCAAATTCAGCTCTTAAGGAACAGTGCTCTTAAAGTAATAGTGGTACATTCAATAAAGAGAAAGGAAAAGCACCATTGAATTCAGACTGGTAGCAGGAGAAACACTCTTTAATTATGCAAGAAATGGAACACTTGCTTGAGGGTCTCTTGCTTGCCTTGAGGCACTCTACTATCATGGATTACACATAGACTCCCAAACACAGGGACTGGCAAACAAAGAAGGCAAGTAACTCGCCTGAATTGTAGATCTATGAGGAGCATCAATGACTCTTTCGTGTTGATTCTAAGGTTATAACCACCTAGAAACCGATATCTATTTCAAGTACACCGATTCCCACAACTACTTAGAATACACCTTGTCCCATCCACCTTCCTGCAAAAATGCCATCCTATATTCCCAATCCCTTCACCCCCACTACATCTACTCCCAGGATGAGGCACTCCACTTGCGTACATCTCAGGTGTTCTCATTTTACAACGACTGCAACATCCCCCCCCACCCCCCTCGCCCCCAGCAGTGGTCAAGAACACCCTCAACCATGTCCCCTCACACCCTCTCCCCACAGTAACAACCAAAACAGAATCCCCCTTGTCCTCACAAACCACCCACCACCCCACCAACCTCGGGATCCAACGCATCATCTTCCAACGCTTCCACCATCTGCAAAATGACCCCACCACCAAAGACATTTTATCCCTCCCCACCCTTACCGGCTTTCCGGAGGGACCACTGTCTCCATGATTCCCTTGTCTGCTCCACACTCCCCTCCAATCCCACCACACCCGGCACTTTTCCCTACAACCACAGGAAGAGCTACACCTGCCCCCACACCTCCCTCCTCACTCCCATCCCAGGCTTGAAAAAGACTTTACTTATCAAGCAGATGTTACCTGCACATCTGCTAATGTGGTATGCTGCATCCACTATTCCCCATTGTGGCCTCCTCTACATCGGGGAAACCAAGCGGAGGCTTGGGGACCGCTTTGCAGAACACCTACGGTTGGTTCGCACGAAACAACTGCACCTCCCAGTTGCAAACCATTTGAGTTCCCCCTCCTATTCCTCAGTCAACAAGTTCATCCTGGGCCTCCTGCAGTGCGACAACGACGCCACCCGAAGGTTGCAGGAACAGCAACTCATATTCCGCTTGGGAACCCTGCAGCTCAATGGTATCAATGTGGACCTCACAAGCTTCAAAATCTCCCCTCCCACTACCGCATCGCAAAACCAGCTCAGTTTGTTCCCACCTCGCCTAACCTGTCATTCCTCCCACCTATTCCCTCCTCCCACCTCAAGCCCCACCCCCATTTCCTACTTACTAACCTAATCCCGCCCCCTTGACCTGTCCATCCTCCCTGGGCTGACCTATCCCCTCCCTAACTCCCCACCGACACTCACCTTTACTGGCTCCATCCCCGCCTCTTTGACATGCCTGTCTCCTTTCCACCTATCTTCTCCTCTGCCCATCTTCTATCCGCCTCCCCCTCTCTCCCTATTTATTTCAGATCCCCCTTCCCCTCCCCCATTTCTGAAGAAGGGTTAAGGCCCAAAATGTCAGCCTCTCAGGTTTATTTCAGTTTGGATCACTGTCATCACTCTTGGGGAGTCTGATTACTTTCACCCACTGACAAGTATTACATTAACAGCTCATTGAATATGCAGTGTGACAGGAAAACATCAGGAAGGTTTCGCTGGGCCATTTCAACAGATTGATATCAATCCCTTGATTCACAGACAACTGGAAACCATGAAAGTGGGAACTTAATGCTGAAATGAAAATTGAGGTAATTAATTCTGACCTACTTGCATTAGCAATTCTACCGTGAAATAAAACACAGAGTCACAACAAATGTAAATCGTAGAGTCAACAGAACTGAAGAAAAAGCATTGGTAAGGAATTGAAATGGCCCAACTCTGCCTCTAGCTTGCATAAATCATGTGCTAAATATTCATTTCTTTTACATATTTGTACATAGATTCTTTTTACTCAAGGGCAGAAACAGTTTGTGCCAGAAACAAATGTAAGGGGAGTTTATTTGAGAAAATAGGCAGGTTAAACAGTTCATGATGAAGTTGTCTAGGTCTCTCACCCATTTTATGTATTTGTGACTTTCCTTCATATTTTTCCTAATTCTCTGGCAACGTGTCATGTACATTTGTGCAAACAGCACACCTGGTTGACATAAGAATTAACTAGATTGATTTGGACACCCAGAAATATCTCATCATTCTAGCTTTCAACAAGCACACTGTTTTCATGCGTTTTTATTTGTCAATTAGAAAATGCCTTACATGTGCTGGTTTATAATGTGGCGTGTTGTTGTATGTTAGCCATCATGCAGTCTTGGTAGACTGGGGCAATAGTCCAATGACAATGGTTATCCAAGACAATTAAGGCCTTCAGTTCTGCAGTGAAACATTAACACGTTCTGTGCATCATGTACATGGTCAGGAATCAGATGACACCAAGTTATAGTCCAACAGGTTTATTTGAAATCACAAGCTTTTTGAGCATTACCACCTTGTCAGGGAAAGTGAGAAAGAAGGCACAGGATTTATAGGCAGAGAAATCAAAAGATCATACAAATGGTGTGAATGGAGCATCGACAGGCCAAATACTAGATCTCTGCAGGTGATTAAGAATGTAAGCAAAGTGTCAACAACTGAATAACAAGTGAAGAGGTGGCCTGTAATCTGGTTAAATATGGTAGAGAAATAATTCCAGAAGATTAAAAAAAGGTGATGCTCGAGACACACCAAATGACTGGAATAATAAAAGTCGCATGCTCAGGGTCCAACCAGGGTATTAAATAATCCAAATCTGTGCAAACTAATTAAGGAGGAGAGATCATAACAACTCATCAAGGTGATGGTGTCAAAATAGAACAATGAGGCAGATTTTATAGGTTCAGAACAATGTGGTAGGGTCACATGTAGCACAATATGAACAAAAGGTCACGGTTGAGGCCGTCTTTATCGGTACAGAAATTGGCTATCAGTTTCTGCTCAGCAATACTGTTTTGTTGTGAATCTTGAAGGCAGACTTGGAGGATGTTTACCTGAATTGGCTGGCCAACAGAAGACAGCGAGTGGTAGTAGAAGGAAAATATTCTGCCTGGAAGTCAGTGGTGAGTGGGGTTCCACAGGGCTCTGTCCTTGGGCCTCTACTGTTTGTAATTTTTATTAATGACTTGGACGAGGGAATTGAAGGATGGGTCAGCAAGTTTGCAGACGACACAAAGGTCGGAGGTGTCGTTGACAGTGTAGAGGGCTGTTGTAGGCTGCAGAGGGACATTGACAGGATGCAGAGATGGGCTGAGAGGTGGCAGATGGAGTTCAACCTGGATAAATGCGAGGTGATGCATTTTGGAAGGTCGAATTTGAAAGCTGAGTACAGGATTAAGGATAGGATTCTTGGCAGCGTGGAGGAACAGAGGGATCTTGGTGTGCAGATACATAGATCCCTTAAAATGGCCACCCAAGTGGACAGGGTTGTTAAGAAAGCATATGGTGTTTTGGCTTTCATTAACAGGGGGATTGAGTTTAAGAGTCGTGAGATCTTGTTGCAGCTCTATAAAACTTTGGTTAGACCGCACTTGGAATACTGCGTCCAGTTCTGGGCGCCCTATTATAGGAAAGATGTGGATGCTTTGGAGAGGGTTCAGAGGAGGTTTACCAGGATGCTGCCTGGACTGGAGGGCTTATCTTATGAAGAGAGGTTGACTGAGCTCGGTCTCTTTTCATTGGAGAAAAGGAGGAGGAGAGGGGACCTAATTGAGGTATACAAGATAATGAGAGGCATAGATAGAGTCGATAGCCAGAGACTATTTCCCAGGGTAGAAATGGCTAGCACGAGGGGTCATAGTTTTAAGCTGGTTGGTGGAAAGTATAGAGGGGATGTCAGAGGCAGGTTCTTTACGCAGAGAGTTGTGAGAGCATGGAATGCGTTGCCAGCAGCAGTTGTGGAAGCAAGGTCATTGGGGTCATTTAAGAGACTGCTGGACATGCATATGGTCACAGAAATTTGAGGGTGCATCCATGAGGATCAATGGTCGGCACAACATTGTTGGCTGAAGGGCCTGTTCTGTGCTGTACTGTTCTATGTTCTATGTTCTATGTTCTATGAAGATCAGAGGCTGAATGCCCTTTACCACGGAAGCGTTGGAAGGGAATGTCCCTGCCTGATAATTGTTGCATGGTGTTAATTCATTCGTTGTCATAGCATCTGTACGGTCTCACCAACAGACCATGCCTTGGGGCATCCTTGTCTGCAGCATATGAGATAGACAACACTGGCTGAGTCACTTGAGTATATGTCATTTCAGTGGTGAGTGGTGTTCTCACGTGTGATGATAGTGTCCATGTTGATGATATGGCACGTCTTACAAAGGTTGCTGCAACAGGATTGTGTGGTGTTGTGGTCGATGTTGTTCTGAAGGCTGAGTATTTTGCTGAAAATGATGGACTGTTTAAGGTTTGTTGGTTGTTTGAAGGCAATAAGTGGGGATGATCTTGGCAAACTGCTCATTATGGCTCCAGCTTCACTCACCCTCACATTTACCACATCCCCTGCCCCCACATTCCCTCTCACATCGTAAAAACCCCTTACGCTTCCTCCCTAATTCTTGCTGTAATCACCTTCCAATCACATCCAGCCATACTCCCCTCCTGATGCTGAATCAAAACAAATTAATCTCCTCCCCTCTGCCAATGCAGTCCCCACCTCTGGTGAACTGGATTACCTGTATTTAACACTCTTTGAGCTGTGACGATTCCATTCCTGAACTCTCAAGTTTTGCCTCACCCTGATTCTACCTGGCCTTTCGTGCTCAGTTATAAGAGTTATAGTATGCATTTCGTGGGATGACAAATTGAGGCACAATACTAATGCCACCATGAGACTGAAAGAGGGCTGGAAGTTGGGGGAAGGTCAACTTACATGCAGAGCGTGTGCAGAATCATAACGTGAATTTCAACAGAAATGAGCGAAGTGTCAATTTTGAGGAGCTACATCGAGGGTTTTTTGCTGTGAGGCCTCCGGAATTTTCTCATGCTATTCTCCTCAAGTTGCCTCGTTAGGTATGCACAACACCTCTACGGCACCCCATGTGCATTATCACGTACACAGCAAAGGTGGAAATACAGTTCATTGTTGAGACTTCTCAACACTAGTTCTGGCACCATTTCCAAAGTCCAACCAGCCATGCAACATTACCAGCCAGGAGCTGCCATCCACAATTCATGTAGTGGGCTGAGAATGAGAAAGAAATTCTTCTGGGAGCACATAAGTGACATTGCAAACACGATTGTATATCTATAAATGTATTGCCATTTTATATAATCACTTGTTAACTGCTATTGTAAGTCAGGTTGGTCGTGAATATCAATGACACCCCCTCTCACAGTAACTGATGTTTCCCAATACATTATCATCTCCCCCATCTTATACATGTTGAGTTGCCTCCTTTGCAATCATTCCTCCACTCTGCACTTCCTGCGTCCCAGCATGGTGCCTTCAGTCCAGTCAAATGACTGCCCCAGATTCCCTACTATAGCAGTGTCCCCTATAACCCTGTTCAACTTTCATTGAGTGGACACCCAGGTGTGACTGTAGCCCACCCCCTTGACAGACTTGGATACATAGCCCCAACTGATGAGAGACACAACCACTGAATAATCTCCGCGCGACTCCCTAAAAGACTTAGCTACAAATCCCAGACTGGTTGCACTGGACTTGCACAGTGGCTCACGCCATGTAATCCAGAGCCCATGCCCCTTACCATTCTAAGTGGCTAACTGAAAGCCCCTGGACTGACGTTGAACACTGACCATGACTTACTGTGTTGGCACCCTCTGACTGAAGGATGTGCCCCTTGACTTGACTGAGCACTAGTTCCCTTAGATTTTGAGACTTGGCCATTTGGTTTAAGCACATGCAGTGCCTTAAATTTTGTAAGTTGCCGACACATGGTGTTGTTGTAACATTGACGAAATGTGTTGCCCTGCAGCACTATGCACATCCCTTACTTGACCACTGCTGCCAAACATGACAAGTTACTTGACTTGACGTTGACACTAAACAGCAGATGTACCCTGAGTTTTGTTCTGAATGAGGGGGGCAAAAGTCTGATGATATTCCCACTGTAATTTAAGACTGGTCATGTCAATTAAGACTGACTTAACCTGGCTCTGCTGAGGATAAGCCTAAGGAAGAGGGTTAAGAAGGAAATGGTCTCACTGGCATGAGATCCTCTAATTGACCCTGGGGATCTGCTAAGGAGTGAAGTAACAGGGTTCCCACATGGCACGGACCTCCCATGATGCTGATAACAATGTCAGCAGTGGTATCATGAGTATGTTTAATAATGGTTAATGGACCACTTCGGGCCTGTATAGACTGGGATAGTGTGGGGGTGATCTCTGATATCTTACTCGCCCCAGAAAAAATTCAGACACACCCACAGTGGACAGCAGGAAAGTGACCTGCTTGATTAAAAGTACCTTCACCTATCTTCAAGTCTGCTGGTTTGTGAGTGGCCAGTGCATTGAGAACTGTGGCCATATCTCCCACCCATACGCATAGATTATTCTATTTGATCATTAATAGGCCCCACACTTTCATTGATTTTCCTCTTAGTCGTTATGCAGTGCTAAAACACTCTTGCGTTTTCCTCAAATTTGAGTGTGGTAATTTTTCATGTCCCCCCGTCCGACTCTTTACACTCATAATTTTCTTTTAAATTTGACGCTTTCGTTGCAAATAATCCACAGGGTTTTTCTGCTATTTTGAACTCCCAGTATCTGATATAAGCTCCTCCTGGATGCCTTATCTTGTCTTTTATTTTCAGTGACACCCAGGGAGGTCTAGATTTGGAAGCCTCATCTATTTTCTTTATGAATAAACTCTTCACACCTTCTTGAATGCTTTCCTCTATTCTGGCTCTGATTTACCATCAGGTAACTGTTTCCAGACCACTGCTGCCAAATCACATCTTGATCTATTGGATACTTTCAAAATTATAATCCTTGTCTATTCTTATCCTTCTCTATAACTACATATCCTCTCACTGAATTACATCACAAAGCTGTTCTGCCACTGATACCCATCCATTTACAAAATTTTATTCTGTAAACCTAAATTCAGACATGCATATCTTCTCTTGCTGTGCTTACTTTGTACTGGCAGAAAAAAATAATCTCCTGAATACATTTTAATAATCTTAGATTTCCTGTACCTGTTGCAGTAATTTTATCTCCATTGCTATTAGAATAATTTGAATCCCCTTCTACTGCTTCTCTAGTGTTTATACATTTTTCAGCAAATTGCCCACGTATTTCTTCTGCTGCCTCCTCCGACAGTTTTGTGGGTGTGTATACTCTCAACCATGTGAGTTTCACTTTCTTGCTCATCAGTTCAATGCATATTACCTAATTTGCATTCCGCATCTTACATATTATGCACAGCATATCATTCTCACTTTCTGCTCCAAAAATAAATCTCAAAAACATTAGAAGAGATGAATAAACATTGGAATACATTTTAAAACATTCGCACAAAGGTTCAGCAGGTCTGAGGAAAGGTCACCAGACCTGAAACGTTAACTGTGTTTTCTCCTCCACAGGAGCTGCCAGACCTGCTTCGATTTTGTTCCTGATTTACAGCCTCAGCAGTTCTTTTGTTTTTTTTAGAGAAAGGTAACTGGTGGTGAGTTTGAGCTGAGTGACACCAAGCTTCAAGTAGAGTAGCAAAGGAGCAAGTCAAAGTTAATTCTCCTACTGGCAGCTAATTGCATTTTAACTAACTTAAATATTCTTTGTCTGGATCATTCATTCTTGACCTTTACCACCTGATATAATGTTTCCTGATGTTCTTCAAACTTAACACTTTATTTTAGTTATTATAAAGTTTTGAAAATTAAACACTGGTGTATTCCTCCAGTGCATGTTGCTACATACAGTGCTCAAGAGTAGAAACAGCTCTCCTCTCATTCATATTCTCTGTTTGTAATGTTTGTACCATTTATCTAAAAGAAAAGTTCACTCATATGTTCTGCAGGCCACAATTTCTTTTTCTGTTAAAATAATTTCATAACATTACTGAAGTGAAAATTTCAGTACTCAATCACATTGTTGAGAAACATATTTCCAGTGACTTTTCAGAATCTCTCTTTCTTATGTGTTTAAATATTTGCTAACTGTTTATTTTTGGGTGTTGCATGATGGCACACATTAAGAGGAGCATTATCACTAGAGGAGTACATGTCAGTGTAAAGTAGCTCCAAATCAGTTAATGATAGATTGGATCTAATTTGAAATTCCCATGACTCAGAAGGAAAATTTCAGATGGAACTTGTTGAAAGCTGCATCTCAACATGCCTCTAACTGATGTGTGCCAGCAATAGACAATACAATTGGGAAATGAAACCAGAAATTATTTAACACTTGATTCTATCAATAAAATTTGACTGTGACTGGTTGTGGTTTACTGGAAATAGGTGACCTGTGAACTGGGCATGGATGGCTGAATTGATCCAAACTTCCCTGCGTTGTGTGAATATTCTCATTGCTGATCTGCTTTGTTTTTGGCTAGAAGTAGGAACATGACAAGTTTACAGCTTTGGCACTACTGTTTACATTCCAAGTACTTGTTTGACAGCCACTGCACCTGATTGCTTATTAAGGTAGATGTGAAAGATTTGATGGTTTCATTTGAAGAAGGGTAAGGATCACTTCTCGCTATCCTGAGCAACTTCTATCACCTCCAAACAACATTTGGTAACGTGCATTAATTTGGTCTTTGTTCTTATTGTTGATTGTGGCACCTCATGGTCCACAAACTGGCTGCTATGTGTGTCCATGTTACAACAGCAGACAAGGTTTCAAACAGGACTGCACTGGCTAAGAAACGGGGACATCCTGAGGTCCTAAAAACTGCAATGTAATTGAGTAGCCTTTCTTAAGTGGCATTGTGACTTTATTGGAACTGATCAAGGAGAACAAAGGAAATGATCAAACTAAGGAATCTCTTGTCATCCAGATGTTTGATACTCCATGTTCAGCCAAAAACACAGGAACTGTTTGATCATGACCCCACACTTACAGAGAAATACACAGCAGCTTTCAGGGACTACTGCACGCTGCAGCGGAAACAATAGTGAGTAATCATTGGTTGTGAAGTAATTTAGAAATTTCAGAGGACATCAAAGGCATTGTATGAAAACAAGCTCTTTTTTTCTCTCTACGATCCCATGAGACAGAACGTGGTAGTATGTCAACTTAACTGTTTGTGTTGGATTCATTCCTTTCTTGAGGTAAAAGGACAATGTGCTAACCACCGTGCTGCCAAAATAATCTGCCTAAACATCTTTACTCGCTTGAAAATTATGCAAAGCAAAGGAAATAAGAATAGAAATCATTACTCACCAAACAGGTCAAAAAATAAGTAAACTCCCTTTTTGACAGGCACAAAGCAAGAAACCTAAATTTAAACATTTCCTCTCTGTGAAGCACAGGCACAACATCCAAAGATTTTGCATCAAATGATTGCCCCTCTTATTTGGTACTGCACTGAGGCATGTAAGGCTGTTGAAAATTTTACATCAGTATTACTGTTGAGAATCAGAAAGCACTTCAAATAATCTTATTTTGTTGTTCCAGCACAATTTAGTATCAAATTAAATCAGTCAATCCATTATTTTAAGAATTTCTATGAAATTGCACTTTTTATTTGTAATCTATAAATCTAATCATATTGTTATGTGTCATTGGCTTTTCTATGCAGGTTTGAACAAAAGACTAAAGTATCAGTGCATGCACCATAAAGCTTCATATCACACCAGTCATTACCATAGTTTATGCTTTGAGACTAATGAAGATACATATACAAGTCCCATTATTTGTAAACACTGGTCTCATAAGAGACAAGGAGAAAATATGAAGGACATATTTAAGCACTGTGTGTCTGAGGATCTTAATCATATTAGAGGCAGATTTCCATAATATTGCAGCATTCTTTGATCTGATGCGATTTGCAGTATCTTTGTTCTTGAGTCAAATTTGGAGATAATGTACAATATTAATCTTTGATTACTTTGATGATTTAAGTTTAAAACCCTAACCGTAGCTGGCTTTGTAGCAGAGTGTCTGAGATTATTTCACGCTCGCTGTGAACTTGATTGATCAATGACATTTGATATGTAAATATTTATCTCTTCGAAAAAAGAGGATGTATGCACAATTACAGGAAATCTGGGAATAACATCCAACTTAATTTGCTTTTTACGTTTTCTTCCTAGATGGCGATATTTATAGTTTAGGCCAGAGAAAGACAATTTGTGCATTCAGGAAGTAGGGTGATCGGATGGGAGGACAGGATAGAGAGACGGGAATTAACGCAAGGGGAGGAGAAAGGAAGTGAGGAGATACTCCCTCCTTGGGAGGAGGGGGCCTTGTTCTGCTAATTGCTCCCCACCTCTTTCTTTCCATCCTTTTAATAGCTGGTAGCTCACTCTCACCCAAATGCTCACATCAATTTCATGAATTGGATTATATTTGGGTTAACAGACCCTTTAACAAGTCAGTTAACTCGTAATTATTGATCTAAATATGGTACGGTTGGATGGCCAACTTCATCTTGGGGTTAGGAAGGAAGTTAACAAGCTGGGCGCACACCATAATTTAATTTGAACCTCCCTCTCTAAACTGTTAACATTCTGAGTAGAGAAATGTAAACTCATTAACATTTGGGCAAATGGATCCCCGTGGGTCTTGGTTGATGGTTATGCTGTATAAAATGTATTTCCAATGACAACTCATGCCATGATATCAATACCTCCTTATATTCATTTCTACTCCATGCACTTAACTTACTTCTTAAATGTGTTTATGCTTTTAACCTCAATGCTTCATGTAATAGTGACCTCCACATTCAAACTACCGATTGGATAAATGCAATTCTCGCAAATTCCTTATTTATGTACATTCATTTAGGGCAATTATTTGTGAGAAATTGTTTTGAACATGAATGTTTGTAATTATGTATCTCTATTTAATGTGTTTTTAGCAATAGACTAGAATAAAAAACATAATTTTGAATATAGGGAGGTAGAAACTACTGTTGGCTCAGATTCCACTCACTGCCAAAGGGACTATAAAACTCTGTTTTGTTCAGCATTTATATGGCAATAACACACAGTCATTTTGATAGTGTAGTTATTATAAATGAGTATTTTTTTTTTCCTCAAGCTGTATGCAACACTCTGTGTGAACTAACCTGATATATATTCAGTAGCATGGGACTTAAAAGTTAGCATGCTTTCGGAAGCTCTTGTACCTTTGCATAAATGTTCATCAGCATGAAGTTGTTTAATGTCAAGGCCCGTCCTGAGCTCCAGCTCGACTATGCTGTACAGTATACAATTTCCAATAGAGTGTCCTGAAATGTCATTTTATAACTCGGCAGCTTCACAGTGCAGAAAATGTCAAATTAATGTTATTACCTGCAACATATTTCTACAGATTGTGAACTAACAGTGGTATAGTACAGTAGTGCAGTGCAGAGTTGGGACGGTTTATGACTTGGAGGAAATCTCACAACTGGTGAGATTTTTAGGCATCTGCCGGACTCGTACTTCAATTAGTAGAGTTTGAGAGTTTAAATGTTGCTGTCAAAGAACCCTTAGTGAGATACTGCAATGCATCTTGTAGATGGAGCTCACTGCTGCCACTTTGCATTGGCGATGAAGGGACTGACGTTTGAAGATGATGGATAGTTGCCAATCCAGGAAGTTGCCTTGTCCTGCACAGTGTTGAGCTTTTTGAGTGTGGTTTGAGACGCATTCTTTTAGCCAAGTAGAGAGTATTCCATCACACTCCTGACTTACGCCTTATAGATAGTCGTCCAACATTGAAGAGACAGTGGAGGATTTTTTTCAGATCCCTCACTCAGAGTATAATCTGTGCTCTTGCCAACCTCAGCACTTCTCCAAAAAGTGGTGAAATAATTTATGAGCCAATCGAGGGCATTTGGTGGTAATCAGTAAGAGGTTTCCTTGTTCATGTTCAGCCTGATGCCATGAGACCTCACGGGATCTAGAGACAACATTGATGACTTTCAAAGAACTCTTTCATGACTATGTACCACTGTGCCACCACCTCCTGTGGATCTATCTACCCTGCATTCCAAGACTTACCGGGGTGACGACATTGCCCATTAAGTATGATTCCTGACAATGACTATGTCAGGCTGATGCTTGATTAGAATGTGTATGGATCTCCTAATTTAGGCACAGGCCCTCAGACGTCAATAAGAACTTTGCAGGTTTGACTGGGATTTGTTTGCTATTGGCATTTTCAGTGCTTTGATCAATGCCAAATGTCCATCCAAATTCCCATTCAGACTTTGCAGCAGTTCAGTGCAGCTGAATGTCGTGCTAGTGCCATTTCAAAGAACAATTAGGAGTCAACTTTATGCTGAGTCTGGAGTCACACATAGGCCAGATCAGTTAAAGATGTGAGGCTTCCTTTCCTAACGTGATCAGCAAGCTAGATGGGTTCGTACAACATTTGAAAATGGTCACAAGATAGCCATTTGACTAGTTTTTAATTATATGTTTGATTGAATTCAAACCTCACCATCTGCCATGGTGGGCTTCCAAACTCATATTCAGTGATATTAACACTATCCCACTGCCACCCCAGCATCTGCGCTAACCTTGACCCCTTCTATGCCCATGAGAATGCAACAGTACATTCAATGTCTTAATGAAACTGTACACTGCCTCTGATATCCTTATAAAACATGTGCAGTGATAGTACCTGAGTTGATGTCTGCAAGCGTGAAATTGAGCAAAAATACTTCTTGTTTTTCTTGTTCTTCACCTCTTTTTCTTCCAGCGCAATACGACATGATGCATCTGTCTATCTGAGTACGTACAGGCTCTAGAATAAGGTTGCAATGGTTCCAGGGAAGGGACATGGGAAGAAAAGTGTGTAGACATGTATCATCTGTAGCTCGTAAATCAAAAGAGTTCGAGGCGTGGGGGGTAAAGAGATTATTTGAAAGAGAGTTAAGTATGAGTGGTACCGTCATCTTGGATTACTTCAGACCAGCCACAAGCTTCAGCGAAAGTGGGTCCAATGACAGCCATTGTCTTTTCTGCTGGAAGGGAGGACACCCAGTTATGCTGACCCTGCTGACTCAGCTTCTGCTGCTTCCAATCATGCAATTTAAATTGCAAGAAAGAGAGACAAATGTGTTAGCAATGGATGGTGAAATCAACAGTATTTGGAGACTATGGCTAACATTTAAATAACTGGCAGTTTGCAACAAGCTGTGAGATATGGCATCAGTGATAATGGGAACTGCAGATGCTGGAGAATTCCAAGATAATAAAATGTGAGGCTGGATGAACACAGCAGGCCAAGCAGCATCTCAGGAGCACAAAAGCTGACGTTTCGGGCCTAGACATCTTCATCAGAGAGGGGGATGGGGTGAGGGCCCGAAACGTCAGCTTTTGTGCTCCTGAGATGCTGCTTGGCCTGCTGTGTTCATCCAGCCTCATATTTTATTATCTGTGAGATATGGCTGTCAGGTATGCAGAACTGCAACATTAATGATAAAGATTTGATTGTAAGGGTTATAAATCCTGATTGATAGAGATTGTTAGTAGGTGAATGATTGGGTGTGGTGCAGTGGACAGCATAAATCACCTGATAAACAAAATAAATAAGCAAAATATTTGAAGCAGTAGGTACTTCACATTGCATTAATTAAGTCGTTACGCGTTTCTGTTTATAATCCTTGTTAATAGATCTGCAAGCCATTTTAAATAGATAACAAGAGGTTATTTTTGTAGTGTTCAGGCATCTGAGAGGTGTCTATGATGTGAGAGTTGATGGAAACAGTGTTTTAAATAATTAATCTAATTTATTACAGCTGTGTAGCGACACTGACTGATTTATTCAGTTTAAGGGCATCTCTTTCTCTACAATAATTCATTGATTTAAGTCATAAAACCAGTGACCTAAAAGCTTTATCTGTCAGCTGACCCTTCAGCACACATTGATTGGACAAGATTTGTTTCTTTTGGAATGACATATGCCAACCATATAATTATATTATAAACCACGAGGGAGGATTTTATTACTTTTGCATCACAGGATGTTGCTAATCTGCTTTATGAATATTGCAATGAGTGAGCATCTCCTTTTGTGGAACATCACAGTAGCAGTGCTTCAAGCTGTCATTAGCACTCCTATCACAGCGCTCAGTCTTCTCAGTAGTACCATTGCGACAATAAGAGTTAGAGACTTAATGGCGCAATTCAAAATCACAGTTAGTGTGCATTATATGCAGTAGATGATGCAGACAAAGCAAAATGCTGTAGTTCAGTTTTTGGAGTTCTCCTGGTAGACATAAAAGATCTGATTAGTACACTTGCAGTCTATGACATCATTGGAAGCCCTTGATTGAATGATAGATTAATGGCTATCTCCACACTTTCTATTATTCTCTTTCTTCTTGTCAGTTGTACAGAGAAGACATTCTGATGCATTGTTCAGTATACAATACAATGTATTCGTTGGAGTGTGTTCTAAAGACTGCCAGCTTGGCAAGCTAATCTATGACAGAAGGTTCTTCTGGCAGTTAGTTTATGCTTTTCAATTGTCTTGTATAAGGCTGTAATATTAATTTTCCAACAAAAACAGATGCATTCATTAATAGGATTGCTTTCAGTTGGAAATATTAGTCTATTTTCCTCTGATTGTTAATTTACAAAAGTGTAGCTGGGCACAAAGTATGGTCTAATAATGATGCAAAACATATAGAGTCGCCTCCGTTTATTCCTTCTTTGGAGATTGCTCCTTTCCAAAATTACCTTTATTGAAATGTGTGGAAGAAATAATTATTTACATGGTTATTTATGATTTAAAGAATTATAAATAGCAACCAATCATGACATATCTGAAATAATGAGTCACTAACACTTCTCATGTAGCGACCAGCAACCTAATTCGTGATGAAAAACGTTTGGTATTGCATATCTTGAGCATATAATGTTCATGGACGCATAATGGCCTGGTGCAAATCAGGAAAAGTGAAGCTTCAAGTCGACACTGTTGGGAATAATTTTCAATTGTCCACGAAGGTGAGTTTGAGTATGTGTGTGGATTGATTCAGACATCTGTGCACTGAATGGGTGTCATCTATTCACAACATCGCTATGAAGCAATTAGATTTTTGAAGAGAGAATTTGGATGGTGCTGGAGTTTACTGGGGAACTAACATCCTGCACACCTACAACTAATTGTTTCTTGCACAGCTCTAAGGGAGTATGGAAACAGGACTGTCAAATGGTAAGTGTTACTAAACAAGAGGGTTCTGAAATAACTCCATCGAGGCTGGTATCCCATCACCAAATCACTATTTATTTACATGGGCACAGTATCTAACACTTGTTCAGTTTCCTCAGAGCTAGCTTTCAGAGTGAACAGACCTTTGACAATCCTGTACATATGTGTCAGCCAGAGCTCCCTGATTGGGCCAGTTTAAGAGCTCCAATCAGGGAACTTCTACTGTATGAGGTTCACCTGGCTGACCTTGTTACCATCATTATAGGTTCAGGACACATTTGAGTGAAGCTGTCAAAGACAGAGCAGGAAGTCCCGATTATGTAGATTATGTTTGCAGTGTGAAAAAGATGTATAAAAGGTGGAGATTTATACTTAATTGTTTATGTGGCAACACAGTTATCATTGTTACAGCTGAGGGGTTTAACTTCGATGGGGAAGGTTTCAACTTTTGAGAGCATCATTAGGGTGCTGGGATCATTAGCTTATTCTAGCCATACCGGCTTGACTTGACTGATTTGAGCTTAGCTTCTAGATGGAAAGAAACTATGCAGCCATCCCAAATGCCACAGCCTCAATCAGGACGTCAGACAAATGTCACGCCGCTCAGGAATACCTGCTAAAATCACTTCTCCCTACTCATCCATTTCCAAAGATAATGCCAAATCTATTCAGGCAGCCATTTGAGAGCAGCATAGTGACTGGAGTGGTTAGCACTGCTGCCTCACAGTGCAAGGGATCCGGGTTCAATTCCGGCCTTGGGTGACTGTCTGTGTGGAGTTTGCACATTCTCCCCGTGTCTGCGTGGGTTTCCTCTGGGTGGTCTTGTTTCCTCCCACAGTCCAGAGGTGTGCATGTTAGGGAATAGGTAATGCTAAATTGCCCATAGAGTCCAGAGATATGTAGGATAGGTGGATTAGCCACGGAGAGTGCAGTGTTGTAGGAATGGAGTGGGTCTGGCTGCGGTGCTCTTTGGTTGATTTGATTGGCAAAGTGGCTTGCTTCCACATAGCAGAAATTCCATGATGTTCATATTAAATTATCTCCCTCTGCTTATCCTTCCTGAGTCTGATACCTGCAGCTAAGTGTGAAGCTTAATTTTGGGCAATTAATGACCGACATTTGCCTTTAAAAGGTACCTTTGATGAGCTAATGATGAGAATATGCCCATGTATGGAGTCATGTCCAAAATTGGCCTGAAAGTCTTTAGATATTCTTTTCCCAATCTAACAAGTGACTTGGGGATTGGTGACAGATCTATGCAGTCTCTCCTTTCTAATTTGTACTCAAGTGGAACTGAGGAGTGCTCTCTCATTGTTGTTCTTCTATTTCTGGAGGGATAGAAATCTTTGAAGTAGTGCCAAGCCAGGGCAACTAATCCATGTGCTCGTTTTCCCAAATGGTACAGTTCTGTGTACTCATGTCTACTTTCAATGAAACTGTGCATTGCAAAGTTGGCTGCAGTACTTGTGGATTGGGTGGCAGGAAGTTAGAATTTCATGTTTGTAAAATGTTAAGGGGGAAATGGATTACATGGTCCCTTTTAAATGATGCTGTGCATTTTTCATGTTTAGAGATTTAAAATATCCATTTGTGAGCAGCAGCTTGAAAGTTTACGAGTACACAGTGATAAGCAAATTGAAAAAATAAGTATTGAAAGGCTATACAGTTAGCAGGCCAGGTACCACACTGTTTTGTTACCAAGAAAACAAGTTTTTGAGTTCAGCCAATCAATTTGAACCAGGCGCTTAGATGCCAAAAACTGATTAAATTTATATCTGATGGTTTTGACAACATAGGACCAAGCCTAGTATAAGAAATAAATATATCATCAAGGGTACAAAAGACGAGGGCAGTTGCACAAAGATGGAAGAGCTAATTGCCATCTGCCAGAGTTAACAGCTCTCAAGTCTCAAGAGAAAATCAGTGGCTCTCACAGTCTTCTCTACGTCTTAGAGAAAGTACCATCTAAAGAACAAAAGTACCTATGACACAACTAGTTAATATTCCTAACAGGAGAGTTGACAGAGAAGGTGTTCCTGACAGAACATTCGGAGAAAACACAGAACATTCCAGAAGACACATAACCTGGCTGTAATTTCAAGAGACTAAATTCTATTTTTTTTTCCTAAATTTTATATAAGTGGGACAGCATGCCATTAGAATATTGTTTTATTTGTGAATTGTTAATAGTTAGAAGGGGTTTATTCAGTTTGTTAATGGGACAGTTATTTTTTTCAATGTTAGAGTTAGATAAATAAATTGTTACTTGATTGTCAGGTATTGATTTTATTTAACCATTTGAAATTGCTGAAGGGTAGGTTACACCACTTTTCAGTCTCCTTTTACAGGGTGAGGGGCCTCTCTTTGGGTGTTTTGTTCTTAAATCTTGGGGGCGGGGCGATGTCAAACTCCGCTTAAGAACAGCGAGCAAGGAGGGCAAAGCGTGGGATTAAGTTTCTTGATTTTTAAATGCACGATCACAAAGCTGAAAACTCTAATCTCAAAGTAGCTGTTTTCTTACTGCACTTGTTGAACTTGGATACTGACCTTAAAATTGCGTTGCCTTGGGGTTGTTACATGGTTTGAAGTACCTGCGGAATTAAATTGTCACCTTCTATAGATGGCAAAGGCAATCCTGAATAGTTTTGAGAAATACCTTCAAATCTGTCTGATGTCTGTACATCTGTATTACAGAAAAAAAGTTAAAACAGCCTGCCTAATCTTTAGATGAAATTTCACCTTGGACACTTGCAACCTTTCTAAGTAATAGCAAAAGTAATTTCAAAAATACCCAAAGCAGAAATTGCTGGAAAAGCTCAGCAGATCTGTGGAAAGAAATTAGAGTTACTTGGGTCAAGTAACCCTTCCTCAGGAGTTCTGGGAAAGAATCACTCAATCTGAAATGTTAATTCTGATTTCTGTCCATGGATGCTGCCAGACCTGCTGAGCTTTTCCAGCAATTTATGCTTTAGCCTCTGATTTACAGCATTTGCAGTTCATTTGGTTTTTATTTCAGCAATATAGTTTCTTTGAGCTGTGGTCTGGTTATTGAGAAGTGCTGTGGTAAACACTTTCAAGCTTGCCACCCCTTTTTGACCCCTCATCAGAGCACAATTGAGCTGGAGAACGGGCATTGTTTGTAGGAACACAACCTGTTTTCTTTACTGTAATATATTTTGTTTCAGAGAAGTTTCTTTTTTAATTTCCAGCGGTGAAAATTGAAATGATATTTAAAAAATGTCAAACTCATCTGACCTTATGAGGTAATTCGCAGAGCAAATTCATCAACGTCTGAACATTTATCTGCTTCATAATCAAATTTAGAAGCAAACAACTTTAGAAAGAGAGTAAGAAGAAGGTGATTCACCCATTATTTTGCTATCTTAAGTTTTTTTTGGAAAATGATGCTGATGACAGTTTAAGTCTTGGTGCCTAGAGTAATCATTGCACTAAATGCCAAACCTCTGGTCCAATTTAATAAGATTGATTTATTAATCATGCCAGTTAATCTCTTGTGGCACTGCATATGGAAAACAAAAATCAAATGCAATATGAGGTTCTTGCATGTAAACACCGCCTTTCATGACCTCAGGACATTTAAAAACTCTTTACAGCTAATGAAGAAGTTTTGAATTGTAGTTACTGTAGTTAGGGTTAAAGGGCAGAAGATAATAGGACCATGGTTGTGGAGAGGATAATGTGGAAGAGAGAAAATATTCAGATGAAAAGACAGAGATGAGAAAGCTGGAGAGAGGTGAGGTGGGAGAATTTGCCATTTCCTGCTTCGGTACACATTTGGACGGCTTCAGTTGACCAGAGATAATGGGAACTGCAGATGCTGGAGAATTCAAGATGACAAAGTGTGAAGCTGGATGAACACAGCAGGCCAAGCAGCATCTCAGGAGCACAAGAGCTGACATTTTGGGCCTAAAGCCTTCATCAGAGACTCTCTGATGAAGGGTCTAGGCCCGAAGCGTCAGCTTTTGTGCTCCTGAGATGCTGCTTGGCCTGCTGTGTTCACCCAGCTTCACACTTTGTCATCTTGGCTTCAGTTGATCCATTTTGTATGACGTCACCAACACTGCTACATGAGCTGGTGGTAATGGATGGTCCCTGAACTCTTTATATTTGCTAGCCGCAGAGTTCTAGAATTGGCTCCAATATGGAATAATGAAAGGGGAATTCCTATACTGTACCTCATCAGTGGTGATATTATAAACAATCTGTTCACTGGGAGTGGAGATCTGTTCATTTTCCAGTTTGTTTTCAAAATAATTAATCAATTTCACAGGAATTTGCATCTTTTTAATTTCTTAAGTGCATGATCCTGGTCGAGAGGAGGGAGGTTTCTATTGGAGATGGGGGGGTGAACTATGGACAAATTCTTTCACATATTTGGCCAATGTAGTTTCAGGTACTAAGGTGGAAATCATTGTTGAAGGTGCTCAACAATCATACACACATGGCCTTAACTTGGAATAGACGAGCTGTAAACTTTTGCTGCTATGACTGTTGCGAAAAATTATCAACATTTAACTTCCCTCATCTGATTGTTATTGGTATAACCTTTTATGGACAAAAATGGTGTTAAAGAGAACAAGCACTCACCTTAATTTTTTGCAGTGATCACCTAAATTATGAATTGAGGCGAGTCCTGTGAATGATACAAAATAGCCTCATCAGTTGCGTGAGATTAGCATTTTTAGTAAGAACACACTAACTTAGTGAGATGTTACAGTCTAATATCCAGTGTACAATGTTCTTCAATTTCCTTCATTTTAAAATCCAGATTTTTTTGTTTAAATGGTCCAGGTCGCTGGACTGAACAAGAATCATTTCACGAATTATTTCAAGTAAATAAACAATTAGACATCAGTTATAGGTAAACCGTTACAAACTGTCTGTATATAAAGGTGCTAATTAAAGCTGTAATCCTCATTTCAACATGCACACACATACACACAACACACACACACACACACACATACACACACACACACACACACACACACACACACACACACACACACACACACACACACACACACACACACACACAAAGAAGGTGAAGAAGAAAAGCAACACAGCAGAATCAGTGACATAAGACTCAGAGGACTGCAACGGTGGATGAACAAACAATGTGTGAAGAAGAGAATCAATATATTCACCAGTGCCGAATAGCATGCATGCATAGTAAGACTGCAGAACATGTTCCAATTGCCTCCAGCTGAGTGAAGGACAAGCAGGTGGCTTGGGTCACAAACTGCTTCCAAGTGCTTCTTTACAGATTCAGTTAAATATACTTAAGAGGAGACTCAATGATAGCAATTTGCTTAAATACCAACATTTATTGAGTAATAATAAAATACAGAAAAGAAAGGAATGTTTATGAAGTTAATAAAAAGAATGAAAAGAGAGGGAAAAAAGACAGTAAGCCTCACACTCATCTGTCCTTCAGGGACCCCTCAATTGATAGCTGGCCTGGAGGCTGAGGTTGTTCCTGGCTCTGTTTGCAATTCAGGTCTGAGGTGAACTCCAGCAACTTGAAACAAAACTCTCTCTCTCATATACAGTGTAACAAACAGCCAACGCAAAAAAAACTGATACAGCAGAAAAAACTGCTGTAGAGTACAGAAAACACAGCTACAGGAGAAAACAAGCTGTTGGTGCCATCTTCGGCTCGTAAAGTAATGTTCACAGGACTCATCCAAGCTCATGCAGCTTGTCAAATATCATCAACTATTTTAGCCTTCAGCCCGTCCTATACAATCTATTTGGCTGTGCAGCTGTTGAATATCATCATGAACCTTTAGCCCTTTGGCCCATCTGAGGCAGCAGAAGAACTAGTCACATGACTAGAGAAGTCCATACCCAACATCTGCCACATTTTGCAGAACATTTGCAGAAATTTGGGAAGAAACATTATGTCCATGGGGATGAAGATCACAGCGACATTACATTTCCTTATCACTGGCTCCTTTTAGAGCTCATTCGGGCATTGTGTGTCATCTCCGATTCTGTTATTTTTTTTATTCATTCACAAGATGAGGGCATTCCTGGGTAGGCAGCATTTATTGCCCATCACTAATTGACCAGAGGTCAGTTAAGAGTCATCCGCAGTGCTGTGGGTTGACAGTCACATTTAGGCCAGATCAGGTAAGGATGGCAGTTTCCTTCCTGCAAGGGCATTAGTGAACCAAATGGGTTTTTCCTGACAATCGATAGTGGGTTCATGGTCATCGTTAGATTCTTAATTTCAGGATTCGAACCTGGGTCCCCAGAAGGTTTTCTGGCTCCCTGGATTAACAGCCCAGTGATAATAATACAAGGTCATCACCACCCAATCTACAGATCTATTTGTGAAGTTACCATGGACCTTTATAGGAAAGCAGCTCAGGTAGTTCAGGGACAGGCAAACCAGCCAAGGCATGAGCATTGTAAGTATTATCGGGTTCCTTCAGCAGCAAAGGAGCACTAACTGTACCGAAACAGGAATCAGAACTCCGTGCCAACATTCAGCCCGATGCCTGAATAGGTAGGAATTTTACTCCCTCGAAATGGAGCTCATTGTGGAAACAAGCCTTGGATCATGCGTCTGCAATCTGCTTAACTGCCATGATACTTACATTCAGCACAACCCCCAGGTTTCTCGAACATTTACCATATCATCTCAGGGGTAGTTAGTGAGTGATAAGGGGCCCAATAGATGGCATGGCTAATAATCCCATTAAGCAACCCTCAGGCTCATTTTTGAACAGTGCCGTAGCACAGCACATAGAACATCTAGAGCCATAGTTGAAAAAATGATTGTTTTTTTGAAGACATACTTCCGTTGTTTGGGCCACTCAGGAGATCTCCAGCACTGGCTAGACTACATCACTGCAAGACTGATAGTTGGATGTACCCTGTGCAAGTTAGTACAATGATGGGGAATCAGGCCCAGCAGAATAGGACATAGTTGTGGTTGTTGGAGATGGACCACTTCAGCCCCAATCAGCCTCCAACTTTTCCTCCACTCCTCAGGGTGGTGTGCAGAATCCAATCACTCTTGGATTCTTCAAACATGTTTGAAGAATCCAAGTCAGAAGTGGGGATATTTACTGATGATTGCTCCATTTGTGGCCCTGCACAGACAGAAGAAGTATTTGCAGCAGGGCTTACACAACATCCCAGCTTCGGTTGACAAATTGCAAATGAATACAATCCTGGAAATCCCGTCCTAACCACTGTTACTGCTTTCTACTCCAAAGACTATAGCAGTGCAAGCGGCAGTTTACCAACAGCCTCTCCAGGGCAATTGGTGATGGGAAATAAATGTCAGCCATGCTAGCAATACCCATGTCCCAATGTACAAATTGAAACAAAAAAAATTTAGAAGAGGGGCAGGTGAACCAGCCACCTATCTCCTCAGGTGAGGGAGTCTGATGAAACACACAGAATCTGAGGTTGCTGACAAAGCCAGAGCAGGAGCAGGCAAGACAGAAAGATTCAAGAGAACTTGGTAGCAGATATGCTTGATGGCTAAAGACATTTGTGGACAAGAAGAAAAACTGGTTATGATGCATAAGCCTCACTATCCTCACAGAAAAGCTTATTTTGTTTCGAGAAAACCAAACACTGAGACTTAAGCAGAGATACCCAATCGTCATTGAATCCATTACAAAGCTACATTTATAAAAAGGATTACAAATGGATTTGTATTTTGTGCTGCAATCATTATATGGCATTTATTATTGAAAAACTATCACATTAGTGAGATATTAGACATATTGCATAAAATGCTGCAACACAACTAACAATGTTAACAGGTAATAGATATATCTCACTCGCCATAAATACCTAGCAGGCAAACTAATGCAGTAAGAAGGCAGTTGCGACTTTGCGCTATAGTTTGAAATTGGTAACAGCAAATCAATAGGTAACGTACATCGCTCCCAAACAATAATAAAAAAAGAACTGCAGATGCTGGAAATCTGAAACAAAACAGAAAATGCTGGAAAATCTCAGCAGGCCAGGCGGTATCTGTGGAGAGAAAGCAGATTGAACGTTTTAGGGCCAGTGACCCTTTAAAACTGCTGGTAACTAAGATTTTTTTTTAATGCAGAAGACAGGATGGGGAGATGTAAACAACACGTGGAGATAGAGCCCAAAGAGAGGGAAAAACAGTTGGACAGACAAAGGAGTCGTTAAAGAGATAGTAGGAACTGCAAATGCTGGAGAATCTGAGATAACAAGGTGTAGAGTTGGATGAACACAGCAGGCCCAGCAGCATCAGAGGAGCAGGAAGGCTGAAGCCTTGGGCCTTAGACCCTTCTTCAGAATTTCTGAAGAAGGGTCTAGACATGAGGCGCTAGCTTTTCTGCTCTTCTTTGCTGCATGGCCTGCTGTGTTCATCCAGCTCTACACCTTGTAATCAAGGAATGGTTAAAGGTCACTTTGGGGAGTGAGGAGCTGCTAATGGGGGCTACTAGTGGCTGACAATGGGTAGGAGTCCGTGTTATCTTGGGGAGCAGAATGGGGAAAGGTGCTCAAGCCCTAAAATTGCTGCAGTCAGTAATAGATCGGAGGGCTACACAGTCGCCAAGTGGAAAATAAGGCACTATTATTTTCAGCTAGTGCTGAGCTTTGGTGAAGCACTGCAGCAAGCCTGAGACAGAGATGTTGGCCAAAGACCAATCATTATCCAGCTTTTTCTTTTCACAAGATATCTCTCCCTGAGATACCTAAACAAACTGCAAACTAAACTGAATAATCATTTAACTTCGGAGCAACTAAATGTGCTAAACATATGTATATCCTTCACATATCATCTGAATTTTATTGCTGTCCAAAACATGAATGAGGTGGACAATTTGCTTATACCCTGGTAGCATAAACCCAGTTTTCATCTGTCCTTCACCCTCTAGCATATACCATAATTACTGACTACTTTTTGAATTGTTCCACATCTATCTGTATCCATTGCTTTGTAGTGTAGGTGTTTCTATTTCCCTTTAACATTTTCAGTGCTCTGAACTGTTCACCTTAAGTTTAACACCTCAGTAACATGAATGCAAACAAAACATCTCTAGGAGTCTCAGTAACAACCCACAAGAATAATAAAAAATCGAACTAAATCATGTCTTCACCTTCTAAGTTGAAAAGAATTAATATGAAGTTATGCGTTGTTCTTTACGTTAATAGGCAAAAACATAATTATTGTTTCGTTTGTGTGAACAGTGTGAATTAATGATATCAGGGCAATGAGCAAGATGTCCACCTCATTCATGTTTTGGACAGAAATAAAATTCAGATGATACGTGAAGGATGTACATACTTTTGGCATCTGTCCTGACAATTCCAGATCATTTTTGCATCATAAGAACATAAGAAATAGAAGTAGGAGTATTCAATTTAATACCATGAACCTGTTCTGCTAAATTTTTACGTGGATTAAAAATTAATTTCAGCAGTGCCGTGGATTCACTATCCATACAAGCCAGACTGGAAGTGCTAGTCTGGTTATATCTGTTCTAATGATTGTTGCTGACTAACATGATTGAACAAAAAAACCCAAATTCTAGTACACCATTTCAGTTATGGGGATAATTTTGAGAAATTCATCAACCTGATGACACCATTTCACATCAATGGATGCTGTCACGATTCTCCAATCTGCACGTTGCCCTTAAGTAGCTGTGACAATTAGGGCTTCCCATTAATACTCTAAGTCTGAAATCAGCAAGAGAATATTCCACATCCTGCAAAATACACACGTGCGCGCACACGCACACAATTCTGCAGACTCTATGCCAAAAAAGCTTTTCGTTTAGTTTCTGGCTGTGATGAAAAAACTTACCTGGCAACAGATCAGTGCACAAAATAGAAAAAAAGAATGAATTCTACCCTTTTAAGTAATCTTTTCTATTCCCTTGTCCTGTTGCACTATCCTTTTTTTTACAACATACAAGAAGCAGCAGAGTAACATGTTAATAATTAATAAAAATTGAATAATGACAGCTGTCTCAACATGTAAAAGATGAGATCTTATCAAATGTGCACATCCTGATTAACAAAATAAACAGATTGACAAATTTCAATGAATAAGCTATGAATCACAAAGCACCAAGAACAAATTGGCAGATTGTACTGAATGAAATTATAAGCATCAAACATAAATTGACAGTTTTAAAGCAGAAGTGAACAGGTGGGTGTATTTGAGTAAATTAGCTTCACACAAATCAAATTTTCACAAGTGAAAAACATAACAGATTAACAGACTTCTGCACACTTTCAGTTGCTCATAAATGCTAGTTTCCTCAAAATGCCATCTTTAGCACTTCAGCAGGGAAACAACATTAATTCACAATGAATTTGAATTTCTGAACAAGTGATCCACATCACTGTAAATGCAATCAAAACTTGGTAGATGGAATTATGCAAAATTCTACTACTCTGCTGTTCATTCATTCCTACTTGTCTGCTTTGGATACCAGATGCCCCATAATATTCCCTCAGCATCTGGTTCCATTTCTGGACATTGCTAAGCTTGTTATACTCTGCTAATTCTGCAGTACTTCACTGACAGCTGGCATTATCTGGTTTGTCTACTATAGGCACTGCAAGCCACAAACTTTGCAACTTCATCCTTATTGAATCACTTCATTCACATACTCCATCTCTACTGCACTTTCCTATTTCTAAGGTGAATACCAACCTCCTATACTGTTCAAACTTCAAACTTCTTCTTGCCTTTCTCTGAGATTGTCCTTTCTACCTCACAACCTAGATTTCTCCAGATTTTAGCTCCAATCACCTTTATAATGGAGACATAGAGCCATACAGCACAGAAGCTAACACTTCAATCCAAATCATCCATGCCAACCAAGTTTCCCAAACTAAACAAGTCGCACTTGTCTGCATTTTGGCCCATATCCCTTAAATCTTTTCTATTTGTGTACCTGTCTAAATGTCTATTATATGTTGCAAATGTACCTGAACCAATCACTTCCTCAGGCAGTTTATTCCAAACATGAACCACGCACTGTGTGAAAAAATTGCCCTGTTGGGTCCCATTTAAATCTTTCTCCTTTGCCCTAAAATTCTGGCCTCTAGTTGTGAACATATTCACCCAAGGGAAATGACATTTGCTAGTCAACATATCTGTGCCTCACATGATTTTATACATCTCTATAAGGTCACCCCTCAAACTCTTCTGCTCTCGAGAAAAAAAAAGCTCTGGCCTATCCAGCCTATCCTTATAACTCAATCCTTCCAGTCCTAGCAACATCTGGTAATTCTTTTTCTGAACCCTCTCCAAATAATAATATTCTTCCTTATAGCAGAGTAACCAAATTGTATCTAGTACTCCAAAAGTGGCTTCACCAACATTGTGCACAACCTCAACACTCCGATACTCAATGGTCTGAGCAATGAAGGCAAGTCTGCCAAGTGCCTTCTTATTAATTCTGTCTATCAGCAATGCAACTAAAAAAGAGCTAAGTACTTGAGCCCATAGGTCTCCCAGCCTTTATCCTCAGCTTCACTTTTTCCCCAACAAGGTACCACAAGTTTCCCCGATTCCTACTCACAATTAGCCTGAGCTAATCACTAGACTTAATTTTCCTTTCATTGGAGTTTGTGAGAACGTTTTGCAGACATGCCAATACCTATCAATACTGCGGCTGTGTGTCTGTTGCTAGTGATACAGAGTGAAGAGAACCATGGTGAAGAGAACACATTGAATGATAAATTAAGAAAAAGTGAGAATAGAAATGTGTGAGAAAAAACAAAAAGAGATGGAAACAAATAGATGCAATGAGAATGAGAGAAATACCTGGTGAACACTCAACAGGGAGAGAATGAGTGAAACAGAAAGAGTTGCACATAAAAACAAAACCAGGGAAGAGATGAAAAAATAAAATGTAGAAGCTGAGATAAACAGAGAGATAAATTACAGGAAGAAAGAGTCATATAGGCTCACATTAGGCATTTTCATGGGCTTTTGTTAGGTGATGAACATAATGGAGATATGGCATAAATAGCTGACCTTTGTTTTGTTATCACAACAACTTACTGCTAAAGAAACAGCAAGCAATTAGAAGAATCCTCAGAAATTCCAATGAAAAAGATTTCTTCCAAGAGTAATGATGCTGGGGATCAGCTACAAAGTTTGAGTTCAAATTGAAGTGAGACCTTCCATTTCATCATAAGGGCAGATTGTTGGAGAAATCCTTCATTGATCTTGTACTGAGGTATGGGAGGCTTGAATGATTCAACATTTTAGCCACAGAAAGATAGTATTGAGAGAAAGTACAAGAAATATTGGGATTAGATTTGAAAGCAACCAAAATTTTGTTTTCTGAATTTTACCAAGCTTAAGGAATTACTAAAAAAAACATAACTACAATGTTTCAGGATCGTTTGTTTAGATGTAGGAAAATTATATTGAAACAAAATGAACAATTCTTCTTAGTCCTGGAAATCATTTTCAGGGGATTATTTCAGAAGGGATGTAAAATGGACTATCTCAGATAAATTACTTCACTTTACCGAACTTGAAATTCTCTTTGAATATAGGTTATGTTGTGTCATGCCTCACAGTCAATATGGCAGTATTGCTTTAAGAGACATGCTCACGTTATCATCACTGTATCATAGAATGTCACTTGAGTCATTATCATAGAATTGGACAGTGCAGAAACAGATCCTCTGGTCCAACCAGTCCATGCTGATTATCATCACAGATGAAACTCGTTCCATTTGTCTGCACTTAGCCTTATCCCTCCAAACATTTTTCTGTTCATATATTTCTCTAAACATCTTTTAAATGTTGTAACTGTCCCTGTATCCAGCACTTTCTCTGAAAGACCTTTCCACACATGAACAACACTCAAGTCTTTTTAAAATATTTTTCCTCTCACCTTAAAAATATGCCCCTAGTCCATCTCCCAACCTCCTATGCTTCAGTAACAATGTCCCAGCATATCCGACCTCTCCTTATGACTCAAAACTTCCATACCTGGCAATATCTTGGCAAAGCTTTGCTGAACCCTCTCAAGCTTGATAATATCCCTCCTATAACAGGGTGTAATACTTTCAGACATTATTTTACTTGTTTTCACTTGAAGCATCTTACTCTTTGCAGCTGAATAGCCTAATTTTGGCCCCAACACTGATGTGCTTATGAATGTAACATCTATCTATATTGACCAGCTGTAATGAACATCTGTGAGATCTAGCAAGATCACACTTCCCATGCCTGGTGTTTTCTGTTACAAGGGATAAAGTAAGCATTGCCACATCATTTAAAATATCATGCTGAAGCCAATATCCACTTCCTGTTCCTGTACTCCAACTTGTGTGATAGTTCCACTGGATTTGCAAGAAATCCCAAAACATTCCAAACAAATTGACACACTTTAGTGAGGCCCATGTTAATTCAGCAGAAGCAATAGAAATGGGTTTGCCTGTTCTGAGACCGAAAGTGACGGCAATTCAGCTGTTTTTTTCCTTGCTGCCTGATGACAGGGGAATTGACAAGCCTGCAGGATAGCAGCTGAATTAACTTTGAATAACTGCAGGTATGATCAAATAGTAATAGTGAACTCCATCACATACTTTTCTGAAAATCTGGGGGGGAAATGAAATGTGTAATAGAGACATCCAAGAGTAGATATTGTTCTTCATTGGACCTGACTATCTTCATTTTCCCAGTGTGAGGCAAATGATTGGACCATTATTGTTTTAATTCTCCACATTTCCGCCTATCTAAATAACACAGCTAAAAATATCATTGGCATTTATAACCGATTTTCTCAATGAGCAAATCATGAACAGGAAGCACATGCGGATGTCAAAATCTAGCTAGAAGTTCACTGCTTGGAGATCTATCCTAGGACCCTTTTTGGACCAATGATTTTGGATCATCGATATTGGATCATCATCATTGTCCCTAATCAATTCTGTTTCTTTCTTATGTACAGAAGGGTCTATGGCAAATATAGAGATGGCAGCTATCAAGTAAATGACATAAGATTAAAGGAACAGCATAGACATTTTCAACTATAAAAAAGTGCTATCCTTTTTTTATCAAATGTATACTTTCAGGGTAAGAGTGAAAAAAGCATTTATTCAGTATTGAAGTACCCAGTAATCCTCAATTTTGTCAAGAGAGATATCTGCACATTTCTGTACATATGTCAGCCTTCAACACTTCAAAGAAAAAGTTCAAAACTCAAAATGATCTTTTATATAAGTGAAAGAAAGGAATAAAAGCAAAATTTCAGTATATTCCAAAGCAATTTATGGACAATGAATTACTTTTGAAGTGTTGTCTCTGTTGGGATACAATGCAGCCAATATGCATAAACCATATTCCTGAAAACAATGTGTCAAATAATCTAAATTTTAGTGATGTTGATTGAAGGAAAGATATTGGCCAGAATGCTGAGTATAACTCCCTGAACCATCTTCTGAATAGTGCCTTGGAGTCTTTTGCGTCCAGCTGGCTGGCAGTTTGTTTTAGCCTGTTGTCTAAATAGCAGTGCCTTCAACGGTACAGCATTTCCTCAATATTATCATTTAATGTCAGCCTATGTTTCTATGCTCAAATTTTTGGAGTGGGACATGAGCCCTCATTCCTTCTGACTCAGGGTGATACCAACTATGGCCGACAAAAAAAAAGTTACTAAACTCAAACTGCAGAGACGATTCAAGGAGGCTTCTTGTGACATTCCTTCACTCATGTTAAAGACAGAAAAATATAATCATAAGTGCCTAAACTGGATACAAACATTGAAGCAAGAGACCAGTTTTCTAATGATCTGGAAGCCTGCTATACCTTTCTCCCTGAACGAGAGTTGACAGTTGGAACGTGCAGTTGTACAAGCAAGGAAGCTAATGACAGGCCACCCATGTGCTGTGAGAAGTTTCAAATTCTGACCTTTATGCCACTATGTGTATGGTTAAGGGTAACTCTGTTCTGTCAATGCTTGACCTGGCACAAGGCCAGGTTCCAAAGTGGGCACTAGTGCCAGGAATACCCTGGCAGTGGTGAGTTATTCTGGCTACTCTCATGACAAAACAAAAGTCATAAGCTACTCTGTAATTAGGTCTTTTTTCTCATGGTTTAATTTATTCGGTGTTTTGAAACCTCGGTCCCAAAAATTTATGCTTATGCTTTTCTTCAGGCTTTCAAATTCACCTTAGTACATTTTTTAGCTTTTAATCATGCTTCGTAATCTGTACTGAATCATTGGTACATCAATTTAAATGGTTATCTGTAAGTGTTTTGTTCTGACAATACTTTACAATAATACTTTACAGTATTTATTCCCTGTGCATTCACTTCTCTTTGCTAGCAGTTTAAGTCCTTGGGACCAGTCCCATGGGTGTACTTAATCCTTATATATAGCTGGCATCTCTCAGCCACTGCCTTTTAGCTGCAACATTTATTTCAAAATTGATGTTTGAAGACTGCTTTGAAGCGGACTATGTATTTGTCTTATTGTTGCTGAATGTTTTGGTGATCTGAATGAAAAAGCAGAAAACTACTCGGGAACATGATGCACTCCTGTTTCCTGCCACATTGTGGCTGATTAGCAGAAAGTGCATCTGCCCACATGAGCTGGCATCTAGAAACATAGAAAATAGGAGCAGGAGAAAGCTGTTGAACCCCTGGCTGAGCATCCAACTCAATACTCTGTTCCTACTTCCTCCTCGTACCCTTTCATCACTTGAGCCACAGGGACAAAACTCCTTCTAGCTCGTCCCCTCCCCCCCCTGCATCCCAAAACCAGCCCAGCTCATCCCCGCCTCCCTAACCTGTTCTTCCTCTCACCTGTCCCCTCCTCCCACCTCAAGCCGCACCTCCATTTCCCACCTACTAACCTCATCCCACCTCCTTGACCTGTCCATCCTCCCCGGACTGACCTGTCCCCTTCCCACCTCCCCACCTATACTCTCCTCTCCACCTATCTTCTCCTCTATCCATCTTCGGTCCACCTCCCTCTCTCTCTATTTATTTCAGAACGCTCTCCCCGAAGCCCTCTTTGATGAAGAGTCTAGGCCCAAAACGTCAGCTTTTGTGCTCCTGAGATGCTGCTTGGCCTGCTGTGTTCATCCAGCTTCACACTTTGTTATCTCCTTCTAGAAAACATTTGATGTTTTAGCCAGAACTACATTTTGTGGCAGAAAATTCCACAGGGCCACCACTCTTTGGGTGAAAAGCTTTAAATGGCCACTCTGTAACCTTAAACTGCGATCCCTAGTTCTGGGCTCCTTGGTCATGATGGACATCTTTCCTGAATTTAACCAATCTAGTCCTCTTATAATTTTATTGGTTTCTCTGAGATCCTGTTCTGTCCCAAATGATCCAGCCTCTGTTCATTTATCAGTACTGCCATCCCAAGAATCAGTCTGGTGAACCTGTGTTGCACTCCGTGCATAGCCAGGACATCCTTCCTCGGATAAGGAGACTAAAACTACACACAGTACTCCAGGTGTGGTCTCAACAAGGCCGGGTACAATTGCAGCATAACACCCCTGCTCCTGTACTCCTATGTCAAATATGTGCAAACCAGGGAAAGACATCCTGTGAATTATTCCTTAGCATTTAAATGTGTGGGAGATTTGTTACCTGTTTGACCCAGGAGCCTTGTTAGGGCTTAGAGCATGTTGGGGGAACCAAAGAAAATTTTTAGAGAGCTGGGTTATGTGCAAGCTTTTGCAGATGCTACTATGCATAAAATAATCATAAGAAACAAATTAAATCTGTAATGTTGCCTTAACATAGGTAAACAAACTGAGACATGTTTCAGGAAAGCTATTGTACAAACTTTGACAAGTGTGGGTGGAAAGTCAGCCTCATGAGTATGTTCCATCCAAACTGAAGACAGAGTACGAAGAGAATTGAGAGACATAAAAGTAGGAAAGGTGCGATTCATTACACTGTCAGGCGCCAATGCCCAGGCATTAAATTTCCCAGCATTCCCCTGCATGGTTCTCCACAACACCTTCAGTTGCTGTCCTTCTTCACTTCCCCATCATTTCAATTCTAACTGAACAACCAACTCACACTCACTCTACAAGAGCAAAATACTGAAGATTTATATAAATACAAAGTAAGAACAAATAATTTCAGAAATATTAAGCAGGATTGTAGGGGGTAAAACAGTTAATACTGTTGCAGAACAATGCGAAGTTATCAACCTGAAACTCAAATATATTTGCACCCTTTCTGATGTTGCCAGACCTGTTGAGTATTTCCAATCGTTGCTCTTTTTAATCTCACACTCATCCTGTTGCCTCTTGCATGCACAGCACACAGTCATTCTTTACGATTATTCATCTCAGAAGTCTCATCCACTTGAGACCTCTGTTGGAAAGTAGATTCTAGCAAAAAGATAATGATGAGGCAAGTTGCCAAGAAAAACAAAGAGATGACAGAGTTTGTGGAATGGATATCCAGGAATTATTACATAATTTATCAGCAATATTTTAATTTTTATCAAAGCAGATCACATGCAGTAGTCACAAATGGGTGTGATTTGCAGCTTTTCTTCAACTTATTTTAAGTTGGAGGAGACTATGCGATTTTTTTTCTCAATTTATTCCAAAACTAGCTTGTCGGAATGCAGTTAGTTAGATTTCTGCTGATACAATTTTTTCTTCCTGAGGAACTGATCTTCACATGCCTTGAGAGATGTAATCCTCTGCCTGTAGACCCAATGTTGAAGATCATGTCATCCTGAATAGGGCCTATCTGCTCAATGGAACAGCATGTGCTGACGAGAATGTGATTAGTCTGGTGCTGTTGGTGCTGGAATTCTTCCCACTCTTCGACACTGATACAATTAGAGTTCTATAAACTGGTTCCATGCCCCTGACGAAGATTGACAACAAGGAAGTGCTGAAAGGTTTCAATGGTCAAGGGGCAAGCACGGATAGCCCTCAGTAGTAAGGACTGCTGCGAGCAGAATATTGTCATCAGTTTTAGGCCCAGTATCTAAGGAAAGACATCCTGGCGTTGATTGGGGTTCAGAGGACATTTACAAGAATAATCCCAGAGATGAAGGGCTTGTCATGAGGAGAAGTTGAGGACTCTGGGTTTGTACTTGATGGAGTTTTGAAGGGTGAGGGGGAATCTGATTGAAACTCACAACATACTGGATTGAATAGACATTGAGAAGGTGTTTTCATAAGGAGGAGAGTCTAGGACCCAAAAGCACAGTCTCAGAACAAATGGGCAACTCCGGTATGACACTTCTTTGGAATTCAGGAAGTTATATGAGACTGGAAAGGTTACTATTCTGTCTCTGTCTACAGATGCTGCCAATTTGTCGAGTTCCCCCTGCATTTTCTGCTTTTACTTCAGATCTCCAGTCTCCAACTTTCAACATCCATCATACTTTGCTTTAATGAGGATGAGGTCATGCCAGGTTCCTGACCCAACTCACATTGCAAGGAATTCAATTTCCTCTTGCATTCAAGTTGACCTCCCTTGCCTCGGAAGGTTATTCAATGTACATTCACGACTGAGCCTATATAATTGGAAGATGCTACTCATAATTCATCGTTCCCATTTTTAGATTAACTTGAGTAGAACTTCAGTATACCGCATCATACGAATGTTCGGAGGGAATCTGCCTTCTGGCTGCTTCTAATCAACAAACCTAAAACACAACAGAAGCTGAGAATTAATTAATAGTAAACCTGTCAATTTTGCCATGATATAAAATAGCATTTTGAAATATCTCATTTCCATGCTCTCTATGATACTCTGCCATCAATTCACACGAAGAGCACCTCTCTTAAAATCCATGTTGATTAAATATTTGATTGTTTAAAAGTGTTGAAATTCTTCTACACTAACCTATCAATACTTCCTCAATGGAAAACATATAGTAGGGCCTTTTAAAAAGCAACTATCTGATTCTTTGGTACTTAGTAGAGTTAGGGTTAAAAATTTTAAAACATTTCCTTTGACTATCACAAAGCAACTCTGGTTAAATGTAAATTCAACTTTGAAATGTCAGGTGCTTACACCCACAAGTGTGGATACTATCCAAGATGTGATAAGACTTAACCTAACTGGCTGCTTGGCCTCAGATGAAGAAATGGACAGCTGGTGTTATATTCCCCCGAGGAACGTAGATCCAAGAAAACATTAAACATCCGGGCTGCATGCAGCAAAGTTTTAAGAAAGCCGTAATTTGTGGAAGTATTTGATATTTCAATCTTTTCCTTAAATGAACTTATATCATGAAAGAATTAAAGTAAACAAGCATCCCAAAGTCTTCAGAAAATGAATTTGGGAAATGCTTCATGTCGATGCCATACTAAATCACAGGTCAATCTTAAAGCTAGACAAGAAATTGAAACATTGTTGAAAATAAAGAAATTTGAAAGGTGTTGTTTCTGGTTTATCTGAAAATTAGGGCAATGGTTCAACTATATTTTGTGTTTTTTTTCAAGAGAGGTAAAAAGGAAATTACAAATAATGTTTGCATGGATGTGTATGAATTATAATTGATTGCTGGACATACCACATAACTTTGATTAGAGGTGTCTGGTGGCTGACCAAGGGGATGAATGTTAAACCTATGGTTGTGTGCTGAGCTGCTTCTGGGTTATCAACAACTTGGAGCTTGCGGCTGAGATACATTACTGCCATAAATACCTTCTAATCTACAACAGAAAATTCACTTTAACAGATAAAAAAGCTTCGAACCCTGCAATCTGTGCTGGCCCTCAGTTAGAGGATGGATACTCGAGACCGTTAACAAGGAGAGGCATTTGCCTTGCATAGTAAGAAGCAGTTATTGCAAGAAAGCAACGGGTGAAAATTACATTGATTAGTTAGCTATAATTAAGATTATCATGGTAATGTGTGATGCAATTGTATCTATTGAGATCACATGCTGGACTGTTCAATTCTCTATTCAAAGACAAAGTCATTATCAGATTTCAAGCAGCCTCATGCAAGTTTACAGATCCTTCTTCTCTATAGACTCTTGCTATTTCCAATGTGACTAAATTTTAATCTCTTTCTTGCCCGCTCTGTTTAATCCACACTTCTTACAAGTGAGATGTGAAAGTTATCTTTTGGTGTGCAGTTTTTGCGATGTTGCTGTTCCTGAGACTGTTCTTTACAATTTTTGTTTTGTTTCTATAGGGAAAAATGGATTTTCACCACTGTTGTTACTTTGAGACACACATCAGCTATGCTGCCTGCTGTAAATCACCATAAGATGTTGAGTTCAGGGTTACCAATCACTTAGAGGTTGTAGTTGGAATATAGTAGGGTATAACTTCATTTCCAAATTGTGTTCAAGCCCCATCTATTTTTTAATGATAGAGCATAGGTTGCTGGTGAGTTTTGTTATGAAGAGACACTTGACTTTCATAACAAGCTTGAGTTTCATTAGGGACAAGCTGCATTGATTAGGTGGACTAATTAGTTGAGACAATAAGTTGAGGTAGTTGACATGTATGCGTCTATTGAGACATTGCACTGGACTTCTGTTCTCCAGCCAAAGACTGCATGACATCACTTTAGCATTAGCTCTCTCTGAGCCGTTACCCTATACTATAATCCATGTTTACCTCGCATAGCCTTTAGTGGTCTGGGAAAGGAAATGTTATATATTTTGATTGATCTACTATGATCTTGTGTGAACACCCACCAGCTCATAACAAGATAACAAAGTGTGAAGCTGGATGAACACAGCAGGCCAAGCAGCATCTCAGGAGCACAAATGCTGATGTTTCGGGCCTAGACCCTTCATCAGAGAGGGGGATGGGGACAGGGTTCTGGAATAAATAGGGGGTGGGGGAGGCGGACTGAAGATTAGAAGATAAGAAAAGAAGATAGGTGGAGAGGAGAGTCGGAAAAACTGCTTGATGTCCAAACGTGCTTCAGGGCATGGTCGAGCAGTTTCAAGGCTGAAGAGATTACAAGAGAGTTGCAGTGGGAGAGAGATTCCCTGAGGTTGGTCCGGAGGGAGGAGGGTAACTTCTTCAGGTTAGGCATCCCTGGAAGAGGCTGCACAGTGAGGTTAAAACTGTATCAGTGATAATGGGAACTGCAGATGCTGGAGAATCCAAGAGAACAAAGTGTGAAGCTGGATTGCTTTTTTAACTCACTGCGAAGCCTCTTCCAGGGATGCCTAACCGGAAGAAGTTACCCTCCTCCCTCAGGACCAACCTCAGGAAATCCCTCTCCCGCTGCAACGCTCTTGTAATCTCTTCAGCCTTGAATCTGCTCGACCATGTCCTGAAGCACGTTTGGACATCGAGCAATTTTTCCGACTCTCCTCTCCACCTATCTTCTTTTCTCTCCATCTTCGGTCCGCCTCCCCCCTCTCCCTATTTATTCCAGAACCCTCACCCCATCCCACTCGCTGATGAAGAGTCTAGGCCCGAAACATCAGCTTTTGTGCTCCTGAGATGCTGCTTGGCCTGCTGTGTTCATCCAGCTTCACACTTGGTTCTCTTGGATTCTCCATCATTAACAGTTTCCCACTATCACCAGCTCGTAACAGGATCATCTCATTACAGCCAAAGCTATATGATTAAACCATCCCAAAATCTTTAACCTCAAGTGGTAGATGGTTTTGCACATGCAAATTGATGAATTGAGGTTGTTCTGTAAGAGTGTGAGTGAAAAGTTTCAAAAAAAATTAATGCCTATATAAACAGTAAATATACAATTTCCTGAATGAATTGTGGTAGATCCGATAGTTAAAAGACTAGCAGGGAGATGTGTCACTGTAATGAAAATACTGTCTCGAGTTTGGGTTTGACCCTACAATATGCTTTGTTTATGCCACACTTGCAGGACTTTATTGTCTGACTTTTATTTTATTCTGATTTTTTTAAAACCTTTATTGTCGGTTTCTTAACAGCCAATTTTATATCTGTGTTCTACTGTCCATTTTAATTCATTAGCTATAACTTTTATCACAGGTCTGCTGTGTGACACTATGTCAAATGCCTTTTGGAAGCGCAGGTTTAAGGTGAGAGGGGAAAGATTTAAAAAGGACTTGAGGGGCAACTTCACGCGTAGAGCGGTGCGTATATGGAATGGGCTGCCAAAGAAAGTGGTTGAAATAATAAAAACTAGCTGAGTGGGTGCCATGGTCAGCATGGACCAGTTTGGGCTGATCAGCCTGTTTCCATGCTGTATTACTCTATGACTATTCTTCTACATACATCTACAGAATTATGCTCATTAACGTTCCCTTTCACCATTTCAAACACGTATTCAGTCCAAATGAAAAGCAATTGTTTTAGAGAGAATGTTTTGGCTGAGGGCAGTCGAGCGTGTCTGCCAGATTAGTGTGTTCAGGTGAATTGGATTTAATTGCACACAACTCAGAATGCAATTTGGTACAAATAAAAGTCTATTAATGTAAGTGCCCTTCTTTTCTTGCCTCTGATATTCAAAAAAATTGCTATTAAGGCTTAGGCTTTGTGACTTTGCTAGTCAATGGAAGAGATACGGCCAGAATTGGACCAGGACTTAATACAAGTTTATAGCCTTCTTCTCCACAGATTAAGTATTATTTCAATGTGACTCGCTTTTACTTTCTTCCTTAACCACAGAATATATTTCTGCACAACCTACAAGCTGTGATGTGAAATCTTCCTCTTGAGATATTAGTTTTCCCCTGCTACAGCTCCCAAGAGTGTTGATGACAACTTACTTTTTAAAAAATTCTAAACTTATATGTTTTCAAAATGTTTTTCGCTTCTCCAGGATTGAATGGATTTTCTACACTACTATTTCTGTGAGTCATTTCAGCAATGGTTCTGATTTCCATATCAATGATATAAAAAAATGCATCTTTCAACACCCCCTGACCCACGGTCTTGGAAACATTTTCCCCTTGTTGACATTTTAATCATTCATGCTGGCTTCATCTCGTACTTCTTCTTGCATGCCTTAATTGTCTAGGGGTAATCCAATGGCAAGTAAGCCAATGGTTAATTGTAGCAGATTCAATAAAATAAAGTCCCAATCGGGCAGTGTGTTAGCTACCATTAATTTTCCATGGTGCGATGGAAGGGATATTCCACTTCTGAGAGCTGCTGGCCATGTGAAGGCTGACAGTTCTCTGGTATCGCCAGCACCATCGGGAGCAATGGTCAATGCCAGGACTGTGTTGGCATCAGGAGAAGGGTAATCACTAAAACACAGCTAAGTGGAGTTGATTCACTGACATCAGCCAGGTTGGTTCCACTTAGGGATAGAGGTGTAAGGGACAATAGGGGAGTTTTCCCACATAGCTGGTCCTTTTGCAAGACACTATGTGCACAAAAACAGGTGGAACCATCCCACGAGGTCATAGGCATGCCTGCCAAAGTTTGCCTAATTTACCATCCGACTCCCCAAATCCTGTTTACTATCTACAAGCCACAGCTAAGGATTGTGACGGAATACCAATGATTTCACTATAATATGGCATTCTCTGTTTCTGAAAAAAAAATTACCTCATAGAATAGGTTATGTCTCTGACATTTGTTTGGAGATGTTTGTTTTACTGTTTTACAAATGAGCAGGTGAGTCTAGTATTACTTTTTATTTCTTGAGTGCCCCATTACAGTTTTATCATTTAACCTTTGAGAGAACATATTACCAGGGAAATCTGCTAGTAGGGAGTGGAGTGAAGGAGAGGAAACAAGCAGTTTCTTTACACACCATTCAGAAAAGGTCATGGAATACTAGTTTACTCTTATTTTTATGAAGCCAATTGCAAATCCCTAATGACTTTATAAACCAGCTGTTGCTAAGCATGGATCTGTTTAAAAGTATTCCCGAAAGCATTATTTCAAGTTTATTTAAATTCATAGGCTGAACAAATATGCCTTTGGGTGCTAAATGAATGCCTGTGCCTGCAATATAGCTGGCAAGAAGCACACCTTCAAGACTCCCATTAACTGTGGGCTTGCTATATGGCATAGGCCACACAATGCTCATCATGTAACAGGCTTTTAGATCTTTGGGTTTTGCTTATGCAAAGAAAGAATCAAAAGTGCAAAGTTTGGTTTGGTGCATTTGTGTTCAAGGTGATGCGGACATGATGTAAACTTTATGCTTTCTGTTTATTTCAAATGATCATGATGTGCAACCCGTGCCAGAGGCATTGTTGAGTGCAACCAAACCTATCCACTGCCTTGCCTGCTCTCAAAATCCCTTGATTCCTGGAAAAATTCTAAATTCTTTTCATCTTTGTCTTAATATGGATGCATATTCAGCTAGAGACCCGGGCGCATGTGAGACTGGGATAACTGCATGACTGGCAGGAGAGTTCTTCTCAAAGATGAGGTGCAATCAAGCTGCAATAGCTGGTCTAGCTAATGTTGTGGTAAAAAGACTTTGAGCAAAGGAATAACATCATTAATGGGGCAAGAGCCATGAAAGAGTGCTCCCAAAATCTCAAAAAATGCTCAAATCCACACTGGTCACAAGTGAGGCGCCGGATGGAGAAATGCTTATGTTGTCCCATTGTCACAAAAAGGGGAGGTAGGGATAGACCAGAATTGACAAGATTAGTCAGTCTCACTCAGTGGCAGGAAAGTTATCAGAAATAACTCTAAAGGACAGCACTTGTTCGCACCTAGCGAGCCATGAATTAATCAGGGTTCGTCAGCATTGATTTGTTCAGGGAAGGTCAAATCAGACAAATTTTATCAAATTTAAAGAGGAAATAACCAGAATGATTGTTGTGAATTATGCATTTGATGTAGTTAAAATTGATTTGAGCATTTATTTTTTGATAAGGCACTTCATGGCAGGCTAGTCAAGAAAGGAAAGTTGCCAAAGCCTTCCCAGACCATCGGGCTGGTGTCTAATTCTCTCTGAAGAGGGAAACTATGATCAGCCTCAGGATCTGGCTGCAGTGTTAGAACTTAGTTGTGGAAAACAGCACAGCCCATCAAATATGCCCTGTCTTTGAGTGCAACCGAACCTATCCACTGTCTTGCCTGTTCTCAAAATCCCTTGATTCCTGGAAAAACTCTAAATTCTTTTCATCTTTGTCTTAAACATACTCAATGACTGGTGTAGAGAATTGTAAAGCTACACAAACATTTAAGTGAAGAAATTCCTCCTCATCTCAACCGAAATGAAAACAAAATATTCCTTTCTCCTAAGACGAAGCCCCTGTGTTCTAGCAGTGGAAACAGCCTCTCAGTATCTATCTAATTAAATTCTTCAGAATCTTTCATGTTTCAATGAGATTATCTCTCAATCTTCTAAACTCCAAAGTGTACAGGCCTAATTTAGATTGCTTCTCATCCCAAAGTAGCCCTTGTATCTCCAGAATTAATGTAGTGAACCATTCCTTTCTCATCTTCCTTAAAATGGAGACCAAAGCGGTACCTAGTATTCAAGATATAGTCTCATCCAAACCCTGCTTAATGTAAGCAAGCATTGTATACCAATCCTCTTGTAATAGATTGTAAATGTCTAAGAGCTCAGCACAGATCCTTGCAGTACTTCAATATTTGAAAATGTTTCATTTCTCCCCGTTCTCTGTTTCATTTCTGTTAAGCAATCCAAACATCTCTCATGAGTGGTCAAGACTAACAAAATGCATCTTCTAGCTGCAGCGACTGACCACTCCGACCTGTCATTCACCCATTATTAATCATCAGTAATCAGGGCACAGACCGAACATCCAAATGATGCACCTCGCCTTCACAAATTTTCCACTGACGGATATCTCCCACCTACATCTCACAAAGCCCACTACAAACCATTTACCAATGACAGGAAAATCACTCAAGAAAGTTGTAACCCACTTACTGACACTCTCTTTTAGGACAAGATTGCACATAACAAGTGGCAATAGGCAATCTATTTTCCAAAGCAGGAAATGCTGGAAAAGCTCAGCTTGTCTGGTCGCATCAGTGGAGAGAAAACAGAGTTAAAGTTTTGGGCCTCCAGTTATGAAGAAGGGTCTATGGACCTGAAGAGTTAACTTTGCTTTCTCTCTGCAGTTGCTGCCAGACCCTGCTGAGTTTTTGCAGCATCCTCCGTTCTTCTATATTTTTAGGCTGTCCATTATCTCCTGACTCCTTGGGAAGAGACAGTGCTCTGCACATAGAGCTAGTAGTAACTGAGGCACTATTGAGAACATTGAGAATGATGGCATGTTCCTGTCTCATGCAGCTTCTAAAACCCTACCTCACATGAAAGGTCCACACTGATCTTTTCCAGTAGTGCTAGTGAAGGGATGTGATGAACCCTCCTGCTGTTGGGCTTAAACAGATCCCTGCAGGACATCACCAAAAAGGTAATGGCAAAAAAAAAGGTTTGCCTGAATGTCGAGCCCGCACTCCATATTAAAACCATGGTGCAATGCTGATTGTAGTGTGCCTCGGTTCCTTTAAGTTCAAAGTGGCATAACATGTGGGATGTGCAAAAACAGTGGTCTATTGCTTTCAATTGGCAATATAAAGTTTATTTTATGACTATGACTATTTACAGCTAATATGAGAATGAACATCATTTCTTTGAAAGCTGTTCTAGATTTTGACGCAAATTAGTATCATATTTGTTGCTTCATAGCTCTTTTTTTACTCTATGTAAACATGATATCATCACATTGCGTGGTGATTGCTGTATTCAATTAATTATTAACCCATTCAGAACCATAGGCAATATTGGTCACCCTGTACACCTCTTGCCTGTTCTTAATGCAACATTAAACCTTCCTCCTGCTTAGCATTACACATCAGCCCTGATTCGCTAAGGTTTTGTTCCCACCTCACACCTTTGCGATGACTGGTCTGCTCCAGTTCCTATATTTCATTTCCCTGTCATCCTCCCAACCCTTGTCATGTCCCATGTATCCCTCACAACCCGACTGCTTCAATTTCTCCTTTAAAAAGCTACCAGAGGACTACTGATTGTGATATGGGGACCAAAGTTCAAAACCTCACCCACAGTAAGATTCTGGGGATTGCAAAGTGGATTCTGATATTGTCAGTGCCCAGGCCAGGCCCCACACATTTCTAAGCCACGATAGCCACATGCATAGGTAGAGGGGTTAATTTCACAAACCAGCATCATTACTGGCATTGGGAGTGGTGGCCAGTGTTCAGGTGGTTCCTTTTCAACTTGCAATATCTAACTTTCTTTACATTAGTTTTGATTCATCAGTCATATTTCAACTTTTTTTTACAAGTTCAACTCCAAAAACAAGCTTGAACGTCCATTTGTAACATTAGGCTTTTTAATATTTTGATATGTGGCATATCATCTAATCTTGAGTTAATAAGGGCTTATTGTAATTCATATTTTTATCTCAGACATGTTTTCTTTCGTCACTTGGTAGAATTGCCCTAATCCAATGTAATTAACACATCTGTTGTTGCATGCTGCTAATACAGTTGACTAATATTCTGATTTTTTTGTCAAATTTTAGATATTGAATTTGAAACCGTAGCATGAACCGAGCAGATAAAAATCTCCTATCTCTGTTGACTTGTAATTGTTCTCAAAGTATTTGCACAGCACAGATGAGTCGCTGAGGTGCTAATGGTGCAGATATCTTAATGACAGATCTTTCCACTGATGAACACTGTATAAATGAACACTGCAGGTAAGAGGTAACATCTTGCACCCAGAGAAGATGTGTATTTTCAGATTCCTAAATTAAGTGAAATCTGAAATTTGCCAAATGTATTTTCCTAAATTGATCTGTTATGACATTAATTTTTAGTTGACTGATTACCATGATTCTGTTATCCCATATGACACATATCATCATTGCCTGCCATGTGAGAGTTTTTTGGAAGATATGTTTTATTTGAACTACGTGTTGTGTGGAAAATGTACTATTCTGCGCACTAATTATAAAAACTGCTGAAACAAATTTTTCTGACCTAAGTCCACTGGCTTGTTCTTCTGTACTTTTAAATTGCTCACGAGCATTCCTTATGGAATTGTTTTGAGAGAATAAAAGAATAGAATGACTTGGGGTTGGGTTGAAATATGTGAAAAAAACCTTGCTGTCTGAATGTTGGATGCTTTATATTTCATTGAAAGTAAATGTGCCACCTGAGTGTGAGCTGTCGCACACAGAAAAATATGCAACAGTATTGAGACACAACTCTGTGACAACGTAGGAACTTTAATTTGCATATCAAGGCCAGGATTTTTGACTCCCTCTTGCAGCTTAGGCAACAGTGGAAAAGTTGGAAAAATAAGATTTTAATGATTAATAAATATAACCCTTCAAACCCACGTTGCCATTTCACATGAACGTGACTGATCTGGTCTGATATCCACTTTCCTGCCTGCTCCCCTCGTCCTATGTCCCACTTTTGATCAGAAACATATATATTACTTTCTCAAATCTGTTGACTGACTCTGCCTCTACTACTCTGTGAGGCAATGAGTTGCATAAATTCACAACTCTCCTTATCTCACTTTCAAACCCAATTTTTCTCTCTTTATATCTATGACCTCTTCTCAACGTGGGGAAAAAAGTCTGATTTTCCCTGTAGGGTTTAAACAGAGTTTGGAATACTGCTAGCAAGCAGCAGAAACCCTTTTGCAGTGCTTTTACATCTCATCATTATCTCAACTTAATTGATTCCTTTGCAGCTTGCAGTTCTTGAGAAATTAAATGATTTAAATGATAGGAATTTCCCGATGAGCAGTAAGAGTAGTAACCTAGTTGTAGCCGCTTGCTACTTGGTTCTCTGAGTTTACATCTAACTCCACAATGTCACTGCATGTTCTAAAGACAGTGCTCACTCTCTCTCACGCTCTCTCACACACACACACATACACACACTCTTTCCCTCTCTCTCTTATCGTTGATGCTTAGGTTTGAAAAATTCTGGATGGACTTTCAGCATTGGCCTAGCCAACAATGCCTGTGTACCATGAATGATGTTTTAAAAATTTTTATTCCCCAAAACTCATATCTTCTCACCCTGGTGAACACAACTCCACAATTAAAGAAAGTGCTTTGAATTGATGGTCTCATGGAAAATCACAAACAATGTATCAGACACTTTAAGAAATTGAACTGCTTGTCTCAGAACCACATACTGTTGAAGTCAATTGAGTATCACCATATAAGACATCGTATAATTGTCATAACATCTAGTGTTGACATGTTACAATGAGTTGTTCCTAAAACATAAATTTTGTGATTATGGATTTAAGCGCAGTAGGTGCTTGTAGAAGGTTGACAAAAGATGTAGTGAATAATTCCTTTATGAGCCAGAGGTGATCACCTCGACCACTCACCATTTTAAGGGCAAAAATAATCTTTGAAATGCAAGAGTTAGTGGAAATTTTAAATAATGAGACAAGAAGCTAGACTGCAAGGAGTCTACATCTCTTTCAGATGTGCAAATATTCTCCCTGCAGAAATTCAATCAAGTTTAAACATAAGGTGGAGCCTGTAGGTGTGAGGCTTGAAAAGCACAGCAGATCGGTCCTGACAAAGTGTTTTAGCCCAAAATGTTGACTTTCCTGCTTCCCGGATGCTGTCTGACCTGCTGTGCTTTTCCAGCCTCACGCCTATAGACTCTGGCTTCCAGCATCTGCGAAACTTATTGTCTCCAAGTTTAAACATGCCTAAGTTTTCATTCTAGGTTGAGGAGGCAGGGCAGTTCACGAAGTATCAGAGGGTTGAAAAGGAAGAGTGCTACTGCAGCATGCACTTCAGTTCAAAATATTTCATGGGTTTGCTTCTCATTTGCGAGAGACTAATGGCAATTAGAAACATTTTAGATACGGTTCTTCATTTGATTTCAGAATTACAAAAAATAGGAACTTGTAAGGGCTATTTTGAAGCCAACAGAATAAAATAATCATACACAACCAGATATATATATCGGCTTGATGTTTACCAATATTTACTATTAAAATGACGGCAAAGAGTTGTTCATAACACTTGGCCATCCCATATGCATACAGTATGTACACAGTACAATTACATCATTTTAACAACCAATAATTATGCTCCAAACAGCAATGTTGAATAAACACTATGAATGTTCTCTTCGTTGAATAAAATGCTCTTTTTTAATCCAAGTATCTGTATTAGTTTGACAAAGACATATGAATTTTAGCCCACAGCAAAGAGCATTACTTGAGCAGCGTTTGTGATTTTTAAGACACTAGTTCATCCCTTTTGGCATAGCATGAGATAGGGTAATGACTGGAAGATGATTCTGATATTTAGTTACTGTTGAATGGGCATGCTAGCTCACTATGCTGTATGAGCTACTCTCTATCATGATAAAGATTGATGCCACCATCGTTTTTACATTTAGGAAAATACAAAGTCTGTTTGGTTTAGTTTGATAAAGGAAAACCAGTTCCTCGTCTAATTTCATGAGGCTTTAGTAGTTAGCAATACAGAATTTTTGAGATGCTGCTTGGCCTGCTGTGTTCATCCAGCTCCACATTTTGTTATCTTGGATTCTCCAGCATCTGCAGTTCCCATTATCTCTGATCACAATTTTAACCTCACTGCGAAGCCTCTTCCAGGGATGCCTAACCAAAAGAAGTTACCCTCTGGGCCAACCTCAGGGAATCTCTTTCCCACTGCAACCACCTATCTTCTCCTCTGTCCATCTTCGATCCAACTCCCCCTCTCTCCCTATTTATTTCAGAACCCTCTTCCCATCCCCCTCTCTGATGAAGGGTCTAGGCCCAAAACATCAGCTTTTGTGCTTCTGAGATGCTGCTTGGCCTGCTGTGTTCATCCAGCTCTACACTTTGTTATCTCGGATTCTCCAGCATCTGTAGTTCCCATTATCTCTGATCACGATTTTAACCTCACTGCGAAGCCTCTTCCAGGGATGCCTAACCTTAACTGCTTGGCCTGCTGTGTTCATCCAGCTTCACACTTTGTTATCTATAATTTATTGCATATTATCAATTGTTGCAGGCTGCTTTGACATGACTGACATTGTTAGAGACATGGAAGAGGTAGCACTCCTCTTTCCATACTGTTCTTTTCACAAGTTGACATGATACAATCATATTTCATGGTTCTTATGGTGTTCCCTTAGTATTAACCTTTTCAATCCCACACACAAGTCACTAAACTGATGTAGTGAGGAACCATCCATCATTCTTTAAACTTATTATTTAGGTGCTTCCTGTGGGGAGAGGTTACATCCTTAACTTAAATTAGGGTTACTATTTGAGGTTTATTTTTATCATCAACAACAGTTTGCAAATCTTAACACCAAGTTTAGGAAGAGAACAGGCTAACAATCTAAATGGCAAACTATATGTTAATACATTGCTGCTTTGAATTTTGAGAATCTTGCTGAATACATTCAGCAGATATAAGACTTTGATATTTATAGATGTTTAATATTGAGCTGAAACAGACACAGCAATATCACATGCATCATAGTACAGACAGCTAAAGAGAAATCTGAGTAACACAAATACAGCAAAAACAAGACACAGATAATTCAGTTTACACGTGTAGCATTGATACAGCAATAGATAAACACACAGTACAGCAACAACATACAATGCAGATATAGCAAAGACTATAACACAGATGCAGAAACATCTACACATGTAGCACAAACACAACTACTACTAAACACAGCACAAACATGGCAACATTATAATATGGCTACAGCAATTTCTGCAAATACAGCATGGATATAGCATCGTAAACAGAAAGTGCTGGAGAAATTTAGCCGGTCTGGCAGCATCTGTGCAGAAAGAAACTGAGTTAATGTTTCAAGGCCAAAATGACAGATACAGCAACAGCTGCTCACAGCAAAGACACAATAAGAAATACACACAGCATAGATGCAGTGGCATGAATTCATTGAATTTGCATTTTGTTTCACACAATGGCTCAAAGCAGTTAATACCCCGTATGACATTAAACAAATTGTGGCAATTGAGAAAAACAGAGTGCAGGGATTCTCCCAGTTTGGAATCAAAGACATTCAGTTAAAGAAATGAAAAAGGGCTTGGAAAATGTAGCAGATAGAGATAACTAGACACTGTTTCAAAGGACCAAATTCAAGATAATTCTGTGCTGTGTTGGCTGCTATCAGTGAAAGTTATGTGTTTTGGTCCTGATTCCTACTCAGTGAATTGTTCTGCATTAATGTGTCAATATCTGGTGGGATTTTTACTTGTGACTAACTTTATAGTTTAAAGCCCTCGAAAATTTTAGTCATTAAGGTCTTCTGAAGTTCATACATCCTGGAGAAGACACTTTTGAGCAAACCCAATTTTGGATTTCAGCCCTTGAGAATGTTTGCTTCAGAATGGTTGTCCTCAAGAGTTGCCTACCCCATGTTTCAACTTGACAGGCAACTTGGCCCTTGAACAGCATGAATGTTAGTCTGTATACCTTGCATGGCAACCGTCTGAAGGCAGTACTGGTAAGGAAGGCTTGGAGTGAACAATGCTACTGGGGTTTGAGAGTAATGACTCCAGAATTTGAGAAATATTGAGATATTTTGAATCCAGACTCCACATTCTTAAACTAAAATATATTTTTAGAAATATGGCATTCTTGAGAACTCCAGTTCTGATCACTCTTCGACAGGAAGGAAGTTGTTTAACTTGAGAGGTTGCAGGAAAGATTTACAAGGATGTTGACAGCACAGCGTGGAGCTGGAGGAAAACAGCAGGACAGCCAGCATCAGAAGAGCAGGAAAGCTGATGTTTCGGGCCAGAAACAGGGAGAGGGAAGGGAGCTGGGAAATAAATAGAGAGAGGAGGGGTGGGGCTGGGGAAAGGTATGTGGTATGATGATAGGTGAATGCAGGTAGGGAGTGGTGGCGATTGGTCAGTGGGATGGTTGGGGCGGATTGGTGGGATTGAGGGTGGACAAGTTGTGTCCAATCAAGGAAGTGAGAGGGAGGATGGGTGGGGCTGGGGAAAGGTAGCTGAGGCGTTGATAGGTGGGATGCAGGTTGTGGGTAGTGGGGATTGGTCAGCAGGAAGAGTAGGCAGATAGGTGGGGAAGAAAGTGGACAGATTGTGTCACGTCAAGGAGGTGGGGTTGAGAGGGACGTTTGGAGATGGAATGAGCCGGGGGGGGGGGGGGGGGGGGGGGGGGATTCTGTGTTTAGGCCATCAGGGTGTAGGCTCCTGTGGTAGAATATGAGGTGTTACTCCTCCAGTTTGCATGTAGACTGTATCCATTGCTCGCAATGTGGCCTCCTTTACATCAGTGAGACCAAGCGCAGACTCGGGGGTCGTTTCGTAGAGCAGCTGCATTCTGTACACGACAAACAACAATAGCTTCCAGTTGCCAACCATTTTAATTTCCCCTCCCACTCCCTTGATGACATTGTCTATCCTGGGCCTCCTGCAATGATGCCACCCACAAACTGGAGGAACAACATCTCAAATTCCACCTCAGGAGCCTACAGCCTGACCATCTAAACATGGAATTCAACCGTTTTAAAATGCACCCACCTGCAGCCTCATACCACATCCAAACCTCCCTCTCCTCCTTGACCAGATACAACCCATCCATCTTGTTCCCCACCTATTCTCCCTACTCTACCTGCCAACCAATCCCCACTACCCCCACCTGCATCCACCTATTGCCATCCCACCTACATTTCCCCAGCCCCATCCCTCCTCTCTCTATTAATTTCTCAGCTATCTTCCCCCTCCCCATTTCTGAAGAAGGGTCCCGAGACAAAGCTTCAACTTTCCTGCTCCTCTGATGCTGCCTGGCCTGTTGTGTTCCTCCAGCTCCACACTGTATTGTCTCTGACTCCAACTTCCTATATCTGAGTATTCACAAAGATGCTGCTAGGATTGGAGGGTTTGGGTTGATTTTGAGTCGTACGGAGAGGCTCAATAGGCTGGGGTTATTTTCCTTGGAGTGTCAGAGGTTATTGGGAGACCTCATAGAAGTTTTAAAAAAAAGTGAGGGGCATGGATAAGTTGGATAGCCAAGGTCTTTTCTTCCTGAGTTGGAGGAGTCCAAAACTAGAGGGCATAGGTTTAAAGTTAGAGGGGCAAGATTTAAAAAGGATCTGAGAGGTAAATGTACAATTACGACATTTAAAAGGCATCTGAGAGGGTATATGAATAGGAAGGGTACAGAGGGAAATGAGTCAAATGCTGACAAATGGGACTAGGTCAGCTTGGGATATGTCTTCAATGTGGATGAGTTGGACCAATGGGTTTGTTTCCATGTCATTTGACTCCATAACTCTATGACATAAAATAAATTTGAACAGGGCAGGATCTTTAGAAAGCCAATAGGCAGAAACATGACATATTTTAAATTGGGCATTTACAGGGATCCCTGAGCTGCACAATACTGACACCCAAAACATAGCTTGATTATGGCGGCTTTATGTTTGTGAAAACTTTCTGTCAAATGGAACAAGCTGCCAGAGGAAGTGGTGGAGGCTGATACAATTACAACATTTGAAAGGCATCTGGATGGCTATATGAGTAGGAAGGGTTTAGAGGAATCCAGGCCAAATGCTGGCAACTGGGATTGGGTTAGATTTAGATGTCTGATCACAGCCGAGTTAGACGGAAGGGTCTGTTTGTGTGCTCAATAGCTATTATGACTCTATAATATCCATTGTCACATAACAAGAACCATTGCTGATATGAGATGTTACAGAAGTGCTGACAACCAAGAATATGATTCCCAGTATGCATTCTAGTTGGTGCCATTAGGTCAAAAAACAGGTAGATCTTTATCCTCTGTGGGAAAAAGAAATGATTGGCTGTTTGCCTGAAGTTAATTTCACTGCCACCAGGAAGCATAACATGTTCTCACCAATCATTAACTAAGTAGCCAAATGCATAGCTTGAAGGTGAAATATGCTGGATGAGGTCCTAGACTCATTTCTGGTTTCACAAAAGCTGTCTCCAATTATGATAAAATGTGTTTAATGTTCATTGCTCAGTGAGCAAGGGGAGGAGGCATTTCAATCTACTGCACAATTGCATTAAATTAAACTTTCCAGTGCTTTATCTTCAATAATAACTATTGGTTACTCAGTAAAACAGTTTGCTGAAAAAAAGACATGTTTCTAAGCTTTTCATCTAATACTCATCAGGATGAATGCATGAATGGCAAGTTTCAAGTGAACACTGTGCATTTTAACCATAGGAGTATGATGATTGTTTGACGCTAATCTCTGGTTTGGCTGAGGTATTAATGCAGGAATAGAAGTGGGAAACTAAAGGCTCCCCAAGTTCCTGGATAATCCAGGAAGTTTGGTATTCTTACATTTGTCCTGATACATGCAGATGGAAAGCTTTGGTAACATGTTTCCCATTTCAACACTAATTGTATACCATCTGTAAGACATTTTTCTTGTTTCAGATATTCTAACTCTTTTCCCAGAGATGAAATCAGACTACATCAGATGAAATCAAATTATACAATGCCAAAATAAAAAAAAGTTCTTAAAAGGTCTACTCAAAGAGGTAGATTTTAAGGAAATACTTAAGGAAGAGAGGGAGATGGAGAGGCATTTATCGAGGAAATTCAATATTCTGATGTAGAGATAGCTGAAGGCCAATGTGGGCTGAATCAAATCAAAGTCAGATAAACACCAGAATTAGTGTTAACACTAGGGAACCATATAAAATTGATGTTATTTTAACAAATATTATATGTGTCTTCCTATTGACCTTTGAAAAGACATATACCATGCCATGTGTATTGGTGTTGTCCAAACACAAAAAAAAGCAAGGTCTACTGAAATGTCGCGGGAGGGAGAGATGTGGAAATGTGGTTGTAGGTCTGGAGTAGATAACAGAGATAGCAAATGATGTGACCAGAAAGAAATTAAAAGACAAGGATGAGAGTTTTAAATTTGAGGGGTCACCTGCCAAAGGAACAGTGCTGCAAAAGCCTGTGATTTCAACTTAACCTGTTGACTATAATCTGGTGCTGTGTACCTTTGGATAAAGATGATCAAGGATTTGCCAATACTGTCCCAAACATTTAATTAAATGGCATTAATAATTAAATTTTATTAACTATAGAATATCTTAGCTAGACAATATCTTAGTAAATGTTGTAAATGCAACTGCAAAAAATTACATTGTTAAAACTAAATCACCAATTAGTAATCATATATCACATTCAACTCAAATTTTATTTAAGGAAACATTGTTTAGAAAACATATATCGAAAACAAAAACTCAAAATGGTGGAGATAGAATGGTAAATCAGCAGCTGTAAGAAATGGTATCAGAGACAATGGGAACTGCAGATGCTGGAGAATTCCAAGATAATAAAATGTGAGGCTGGATGAGCTTTTGTGCTCCTGAGATGCTGCTTGGCCTGCTGTGCTCATCCAGCCTCACATTTTATTAGCTGTAAGAAATGAACAGGTTAAGTTTTTTGCATGGTCTGTTATATTAACATACCTTGCTCTTTACAATATTGATAGGCTTTCTCTGCTTGCCCTATTTAAACTCCAGACAGAATTCAGTTTCATTCTTTCAAAATCTGAGTGAGCATCGTAAGGTTTATTTTATCCTTAATAGTTTTGTTGTGAGATTCCAATATCACAATAGCATTCAGGCCTGCATCAGTAATGTTCTGGATGCAATATTCCAACGTTAAAGATGCAGTTTCTCTTGATTGCATGAATTACTGCAATTTTTTTTATGTTTGAAACTTGTTCATATGTTTCTTCTTCCTGTTGGTAATATAAGATAATGGTTCACAGCCTCCAGTATAGAGTTATTACATGGATGAGCTGCAGCTCAGACAGTAGTGTCGAAACAGCCAAATGCTGCTTCAGTTGTTTGCCATGATATGCAGATTCTCATTCCCTCCACAGCAGTATGCAAACCAATCATTGCGACCGACGATGGAATTCAATTCAATGCTATGGCTTCAAAATTATGCAATGGTATAGAAGTACTCAACTACTTAATGTGTTTGACTGAAATACTTTGCTCTGCTATTTTAGCAAAAGCATTGGCCCATTTTAAGTAAATGAGTTTCTTCTCGAACTAATTAAATTATCAAGGAGAAGGAAATTTCATACAAAAGTGCTAAGAGCACAATGCACTGTCAGCTATTGTTTTGGATATGCACTATGATGTTAACTTGGACCAATTGTAATGGAAGAAAAATAAAGATGCCTTTTGGTTTATTTTCCTCTTGTAAATAGTTTAATGGCCATATGGAAAGCAAGAAAAAGTGACATTGGATCATGCTCATAGGTAACAGGAAAGCTGTGTGATGACAACAGTAAAAGAACAGTGCAAAAATATGCTGAAAATGATCATTTTTAATTGCAGAAGCCTGTCACGCTTCAAAAATCTTATACCACACAGAGAAACACATTGTATTGTTTTTTAAATTCACTACCAGGGAAGGCAAAATAAGGGAAGAAGGGTATGTGATGCTGAAAGCAACAAACCTTTCCCACTGTATCATTTTGGATTAAGGTTGCATTGATTACTTTAAAAAGGACTCATAATGAACCCCCAATAACTGGAGTCTTTATTAATCTGACACTTAAAATATGTTATATTTTGGGCTCTTGAATAACAAACACTGTTCATTATATTTAAATCTACCTGACTACTTTTTTTTTTCATTTTAACAACTAATGTAATGCTTCTGAACAAAATTTCAGTTTAAAAAAAAAGTGGTATTGTCATTTTGAGAAGTATTTTCTGATTAAAATCAATAGTTTACAGAGACTTTGTTAGCAAATAGTGGAATGACATTTACCTGCTTTATGAATGATTAGAATTCTAGTTCTTCAAAGTGTGACTTCAATGTTACACCTTTATCTTGAAATAACCTATTTCGGAATGATTCAAGAAACAAGATCAAGGGCATTAATAATTAAACTCATTCAGTTGGACAAAGACACTAGCCAGTGTAGTATTAAATCTCAAAGACAAAAACACCCCAGGTTCAATTTCCAATTGCTGCTAAATTAACATCAACTACAGCACCTTGCATTTCTATAATGCCGTTAAAGTAGTAAAATCCCTCATTGAAATGGATTGTAAAAGAGTTATTTGATACTGAGCCACAAAAGGTGACATTAATGATAGATAGTCACCAAGACTTGTTTCAAGGACCAACTAAAATAAGGTGTGATTGAGAATGATGAAGGGTCTAGGCCCAAAACATCAGCTTTTGTGCTCCTGAGGTGCTGCTTGGCTTGCTGTGTTCATCCAGCTTCACACTTTGTTATCTGTGATTGTGAATGAGACAGCTAAAAACGCAACCATCCATAGTGGTGTCCCTAAGTCATCTTTAGCAGGAGTTAGGAAGTTCAATGTGGTGCCAGTATTCTTTAGTTGCGGGGCAAAAACTCAGCCAGTATCCAATCTGCGCACCAGTGAATGATTCAAGCTGGAGGTTTTGTGTGAAAGCTTAGCTGTGAGACTTTTCATATTAAAAGTTGGAAGACATCTTCAATTGTTTGAACTGCAGCATAATCAAGGCACCAACCTTAATCTAAGAACAATAATGCTTACGAGAAAGGAGCAAAAGCTTATAAAGTTCAATTTATTCTTATCATTTAGAAAAGTCAATTTTGGAACTAAAGGGTGAGAATTTCCCTGTTAGAAGAAGCAATGAGGAGTACATTATATAGTGTTATCTGTTAATCAGATCAAACTCAATGCATCTAAATAAGAGCAGGTTTCAGAGCCTCAAACACTCAGTGATATATGAATAATGCCTCTCTTGAAAAAATAGACTTAAGCTGTCAAAATTATTTATATCTGTTATAATCTTACAATAAAATAGATCAGTCAATATATTGTGTTGTCTTCAAGTGGCGATGGTAAAAATCATAATTTATGCTGCAACATAAATAAACAAGTAATTCTCTTTTTAATGCCTGTGATAGATTTGGATTCTGAAACTCTGATTAATGTTAGCTGAGTGCTGCTGGAGCTGTTTATTTTATATGCACCAATAAGTTAAAAGAGAAACAGTTCAGAAAAGGTAATCAATGCATCCTACTGTTTGTTTCTTTTCTATCATCCACTTCCAGTACAGATTTTCTTAGCTGGCATCTGACTGCGATTCAATTCAATTACAGTCAAACATCACTGGAGGGAAGAGTACTTCTGTCTAAGTTATTCCACTAAACCAGTTCCTGTGAAAAGTAACTTCCACCTAATCAAAGAATTTCTTCCTTTTCTCTTTACCCCAGAGAAACAGAGGCCAGTCATTTCACACTTTCCACTCTTTTTGGCATGCACTCCAAACAGTGACAAAATATTTCACCAAAGGACTTTAAAACAAAAACAAACTGCTATTGAATCTTAGAATCACACAGTACAGAAGAAATCCTTCAGCCCATCAAGTCTGCACCAACTAAGCTCCTCTAAACCTATCTTAATCTCACTTTCTAAAGGGGATTCTTCTGAAGCAGGTTTAATGAAGACCTGTTGGTGATTGAATGATGGTCCAAACATTGTTGGGTGCCTGTTCTCTTGTACATTTCCAATGAGCATTTTTGGGAAGCAGACACCTCCACTAAAAGCCAGAGGTAGCCAGAATCTGTGTGTTGGACGGAAATGATTCAGGTGGATCTTGAATGAGCTTTCAATAGGCCAAGTGTTTACCTCTTCCTCCTCAAAACATTCATTTATCTCTTGAATCTCTCAAGCATATTAACCATCAGTGAGTAAATAATAATGCGCAGATTCAAAGTTCTATTTTCAGGGGTAACCAAACAAAAGTAAAGGGTTTGTTTTAAGCAAAGATATTGATTGTCTGCTTTTTTTTCTGCTATTCATCAAATAGAATTGCAACTGTGTAGCCAGCACACTGTGTCCAGAAGGAAGTGTTTTATTGGCAGAGGTTTAAAGTATTGATGAACCTGTACCAAATTCTGAAGATAAATTTAAGAGCTGTACATCTGGGCATAATTAATGTTAATTCATTCCTTAGCACTTTATCAATGTGGTTTAGCACAGGGTGATATTTAGCATGCTGAGTGATGTGGAGCATTGGCACATCTCTTTCATTCAGATTATAAAATGGACACCTCAGAAATACAAGGGTCTAAGCAATTATGACGGCACTCCGCTCATCACTCCTCTCCTCTCCAATGGCACTGAATATTATCAATCGTACAAAAGGACAGCATTTATTGTCCATCCTTAACCATTAATAGTTAACCACATTGTTGTGGGCCTAGAGTCACACATAGGTTAGAACAGGTAAGGATGTCAGTTTCTTTCCCTAATGAATATTAGAGAACCAGATGAGTTTTTCTGACAATCAACAATGGGTTCATGGTCATCAAGAGATCCTTCATTTAAATTATTTAATAAATTCAAATTCTACCATCTGCCAGGGTTTTCCATTGCCTCCCCTCCTGATATCTTCAAAACCCACCCCTCATACCCATATCATCCAAGAAAGTCATGATTACATATAAGAGCATTCTGGTAAATACTTACAGATAAATCTGAGGGGAAATCAGTCACAGGCATGGACTAGTTTGACTGAAGGGTCAGTTTCCATGCTGAATGACTCTATGAGTCTCTAACTTTTTGCCTTTGTGCAGTTTATATGATCTTGGATTGGTTTTGTGAAGGTGGCCTGCAGATGCGACTTTTAAGATCCTTAGAGATTACTCCTGCTTCATAGAAATAACTATCTTCAATATTCATTGGCCAAACTTATTTCTGATCAGGTTTTGTATCTCACATTGTTGGACATGCATTTCAGCAGGTGCTTATCATATAAATGTTTGAATAATACAATTGCTCTTTGAAGGGTTTCACATCTGATCACTCACAAGTAGAGCTACATCTTCAAATAGAACAAAAGCACTTATGCTGCCCACTGTGGGTGTGGTTACAGCGATTTTCCATTTATTTTGCGCACTTTACGCATGTGCGTGGAAAGTCATTCAAGTTGTGATTGGCATTGTTTGACAGAGAATGCTCAGCCTGGTAATCAACATCAAGAAAAACCCAATGCACCCTGATAACACTCTCCGACAACCATGTTATTCGTATATCACTGAGTGCTTGAGGGGAGGCAATGGCCTGTGATACTTAAACCAGACACCCAGATAATGTTCTGGAGACCCTGGCTTGAACCCGGCCACAGCAGGTGGTAGAATTTGAATTCAATAAATGTCTGGAATTAAGAATCTAATGATGGCCATGAATCCGATGCTGATTGTCGGGAAAACCCATCTGGTTCACATATGTCCTTTATGGTAGGAAACTGCTATCCTTGCCTGGCCTGGTTAACATGTCACTACAGGCCCACAGCAATGTGGTTGACTCTGAACTGCCCTCTGAGCAATTAGGGGTGGGCAATAAATGCTACCTAGCCAGCGATGTCTTCATCCTGTGAATGAATCAAAATAAAAAACCTCTTCTATTGAGCAGAAGATACAGAAGCTTGAACTCACGCATTAGCAGTTTCAAGAACGGCTTCTTCCTTGCCATTATTAGACTGAAGAATGGGCTCTCTGACTTCAAATAACACCGACCTGGTAAGTATTTACTTTGCCTGGTGCACATCCTAAGCGTTGTAGCCTGCACGCCTCACTCTGTGCAAGATTATTTTATCCCATGATTTGTATGTCACTGCTATGAGCTGCCTGCACTGCTTATAAACACAAATTTTCACTGTACTTAGGTATATGTGACAATAAATCAAATCAACAAATTAAGGGCACCCCCAAATCTCTGTGTGCCTTTTTTCCTGGAACTCCCTGTTAAAATCATCAGTACTGAGCTTCCACACGTTCCCGCATGCACACCACTTTAAAATACGACTTCATCTCCCAATATCACCCCCTGAAGCTCAGCCCTACAGACTGAATGTGCCAACAATTATGCTGCACTGTCTCCCCCATTGAGGACAAGGTGCATATGACCATTGATGACCCTTCTTTCTGTAGTAAGCCATATCCTCGAATGTGCCATAGTTCTCTTCCCTTAAATGTTAATCTTCCTCATTTCATGATTATTGTCCTATTTGCACGCCAACATGCTATCTCAACTATCCAGAATTGGCTTCCTGACATCGCAGTGGGCTCTGATAATCCCACTTGATTTTATTGAATTGTCCCCCAGGGCTGACCCTGGAATTTCCAGACTGCCTTGAGCATACAGACTTGATTGGTGACTGACCCGACCCTTGACTGATGGACCTATCGCCAACCCCTAGCTCAGTTACACTGCTCGTGCAGGTCTGACTGTCATCCTCTCCCTGGACTGTGTAAATATAGACACCCCAGTTGCCCCAGGTGGCTGGCTGACTCTGTCAAAGAACCTGGACTGAGATGGGAGAATATCTTTCACTTACTCTGCTGATACCTCCTAACTAAAGACATTCCCTAAAGGTTTGAGTGAGAACTACTCCCTTTAGTCTTTTAGATGGGCTGATCGACTGAAATTTATTGTGTTTACCTCATATTCTTTTGGCATTTGCTGTAGGTATGACATTGATGTATCATGGTGCAACATAGCAAAATGTCCACTCCCTTGACTGATCACCACTGTCAACCATAATGAGCTGCCTGGCTTTGTGTCTATGCTTAACAGTAAGGGAAAGGCAGAAGGACTTTGAGCCTGCAAGTTCTCACTGAGTTGAAAAGCATAAAAAGACAAGGCAATAGAAGGCAGAGATGGTGTCAGTGTCCAGATAGACGCAAAATGAGTCAGCGCTAAGGGAGCAAGTGAAAAGTCTTGAGGTGCACTCCCATTGAATCTGTGAGCTAGGTGCCTGTCCATGTATGGAAAGTGTCCCACTAGCAGCTTTACAGTACTAGGTAAGGGTATGCTCTAAGGAGCAGCATTGAAGTGGAAAACTGTACTTTATGAGAGTCAGAAATGTGCCAGGAGGTTGTGGCGAGTCTTGTGCGTATCTGATGCCAACTTCCAGCAATACAATTTAGGTGATCACTGCCCACTGAGTGTACCCTGAGATGTCAGTTTTGAAGGAGCAATCAGGTAGTTAGAGATCCAAGTCCCCGCTCTGACTTTCATGGTGTGAATTGTCGCTGTTAATGTACATTAATGAAGTGAGATTAATTAACAATAGAATGTCCTCCCTCCTTTCTTAGATAGAGGTGTTAATTTTGTGATTATTTAGTCTTTTGGGGCATTTGCAAATTGTGGAGAATTTGGAAGATTGGAATCAATACATTTAAAGTTTTGGCAAAGATCTGCAGCTCAAGTTGTTGGTGAGGTTATTGACTTGCTTGACAAGCTTGCTTGTTCTTGTTCAGATGTTGCGTCGCCATGCTAGTTGACATCATCAGTGGACCCTCTGATGAAGCAATGTTATTCTACTCTGCTTAGAATTCATAGTGTCCAGTCTGATATGGTGAGTGCTGTCATTTCCCGTTTTGATTTGAATGGGTTTATATATGGGGTCCAATTCTATATGTTTATTGATTGAAGCATGGCTGGAGAACCATGCCTCTAGGAATTCCTATGTGTATCTATGTTTGGCTTGAGCTAATATGGTTACTTTATCCCAGTTAAACTGATAGCCTTCATTGTCTGAATGTATAGATATTAAGGAGAGTTCAATGTACGGTTTTGCTGCTAGCTGATGTTCGTGTATTCTGATGGCCAGTTTCCTTCCTGTCTATCTGATGTAATGTTTGTGGCAGTCGTTGCATGGTATTTTGTAAACCATGCTGGTTCTGCATATTGTGTAACTGGGGTCTTCAATCCTTGTAAGTGTTTATTGCAGAGTGGCTGTGGGCTTATGGGGCACCATGATTCCTAGTGGTCTTAGGAGTCTTGTTGTCAGTTCCAATATGCCCCTGATGTAGGAAAGTGTGATAAGTGTATTAGGTGGCACTGTGTCCTCCTGTTGTTTTCTGTTATGTCGGCATCTGTATATGAAGTGTGGCGATATCCGTTTAAAATGAGGATCTTGTATAATTGTTTTTCCTCTTCTGGCATAGTTCTGGGGTGTTGCAGTGTGTCCTGGCCCATTTAAATAGCATCTTAATGCAGGTTTGTTTGTGGACGCTGGGGTGGTGGCTGTGGAAGTTGAGCATTTGAACAGTATGTGTTGCATCTTTTCATTCTGAGGTTTGGAACAGCCATTCCACATGCATTAAAATGGGAACGTCTGATGATTCCAGGAAACTAATGAAGGGCCTCACCCACATTTAAGTGGGCCCAGCCACCATGGTTCCCACCATTATAAGCAGCATTAAATCCAGCTCAATATCTTCAATTTTATACTCTCATCTTTCAAATACCATCCACTGTGATCAAATAAAGATTACTTTCTTTCAATTACCGGAGAAAGAGACATGCAGGCAACTGTTTGCACCTTGCACTCATCAGGACAGACATGAGAGACTCAAATTTCAAAGTTAGAAATTACACAACACCAGGTTATAGTCTAACAGGTTCATTTGAAAACACAAGCTTTTGGAGTGTTGGGTCAACATTCGGAAAGCTTGTATTTTCAAATAAACCTGTTGGACTCTAAGCTGGTGTTGTGTAATTTCTGACTTTGTCCACTCCAGTCCAACCCTAGCACCTCCACATCAAATTTTAAAGGGAACAGCAATTTGTACTGCAAGAGAGAAAAGATGCTGATTGCTTGGCAAGTGGACTTTAATAGGTCAATATGTTGCCATGTACAACACACTCAGGAGCAATTGCGTAATTAAATGTAATTGATAAAAAGGCATTGTACCTGGACATATTCTTTCTGTTTGTAGATACTTTTTAATGCTGGATTTGCTTAATAGTCATTGTTCGAATATAATTACAAAAAATTGTAGCTGCTGGAATCCAAAGTAGAGAAACAGGAAACTGGAAAAACACAGCAAACCAGGCTGCCTCTCAAGGAAAAGAGAAGTCAATGTTTCGGGTATTACCCATCTTCAGGACTGGAGTGAAGAAGGACAATGCCTAAAACATTGACTTCTCCTGACCTTCAGGTGCTGCCTGGTTTGCTGAGTTCTTCCAGCCTCCTGTTTCTCTACCATGTTAAATATACCTAGAACAACCGGAAGCAGATCCTTCAGTAATGCATTATGCCAGAAGCATGCACTTTTTCATCGAAGTTTAGCTCCGTTTGATCAGTATTTTATCTTAACATTTATGAACAGCTGCTTTTCTCTGCGGAAATATGAACATTTTGCTCCAAGCCGCAATGTTTTGTTTGAAATTTATGATGGTCACACAATGAGAAATACTAGTCCCTCAGGAAATTATTTGAACATACAGCTGCTCTATTATCTTTTTTTTCCTCATAAGGACAGCTTGCAACTGAAATTTAACTGTTTATTAAACAAATGTGTTTCAGTGGTAGTTATGTCAACATTTTCTTTAGAGGTTCAGTCCATCCATATTATATAAATGCTGCATCCTGTTCTAATCTGGAGAACCTGCTTTTATAATTCTGTGTGAGGAAGTTAATTCTGTATTCTTTGTTTTTAAATGTCTTGCCTAGTTCTTTAAGCATGAAGTTTGTTAGGCCCATCTTTGCACTTGAAATCATGATTTACAACTTATCTGAGTCCATTCAGATCAAAAGCACAAGCTTCTGCCACCAATCTAATCAGAATGAAAGTAATTTGGTCTGAATGAATCCTGTGCTGCTTTCTACTCTTGGCTGTAGCATGCAGCATCTGCAAACATCAGGTGAGCCCTGCAGCACTGTTTTACAGATCACCATGTCCTTGTGGAAATAGGATCAGCTTGTAAAGTCAAGGACATAGTTTAGATTTATCTGCCAGGAAAAATAAATTTGTCCTTTGCTGTGCCAAAACCACACCAACACAGGTCATCTTATAGGTCAGGATGCGCTAGGGTGAAAATACCACACACACACACACACACACACACACACACACACACACACACACACACGCACCACTTCTGAGGTCAGGATCATGATTATGAGAGTTTTAAGCATATTGAAGAGCTTGTGACCACTGAAAGAAGTCTCCTGAGGAATTGGAAACATCCTTGTAAGTAAGTGTGAAATGATTTGACAAGTTTAAGGATGCTGCATTGTAACATAGTTTTTTTTAATGTAATAATTTCATCGTAGGGATTTATCTTGCTAAGATATGTTGAGAATTACACTGACCAGCATTATTGAAGTTTTGATATGTGTGATCACGCTGTAACTTTAAGAAGTTATTTTGTCTGTAAAACAGTTATTTTGTCCTGACTGTTTTAGAGGAGAGGTTGTAAGACAAAGGGCATCAAACAACCTAGTAAATCCCACAACATTAAACAGCTTAGGATGCTTGATCTTTGTTTTTAACAGCCTTAATGGGTGTGGCCTGACCTCACAGATCAGGATTTCTGGGTTTTAGGTTTAGCTTTAAGCACAAGATTTTGGGGTCTCAACAGAGTTGGAAGCTTCAGCAAAGGCCTCTCAGCTGCTACTCTCTCACAAGTTTCTCTCGATGCTTTCTCCTCCTGGATAGGAGGACTGCATGTGAGAATCTATATCTGAATTTCCCTTTTTGCCAAGGGATGTACTTATGGGATGTTGCTATTATTGGAACAGGTAATTGGTAAAAAGGGTTGTATCTACTATTCTGTTAAAGTCTCCTACAGAGTTAAATTATTCTAAATTCCTCTTTCTTGGTTGTATTGAACTACAGTGTTTAAATAAATTGTGTTTTGCTTAATGCTGAGTAGTTTGACCAGTCATATTGCATTAGGAATAGACACTTCACACTTGCCCCTAAAAACACAAAAAAGTTAGGGTCTCACGTATCCTCTTAAAATATTTTGAGGGGGTTTGGTCTGGTCCATATCACATGTACTACAATACACTTTGTCATAGAGGAAGCGTCATAATGCATTCAAAAATGTAGAAAAACATATTGGCACAGCACCCTATCCAGCACAGTAGCTAGTGGTAAGCACAGCTATCTGACTACAGCAGGGACAAGGTTCAATTCCAGCCTTATTTGTGTGGAATTTATATGTTGTCCCTGTGCGTGTTTGGGGTTTTGCTGGTGCCTTGGTTTCCTCCCACAGTCGAAAAATGTGCAGGTCAGGTGGATTTTTCATGCTAAATTATGCCATATTGTCCAGGGTTAGCCAGGGAAAATGGGATGGGGGACATGGGAGATTGTGGGGCTGGGGTGGTGGTCTGAGTGGGATGCTGTTCGCACAGTTGGGGTGCTCTGAACATAATTATTTGTTCTACAACTTAATGTTCACTTACGAGACTAAATTATTTTCCATCTTTATCTTTCTATAAAGAGCAGATTATTGAATGAGAGCTTGATTCAATTGCCACAAACTTAATCGATTTTATACATATTGATATTTTATACAAACTGATATTCTCCATTGTTATTGTATGGCTCCAGAGTACAGTACATAGTGAATAATGGGTGGGTGGCTAAGGGGATGTTATGACATTTCTTGACTTCAAGCTCATTTTCACACTGCACACAGGGTGACTATGGATCTGTTCCTTCCCACTCATACACAGTTCCCTGACATCCACCTTCCTCTTCTGAGTTCATGAATTTTAGACATAAACTTTGCAACTATAGGAGGCGCATGATGAGGGAAGCAAGCAGCAGCACAGTGTTAAGAAAGAGTCCCCATCTCTAAATCTGACACTCATAGCCACCAGCTTAGACATTGATGCTACACTTATCCCAGAGAATAATCTTGAGTTAGCTTAAATGGATGGCGAGCCATTGAAGCATGATTGATCTGCAACCTGGGTATAGGGTGAAAGAAGTTTGATAGTCCACTGGAAGTTAGATAAAAACTTGGATGAGTTGCTTTACATGAGAATATGTGCATGTACGCCATGATGTCAGCTTCCACAGCTGTTGCAGTGATTATGCTCATGGCAACCTGTTTGACTTTTCTCTGACAGCAACTTTAACCTCACTGAGAAGCCTCTTCCAGGGATGCCTAACCTGAAGAAGTTACCCTCCTTGCTCTGGACCAACCTCAGGGAATCTCTCTCCCACTGCAACTCTCTTGCACTCTCCTCTCCACCTATCTTCTTCTCTATCCATCTTCGCTCCGCCTCCCCCTCTCTCCCTATTTATTTCAGAACCCTCTCCCCATCCCCCTCTCTGATGAAGGGTCGAGGCCCGAAACGTCAGCTTTTGTGCTCCTAAGATGCTGATTGGCCTGCTGTGTTCATCCAGCTTCACAATTTGTTATCACGGATTCTCCTGCATCTGTAGTTCCCACTATCACTGACCACTTCTACCTCTCATCACTAACTGCTCATTCCCGCTAACTCTGATAAATTCAGAAACTCATTAAAACACCTCCAACATCCAGAGTTAGATCATAAGGCCGTAAGAGAAAGGTCAGAATTTAGGCCATTTGGCCCGGTGAATCTGATCTGTCATTCAATCATGGCTGATAAATTGCTCTACCCCATTTTCCCATTTTCTCCACATAACCCTTGGTCCCCTTGACAAACAAGAACCTATCTATCTCCATAAATATACTCAATGACCTGGCCTCGACAGCCTTCTGTGGCAATGAATTCCATAGATTCACCACTCTCTGGTTGAACTAGTTTCTCCTTATCTCCATTCTAAAAGGTCTTTCCTTTACTCTCTGCCTGTGGGTCCTCACCTCTCCTATTGATGGAAACATTTGCCCAACATCCACTCTGTCCAGGCCATGCAGTATTATGTAGGTTTCATTTAGGACCCCCTCACCCTTCTAAACTCCATTGAGTATAGTCCCAGAGTCCTCAAATGTTTGCCATATGTTAAGCTTTTCATTCCTGCAACCACTATCATGAACCTCCTGTGAACCTGTTCTAGGGCCAGTACATCTTTCCTGAGATTTTGGGCTCAAAATGTACTCAATACTCCCAATGTGGCCTGACCACAGCCTAATACAGCCTTCAGAAGTCCATCCCTGCTTTTATATTCAAGTCCTCTCAAAATAAATGCCAAAGTTGCATTTGCCTTCCTAACTACTGGCTCAACCTGCAAGTTTACCTTGAGAGGATACCGGTCAAGATCTCTCAAGTCTCTCTGAACTTCAGACTTCTGAATTTTCTCCCTATTTAGAAAGTCGTCTATCTATTCTTCTTACCAAAGTGCACAATTTCACACTTTCCTACGTGGTACTCCATCTGCCACTTCTTTGTCCACTCTCCTAACTTGCCCAAATCCTTCTGCAGTCTCCCTGCATCCTCCACACTACCTATCCCACTATCTTTCTTTGTATTGTCTGCAAACCTAGCCAGAATTTCCTCAGTTCCTTCATCTAGATCGTTAATGTATAAAATGAAAAGTTGTGGTCGCAACACTGACCCTTGTAAGACTCTACTTGTCATTGGCTGCCATTCTGAGAAAGACCTTTATAACCCCACTCTCTGTTTTCTGCCAGACAGCCAATCTTCTATCCATGCTCTTCTGTCTTATTCACCAGCCTCTTGTGCAGCACCTTGTCAAAAGCCTTCTTGAAGTCCAGGCAGATAATATCTATTGGCTCTTCTTGGTCTAAACTAATCATTATTTCCTCAAAGAACTCAAACAGATTTGTCAGGCATGACCTCCCCTTGTTGAAGCCATGTTGACTTTGCCCTATTTTATCATGCACTTCAAAGTATTCAGAAATTTCATTCTTCATCATGAGGGGACTCTAAAATCTTACCCAGGACCGAGGTTCAGCAAATCGCCCTGTAATTATCAGTCTTTTGCCTCAATCCCTCTTTAAACAGGGGTGTCACAGTAGCCATTTTCCAGTCCTCTGTGACTCTAGTGATTCCCAAAAGATCATCACTAACACTTCCACTATCTCTTCAGCTATCTCTTTCAGAAATCTGGTGTGTAGCCCATCTGGTCCTGGTGATTTATCTACCTTCAGGCCATTCAGTTTTTCTCGTACCTTCTCCTTGGTGATGGCCACCATACTCAGCTCTGTCCCCAACTCTCAACTTTTTTGGGATATTTCTCATGTCTTCCACAGTGAAGACTGATGCAACGTGATTATTCAGTTCCTCAGCCATTTCCTTGTTCCCCACTATTATCTCTCCAGCATCATTTTCCAGCAGTCCAATGTCTACTTTTGCATCTCTTTTGCCCTTTATATATCTAAAGAAACTCCTACAGTCTACGTTAATATTACTGGCTAGCTTACCCTCATATTTAATCTTCTGCCTCCTTATTTCTTTTTTTTTGCCCTCTGTTGGTCTTTGTAATCTTCCCAGTCCTCTGATTTCCTACTGCTCTTCGCCACATTACATACTTTCTCTTTTGCTTTCATACTACCCCTGACTTCCCTGGTCAGCCACGGTTGCCTCAGTGTCCCTATACCATGCTTGTTTTTTTTTCCCAGAGATGGATTTTTGCTGTGTCTCCTAAATTACCCCTAGAAAGTCCTGCCTTTGCAGTTCCACTGTTTTTCCTGTTAGGCTACTTTCCCAGTCAATTCTGCTCAGCTCCTCCCTTATGTCACTTTAGTTGCCTTTATTCAGCTATAGTACCATTATTCCGATACTCTTCTCCCTCTCAGATTACAGAGTAAATTCAATCATATTATGTTTGCTGCCTCCTAGGGGTTCCTTCACCTTAAGCTCCCTGACTCAATCTTCCTAATTGTGAAACAAAAAAATCCAGTATTGCTTCTTCCCCAGTGGGCTCCACCACAAGCAGCTCCAAAAAAACCACCTCATAGACATTCCACAAATTCCTTTTCTTGCAATCTGCTACCAATCTGATTTTTGCAGTCCACCTGCATATTGAAATCCCTCATGATCACCGTAACTTTGCCTTTCTTATCCCCTGATGTATCTTGTACCCCTGTTCCTGACTACTGTTTGGAGGCCTGTACATAATTCCAACTATGTATTTCTTTTACTTACATGGTTCCTCAACTGTACCCACACAGATTCTACACCATCTGACCCTACTTTGTTTCTTACTACTGATTTAATTTCATTTCTTACTAATAAGGCAACCCACCCCCTCTGCCCACTTGCCTATCTTTTCAATAAGATGTTTGTCCCTGGATATTCAGCTCCTAATCCTGATCCCCTTGCTGCTTTGTCTCTGTGATGCCCACCATGTCATATCTGCTATTTTCAATCTGCACCACAAGCTCCCATACCTTCTTTTTTATAACACGTAGTATCAGATATAATGCTTTCAGTACTGTATTAACCGTCCTTCCTCTCATAGTCACTCATTTATCCAGTGTGCTTGAAGTTTAATTTCTCACCCTTTCCAAACACTCTGTCCTATTTGTGCCTGTGCTGGAGACTCTAATAACCTCTCCCAAGTCATCCTGTTCCGTCATTTTTTAAAAATATTTTTCCATACTGTGGAATCTACCCCCTACAGATGTTAGCCTGCTGCTTTATTGTCCACTGGGGGATGTTTTATCCTTCCATTCCACCTCCCCCCCACTCCCCGCCACTTTTTTTCCAGATTCTTTGCGATGGGAAAGGTTTTACGCATTTAACTGAGTTGCAGTCAACCTGCCTATCCCTGTCAGTAAGATTAATTCAGGGTCATGTTGAATAAATAGCACAGACACTGCTTGAACATTTGTTGCTTGAATTTTGGATCTTCACATCACATTACTAGGTTGACCTGTGTAGTTTTAGGATAGCGCAGAATTAGACTCTATCCACGCTTGCAGAAGGCGCACCATGATATGCTGTAGCCCTTACAGAGCAGTACCCGAGCCGTGCAGGAAATGGCTATTAGTCCACTGAAGTGATGCCAAGTCTCCCAGGTTACAAAAGGTAATTTCTTGCTCTTACACGTTTTTCAATAATAACACGTGTGTTTTCCTCTTACGACATTTGTTACAGATTATCCTTAGAGCAACCATCTCTTGCTCATGTATTCTTCATTCGCCAATCTCTCATTCAAGGGACAACAAGCTGTTCATACAGAATGTGTAAAACGTCTGTCTAAAGTCTATGCATGCCTACTTTCAGCAGGATTAATTGGCACTGATCAGAGGTTAAAAAAAACGTCCTTTGGATTTTCCCCGGTCTAAACTGGGAGATCTGCATGCAACTCTAATGATGGTAGCATCATCTTAATTAAGATCAACTGACACAACATTGAATAAGGATTGAATTTAAGCTGTTTTTGGTCTGAACGCCTCATCAACCCACTGAGTAAGCCCTTAGATTCATCGAACAGTCAATAAACATTATGTTATATGTCCACCCATGTGGACTAGTTCGTTCTTACGATTGATAAGAATTACTTGCTGTGGTGAGCACAGTTTGTCTTGGGCATTTCATTTCTTGTAGAGGTGAGAAATGTTGGCAATGTTTTTGATCTTAAGACCATTACATATAGGTACAGAATAAGGAAATTCAGCCCATCAAAGTCTGATCCTCTATTCAATCATTGCTGAAATATTTCGCAAACGATTTTCCTGCCTTCTCCCCATAACCTTTGATCCCCTCACAAATCAGGAACTTATCTATCCCTGTCTTGAATACACTTCATGACTTGGCATCACACAATCACAGTCTTCTGTCATAGTTTTCACTGACTATTTAAGCAAACTGAGTGATAACGAACCTTACCATTGGCTTGGCCGATTTGTTTAAAAGCATTTCAACACAAAGCCATGTACTTTGAAAGGCTTACCACTTACCATTCAGGACAACATCTTCACTGTTTTCTCCTGACTGGTGGCAAGTATAACCTTTAGCCAAAATCTAAAGGCTCAATACAGACAATACTCTCATTTGCTTCAGAAAAGCATTGCTACCTGAGCAGTTTAAATCTACTTAAAGTCAGGAGTGCCCTGTAACTTTTGTCAGGTAAAAGAAGACATGATATATTTTATTACTGCGTTGGAGGAAGTTATTAAAATTGACAGTTCAAAATCGAGCCAGCTTCAATTGATCTATTGAAGTATGATTGTTCAGTCAAGTAGACTCTTAACATTTTTAGTTGGATGAGGGTCTATATGTGCTCTGGCAAGCACTGCAGCTTCCCAGCTGGATGGAATAGAAAGCAAATATGCAATTTGTGAATTTATTTTGAAGCAGACCACTTTAGTTCCTAATGCATGCTGGCACTGCTGCCATCTCAGCATTTGTCAAGTTGAATGAATTAATTTGGCTCCGCTTCAGGCGAATGTTTTCATTTTCTGAAAATAATTGAGGAAAGAATGAAGAATCTGTCATTTGTGAATTGTGAGATTTTAACTTATCTTTGATCAGTGATGATAATTTTTGTGATTGCATAAGTGACACAATCTCAAGTGTCTTTTGGGGAGTGTAAGGAAAGGAAGTAAGAGTTTGCAGAAATACAGATGAGACAATATGGTAAATTGCTCGAGGCACTTCAGCATTAAGTGAAAGTCTTTTGTAATGGATAAAAGAACAATTCCTCCACAAAGCTGAAGACAGGAAACAAACAATAACTTTGCTTCTTTTAAGAACAGGTTTGTCCAACAGGCACACCTGAACACCAGTGTAGCCAAGCGAGGGACCCTGTGAAGTCCCACCAGGGTATTGTTTAAATGATAGTTAGGTGTAACTGGAGGATTTCTCAAGTATATGCTCCTGCAGTCAGAGGTTGTTTTTCTATCCACGTTTATGCTGTGAGAGATAAATAGTTTTGTCTTTGGAAAGGCAGAAAACAGTGCAAGTGATTGATTTACGAGAGGCTCAAAGTCAAGGGAGCAAGTCCATGGCACTGGGTTCAGGGACTGTAAGGTTCATGGGGAGGCATTGTCATTGTGTGTGTGTGTGTGTGTGTTTGTGTGGGGTGGGGGTGTGGGGGGAAGGGGGAGGTGGGGCGAAAATGAGAGCCAGCCTGATGCTAACTGAGGAGAGAAAATGAGAATCAGTTGGCAGACAAAGTGAATAAACGCCAAGCTGCCGGGGAGATTTGGGAAGAGAATGAAACTCAGGCCATTTGAGGGGAGGAAGGGATTGGGGGAAAGAGAATTAGTTGGGCCTCTGGGGGGTGCGTGTGGTGCAACAGAGTGAAAACAAGGAGCAATAGTTGCACAACTTGCAGCATTTGAATTGTTAGACTGGACATGTGCCTTTACATTGATAAGGTACCACACACTGGTCTATTTGACGTGCTAGTAGCCTATGGTGCTGTTGGTAGTGTATTAACATGGAAAAAAAATTTATTAATCATTGGTCAACTGATAGGATGCAGTGAGTTGGGATAAAGGCAGCATTGACAGCATGGCAATTTGTAATGAGTGGAATGTATATTAATGATTTCAATCAAGGCAGTGAACATAATGTGGAAGAACTTGAGTATAAGTGATTTGGCAAGAAGAATAGAGGAGCAAATTTTATTTAATTTGTGAAAGGCAGCAGCACAGAAGGCAAGCCAATTTCAATTCCTAATTTCTGTAAGCTCTACCAAAGCCAGCTCGGAGTCTACATCAACAAGATGAACCAAGTTCAGCGTTAGTTAAATTTGACTCTTTCCCTTGGACCTGGACCCCCCCCCCCCTTCCACCCCTGGTGATAAGGACTTGAGGCCAAGTCCATTTTTGCCTCTAGCTCAGCTTCTTATATGGAAAGGCAAAATGCCTAGCCAAATGGACTCTTTCTTTACTATAAGATTCTGCAATTCTAGAACCAAAAATCAGACCCTAACAAAATGGACACAAATGATGTTCATATCTCCCCGATCTGAGGGCCTGAAAAAGTAAACTAAAACAAAAAAATTGAAACAAACAGAAGAAGCAAAATGTTAACACACCAAATTATTAGGATGAACTGACAAAGGTTCACTGGAGCAAAGGGCTCAAATGATGAACAGTGGAACAAAGACTTGCCTTTATACATAGCCCATTTGAAATTTCTCGAATTGTTGCCATGTAGTTTTTCTCCAACATGTGGGAAAATGGGAAACTATGTCCTATTGAGGGAAGATTAATTCATGAGAAATGTAAGTCCAAGCAGATAGATTTCTTGTTGCTCACTCATCAGATTCTCATTCGCTGCTCAAAACTGTTATTCCAGTTTTCAAGAATTTAATTTCTACGTCATATTTTGCCAACTGACTTGCCATTGCCCATTTCATTCAGAGGCTTGTGATATTTCAGCCTTTGATTGAAAAGTATAGAAATTCTTCCGGGCTGTGATGAAAATTAATGTTGAATGAAACTCCTCATCAAATCATGTCACTGGTTTATTAAATGACAAAGGTTGCAGGCTGCCTGGTTGGCATTCGCTCACCAGATCTTCATTTACAAAAATAAATAAGAAATCCCAATTTCACCTTTCCTGTTTGCTGTTTTGACTGAGTATTTTGTACACTAGATTCATCAAACTTTTACTGAGACCCCAATAGTGTGGACATTTGATTATTTGATTAATCCAACCCAAGAAGATATATAGCATTATTATTTTGAAAAAACAAGTTTAAGAATTGAAATCAGACTACAAATAAACAAATTCAGATTGTTATTCTTTGTTCATAACAATTTCAAATTTTGATTTATTTATTGGGTTCTAATTTTAGCTTGGTTTTTCTCTCTGTTCTAAAAATATTAATGATTCCACATCACTTTTTTTCACCACACTCTTCTTTGTCACAACTCACCATTTTTTATTTGGACTCTCACAAGTGAAAAAAAAAGTTGCTGATATGTTTCAATTGAAGAAACATGATCTTATTCTTCACAATCAATCGAAGGTGACCTCACACAATCAGTCCACTTTGCTGTTTCCAATACTTAATGTACTGTCTTCAAGTTTGTCACATACTTAAGGTTGTCTGAGCAGCTTAAGATTGCTGCTAACTCAGTTGTTATAGCAGCTCCACCAAGAGAGGCCAACATGAGGGTTTTTCTTTGCGGGATGGAGATTCCAGCTCAAACAATTCCCAGTTCGCTATTAGAAGGCTGCCCCTCTTCTTCTTGCTCTTCACTGTGCTGCTGTCAAAGTGTTGGTCAGCCCTTTAAATCACCCTTGATTGGGTTTTTAATTATTTACATAGGCTGCCTGCAGCTATGCAGCAGGCAGTCAATCTACACTCCAGTCCTGTCCTGAGAGAATTCTGGCTCAGGGAACTGTATCAGGGAATTGTGCTACACGTCCCACCATCTCTTCTCTCGTCAGTAGGGCTGGGACAATGTTGCCGAATGAATCTCTATCAATTAAATCAGTTAGCTTGAAAGTTGGCTCTCATAGTGCTCACTGATTGAATCGGTATTTCAAACTGTGCATTGTGCATGTTAAATTCATGCCTGGACAGATGAATACACTTCTAAAAGCACAAAGCACATGTAAAAATAGTCTAAGCCTGAAACGTCAGCCTTCTTGCTCCTCTGATGCTGCTTGGCCTGTTGTGTTCTTCCAGCTTTACACGTTGTTATCTCAGATTCTCCAGCATCTGCCATTCCTACTGTCTCTGTAAAAATATGTAACATTATTTTTTTGACATGTTTAGATGCATGTGCGTGAGATCAGGAACTAGATTGGCACTGCTTTTACAAAACAGAGCCTGGAAAAATCATGCATCAATTCTAGATTGGCAGCATGTAAAAATGCCTCAGCACGATTTTTATTTGAGCCATTGTTCTAAATTCAAAAATTCTATGTTTAAGTAAGTTACTGTATCATCCACTTCATACCAGGCAAACTTTCCAAATGAGATGAAGGAGTACTGCTGATATGACTATGTCTGTTCTTTGCTGTTTTTTCTTTCTCAACCCTGGAATAATTCACTTTTCAGTATATCAAGCGCTGCATGCCATGTTTACTGCAACTGGAAAGTAATCTTCACTCACTCTATAACTTGGTGACCTCAGTAATTTTCCAATAGACAATGTAATGAATTTAAGTATCTCAATCTCAAACCCATCCATCTTCTCCCACCCCCTGGCTAGCCAATTTTGCAACCTCCCTGATCCGAAAACCTAGGTCAATCTCTTAAGATCCCTAAATCTTAAAAACTGATCTCCAAACTACTTTCTTCCATCCACTTGATTTATTCTCATCTTTAACCTTCTCAAAATCCATAATTTTTTCCACCATCCTTAATTCTCTTTGGCATCTATTCATCTCTTTGAAATGTACTTCAGGCAATGGCTGGATTAAATGCACCACATAATTTTGATCTGTTATTTTAAGGATAAATTACTTACAGTGAATATGTTGTGTAATGATTTCTATTATTGTTGGATTTGAGTGTTTTTGCTTGCAGTTGAGTGCAACCTAGACATTTTATGGTGTAAGCCAACATTGTTGGTTCCCGTCATCAAGAAAGGTTATAGTCTACACTTCCTGTGGAGCTCAAAGGGTCAATGAGGAACTATGCCATGTAAGTAAAGTCCATAGTCAGTGGAAACGTTTTGTTGTAATACTTCAGTTTGTTGTTATCATCTTTGAGACATTATCAATTGCACAATTTTATTCATATATATCTTGAAAAATGAAATTATCCCATTAAACCAATAGATAATAGTATGGTAAATGACTATCATGATGGAAAATAAGTTTTCAGGAATTGCACATCCTGGCAAACAGCACGGGTTTATGGGATACACAGTGTGGAGCTGGAGGCACACAGCAGGCCAGGAAGCAGCAGAGGAGCAGGAGAGTTGGGTCAGGAATCTTCTTCAGAAACGACCTGAAATGTCAACTCTCCTGCTCCTCTGATGCTGCCCGGCCTGCTGTGTTATTTTGCATTGGCAGTTATTACTATCTCTGAATGGGTTTATGGGATTCAAATTGAGAACTTCAGAACAGAGCATGCTTTTGCTTTTTAAACAGTTTCAATGTTATATGTTTGGGCTAAACATTTTGCCAATTGAGAAAGGGTATTAAATGGGTTTGAAATGGATTTGCAGCATTTCATTGTTTATAAGATACAACTAACGTACATTATATTGAGATGAAGCAAAACCCTTATTAGGTTTTAGGTGCTGATTTGTTGAAATATAAGAGAGGCAAGATTGTGACATATTCCACATGAACACTGTTCAAAAACACAAGTCAAACTACATGCAAATGATAGCCTGACCTGAAAGTATTACATATTGCAACATGTTATGGATTTATCAACATGAATTTGATCAATATATCAAGAAAATACAAAAATATAGTGTATGAACTTCATGGCTCCTATAGGTTTCAAATCACTGGTGCTGCTTTGGTTGTAAAATAGTGCCCACACAACATGTTTGTGATTCTACAGCAGTTTGGGCAGAGAGATCAGAAATAATTAGCATGGGTATTAAAAATGCTTGCCAGAAGTATGCAAAGTACAGAAGTCATGTCTGTCACCATTGCTATGTTCAAACCCATTGTTTTCTCTAACATTGTCTCTAGCTAGCAGAGACATTCAACAATAGGGAGATCCAGCATCAGTTTGAATCAAAATAATCATCAACAACTTGCAGGCTAGATATTGATTATTTTATTCAGGATCTGAGTTAATAGAAGTGCTGGATATTTTGAAGCATTGATTATGATTGGGCAAGACTGCAGAATGTGCTGCTGCATGTGGAGAAAACATTGGCTGGGAATACAAGGTTTCTGGGAATACCACTTGCCCTCAGTTACAGTGTGACAGTTGCAACTTCACTTGGGCTGCATTACGAGAAAGATGAGACAGAGACAGCTAAGAAGAGGGTAATCTGTTCAGAAAGTGGGACAGAGAAGGGGAGAAGGATCCTCAGCAGAAGAAGGAGTACTTTTCCTACCTCATCCTCAAGCAGGAGAATTATATGCATGAGCTGTGCTCTTGCAGTTCTGGCTTCTTTCCAAGACATCAAAAAAACATGCATAACGATCGTTAAATTTCTCGAAGGTTAAATCTGTTTGCGGATTACAACTAATATATACATGACATGATAGCCTCAAAGGCAAATCTGCTCCACGGGTCTCAACATACATAGTAATCACCAAAACTTAAAACAACAGCTACAGAATAATTCTGTAGACAGCTGCTCAAATTTTAGTTTATGCTTTAGTTCCTTGATAACATGTGTATATCATTTTCATATGAAAGTGATATTGTTCATGTACTTCATGAACAATGTGCTCGCAGAACTCTGCTGAATCTTCAAGCCAGACCTGTTGCCTCAGAGCAGGGGGCAGATGGATTGCCAATTGCTGTGAAGTTGACTATGACCCTGAATTTCTTTGCACCGGGTTCTTTTTAACGGGAATAGGCAACATACTCAGTATCTCCCAGATCCTCATCAAATGCTGAGCTAAAGGTAGAAAATAAGGATTCTGTATAACCAGAGATTAATTCATTGTTTTCTCTCTGAGCAGAATGGTACAAATGTACCAAGCACAAGATTGTTCCAGGTTAAACTGTACTATGTACAGCTTTCAGTTTTGTGGGTGCTTTATCTCAATGGTTTGATGCACCAAAACAGCAAAAGTTCCAACTTGCTGAGTGTGGAGTTGCTCAGTGATAACCCTCAGCACACCATGGTTGGTGAATAGTCAGTAAAGATATTTTCAGTCTCATCAGTTCACTGCTTTTTCAGTAGTCTAGCCAGCATGCCAAACCAGGCAGCGGCCTTTAGCTGACAAGGACTGTTTGCCTTAAACCTTGCCTGTGGCTCAATGTTACAGGCCAATGCCTACCATAGCAGCTGGGGTGACATATTATGCAGTCAATTATTAAAGGGGCAAAGCAATAGATCATCCTCCCTGGAGGAATGTGTCTCTACTCGGCTGAGTGGGAATCCTGAGTTGTGGTGGTCGGCTGTGGGCTCAACAGACTGGCTGAGCACAGAGTTATTGCCAGTAAAATAGTAAGCACCTGAAAAGAAAATAATGGAGGAGGAAGAAGAAGAGAAAAAGTTGGAAGAGGAAGGTGAGAAACAAAGGAGGTAATTAAGTTTTTTCTGAACAGAATTTCAAATCCCCAATGTAAAACAGTCCTATATCTCAACAATCCTTGGTTACAGATCAGCACATACTTCTTGTCTATAAAACTCAAATTATTACCATCACAAAACAACTATTACGTTCAAGGTTTATCCAATAAAGCATATTTCATACCAAACTTAACTGTTCATCCAGAGGCTGGGATAATGTTGGCCTGATAGCAATCTTGCTCTAAGTGTTGTAAACCCAAGATTGACATGAGGAAGTCTCACTGGTATTAAATGCTCCATAGGCACTTAAGTGGCAACTAATAGTCTTTTTCCAGGATTCCTGACACCGGCAGCCCAATACAAATATGGCCAAAAACTCATTACCTAACAGTGCCACAGGAGCAATGACAGCTACCAGAATTATAACCTCCAGTTCCCAGGATTTCCAAAGGACTCAGATTAAAGGTAAATGATGGCATTATGAGGAGTGCCGAGTGGGAGTCATGGAATGGGTGTGTAGGAACAGTGCAACAGTCGGAGCCTGGTTTTCAGCATTTCCCATTTCCCAGTGCCAGGTGCCTTAATCTGCAAGACAACTTCAAGCCATTGCCATTCACCCTGGGTGATATCTCAGTAATTGTGCTGTTTATTGTTCAATTGCTGTGAGACCCGATAGCCACTTCAAATCCTGTGTTGTATAATTGCTTTTGTTTGTGCTTTAAACTAATACTGCTACCTGTACATTGAGAGATCAGTCTGATGTATTTTGGGCTGTACTACTCTGCTTACACTTTGTACCTGAGGCTATTTCATCTCATTAAAGCTCTTCAACTCCTTAAGTACTGTAACATTGCTTTCTTTACTTCTGTATACTGTAAGTTATCAAGTATAGCCCTTTAGTAGATTGTCTAAGTCATCTGTCTTCACAAGTTCATTCAAGACTGGTGTCTTCTCTCTCACTAGTATTAGAGTAATGTAGTCATTTCTGTCATCATGATTCATATGATTTGTAATTGAATAATGAAAAATAAATGTGAATTATAGGCCAAATCCACCATCTCTCAGCTTCTTTCTACATTGTCTACATTATTCCAGCAGCTTACTGTTATGTTCTGACAAATTTGGTAATCTTATTTTTAAAAAAAACTGAATGTGGATTTTGCTGGCTGGGCCATCATTTCCTGCCTTTCCTTAGTTGCCCTAGGCAAGATGATGGCGAGTGGCCTTCTTGAATTGCTGCAGGCCATTTAAAGTAGGTAGACCCACATTGCCACTAGGTAGGCACCCCATGATTTTGACCCACTGACTGAATGAACTGTGATATATTTTGAAGTCCAGGATGGCAAGTGGTTTGGAGGGGAAGTTCCATATATTCTGTTTGCATGTATCTGCTACCCTTGTCCTTCCAGATGGAAGTGGTCATGGTTTCGGAAATTTTGCCTGAGGAGCTTTGATGAAATTCCACAGTTTCTTCTGTAGATGGTGCATGTTGGTGCCACTGAGCATTGTTGGTGAAGGGAGTGGATGCTGGATGGTGTGGTAATTAAGTGAGCTACGTGTCCTGGTTTGTTTCAATATTTTTAACTACTGTTGGAGTTGCACTCATCCAGGCAAGTGAAGAGCAATCCATCACACTACTGACCTGTGTCTTATAGATAGTGAACAGGTTTTGGGGAGCTGGGAGATGAGTTACTCACTGCAATGTTCCTAATCTAGGAACTTATGTGACTTGTCCAGTTTCTGGTGAATGATGAGTCCAGGATATTGATATTGGTGGATTTACTGACGGTGATATCATTGAATGACAAGGGGTGGTGATTAAATACACGCGTACTGGAGATAGTCATGGCCTAATACTTGTGCAGTGAAAATGTTACTTGCCATCTGTGATCCCAAACCTCAATATTGTCTGGGTCTTACTGCATGTGGACATGGATAGCTTCAATATCTGGGGAGTCATGAATGGTCCTGAAAAGTGTACAGTCTTTAGCAATTATTCCCACTTCTGACTTTATGACGGAGGGAAGGTCATTGATGAAACAGCTGAAGATAGCTGGCCAAGGACATTATCCTGACAAATTCCCACAGAGATGCCCTTGAGCTTGAATTATTGATCCTCAACTGCTACAAACATCTTCCTTTCCTCCAGCTATGATTCCAACCATTAGAAAGTTTTCCCTCAGATTCCCATTGACTCCTGTTTTATTGGAGATGTTTGATGCCGCACTCAGTCAAATAAAGCCTGAACATCATTATCAACTTAATTATTACAACTATCATCATCCCAAAACCACCCCCTCAGTTCCTCCTCTACTCAAATTCTGAATCACACTGGCCAAAATGGACAATTGATGTAGTCCATTTGGGTTCAACACAATGGTGATGGTCTTGTAACACATCAGGAATACTTGTTCTATTTTGTACTTTGCATAATGTAGTATAGATATGGCTGTTCTACATTAAGTGATAAACATAGTTGGTATCATTTCTTGGCTTAAATACGAGCAATGCCTTTCAGTTCCTTTTGAATACTTTTTAAGTTTATTGGCAATATGCAATTCTACTGTTCTGTTTCTCTAATGGCCATGACTTTTGGATTGCTGTATGCTAAGCAGGACTGCTGACCTGACCTTAAGATTGACAGAATTTATATCCTGCAGTAGAATTGTTTTGGCTCTGTTACATTTTGTGGTTGCTTTTCACCAGTTGTTTTACCATCTTTTGGTTATGTTCGGATAGAAATTTTATCTCAAAACTAACCTGCTTTTAAACTCCTTCTCATTAACATTTCAGCTTGCAAGTACCCATGTACAAGGTTTTTGCTCAATAATTGAATAGAACTAAATTTTCAGTCTAACTTCTTATGCATTAGTAGCTTCACAGTTCTGATTGTTTTTGCTGCCTCTGCTCAACCAAGGATGGAAGAGAGAACTTGTCACTAGACTCTAAAGTGCTCTTCCCGAAATCTTCATCCACATTTGATTGTTCAATACTAACTCTTCAGGGAATCCATCTTTTGCAAACATCTTTTTTAAGTCACAGAGTCTATTGTAGTTGAATGGACTCTTGCCACTTCAAACTGTCTTAAATAATAATCAACTTGGACTAAACCCATCTTTCATCTAAACTTAAACAAATCCATTGCTAAATCTTTCCAAAGTGTTTCTGGGAATCTTAATGAAATCTGTACGTATTTGATAGCGTGTGGCACAGATTTGTTACGGCAACATGTAATTCTATATACCTTTCAAAACTCCTGACCACCACATCAATCGTGGTGCCTTTGCTGTTCACTTTGAAATACATAAATTATCGCACAGAGTTTCTGTACGATTTCTGTATGTGTTGACTTTGATATAAATATTCAATGGTTGTACTCCTACAAATCTTCCATTATTGTCAAGTATTTTTTACTTATGATAACTCTTCAGCACTCGATATGCTTGAACACATTTTGAACACCCTTGGAGGTGGAATTGTTTGAACCTTTGTGAGGAACTTGTCAGATTTTTATTGCATCGATTTATCTGAATTTGCCTACATTTACCGGTAAAGTGTTGGTTATATTTATAGCATTAGATCTTACATCTACAAGAGTGAAATCCCTTTATATGGCCCTGAGCCACAGTTTCTCCTCAGAATGCATCTGCCATTACTTGTGCCTTGATTGAACCATACCATATCTGTATTTCATCAGTCTAAGCCCAATCTTATTTTCTGTGTAATGACATGTTTGGGATTTCTTTCAATCTTGATCATTTATCAAAGGCTCTTACTGTATTTTGACATGGAATTTCAGTCCTATCAGGGAGCCTGTGAATTTTTCACATCCCCATGTCACTACTAATAGTACTTTCCCTATTGTTCCATACCTCTGCTCGACTGCTATCAAACCTCTCAATGTGGAATAAATTGGTTTTCATGTTCTGTCAGTTTATTCTTGAATAAGGAATGGTCCTGGATGTGTGGGTGGTGCATCTGTAACTATTACAATGAATAAACCTGGCTTGTAATGTTTTAAAACATCAGTAGAAAGTAACTTCTCTTCAGTCCTTTCAAAAGTGGAGTTTGCTCCTGTCTCCAAAATAAAGCTGTCATATGCTTTGAATAAAACTAAATAAATTGGAAGTAAAATTCCTCACTCAAATTGCAACCCTAAGAAGTGCTAAACGTCATTTATACACTTCAATGTATAAATTATGCCAGAAATATATCCAAGGATCTTGTCTGTATCACTACTAGAAATTTAACTGGTCCAGCAACATTAGTTCTGTGTCTTTAAGAGTCGATCAGGCTGCTGGGAGTAATATGCCTTCTGATACCCTCACCACACCCCCCAAACTCCATCCCGCCTAAAAGTTTTTAACACTTACAAATCAGGAGCATGATGGTATATTCTCCACTTGCCTCAATGTGTGCAGCTCGAATAATACTTGAGAAGCTTGTTGCCATCTAATCCAATACTGCCCACTTGACCACCATGCAATTTATTATCTTAAGCATTAACTTGTTCCAATACTGGCACATTGCAGCTTGCAAATCTAGCAAGTCACAAAGGTTTCTTCGAAAGCACTTTCAAAGCCAGTAACCTCTGCCAGTGAGAGGGACAATACAAACTAGCACGTGGAAACACCACCATCTGCGATTTGCACACCTTACTCACCCCACATCATCCATCATCCTAACTTGGAAATTTTTCACTGTTCCTCAATCATTGCTGGGTGAAAACTGGAACTACCTCCTTAAAACAATGATTTATGTTTCTACATCACAAGTACTGCAGCAGTTCAAGGAGGCATTTCACCACCACCTTCGCAAGGTCACTTAAGGATTTGCAATAAGTGCTGGCTTCGTCTGTGACGCCCACATTGCATGAATGAATAGATAATATAATTGCTTTGGGTTCAAGAATGACACCTTCACAATTCAACAAAATGACACATTTATATTAAATATTGGTTCATTGTTTCATGGTTTGTCATCTGAGAATATAGTTCATGACAACTGTAAAGCAAAAGGAAGGTAAAGCAGTAATAAAAGCAAGGTGACTGAGTTGACAATGACAAGGGTGACACTAATTTGCAGCCTTTTGCAAATCAATCTTTTCTCACTGGAATATCTGAGCACAAATTTACACTATTTCTGTTTTATCGTTTCTGATGTGTTTTTTTCTGTCTAGGAAAGAACCATCTGAGGACCAAATAGCTCCTTGCTCCAAATAATCTAATCCTTTCATGATATTTATTAATTCAATTTTCTGTCCAGCCAACAACAGTGTAAACAGCTGTAATTAAAGATAACTTATATGCATGCATGTAAAACTCAAGAATTGTAGTCAAGAATCTATGCTTCCATGCATACATATAATAATAGCAGCCAGGTGAGAAGCAATTGGCTAGAACAGGTGATTTCCAAAGAATTTTCTTGAAAATCCAATGATTGTTTAACTGTCTAAATGTTGTTTCTCTGAGAAACTCACCGATTTTCTTATAAGTTTTAAGAGAAAGGAAATGGTCTTTATTGTGCTTGATACTGAACAGATGAAAACAAATAATAGAAACATACCAATTAGCACTGACATATGTACCCAAGAGTTTCGTACAAACACAGCAGTGCAAACAGGGAGAAAAATACCTCTGGCACAGTGAGCCACCATTCTGCCCATGTAATGTGTGGACTTTTTTAAACCTGTTTTTCTGTTCTCCCTGCTCAGAGATGTTATTACACACATCTGGAGCAGGTGGGACTTGAACCCAAGTCTCTCAGTCCAGGGTCACTACTGTTGTGCCACAAGAGGGGCATTATTGACCTGGAGTGGACAGCCCATTCACCTAAGATTGATTTTCTAAAGTGATGAGAGTAAAATGAAGAGAGAGCTCCATCTCAGCTAGAGTTGATTGCCCAAAATGAGGAGTTTAACTTTATGGCACTCATTTTTAGAAGTCAGCATCATAGAGCTAGGAATTCTACCCTCTTTGTGAGCCCACCTGGGAGCAAATATGCGGGTCTACATTTTCTTCAAGTAAATTACATTTTTTTTAAAAAAGTCATATTTTATATTCCTGCTACCACAGCAGAAATTTGCTTCAAGTTTGAGCTGTGTAAATTAATATCAGGTAAGATGTAAAAGAGATGGTCACACATTTCACACCATCACACACCAGATTAAGAACTACCCTGTAACCATACCTACAGTATCATCCTGAAAAAAATGTTTTAGTTATCAAAGAAACATACTAATCTATAATACACAATTTACATTCAAATTTTAAATACAGTATTTTATTAAAGAGAATCCAGTCAGACAAATATACTTACTGTTCAATTGAAAATTTGTCATAAATCCCCACTATCAGGCAGGAATTCAATGTATAATTGCTTAAAAAATGTTTTTAAATGACTCTCATTATATTTAAGCATGGTAATTTGGTTGTTTTGTTTAACACCTGAAATGAACTCTTCACAAAAAAAATTAAGCACTTTAAATCAGTGTTCAAGGCTTTGAGTAATCCAATTTTAAATTTTGGAAAATATATATGTAGAACTGTTACCATTTACATTGGGATACAGGAGTCATCCTTTGAGAAGGATCTCCTAGATGACAAGAGATGGGGCACAATATCAAAATTGCCAATGAAAGGGAACTTCAGCACTTCAACAACTGGAGGGACATCACACTGCTGTCAGTTCACGGCAAGTTCTTCATCATGGCTCTCCTTAACAGTTTGAAAGCAGAAGTAGATGGTAACCTTTGTGAAGGTTACTGAGGTGACAGATTGTGCTGACAGCAGATCTTTAAGTTAATGGCATGGCAGAGAAGAATTTAGCATATCAGAAGCTGCATTTAGTCAAGATCAATGATTTCAAGAAGGCTTTTGGTTGCATCCCTCAGCACTGACTGTAGTACATCACAAGATAGTACGGATTGCTGGAAGGGAATATGTAAAAATTCAAAGCCTCCAGCTGTTGAGTAAAATTAACATGGGATCCATGGACTCATTCACTATCATCATGGGAGTGCAGCTAGTCTGCATTCTTCCCCTATTCATTTTCTTTCTGGTCATTGATTTTATCATGAGTAAGATGAGGGTGGTTGCAGATTCAGTATCCTGTGGCAACAGAAACAAGTTGACATTCCTGAATTTTGCTGATGACATTGCCTTGCTGCTCAAAGAATCAAGCACACTCCAAGATATGGTCACTATGACTGAGCTAAGTAGTTTCAAGGTCAGCCACACGTCAGTTGTGGAATAAATCAAGACAATGATGACTGAATGCTAATAATGCACCCACCTTTCACAGCCAGGTGACAGTGCTTCAAGGACATCAATCACTTTCCTAGCTAACATCTTCAGGGAGGATAGTTTAGAGATCAAGTTTCACACAAGAATCATCAAAGCAGCATTCATCTTTCAACAACTCTACATGGTTTAGGCATCCAACAACTCTAACATGACCATGTTGTTGTGATCCTACATGTCCAATGTGGTATCAGTTAAAATCAAGCCACTGAGACATGGAAGGGAACAGCAAAGGTGTCATGTAAGTTAACTGTCTACCACCAGCGAGGACTACGGAAAATCATGGGTACTGCTTGGAAGAACAAAATCAACAATGAGAAAAGTGCGACCCAGTATTGTTCAGAGGCACCTGTAGGGAGATGACTGAGACTGACAGGACCTGAATTTTGTTTCTCAGGTATATGCCATGCCAGAGTGGTAGTCAAATGAATGTTATCAGATGGGAAAAAAAACCAAGGCCAGCCAAAGAAGACCTGTCACAATACAATTAGATGTTCAAGAGTGGGATCAACTTTAACTGCAGTATTAAAGATTGCAATAGATGAGGGGTGGTTACAGTTTCTTGGTGACCATTATCTCAATGGAACTAAGCTGAAGTAATTTACTAAAGTATTGATAAATTAATAAATATTGAATGATTACAAAGGTCTTAGCACCAAAAAAGGTCCAACATAAGACCCTGCCTTCAGTCGAATGCTGAATGAAATTAATTAATCTTGAGGAACAAGGAATATGCTATAGGTAGAGCTGACCTCTCGAGCAATGTTTTTAAAATTAGCATGGAAGACAGCAATAGCTTGAACTGTACTGACTATAATTTGTGCTTAAAAGTCATCAATGTTTTCTAGCAGTTGTGTCGATTTTGGATACATTAAGTCAAAAATACCAATGGAAAGTCCAAGCTTTGGATGGTTAGAGTTCTAAAAATACTGTTCTTCAAAAAAAAAATCTGTTGGTGAGAAGAATTCATCATTTATTTTGTCATTTTCTCATTTTACTTAGTTGCAAATCATCTGACATTTCATCTGCCAATTTGTTGTCTTTCCTTTAATAGCTCATTATGTTTGAGAGGAAATGTTTTCATGGATTATTACTGCGGTGTATTATTAGAAGGTTCCAGGTAGAGATATTAGCTGTAGTACATCAAATAATGACCAAATATTTGCGAGATAAGTTGCTCAGATAAAAATTGACTGCTGACCAAGTAATCTGAGAAAATTGCTCCCACCTGGAACTTGTATCACTTTCAAAATGTATAATAAATTAAGGGGAAAAGTTTCCATGCAATATTAACCACCTATGAGAGAGAAAGCAAAGAGGTTAAGCTAATACTAAATGATCTGGAATTAGATAATGACGAAACCTGCAAAATGGAAAAATTAAGCAAAGTATTTAAATCTTGATTGAATAGCTAAGCAAGCATTGCTAATAATGAGGAAAATAAAAAGAAGAGTGCTTCCATTTTTCCCTTTTTTTTTAACTGGTAGAATAGATGCTCATTGCAGAACCTGCCCATATGGACCACTTTGACACAAGTCCAAAAATTGCACTCTGTTTTACTTTTATGATGACCAACAATATAGAGATGTGTAACAAAGCTCTCCATTGTAGGTTCTTGGCATTACCAGGAGCTATTATCTAGATGTAATGCTTACAACACACAATGTTGTTAGCTATATAATGTTTTTTACTGCCATTCACCTCAGTCATGCCAAAATAATCATAAAAAATCAATAAGTACCAAAATCCCAAATGTTTGTGATGCTTAGGATCAATTTGAAGATGGATTATCCATTCTTAATTCTGGGTAACGTTATACCTGTCATGTTGTGAGCAATGAACTGAAGACAGGGGTGGGTGAAGTAGTTTGTTAAAATTTATAGTTGTTTTAAAACATTGTTTTCTGCTTTCTTGAAGGTTCAGAAGAAAAAAGCAATTCATTCGTGCCTTGACTAAGTGGCCATTCTTCATGCTTGAGTTGAGACAGAGGCTGGCATTTAACGTCAGGCAAGTTTGTCAAAACAAGTGTTAAAACTGTACAAGATAATAAAATGTGAGGCTGGATGAACACAGCAGGCCAAGCAGCATCTCAGGAGCACAAAAGCTGACGTTTTGGGCCTAGACCCTTCATCAGAGAGGGGGATGGGGAGAGGGAACTGGAATAAATAGGGAGAGAGGGGGAGGCAGACCGAAGATGGAGAGTAAAGAAGATAGGTGGAGAGAGTATAGGTGGGGAGGTAGGGAGGGGATAGGTCAGTCCAGGGAAGACGGACAGTTCAAGGAGGTGGGATGAGGTTAGTAGGTAGCTGGGGGTGCAGCTTGGGGTGGGAGGAAGGGATGGGTGAGAGGAAGAACCGGTTAGGGAGGCAGAGACAGGTTGGACTGGTTTTGGGATGCAGTGGGTGGGGGGGAAGAGCTGGGCTGGTTGTGTGGTGCAGTTGGGGGAGGGGGCGAACTAGACTGGTTTAGGGATGCAGTAGGGGAAGGGGAGATTTTGAAACTGGTGAAGTCCACATTGATACCATATGGCTGCAGGGTTCCCAGGCGGAATATGAGTTGCTGTTCCTGCAACCTTCGGGTGGCATCATTGTGGCAGTGCAAGAGGCCCATGATGGACATGTCATCTAGAGAATAGGAGGGGGAGTGGAAATGGTTTGCGACTGGGAGGTGCAGTTGTTTGTTGCGAACTGAGCGGACGTGTTCTGCAAAGCAGTCCCCAAGCCTCCGCTTGGTTTCCCCAATGTAGAGGAAGCCGCACCGGGTACAGTGGATGCAGTATACCACATTGGCAGATGTGCAGGTGAACCTCTGCTTAATGTGGAATGTCATCTTGGGGCCTGGGATAGGGGTGAGGGAGGAGGTGTGGGGACAGGTGTAGCATTTCCTGCGGTTGCAGGGGAAGGTGCCGGGTGTGGTGGGGTTGGAGGGCAGTGTGGAACGAACAAGGGAGTCACGGAGAGAGTGGTCTCGCCGGAAAGCAGACAGGGGAGGGGATGGAAAAATGTCTTGGGTGGTGGGGTCGGATTGTAAATGGCGGAAGTGTCAGAGGATGATGCGTTGTATCCGGAGGTTGGTAGGGTGGTGTGTGAGAACGAGGGGGATCCTCTTAGGGCGGTTGTGGCGGGGGCGGGGTGTGAGGGATGTGTTGCGGGAATTACGGGAGACGCGGTCAAGGGCGTTCTCGATCACTGTGGGGGGAAAGTTGCGGTCCTTAAAGAACTTGGACATCTGGGATGTGCGGGAGTGGAATGTCTTATCGTGGGAGCAGATGCGGCGGAGGCGGAGGAATTGGGAATAGGGGATGGAATTTTTGCAGGAGGGTGGGTGGGAGGAGGTGTATTCTAGGTAGCTGTGGGAGTCGGTGGGCTTGAAATGGACATCAGTTACAAGCTGGTTGCCTGAGATGGAGACTGAGAGGTCCAGGAAGGTGAGGGATGTGCTGGAGATGGCCCAGGTGAACTGAAGGTTGGGGTGGAAGGCGTTGGTGAAGTGGATGAACAGTTCGAGCTCCTCTGGGGAGCAAGAGGCGGCGCCGATACAGTCATCAATGTACCGGAGGAAGAGGTGGGGTTTGGGGCCTGTGTAGGTGCGGAAGAGGGACTGTTCCACGTAACCTACAAAGAGGCAGGCATAGCTGGGGCCCATGCGGGTGCCCATGGCCACCCCCTTAGTTTGTAGGAAGTGGGAGGAGTCAAAGGAGAAGTTGTTGAGTTTGAGGACGAGTTCAGAGAGGCGGATGAGAGTGTCGGTGGAGGGGGACTGGTCGGGCCTGCGGGACAGGAAGTAGCGGAGGGCCTTGAAGCCATCTTCCTCTACATTGGGGAAACCAAGCGGAGGCTTGGGGACCGCTTTGCAGAACACCTCCACTCAGTTCGCAACAAACAACTGCACCTCCCAGTCGCAAACCATTTCCACTCCCCCTCCCATTCTCTAGATGACACGTCCATCATGGGCCTCCTGCACTGCCACAATGATGCCACCCGAAGGTTGCAGGAACAGCAACTCATATTCCGCCTGGGAACCCTGCAGCCATATGGTATCAAAGTGGACTTCACCAGTTTCAAAATCTCCCCTTCCCCTACTGCATCCCTAAACCAGCCTAGTTCGTCCCCTCCCCCCACTGCACCACACAACCAGCCCAGCTCTTCCCCCCCACCCACTGCATCCCAAAACCAGTTCAACCTGTCTCTGCCTCCCTAACCGGTTCTTCCTCTCACCCATCCCTTCCTCCCACCCCAAGCTGCACCCCCAGCTACCTACTAACCTCGTCCCACCTCCTTGACCTGTCCGTCTTCCCTGGACTGACCTATCCCCTCCCTACCTCCCCACCTATACTATCTCCACCTATCTTCTTTACTCTCCATCTTCGGTCCGCCTCCCCCTCTCTCCCTATTTATTCCAGTTCCCTCTCCCCATCCCCCTCTCTGATGAAGGGTCTTGGCCCGAAACGTCAGCTTTTGTGCTCCTGAGATGCTGCTTGGCCTGCTGTGTTCATCCAGCCTCACATTTTATTATCTTGGAATTCTCCAGCATCTGCAGTTCCCATTATCTCTGTTAAAACTGTACAGTCCAGTTTTGCTGTTCAGGTGCTGCAATGCAGTTGTTTTAATACCGGAGAATAAAGACATCCTCTGAAGTGAGGTAGAATTTCAAAAAGAAAACTAACCTGCAGGAATTAGTCTTCATGACAAACGTTGAACAGGTGATTGGCTGAAGCCTCTGCTGTGGGTCTTTTAACTCAATACCACCCAAAGCAGACACAGAGTTCCAATTAGGTAGAAAACTCCTACCATTGCAGATCCAGAAGCAATAGAACTATTTCACCGTGCTCCACATGTTTGGTTTGGACCACTAACATTTTGGAATTTTTCCTCCTTCCCACTCAGGAATCCCTCTCAAGTCCATTAACTACCAAGATATTACATAAGTCTGGCCTTTGAACTAGACAATGCCTCCTAGCTCAACTATCAGATGGAAGCTCCATCCGCTTTCACCTAAATCTCACCAATCTTGCAAGTTTTATTATCTGGTTGTTTGAAGAGGATATCACACACAGGTTTAACTAATCCCTGTATTGCAAAGGTCACTGCGCACCAATACAGGAAGCAGCTCACATTGAAAGGCATAGGGCTCATTTGAAGTTCTGCATGCAACGGCATTTCAATTGTGGGTGTAGTCATTTAAATGATAGTTCAGATTGAACCAAAAGACTTTCATCCTCTGTTTAGTTCAGTGGTATAGTGCCGATGTATGTACATAATGAATTCAAATCGATAGTTCCAAAGTTTTTAAGTAAAGCGATATTCTCTTTATTACAAGCAATTTTTTTTTACTTTGGAGAGGTTCTCAAATGGTCAACTGCATTGGTCAAAAGTATTCCTGAGATGTGGGTATCTTTGACTCATGGTAGTTTGGGTGTCATTTGATTTTTTTTCTTGGAAAACCTTTACTTTCATTGGCATTTGTCTCTCCTTCATTGTGAATGATTCATTATGAATACAGTGATGGGCATCAAACCAAGTATTCCAATGGATTCACGATCTGTGGTCATGATTAGTCCATTATTGTATTGCAGTTTGTTTCAGGAAGCTGGTGCTGAACCATGTTTAAGAAAAAAATAAAATCTGCAATTAGCTAATGGTTTATAAGACTATTATAATTTGTTACTTTGGGATGCCGGCAGTATCCTGTTCAGTCGATGCCATAAAAGTATGATCATCCATTAGCCAGTCACAGAAATGTAGATTTATTTTTTTCTATTGTGTTTTATGTCATTGTTGACCAAGGATGTATTCTATCCAAACATGGTCTAGTGAGAAACATTGATTTTAAGTTAACAATTTAGTAAAGCTTGTCATGTAGCCACAATTTTTATTGAATGAAACTGTTCATTAAGCTCAGCTTGGTATGGAGGTTTCATTGTCAGGAGAAAAAACTAACAAGTAGATTTTAACTTTCATACTGCGTGGGAAACACTGTGTGGAAATACACTTTCTGAAACAGGTAACGGTGGTTACAGGCATAACAGATTGCCAACTCAGTTTAAAACATTTATGACTATTGTTATGATTTATATTTTAAGGAAAATGATTTCCAAGATTTTTATATTATAGTAGAATATTTGCAACATAGAAGGAAGACATTGGGCTCATCAAGCCTATTGCCAAGTCTCTGTAAGAGCAACTTAGTTAGACTCATTCTCTGCCCCTTTGCTGTGAGCCAGCATTTTTCCCTCTTTTGTTGCTCATCCATCACTTTTTGAAGCTCTCCATGTGATGGCATTCAATCACCAGGACCCACCCCATCCCTGTGGCCTTGCATTTCCAATGACTAGCCTACATAATCCTTGACGCTACAGGCAATATACCACAGTCAATCCAATTAACCTGCACATCCTTGGACTTTGGGAAATGCCCAGAGGCAACCCACGCAGACACAGAGAGAATGTGCGAACTCCACACAGACAGTTGTCCAAGTTTGGAATTGAAACCGGGTGACTTGAGTTATGAGGTCGCGGAGCTAATCACTGAGTTACTGTTCTCGCCCACATGGCACAGCACAGAACTGCAAATTTAATACTGCAAAAGATATTTGTGGGAATAAAAATATGCTTTACAAGAATCATTGATAGTTTTGCTATTACTGAGAGTCACTTTCAATTCCAGGGTTTGATAATACATTTTAAATTCAACCACCATGGCAGGAATATTAAATGTGTCAACTGTGCATTAACCACAGCCTAAGACTACCTTAACACGATCTTTCCATCTGTGTCCTCCACAAGTCGTCAACATTAATGTAACACTCACAAGGAAATCTAGGTTTTAACTGTCACTCATTTTCTTTCACAGTAAAGCATTATGGACATATTTTGTAAAAAAATCAATGACCCTGATCTTTTCTGAAATGGGAGCTCTAATCAGATGTTGTCAGGAAACTGGAGAGCCTGAGTATGTCCAAATATCATGGGATTTTAACTAGAGTGTGTGTGCCTTTAATACAACAGGATCCCTTGACTGAGGAGCAAGCCTAGTTGACAGATTTAGCTCCCGGTTAGCTAAGAAACATTGTAGCAAAAATTTCTTCTCTGGAGCTGGCAGATTCCCTGCTGCTTGGGAAGGGATCACATGGAGACTAGGTGGATACAGTGGCTTGGATATTCCAATGGCCAGATAATGGTTTCTGAAGCACAGGTGGAAATTGCACAAGGAACCCTGTGGAATCGCCATTATAGCAGACTCTGAAGGGTATGCCTGGGAAATTGAGCATTCCACGACATTTAGAACCTTCCAGAAATATCATTTAAACCATAGAATTGATGTTTCTCTACACTCAGTAAATAGTTTCTCAAAAAAAGCTATTAAATATCTGAGTAACTATTAAACTGAACACCACGATTTACCTCACATATCCCGAACTATAGCTTCTCTGCATCCCTTACAACTCTAACACTCTGGCCCAACAATCCTTCTCACCTGCAAACTGAACATCCTTCCCCCATCCCAACTACTGGACACAACTCTACCCCTTTCTATGTTCAAGACCAAACAACCTCCCTGGCAGCTGACCTCCATTCCCCCACTTCAGAGATGCACCCCAATTCCCCTTTTCATACCTGCTCTCCCTCCTTTTCCCCACTCTGAATCGGGCCCACATTTTTCCATTTCAGGCTTGAGTCCTGTCCCTGTACTTGGGATCTGAATACAGCTTCCCCAAATCTGGACCTATCTACTCCTTCTTCCCACTGTGGGCCTGCACTCTGGCCCCTGCACTGGACCCAACCTCCCATTCCCCCTGTCCCATTGCAGACCAACATTATAAAGCGTTCCTGTGTAAAAGCAAGTTGGAAACAGAATCCAAATACATACTTTGTTTATGTATTTAACACTGTGCATCACAGCATCCATTCTATGCCTTGTGACACTTCTGAAAATAGGAGAAATTACTTCATTAAAAAATCCACCTTCCAAAATTATATGAATATACTTTTTCATCTGTGGATAAAAAATGTTCAAAAGTGTTAGAGACCCATAAAACGAACAGGGTAGACCAAAGCAACATTAATTATATTCTTTCAGACTTTATTTGAAACCAGCAAGCAGTAGTGAAATACGGGCAGCATAAAGGTGACATCTTTTATTGGGCTAACATTTTTATGGCATACCTAATGCTTTCAGTAAAATCTATTATTTATGATAAAATGGCTATCTAGACAGAATGTTCAAGATTTAAGCCCATGGGTTTAATAACCAACAGACAATATCTCAGATTGTCTCACTGAAGTAAAAGAACATTAGTGTTTGTCATATTAAAATGTGCATTAGTGTTATAGACACTGATGTATAATTTCCTTAAAACAAAATCTCAGTTCCATTCAATGCACTGAAGGAGTTCTCCATCCTTATTTTATTCATATATATTGCACTAAGGCAACTTTTTTAGGAAATAATTTTAGAACTGGCAATGTGTAACATTCACATTTCAGCATCAATTCAAATTTAAATTTTCACAGTATATGGTTGCATCATAATTTACTGCTTGAGAATCTTTCTGGCATTTGACAGTGCCATGGAGAGAAGTATTTTCCTGGTGGTATCAGCCCTTTCCTTCTTGAATTTGCTGACAGTATTGGGCTTAGTTGAGACTCAAAGCTTACTCTGAAATATTCACCAGTCTGCCTCAGAAACAGGCTGAGAGCTTTATCGGGGAGGGAAAAAAAGTCAGACTTAATGTTTCGTGTCCAGTGACCCTTCCTCCGAACTAGCTAAGTCTGATTTTTTTCTCCACAGGTGCTGCCAGACCTACTGACCTTTCCCAGCAATGTCTGTTCTTGTTTATGATTTACAAATTCCACAATTCTTCTGGATTTTATGAGAGCTTTATCTCTGATCCTGTCATTGTCACTTGTCGTTTATCAGATCATCTCCTTGTCTGTTGCTATTAAGTCATTGGCAATTTCATGCCTATGGATGTGCCTCTTCTAAGAATTAACAAGGCAATACAAATCCTTCCATTTGGGATTCAATCTTAAATCATATTTCTAGCAACAAGAGGAAATTACACAGTTCAAACAATTTTCTTACTTCCTCTTGTAAACATTGTAAGTTGAAATTTATTTCCGCAGAATGGAATATACAGCTTGTGCTGTTTCATGACGGAAGAACATTAAGATCGGGATTGATTTTGGTTCAATGCTGTTGGGGTTAACTAGGGGCATGATGACTGAGTATAGTGCTCCAATACATTGTTTACTTAATTGTATCCAGAAGTGGTCCAGATGTTCTGTGGCTCATGCCATTGGTGCACATGAGTCCTGATTGTGCCTCCCAGGCAGTTTGCAGTTCCGCCACTGATCTGACTGATGCTACAGAGCTGAGTCCTGATTCTGGGAAGAAGTCACAAAGGCAACAGCAGCTAGCTGGATGATTGTTGCATGGGAACTGGAGGAAAAGCATTTTCAAAAATGAAAGAGCAAAAACAAATTGATTTGGGGAACTGCTCGCACTGCCCTCTTTAAAAGTCTACTGGCTGTATCTCTGGCATGCCAGAGATTAATTGATCCATAAAAGGGCTTTGGTAATTATAGTGGATGTAACTAAAGATGACTCATGTCTGTTTCAGCCAGAGGACAATTATCTATGCAGTCAGATCAGACAGTGACACTCACCCATGTATCAAGTTAAAGTTGTCATTGATGTCAATAAGTTCAGTCAAATCTTTTGCAATTGATTTCCTACATCCCTTAGCAACGCTTCAAGTATCTCCTCCAATATGAGTATCACCTTGGGAAGCCTCAATACGTGACCATATGAGAGCATAACATTCTGCTTAATTACATAGTATGAGATGGCTCAGAAGTCCCTGAATAACATTGCATAATCTCTCTGATATTCCCACAGACTATATACTCATAGAGCTGATATAATGATGCATTGATTGGCTTTCTTGAGGCTTTACTATTAATCAGAAGGCAATAGAGAAGAAGACATCAATTCAAGAGTTTCAGGAAGCTCACCAAGAGCAGTAACCTCTAGCTGATGCTGCACAGCTTCTAGAGAGAGAATTGGAAGTCCAAGACCCACCAAAGAGCCATAGGCTAACAATGAGACCCATGGTTGAGTGGCTTTGCTGCAGTTACCTGCAAATATCTGAGCAGCATTGCCGCTGATGTTTAAAAATGCCCAGCTCCATTCTCTCACAACTATTCAATTTCTGAAGAAAAACATGACCTTACACAGATTAGGTGGCAATCCCATCCTAGTAGCCATCAAGGCCACAGTTGCCCAGAATTTTTATTCTTGCTGTTCATGTTAAGGAGAACTTGGAAACCTAGACATAGTCAAGCAACTACTATACTGGGATCGCCCAACATTGCTGATTTTCCATAGGTACAAGCTACCATTGTTGCATCTACATTGCTTTGACAGTGCTTTTACTATGACTTACACATACCAGAATACTGTCTGTTTTGAAGGTTCTCAACCCATACCATGGTGGCTGCTTGGAGACCAAAGGGCACTCCCTCCAAATGATATTCTTGACATCTTTGAAAAATTTAGTAGACAGACATAGAAAGATGATACATTGCTATTTATGCCAACACCAGGCCCATAGTGGAACAGGACATTAGCCTCCTGAAGATATGTTGATGCAGTATAGCCCAGGCAGAGTATCTCAATCAAAGGCGCATACTGTGTTCTTCAAAGATCGAGCTGGCAGAAGAGAGAGTGCCGTAGATACAGAGAGTGAGAGCTTCCTCTGAGAATGATGATGATGGTGAGGCTGAGGATCAGGATAGTAACCAGAAGGGAATTGGAAAAATGAGGCTGGAGACAGATTTATAAACAAATTTTGGAATGATTGAGTTGGGGTCAGTTTGCAAGTGAAAGCAAAATATTCCAGATGCTGCAGACCTGAAGAATAAAGCAGAAAATGCTAGGGAAACTCAGCAGGTGTAGCAGGATCTGTTGAGAGAAAAACTGAGTTAAAATTTTGAATCTTTAGAACCAAATGGAGCCAGTAAATGACTTTTTTTGTGTTGTTGACACAGGGCTAGGAGGAGCAAATAGATCAGGTGCAGAGAGTGCCCAATGCAAAAAAATAGAGTGTTAATAGGGAGAATATAAAGATGCAGAATACATGTTCTGATAGGTGTGAATAGTAGAAAGCTTTGCTGAGAATTATCTTATGAATGCAAGACAATTGGGAGTGTGTGGACGTGGCGTGGGGTTTGCAGGTAGCACTGCGGAGAACAGTATTCATGCACTGAATTTGTTGAACTCAATGTCAAGTCTGGAAACCTGTAAAGTGCTAGGTGAAAAACGAGCAGCACCCAATTTACATCCAATAGTATTGTAACATTTTTCCGTAATGTTACAACAGACATTGCAAGTGAAAAAATATTGCAAAACTGATGGCTTGTTTACAGTGATGTAGCATATATGCCACCTATGTAGCCTCAGTACGTTTTCTTCTCCCTCTCCCTCCTAATATGTCTAAGCACAGGCCGCCTATTGAAGCTGGGATGGAGGGAGCTTGCTTTCTCCAGTTGGCCATGTAAGTTTGGAAGAATTTGGTGCTTGTGCCCTTGCACCTCTGGACTGAAAGGACCACAGATCTACTGAGAATCTCCTGCACAGAAATGGGCTCACTATCCTCAGTCTGTAATGTGGCAAGGCTCGGGACCTCAGGCAGGGAGGCGTTAAATTGGGAAGGCGTTTCTGAAGTATGCTGAGATGGACTTCAGGGTTCTCCTTCCTTTTTGCCTTCCCCGTGTGGCTGCCTTCTGGCACTGACCTGTCTCCCTGAGAGGAAAGGGCCTGTGGAGTGAGAGTTTGAGGGACTTTATCCTCCTCTCTTTTTGCCACAGATGCTGATCACCCTTGGCTAAGGCAATGGAGTATGGACCTGCATGCATTTGCAGCAGACATTGAGCGTTCTGCTTGGTTTTAGTCTCGATACAGTTGCTATCTTATTCATGGAGAGAGCCAGGTACTCTCATCTCTAATCCACTACAATATGGAGGATACTGGAAGATCTTTCTTCCTTAATTCCTACCTAACAAGCCTCTGGGATACCAAACTGATGATCCTGTGCCTCTCCTTGCAGGCTGACCAAGTCTTTTATGGTTGAAAACAGGGGCAGATATTTAGCATTAAGTTGAGCAGGAATGTGGTGTCCAGCTGCCTCTTTACTGCCAGAAATTTTGCTCATGGGCGGCACGGTGGCTCAGTGGTTAGCACTGCTGCCTCACAGTGCCAGGGACCCGGGTTTGATTCCAGCCTTAGGCGACTGTCTGTGTGGAGTTTGCACATTCTCCCCGTGTCTGTGTGGGTTTTCCCCAGGGGCTCCAGTTTCCTCCCACAGTCCAAAGATTTGCAGGGTAGGTAGATTGGCCATACTAAATTGCTCATAGTGCTCTGGGATGTTCAGGTGAGGTGGGTTAGACATGGAGAAATCAGGGGCCGGGGAATGGGTATGGGTGGGATGCTCTTTGGAGGGGCGGTGTGGACTTGTTTGGCAGAATGGCCCATTGCCACTCTCTTGGGATTCTATGATACTTTCTTCTATCACCAACTGCCAAATTCAATAAGGTGGTATCGATGTGGACTTTACCAGCTTCAAAATCTCCCCTTCCCCCACTGCATCCCAAAACCAGCCCAGTTCGTCCCCTCCCCCCACTGCACCACACAACCAGTCCAGCTCTTCCCCTCCACCCACTGCATCCCAAAACCAATCCAGCCTGTCTCTGCCTCCCTAACCTGTTCTTCCTCTCACCCATCCCTTCCTCCCACCCCAAGCCGCACCTCTATCTCATACCTACTAACCTCATCCCACCTCCTTGACCTATCCGTCTTTCCTGGACTGACCTATCCCCTCCCTACCTCCCTACCTATACTCTCCTCTCCACCTATCTTCTTTTCTCTTCATCTTCGGTCCGCCTCCCCCTCTCTCTCTATTTATTCCAGAACCCTCACCCCAGCCCCCTCTCTGATGAAGGGTCTAGGCCCAAAACGTCAGCTTTTGTGCTCCTGAGATGCTGCTGGGCCTGCTGTGTTCATCCAGCCTCACATTTTATTATCAATAAAGTGCTCACCAGATTGTGTTTAATCCAGGTAAAGTACTCAATGAAGTAAAAGTCTTTGTGCTAGGTCTCTTCCCTCTTGAGGTTCCTTGGTTGCTGATACTGCCTGCAAAAGAGAAGAAAGGGAATTAGTTGTAGGAGATAGATAAAACCTTGTGCAGAAGAAGAGCTAGCATTTAGGGTAATAGGAAAGCAGCGTAACACAACCGAGCTTGTTGAGTTGATTGTTCAGTGGTGTCACCCCATCAACACATGTGCAGTCTTCTTCCTTTTTCAGCCAGTTCTCCTATGTTTACCTCATGGGGATTGAGAAGCCTGATGTTTACCACACCCCCACCTCTCATGAGGTGTTTTTCCTGCAACGAGATAAAAGGAGGGATTGGGAACATGCATGGATAGCTGAGTGGTGATTTGTCCCCAGTGAGTTCATAGGAATGGCAAAGGTAGGGAAGATTTCATACTTACAGAAAGTGAGTTGAGTAGGAACCCTTGAAAGAACATGATGCATGTGAAGCTGAGAGTAATAGTCTTCCAGACTTGCTGGGATGTATGTGCAGTGGTTAGAAGAATAAGCCTGTTAGCGTGAGGTGCCAGAAAGAAGATGATGCCATTTACCCTTGCCAACTAAAGGAGGTCACTATTCTTCTGTCTGCACTGTTGAGAAAAACTTTTGACAGCAGAGATAAGCATTGATCCATGCTGCCATATCGGGCCAGGTTGGCCACTTCTGATGGAGTGGCCTCTTGTTGCAATCAGCGGGAAAGAGAACCGAGTTTCTCTCCATCAACCAGAACCTTGCCATCCTTCTCAAGGAAGTGTGGACTGATCTCCCCTCTTCTTTCTTGATCATGTCCTGACAGTTTGTGGGGCAAGGATCACAGTCTGAGGGGTTGCTGTTGGCTTGAAGCATTCAAAGGAGCTACACTTTATATAGAGTGCCAGAGCCTTGTATGGCAGAAGGCCCGGAACCTGGCAAGAACTTTTGCCTCAACAACACAAGATTCACTGAATAATATGTTCAGCATTTTACTTGCATTACTAATGAGGCACAAAGAAGAACATTGTGCAAGATGACTTCCCCTGCATCATGGCAGAAATTAGCTCATTAAATTTGTTCACCACCAACCTCAATTGGGAAAATTTCAGCAGAATTGTAGCACACACTGGCTGTTTCTGTATTTTTTTGCTGACTACCTTTGCTCCTCAGAGTGCATTTGCTACCTATTACAGCTTCTACTGTGCTGACCGACACTGGTTTAAGTATATTCGGTTGCTGACTGATCAGTCGAGCCTTTCTCAAAAAGGCGCTGCTGTGAAACAGGTAACTCACTTGTCGGCAAAAGCAAGAACTTTTCTCCTTCCTTTCAGGGCCTTCTGGGTTTCTTCTTCTTGTGATGCATAGTCGTTTCTGCACCACTGCTACCATGTAATAACAGCGATGATTTGGTCACAATAATCATCGCATTATAATATAATATGAGGCTCACCTACCAACTATTTGTGTTTGTGGCACAGTGTTGCCACGTCATCTGCATCCTATATTAGCCCAGGGATATATCAGTAATCAATGTGGTTCGCAAATCTTGTCCTACAATGAAGCAGTTCTTTATGTCTCGATAATTATATATACATGAATTCCAAGCCATATTCATTATCCTGAACATACAGTAAGTCAGATATTTGTGCATTCATCCTTAGAACACGTCAGAGTTCAACAGCTGCTTCCAACTGCCTGATGTTCCATCCAGTAGCTGCCATCAGAGTGAATGGAGATTCAGCTTAGCTCCTAGATTAACCTTTCAAGTCCAATACCTCACACAACAAGAGCAGTGATACCTTAGTATCGCTTCATGGCTTCAGCAAAAAATGTTGGATGTTGCAAACAGCAAATGAAAACACTGACCTCCTTTCCAGTTCCACTCCAGGCTCAGTGAAAGTGGTTTTCACAAGATCTTTTTGCTTTGTAATTCCACTCCATACACTTCCAAGAAACAGGAGCTACCATAGAAAAATTGCAGATATATGGACTGCTCAAGCGGGCGCATAAAAAAGATTGCAGCTGCAATTGTGTTCAGTCGAAGTATGGGAAACAAGTAATTTCTGGAGTTACCTTTGATCTTTCCCTACACACCATACTTAGAATTCTCTCATAAATGAAACTACAGTCTCTTAAAATACAAAGCCACTTACCCAGTGCAATTTTTGACAAATATACATGGTGTGTGTGTGTGTGTGTGTGTGTGTGTGTGTGTGTGTGTGTGTCTGTGTGTGTGTGTGTGCATGCGCGTGTGTGTGTGTGTGTGTGTGTGTGTGTGTGTGTGTGCATGCGTGTGTGTGTTTAATCATCATAGAACATTACAGCACACTACAGGCCCTTCGGCCCTCTATGTTGTGCCCACCTGTCATACATAAAAGAACCGACTACTCCGCAATGCTTTCCAGTAGGGTTGAGTTATTCTAATTTCTTCTTTCTTTTGTTGTATTTTAACTATAGTGTATGTATAAAGTGTTTTGCTTGAAAGCTGGTGGTTTGTCCATCAAATTGCATCTAGTGTGTGTGTGTGTGATTGCGTATACTTACATGCGTGTGTGCTATTCACTATTCATTCATTAAACCTTAATATCAGAGGTCAAATAAGACAATGTTATAACTTTAACTACTCTCATCCTTTACATGCTCTTTTATTTGCTTATTCTAGCACTTTGTGATGTATTACACCTCAGGAAAGCCAACTTACTTTTCAAAATGCTACACAATTATATTATGCGCCAAGACCAATTGTTCACAGGATTATTATGGTGTTTATGGGCTCTTCCCCAGTGGCCGTAATGTAGTTAATACTACATGCCGTTTTGCATCTAGATTTTTGACCATCCATTACTAAATCTGTAATTCTTTCTGTGTAATCCACCTTACTGACAAATACCAGTCAGGATCCAATATTTGCTTTGAAAAATCATTGTCTTTCAGGAATTCAAGTATTTATTTCTTGTCAGTCAAATTGGTATTAGAGTTGTTGCTTGTGAAATTCTACACTAATTCTCCAAACATTACAGCTACAACAATGCTGAGTTGGCATATGAGAGGGTGGAATTGTCCAGGAGAGGGAGGTGTGTGTGGCATAGGAATTTTGACCAGCTGATAGGATTTTCTTTAAGTCAACATACGGAGATCACAGCACACAGCAAACAGTGAAAGCACTTTTATGGGCACTTCAGTGACATTGAATATGTAATCAATCTTTCCATTGACATACTGCAAGACAATAGATCTGCCAGGATGAACGTGGACGAAGTGGGGCTTGTTGAGCTGAAAGTCATAAGCACATTCTAATTTTAAGATTCAAGAAAACGTTAGTCATTTTGCCAGATATCCATAACCACATGCAGCATCAATAACTTATATTTCCAATAATCCTTAATACATTCCTTGCTTAGCTGTGATTTAGGTTCCTTCTCAAAGGCTCTGATGTAAATCTAATGGAAGCTTCCTAGTTTGAGGCAGAAAATGGGTGTGCGATAGTTGGAATTGGATACATGAAACTCAGATATTAATTTAACAGGTTGAAACCTACCATCACAACTTATTTGAAGCAATAAATTTGAGCTTACAAGCTGAGTAGAGAGTGTAATGCCTATGCACATAGTACAATCTCAGTTCACTTCAAAAAGTCAATACATAAATGTGAATTTGAGTAACCAGGAGTTGTTTGTGACAAATACACGTACAGAAAGGGCAGCACCCAGCGTTAATGATGTCTTGCAAGAGTTATTGAATACACAAAGACACGGGAAAGCCATACTATTTTCCAGCACTTGGAAGACAGTTTTGCTCCCACCACGAAGGTATGGTTGGGTGTAGGTGAGGATGTCAGCAGTTGGAGCATTGCACTTTAGCTGTAATGCAATGCAAATCAAATTAAAAACTTGACCAGGGCAGGAAAAAAAATTCATTTTTAGATTTACCTATATTTCCTAGTTTCAGCAATCCTGTCCTCCCTCACCCACTCCAAATATCATCCCATCCTGCCAAGCTTGCATTAGTACATTGATAGATCTCTCACTCATCTGCCTGTAGCTGTCAACATTCAATTTCTCCGTGTTTCATTAACTTTCTTCTTTTTGATTCATTTATAAGACATGGGTGCTGCTGGCTGGGCCAGCATTTATTGCCCATCTCTAATGGTCCTTGAGAAAGTCGCAATGAGCTGCCTTCTTGAAATACGGCAATACACCTGCTGTGGATTTACCTGTAATGCCATTCTGGAGGGAACTCAAGTGACACAAAAGGAATGGTGATATATTTCGAAGTCAGGATGGTGAGTGGGTTGGAGATGAACTCGGTGGTGTTCCCATAAATATTCTGCCCTTGTCCTTTTAAATGGAAATAGTCATGAGTTTGGAAGGTGCTGTATAAGGATTTTTGGTGAATTTCTGCCATGCCTCTTGTAGTTAGTACTCACTGCTGCTACGGAACATTAGTGGTGGAGGGAGTGGATTGATGCCAGCCAAGTTGCCTGCTTTGTCCCGACATGTTGTTGGGGCTTCAGCCATCCAGGCAAGTGGGGAATATTCCATTCACACTCCTGAATCCTGATGGTTGGCATGGTGGCTCACAGCGGCAGGGACATGTTTGATTCTGCCCATGGGCAACTTTTATTTTATCCATTCAAGGAATGAGGGCATTAATGGTCCATCAACATTTATTGCCCATCCCTAATTGCCCAGAGAGAAGTTAGGAGTCAGCCACATTGCTGTGGTTCGAGAGTCACAAATCGTCCAGATCAGGCAAAGATGGCAGCTTCCTTCCCTAAAGGATATTCGTGAACCAGGTGGGTTCATCTGACTATCAACAATGGATCATGGTCATCATTAGACTCTTAATTTCAGATATTTTATTGAATTCAAATTCCACCGTCTGCCATGGCAGGATTTGCACCCAGGTCCCCTGGACACTATCTGGGTCTCTGGGTTAATAGTCCAGTGATAATATTGTCTGTGTGGAGTTTGCACATTATCCCCATAACTGTGTGGGTTTCCTTTGGATGCTCTAGTTTCCTCCCACAGTTCAAGATATACAGGTGAAGTGGATTGACCATGCCAAATTACGCATAAAGTTCAAGGATGTATAGGCTAGGTGGGAAATGCAGGTTTGCAAGGATAGGGTAGAGGTGGTAATTTGCTCTTTGGAGGATTGATGTGAAATCAATGAGCTGAATGGCCTGCTTCTACACTGTTGGGATATTATGGCTTGTGCTTTGTAAATGAAGGACAGATTCTGGGAAGTCAGGAGGTTCTATCCACCTCTCAACCATAAGCAAATTCTTGTATGATGTGATGCATCGGTCTCATTTGTCACTGTTATGAACATAGCCTACTCAAGATTCCCCAATTTGTTACAGCTCCCCATGAATTACCCAAATTGTTAAGATTCCCAATAAGGAGAGAAGTGCTGGCTCTGCTTGATTATTCAGCCACCTCCTCAGTTAATTGTAACAAGGTTAATTTAATAAAGGCCCCAACACTTGTGGTTAGAATTCTCCTGGGCCCAAATGAACTTATGGTTTAAATGTGGCCCATTTAACCAGGCATTTTTGAATTAGATTGACTTTATTGATTACTAACCATGAGACAAAATAATCATGTAATGCATATACATGCAAATTAAAATCAAGAGGTGAGTCCAAAAAAAAGTGGATCAGTCTATGAATGGTTCATGAAGAATAGAATAAACAATGTTGCAGTTTTATCTGATGGTGCCAGCAGCATTGATGTTGGCAGTTAAACAGACATTTTTGAGATTCTTGATTTTGCATGTTAGCAGAAATTTTATTATTTTAATCCCTTCTGGCAGTGACTAAATTCTAGCATTCAGAGTGAGAGAGTATTTCTTTTGTTTTGTCTATACTGCAGGTGTGTTTAAAATGGTCTTTCTCACAGCACTCTAGTCTGCACACAAAGACACGTAGCTAATAAAGCATTCAGAATAGTGTTGTTACCAGCTTTTGGTCCCTGCCTGCAAGAGGTGACCTTCTGTTAAGAGGAGAAATGGGTATCTTCCTCGTTATCTTTTTGTGATTAAATCTCTCCCTGTTTGAAATTTCCTTGAAAACTTTAGAGGTATGACAATCCATGGGCTTTCTATAGGACTTTTCATGTAGCCACTGAATTTACATATGCAAATTTCTTTTTCTGTAGCAGTCCTCTTTTCTTAAAAAAAACACATCTTGGAATCAGAAATAAACAGTGACTATAAATACTGCGGACTCTGATCTGTTGTCGTAACAATCACCTTCAACAAAGGTATTGCAACCTCATCCTCACTCATTCCCAAATATACCCCTGCCCCCTTTGTTAGAGACATGAGAATAAAATGCAAACTAGATGGTCAAAACGAGATGTGGACTGCTTTAGAACAGCTCACAGAAGCAAAATATTTGCATCTCTCTTCATCAGACTTGAAGAGACAAAGAACTTGCAAACAGCAGGTCATGGAATTACAAATAGATCTGACATGCATTTGCTGACTTTATTTTATCAATAATGCTTGTGATTTCATGATAATTAAATCATAGCCATTCCACATCTGCCTTCCAGTACCATCCTGCATATATCAAGTGTCGCTGAATACACATAAGCATAATTCCTCTGGGGACCACATTCCTTCTGAAGTGCCCACTATGAGTTGTATAGCTACCTACCCTCATAAATACTCACAAAATTAGAATGCTTCCAGAAGATGTCTGCTTAGGTTTGACCTGGTGATATTCAACTTGTGAGGCCAAGTAAATATTGAGAAGGCCACAACTATTGTTTTCAGTCCTGTCACAAATTCCATTCCACAGTGAACAACTCCATCATTCTCCCCATAACCTCCTGAGGATTTTAACATATTTGATCCTATGACGGGTTTCTGACCAATTTCACTCCATAACCAATTGCAAACTCCATAAAATCGCTCAACTCTGCCAAAGCTTCAATTCATTTGCTGCTGAAACCTTTATCTGTGTAACCTTTATTCTTGACTATACCAGTTGTCACCTCACAGGCCTCCCATTTTTAATCCTTCCAAAAGTTAAGGTCATACAAATCTCTTCTTCTCATTACTTGATTCACATCAAGACTCATTCACCCATGAGCCCCCTGCTCGCTTACCTGCATTAGTTCCCAGCTTGGTAATAGTTCAATCTAACTATTCTCATCCTTCTTTTCAAATACTCTCATATTCTCACCAATCCTTACTTCTGTATCTTCTGACATTCTTTTGAGATCTTTGCTTCTTTTTATTAATTACGCTTCTAGAGCAATGCATTTGTAATTATTTCACCTTTTGCAAGAATGTCTTCAGCTCTTGGCCCCAAGATCTATAATTTCTTCCATAAATCTTCTATCCTTGCTACCTCTCTCTTCTCCTGTAGGACACTCTTTAAAACCCAGTTCCTCAACTATCATTTTGGTTACCTACACAATGTCCCCTGTTTTTGACTCCCTGTGTCAGGTTTTGTTTGATGATTTTCACATGGAATAGCTTTAGATATTTTACTACATTGTACAGAAGTTATAGAAATGTAAACTGTTATTGTTTTGGAGATCTCAACTGGGGTGGGGCTCAACCTTCTTCAAGTTTTGCTCAGCTATTGTTGAGAAGGAAAGAGCAAACACTGAACCAATTAATTTTGATGATTACATTATGGGTCCTGACCCGAAACATCAAGCTTTCCCGCTCCTCTGATACTACTTGGTCTGCTGTGTTCATCCAGCTTCACACCGTGTTATCTCAGATTCTCCAGCATCTGCAGTTCCTACTATCTCTGTAACATTATTTACCTATTAGTTATCACCAACTGAAGCTTCACATTATTTGGCCATTTCTGCTTTCCCAGGAGACCAGATATGTGGCTGGCCTGGCAATGGGTGCCTCCAATTTCATCCTTAATTCTGTTTTCATTATCTAATGGTGAATGATGAGCCTTTTGCCCTCCTCCACCTGCAATCCTCTTTGCAACACAATATTTTGCAGGGCACAGTACACCAATAACACTCAGAAGCCCTGACTGGCAAGTATTAAGTGCCAGATCTACTTAAGAAGGCATTTTGAACATTCCAGTGGTTTGCTTTCTGTCACAACTTGTGTTTGATGACTCTCCTGTGACTCATTGGAGAATCTTCATTGGTGTCATGGTCGAGTTTGAGGCCTTAGCTTAAGCAAACTAGCCATTAAGTCTACTTTGTGGAATGACATGTTTTCTGGATAAAAACAGAAGCTGTTGGAGAAACTTAGCAGGTCTTGAGCATTTGTGGAGGGAAAGTACAGTTAACATTTCAAGCCCAGTGACTCAAACTGGCTCAGTTTGAATACATCATGTGAGTTTCTGAAGTATCTGGTGCAGACATGCATGAATTTCATCTTGTGATTGCATAATTGCAAAGACCAATGCACCTTAAAATTGATCATATTTCCTGCTTGTTTTGGTGGCTGCAAAGCTGCCATGAGTGTTCACACTTTTACTGAGGGAATCTAACCAGATCAACAAATCAAAATTTCTGGCTATTGTCATCAAAGGGGAGTTTTTAATTACTCCCAGACCTGACAAGCTATTTTTCCATAACCGGCCTCAGACAGTCATGTCCTACAGAGTGAGACGTTCAATATATTTCTGGTAATATCTGCAAGAAGCCAGGGGCAAGACATTTAAGGATCATGGTGACCCATCAGTAGTAAGGCATATTTGTTATGCCCAACAGAAAGCTGCAAGAACCAAGTATTAGAAACACCATTCATTTACTGCTGGACTTTAACAATCCTTGCACTGTGTCGCTTAACTACTGAACTTCCTAGTGTAACAACAGTTGTCAAACTTCTAACATAAATTGTAGAACCTAAAACACTTTGAGAAATCCTGTGGAGCAAAAGGGACAACATAAATATGAGCTCTTTTACTTACATTTGTATTATAACTGCATCCCCATTCTTTTGCCCTCATTGTTTTGGGGAATTGCCTATTTCACTCTTATTATTTTCTACGTCAATAAAAGGTGTAAGTTGCCACAGAGGTAGGAGGACTTCTGATTGCAATTGTGATTTTTAACTTTGTCAGTCCCAGTACAACACCAGCACTTCCACATTATAGTGCCTTTAAGCCTAAAGCACACATGCCTAGAACAGAACAATTCTGAAGAAGAGTTTAATGGACTCAACACATTAACTCTACAGACCCTGCTAAAACTGTTGAGTTTTTCCAGCAATTTCTGTTTTGTGCTTTTCCGGTCTCCCACATCGACAGTTCTTTATTTTAAGGGAATTAGGCAGTTGCACATGGTTTATTAAACATCAGTGAGGGGTGGCATAGTGGCTCAGTGATCAGCACTGCTGCCTCACAGCACCAAGGACCCAGGTTCAATTCTAGCCTCAGGTGATTGTCTGTGTGGAGTTTGCACATTCTCTCTGTGTCTGTATGGTTTCCCTCCCACAGTACAAAGATGTGCAGGTTAGGTGGATTGGCCATGCTAAATTGCCCGTAGTGTTCATGGATGTGCCAGAAGGGTGGATTAGTCATGGAAAACATGCGATTAGAGGGTAGGGAGGTGAATCTGGGTGAGATGTTCTTCAGGCAGACAATGTGGGCTCAGTGGGCTGCATGCCTTCATATGGTAGGGATTTTATGAGACTCAGTACTATACAGTAAACTTTTTCCAATTCAAGTGTTTTTTGCAATAAAAATGGCAGAGCAAGGTCTTTCACTACATAATCACTTAGTGCTTTGACAATTGGTATCAATACAGTATTCGGAAGAAATCAGAAACAGCCAGTGTCAAAAGACACTTGAAATGTAACATTTTATTCAATATTATAATTTTCAGAAGATAATGCAACAAGAAGGCTTAATCTTCTTTTCTTGAACCTAAGGTAAATTATTATACCCCAAGTATCCCTTCATTCATTTTAGGTATCGATAAAGCTTCTATTTGAGTTCAGCACTAAATTTTCTTTCTGAATATTTAATGTTACTTGGCATTGCTCCAAATTGTCTTTCATGTGAAATGAAGCTATTATCATAGTTGCTAATTAAGTGTAACATAAAGTTAGCTGATGTTATCTTTAGGTTGATTTTTGTCTACATTGAAACATTACGTAGTAAACATTTACTCAGTTACTTGAGAATCACTACCCTGCTGTGGCATAATGTGCTGCACAATTAAAAAAACATCATCATCCTTTTTGCCAGTGTTAATGGGTTAGAGGCTTAATTATAAAATTATTAAAATGTAATTAACCCAGCAGTCTTATCAAACTACCATAATCGTATCAAATAATGGGAGCTAGTAATCAAGTCTGGGAGGATTTGGAACGCTGAAATAATCTGAAGTAAATTAATTGAAGTAGATGCAGTTTTAAAAAGTGAGAGAAATTGGCTCAGGTTAAACCATTCAGATTAAATGAGCTATACCTGCAAGAAAAGATGTGAGCTTATGGCCGTCTGCACTTATTTTGCTTGTGTACAACTCCCCGCTGCAACTAGTTCAGTAGTGCTTCCATTCAACTGCATGCTTCCAACCTTTCAATTTTTGCTTTGTTTTTGTTGAGCTCTTTCAGAGATCCTTTAATGGCAGTTTGGGATTGAGAAACATAATCCATTCTCTAAAACACAGCTTGGTTTTATTGATACTTAAGGGCCAAAAAATGATTTTCAGACTGGATCTCACACCAATGAGCAATAATCATGGGCACATCTCAATAACTGTGTTTTACTTGCTAACTCAGTGCTCGGCTGTAAAATCTGAATTTCTTTTAATGACTCACTTAACACTGACTTTCACTTTGTTTTAATTATATTAGTGAACTGTGAACCAATTCAAACAAGGCATCTCCCAGTTATACCCTGTCTTTGGAATGAACATAAGCAACTCTGAAGCAATATATATCAGTGTAAAATAAGCAGTTTTCTGTGCTGCATGAAATAGCACAATTTAATCATCAAAGAATTCTGTGAAGGTGCAGGATCTACCTGGTTTTCAAAACAAGAAATACTGGAAGACTTATGATTTGTTTGAAGTTGTCTTATGTTGCAAAAAAAATACCATCAGTGCCTTTTAATATGTTCCCAGAAAGTCAGTGTCTTTTTCCTGTACTAGAAACCTATGAACAGGATTCTATAAAAACCTTGAAAATATTAGAAAACATTATTAAGGCTTTTGTATGAATTGGTATTCCTGCCAAATTGCTTTCAAAAATGAAAAGTAACCAACCAAGAAGAAAAATGCATTTATACTCTGCCTTTCACAGCTTCAGAAATTCAAGACGTTTTACATCCAATGAAGTACATGTAGTTATTGATGTAATGTAAGAAATGTAGTAGTCAATTTGCATAAAGCAAAATCCCACAAACAAGAATGTGAAAATGGCCAGAAAGCTAATCACATGACATTGCTTGAGAGACAGCTGTTAGCCAGTGCACCATTGGGAATTCTTCTATTTACATCAAAATCATGCCACTGCATCGTTTATGATCAGCACCAAGAGCAGGCAAGTTCTCAGTTTGCCACTTCAATCAAAACATAGCATGAAACATAAGACCATAAGATATCAAAGTAGAAATTAGGCTATTTGGCCACATCAAGCCTGCTTCATCATTCAAATATGGCTGATGTGTTTCTCCAACCCATTCTGCTGCATTCTCCCTGTTACCATTGATCCCCTTACCAATGAAGAACCTATCTATCTCTGTTTTAAATACAATCAATGAATTGGCCTCCACAACCCTCTGCAGTGCTAGATTCCACAGGTTCACCACCTTCTGGCTGAAGAAGTTCCTCTTCACTTCAGCTGTAAAGGATCATCCCTTCACTCTGAAGCAGTGCCATCATGTCCTAATATTTCCTACAAGTTGAAACATCTTCTCCTTGTCCACTGTATCCCGGCCTTTCAGTACTCTGCAAGTTTCAATGTGATAGCCCCTCATCCATCGAGTACAGACCTAGGGTCCTCAACCATTCTTTATATAACAAGCCCTTCATCCCTGGGATCATTCTTGTAAACCTTTCCTGGAACCCCTCCAAGGTCAGCACATCGTTCCTTAAATACAGGCCCAAAACTGCTCACAACATTCCAAAAATGGACTGATCAGAGGCTTATACAGATTCAGCGATGCATTTTTGCTCTTGTATCTGGCCTTCATGAAATGCATGTTAACATTGCATTCACCTTCCTAACTGCCAACTAAGCCTTCATGATAACCTTAAAAGAATCCTGAACTAGGACTTTCAATTTTTTTTATGCTTCAGATTTCCAAAGCCAATCCCCCATCCTTCTAATAGAAGCCCATAACCTCACACTTTCTCAAGCTGTTCTTCATTTTCCACTTCTTTGCCCAATCTCCTAGCCTGTCCATTTCTTCTGCAGCCTCTCAACTTCTTCAACTATTACTCCCTCCACCTATATTTGTGTCATCTGCAATCTTGGCATCAACGCCCTCAGTTCCTTCAGGGATGTTACATTAGCTATTTTCCAGTCCTCCTGGACACTGTCTGACTTGAGTGATCCTGGAAAGATTACCACCAATGACTACACATTCTCCTTAGTTAGCAGTTCCAATGTCTAAACAAGGACTCCTTCACTGAGCAGGAAGGTCAATGTAAACTTACATTTAACTCCCACAAAGTTTTGAGTAAGCTGACAGTGCAATCACTAACCCATTCACAGACATGTGCCAACATCCAAATGACAGACCTCAGAGAAAGCAGTGCTAATTATGCAGTTTCATTTTAGCATCAATTTGCCAACTGCATACTGCATTCAACAAATAGTGCACAAAGTCTAGAAGGAAAAATAAAACAATAATCTGATGATTGTATCAAAGTGAAATTAGCTTCCAATATTAAGAGACCAAAATGCCGTTCTCACACAGGCAGGATGGCAGAGAACAAGATTCATATAGTTAATCAAAGATAGCTGAATACTATGAAAGAAAATTGTACTTTTTTTTACTGATATCAATTGCCATTGGAACATGACTGCATGAATATCACATTTAATTTTTCAATAATGATTCCTATAACTGTATAGGTTTTGGAAATCTGGAGTTTCTCTTGTTTGCTTTTACAGTAGCTTCTGTGGAATCCAATAGATCAATAATACAGAACCGGGACAATAAATTTGACTCAGAAACTGATATGACAGTTCCAATTGCCCACCAACGTTTCAGGAAAGGCCAATTATACAATGATCCATATAGCATTGCAAAAAACATTAAGCCCAGGGTGAGAGATGGTAAGAACTGCTGATGCTGGAGTCAGAGATAGCACAGCGTAGAGCTAGAGGAATACAGCAAGGCAGGCAGCACCGGAGGAGCAGGAAAGTTGATGTTTCGGGCCTGGACCCCTTTTCAGAAATGGGGGAAGAGAAAGGGAGGTCCGACATAAATAGATGGGGAGGGGTGGGGCTGGGGAAGATAGGTGGGATGGCGGTAAGTAAGTGCAGGTAGGCAGTGGTGGGGATTGGTCAGTGAAGTGGGAGGAGCCGATAGAAGATGGACAGGTTGTGTCAGGGTCAAGGAGGCAGGGATGAAAGGGAGGTTTGGCCATGGGATGAGGCCAGGGGTGGGGAGATTTTGAAATTAGTAAAGCCCACATTGAGACCCTTCTGTTGTAGGCTCCGAAGCCGGAATATGAGGTGCTGCTCCTTCAGTTTCCAGGTGGAGTTATTGTGACACAAGAGGAGGCCCAAAATGGACATGTCACTCAGGGAGTGGGAGGGGGAGTTGAAATGGTTCGCGACTGGAAGGTGTTGTTGTTTGTTGTAAACTGAGCACAAGTGCTCCACAAAGCGGTCTCCAAGCCTCCACTTGGTCGCATCGATGTTGAGGAGGCCAAATCAGGAGCAACAGATGCAATAGTCCACATTAACAGATGTGCATGTAAATGTCTGATTTGAAAGGTTTGTTTGGTGCCTTAGATGTGGGTGAGGGGGGAGGTGTAGGGGCAAGTGTGGCACTTCCTGCGATTGCAGGGATAGATACTGGGGTGATGAGGCTAGTGGGCTGTCTGGAGCGGACGAAGGTGTCGCAGAGAGAGCAGTCCCCATGAAAGGCAGGTAGGGATAGGTAGGGTAATATATCCTTGGTTGTGGGGTCGGATTGTAAGTGGTGGAAGTGAAGGAGAATGATACGTTGGATGGAGAGGTTGATAGGGTAATACGTGAGGGCAAGGGGGATTCTGTCTTTGTTTTTGTGAGGGGAGGAGATGTGAGGGCAGAGGTGTGGGAAACTCTTGAGATTTGATCGAGAGTACTTTTGACTGCTGAAGGGGAGAGGTGGCAGTCCTTGAAATAAAAGGACATCTGGGATATTCGGGAGTGGAATGCCCCACCTTGGGAACAGACACGGCAGAGGTGGAGGAATTCGGAGTAGGGGATCACAATCTTGCTGGAAGATGGGTGAGAAGAGGTATAGTCGAGGTAGCTGTGGAAGTCAGCGGGCTTGATATAGATGTCCAGTTTCGAGGCGGTCAACAGAAATGGAGACAGGCAACTTTAGGAAAGAGAGAGAGGTATCAAAGATGGTCCAGGTGAACTTGAGGTTGGAGTGAAAGGTGTGAATAAAGTTGATGAACTGTTCAACTGTTCACCACGTGGGAGCACGAGGCAGCGCCAATACAGTCATCGATTGAACGGAGGAAGAGGTGGGAGATGGGGCCAGTGTAGCTGCGGAAAATGGACTGTTCCATGCATCCTACAAAGAGGCAGGCACAGCATGGGCTCATGCAGGTGCCTATGGTCACCCCCTTAGTCTGTAGGAAGTGGGAGGAGCTGAAGGAGAAGTTGTTAAGTGTAAGGACGAGTTCAGTTAAATGGATGAGGGTGTCAGTGGATTGGTTGGGCCTGTGGGAGAAGAAGAAGTGGAGGGCTTTCAGGCCATCCACTTTGGGATCGCCATGGATGCAGACGTCCAGGGTTTCAATGTCTATAGTGAGGATGAGTTGTTGGGGACCAGGGAATTGGAAGCCTTGGAGGAGGTGGAGGGCATGGGTGGTGTCCCAGATGTAGGAGTTCCTGGACAGGAGTGGGGGAGAAAACAAAGTCAAGGTAAGATGAGATAAGTTCGGTGGAGCAGGAGTAGGCAAAGAAAATGGGTTGAGTGGGACAGGCAGGTTTGTGAATTTTGGGAAGGGGATAGAAATGGGCGGTGCATGCTTGGGGAATAATGATTTTGGAGGCTGTGTGCAGGAGGTCACCTGAGGTGATGACGTTATGTGTGGCTTGAGAGATGATGGTTAGTTGGTCAGGGGTGGGATCATGATTAAAGCGGCAGTAGGAGGAGGCGTCAGAGAGTTGGTACCTGGCCTTAGCTACGTACAGTTCAGTGTGCCATACTACTACTCCACCACCCCCCCCCCCCCCCCCCCCGCCCTTATATGCGAGCTTGATAGTGAGGTTAGGCTTGGAGCGAAGGGAGCAGAGGGCTGCACGTTCTGTTAGGGAGCCACTCTGGGTGTCCCGGGACAGACAGGAAGCAGGGGCACTGATGGCATGATTTTTTTGTCATGTAATTCTGTCGCTGGCCCTGGGGCTTAGATTCTTGTTTTCCAGCCAATTCGAACCCATGTCAATAGTTAATAAGGACCTCAGTTTTACCTCACTGAAGATACATTCAGACAATACTGAGAAATAGTTAATTTATTAGATCTACACGACATTACAAGGGCAAAACTATCTTGGTTAATTAAAAATAGTGAGAACTACAAATGCTGGAGTCAGAGATAACACAATGTGGAGCTGGAGGAACACAGCAGGCCAGACAGCATCAGAGGAACAGGAAAGCTGATGTTTCAGAAGAAGGGTCTCGACCCGAAATGTTAAGTTTCCTGCTCCTCTGATGCTGTCTGGCCTGCTGTGTTCCTCCAGCTCTACACTGTGCTATCTTGGTTTCGTAAGAAAGGTTTGAGACATTGGCCTGTTCATTTGAGAATACAGAGTACAGTATTGGAGGCGGATTTCATCCATTGTGTTGAAATCAAATAAAATAATGAACAAAAACAAAGTTGCTGGACAAGCTCAGTAGGTCTTGTAGCATTTGTGGAGGAGAAAATTATTATTTGTATTCATAACCTCAGATCAAAGTCCTTTAATCCTTTAATAGCCTCTTCGAGTTATCAGTCAAACTGTCAACTTATACCACCATGCCCTCCTCACCCCCTGAAAGTGATAAGGCCATATTATGGAATCAGCCAAGCAGTAGTGTGAGGATACAATGGTTTAAGAGGTGCATTTTGTCCTATTTTTGTTTATGAAGAAAGACTGAAACAGAGGTGACAACCAGTCTGCTCTAAAGCCATTAAAGTAAACAAGTTGTGAGACCTAGGGTCCTTTTTTTGTTAAGTTGGAATAATAGAAGCAAACCAAATGGTTGGGATCAAGCTCCCAGAGAACCAAGATTTTTAGTTTTAGCTTATAGTAGAAGTTGCTGGTGTATTAGAGCTAGATGTGGAAGCTTTCTTCCGTCTTTGGTTACACCTTAAAACGGGACTTCTCTTCCTGCTGCTAGAATTGCATGTGAGGAATCAATTTTACTGAATTTGTCTTTGCCAAGGTTATGTTAATGAAATGCTACTATATTGGAACACTTAATTAGTTGTAATTGATATATGTTATTTTATTAAGCATTTTGATAGTTACAGTTAGGCTCCTTTATTTTATCTGTATTATAATTATAGTGTATGCATAAAGTGTTTTGTTTTACAAGCCTGCTAGTTTGACCAATCAAACTGCATCTGAAATACAAAGCCTCACACTTACGGTAAAATAAGAAAAAAGGTAGCATCTAGGCTATCTTTTTAAAATATTTTGAGGGGGTTTGGTCTGGCCCAAAATAAACTGGAGGCTCTTGGCAGGATCAGATCCCTTAATCCAGGGTGGATTAAAGATTGTTGGACTCAAAGGCAGTGCGTAGTGAGTGTTGGTGCTCTCTTTTTGGATGTATCATTCAGTTGCTTTAAATAGGGTGTGCCTTGAGTAATAATAGCTTTTTCAGTCACTGAGCATTTCCTGGGGGTGTAAGAAGTCACTTCAGGAACTTTATAGAAAGTGAGTGAGTCAAAGCTTTTGGAATTGGCCGACAAGCTAGAGTTGGAGTTGCCTACGAGGCAAGTCAAAATAGTTGCCGCAATAGCTCAAAACTTAAATTGCCAGAAATGCCATTGGAATCTTTGGAAATGGCTAAAATTCAATTGCAAATGAAGTAGATTGAACATGAAAAGGAGATGAAGTAGTGTGAATTACGCTTAGAAGCAGAGGCAGAAGTAAAGGGAAGGAAGGCCATAGCAGAAGAAAGGGGGAAAGTGAATGATTTTGAATTTGAGAGGTTGGAACTAAAAAATTAAAACCGACTTAAAATGGCAGAGGGAGCGGTGAAAGTTAAGAGTAGTGATGAGGGCAGTGATGGAGAGCAATCCCAATGTAGCCAAAGGCTGAGTAGGATCAGTTTAAATATGTCTAGATTTCATGAGAAGGACATAGAAGCCTTTTCTCATTACATTTGAGAAAATGGCTAAACAAATGAAATGGCCTGGGGCCATGTGGGTTGATTCAAACAAAATCGGTAGGTAGGACTAGTGAGGTATTTCCATCATCATCAGACGAAGTATCTGATGATGATAAGGAAGTGAAAAAAGCCATCTTCAATGCATATGAGCTGGTGCCAGAAACTGATAGATAATGTTGAGGACAGTGGAGCACTTTCAAAATGATTTTTCACAGTGCTCAGCGGAAGTATATTCCAGAGATAAGGAAGAACTGTAGGGAAAGAGACAGCCAGCCGTGGATGTCTCAGGAAATAAAGGAAAGTATCAGATTGAAAAAAAAACATGTACAAAGAAGCAAAGAGAAGTGGGAAACTAATAGGCTGAGAAATCTTTAAAGGCCAACAGAAAGCCACAAGAAAAGTTATGAAGAAAAGCAAGATAGATTATGGGAGTAAACTAGCTCAGAATATAAAATAGGCAGCAAAAGTTTCTATAAATATGTAAATTGTAAAAGAGTGACAAAGGTAAACATTGGTTCTTTAGATGGTGAGAAGGCCAATTTAAGAACTGGGAATGAGGAAATAGCCAAGACATTAAATATTTTGTGTCGGTCTTCACAGTGGAAGACACAAATAACATACCAAAAACTAATGGCAAGAAGGTTATAGCAGGTGAGGACCTAGAAATTATCGTCATCACTAAAGAGGCAGTGCTGGGCAAGCTACTGGGGCTAAAGGTAGACAAGTCTCCTGGCCCTGATGAAATGCATCCCACGGTACTAAAAGAGGTGATGGGGGAAATAGCAAATGCACTAGTAATTATTTACCAAAATTCACTGGACTCTGGGGTGGTTCCTGCAGATTGGAAAACAGCTAATGTGATGCCACTGTTTAAAAAAAGGATGTAGACAAAGAACAGGTAACTACAGATCAGTTAGCTTAACTTCGTTAGTGGGGAAAATGCTTGAATCTATCATTAAGGAAGAAATAGCAAGACATCTGGATATAAATTGTCCAATTGGGAATACCCACCATGGGTTTTTGAAGGGTGGGTCATGTTTAACTAATTTGGTGGAATTCTTTGAGGACATTAATTGCTTGGTGGACAATGGGGAACCTGTGGATGTGGCGTATCTGGATTTCCAGAAAGAATTTGACAACATGCCACAGCAAAGGCTGCTACATAAGATGAAGTTGTACGATATTACAGGTAATGTATTGGCATGGATAGAGGATTCGTTGACCAATAGAAAGCAAAAAATAGGGGTAAATAAGTGTTTTTCGGGTTGGCAGTCAGTGGCTAGTGGTGTACCTCAGGGATCAGTGTTGGGACCGCAATTGTTTACAATTTGCATAGATGATTTGGAGTTGGGGGCTAAGTGTGGTGCGTCAAAATGTGCAGATGACACTAAGCTGAGTGGTAGAGCAAAGTATACAGAAGACACTGAAAGTCTGCGGAAGGGTATAGATAATCTAAGTGAGTGGGCAAAGGTCTGGCAGATGTTGATAAGTGTGAGGTCATCCATTTTGATAGGAATAACAGCAAAATGGAATATGTTTTAAATGGTGAAAATTTGCAGCACACTGCTGTGCAGAGAGACTTGGGTGTCCTTGTGCATGAATCGCTAAAAGTAGGATTGCAGGTTTAGCAGGTAGTTAAAAAGGCAAATGGAATTTTGTCTGCCAATGCTAGAGGGATAGAGTTTCAAATAGGGAGGCTATGCTGCAGTGAGGCCACACCTGGAGTACTGTGTGCAGTTTTGGTCTCCTTATTTGAGAAGAGATATATTAGCACTGGAGTGGGTGCAGAGGAGATTCACTCAGTTGATTCAAGAGTTGAGAGGATTGGATTATGAGAAGAGATTGAGTAGACAGGGATTATACTCATTGAAATTCAGAAGAATGAGGGGATATTTCACAGAAACATATAAGATTATGAAGGGCATAGATAAGGTAGAGGCAGGGAGGTTGTTTCTGCTAGCAGGTGAAACTAGGACTGGAACTAGGCCTCAAAATAAAGGGAAGCAGATGTAGGACTGAGGTCAGGGGGAACTTCTTCACCCAAAGGGTTGTGAATCTGTGGAATTCCCTGCCCAGTGAAGCAGTTGAAGCTCCCTCGCTGAATGTTTTTAAGGCAAGGTTAGATAAATTTTTGAACAGTAAATGAAGTAAGGGTTGTAGTGAGTGGGTGGGTAAGTTGAGCTGAGTCTCAAAAAGATCAGCCATGACCTTATTAAATGACAGGGCAGGCACAAGGGGCCAGATGGCCTGCTCCTGCTCCTGGTTCTTATGTTCATATGTTATGTTCAGGAAATTAAGGAGGGAGCCTGGTCAAACGGACATATAGCTTGAAATTATCAATCAAAGTAATTTTGATTGTTGGATAGCTGGATTTCAATAGGGGTGGCACGGTGGTTCAGTGGTTTACACTACTGCCTCACAGCGCCAGGGATCTGGGCTCGATTCCACCCTTGGGCAATTGTCTGTGTGGAGTTTGCACAGTCTCCCCATGTCTGCTTCGGTTTCCTCCCAGTGCTCTGGTTTCTTCCCACAGTCCAAAGATGTGCAGGTCAAGTGGATTGGCCATGCTAAATTGCCTGTAGTGTTCAGGGATGTGTGGATAAGGTGGGCTATGGGGAGGCGGGTCTGGGTGGGATGTTCTGAGAGTTGGTGTGGCCTTGTTGGGCTGAAGGGCCTGTTTCCACACTGTAGGGATTCTACAGTAAGGGCATTGTAAATAGATAAAGCATATGGTGCTCTCAGAGAGATGATTATTTTGGAGGGGTTCAAAAATTCACTTCATGCAGTAGTGAGAACTCATTTAGAAGAGAAGATTAATAGTGGAAATGACAGATCATTATGAGTCAGTTCATAAATCAAAGTTGGGCTTCTGGCATCGATTTCAATCTGTGAGGGAGAGAAGTTGGGGAAAAAAGAAATCCTCACGGGGTAAGGGAAAGTGAGATCTCATTGAAGACAGTAAAGATTGTTAACCACATAGTAAAATGGAAACCCATGAGGGGGAAAGAGACATGAAAAAGCTCAAGTGTTTTCTCTGTAATAAAGTAGGGCACATGAAGTTGCACTATTGGTAGGTTAGATAATGCTTTGAGAAGATGGTTGTGGTAAAACAGGATACGTCCATGAGTTTTGTTGAAGTGAGAAAGGAAGCACAGTGGAAGCTTTATTCATGTATGCCAGCAGGAGCAAGTAAAGAAATTAACATTTTAAGAGATAAGGGAGTGAGTCAATCTTTGACGGCGAGAGTTGAGGAGACATGTCATTTGGAAGGAATATTGCCAGAAAAAGTCGTAACATTCGTAATTCGTGGTGAGTAGAGGAATGTTCCCATGAAAAGTGGTGAAGTGGTGATAAGAGTAGGAAAGGAATTCTTGGTTCCAGAAATATAGTTTATTCTTGGGAATGATATAGCTGGACCATAGGTGGGAGTGCTGCCTACTGTGGTTGAAAAGCTAGTGGAAAATTCGGGGCTGGACGGTGGCTCAGTGGTTAGCAATGCAGCCTCACAGCGCCAGGTACCCGGGTTCAATTCCAGCCTTGGGTAACTGTCTGTGTGGAGTTTGCACATTCTCCCCTTGTCTGCGTGGGTTTCCTCCAGGTGCTCTGGTTTCCTCCCACAGTCCAAAGATGTGCAGGCTGGGTGGATCGGCCATGCTAAATTGCCCGTAGTGTTCAGGGGTATGTGGGTTATAGGGGGATGGGTCTGGGTGGGATGCTTCAAGCGGCGGTGTGGACGTGTTGGGCTGAAGGGCCTGTTTCTACACTGTAGGGAAGCTAATCTAATCTAAAATCAGGCAACAGGTGTTACAGGAAGTATATATTGGATTGTTTCCCTAATTGCCTGGTAACAAGGCCACTTCAAACCACAAGTTGAAGCATGAGGAGGTATCAATCAGTAAAGATAAGGATGTTGAAGTTCAGTTATTTGAAACTATGTTTGATCAAATGATTCAGAAAAAAAACAAAAACAGGTGGAGGACAAATGGATTTTTTAGTTCATAGAAATTAGCTGAATTAGAACAGAAGGAGGAGAAGCTGCAGGATTTTTATCAAAAAGCATACACAAAAGAAGAATCTGAGTGTACCCCAGACGTTACTATCTTAAAAATGACGTCTTGGTGAAGAAATCGAAAGCATCACATGTACAAGTGGATGAGAGATGAGCAGAAATTTATCACATGGGATTACCGGTGGGTTAGAGAAAAAAGCTGTTGTGGGCAGCATATGAATTACAAGTAGGAGGTCATTTGGGAGTAAGGAAAAATCAAACCAAAATTTTTTAAAAAACATTTTTATTGGCCTGGACAGCATTAAGATGTGGTTGAATTTTGCTGAACATGTCATACATGTCAGGTGATTGGAAAGCTGCAGACTGTGATAAAATCAGTGCCCAAAATACCCATTCCTGCATTTGAACAACGTTTTACAAGAGCCTTAATTCATCGCTTTGGACTTCTACCCAAAACAAAAAGAGGGAATCAGTATTTGTTGAACATAATGGATGTGTCCATGAGATTTGCCTCCACTGCAACTGCTCGTAGGATGAGACTTCCACTCCTGAACATCTCAGATGTCCTCATTTTTCAAGGACTGCAAACCTCCCCCTCAGTGATTGAGAATGCTCTTGACTGCATCTCCCGCATTTCCCGCAACTCATCCCTCACACCCCCTCCCTGCAATAAGGACTAAAACAGAATGCCCCTCGTCTTCACATACCACCCCACCAACCTCTGGATCCAACGCATCATCCTCCGCCACTTCCGCCATCTGCAATCTGGCCCCACCACCAAAGATATTTTTCCCTCCCCACCCTTATCTGCTTTCTGGAGGGACCACTCTCTCCGGGACTACCTTGTCTGCTCCACACTCCCCTCCAGCCCCAGCACACCCGACACTTTTCCCTGCAACCGCAGGAAGTGCTGCACTTGTCTCTACACCTCCTCCCTTACCACCATCCCAGGCCCCAAGAAGATTTTCCACATCAAGCAGATGTTCACCTGCACATCTGCTAACGTGGTATACTGTATCCGCTGTTCCTGTTGTGGCCTCTTCTAAATTGGGGAAACCAAGCCGAGGCTTGGGAACCACTTTGTGGAACACCTACGCTCAGTTCACACTAAACAGCTGCACCTCCCAGTCACAAACCATTTCGACTGCCCCTCCCATTCCTCAGACAACATGTCCAACCTGGGCATCCTGCAGTGCCACAATGTTGCCACCTGAAGGTTGAAGTTGCAGGAACAGCACCTCATATTCCACTTGGGAACCCTGCAGCCCAATGGTATCAATGTGGACTTCATAAGTTTCAAAATCTCCCCTCCCTCTACCGCATCCCAAAACCAGCCGAGCTTGTCCCAGCCTCTCATCTATCCCCTCCTCCCACCTCAAGTCCCACCCCCATTTCCAACCTACTAGCCTTATCCCGCCCCCTTGACCTGTCCGTCCTCTTTGGGCTGACCTATCCCCTCTCGAACTCTCCACCTGCACTCAATTTTACTGGTTCCATCCCCGCCTCTTTGACCTCTCTGTCTCCTCTCCACCTATCTTCTTTTCTATCCATCTTCTATCTGCCTTCCCCTCTCTCCCTATTTATTTCAGAATCCTCTTCCCCTCCCCCACTTCTGAAGAAGGGTCTCGGCCCAACACGTCAACTTTCCTGCTCCTCTGATACTGCTTGGCCAGCTGTCTTAATCAGCTCTGCATCTTGTTATCTATGATTGTGGAAGAGTTACTCAATTTTTTTATTAGACTTTTTTTTGACCGGATCAAGGGTCAAATTTTATAACAAAGTTATTCCAGTAAATTATAGATAGTTTAGGAATAAAATACTTCAAATCTACAGCATATAATCCAGAATTGCAGGGAGCATTTGCATGGTCAAGATTATGCAGTGGATTGGAATAAAGGAATTCTGTGTGTACTTCTTGCTGTTAAGAAGGCTTATGGTGTGTTAGGTTTTATTGGTAGAGGGATTGAGTTCTGGAGCCGTGATGTCATGCTGCAACTGTACAAAACGCTAGTGCGGCCTCATTTGGAATATTGCGTGCAGTTCTGGTCGTCCCATTACAGGAAGGATGTGGAAGCATTGGAAAAGCTGTAGAGGAGATTTACCAGGATGTTGCCTTGTCTGGAGTGCAGGCCCTATGAAGAAAGGCTGAGGGACTTGGGTCTGTTATCATTGGAGAGAAGGAGGCTAAAGGCATTTAATAGACACATACAAGATGATCAGAGGATTAGATAGGATGGACAGTGACAGTCTTTTTCCGAGGATGATGTCTTCAGCTTGGACAAGGGGGCATAGCTACAAACTGAGGGGTGATAGATATAAGACAGATGTCAGAGGCAGGTTCTTTACTCAGAGAGTGGTAAGGGTGTGGAACGCCCTGTCTGCCAATGTAGTTAACTCAGTCACATTAGGGGCATTTAAACAGTCCTTCGATAAGCAGATGGATGATGATGGGATAGTGTAGGGGGAGGGGCTTAGATTAGCTCACAGGTCGGCGCAACATTGAGGGCCGAAGGGCCTGTTCTGCGCTGTATTGTTCTATGTTCTATAATTAGCAACACACCTAATGAATCAACCAAATTCAATCCATTTCAATTAGATGTTCAATGAGGTGAGAGGACCACTGAAATTAAGGAAAATTGGCAAATAAGAGTTCAAAGACCACATATTTTGACTATGAGTCAAATTTTAAGGAAGGATTAAAAAGAGCAGGAGAGTTAGCTGTACAACATTTGAATGTCGAGCAGCATGTGATAAAACAGGAAGCAGACAAGAAATCAAAATTCATAACTTATTAGAGGAGATAAAGTCTTAGTATTACTACCAGTGGTAGGTGAATCTTTAAATACAAGGTTTAATGGGCCTTATCAAATTGAAACAAAATTGAATAAGGTGAATTATTTGGTAAGAACTCCAGATAGAAAGAAAACACACAGAGCGTGATGAAAATGCTTGAAAAGTATTTTTATAGGGAAGGAACACAAAAAGAGAATGTGGTATTGCTTTCATCACAGAATGAAGAACTAAATTCAGAGGATTCTGAACTGGAAATTCCACAATTTAAATTAAATAGAAGAAGTACTCCAAAATGTTGATAAATTATTGAGTTACCATCCAGAGGAAAATCAAAATGACCCGGGTTATTACATTCATTTGGAGTTATGTGGGAATATGATAGGAAGTTCTAATCTGATTATGCATGATGTAAACATAGTAAATGCTGTTCTAATTAAGAAACATCCTTTTAGACTTAACTTCTAAAGTTGGCACAGCTTCAAAAAGAAATTAATGCGTGCTTAGAGTGAAGTGAGTTGCAACAGATTCTACTGCTCTGATAATGGTTACTTACACTATTCAATTGATATGGCAAAAAAATTCGGACAGGTTGCTTTTTGTTTAACTAGAGGAAAACAATTAAGTGGCAAAATAACAAATGACATTGTTTAGAAAAAGCCAACAAATCTGTGTTCAACAATATGTAATAGAGATGTGTGCTGACTATGCGGTATCAACCGGAAAATTGTATTAATTTACTTCCCAATACAAACCCAAACAATTTCCAGAAATTTTAATATTCTGTGCAACTTCAATAAGTATGAACATTTCTTAAACCCACAATATGTACCAATTATATTTTCAATGCAATATAGAAAATAAATTCAGCATTTCTTGTGTTGCTTTTGCCATAGCTTAAGGCCACTACTTTCTGATTAAAATGCTGAACAATATACAGTTCAATTAGAAATATTTCTTTCCATATAATTAGACAATTCCTAACTTGTGCAGATGTGATAATAAAACCTCAAGATGTAAGAGCAGATGTAAGATGTATTTAGCCCACTGAATTGAACCAACATATTATAATATTATGGCTGATCTGGTAATCCTCAACTCCACTTTCCTATCTTTTTCCCATAATTGATCCCCTTACTGATTAAATATTTGTCTATCTCAATCTGCGATACACTGTACAATGCAGCTTCCGCAGCCCTCTGCAATAAAAAAAATTCTCTGAGAGAAGAAATTCCTCCTTGTTTCTGTCTTAAGTGTATAACCCCTCAGTCTGAGGCTATGGCCTCTGATCCTAGACTCTCCCACAGTGAAATAACAAGTCTACTCTACTGTGTCAAGTTCCTAAAGAATCTGTAACGAGTCAATAAGATTTGCCTCTCGTTTATCTGAATTCCTATGAGTACAGGCCTGAACCACTCAACTTCTCCTTATAAGACCATTCCTTCATACCTAGGATCAATCTGGTGAACCTTCTGTGGACTGACATCAACACCACTATATATTTTCTTCGATAAGTGGTCCACAAATGTGCACAGTATTCAGTTGTGTTCTGACTAGTGCTTTGATTAGTTTTAGCAAGACTTCACTATTTTAAATTTTATTCCCTTTGAAATAAAGGCTAGCATTCCATTTGTCTTTCCATTTGCCTACTGAATTTGTATGCTAGATTTTTATAATTGACACTCAAGGACATGCGAGTTCCTCTGTGTTGCAGCTTTCCAAAGTCTTTCTCCAATTAAATAATATTTTGCCCCTCTATTACTCTGCCAAAGTTCATAACCTCACACGTTACCACTTTATATTCAATCTGTAAAGAATTTGCCTACTCCCTTAACCCATCAATATTCTTCTGCGTAACAAAGTGTGAAGCTGGATGAACACAGCAGGCCAAGCAGCATCTCAGGAGCACAAAAACTGATGTTTCAGGCCTAGACCCTTCATCGGAGAGGGGAATGGGGAGATGGTTCTGAAATAAATAGGGAGAGAGGGGGAGGCGGACCAAAGATGGATAGAGGAATAGGTGGAGAGGAGAGTATAGGTGGGGAGGTGGGGAGGAGATAGGTCAGTCCAGGGAGGACGGACAGGTCAAGGAAGCGGGATGAGGTTAGTGGATAGGAAATGGAGGTGCTGCTTGAGATTGGAGGAGGGGATAGGTGAGAGGAAGAACAGGTTAGGGAGGCGGGGACAGGTTGGACTGGTTTTGGGATGCAGTGGGGGGAGGGGACAAGCTGGGCTGGTTTTGGGATGCATTGGGGGCAGGGGAGATCTTGAAGCTTGTGAAGTCCACATTGATACTATTGGGCTGCAGGGTTCCCAAGCGGAATATGAGTTGCTGTTCCTGCAACCTTCGGGTGGCATCATTGTGGTACTGGAGGAGGCCCTGGATGGGCATGTCGCCTAAGGAATGGGAGGGGGAGTAAAAATAGTTCGGGATTGGGAGGTGCAGTAGTTTATTGCGAACCCAGCAGAGGTCTCCCCTTCCTACCTACTAACCTCATCCCGCCTCCTTGACCTGTCTGTCCTCCCTGGACTGACCTATCCCCTCCCCACCTCCCCACCTATATTTTCCTCTCCACCTATCTTCTCCTCTATCCATCTTCTCTCCGCCTTCCCATCTGTCCCGATTTATTTCAGAACCCTCTCCCCACCCCCCTCTCTGATGAAGGGTGTAGGCCCAAAACGTCAGCTTTTGTGCTCCTGAGATACTGCTTGGCCTGCTGTGTTCATCCAGCTTCACACTTTGTTATCTTCGATTCTCCAGCATCTGCAGTTCCCATTATCTCTGATATTCTTCTGCAGACTTTTTTGTGTTATCCTCACTATTTGCCTTCCCACCTATTCACTTTTGCCCCCCACAAATGCGGCTGTAGCACAGTCACTTCCTTCAACCAAGTTATTAATACATATAAAGTTACTGATTGTGGCCCGAGCGCTGATCCCTAAGGCACTCCATAGTTATAGATTGCCATTTGTGAAAATACCTCTCTTATCACAACATTCTGTCTTTTAATAGTTAGTTAGTGCAGTGGAAAAGCTGATTCAAACATTTTAAGCACATTAAGAAGGATGCAAGATAACCTTAAAGGCTTCAGAAATTTGCTTTGTTTTCTTTTAATGTAATATTTTTCTCTTCAAAACTGGTCCCATGTGATGCTTGATTGTCAGACTATTTATGACAATGACCTCCATTTTAAGAATGAATGTCAATGATTTAAAATTATGATGTGTATCAGAAAATTAAATAATGGATTAAATAATCTGATTCATTCATCAAGTTTGATGTGATGTCAACAGTTCAAACTTGGAAAATTCAACAGACTTGCATATCTGACCAATTAGGAAAGGGTACCGTAATCATAAGGACAGTTTAGTCACATTCATGTATATTCTGCTGTGACATTACAAATATTTCCTGTTTTTTTGGGTTTGTCCTGAAAGTTGTTTTATTTCCTTATTTCTTGATTTCAGATGCATTTGATGTTTTGGTCGCTCCGGAAGGATAATAAACAGCTTTTTTGTATCAAGTTAGAAAAGAAGTCCTGAGGAATTGATAGGAGAAAAGAAACGAAAGCAGATTAGCTTGGCTCAGCATGAAATACCAAATATTTTTGGAAGTGTACATGTTTATGTGTCCGGCTAATTAAAAACAACAAAATTTACCAAGCCAGCACTCTACATTACAGCATGATGGAATGAACCATTGGTATGTGAGTATCATTTATGACTCCATCACAGTTTAAATGAGATCTTTTCCTCATTCTAACCGTCAGGCTCACAAGCATAGTGACAGTGTGTGGCTGCCACACTCTTCTGGATACATTTCTTACATCTTAAAAGTCCACCAGAGCAGTTCATGACAATCTATTATAGTCTAGAGGAATGCCGTAACTTATTTTCAGAGAATGGATAGGAAAAACGTCCAAACGTTACTGCAGATGGGACATAAGAATTATGTGCAAAAACGTAACTGCAGTGACTTAGTTAAAATGTCACAGTGGTTGCCCAGTCTCCAGTGAGAATCCTGCTCAAACAGCCTTCATTTTTTTTTTGATCAATATTTATTGTGTGCAACTCAGCTCAGACTTCCCTGGAGGCAGTTTGACTGACTGTAGAAAGGTTGCTTTCATCAGCTTTTTCTTGCTTCACTCTTGCAAATGTTATTGTTTAAGGGCTACTCTATCTTGAAAGGGGATATCATCTATTATTACCCCAGAGCTCCTATCCCAATGTAAAATATAAATTCCTTTTGCTGGTATTGTTTAATTTTATCGAGTTGACAGCCACAAGCTCCCTGATTGTCAGGAATGTTTATAATGCTCAAGCAATGTGTTTACTAGTAAAGGTGAGCCCCAGTCTCCTTGCTTCTAAACCCCAAATGTCTCTGACTGCTTTCCCCACTGAAAAACACATCTATGCCCCATCTGTGCATTAGGGTGGAAATACATGTTGTCACACAAAGTATTGTACTTTACTGGAAGCTGGCCCATTATATTTTGTTCATATCTGAGTAAGCAATCTGGTCATGGCAGTGGTTTCATCTATCGCAGTTACAGCCTCTAAGGCCAGCTCTCAGAGCTCAGGGTTGACTCTTTGCAATGTCTGTCTCATGGGAGTTTTTCACATTGGGGCAGTCAGAATGACAAAGTGGCTGGAATAATTCCTCATGCGCTTACAGCTGAAATACTTCCTGCACAGGTCTGAGAGTAATGGTTTTTGACCTTTTCCTGTCTCTCTTTCCATCTCCGCAATTTCAGTTTCTGCTGAAGCTCTGCAGAAGAACTTGAAACAGATGGACGAGCAGATGCAGCAGCTGTGAGATGACATTAAGACATTCCCTCCATCAGACAATAAGCATGGGAAAGGAATGGAAAAGATGACAAGAGCCTTTCACAGAAGACTGATGGATTCGTATGGCTGTTTAGAACTTGTCAGATTTACCTGCTGCTCAACTTGTAAATTCTCCTCACTCTTGTCTTTTCTTATTGTAAAAGTGAAATGTGTTCCAGGGCCATCATCCCCATTGTGGATACCTCCAGTTCCGCACACCCCTTGAAATGGTGACACTCTCTGCAAGGGGGAGAAAGTTAATTTGTCCAAATTAATTGAAGCTGATTTCCTGGCTATTAATTGTCTTCACATTACCTAAATTACAATTGTTATAAGAGATGTTCAAAGCCGGCACCTGTCCTCCTGTCTACTCTGTATGGAACTCAGAGTCTGATCCTTATTTTTTTTAAAATTCCATCTCTTTTCAAGCTCCCCCTTGATTTTTAACCTGCATGGATGTTTGTCGCAATATTGTCTCCTATGCTCTTATGATTTTATGCTCTCACTCACTCTACCATTCATAAGAAGGTCAAGTTAAAAATGATCCTTTCTCTTGTGGATGCCGTTCCCCCCAATTCAAATGAATTTAAGTTTTAAAAGGAGCTAAATTAACCAAGCTTTCTTGAGTTACCAAAAGACTGAATATATTCATTACTCATTGCAAGAAGAGATAATAATGCAACACACATCCATGCAGGTTAAAAAACAAAGGGGAGCCTGAAAAGTGATGGAAGTTTAAAACAAAATAAGGATCAGACTCTGAGTTCCATACAGAGTAGACACGAGGACATTGCAACCATTATGTTGGGTGATATCAGTAGCACTGAGGTTGGCAGGTTAGCCATTAACTTTAAGGTGATTACATTTGCAGGTCAGCCTGAAAATCCTTTTGATTGCAGTTTCATTTGCTTCTGGTATCCAGCAAGGATCAACTATGACTGTCACAGCACACGCCTATGTCCGCTGGCCTGCAGAAACCAGAATTGAAGCTGATTGTCAATCTCTGTTTATGTGTATTTCAGCCCTCCTCATTTAGAAACAGAACAATTTTGAGTATCCTATTTGGAGCCATAATAAATTAGGGAACGTCTCCCAATCAAGGTTGTAGGCACTACATAACTTGTTTAATTAGCCTAAAACAGATTATATTAATACAAGGTAAGTGACATTGCTACTTCCTATGAAATCGTAACTAAGTTTCTAGATTGTAGAACATATAGCAGCAACAGACAGTTGTTCAAGAACAACTACTTAGAACCAACTACTAATGAGAAACCAAAACTGATAAACTCCTCCAAGAAACAATCATCTAACAGTATGCAGCGCTATTGTAGACTTCTGAGTTAACCCTTTCAACCCAATTATCTTACAAAACATTTCCCCTTTAGAACATAGAACATAGAACATTACAGCATAGTACAGGCCCTTAGGCCCTCCCTGTTGTGCCGAACTGTCATACCAATCTGAAACCCATCTAACCTACACTATTCCATGTACTTTCCCTTTGTGTAACCCATTATTCAATTGTTTAAACAAGTACATTGAGGTTACCTCTTTCCCTTGTTCCCCTAACTCTGTTATTACAAACTTAATAATTCTGCCAGAACATGTATGTGCTAGACTCAAAGAAGATTGGGGTGTCACTGGCCTGATGGTATGCGTTTAATTTTAATCCTGTATTGGACTAGGTTGTAAACAATTGATCTCATGATATTCATCACCAGGTTCAACCTCCTGTAATTATGACTGGGTCATGGTCACACAGTGATGTCAAGTTTCTATGATTTTTGCATACAGATCTCTTTGATGTACAGACAAAGTATGACCTTTGCTGTTCCATCAATCATTGTATCAATCTATCTTTTAGATTAAGTTTGGCATGGCGACTCAGTGGTTAGCACATCTGTTTTACAGCACCACGGACCCGGGTTTGATATTAGCCTTGGGTAATAGTCGATACAGAGTTTGTACATTCTCCCTGTGTCTGTGTGGGTTTGATCCAGGTGATCCAGTTTCCTCCTTCAGTCCAACCATGTGCAGATTAGTCAGATTGGCCAAGATAAATTGCCCTATAGTGTCGAAGGATGTACAGGTAAGTTGAATTAGCCATGGAAATTAGAGATTACAGTAATGGTGTGAGGGTTTGGTCTGGGTGGAATGCACTCTGGAGGAGCGGTGTGGACTCAATCAGGGTTGAAAGGCCTCTTTCCACACTTTAGGGATTCTATGATCTCCTATCCATGTTCATTGCCTAGGTCCAAACTTGACAACTGTATGTATGCCATGCAAACTTTTTTCCCTGCTTGGTTTCAGTAGCTCAACTAATACCAGTAAGAAGGATTAGTTAGCTATGAACAGACCATAGTGTGAGCAGCTAAGTTTGCTGCATTTCCAGATTGATTTCTTTACAGGTTATCTGAACCACTGGTCCGTTCCACTCAACATGGATAAAATCATCAGATTTATTCTTGGGTGAAGGGTTAAAAACTCAGCTGTCTATCTTCCCAAAAAAATTGACTCTCAAATGAGTACCAAAGTATATAAGAATGTTTACTAAAAGACAGCATTTTGGACAGCAGCAAACTACTGTTTATAACAAGAGTCACTGCGCTATACAATTGCCATGAAAAGCTGTAAAGAAATCAATGTGCTTTTACAAGGGGGATTTAACACATTGTACACTTTGACTAGCTTCTCGATTTGACAGTGGCTATCTCGACAAGCTGTTTTATACTGAAATCCAGAGATGGCTGCAAACCTGGCTGCTTGCACTGCTAACATTATGATCAGTTCACATCTAACCAATCCTTCTTAGTTTTTGAAAACTAGTTACTGTTACCTCAGTTACTTAGTTTTTACAAATGTTTGCATGATATATATGACAGAACGCGCATTGGTCTTGAATATATGGTAAAGTTTTCTTCCATATTTCTTAATTTTTTTACATTGCATGGCTGTCACTTGTGAGATATCAGACTTATAGGTAGGATCACGTTACAGCTACTGAGACATTCACACTCAATATTGGTAACAAACGCAGAACTCTAATAACTCTCTGAAAACTGTGGTCAGTTACTCTCAGGAACAATACTCTATATTCCAATTAGCAGATCTTATTTTGCAATGCCAGTTCACCTTTCAGGCATTAACTGCCATGTAGACCATAGAACATATAGAACATAGAACATTACAGCACAGTACAGGCCCTTCGTCCCTCGATGTTGTGCTGACCTGTCATACCGATCTCAAGCCCATCTAACCTACACTATTCCATGTACGTCCATATGCTTTTCCAATGACGACTTAAATGCACCTAAAGTTGGCGAACCTACTACCGTTGCAGGCAAAGCGTTCCATTCCCTTACTACTCTCTGAGTAAAGAAACTACCTCTGACATCTGTCCTATATCTTTCACCCCTCAATTTAAAGCTATGCCCCCTTGTGTTCGCCGTCACCATCCTAGGAAAAAGGCTCTCCCTATCCACCCTATCTAACCCTCTGATTATTTTATATGTCTCAATTAAGTCACCTCTCAACCTTCTTCTCTCTAACGAAAACAGCCTCAAGTCCCTCAGCCTTTCCGCGTAACACCTTCCCTCCATCCCAGGCAACATCCTAGTAAATCTCCTCTGCACCCTTTCCAAAGCTTCCACATCCTTCTTATAATGCGGTGACCAGAACTGTACACAATACTCCAAGTGCAGCCGCACCAGAGTTTTGTACAGCTTCACCATAACCTCTTGGTTCCGGAACTCGATCCCTCTATTAATAAAAGCTAAAACACTGTATGCCTTCTTAACAGCCCTGTCAACCTGGGTGGCAACTTTCAAGGATCTGTGTACATGGACACCGAGATCTCTCTGCTCATCTACACTACTAAGAATCTTACCATTAGCCCTGTACTTTGCCTTCCGGTTACTCCTACCAAAGTGCATCACCTCACACTTGTCTGCATTAAACTCCATTTGCCACCTCTCAGCCCAGCTCTGCAGCTTATCTATGTCTCTCTGCAACCTACAGCATCCTTCGTCACTATCCACAACTCCACGGAAATTAGTGTCGTCTGCAAATTTACTAACCCATCCTTCTACGTCCTCATCCAGGTCATTTGTGAAAATGACAAACAACAGTGGACCCAACACCGACCCTTGCGGTACACCACTAGTAACTGCTCTCCAGGATGAACATTTCCCATCAACTACCACCCTCTGTCTTCTTTCAGCAAGCCAATTTCCGATCCAAACTGCTATATCTCCCACAATTCCATTCCTCCATATTTTGTATAATAGCCTATTGCGGGGAACCTTATCAGACGCCTTGCTGAAATCCATATACACCACATCAATCGGTTTACTCTCATCTACCTGTTTGGTCACCTTCTCAAAGAACTCAATAAGGTTTGTGAGGCACGACCTTCCCTTCACAAAACCGTGCTGACTATCCCTAATCAATTTATTCTTTTCTAGATGATTATAAATCCTATCCCTTATAACCTTTTCCAACACTTTACCAACAACTGAGGTAAGGCTCACTGGTCTATAATTACCAGGGTTGTCTCTACTCCCCTTCTTGAACAGGGGAACCACATTTGCTATCCTCCAGTCATCTGGCACTGTTCCTGTAGACAATGACGAGTTAAAGGTCAATGCCAAAGGCTCGGCAATCTCCATCATCTCCCCACTTTTCTGCTTGTTATTAAATTCTATGCGCAATCGCTTCAAATAAATGAAGCAGGCATTTCATTGCCTCATCTATCCCTTAAGTCTCCGACTTTAGAAATGGCTGGCAATTTGTTTGGGTAGAATGCTTTGGAATTAAATATTCACATACAGTTTGTTGTCACACTGGAACACTTGTTTCTTGCATTGTTTTTGTTGAGAATGTCACTTTGCATTGATGCCTCTGTTGAATGTTTATCTCCCATGGAGGATATTTGGTTTCCTCAAATAATGTCAAAGAAAACGGTTGTGTGTCTGAAAGAATTAAATTTTTCCTTTGCTGCTTTAATGAAGTATACCCGTGTGTGATTCTTCCATTCTTACTCATGTTAATTTGCATAACATCATTATTTTATCTGATTGAATTATAACATTATAGCTGACTTTATTCAGTAATTTTATTTGAAACAGCTGAATTAGCTGCACGAAAAGTCTACTATCAGCTCTTGGTATTCGTGGTGTCAAAGATAACTAATAATCAGATTTTGGAGATTCTTTTGCAGTTGGACGTCAATTGAATATTTTTTCCAAAATGGTAAAATTGTTGGCATCTTCTGATTACTCAGTCATGAAGATTGTCATACACCCACATAATTAATGAAAGGTGATGTATTCTTTTGTCTTCGGTCCAGCGAACATTCTTCTGAAACCTCTGAAGTGTTACTATTGTTGAGTGAAGTTACATTGATCATTTGTCTTTGGCTTCTGAATAGGTTGATAGGTTCATACTGCAGAACATACTGTAGAATCTTTGGAGTGAAGCATGCTTTCCTGTGCAGAAGTGAAAATTATTTGTTTTTAATATCATACATCTGTTTTACATCATATTGGTCGGTGCATTTTAGAAGTGCTCTCAGCCTTCTTTTGATTTTGAATGTTTTCCTACTGGCATTATATAGTTCATAGTTATAAGTTGTAGTTTCATTGTCTTCAACCAAATAATCAATTGGATACAATAGCAACACATACATTGCTGTCAAGTTTAAAATTAGTTGAATGAGCATTAACCTATATGATCTGTGTGACATTTGGTTCAGATGAATTATTTGCAACCCTTAACAACTGGCTTGTATTTTTTGAAGGTACCATTAGAAGGAAAACCTTGATACGCTGGTTTTTCTCCCAAGGATGATTGTTGAAAGACATTTACATTGTTGTAGATGTTAACGTTATAAAGTCTGTGATTCAATGGTTGTCTTTGATACTTGCACATTCTCTGGAAATATCCCACTTTCATACAGAAGTCATAGTTGTGTGCTAAATCTAGACATTGTTTTTGTTTAACTCCATATCTGGAAGAGTTACTTCTAGTTCCAAAGTGCTAAATCTAGACATTGTTTTTGTTTAACTCCATATCTGGAAGAGTTACTTCTAGTTCCAAAGGTTAGAGCAACATTTTGAGATGGTCAATTGTATGATATTTTCTTGGTCTTATACCTCAGAAAATTGGTGAATTCTGGTGAGCTTCTTGAAATAGTTTAATTCCTCTTCCCATCATCATTCCGTGCTATTTTTTAAAATTTTAATTTCTATAAGTTCCTGAACAGCTCTTTCCAATGTAAGGTTCTCTTCTGATTGTAGCATACCTGAAAGGAGATCTTCAGAAATTCCAAAGACAATTGTGTCATGAGTTAGTTCTTGTTGTAATTCAGCAGTATCATAAAATTCTGACAACATAAAAGGTCATTAAGAAAGTTGTCACTAGGTTCTCTTGAAAGTTGTATTCTTCTATTTCATCTTACTCTCTCCAATGTATATTTGGTGTTCAATTTAAGCAGTTATCAAATCCACTTGCAGCCTTCACAAATGTGTTTTCTGCTCCTCTTGTGTTCTTTTGTTTCAAAACTTATCCTTGCAAAAGATATTTCCAGTGTGTAGAAATATATTGTCTTGATCTTTTTTGGGTTTATGTAACCCTTAGGCAATTCTATATTCATGAATTGTCTCTTCCATATAGCTCATTTCAATTCCCTGTCTGAAAGATTTATGATTTTAAGTCTGCTTGGGTGTCTAATACTTTACCCATCGTCACTAAAAGTTACCATTGTTGTCAGCCATTGAAAGTTTTTTTTTGAAGATGTCACTGATTTTATGTTTTGCTGTTCTAAATTTTCCAATCAACTTTAAATTGACTGAAAACTTCTGTTCATTTCAGCCAATCGTTTAAATTCTTTCAAACATTGCCATGATTTTCATATTTGCTGAATAATAGTATTGAAATGCGAATAAAATTTCTTCCTTAAGAGCTGTGAGGTAATTTTCTTAAACATTCTAAGTTCTTATTTGACATCTCCTTGATTTCTGTTACTTAGTTTTGAAAAAATGTCTAACTGTTTCACTATAATCTTCCTATTTTGCAGTAAAAAAATCATTTCCAAACATTTAAATATGATTTAAATGCTTTAAATTGGAAGAATAATGTGTTTTTAAGTTTTTATACAAAAGAGGAAACATTGTTTTTTCATGCCATTTGCTTGGCCTGCTGTGTTCATCCAGCTTCACACTTTATTGTCTTGGATTCTCCAGCATCTGCAGTTCCCCTTATCTCTGATTTTTGTACTGTCTGCTTGTTCTTCTATCTTTTGATCCCATTTTATGTCAAAAATGGTGCCATGCTAAACTTGCACTGTAAAGTAATAATTTCAGTTGAATGACAGAAATTTGTTTTCCTCTTCCAAGCATTTTTTTTTAGTTTTGCTTTAAACTGCCTTCAATTTTGTTACACTTATAAAAGAATTAATAATGCTATTTTTCCTATAAGTGTTCCTTCTGTCCTTTGATTAGTGAGAGTGTCTCAAGTCTTCATTTGGTCAGAAATTTGTTATCAAACTCAAATGCTTTTATTCTTCTGTAGATAATTTAAATCAAGCTGTTATGACACACCTCTGGGGCTTTAACTTCCTGGTACCGAGTTAGGAATATCACCACTATCATAAAAACCCTGTGCTTGCATGCTTTAATATTTCTGAATGTCTTTTTAAATTTAATCTATTTTTTAAATCAACCTGCTCAGAGATGTTATTACACACCTCTGGAGTAGGGGGCTTGACCAAGGCCTCTATGTCCAAAGGTAGAGACATCACAACTTCACCAGAAGAGGGCCCCTGCTTAAAAATAAGCTTCCACCAATGGTCCTCAGGTGTCCCATATTGACTCCTGTATCCCAGAATTAACACTTGGAATTTCACCCTTGCAGCTTTGGTAAGACTCTGCATTTGTCTTCATCAACATTTCCAATATTCTTCACAGATTCTAGCTCCTTAGAGCTTTTACTGGCAGGTTAGGGGCTGCTATAGCACCTATTGCCTTTTTACTGCTGGTGGCTGCTATTTTACGAAAAAAACACTGACGGCTCAATATGTTTTTAAGATGCTGCAAATTTAAAGCTACATTCACAGCTTCCTAACTGGATCTTTTATTCCTTTTATCCCCTCAGATAGCGGTGAATTTTATACAGTATGAGATTTATTCAGGCTAGGCTGATTGTTGATTCTTTCCTCTTATAAAAGACAGCACCACCAATGCCTTCATCTTAAAATGTTGGTTATTTGCACTGACAACATTACAGGTAGATTTGCTGCCACCAATCCTTACTATTGGTATTGGTTGAGCCAATAATATCAAGCAGGGAAAGATCTCTACATAATATACCTGGTAAAAAGATGAGCACAGTCTTGATTAAATAATAAAGGATTATTACAAATTATTTCGTGACTAATTATATTGTATCTAAGCTTTTATGATTTTCACTTGGCAGGCATCAGATTAAATTTAAAAATATATTCACATTAGAGCGACTGAGAAAAGAATCTCACAGAGGATCCTTAACAAGTACGAAAATCTAACAATTCTCTCGAATTTCTGGTTTGCTTCTTCCTGTCACAGTCCTTAATATCCTGATGGGTGGAATTATCTTGCCATGTGGGTTAACCTTTACAAGTACAAATTGCCTTATAGGACATAATGCATTGTGAGAAATAGTCCACAGCAATAAGATAAGAACATGCATTGAAAATATATAGGTTAGTTCCCATTCATTTCCAAGGTCTAATAGGGAAGGTTGTAGGAATTAATGGCTCTCTTTGTTCAGGTCTCTGTAAAGCACATGTTTCATAATCAGCTGTGAGATCTTTTATTTGTTTTGACAACTGCAGCTACCATGAAAGCATTCAAGATCCAGCTCCAGCTCTACATTTTGTAATACCTAAAGTCCTTGGTATAGTTGATTAAGGACATCAGCCCTGAGTTCAAGTAGAATGATCAGTCTGTCATTGAAAACCAATAAGACGTCAATGATACCAAAAGTTGTTGACGTTCAAAGTAAGCCGTCATAATGTAGCCATTGTTTTATTTTATTTGTCCAGTCTTTCAGAATATCAATAGAAGGTGATGGACTCGGAGTCAATAATTTACTCTTTTCTGATTTGATTCAGCCATTGCTCTGTTACTGACCACTATGCTACTGTCGCTGAAGAATTAGGTTTGCCAGCAGAGTCTTTGTTTGCCATTGTAAAGCAGACCACAGTTACTCTGGAGGGGAAATATGTACTGGCGTTTACCCCGCTCTTTGTAAATGCTCAATCTCATAGGACGCAGATGATATCTTTGTATCAATGGACACATCTTGTCAACTCATTTTGTCTAAAAGGTAGATAGGTGCTTTATGATTGGTCTGTATAAAAAAAATTGAGGCCAAGTATATATTTTCAAAATATCTCACAAGCCAACGTAGCCGAGATAACCTTTTCCTCAATATCTGTGTAATATGTTGCAATGTCAGACAATCTTTTGGATGCATAATTTATTAGTTTCCTGTACTCTTCTGATTGATCCTAACAGAGTAGGAAACTCATGAACGCCTTTTGTCTTCTGTGGATCAGGCTTTATGCAGCTTACTGTCAGTGATATAGTCCAAGAAGCAAGGAAAGTTTTCCTTGGAAAACCCACATTTCTCATTATGAATAAGCATTACAGCCTTGTAGGTGTTTAAATACTGTGAATATCTCTGGTCGTGTACTCCAATTGTCTCAACATATATATCTCATCTGGATGAGTCCATCCACTCTTTTTGTATCTTGGACAGAATACTGCAGCAAGCCTGAGGTGGAAATGTTGATCAGGGAACACGGAGGTGAGTTGATGTGGCTGGCAATTGGAAAATCAGCATCTTATTCACAGACAAAAAATAGGTTGTCTGCAAAGAGGTCATCCAGTCTGCGTTTTGTTTCCCCACTGTATTAGAGAGCACACTGTGAGCAGCAAATGCAGTTTGCAATTTTCTGAGTGCCAATGAATTGCACAATAAAAGCTGTGGATAGGGCTTTACACAAAAAGTGGGGACGGGGGTGCTGGGTTCAGTTGCATGCAAAATTATAAAATCAAAGACAAAGGAGAAGGTAGGATTGCTGATTAGTGATGGGGTTGATTGTTATTAAAAAAAAAGGAGACAGAATATGTGAACGTCACAGTGTACCAAAGCAAAACTTAAAAATAGAACAAAGGCTTTGCATCTTAATGTATGAAACTTTCAGAATAAAGTATACAAATTGATGGCACAAATCTAGGTAGATCAAGGTCCCAAACCAATTAAAGGGGAAAAGGTTCAGGAGAGATTATTAAAGTTTTCATAAAAAGTAATAGGACTGCCAGTATAGAAACAGAAATCTACCTTCAGGCACAGCAGATAAGCAGACAGCTGTGAGCAGAGGATCAGTCAATGCAAGACTGAGGGTGTTGTACATAAATTCACACAGTACCTGAAACAAGGTAAATGAACTTATAATACAGTTGGAAAATGACAAGTACGATATTGTGGGTATCACAGAGACATAGCTGCAAGGAGGCCAGGGCTGGGAACTAAATACCCAAGCATACATGTCCTATTGAAAGGGCAGGCAGATGGACAGAGGGGGGAGTGTAGCCTTGATCATTGGCAATAAAATTATATCAATTGCATGAAGCTGTTTAGAGCTAGAAGGTGTCAGTTCTGCGTTGGTAGAATTGAGGAACTGTAAAGGAACAAAGATCCTGATGGGAGTTATATGCAGGGGCCCTAGCAGTTGCCAGCATATCAAGCAGAAAATAAATCAAGAGATAGAAATGACTTATAAGAACGGCACTACTTCAATAATCACAGGAGACTTCAAAATGCAGGTGGACTGGGAAAATCAGGTTTGTGATGAATCCAAAGGAAGGGAATTTGTGGAATTCTGCAAGTTTTTTTTTGCTTCAGCTGTGGCAGAGCCCACTATGAAACAGGTGATTTTGGATTTGGTGATGTATGGTGAGGCAGACATGTTTAAGGTACAGATGGTGAGGGAACCCCTAGGGAGCAGTGAGCATAATTCACCCTACAGCTTGAGAGGGAGAAGCTAGAATCAGATGCAACAGTATTACAATTGAGTAAAGGCATCCGTAAAGACGTGAGTGAGAAGCTGGCCAGACTTGATTGAAAGAGGAGCACGGCAGGAAGACAGTAAATCAACTATGGCAGGAGTTTCTGGGGGTTGCACAGCAAAAATTCCTCCCAAAAAAGAGGAAACATACCAAGAAGATCTTGAGGCGATCATGGTTGACAAGAGAGGTCATGGACAGCACAAAAGCAAAAGAGAGATCATACGATGCGGTGAAGATTAGTTGGAAGCTAGAGGATTGGGAAGCCCTTAAAACCTGCAGAGGACTACTAAAAAGGCAATAACAGGAAGAGAAGACAAAATATAAGGTAAGCCACCTCATAATGTAAAAGAAGGTTGCAAGAGTTTATTCTAATATCTAAAAAATAAGAGGGAGACAGGAGTGAACATTGGCATGCTGGAAAATGAGGTTGGCAAAGTGGTAATGGGCAACAAAGAAATGGTGGAGGAACTAAGCAGGTACTTTGCTTCAGTTTTCACAGTGGAAAATGCCAGTTGCTTACCAGAACTTCAAGAAAAACAGACGGCAGGGGTGAGTGTAGTGGCCATCACTAAGGAGGAGGTGCTGGGGAAACTGAAAGGTCTGAAGGCCGATAAATTACACAGATGGACTACATCCCAGAGTTCTGAAAGAGATAGTTGCAAATTGTGCAGATTGGTGGTCATCTTTCAGGAATCATTGGAGTCAGAGAGGGTCCCAGAAGACTGGAAAATGGCTAATGTAACACCCTTGTTTAGACAGGGAGGGAAGCAGAAAATTAGCCTGACCTCAGTTCGTTGGTAAGAATTTAGAGATATTATTAAGGATGAGATTGAAGAATGCTTGGACGTACATGGTAAAGTAAGGCTAAGTCAGTACTGTTTCATTAAGGAGAGGTAATGCCTAAAAATGCTGTTAGAATTATTTGAAGAGGTAATACGCAAATTAGACAAAGGACAGCCAATGGACATGAATCTATTTCAATTTCCAAAGACACTTCCATTAGTAGATGAGAATAGAACCTGAAGGCACAGGTGAGTGAAGGGATGATCTTTTCGAATTGAGATGAGGAGGAATTCTTCAGCCAGATAGTAGTCAATCCATGGAACTCATTGCCACAGAAGGCTATGGAGACCAAGTCATTAACTGTATTTAAGACAGGGAAAAATAGATTTCTGGTTAATAAGGGACAAAAGTCATGGGGAGAAGGCTGGAAAATGGGGCTGAGAAACGCCATGACTGAATGGCAGAGCAGACTCAATGCGATGAATGGCCGAATTATGCTCCAATACCCTGTATTCTTTCTCAGAGAGAACATTCATCGAACAACTGAAAATATCTTAAGTTTTATTGAATCATATTAACATTGAAATGCTCAAATCTCTTCAACAAATTAAAATACAGCCTATTTTCCAAAGAAGAATATTGAAGACAGAAATCTCAAATCATTATAAAAGCAACAGCATGGGGGAATCTGATAAGGGTGTGTGCAACTTGCACTGTGGTGAGATTTTGTCAGAAGAAAGTGAAAAGTGTGGTGAGGTGTGCATTGTCTTTCAGATCACCTTGTACACCTTTTACATTCTTTACGAGTGGCATGGCAAGCTATTTTTGATTGACACTGAAAAACAGCTGTCAAAATACAGAATTGGCTGGCCAACAGAAGACAGCGAGTGGTAGTAGAAGGAAAATATTCTGCCTGGAAGTCAGTGGTGAGTGGGGTTCCACAGGGCTCTGTCCTTGGGCCTCTACTGTTTGTAATTTTTATTAATGACTTGGATGAGGGGATTGAGGGATGGGTCAGCAAGTTTGCAGATGACACAAAGGTCGGAGGTGTCGTTGACAGTATAGAGGGCTGTTGTAGGCTGCAGCGGGACATTGACAGGATGCAGAGATGGGCTGAGAGGTGGCAGATGGAGTTCACCCTGGATAAATGCGAGGTGATGCATTTTGGAAGGTCGAATTTGAAAGCTGAGTACAGGATTAAGGATAGGATTCTTGGCAGTGTGGAGGAACAGAGGGATCTTGGTGTGCAGATACATAGATCCCTTAAAATGACCACCCAAGTGGACAGGGTTGTGAAGAAAGCATATGGTGTTTTGGCTTTCATTAACAGGGGGACTGAGTTTAAGAGTCGTGAGATCTTGTTGCAGCTCTATAAAGCTTTGGTTAGACCGCACTTGGAATACTGTGTCCAGTTCTTGTCGCCCTATTATAGGAAAGATGTGGATGCTTTGGAGAGGGTTCAGAGGAGGTTTACCAGGATGCTGCCTGGACTGGAGGGCTTATCTTATGAAGAGAGGTTGACTGAGCTTGGTCTCTTTTCATTGGAGAAAAGGAGGAGGAGAGGGGACCTAATTGAGGTATACAAGATAATGAGAGGCATAGATAGAGTTGATAGCCAGAGACTATTTCCCAGGGCAGAAATGGCTAGCACGAGGGGTCATAGTTTTAAGCTGGTTGGTGGAAAGTATAGAGGGGATGTTAGAGGCGGGTTCTTTACACAGAGAGTTGTGAGAGCATGGAATGCGTTGCCAGCGGCAGTTCTGGAAGCAAGGTCATTGGGGTCATTTAAGAAACTGCTGGACATGCATATGGTCACAGAAATTTGAGGGTGCGTACATGAGGATCAATGGTCGGCACAACATTGTGGGCTGAAGGGCCTGGTCTGTGCTGTACTGTTCTATGTTCTATGTTCTATGTTCTAAAATCTTGGTTGATGGCCCAACTCACCTCATAATTATTCCAGTCATCTTACCTAACTCACTCAACAAACCAAACACTGGGGAAACATGACATTGAGCTTGCCGTCTGTTCCAATTTACCTCCATGCTGTGAATCGGGCACCAACATCTCAGGGTTATGCTGCATTGGCACCAGCCACACCCATAGACATTGGCATCTGACATGTGTCAATTTCTAAGAACTCTTACAACAGATCTCCAATCCATTTATAGGAAGTTTCTGTAAAGCTTCATCTTGGACTGCACTGGCAACTATCATTGTAATGTTACTGTGCACTCAGGGACATGCACCCAGGTCAAAGACTGGACCAGGCTGCATCCCTGGGCTCTTCACTCCTGTCATAGTGCTCACTCACTCTGAACCTATCTGCATGTGTACCGCATTCCTGCCTCGAATTGCCTTAGCTTGCCTTTTTTCACTTAGTTCCATCAAACAGAAATACCAGGCTCAAATTGTTGCTGCCTTGCAGTGCTGTTTAGAATAGACACAAACCCAGCAAGCTTGTCACAGTTGTCACTCAGCCATGTCAAGGGGGATCGCCTTCACTCAAGATATCCAAGCACTGTTTGTCAAGGACAGCCTTTGATTGCAGTTCAGTACTGATTCGATGGCAAGAGATAGGATTCTCTTCTCATAAGGCCTGAGGAGCCGAATGATGGGCAGCATACTTCTATCATGACTTATTCGCTGTATTGTGGGCTGTTTTGCTCCTGCAGTGAAAGAAGGACAGATAAAGTAGTGGCACACTTGTTATCATCGATGCAAGTGGGTAGATGTTCCAAATAAGTGAATAAGCAGCACTGAGGGAACATAAGGATATCCAGGGTTGGAGTGTGTGAAGGCAAGTTGGTAAGACGTGACCATCAATTGTGACAGTGATACATCACAAACCTTGGTGGGAGGTAGATACAATTAGAGTGAGTGTGAGGTATCAGAGAAGAGAAGGGGAGCTTGCCCTGGCAGGCTGGCAAAGGCTTTCTTCATGTGGTATCGGGTATTCTTCAAGATGCCTCAGGCTGCTTTAACCAGGTGACAAACTCAGACCATGGCCTCTACTGATGGAAGACTTGTCTGTACAACACCTTATCTAGCAGGACTTCCAGGTCCCTGCCCACAAAGTGGAGCACACATTTCCCCTTGTTTCCCATGTGTGGGGCAAATGTCCCGAACAATTCAGGACAATTCAAAACTGACAATGCTTGTCTGGGTGAAGAACAAATTTTCAAAGATAATGTTTTCACCAGGGATGCTGGTCAATTCAGGATCTGTGGGGAGTGGCAAGTTGAACCAGCAATGGCAGCTGGCAAGGCAGGGCAGAAATTAGATGTGACGCATCGTAGAGGTGGAACAGCAATCTCTTCAGCGAATTTGGTAAAATTCAATGAGAAAGCTCTCTCAGTCTCACAGTGAGAATCCCTCCTACAAATTAGATGCAACTTGCACTGAGCCAATATAAGTTTCTGCCCCTTCAGCATAATTTAACAGTTTATGAGATGATTCATCTTGCAATATCAATAATTAAATATTCATGACAATTTCAAAATAAAAGCCTTAAAAGTGGAAATTTTCTGACATTGCTTAACAGAAGTTGAAGGGAAACCACAATTCAAGCAGAATTTAAATATTCTTAGGAAGCTTTCAGCATTTAAAATGAGCAATTTAATTTAAACAAAGAAGTGGACAAAGCAAATAAACCCACAGACACAGATAGTTCAGATTGAAGATTAACTTGGTCAGCATGGAAGAAAAAAAAATCAGAAAATTCCTCCATGTCATAATTTGTTGAGGGCCAGGCTAAACTGTAGTTAGTGTGCAATGCAAATACTGACAGCTTACATCACTAAGAAACCTGTTTTGTGTTCGGTATTGCACTCATATATCCACTTGATTCAGCCACAGAAGGGGTTATTGTTGCTCTGGCCATGGATCAACAAAGGTGTCGCGAAACTGAGAAGGAACAACTGTGCCAGCAAGCCAGGACCAACAAACACTTCCAGCAGATGCCAAATAGCCCTCACACCAAGAAGACAGCGGTGAAGGTGGTCTCAGAATGGAGGTACAGGAGGCCTAGAATCTACCATCCTCAGTGCCATGTTCTCTAGATGAATGAGTTGCGTTACCACCACAAATTGAGCTCTGCACCAGCAACACCAACAGCCCTTGGAGCAGCACTGGTTGTAGCTGCCTTCTCCTCAGCTTTGTGCCATTCCATAGGGTGAAGGGAATGGAACAAAGAAATCCAGCTGGAAGGAGATGACATTCTAATTCAGAGTCTCGGGCCCAAGGATTGGAATTTACTGGTATCCCCAGTCTTGACATCAATGCATAAATGCAGTATGCCCCGGACAACAGTCAAGCATGGCCTGACAGCAACAAGTAGCATTCATGCCATAAACAGGCAATGATCATCTTCACTAATTTCACAGGTTTTGTTTATTTTAGAGGGGAATCAGGGTTGTGGTGGTAATAATAATTAGGGTATTCAATACAAACAGGAGAGCAAAGTTGTAACCAGTTAGATCATCTGTGAAATTAATGCTTGGTAGAACAGGCTTTTGGGGCTATGACTTATGCATGCTGCTGTTTTTTATATTAAGCAAAAAATATAGTTCCCGGAGACTAAAAAACGAGCAAAAGTGCTGGGAATGCTTGGCAGGTCTGGAGAGAGATGAACAGAGTGAACATTTCATGTCTACAATGTTTTGGAACAGAAACAAGGTAGAACTGTGTGTTTTTATTCCGTTGGAAGATGATATGGAGAAGGTGGTGGGTGAGGAATAGGTGAGAGAACAGTTGAAATGTCAGATGTCATGGAACAAAAGGCAAAAGAGAGTAGTAATGTGAATATGTATCAATCCAAAATAGATGGAGATTACAAAGTAAAATCTCAGTCTGGAAGCAAAAGCAACAGAAACAAGATAAAGAGGGGAGGGGTAGGGGATTCTGAAACAAATAGGGAGATGGGGGGAAGCGGATGGAAAATGGATAAAGAAAAAGATAGGGTGAGAGGAGACAGACAGGTCAAAGAGGTGGGGTTAGAGCCAGTGAAGGTGAATGTAGGTGGGGAGTTAGGGAGGGGATAGGTCGGTCCAGGGAGGACAGACAGGTCAAGGAGGCAGGATGAGGTTAGGTTGGAGATGGGGATGAGGCCTGCCCCGCCTCCCTATCCCCCCTTCCCACCTCAAGCCCCACCCCCATCTCCTACTCACTAACCTCATCCCGCCTCCTTGACCTGTCCATCCTCCCTGGACCAACCTATCCTCTCCCTAACTCCCCACCTACATTCACCTTCACTGGCTCTAACCCCACCTCTTTGACGTGCCTGTCTCCTCTCACCCTATCTTCTCCTTTATCCATCTTCTATCCGCCTCCTCCCCCCGTCTCCCTATTTGTTTCAGAATCCCCTTCCCCTCCCCCATTTCTGAAGAAGGGTTTCAACCCAAAATGTCAAACTTTCCTGCTCCTCTGATGCTGCTTGGCCTGCTGTGTTTATCCAGCTTCACACCGTGTTATCTCAGATTCTCCAGCATTGGCAGTTCCTACTCTCTCAAAAGCAAGATGAAGCCTGGCACTTAGGCTGAAAAAAAATCAAAATGAAGAGCAGAATTCAAAGTGTGAAGGTGGTGAACTGTCAGTTGACTCTAACAGATTGTCAAGGGCCTGATCGTAGCATGAGGTGATGCTGTTAGTTATTCTGATGTGCATGCATAGTTGTCATCTGGGGAGAGGGGGATATATGGGATTGCAATTGCATTGGTCTGAGGATTACAGTGCTGGACAATGCTGGGAAAGTCACATTTTGAGTTTGGCCTTTGAACGAGTTAAGCCACTCAACTTCCTGCCCTCTACAGCTCCGTGAAACCCTTAGGCTAATGCTTCCAAGCTCAAAGGACCTCAACTCTACTGTTCACTTTCTCAGCTGCTTGCATCTTTGCCTGTTGGTGTATGAGACTGGAATATTTCTCCCATTCTTTGTAAATATCACCACACTTTAATGCCTCAAATCTTACAGCAGAATCTCAGGCTATAGATAGAAATCTGAGGGCAACTTGCACCCAATGCCTTTCTACTGTCTTGAATGAATGAGACCACTCCTTTCTATTCCTGTGTTTAGTGAACCCACAAGAGCCGATGTGTACTTTAGCCATTCTGAGCCTTGTCAGGTTCTACTTAACTAAGAAATTGATTGATCAGGGAACTTGGGTGCACGATGTTCATGTCACAGTTGAGGTTAACAGTCATCACTATGTCTGCTGAAGAACAAATGGAATTCGTGACTGAGCATGTAGATTTGTTCTCAAAGATCCTGTATGGAGTACTTAACACAAGTAGCACTGAAGGTAAAATTACTCGTGAAAACAAATTAATGTAAAGCACATTTTGTTTACAAAATGTTCTACCACAACCTGTGCAATGATTCAAACTACACCTCATTCCATCATTTTCCTGAATTGATCCATTTTGACTTTTTGAATGCAAATTCAGCAAATTCTTATGTTTTATAGTGGATCCGGCTGAACGCTAACAATCGTGTTTTACATATACTGAGTTTTTACTTTAGAATTCCTGTGTTACATTACATCTCATGTAAATTGTACTGCATTGCCTTTGTGTCCATAAAAGGTTAGAAGTGCAGGAATTTGCAGTGTGGGAGACTGTTTAGACTGCTTTCCACTGATTAATTCTTGTAACTGTCACAATCTTACATACTTTCTAAATGGCCAGTTTTATTTGTAAAGCAGCTTTGCATGTAATAAGCAGGTCTGAATGATCCATGGTTACAGTGAGAGCTCCTAAATCCTAAAATTATCTGACTCCTTCTAAATTCAGATCATTCTGTAAATTACCTCATATTTTTGTAGCTTCCCCATGAGTTATTTTAAAATTGACTAACAGCAATTAAGGCATTAAGGTATTAAGGCAGCATTTCAGTTCAACAGGTTTTTAAAGATTTTTTTTAACTTTAGTGGGTAGCTGGTAATTAAACCAGTGAATGAGCAATTCTCTAAATTCTGTGGTGCTTAGCTCTTTACTGGAAGTTGTTTATTCTATTTTATGATAATGTAAATCAACAGTACAGGCAGTGTATGCATATTAATGCAAGCTGTCTCCTTTTCTGGCGCAGATGGTAATAAAATGGATTGATACTTCTTGGCATCCAATAATTATAAAAGCAATAATGTTCCCATTAAAATAAAATTCTGTTAAACAGTGTATTACTTAGTCTGTGTAATGTTCAACTGGGATTCTAATGCACAAATGGATTGTAACATTTTGAAAGGAATTTGACGTATGCAATTTTTCTCCTTTTTACTAATCTGTTAGACAATTAATTGAAAATCTGGAAAACAATGCTCAGTTTATCTACCTTTTAGTATTTCCTCGATTAGACATGGCAATCTAAGTTGGGTGGAGGTGTCAAGAAGTGAAATGAATGTTATTTTCAAAGATTACATTGCTAAACACTACTCCCTGCTGAGATCTCTGCACACTCATTAATGCAGATGAAAGTGTTTGTATCCCAAGGGTATAATAAAACAAATACTGACTGCACTTTTTGGCATGTATAAGAAACTCTTTAGCGCAGAATTACATCAGGGCATGCCGCATGTTTGTTTAAAGATACAACACATATATTTTCTCTCCCTTAAATTGAAACCATTATTAATTCATTCTTTATATGTGCAAAATAAAAATCTTTGTGTATGTTGTTCCCTCATTCCTCCAGCTAAGCAGCTTCAAAAAATAAAACGGTTGAAGAAAGAGGTAGTTATTGCCAATGATCATTCCAGCAGTGTGGATGGCAGTGGTCAATGACTTTATGAACGGCGCTCAAGAGGAGGACAGAATGAGTGTCTTTTATTAAAAGAAAACAGGTTTATGCATACCAGATGTTTTACCATCATGTACTAGTCAAAATTCACCGTAAAAATGAGGTTTATGCATGGGGCACTTTGCACTCAGGGACTGCATCTAACTCACAAACCATGCAAAGCCACACCTCAGGGCTCATCACTTGCTGCCTTAGCACTTACTCAATTGTGCCTGCTTGTGCGGTCGCAATATCTCTCCTTTGCCATGTTGTGCTTTGCTTCCTCAACCAGAGTATAAAGGCTCAAGGTACTGCCGTGTTGCCTTGCTATTTAGCGCCGACGTGCTTCTAACAGGGAGCATGTCTCAACGTATTCAGCAATAGTATTCACTGATCTCTAACGAGACATTCGTCAGTCAGAGGTTCTTCGCATGGTACATCAAGGGCAGCCTCTGATGTCAGTCCGGGAGCTTGGACTTGGCTGAGTGTTTGAGAAAGGTGGTCACAGTCATGGGGTTCAGCCCGTACAGTCTGGAGAGTGGGCTATGATCAACCCTGTGGGTCCAGTGCAATTAGTCTGGAGAGTGGCAGGGGTGCAATGGGGATCTATACAGATATCATTCAGGGACCTTGTTGCTCATAATTTTAGGCTGTCTAACCAAGTTGCTCAAGGAGATAGACCACAGTCAGTCTGGAAATCTGTCAACTAAATGTCAAGGAGAAAGAATTCTTATCAAGAGGCCAGTGGTCTAGGAAGAAGGGTGGAGAAATTAATGATGGGTAGTGAAAAAAGACTCTAGGGATGCAGAGGGGATGATAGTAATGAAGAGGGGAGTGGGGAAGCAACTCAATAAATGAGGAGAGGAGACTGTAGAGCATGGAGGAGTGTCAGATGTCACGCAAGAGAGGAGGCATAGTGACAGTGAGCAGCACTGTGACTTCCAGGTAGGCACAATGAATTACAAGACCTGGCATGTTCACCTCATGGACGTTTGGCTGAGTTAGTTGAATTTTAGGGGGAGAAAATAATGCTCTGTCCTCTGTAGCTGTTGGAATTGAAGTGGCCATCAAATAATTAAGTCTAGAAACCAGCTGGCTTAAATCAGCTCACACTCAGGATAGTGGTTATTGCTTTTGTAAAGTTGAAGTCCAAGATAATATCCTTTAGTAGTCTTTAAACTAGAGTGAACATTACGAACAGGACATGTGTGTGAGTGATAATGGGACCTGCAAATGCTGGAGAATCCAAGATAATAAAATGTGAGGCTGAATGAACACATCAGGCCCAGCAGCATCTCAGGAGCACAAAAGCTGATGTTTCGGGCCTAGACCCTTCGTCAAAGAGGGGGATGGGGTGAGGGTTCTGGAATAAATAGGGAGAGAGGGGGAGGCGGACCGAAGATGGAGAGAAAAGAAGATAGGTGGAGAGGAGAGTATAGGTGGGGAGGTAGGGAGGGGATAGGTCAGTCCAGGGAAGACGGACAGATCAAGGAGGTGGGATGAGGTTAGTAGGTAGGAGATGGAGGTGCAGCTTGGGGTGGGAGGAAGGGATGGGTGAGAGGAAGAACAGGTTAGGGAGGCAGAGACAGGCTGGACTGGTTTTGGGATGCAGTGGGTGGAGGGGAAGAGCTGGGCTGGTTGTGTGGTGCAGTGGGGGAAGGGGAGATTTTGAAGCTGGTGAAGTCCACATTGATACCATTGGGCTGCAGGGTTCCCAAGCGGAATATGAGTTGCTGTTCCTGCAACCTTCGGGTGGCATCATTGTGGCACTGCAGGCGGCCCGTGATGAACATGTCATCTAAAGAATGGGAGGGGGAGTTGAAATGGTTCGCGACGGGGAGGTGCAGTTGTTTATTGCGAACCGAGCAGAGGTGTTCTGCAAAGCGGTCCCCAAGCCTCTGCTTGGTTTCCCCAATGTAGAGGAAGCCACACCAGGTACAATGGTGCAGCTGCCCCACCAAACTCATCTCCACCTATCTGGACTCCATTTTCTCCCCTTTGGTCCAGGCACTCCCCACCTACGTCCATGACACCACCGCGCCCTCCAACTCCTCCAGAACTTCCAATTCTCTCGCACCCAACACCTCATTTTCACCATGGACGTCACGTCCCTATACACCTGTATTCCGCATGCAGATGGCCTCAAGGCCCTCCACTTCTTCCTGTCCCACAGGCCCGACTAGTCCCCCTCCACCGACACCCTCATCCGCCTAGCTGAACTCGTCCTCACCCTCAACAACTTCTCTTTCGATTCCTCCCACTTCCTACAGACAAAGGGGGTGGCCATGGGCCCCCACATGGGCCCCAGCTATGCCTGCCTCTTTGTAGGTTACATGGAACAGTCCCTCTTCCGCACCTACACAGGCCCCAAACCCCACCTCTTCCTCCGTTACATTGGTGACTGTATCGGCGCCGCCTCTTGCTCCCCAGAGGAGCTCAAACAGTTCATCCACATCACCAACACCTTCCACCCCAACCTTCAGTTCACCTGGGCCATCTCCAGCACATCTCTCACCTTCCTGGATCTCTCAGTCTCCATCTCAGGCAACCAGCTTGTAACTGATGTCCATTTCAAGCCCACCGACTCCCACAGCTACCTAGAATACACCTCCTCCCACCCACCCTCCTGCAAAAATTCCATCCCCTATTCCCAATTCCTCCGCCTCCGCTGCATCTGCTCCCACGATGAGGCATTCCACTCCGGCACATCCCAGATGCCCAAGTTCTTCAAGGACCGCAACTTTCCCCCCACAGTGGTCGAGAACGCCCTTGACCGTGTCTCCCGCATTTCCCATAACACATTCGTCACATCCCGCCCCCGCCACAACTGCCCAAAGAGGATCCCCCTCATTCTCACACACCACCTCACCAACCTCCGGATACAATGTATCATCCCCCGACACTTCTGCCATCTACAATCCGACCCCACCACCCAAGACATTTTTCCATCCCCACCCTTGTCTGCTTTCTGGAGAGACCACTCTCTCCGTGACTCCCTTGTTCGCTCCACACTGCCCTCCAACCCCACCACACCCGGCACCTTCCCCTGCAACCGCAGGAAATGCTACACTTGCCCCCACACCTCCTCCCTCACCACTATCCCAGGCCCCAAGATGACTTTCCATATTAAGCAGAGGTTCACCTGCACATCTGCCACTGTGGTATACAGTATCCATTGTACCCAGTGTGGCTTCCTCTACATTGGGGAAACCAAGCGGAGGCTTGGGGACCGCTTTGCAGAACACTTCCGCTCGGTTCGCAAATAACAACTGCACCTCCCAGTCGCGAACCATTTCAACTCCCCCTCCCATTCTTTAGATGATATGTTCATCATGGGCCTCCTACAGTGCCACAATGATGCCACCCAAAGGTTGCAGGAACAGCAACTCATATTCCGCTTGGGAACCCTGCAGCCCAATGATATCAATGTGGACTTCACCAGCTTCAAAATCTCCCCTTCCCCCACCACATCCCAAAACCAGCCCAGTTCGTCCCCTCCCCCCACTGCACCACACAATCAGCCCAGCCCTTCCCCTCCACCCACTGCATCCCAAAACCAGTCCAGCCTGTCTCTGCCTCCCTAACCTGTTCTTCCTCTCACCCATCCCTTCCTCCCACCCCAAGCTGCACCTCCATCTCCTACCTACTAACCTCATCCCACCTCCTTGACCTGTCCGTCTTCCCTGGACTGACCTATCCCCTCCCTACCTCCCCACCTATACTCTCCTCTCCACCTATCTTCTTTTCTCTCCATCTTCGGTCCGCCTCCCCCTCTCTCCCTATTTATTCCAGAACCCTCACCCCATCCCCCTCTCTGATGAAGGGTCTAGGCCCGAAACATCAGCTTTTATGCTCCTGAGATGCTGCTGGGCCTGCTGTGTTCATCCAGCCTCACATTTTATTATCATGAACAGGACATATCTCAGCTTGCATCAATGTAGTCAATGTCCCTCAAGGTTGCATTTTCTAACTTCCTGGTCAGGTAATAATCTGGGAGAGTGCATCATTGATGCTGTTACAGAATCAGCCTGAGTTTCATTGTCTGGAAGTTTCTTTTTTTAATTCATTCATAGGATGTTAATGCTGTCTGCTAGGCCAGCATTTATTGACAGTTTGCGTTGAAAAGATTGTGAAGTGCTGCTTTCTGGGACCAAAGCATTCCATTGGACTTAGATTACACCTGTTGTGATGTTATCGACGGAGCTCCAGGAAGCTCTTAACATGACTGGGGAAGCAAGTGGTGGTAACACTATACATCACAAATTCGGACAAGCACAGTCATCCTTTCCCCATTTCGTAATTCTGACTGCCACAAACTTTCTGTATGTTAAAATAATTATCTTAATGGTTAAAACGCCTGATACATGAAGTTAGGCATAGATAGTCTAAGAGGCAAGTAATTATCACATTATTTTCATTAGCCCTCATTGAAATGTGGTACCAACTGATTATTCTAATAATTTAGGCCAATTTCTTTTTCTTGACAAACTCAATTTCAAATCTAGAACTATCCCGTGAATTGATTATCGCTGTACATTTGTATAAATCATTGTTTAAGACTCAGATGGAATAAATATCTTCAGGCTTCTTTAAAAGTAGCTGTATTTGAATTTTCCTGTTTTTTTTCAAGCATCTTACTATTCTGAATTTTGAGTGAAATTGGCTCCAAAGTAAATGGGCTACAACCCTTTTGACTCACACATCTCAATGTTTGCAGACAACAGGTTATTGGATGCAAAATTTACAGCTCAATTCATTTTGCTTTATTTACAGCAACATTAGCTTGATTCCTCCTTCCAATGTCACAACGTAAAAAATGAATATGAAAACAGGAAGAATTTTTTTGTTCGCATTCAATGCAAAATTTAAAACCAGTCCCAATAACATTCTGTATAGAAGTGTTCAGTTAAAATACTAACAGGGCTATTTGGAACCATTCACTGAATGGAAACATACAGATGTAAAAGATTTTTCACTTGACAACAACAGCCAGTGGTAGAGGGAAAGTGAAAAGCAAAGAAAGCTGCCTGAGAGACAGTCAGTCTTATGTTAAAATGCACAATAATGCTGTTAGCAGTTTCTTAAAATGATTTTAATTCCCGGAAACGTTTTGTGGTGGGATTTCCTCAGGAATTAACTTTCGCCATGGGAGTCTCACCAATCAACTGGATAACTGGTGTATGCCACATAACACCTCTGTGGAGGAAAGACGGTCGCAATCAAGAGCCATCAAGCACTTTGTAGGCCAGTATTGGGGCTGCCTCAGTACTTCACTTAAGAGTTGCCAGTCAGTCACAGTCCAGCAGTTCCCCATTCCCATCAGTACCACTGGGAATGGTAGCTGTTCTCTGTCATACACCATCAAAGACCAAGTATCTCTGAGGGACAGCGACATTAGGTAAGTGAGAGTGGAATGGTGGAAGGAAGTTGGAAGAAAACGCAAGTGGTTGGAGTGTGAATCTCAGCAGCAACAATCCGCGCACACCCCACCTCCATTTTTTGATGTTGTGCTTCTCTGCAAGACACTGAGTAACTTTAGATCTGATATCCCCTTGGATTTGTTTTTCAAACTCCGCAGGTAGTAACCCTTTCTCCTATTGCTGGTTGACTAGAATAGAATAGAATATTGTTTATTGTCACTTTTTTTACATTAAAAAAGTGATGAGAAATGTTTAAGTCACCATACAACAGTTTCTGGAGTATTAACAGAAGGGATGAATACATTTTTTTTTAAATAACAGAAAGTCCATCTGTGGAGGGCACGGTGTCTCAGTGGCCAGCACTGCTGCCTCGCAGCACCAGGGACCCAGGTTTAATGCTACCTTCGGGAAACTGTCTGTGTAGAACTTGCACATTCTCCCTGTGTCTGTGTCAGTTTCCTCTGGGTGCTTCGATTTCCTCCCACAGTCCAAAGATGTGTGGGTTGGGTGGATTGGCCATGCTAAATTTGCCCATAATGTTCAAGGAAGTGTCGGTTGGGTGTGTTATAGAGGGATGGGTCTGGGTGGGATGCTCTGAGGGTCACTGGTGACTTGATGGGCTGAAGGGCCTGCTTCCACACTGTTGGGATTCTACGATCTATGATTAGTTTAATTCACGGCTTTTGGGATCCAGAAAGACCTTCGTGCCGAGTTGCTAGAATACTGGGCCGGAAGCTACTGCCAAAGCAAGCTATCCAAACCAGGGTCCAAAACTTTGCAGAAGCTGCCCACCAGACACAGCTCAGAAGGAACTCCTATCACCACCTCAGCAGCTGTGCCCAAAACATACCTCCTTCACCTCGCCAACATCATCTCTGCCAGGGTAACAGCTGATACTGGTTCCTCATGCTCGCCCTTCTGCCAGCCGCTCACTCGCTGCCACTGCCAACATCCCACTCCGGGCTCATTAGCTGCCGCCATGCTCCGGGGTCCAACGAAGCCACCTTCCTCCTGCCTTCTGTCAAAAAAACGAGAAGAGAAGAAAAAATAAGAAACGAGAAATAAAAAGTAAAACAAAAGTGGACAAGCCCCAGGCACAGGAGCCTAGATGCTGTCTATTCCACTTCAGCCATCGATGGGTGGTGTCAGATCAAATGCCTACTCAAGGGCTCAGTTAATATAGAGCTGGGAAGTTCAATCATGACCTTCATGCCCCAGGCTTAATTGGACAGAGGTGGGCAGTGTTGGAGACCCCATTCTACACCTTCCCTGCCCTAGCAAATGTTTGCCCCACCTTGACATCCATTGGGCACTGCATTAATTTCCGCCTTACGTCAAAATAAGTGATTTTTTAAAATAGCGGAAAATGAGTTAATTCCCTCTAAAAGTGGAAAAGTAACAACGTTTTAACAGTAAGAGTTAAATTCAAGCACAGATAATATATGCCTATGTATTTAGTAATTAATCAGCTTCACTAAAAGCATTAAGCAATTTTATTCAATATTCAACAGTACCTTCATAAAAAAAAACCTTGACAGGGAAATGTCAATATTAAAGAACCTGTCATTTATCAGAACTCTCAAAAACACTAGTAAGATCTCATTAATTTAGGGGGGAATAAGTGTTGGTTTGTGGTCATTTCACTTTTGGACAAATTCTAATTGAAGTGAGAAACTATATTAATGTCCCAATTCATTAACAATGTAATTGTGCTCTCTTTTTACAAAAACACTACCCCATTGTAATGAAACTCCAAGCACCAACAAGAATATTCTGCTGCAATTCTGGATCAGTGCAAATTAATGCTCCCGACCAGAATGTACTGAATCTCCATCTGCACACTAAGTGAATGTCTCCATTGGACTTTTTTTTGAGGTTTGCATTCCAGTTCAGCTCAGGAAACTGATCAGTCAATACAACCCAAAAGAAGGCTCATGAGCAGCCAAATTTGTTTAACCAACAATTTACCTTGATGAAGATAAACATCTTTGTCAATAGAGCTCCCACACTTGTTTCCTCATCGTAGGACCATCAATGCGGTGAAAGACGCTCTTTGGTCTGCCCGCAACTTGCTGGTCTTCCAGCTGAAAGAACTGACCCGCCCCCCCCCCCCCCCCCCACCCCCCCCGAGTGTTGCAGACTGGCACACTCCAAGGTCCAGGACTACGTGCTGAGGGACACGCTAAAGCATGGGGCAGCCGCCGCCAAGGCGCAGTGGGAAAGGACCACCGTACGAGACCCCTCAGCCGCAATGTAACAGGGGCCTCACTTGGTAATTTGGCCCCGCTGGCGCCTCCCCCAACTGGTCATGGAAACCCAGTAGATGTTATCTATCTAGACTTCCAAAAGGCCTTTGATACAGTGCCTCATGGGAGGCTGCTGAGCAAGGTGAGGGCCCATGGTGTTCGAGGTGAGCTACTGGCTTGGATTGAGGATTGGCTGTCTGACGGAAGGCAGAGAGTTGGGATAAAAGGCTCTTTCTCGGAATGGCAACCAGTGACGAGTGGTGTCCCGCAGTGTTCAGTGTTGGGGCCAAAGCTGTTCACCTTATACATTAATGATCTGGATGGAGGGACTGGGGGCATTCTGGCGAAGTTTGCCGATGATACGAAGATAGTTGGACAGGAAGGTCGTACTGAGGAGGTGGGGGAGCATCAGAAAGCTTTAGACAGTTTAGGAGAGTGGTCCAGGAAATGGCTGATGAAATTCAATGTGAGTAAATGTGAGGTTTTGCACTTTGGAAAAAAGAATACAGGCATGGACTATTTTCTAAACGGTGAGAAAATTCACAAATCAGAAGTGCAAAGGAATCTGGGAGTGTTGGCCCAGGATTCTCTAAAGGTTAACTTGCAGGTAGAGTCCGCAATTAAGAAAGCGAACGTAATGTTGTCATTTATCTCAAGAGGGTTGGAATATAAAAGCAGCGATGTGCTTCTGAGGCTTTATAAGGCTCTAGTTAGGCCACATTTAGAATACTGTGTCCAATTTTGGGCCCCACACCTCAGGAAGGACATACTAGCCCTGGAGCGTGTCCAGCAGAGATTCACACGGATGATCCCTGGAATGGTAGGTTTAATGTACGATGCACAGCTAAGGATCCTGGGATTGTACTCATTTGAGTTTAGAAGGTTGAGGGGAGATCTAATAGAAACTTACAAAATAATGTATGGTTTAGAAGGGGTGGACGCTAGAAAGTTGTTTCCGTTAGGCGGGGAGACTAGGACCCGTGGGCACAGCCTTAAAATTAAACGGGGTAAATTTAAATTTTTTTATTTATTAAATTAAAATAATCTTGTTTCCTCATTGTTTTCCCAAATAATTTCAGGCAAGATTCAAGAATTAGTAAACCAGAAACTGACACAGATGATTTTGATCATTTGTCTTAAAACAGTGATAGAAATACTTGATTAATTAAACTAGTTCCATTCCATAGGCATCTGAAATGGCTAAGGAGTGCTGAGCTATTTGAATAATGCTGTCCAATATTACTTTATTTAACCTGGAAAAATGATACGCCATTCCATTCCTGCAAAATTTGGACCAGGGTGCTGCCCCAGTATTCTGGAATTATAAGGCAGGGTTTAACAATGAAGACCGAAGAAAATGAGTTTTATTTTATTTCACAAAACTAATTCTATTTACTGTAATGTTTTGGATTGTTTCTGGTGTTCTGCATGTCTGTCTGAACAAGCTGCTATGTCATCTCTGTTATTAATCCTTAGCTGAAAGTCTGTTCTTTAGCTAAAATGTAAGGTCATCCTGATAACCAAGTTCATTTTTAACAAGAACATTCCACTTTGATGACAAGTGCACCAAGGAGTTCAGCCTTTTGTTTTGGAGCCACTTTTAGCATGACAACTTAATTTTTGAAATTGAGCAAAGTGGATTTGCATGAATAACTCAATAAATTGTTGCAAAATTCCTAATGGGGAACATGTTGATTCTATAATAATTTGATGATATTAATAGAGTTTGATCAATTTAGTTTAATAACCATCAGAAGGTTCAGCTTTAATCCAAATGGTTACAGGTCAGATATTTTTGACCCAGAATTCATTTTAATTAAAGTAGAGTAGCGATCATCTGAAAAGCATGGAAGTGGTCCACTGAATTTGGAACATAGAGTGAGGTAGGCAAGGGAAAGACCAATGGAATGAAGAGCTTTACACACGAAAGTTATAGGTAAAGTCACAAAGTCCTGCCAGACAATAGGGCTGCTCTCAGTTGAGGGGAGAGATGAGAAGGAAGGACCTTCATGGTAATCTCAGGCAGTACAGGTATTAATCCAGTTCTGTAAACCAACATCCTGCCAACAGCGTTAACCAAACCCCTTTTCATTTTATAGACTGAAATTGGGCTGAATCAACTTCCAATGTGGATTGATATGTTCAAAATTTGAGGTTGAAGATCTTAATAGTCTCTAGGTTTGAGAGCAGTTGCTACATCTAAACTAATTCCTGCACTGTAGACTTTGCGGAAAACATAGGTCTTCGCAGATTGGAGTATCAGTATGTTTAACCAACATGTAGTCCATTTCATTGACAGAGGCATTATCCTGGAAAAATAAATTAAAATAAAGTGAAAATTGTTGAAATTTAAAGATTTCAAGATGCAGTTTGAATTTTGCTGTAATGTTTTTTATTGAAACAGTTATGCTTATAAATAAATTCTGCTGTATTCATCACATGCACGGTATTGATACATATTACTGTATGCTGCTGAAATGTGCAGAAGTTGCATTGAATTACTTTTTAATTTTACACTGTACTTGTCTTGGATTCAGGACATTAAACCTCATTCATTGTGTTGGACAGGCTATTTTCTTTTTTGTCTCTGTTAGCTTTTTGAATTCTAGCAGGCATGCTATTGCACACTACATTGACCATTGATTTATCTTGTAATTGCTTATGCTGCTTTCTGGAAATTTATCTGCATCTCTTTTCTTTTCAATATCTATAAAGACTAGACATCCTCAGGTTTATTTAAAGAGATCATGACAACAGAATGTAGTTCAAATGCAGTACTGATCGAATTCAACCCGTATGGAATTTTGACAAATTACTGAGATGGAACTATACTTGAACTTTCTAGGTTTAATACATTGTCACCAAATGATTAGGCTCAAAATAAGTTGCTTTTTTTTGTAAATCATTGCATATTATTGGATGTCTGTTTCAATTTTCAATGTTGTCCTACCAACTGGAAATTGTTAATTTTTCACTAATTTTGTCAATTCGACTCTCAAAAGGCATTCACAAAATCTCAAGGTGATTAGATGGTGCAACTTCTTAGAATATTGACCATTCATCCCGAGTCTTAGTTCAAAGATGCCATAGACGATGGTGGAATGGGAGGCTGTGGCATTTTCAGAACATAGGCATCTTTACGTTGTACTTGTTCATCTTACAGCTGGAAACTTAGGAATGCTTAGTACCAAAATTGTGTTCAAGAAGTTAAATAAATGTTGCATTCTTTGCACGAATACTGTCTCTTTGATGAATATGAAATTGATGTTAAAATAATTTATAGATTTTATTTATTTGTTCATGGGCTTAGGGTGTTGCTGGCTAATTGCCATTTATTGCCCGTCACTAGTTGCCCTTGAGAAAGTGGTGGTGAGCTGACTTCTTGAGCCACTGCAGTCCAAGTTAAGTCAAGGCAATTTGTATAGGAATGTTTAATTTCACATTGTTTCTTCTCAGTGTTTAGCAAGTTCATATTGGCTCAATGATTGTTTTGGCTTCTGATAGTCCGACATGATGAATAAGGTCCAGTAGCAGTATATGCATCAGTGAGGTTATCACATTCCAACACAGGTTAATGTAATTACATAAATTAAGTTGTAATTTTGACAGAAATATTCCATTTACAGTCAATAAGTCAGCATTTCCTTGCAATTTTACTGTCACTGTGAAACAGTCCCACAGTGCTCCAGTAATAAAGTTTTAAGGATTTAAGGTCCATGAAGGCTCTCCCAATTGTGTGCCTTTGACAGAGGATCTACAAAAATCCAAAAACCACTATAAACCTTTATCTATGCAAATTCTACAGTATTTTTGTGAACTTTCTACTACACTTATGGGTGGATAACCAGGAGAATGTTTGTGGGCCTTGAGCACCCAACTGCAAATTTAATTTCAGGGCTCAATCAGACTCCAGAATTTGGGAGTCAACTCCACTTTTCTACGGATTTGATTTGACCACAAACTCTTGTCTTAGCAAATTTTCATCCACGGCCATGAGGGAAAAACATCCCACTGAGAATGGATTCAATTAAAGCAAATCACATTACTGCTTCCAGTCAGTAAAGAAACCCACACATATGCTGTGATACATTCAATTGAGAGCTCACATGAACAGCTACGTATAACATTTTGAGGGGTGTAGTGCAATTTTAGAGACTGAAGTTTCTGCTGAAGTTTCTATCATCCTTTCAATAGGATGAACAGTCACAAATGTATCTAGTTGCAGCACACTTAAGGAACTTATGCAAATAATAAAGAAAGGGTCAGAAGATCACAAGTTGGGACTGAGAAAACAGGACTGCCTCAGAAAGTTGAGATTCTCGAGGGAAGCAATTACTTTATTGTAGTTAGTAGTTTAATGGTACCAGTAATGTAAATCAGCAATATTCAAAACCAGAACATTGAACAAAATAATTAGGACAATGAAATATTAGTCACATAATTTAATAACAAATACTGAAGAAGCTTATGCTTTGAGCAATGTCCGACAACCACTGATTGTTGTGAGTGATTTAATATTGTTATGGGTGCAGAAAAAAGTTATATCTAGATATTGGACAGGATCTTGTAGCAGGGTATCTCATGACATTAATTCATTTCTATATCTTTGTATTATAAAAATATGTAATTAAGTTGATAGTTACTAACAATGCAGTGCAGGTCAAAAGCGTATCTATGAAATGAATGGATAAAAACCCCTTATCTCTTTAACCAACAAGGCTTAAATATTCTCATTAGGGTAACTTGGAGTAAGTGAATTAGAGTTGAATTACGTTAAAAAGAAGTGAAATCAAAGATGAGAAAGAAAGATTAGATTAAGAGGGAAAAGAGACAGAAAGCCAAAAATCTAAATCCTAAAGGATTTAAGTTTTAAATTTAATCCAGAAATGAGACTCTGCAGGTTCAATTGCCCTACTTTGGTGCCATGAAGAATGCCTGGCATTTCATTGACAATAATTAATTTAAAGGAACAGGTAATTCTACTAGAACACATGTTTTGTTAGAGCAATTTAGCTGTTACAAGATTCGTGAATAGTGGACACTGTTTGGATCATGTGAACTTTCTGGTGTATAGGTATAGCGATTTCCCGATAATGCACTTATCTGTAGCACACTTATCTATAGCGCAAGAATATGCAAGAATGCAACTATTGCGTATAGGCAAGCTATCTGTACTTATGTTCTTAAATGCTAGACTTAACTTTCTGCTCTGAGTTTAATTGGCAATTAGTGTGCAAAACTAATGAGCTCCAAAACATAATGGGGAGGCCAAGGTACAAAGTCACAGGCTCAAAGTCAAATATGTATCACTGCAAGTTAACCAGTAAATCCTGGAAATTTATAATTGTGTATTTCTCAATCTCAATAAATTATCAGTGGATTTACATTTGACTAACAAGGCACATTATCAAAATGCTATTATGTTTCCATCAAAATCTTTCACATTACTTGAAAGCAATTTATCAAAGATGAACGAAAGAAAACAACTTCAAATTGAGTTGACTGAAACTTTAAGAATAGAGATTAACATATTTTGCCAGATGAAGGTATCAAGAGGAATGAAGCAAAGGCAGGGGCAAATTGAGTTCAGTGCAAATACATTATGTAATGGAATGGTGGAACAGACTTAGGGAGCTGATTCAACTATTCCGGCTCATATCCCTCTATCAATGCCACGACAGGACTGAGATTAAAAATTCTTCTTTTACAGAATCATGATTAATATGAAAATACATTTTCAGACAGTGCAGAGAAGACAAATAAAAGCCTTTAAAATTCAATGAGTAAATAGATGCTGCTGAAATTAAAGTTACAAAAGTTGAAAGAACAAATAGGAATCAAATAATACACCATGCCTGTTATTCACAGGTAATATTTTGAAAATAAAGGTTTAAAATACTTTTCTATTCTTTCTGGACTGATAATCCAAAGTTTATCAATGGTACTGTACTCTAGAAAAAAAAAGACCGATACTTTGAAGGTCATAGCATTAGTTTGGAAAATGAGTCATGTTGCAAGAGTCATCAGGAGCATTCTGAAAGAAAATATCACATTCTAATCGAGGATTCTGGTGGCTTTCAACTGGACAGAAAATTGAATTGATAGCTTGAGAGAAGGTTTAGATGACTGGCTGCAACCAGAGGAAAGAAGCCTGCAAAGGCCACTTTACTAAATTTACTTAACTCTTCTTCTGAAAGATCTTCAAGCCAAATGATCTGTAGATTTAGGGGAAGGCTGTCTCATAATTAATTTTCAGCTGCTGGAATCACATGTAGAGAAGGCCGAGGGAGCAGAATTTCTTCTATAAACGGCACCAGTGAAGTTTTTTTATAAAACAAAACAATAAAAGTCAACTGCACCCATTGAGTTGGCTTTTCTATTTCAGATATTTTTAAAAACTGAACTCAAATTCCACATCTGCCAGGCTCGAGCTTTAGATTATGTACCACAGTAACATCACCTCCTTTCTACTCAGAGGGACATGGAGCATTGAAAAACAGTGGAACCTACCCTGGCAAGTGCAGCAGATCATTTGCCCTCTTGTGACTTCAGAACCAAGGCCTCTAGAGCCACTGACAGGTGTTGACCTCTACAGCACCCTCTGCCTAAGCTGCTTTTATCAATCAGGATGTCCTCTTGTTAGCATCAATAGGGGGAAAATATTGCCTTCTCTCACGGCCAACATTCAGGAAAACATCTAGTGTAGTACTGACAAGTCATTAATTAAATCATGACTTTCCAAGTTTTTAAAGATTGCAGTCAGAGAACTTTATTTTAAAATTTGTAGAGAAGATGGGGTTTGCTGTTATAGAGCATGAAAGGTGGGTAAATATCCATTTTGTCCATGAAGATTTTGGAAAATGCCACAGTGGCTCCAAATGGTGGGAAGGCTGTGAAAAAGGCAAGAAGCCATCATTTTGATAGTTTAAAAGTTGGAATTTGGGTGGACAACTGAAAGAAGGTAGGAAAACCTAACAAGCACCATGGAGGAACCATTAAAAATAATTGAGAGTCTGTTAAGTTGAAAGCAGTGAATCACTACAGAACAGCCAGTAATGCAATTTAGAAATCTACCGAAGAGCTTAATGCGGCATTATGGCAGTACAGATTTTGAAAGAACAAGCAAACAAAGAAAATGCTTCACAGAGTCTAGCGAACTCTGGAGAAAATGAACTTAAAACAGCATTGATGAATTTAAAAAAGACACAGCTTATGGAACAGCAGATTAAAAACAATGCTGAAATGACACCAATTTAAATTAGATTGATAACAACAAGAATGAGCATATCAAAAATAAATGAGAGGGGGAAAATACTTCTTCAAATATCCAAGATGGACCATAGACAACACAAGATTAGATTTATTGATAGAGACCATTTTTAAGGGACAAATCTGCTTCAAACTCAACACTGAATTGGAACCTGAATTATTACATTAGTATATTCAGTGGGTTTGATTGCGGACACTGCTATTAATCTGTAGAATCTTAACGAGTTTCAAGGCAATTATAAAAACCTTTGATGGTTATTTCTCTCTGAGAACAAATAAAATTCTTGAATATCTAACATATGACAGAATAACTTATCTTCCAGGGAAATCCATAGACAATTCCATCAATAAACTCATTAAGTGCAAAACTGTGATCATGGAGTTTTTAAATCAGAATTAATAAGAAATAGGGTTGCTGGTTTTGTTGATGAACTGTCACCAAGTTTCTTACAGTGCAAAGATGACTTAACTCGAGAGAAAGCTATTCAAATAATGCTGGAAGCAGAAATCAGAAAAACTCACAAATATATCTTAAGAGGAAAAAATCAATCCTACCTCCAAAAACAGCAACGTTTCTATTCACTTCATCAGGTAAAGGCACATTAAAAAGGCACATGACGAGTCAAAACAGATATGCAAAATGCCACATGTTAGGAGCCAGTTTCAATACTGTGACAGAACCAAACCTCATTGGCACAGACAATATCTAGGCATGTCAAATGACCACTATACGTGTTCGACCGTATGTCACTTCCAGGAGATGTGCATCAGTAAGACAGTTTCAGAAGAGTGGAAATGCAGGTGATTACACACCGTTCTACACAGGAAAACATGGATCATCAAAAGAACCATGTAGGGTACCACCAGACTAACAGTACTTGACTGGGTGCACAGTAGGCTTTTGGTTGACTCGGATGCCGGGATCCTGGGATATGTGACGAGTATTTCCAACTCTGGTGAGTGGGACCGTGGTCTAGCATCAGATAAGAAGGGTGCCGTAGGGGCATTGTCAGTAGCTAGAAAGGCTAGTTTTGTGTGATAGTTCAAGAAAACTCACTAGGTGTTGTAAACAGAAACTTTCAATTAAATGTAATCAAACTGATACTTTGCCAAAATGTGGTAAGAATTCTGTGGAAACTGGGAGTTCTACATTAACCTTCACTTGGAGAAAATATATTCCATACGGCTCCGAAAAATCCCAGTAATTATGCTGGAAATGTAATATATTTGTACTTATTGCTGTAACACACTAAACCATCTTGTTAATTAAGCCAATCGATCTTCCGATTAGACAAGCCATAGGCACAGTGTCGACAAAGTTGGATTGATGGTGGTGAGCTGCCTTGTGCCACATGCTGTAAAAAGTGGAAAATACAAAAGGAATTGGGAGAAAATGGTCATATAAGTGCATGAGTTCTCAGTTTAGTACAAGGCTGGATACAAAGTGCATGCATGCGCCATCTCAAGCAACAGAAATATCTTCCCTAATTTGATTCAAATGAGGAAGCATTAATAATATTAGTAGAAAAATTATGCAGTCGAGATTACCCTGCATTGAGTACTGAAAAAGAATCTTATATAGAATTTTAAAAGAGCATTGGTCATGATTAAAAATAAGACAAGCAAAACCTTTTTTTTGGATAAGGTCTAAACACAGTTGACAACACATATTAAATATTAGAAGCGCTTCTTAAAGCTGAGAAAATCATCACTGTGTTGTGGGTGTTCAGATCCAAGTGCAGGATATGATCCTTGTTCATTTCATTTGAATTTTCAAAATACTCTTTTTTAACTGAATGTAATTGTAGAACTGATTTAAAATGTTTGAGAGTTTAGGAGTTATTATACTGATGATGCAAAGGATTCCACTATAAAATGGATGTTCTACCTATTTAGCCACAATTTCTTTGGCTTTTGATAGACTCGCTCTGTGAAAAATGAAAGGACATTCTCATGTTTGCCTGAAAAAAACAGGGATAATCTGGTTATTTGTTTGCAGTTTTTTTTCTTTGCAGGTTTAAATGAAAGCAGTAATTACTGTGTCTCTATTTCAAATAATTGCCCTCATCTGAACTGCCTCAGAATGTTGTATTCTCAGAGAACATTAATGAGCACATGCATGTGTCAAGTTTCAGCGTTGCTTTGGTAATTGTGACTTCAGTTTTCTGTGAGGGAGTGGATTGTGCATAAGTATATCTTCTTTAAGGGCAGTGAGGTCTCGTGTTTTTCAATACATACGTAAGTAGCTACTGCCTTGGCTCTAACACTGTAGGTATTGATGCAAAAATAAACAGTCACCATTCTTAAGAAGGACCTCAGCATGTGATGTCTTTTTGGTTGCTTGCTATGTGATCACTCACGGAAATGACAGAACAGAATTTGTAAATAATCTAAGCTTGTCCTCGATTTAAAGGCACATCTTCATGATCAATCTTAGATTACTAATGCTTATGTGCCCAATTAAGCACTAAATTGGACTTTTGAATTCAATGATGTCATAAAATGCCAATTAGAAAATAACCTGTTATATTTGACATTTTCTGTGATTAAACTGAAAACGCATTGAAGGAGCCAAATGAAGGGAAGTTGTGTTCTACGATCAACTCTTGCTGCCCCGAGAACAATTGAGGGTGAATGTTTGGAATCCAAAATGAAAACTGTTAGCTTTCCCCAAACTAATGTCTCTCTATTTGGTGAAGGCAAAATTCTTGCGGAAAAAATTTAAAAAAGAACACACCTTTTTTGGGGTTTGGGCTATCGCATTTTGGAATTCATTGACGTGTGATTTGTCATGTAAATAGTATAAATAAATCTGAGTAATTTTATTTCCTGGTATTTTAGCAGTGCTAGCATCTCCCCTGCCATACCTTGCAGAAACTGGAAAATGTACAGTGAAACATGTTGCAGATAGATTTGTTGTGAAATATTATATTTGAATTACAACTATCATATTGCAATGGTGGATGTGACTGTTAAGTTAGACCAGAATTACGTTTATACACATTTACTATTGTTGCTCAGGGAAAGCAAGGAATCAATGATCCTGATCTGTAATGAATTAGCCAAGTACATCTTGTATCTGAAATTATTGACTGTTTTTATTGGATCATCATTAAAAAAATCCTGTAAGGAGTGAAGGGACTATTGCTAGAAATTTCTCTTAAACTTTGCCACAATGGTAACTCACATATAGGTGGGCCTTCTTTTCCAATTGCCACCATAATTATGTCTTTTTTTTATATTTTAGGTATTTATTCTGGTGAATTTATTCAGGTATGCTGGCTTGCTGTGAGATAGCACCACAATGGATATATTGCTGATTTAAAAATGCAGGTTAGTGCTCTATGTACATGGGTTCAAATCCCATGGTAGGAGTTAATACTTTTCTATAAATCAGCACTTAAAGCTGCTGACTATGAAGCAATGGATGATTATTTCAAAAAGAACTGATTCAGTGTTCCCTTTAGAAAGAGAAATCTGCAGTGTAATCTAGCAGATATGTGACTCCAAAATATTGCAGATTTTTTTTGCCTCTTATATCTCATCTTACCTGACACAACAATATTTTATTATTTGTATACATTGGAAACCAGGCATGGATATCATGACAGTTAAGAAACCAATGGACATTCATCACAGCTGTGGTTATGCAAGCGCTATAGCATAGCATCGCATTTAATGTAATATTAATAGCTGACAATAGAGCTTCATGCATTTAAAAGCATGCCATGCTTCAAATGATACCAGTTAAGAACATAAGAATATAAAAAATAGGAGCAGGAGTAGGTCATCTGACCCATCAAGCTTGCTCCACCATTCAATAAGATCATGGCTAACCTTTTTATGGATTCAGCTCCACTTACCTGCCTGTTCACCATAAACCTTGATTTGTTTACAGTTCAAAAACCTACCTGTCATTGCCTCAAAAAACACATTCAATGAAGGAGCCTCAACTGCTTCAGTAGATATGGAGTTCTACATATTCACAATCCTTTGGATGAAGAAGTTCCTCTTCAACTCAGTCCTAAATTGGCTCCGTCTTATTTTGAAGCTGTGTCACACCACTCCCACACCCCCACCACCCCCACTCCCCAGTTCTCGATAAAAAAGAAAGAACTGTGGATACTGTAAATCTGAAACAAAATCAGAAATTGCTGTAAAAGCTCAGCAGGTCTAGTAGCACGTGAGAAAAGGTCACTGGACCCGAAACTTAACTGTGATTCCTCTCCACGGATGCAGCCAGACCTGTTTTTCCAGCAATTCCTGTTTTTGTTCCCTTAAGTCTAGTCTCATCTGCCAGTGTAAGAAACCTCAGATGGGGTAAGAAGGAATCTGAGATCTTTACACCCTCAAGTCACATGCTATGATACACTGATGATGCCGTGAGCATGTCTCTTAAAGGTAAATTGTGAGCCATAACACAACTTTCCATTTTTTCAAAATTAAAAACTTAGCCCAAACAGGTGTGCATAGTTGCACGTGGGCACATATGAATATCACTGCTGCCAAACATGATGAGAGTTTTGCTTTCATCAATGTGTCTTAGCATGATGCAGAAATGCTTCTGTAATCCTTTGTTCCATAAAGAAACAAGACATAGATATCACTGACATTAAAAATCCAATTAGTTAAAGCTACTATTATGTGCAAATGTTATGTTCATTAAAAACTGTGTCAATGCTATTTTTTTGTTTTTTTTTCAAGCATTGCATTGCTTTTAATAGTATGTCATATTTTAAATGATCCCAGTTAAGATGGAACCTGAGACTTTTATACCCCCCAATCACATTGTATGATGCAGCAATGATATAATGAGCACATTTCTTGAAGGCACACTGAGAAATGGAGTATGAGAAAAACACACAGTTGACACTTAACTGCCCTCAACTTGGTCCAGTGAGTGGTATAGTTCAAGGATAATTAAGAATTGGCCTTTACAGTAAAACCCAAAGCCCACTTAAAAAAAATAATTATAGGTGAGAATTTCACATTAATAGGTGGGACACACTTCCTGGCTGTCATGCAATGGCAGCATTTCACCTTTGAGCCAGAAGTTTTAGGTTCAAGTTGTACTTCAGGACTTGGCGGCCCTTGAAATTGTGTCATACTGTGACCAAACACGCTAATTACCAAGCTGCAAATCCTCTTGATATGCCTATAGCAGGCAGTAAGAATGGGAGAATTTCTTGAAAAGTAGAACTATATGGTTGTACAATTGCCACCCAATGTTAAAAATCTCATGCACTTGATTATATGAGCAAGCATGATCCTTTCTCTGAGAGAATACATGCATACACTTGCCAGTCCCAACAATCAAATTGGGAATAGATGTATTTGGGCTTTTATTTCCTTTGCACATTATTTTTAAACACTTCTTGCTCATCTGAATAGCACACTTCTAAAACATTAATCATATATAATTGAAATGAAAAGCATATTTTAGGAGATTATGCAATAAAGTTATATATACTGACAACTCAATAGCTGTCCAATGATACTGTCTGTGTCGATCATGGATAGGACCAGATGCTTACTCCCACCCCAACCCTGTTCCCTTAAAATTGATACATCTTTATCCAGTGTGCTGAAAAGTAGCATGAAAACCTAGCTATCATGCATAAAGGCATGAAGAAGCATTTTGAGGCATTCAGAGAATGCTTTGTCTTTGATCCAGGGGAAAGTTGCTATTGAAGAATTCTTTGGAGATCTCCACAACTTCTAAAATATGTTCTTGGTGAGTGCACCCAGGAGGAAAAGAAACAAAATCCTATTGTTCCAATCTTGAACAAATATGTTTCAGTGCCGTGTACTGCAAAATAGTTTACCACAGACTTCAAATGAATGCTTTCTTCCCCTCTCTGTGAAAGGTTCTGTTTTCTGTCAGTACAAAGTTTCCAAGGCTCCATTGGGAGCATAGCTGATCAGTTTATACACATGTCCTGATCCATTATTTATACTTACAGTGGCAATGTTTAATTTAACAGATCAAGATGCATGGTTTAAAGAAAAAGCTAAAAGAGGTAAAACATCTGACTTGTTTAAAATTCACTATAATGTCACAGCAATATGCATGGAATAAAATTCATTCTGAAGCATATGCTTACTTGCCTTAGGGACTTTGTGCTTCTACAGCGATAATGCATTAATGCTAATTTGTTTCTTCCGGAGAAAATAGGTCTGCTTGACTTTAAAAATGTCATGAAAGAGCACAGTTTTGCAGATCCAATAATAGTGATGAGTGTTGTCAACATCAGCTCTTTAGAAACTTAAAATTTTTAGGCTGCTGAATCTATATTCTTATTGCCCACAGGGGAGCCATCAGATGTTGTGACTTGCAATAAGTCATTATAAAGACTGAAGAAGCATCATTTACAAAAGAAAGGAATCTGTAAATATAGAATATGATTATAAGAACGACGATTTCTCATTCTGTAAGAGTTATCTAGGAAAGGTACTTAGCTATTTAAAGTGAAGAGCTTGAATAAATCAGAATGTAATGTCCATCTTTATGCAAATATCAGAAAAAAAGCAGCAGGAGGAAGGCTTAAATTCAAGAGTTTATAGGAATTTCTCCTTGGAGTGTGCATAATCTCACCTTCAGTATTTTACCATTTTTTGCTCATAAAATATACACAGATGTATCTTGTAAATATTTTTTACGCCTTAGAACCACGATTCAAACCAGGATAACTCAACTAAAGTCAAATGCATTTTACAGTCCACATATATAGTTCTGCATATAGAACATAATGATTAGATCTTGGAAATAGATGTGTCATCTTGCCTTGCATTCGAATACACTCGAAGATAGAAGGAACTGCAGATGCTGGAGAATCCGAGATAACAAGATGTAGTGCTGGATGAACACAGCAAGCCAAGCAGCATCAGAGGAGCAGGAAAGCTGACATTTCGGGCCTAAACCCTTTTTTTGAAGACGGGTCTAGGCCCAAAACATCAGCTTTTCTGCTCCTATGATGCTGCTTGTCCTGCTGTGTTCATCCAGCTCTACACCTTGTTTTCTCTTATATTTGAATATGCTCCTTAGGTTATGAACATTGAAAGAGAACAATCGACATTGTTTTCTGTAAAGCTCTTTTGTGTACAAAGCCTTTTTAACTAGAGAATACAATTGCTCCCAAATTGTTCTTTTGACCTGCATTCAAATTTTTTAATGAGGTCCTTTGTGGACTACAGTATTGCTGAAGTTGAAATGTAAATGCAGTAGTCGACATGAAAATGTAGAGGGATTTGAATGTGGTCAAATTTTGGAACTGTAGACGACAGTGTATTTCTCAAGGTTACCTATACTAGCAGGTTATAAATGAGCTGCATGCTATTTTACATTCATTCTCCATACTGTTAGCCACCCAGCTGCCCAAAAAGGGTCATTAAAGTTCATTGGCAGACTTCTGTCTGATCACAAGCATTGAGCATGCAGTCTATAAATTGACACCCAAATAATTAATGAGGAAGAAATAGAACAACTTCATAGGTGGGAAGTTCAGCTGTAAATGTGGACAACTTTCCAATTGGAACCCAATGGAAAACTTTTTGTCTTCATGGCCTTATTACTGTTTACCTTAAAGGTCTTCCCCTGACTCCCCGTCAAGTTTGCGATAGCTATGAGTCATTGAGTCAGAGGCACAGATTCGTAGAGTTATACAGCATGGAAACAGATTCTACAGTGCATCTAGTCCATATCAGCTATGTTCATAAACGAAACTAGTCCCACCTGCCTGCACATAGCCCATATCATAAGAACATAAGAACTAGGATCAGGAGTAGGCCATCTGGCCCCTCGAGCCTGCTGCGCCATTTAATAAGATCATGGCTGATCATTATAAGACTCAGCTCCACTTACCCACCCAGTCATCATAACCCTCAATTCCTTCACTGTTAAAAAATTTGTCTAACCTTGCCTCAAAAACATTCAACGAGACACCTTCAATGGCTTCACTGGGTCGGGAATTCCATAGATTCACAACCCTTTGGGTGAAGAAGTTCCTCCTGACCTCAGTTCTACATTTGCTTCCCTTTATTTTGAGGCCATGCCCTCTCGTCCTAGTTTCACCTGCTAGCGGAAACAACCTCCCTGCCTCCACCTTATCTGTGCCCTCCATAATCTTATATGTTTCTGTAAAATCTCCCCTCATTCTTCTGAATTCCTATGAGTATAATCCTAGCTTACTCAGTCTCTCCTCATAACCCAACCCTCTCAACTCTGGAATCAACCGAGTGAATCTCCTCTGCACCCCCTAGAGTGCTAGTATATCTCTTCTCAAGTAAGGAGACCAAAACTGCACACAGTATTCCAGGTGTGGCCTCACCAGGACCCTATACAGCTGCAGCATAGCCTCCCTGTTTTTAAACTCCACCCCTCTAGCAACGGCAGACAAAATTCCATTTGCCTTTTTAATTACCTGCTGCACTTGCAATCCTACTTTTAGCGATTCATGCACAAGGACACCCAAGTCCCTTTGCACAGCAGCGTGCTGCAATTTTTTACCATTTAAAACATAGTGCATTTTGCTATTATTCCTACAAACATATCCCTCCAAACTTTCTATGTTCATGTGCCTGTTCAAATATCTTTTGAGCGTTACGACTGGTTTGCATCCACCATGCCTCTGGCAGTTACTTCCACATACAAGCTACATTCTATGCAAAAACGGTGCCCCTCATGTCCTTTTCAAAACTTTCTCCTCTCACTTCAAAAATATGCCCACTAGTTCGGACTTCCTCACTGTTTCCCTAACTATGTAGTTCTTACCAATATGTGCAACAACTTCTGGCTTCCTACTCACTTTTTCACAATGTGCTTCAACCTTTTTGAGATATCCTCGGCTCTGGCACCAGAAGGCACCATAATATCCTGGATTCATGGTCACGGCTACAGAATCTTCTTTGTGTGCCCCTGACAGAAGCATTACCTATAACCATTATTCTTTTAAATCTTGACAAACCCCATTTAACGTAAGATTCATTCGTAGTGCCCAATATCTGACTGCCACTACTGTTTTCCTCTGAGGAACTATCCCCAGATGGAATATTTGTTTGAGGGAGGAATAGCCAAAAGAGATTTCTGATCAACCTTCTCACCATTCCTGACAATAACCCATCTTTCTGACTGATACTGCTTTGTAACCACCTCTCAAAATCTACAGACCATTACACTTGGATCTCCTGAGTGACATTAAACCTGAAAAGAAGAAGCTCTTAAAAGAACCTTAGACATTAAAAACAAACCTTTCTTACCCACAGATTTTACAAACATTCAGGATGCAGAAAAGAAAAGAAACAGAATAATTAAACATTTAAAATATTTTTAAAAAGTCAAGCACCTTAGCCAAAACTCTCATCAACCAAAAAAGCCCTCTTCAAATCATCTTATCACCTAAATTTCAAATCTCCAGATCTGAGAAACGAAATGCCAATCCCTGGTCCCTGACATTAGTGGGGAGCATGGGACTAGGCAGATTGATCAAATGACATCAATATTCCACTGAAATCATAGGATCCCAATTTACGTGTATTATTCGCATCTATGCTGCTTACGAAAATGGACCAGTTAGGATGCTGGTAGATGATTAATAAGCGAGAACAGGATGTAGTTCATTGTGTGGCTATTTTATCTACACCTTTATCCCATTATCACAGACAGGATGAATTATGATTCCTCTGTGAGAGTTTGAACATGTGTGGTTTTCTTTTTCTGTGTTATTTTGGCTCAACTATAAACACAATTGAGAGGTTCTCCACAGTGTGTTGTAATTCTTAAAGATTTAAACATGCTCATTAGACGACTGGAAATGTAGTGGAGATATGGTCATTTAATTAGTCTGCCAATTAATTGTTTAAGTCAGTCCACCTGTGGTTTCTGTTTTTATTTTCTTCTTTTTCTCTTCTTCTTTTCTCTTTTATATTGCTTACCTCTTTTTGAAGAGGTATGAAATCGGCATCGGCAAGTAAGCCCAGCTCAGGCTTTATGGCGGCCAGCGAGTGGTGACACGTGGTGGCGACCTCAGAGAGACTTTGGGTTCCCAGTGACTTCTGCATCAACAAGGTGGTCCTAGTCCCAACTCTTGGGCGGCTGCAGTGGATGCAAGTTGGGGTTCCCGGCAGTATCCGCGTATGGCGCAGATTTGTGGTGGCAGCAGCAGTGGTGGGTTTGGTCCCATTACCAGACCCTGTGGCACTGGTAGCAGCTGCGTCAATGAACTGGGCCCGAAGTGGATTCTCTTGGTAGTGGTGGAGTCAAGTTTAGGCTGGTGCCCTAACCAGTGACGGTGGTGGCATCTGCATTAGCGAGGACTCATAGGGGTGAGGGTGTCAGTGGAGGTGAGATAACGCTGAAGAGTAGCGACTTCCCATTCCAACGTTAGTGGTGCAGCAAAGGGGACCCATGCCTGGCCACCAGGCTGATGGCGCATGGTGGAGAACTTAATAGGAAGGACTGTAAATTTGAATACTTTCTCTTATTTATTTATTCTTCTGACTTTATACTCTACGTCTTTGTTTATTTTCCATGTCTTAAGAAGGTGCCAGAGAGAGGCAACATCGTATGATACTTTTCACAGCTTTTTGTAACAAAATATATGCGACAATAAATAAAATCAAATAATTTAAACATAAATTCAACTTCCTTTTATTCTCCCTGTGCTTTCTGAATGATTTTTTTCTCATTATGTTGCAGCTTCAGGTTTGACACTCATGATTTGCTTAAAAGGGAGTGAGTCAAACTGCATAGATCAGACAGATGGAGATGATTTGTCTACTATGCAAAACATTCCCTTCCCTGATGGAGCTGATTTGTGGCTTTCCAAGCAAACCCTTGGCCAAATGAAACAGAGGTCACCAATCAGACAGGGGACCTTTCTTATCTTTATAGCTTAGATCCATACTAGATTCATAAAACTGGGCCATAGGAGTAGCAGATGGATTGCAGCTTACTTTAGTCTGTGAAAAACAGCTTTTAGTAAATGGTTGCCATTCAGCTGTTAGTAGTATGTCATTTCATGAAAATGGATTGAATGGCTAAGTTAGTGTCATTTACAAGCATTGTCAGTGCACATATCAGTCAGAGTGAATGACGATCACAATTTTTGTTTTAAACTGTTAATTCCGAATGTAATTTACATCATAAACCAGTACTAGATAGGTTTTTTTTATCATCCTTCTCCCCACATAACTTGTTTCACAGAATGACCTGTGGGGACATTTATAAAGTAGAAATACACGCATTTATATAACATCACTATGCTATCCTAAGCAACCTACTGCCAATGATGTATGTTTCAGACAGTGAAGCCACATTTGTAATTTAGAGGACCATGGCAGACAATATTTACAGCGCAAGCAAAGGTGAAGTTGCCACAGTCTAAACTGACTTTAGGATTGTTGTCTCATCGGAGAGAAATGACCAGCAGTGATGTAATCTGAAGATTACTACACCTCACTTAAGGAGAGAGGTTGAAAAAGAAAGGCTTTTGTGACAACCTCAGATGGTGTGAGAAATAATTCCATGTTGTTTTCACTACTCTGAATCAGTCAGTCAAGGAAACTCACTACAGCCTTATCAGACCAAGTCAGTAGGGCTGCTATCTCATAAGAGAGAGATGATAAGTGGTGATTTGTCCTGAGTGCCATCTCACCTCAGGTAAGGGGAGACATTGAGAAGGAGAGTCCTTCATAGCAATAGTGGGGGTATTGAACCCACACTGGTAGTGCTACAGTGCTTTACAAACCAACCATCCAGCCAACTGAGCTAAATCAACCTTGCATTGAGTACCCAACAGCAGCTTTGTCAAAAAAGACCAGATAATCTGTTATTATGACATTGTTTGTGAGATAAAAATGGTTAGGATATCAAGGATAACTCCCTGATCTTTTTCTAAATAATGCTAAAGGATTTGTTTTATGTCCAGTTAAATAGAGCAAACAGATCAAATGTTATTAGAAAACTGTCACATCTGACAGTGCAGGAATCCCTCAGTGATGCATTGGTATGTAAACCTAGATTTCCTTTTATTGGATTAGGACTTGAAACCACATCTTTTTGACTCAGAAGCAGAATGTTGCCCAGTACAGCTAACAAAAGTGCTCTGCTACTGAATGGGTACATGCTTCTTTAACGTTCTTTTTCTAGCGACTTTCAAACCTTTGAGATATTACTGCATTATAGTGTGGTTGCATTACAGAAAAAAAGGACTATTTGGACCAGTATATTGCTGTCTTTTCCTTGGATACCTTGCTGGAAATTTAGCCTCACAATTCCCAGAGTCATCACAAAATTTAAAAGTTTTTTTTAAAGTACACAGAACTTCCCAATTTACCTGATTTTCAGACCTATGGTTTATAGAAGGCATGTACAAATTTTAGTACTTAATAATTATTATTTAATAACAAGTAAATATATTATAGTTACAGGTAAACAATTGTGAACTGACATTTAAAACTCCAACTCCCTCCTAAACTGTTTCTCTATACATACAGACAAATAAAAACACAAACATGAATAAAATGAAAAACAGCATGGATGTTATGGATAGACTGAGTCTGGGAAGGCAGTTCTATGGGTCTTGACCACAGGGACCGCTGAGATAATTCCTCGACTGAACCCAACGCTGCTCCTTGGTCTCCCATCTCCAGACACTTTCACTTGTTTTCAGGAGGTGCAAGAGCCTGGTACACAGTTATAGAAAAGTCTCTGAATTATTGATTAAGTCACAGTTACGGCAACTGCTGGAGGAAAATTGAACTGTTTTTCTTCACACCTAAGCAGGGCTTTGCTATAGAGGCAGCACGGTGGCTCAGTGGTTAGCACTGCTGCCTCACAGTACGCGGGGCCCCAGTTTGATTCCACCCTCTGGTGACTGTCTGTGTGGAGTTTGCAATTTCTCCATGTTTCTGTGTGGGTTTTTCCCAGGTTTTCTGGTTTCCTCCCACAGTCCACAGATGTGCTGGGTGGATTGGCTATGCTAATTTGCCTGTAGTGTTCGGGGATGTGTATATTGGTGGGATGGACCTGGGTGGGATCCAAGGGTCTGTGTAGATTTAGTGGGACAAAGAGCCTGTTTCCACACTGTGGGGATTCCATGATCTATGAGAATAGATGCTGTTCCTGAGTTGGGGGAGATCCGTTGATGTCTTAATATTTGCGCACCAACTCAAGTTGTGTAGCCACCTGAGAACCAATCCTATACTTGTTGGCAGGCAAAATACATTAGTCATCAACAAGTGGTCACTTGTTACCATCTGAATCTCTATTTGTACACAACCTTGGCTCCAGCTCGACTGCAAATCATATTTCCTTAACTGCTGGAACAAACAGCTGTGTAAGCATACTTACAATGAGTACTAGTGTTATGGACCAGATCAAACCACCTCAAAATATATCAAGATAGTCTAGACCCCAACCTTGTCTTATTTTTAAAGGTTAGTATAAAGTGTTACATTCCAGATGTAATTCAGTTGGTCAAACTATCAGGCTTGAAGCAAAACACACCTTACTTGTACACCACAGTTAAAACACAAACAACAAAAAAATAGGAATTGGAATAACAACGCTGTTCACAAACTCAACAGATTAATTGATTTTTATAACTAAGAAACAACAACTGTTCTAATTTTGTAACATCCCGTAAACACACCCTCAGCAAAGGCAAATTCCATAAAATAGATTGTGTCACCCACAATTCTAGTAGCAGGAAGAGAACCCAAGCCTTTTTTTTCCAAAGCAGAGAGAGAAATAATAGCTTCCACGTCCAGCTTCAAGACTCCAGCACCTACTGAAAGCTAAAACTAAACTCCTGATTCTGTAGGAACTTGACCCCAGGCCTTCATGCTGATTCTATTTTACCAACTTAAAAAAAACATAAGAGCTAGCTAGACTCAGAACAGTCACCTCTGCTCCAAGTTTATACCCCTAGCTTTCAAAGGAAATATGACAGAACAAATCCTTTCTAAAGGCACATCTTGTAACAGTTAGTTCACTTGCTTTAAAAAAACTACAGTGATCCTTCAGCAACATTTGTTTTTGTTTTATTTAAAGTTCTTTTTAAGTTCTTTTCTCATTTCAGTCCACAATCAAAATCATAGAAAAATAAATGACACAGTCTTCACAATATCTGTGCCAACTGCATATCTAGAATATAATACCTACAGCATGGAAACAGTCCCTTTGGCCCAACAAATCCACACCAAACATCAGAGCTTCCCACCCAGACCCATCCCCTTGTAACACACCAAATCTACATATCCCTAAACACTATGGGCAATTTAACATGGCCAATCCATCTAGCCTGCACATGTTTAGACTGTTGGAGGAAACCAGAGCGCCCAGAGGAAACCCATGCAGACACGGGAAGAATGTGCAAACTCCACACAGACAATTGCCTGAGGGTGGAATCAAATGTGGGACCCTGGTCCTGTGAGGCAGCAGTGCTAACCACTGAGTCACCATGCCACCTCAATGTAGATGCACATACAAATATAGATGTACTTTGATATCCTACTCAATGATTTGTAAAGTGCGGGCAGTCCAATGCTTAGCTGAATCAGGTCAGGAATAATCCCCTGAAAAATGAAGAAAAATGCAGCTTTAGCTGTGAACAACTTAGCTCCTGCATTAATAACTTTCACAAAGCTATGGTTATGATCGGTGTCTCTGGCATCTCAGCCTGGTCACATTGGCTGGTCTCAATTAGAACGGTGATAGAGTGCTCCAATTGCAATATTGCTGGCATTTGTGCTTTTGGAATAAACTAATGATACTGTACAACAAACCAAAAAATAAAATGACTGCCCAATGTAAGAAATCAGAAATAAAAACCAAAAAAAAAGACTCAGCACTGCTGGCAGCCTCTGAAGAGAGATAAGTAAATGTTTCCAGTCTGTGACAGAATATCAGTTTGTGCTGTTGTTTATAGCTATGTCATTCATAGAGATAAATTGGAGAAGATAGGAAAAAAAACAATCATGAGCATTGATAATGGAGTAATCGGCATGAATGGCGTGACACAAAGCATCATATCAGAGGTTGTGATGTGCATTGTACTCCTGGAAAAAACATATCTGCAGTAGGTGCCTGCCTTTCAAAAATTCCAGCTCAAACCTATTGAGATATAGTCCAATATACAGGCATTGAGAGAGGGGTGATTGAGGCCACTTCAACCTAGGATGTGAAGCAGTAACACAGTATGTCTCCACACCATCTGTTTCCCCTCACTCCTCCTCCACTTCTGTTGAAAGTTTACAAAAAGAATTTTCTAATCTCTTTCAGTTCCAAAGAAGCATCACATTGGACCCAAAAGGTTAACTATGCTTCTGTCTCCACAGATCCTATCCAATCTGCTGAGTTTCTCCAGCATTCTGAAGCTGTTCCACCTGCCCCACTTTGGGACCAGAATCCTGGTGAGGAATACGTGGTAAATGTTACGAGGACTTAAAATAAGTGAAGTGGGTTTGGGGAGCAGGGGAAAGGCTTGAGTGGGAAAATAAATATTGTAATAGTTCAAAACACAATAAAAAAAAACAAAAGTGAGACATTGCTTTTCAGATTAGGAATTGGTAAAGATCTGGCTCATAGTCAATGACAGGAGTGGGTGATTGTGTGCCAGGTCAGTAAGAGAAACCCAGATATAGTGCTGCTCAAACAGTGAAACCAGTAAAACCTGTGAGCAGGTCTGACCTATCCTGAATATACAAAATGGAGCTTTCCTGGGGTAAAAAGAAGAGATTAGGTCACAGTAGTGGTGCAGATACAATTGGTCAAATGACTTCCTTCTTTTTACCATAACAGTTCTGTGACTGTAACCAGTACATCATTTCCAAGTTTTACTGTTTGCTTTTGGTTCAGCTTTTGATCTCATCCAACATGGACTAGGTAGCAGTAGGGGCAGTGAGGAATTTCAGTGTAGGTTCAATTTCTGTCGTGGCTGAGGTTACCATGAAGGCTTGTCCTCCTCAACCTATCTCCTTGTCAGAGGCTTGGCGACCTTCACCCACCATTCATCTCTCTTTCTAATGATAGAACAACCCTGGGGTCTGCCAGAAATATAAAGACTTTTTTTACTCCGCAGGCAGGATTAGATGTCCCCAAGGTTAAGTTGTTTGCCCAGTCCTCTGGATTCCAAGAAATCTGAGTGTTGCAGTGTAATGTTATGATAAACAAAATTGGGAAGTGTAGGCAAAAGGAGACTAACAGTAACCAGGGACTAAACAAAATTAGAGACCAGGATCTCAAAGATTGTAATCTCCAGATTAGTACTTGAGCCATTTACAAACTGGCTTAAAGATGAGAAGATTATGGAGGTGGTTGGAAAGATGTTGTGGGAAAAGGGGATATTAATTTCATGGACACTAGTTCCAGTATTGGTAAAAGACAGAACTATGTCATTCATATTCAAGTTGTGCTTTGTTGGAACAGTGCAGCAGGCCCAAGACAGAACTATCAGCATGAGAGGAAAGTGATTTATTGAAATAGTAAGCAGCTGGAAGGTTGGAGTCAGTTCTATGGACAGAGTGGAGGTGTCCAACAAAGTCAACTTAAGTTTGATTTTGCCAATGTAAAGGAGACTGCATTGTGAACAGTAAGTACAATAGACTATGTTGAAAGAAGTATAAGTAAAATACTGCTTCACTGGAAGGTTTTACACTTCTACGATTGCATGCAAAGGTACGGATGGTGGATTGAGGAAGTGTTAGGGGTGATGGAGGAGTGGACAGGGTGTCAAGGGGATCATGGCCATGACAGAATGCTGACAGTAGAGAGGAAGGGAACATGTGTTCAGTAGTGGCATCTTGCTGAAGGTGGTGGAAATAGCAGGGGATGATCCCTTGAGCACTGAGAATCGTGAGTTGAAAGTGAGGAGAAGGGGAACTCTATTGTCAGTCTGAGAAGGAACCGGAACGGATGAGGGTAGAAGTGCAAGAGATGGGCCAGACATCATTGGGAGGCCTACCAATTACATTGGTGTAGAATCTTTAGTTGAGGTAAAAGGAGGTCGTGTCAAAGGCACCCTAGTGAAAGATGGCATCATGAATGTATCAGAGAAAGTGATGCTATTGCAGACCCAAGTAGGAATGGAACAATAGATATCCTCATATGAACCTACAGTATGTCTCCACACCATCTGTTTCCCCTCACTCCTCCTTCACTTTTGTTGAAAGTATACAAAAAAAAATTTCCAATCTCTTTCGGCTTCAAAGAAGCATCATACTGGACACAAAATGTTAACTATGTTTCTATCTCCACAGATCTTACCTAACCTACTGAGCTTCTTCAGTATTCAGTATTTATTCCACCTGCTCCAGGTTGGGAACAGGATCCTGGTGAGAAATAAATAAGCTGCAAATGTACAAAGACTTAAAACAAGTGAGGTGGGTTTGGGGAGCAGGGGAAAGGCTCAAGTGAGAAAATTAATATTGGAACAGTTCAAAACACAATTAAAAAAAAAACATTGTGAGACATCGTGTTCCAGATACCCCATGAAAATAGAAAAACAGGAGCCGTAACAAAATTAAACTGGATCAGGGGAATGAAAAAGTGTATGCAAACTGTTTGAGTAGAGCGACAACATAAGGTGCATAGACTGAAAAAGCACATTTTTAGATCAACGCATGACTAAAAGGACTAAATTAAACAAATTGTGAATACAATTTGATGGGTATGAATTTCTGAGGAATGCCTGCAAGAAGATCAACATTGGGTACAATGTATGCAGGTTTTAAACATGTCAAGAAATTTTAGAAATAAAATGGGAGAGGGAGGGGCTATCTTGCTGATAAAGGTTGGTGTAAATTTTGCCTCCAGCAAGGTATTTTAACTGAGATAATGGGAACTGCAGATGCTGGAGAATTTCAAGATAATAAAATGTGAGGCTGGATGAACACAGCAGGCCAAGCAGCATCTCAGGAGCACAAAAGCTGACTTTTCGGGCCTAGACCCTTCAACAGAGAGTATTTTAACTGATGTGACATTGCTGATGTTATCTCTCATAGCACAAGAAAATGGACAAGGAAATTATAGTTTTTAACCATATACATGACACTTATTACACCTATTAAATACAAACATTACAATTCTCAGACACTAGGACATTTAGACTAATATCAAACTATTCATTTATAACAGAGGAGCATTTTTGAATCGTGCATCCTGCTTCTAGTAATCCCATGGTAAATGCAGTACAAGGCTTTTATAGCTTCATGTCATATGCTATGAAACAGAGATAAGATCATGAGCGTGTTTCTTAAATGTACACTGACACATTGACTTTAAGATATAACACAACATTCTCCTTTCTCCAGTGACACTAAGCACACTGCAAACATATTTTTTGTAGTTGTAAATAAGCACATTCCAATTTGATAAAATATGAACAGTTAAAAGGATGTTTAGAAAACTAATATTTTGCACTTTAATATGATGTCTTGGAGGATTGATGTCACATCCTGATTTGGTGATTCCATAATGTTGTGGAGATATATACATTGTTGTTTTTGGTACCTGTTAAACAATTTTGTTGCATTGTTGCAGTTGTTGTTACTTAATGTCATATGCTCCAAATTGTATTTGCAATTTATTTATTTTGTTAATTTTACTTCACGCATTGACAAAAAAAAATGCTCATTTAGTCCATGCATCCAATGTCATTCTACTCAAATGGTTTGCTTACATATTTTTCATTTGCCAGTCCTGGTTTAATTTTGTTATGGTTTTTAGTTTTCCCTTTATCTGTGGCATCTGAATGGCAATGTCTCTCATTGTTTGTTTTTTTGTTGTGGTTTGAATGTTAATGATATTAATTTTCCCAGCTGAACCTTTCCCCCGCTCCCTAAACCCTCCTCACTCATTTAAAGTCATCGTACCTGCAATATCTTCATCATTAGATTTTCTTCCTGACTCTTCATGCATGAATGGTGCGTCATACATTGGTCTGAGCTGGTTTCGGTTTCTTTGTAGTGTAACACCAGGATCAGGAATGATTGCATTATTTGAACTACTAACATATTGTAGAAACCATTGCTAGAATCTAAGCATTTTTGTTTCCATCTCTAACTTGTAATCTCTGTCGAATGTACAGCTTTTGTAGCATCACATTTCAAGAAATGAGACAGTGATGATATCATGAGCTTGTCTTTTAAAGTTATACTGCCATATTGATTGTGAAAATAACACACCAGTAGAGGGAGAGGGGTTAATTTAGTGATTAAGATTGACATCTATTTCAGAGAGCACAGAATAAGAGACGGACAGGCAGTAGAAAATTTATGGTTACAATGAAGGACTAGAAAAAAGATGTAAGAGTGTTTTGGAAGCTGTGTACAAGCCTCCAGTAGCAGATGTAAAGTAATACATTTAATAAATGCAGATATTCAACTAGAAAGCCACATAGGCAAAGTGGTTTTAATGAGGGATTTTAAATTTTTCATAGCATCCCAGACTTGACTGACCATCACTTTTGGCAATGATCCCCCCACTGCCCCTATGCACAACCTCTCTCCCAACCTTGCATCCATCTGAATGATCAACAATTCCCAGGATTCTATTCATCAAGACCCAGGATGTTGCCAGAACTGAAGGCTTTAAGCTATAGGCTGAGGCTGGATAGACTGGGGCTATTTTTCCTTGAATGTCAGAGTTTGAGGGGGGCCCTTTTAAACATTTATAAAATGATGAGGGGTATAGATAGGGTGAATAGCCAAGGTCTTTTTCTCAGAGTAGGGGATTCCAAAGCTAGAGAGCATTGGCTTAAGTTGAGAGGAGAAAGATTTAAAAAGGACCTAAGAGAAAACTTTATTACAAAGAGGGTGGTGGGTGTATGGAACAAACTACCAGAGGAAGTGGTGGAGGCTGGTAAAGTTACGACATTTTAAAAGGCATCTGGATGTAATACGAATAGGAAGGGTATAGAGAGATATGAACCAAATGCTGACAAATGGTATTAGATTCATTTGGGATAGCTGGTCAGCATGGATGAGTTGGACTGGAGGATTGTTTCTGTGCTGCACACCTCTATGACTCTTTGATCTTATGGCTCTGACTCTGAACGGGTTTAACAAGCAGCTCCTAAACCGAATAGGGTGCCACATTAGCATTTTCCAGTTCACTGGTGTCTTCCCAGCATCCAGGGAATTTGGAAAATTGTAACTAAAGTACTCACTATCTCTGCTTTCTTAGCTTAGGAAGCAGGTCATCAGGCCCTGGAGACTTATCAGCCTTAATTCCATCAGTTTAGTTACCAGATCCCAAAACGGTCTATTTCAGCTTTGTAATTGATGAGACACAATTCCCCTGAATGTTGGTGCTGGCTGTACAGTTCTACCTCTTGCCCACTTACTGGAACATGACCATTTAGTTGAATACATGTGCAGTGTGCTAATTGTGTGGGTCGCTGACACATCCTAGAATGTTAACTTGTTGTCTCAATGTGCTGTTTAATAATTATGTTCCCCCCAAACCCACACACTAAACTGAACCCCACTGACAAGCATGAGAAGAGCCTATCTTTGTAATCGTGCTAAATAGCGTGGTCAGTACAACATTACTGATATGCTCATGGACCATAGTCAATATTTTGTCTCTGCTTTCACAGTGGAAGACAATAATTTCTTTGCAAGAACTGCAGTTACTGCAGAGGAATTTGTGAAAAATACTATAACGAGAGAGATGGGATTAAAGGCAACTCAGCTTGCGCACTAGAGTATTAAAGGAGGTGACAGTGGAGATAATGGATACATTAGTTATGATATTCCAAATTTTTCTGGATTCTGGAAATGTACCAGTGAATTGGAAAGATGCTCAGAAAAAGAGACAGGCAAAAGGTGGGAATCTATAGACCTTTTAGTTTAACCTCTGTAGTGGGGAAGTTGCTGGAGTCTATCTAAAGGAGGGGATAACTGAACACTTGGAAAACTAAAGTTCAATTCACCAAAATAGCATGGTTTCAAGAAGAGCAAAGTTAGAACTCAGGGGTTAAGTGTAGAACATTGGCTTGGATAGAGGATTGGCTGACTGACAGAAAGCAAAGGATCCAGATAAATGGGTCTTTCCCAGGAAGGTGAATTGTAACTGGTGAGGTGCTGGGGGTTTCAGTTCTCGAAACTCAACTGTTTACAATCTATGTAAATGTCTGCAAGCAGGGACAGAGTAAAACAGCGCACAATTTGTGGATGATACTAAAATAGATGGGAAAGCATTCAGTGATGAGAACATAAAGAGTTCACAGATGGATATTGTTGGGTCGGAGAATGGGCAGAATCTGGCAGACGGAGCTTAATGTGGATAAGTGCAAGATTGCCCATTTACCCCAGAAAAGTAAAAGGGCAAATTATTATTTAAATTGGAGGCAAGTTCAAAGTGTGTTAGTATAGAGGGAGCTAGGTGTCCTTGTGCATGAATTACACAATGTGCATATGCAGACGCAGCATGTAATATGAAAGGCAAATGTAATCTTGCTATTTATTGCAAAAGGACTGGATTGTAAAAATAGTGTTGTTATAATTATATAAGGCATTGGTGAGACCACACCTGGAATATTGTGTCCACTTCTGGCCTCCTTGCTTGAGAAAGGATTTGATGGCACTGGAGGCAGATCAGAGGAAGTTCACCAGGTTGATTCCAGGGATGAAAATGCTGGTGTACGAAGAACAGTTGAATAGCATTGGCCTGAATTCACTGGAGTTCAGAAGAATGAAGGAGTATCTGAGATAGATATATAAAATGCTGAAAGGGATTGACAAAGTGGACACCGAACATAGGTCCCACCTTGAACAAGAGATCATAGACATAGAGTGACAGGAGGTAGGTACAAAACTGAGATGAGGAGAAAACTACTTCTTTCAGAGAGTTGTGAATCTGTGAAACCCACTGCCACAATGGAAGCAGATCAATTAACAGAATCATGAAAGAAATAGACATGTTTCCAATCAAAAGCAGGATAAAGGGCTGTGGGGAGCAGGCAGGAGAGTAGAGTTGAATCCAGGATAAGATCAGCCATGACAATGTTAAATGGTGAAATGGGCTCCAAGGGCTGAATTGCCTACTCTTGCTGTTAAGTCTTATGTTCCTATGCTCTGAAGCCTTGTTTGGTGCTAAGCAACATGGGGAACCTGGTTACACGAATGCTGAGCTGACATCACCATATACCTGCTCTCTGGCTTCCATGATAAGATTTCACAACATCTACTTTGGCCAGTATGTTTGGTAAGATGTGAAGCTGAATATTAATGTGGCAACAAAGAGTGTTTAACAAGTTATAATCCTCCTAAATTAGCAACTTGATGCTGCCTAGTGAGAAAGCTGTCTCACCACAGGGCAAAAGCATAAAAGGTGCAGCACGATGCTCTTGAGATTGAGACTGGCCTTGCCGGACTCCTCATCTGATTCTGCTTTAAGCCTTAATATAACCTTTGTCACCCATACATCATTAAAATCCTGCCCAAAGTGTCTGTTTTCACAGATGGAGATACCAAAATCTCCCTGAAATAATTAAGGGCCAATTATAATTAGTGAGAGTGTGGAACTGAAAGAAAATATCATTCCAACAAAACTAGAATTGGAGAAGCTAATGAAATTGCAAGTTCACTAACCTCCGGAATCCAAAGACCTTCACTGTAAAACGTTGAAAGAGATGATCACAGAGATAGAGAGTGCATTGGTGCTTGTCTACAAAATTATCATAATTTTATAATTGTCCTGCATAATGAAAGATTACAAATGTAACTCCAGTGTTTAAAATAGGAAAGAGATAGAGAAACCAAGGATCTACAAATCTGTTATCGTGACACCTCGGTAGGGAAGTGTCACAAGCTCACCGAGATGCACAGTTAAATGGGAAAGTTAGGTGGCAGATTTGAATTGTTAAGCCATTTTTGACGACAAAGGTTGGCTTTTACTCTGTATTACTAAATTACAGAGCCACCTGCTCCAACATCTCCAGAATAGCATATCACTAATAGAATTGTTGGTTGATGAAATTTGAAGACAAAAATCCCTTTCCTACTGAAGATGTTGATTACGCAAGTTTCCCCACTGGGCTTTCAATATATACACAAGGAGCAGTCACACCATGCATCATAGTATATGAGGTGGTTGAAATATTTGAGCCTAGGGAGACAGATGTGGATTTGAGAGTTGACGAGAAATGGTCTGTTCACTTATGGTACTGCAGACCAGCTGTAATTGTGTATTGTTCGTACTGTTGAGTTTTTTTGTTAATTATTAATAGGTCAAAAGGCATTTCTTGATCATTCCGAAATGCTTGGAAGGCAGTGTTTAGCTTCGTACTTATGGCAAAATGTAAATATGTTGGAAGACAGTTTCACTTTTCACTTGACTAAAATCTAGAATAAATGGATTATCTGAAGAGGAAAACCCGAGCGGTATAGGCTTGTGTCTACTGAAAATTGGGAGAGTAAGAGGCGGATTGATTGAACCATATAAGATTTTGAGAGGTCTTAACAGGATGATTGTAAAACAATATTTACTATTGTAGAGAAATTTAGAACTAAAGGCCACAGTTTGAAAATAAGTGATAATGGGAACTGTAAATGCAGTTCTCTGATGAAGGGTCTAGGCCCGAAACGTCAGCTTTTGTGCTCCTGAGATGCTGCTTGGCCTGCTGTGTTCATCCAGCTCCACACTTTGTTAGTTTGAAAATAAGGTTTTGCCTATTTAAGACAGATAGGAAAAGATTTTTCTGATAAGAGGGCCATGAATCTGTGGAACTCTCTTCCTCAAAAGAGGACAGAAGCAGAATCTTTTGTTACTTTCAAGGCAAAGGTGCATGCATTTTGACAAGAACATGGAATGGTATTGGTATTACAGAGGAATGAAGAGAAATCGGATCAACCATGCTCCTTATAGAATTATAGAATCCCTACAGTGTGCAAGCAGGTCCTTTGGCCCAGCCTGATTCTCAGATCATCCCACCCAGACCCTTCCCCCTAATCTACATATCCCTCGCCACTATGGGCAATTTTCCATGGCCAATCCACCTAGCCTATACATTTTTGGCCTGTGGGAGGAGACTGGAGCACCCAGAGGAAACCCCTACAGACACGGGGAGATTGTGCAAACTCCACACAGAGACAGTTGCCCGAAGGTAAGATTGAACCCGGGTCCCAAGCACTGTGAGGCAGCAGTGCTAACCACTGAGCCACCACACCACCTTTATTATTGAATTGTGGAGCAGGCTTCAGCTATTCCACCAGCAGCCTTTGCATTCATACCTCAGTTGCCCAACCTGATTCATAAATTACAGCTTTTCTGGAACAGGAATAACATGCTCTGTGGCAATTTCTCCTGGGATGGGTTTGTGAACTCTGGAATTGCTTTGAAAATGTGCTCTTTTTCTGTGAGTAAAAATTAAGTATGGGTACAGAGTCCCCTGTAGAACAATGAGGATAATTAGAAGCAGAATGAAATTGCATAAAACTAATCTGTAGCTCTGCTAATGCTTTGAAAGGTTCAGCTTTTGTAAAAAGAAGAAAAATGACACAACCTTTGGCCTAACACCAATACTTTCGAGCAGAATGTGGTGAGGGATCTGACAATAGAATGTCGAAAGTTCAACCTCCTACAAAAATACTCAATATAACCTCACTTCCTCCACAACTAGAGTTTTAAGGTCAGCCCTCTAATTGACTTTTGTTGCATGGGTCAGATTGCTGATCCCATTGTAAATGGCTGATGAAAACTTGCTGCAGGAGTCAGGACAATCCACCTAAAACCATACAATTGCTTTAATTTAACTCTTCAGGGTAGATTTAGAGTTGCAAAACCATGAGACATCAAATGAAATACAGAAAAAATGTCCCTCTGGTCTGGGACCTCATTTCAGACAGTGGCAAATTTCCTGATTCACTTGATTCCATGTCAAGGATAGTTTTCTGCAGCAATATGTTCTAGAGCCAACAAATTAGCAGGCCCCATTACACATAGTAATGAGCAATGAGCCAGATCTAGTTAACAGCCTAATGGTGCATGGATATTAATCTCCAAGCTATCATAATATGTGTTATCACACAGTGTTTGCAAAGGAAAAATGTTAATCAGCTGCTAAGATTCTAGATTTAGGTAAATCTAACAACAATGTGATGAGAAAGAACATGTCTGTCAATCAGTAAAGCTTAGCCTTGGATGATATGGTAGAGAATGGTGTTCAAACAAGAACTTCATGCAATACAGAATCTGTTTATGTCCCTAATGGGCAAGAGCTCTATGTGCCAACTGAAAATAAAGAATGTCAATGACATCTCAGATAATATATAACTATAAGAGATAAAACAGATAAGATATGGAAAACTTAAGAAAAATACAAAAATGTCAAAGATAAAGATAAACGTGGGTGGGAAAGATGCATGGGGTAACAAAAGTGATAATAAGAAATTAAAAAGGGAGTTTGTAAAGAAAGTTGTAAGGGATATTTAAAAAATCAACTCAATTTCTCCGAGCAGTTATTTACCAGGAATAACATAAGCATCTTGAAAACTGACATAATAGACATTAACAATGAAAATAAACACTATTTTGCTTTGGAAAGCTAGCACTGAATCAGGAGCAGGGACTTAACAAAATGAATGCAAACAAAATAAAAGAAGCGAGAAAATGCTGGACTAAATCATACACTTTATAGCGTAAATGCTTTTTTGACAGAATCCTTATCATGAAACTCAATGAGATTTCTTGCCATATCTTAACAAACACACCTCTTAACTATCGACCCCACACCTATGATGTCCCTCACACCCAATTCTACCCCCATTTTCCCATGCATTATTTGAGAAGAGGTGATAACTTAGTGGTATTATCTGTTAAGACTGTTAAGCCAGAGACCTTGCTAATGTTCTGGGGATCTGGGTTTGAATCTGAAGGGTTGGAGGGAACTTGAATTAAAAGTCTCATGATGACCACGACTCCTTTGTCAATTATCAGTGAAAAACCCATCTGGCTTACTAATATTCTTTCGAGATGGAAATCTGCCATCTTTAGCTGGTCTAGCCTACATGTGACTCCAGATCCACAGCAATGTAGTTGACTCTTAACTGCCCCCTGGGCAGGTAGAGAGTGGCAATAAATGGTAGCTTAGCCAGTGATGCCCTCACCCTGTGAATGAATTGAGAAGAAAAATCCCTAAAAGATTTGCCAATCAGTGGATATTTGTCCAAAGACATTCCTTATGCTGGCGCTATTCTTGAAAACCTGCTGTGCACTTTGACCACACTACTAGTCCAGAGCTGCCCTGCATGTTTCCTGAAATTTTCTTGGACATGGCAGACCAGGGGAAATTGGTGCCCAACTTTGTGGGAAGGAACCTGAGGCCTTCTGGATGAAGTAAGGTAGATGAGTCACATTCTCTTCCCAACAGGTCCAGTGGTCAAGGCCACAATAACAGTTATGATCAAGGTTGTCACTTGAGTCAGGGCAGACTTAGCCACTGGAGGAATGCTCAGCAATCTAGGAAGAAGATCAATAACCATCTCCACTTTCCCAGTGTAAGTGCTGCCACCTTTCCTCCAGTAAATCACTCTATCTCTGCTACTGCACCCATCTCCCAACAATGCTCATGCTCTACAGCTCTCCCTATTGTCTGCATTGCCTTTCCCGCTTACTCTGACCCAACCCAACCCCTGACATCACCAGCTGTACATAACCTCTGCACTGCCAACTTACTAGTTCGGGAAAACTCCTCAGTCGTCAAAAATAACAGCTTTGCCAGTCACTTACATCTCTCATAATAGCTGCCTCTCTCTTGTTTGAGGAGGGAAACAGCCCAAAATTGAGGAGAAAAGAGTCAAGATGCATGGTGGGTTGATTTATAGTTGGCTCCCAAATGCTTACATAGAGAGTACCTTGCCTATGAGTACCCTGAATGGCTGACTGATTCTTTTCAATCGATTATGTTGGTATTAGAGGCTGCCGATATCTGACTGTATTGAAAACCCCTGAGTGAAGGCCATCTTGCCTAACTTGACTGAGGTCAGCTGCCAACCATAACAAGCTTCCTGGATTACTATCTGTGCTAAACAGGAAGGCAATGCAGCAGTACAGTGAGGCTGGTATATCTGGGTGACGGGGCAAGGTGTAAAAGTCAAGCAAAACAATGCAAGGCAGGGATGCTGAGGGCACCTACCTAGGCTCAAAGAGACTGAATGCTATGCCGGCAAGTGAAGGTGCAGATCCAGTCAGTACACATTCCTGAGTACACAGTGTCCTTCCGATACCATTACAATGATAGCTGTCAGTGCTGGCCAAGATCCAGGATTGACATACAGAAGCCTTTAGAGATGTTCCAAGAGAGTTCTTTCGAAGCTGTCACAAGTCAGATGCCAATGTCTGTGGCTGTGGGCTTCGTGAGGCCAGTGCTTATGAAAAGTGCCCACGGGTGTAGTGCCGGAAGATTGGAGAGTGGCAAACGTCATTCCCTTGTTCAAAAAAGGGAATAGGGATAACCCGGAAATTACAGGCCAGTTAGTCTTACTTCAGTGGTGGCCAAATTATTGGAAAAGCACTCTGAGAAATAAGATTTATAATCAGTTGGAAAGGCACAGTTAGATTCATGATAGTCAGCATGGATTTGTGAGGGGTAGTTCGTGCTTCATAAACCTTACTGAATTCTTTGAAGAGGTGACCAAACACATGGATGAAGGTGGAACAGTGGATGTGGTATACATGGATTTAAGTCAGGCATTTGATAAGGTTCCCCATGGTAGGCTCATGCAGAAGGTAAGGAGGCATGGGATAGGGGGAAATGTGGCAGATTGGATTCAGAATTGGCTGACCCTTAGAAGACAAAGGGCAGTAGTGAATGGAAAATATTCAACATGGTGCTCAGTTATGAGTGGTGTACCAAAGGGATCTGTTCTGGACCCTCTTCTATTTGTGATTTTTGGAAATGATTTGGATGAAGGAGTGGAAGGGTGGATTAGTAAGCTTGCGGACGATAAGGAGGTAGGTTGAGTTGTGAATAGCGCAGAGGGCGGTTCTAGGATGCAAAGGGACATTGATAGGATGCAGAGCTGGGCAAAGAAATAGCAGATGGAATTTAACCCTGAGAAGTGTGAGGTGATTCATTTTGGAAGGACAAATTTGAAAGCAGAATACAGGGTTAACGGAAAGATTATTGGCAGTGTGGAGGAGCAGAGGGATCTTGGAGCTCATGTCCTCAGTTCCCTGCAAGCTGCCACACAGGTGGATAGAGTTGTTAAAGAGGCGTATGGTGTGTTAGCTTTCATTAATAGAGGGATTGAGTTCAAGAGCCGTAAAGTTATGCTCCAGCTATACAAGAGCCTGGTTCGGCCATATCTGGAGTCTTGTGTCCAGTCCTGGTCACCTCATTACAGGAAAGATGTGGAAGTATTGGAAAAAGTGCAGAGGGGTCTTACCAGGATATTTCCTGGAATACAGGGAAGGTCATACGAGGAAAGGTTGAGAGAGCTAGGGATTTTCTCTTTAGAATGATGAAGGATGAGAGGTGACTTGATAGAGGTGTACAAAATGTTCAGAAGTATAGATAGAGTGGACAGCCAGACACTTTTTCCTAGGGTGGAGGTAGCTATTATGAGGGGACATAGTTATAAAGCGAGTGAAGATTGATATAGGAGAGATATCAGAAGTAGGTTCTTTACTCAGAGAATGGTAGGTGCGTGGGATGCTTTGCCAGAGAGGGTCTTGGAGTCGACCTCATTAGGGGCATTTAAGCAGCTATTAGATAGGCATATGGATGAAAATATAAGGTAGGGTGGGAAGTTAGATAGATCTTAGCCTTAGGGCAAAAGTTCGGCACAACATCGTGGGCCGAAGGGCCTGTACTGTGCAGTACTGTTCTATGTTCTATGTTCTGTGAAATATTGGTGCTCAGTATCCAACATGGAAGTCCCCTGGAGCAAGAAGCGAGCTGAAGTTACCCAGTACCTGTTCTCATATCCATGTCACAAACTGTCAATACCTAGCTTGTTCAGCATGTTTGAATGGATACAAAGCTGAAGTTAATGTGGTGAGTTGTGGCATAAGGGTTTTAACAAGCAATAACCCCCCACTTAATTGGCAACTCATTATTCGCGAACATGAAGTTCACCTACCTGCTTGTCAAATGCATAAAACATTGCAGGGTGATGACCCCAACATCCAGGTAGACCTCACTAAGCCTCTCGCCTGATTCTACAACACATCTCATCACCTCACATTTCTCATCTAGACTCCTATATATTTTTATCCAATAACACTAAATTGTAGTAGTTTTCTTGATGTGGGACACATTCCTTTTGATTTGGAAATAATGTGAGTCATTAAATGATTTATGAAGTGTGATTAAAAAGTGTGATATAAAGATGTCCATCCATGGGAAAGAAAAGTTTGAATATGTTAAGCTGATAAGAGAAAGCTCAACATAGGCATTTAAAAGGCAGAAAATGCCTGATGAACATGACTAAGTATTTTGAAGCAGTACGGAGGTAGTGGACTGGAGAATGTCTATTGACTTTATTTATCTAGCTTTCCAGAAGTCATTTGGTAATGTACCTCTAAGGAGACTGCAAGCTAATAGTGAAACAGGGAATTGAAAATAAATTACGGGTCTGGCTGGGAATACCGGTCTGACTGAGCAGCAGGAGACAGGGAATGGGGATAATGGACAGATACTTCTATAGACATTCTGTTCATAGTGGTGTGGTCAATGAATCTGTGCTAGTGCATTAACTAGTCATTATATTAATTAATGGATGCCAATGCTCAGACCCAGTCTCATGTAGACAAGAACCTTCAGTGATGCTGGCACACTCCAGTGGAGTTGATGTTGTCTTTTTAACTCTTATTCATTTGTATTTTTACCAAGGGAAACTCTTAAAGTGTGTCTGCACATACACCACAGGATGTTGTCAACCCCTCATTATTATTGTGGTTATGGTCGAACATAGTCCGGACCATTCAAAGAATATTTGATATTAAATCCTATCGGACTCACACAGAAATTTTACCAGCCAGCCACCAGCAGTTATTTTATCTCTGTAGAAACTAATTTCATTTTTTTTTAAAGGGCTAAAAATGCTTACAGTATTTTGGAGTTCTAACTCATCACCATAAAGCTATAGAGCAGCCCTGATCTTGCTGAATGACAGAGCAGGTTCAAGGAGCTGAACATTCGACCCCTGCTCCTATTGCATAGGCTCTTATTCATTGACATCTGTTTTCATCTCCTCTACAGGGGAAAAGAGCATACCTGGTCATGGCTTGAGCTGTTCTGTTTCACTGCTCCTCAAACTGACAGTTTTACCCTCTATCCCCCACTATGCATAAACTTTATTCATCCTGACAAGTTACTGACTGTTTGTTTGGGAGTTACAAGCACTGGTTGCTAAAATCTGAATTTGCAATGAAAATAGATCTTCATTGCTTATTAACATATTTATACGCTTGACCAAATAGCTGCTGGGAGTTTCCAACTTGCCCTATCCGGGTTAAACGCAAAGAAAAAAGACAGCATAATATTGGTATCTTGATCTGGCTCATTCTTTTTTGTCTTCTTTTTAGACAGCCTCTTGGGCAAGGATGACTTGTTTCCATCCAGGTTCAATGAGTTCTTAGTTGGCTGATAGAATCTGTAGCTCGCGCTCCAGACCTGTCACGTGCTGGTTGACAATGCTTAAAAGGTGAAGAAGTTGAGTTGTTGAGATGCTAATGTGCGATCTCAGACACCTTGATTTCAAGCCTCTGTGTGTTCCTGACTGAGTCTCTCACTGTGCCTTCTTAACTGATTTGTCACCATTGTGGTTGTTTATAAGCAAGGGACCCATGAGTTGTTGGGAATGTGTGATCTCTTCATGTCATGACATGTCCTGCCCACTGGAATGCCCTCGACGTTGGGCACGTTCATGTGGAAGAGAGCACTACTGTTGATTAAATTCACCCAGTTACCCAAACCTGCCTCCCCTTCCTGTGAAAACAACACTCCCTTCCATTGATGATATTTATATATCTTCAGAAGTCAATTTAAGATTTGCAAGTTCTCACAAAAAGAGGTGCTGCTTCAGGAACTGTTCTCAGGAGAATTCAAATAGCTTGAAGGATGAAATAGGAGATTTTGAGTTTTTTACTGGCTTTGCTCAAAGCAGCCAAATCTCTAGAGAAGCTTGAGTGTCAACCACTTGAAGTGTGATACAGTAGAAATCAAATTCCCTCAATCTTCTTTACTGGCTTTAAATGAGAAAATCCTCCTGGAACCTCCTCCCAGAAATCATTTGTAACCTAACCATACAATCAGTTTAGAAAGCTAGCAGAAGGTGAGCATGGCCATTGCACTCAACCTCCACCCTAAGATCTTTTAAACTGACCTGAACCCAAATAGTGCCCTTCATATTTTTTGGCTCTATCCAGAAAACAAAGGCATAGTAGATTACTGAAGTTACCTCTTAAAGAGAAAAATGAGTGTTAAGTCTGATTTCACATTAGGTAAAGTAGAAAAGAGTTGTCGGGGTAAAAATTGTACAAAAATCAAGCAATATTTTGCTATAAGGAATACAGTTACAAAGAAATTACAAATGTGAGTCAGCATGAGGGGCATAGATAAGGTGGGTAGTAAAGATCTTTATCCTAGAGGAGGGGAGATCAAAACTAGAGGGCATATTTTTAAGGTCAGAGGGAAAAGATTTAAAAGGGACCTAAGGGCAACTGACTTTCTTCATTGCCAACAGCAGAAATGAAGAACACAGATCACATATTAAGCTGAAAAAATACCAGAGTTCTTATTGCCTATTCCATATTCTTCCTCGGAATCTTCCTCGGCAGAATATGTAAACACTGGATAACAGGCTTGGCAATGAGGGGAATTACTATACTAACATGCTCAGTAGGAGGCTGTGCTCATTGTTGAACTGTGTATGGTTTTCTATTCAGTTGAAAAATGGTGCTTACATTTCCAATATGGATTACCCATGGACAAGACTTAATTCTCAGTGCACAAAGAGAGAAACATCAGTTTTTATGCTTCTTTAGTAAATATACACTTACACCTAACACCATATCTTAGTTATCCCCTTCTGCACTCATCCAAGAGTTAACACGTAAATTTTAATGACCCACCATCTATGACATTGATGAGTGGAACAGTCAACTAATAAATGGTTTTAAGGCTCTCTCATTGTTATTTAGAACTCTGTATGGTTCTTAAGAGGGCCTTGAACAGGAAGCCTTATTGGGTCTTATGCCATTTATAGGTCCCCAATGACAATTCTCATGTAGCAGTAGTCAAGTGCATACCATGCACATTGCATCCAGTAGGCTTGGATGCAGAGCAATCTTATGAGCACTCTTCAAACGGACTTTGAAATTTATTTACAAACAACACTGAATTTTGGTGACAGATAGGTTACAAATGCCAACACTCATTGCCCTATCACTATGCTGAACCATTGAGTCCTTACTTGATAATATCCATTCCACTTTTGGCTTCTGGCATTCTTTTATGATTCTGTTGTTGTGGGCTTTTCTGGCTGGGTCAGCATTTATTGTCTATCCTTAATTTCTATTTAGAAGGTGCTGGTGAAATATCTTCTTAAACTGCTGCAGTTCATTTGGTGTAGGTGTATCTATAATGTTGTTAGGGACAGGGGAAGTTCCAATATTTTGACCCAGGATGGTGAAGAGCAATAGTATATTGCCAAGTCAAGATGGTGAGTTGGTTGGCAGGGAATATGCATTTGGTGGTGTTCACATGCATCTGCTGTCCTTGTCCTTTCAGATGGTAGTGGTGGTGGGGTTGGAAGGAGTATATAAGGGTGTGGGTGAATTTCTGCAGTACATCTTATGGATGGTATGCTTTGCTGACACTGTGTGTCAATGGTGGAAGGAATGAATGTCTGTGGTTGTGGATTTAATTAAGAGAGCTTAATGGTCTGGTCAATGTTAATCACCTGGATGTTGACCGAGGGGGATTCAGTGATGAAAAAGAATTGAATGTCAAGTGGAAGATGATTAGATTCTAAGATAATAAAATGTGAGGCTGGATGAACACAGCAGGCCAAGCAGCATCTCAGGAGCACAAAAGCTGATGTTTCGGGCCTAGACCCTTCGATTAGATTCTCTCTTGTTAGAGATGGCCAATGCCTGGCACTTACTTGTGTGGCCTGATGTTACTTACCAGGTGTCACATTAAGCCTGGATGTTGTCAAAGTCATGCGGCATTTGAACATTCTATCCATGATAGTGTATGGACCTCTTGCTAAAGCCATCAAGTGTTTGGTACAATTGCTTCAACTAACACTTGCTTGATATGTGCTGTTCATAAAATAGGCCCCAATGCCTTTAAAGGGAGGGATGAAGAACATTATTTACAATGAAGAGCATTGGACAGCATGGTGGCTCAGTGGTTAGCACTGCTATCTCACAGCGCAAGGGGTTGATTCCATGCTTGGGTGTCTGCATGGAGTTTGCACGTTCTCCCTGTGTCTGCATGGATTTCCTCGTACAGTCCAAAAGATGTGCAGGTGAGGTAGATTGTTTATGTTAAATTGCCTGTAGTGCGTGGGGACGTACAGGCTTGGTGGATTAGCCATGTGGGATTACGGAGATGGGGTGAGCCTGGATGGGATGCTGTTGGAAGGTCAGTATGACCTCGAATGGCCTGCTTACACACTGCGGGGATTCTGTGATTTTTTTGCCTATTGCATCATAAGCAGTTGGTCACTGATTGATTGGCAGCTCTTCGGGGTTGGGATTTACGGAAGTTAGTTGTTTATTTACTTATGCACTTTGATCTCAAAGAAGTCTCTTTTAGTAACTGATAGGCATTTAATTCAACAAACTTTCCCAAAACAGTGGGATACCTATAATCTGGGGTACATACACCTATTGAATGCATTTTAGCTTTGTCATCAAATTAATCCCTCAGAATAGAGTCGAAGATTATTGTAAATGCCCATAGCAGATCATTGTTAAGAAATCAACACTTGTGACAAGGACAAATAAAAGTTCATGCTCTACAACAGGGATCCCAAAGAGTTGTCTAATCAACACTCAACGCCGCCTGAACATCTTCAAACAAAGGGTGCCTTCTATTTGAAGCTTTGATTTGCCTTTTCTCTTTAGAGAACCCATCACTTCTAACATCTATGTGAAAATTCTGTTCTTTATGCTTTCTGCAATTTGCATCTTTTCAACCTGTGGATATAGGGCAGGCTTGAAAGAATGCAGCAGGCGTCAGCATTAATTCAACAAAGTAAAGACATTGTATTATTTCTAACAAACGATTCAAACATATTCCATAGTTATACAAATATATTTACTAAAGATACATTTTCAGCAAAGCAATGCAAGTTGACTCAATGGGGAAAATTTAGTACCATCATCCATGGTAAGTTTGAGTAGGAAGCAAAGGTTGAAGAAAATAAAAATTGATATTGAGCAAGATTGCTAAATGTACCATAGCAAAAGAACATCTTATTTTATGCCCAGCCCAAAACCTTGCTTCATTAACACCTTTGGAAAAGGTAACTGCGGTTTACATGTTAAATAGACTGCAAAAGACCTCTCATTGACCAGGACAGTAACAGGTGGGGGTCATATTGCATTCCCATCTTTGCCCCTACTAATGTTCATGCTACAAAAGCCCATGAACATTTTACTGCCCCATTGTCAACGAAGGCTCTTAGTGAGCAATTCATTCCCACAAAAGGGTCTCATCACACCTCAAATGATATTCACCAAGTAGCGGTCAGAGGATTTGCTCAGTTGGAAATACAAAAGGAATCACTATTGGGGTTGCTTATAGATTCTGGAGGCGAGGACCCATATTCAAATGTGCTCAATGTCTGGTTGAGAAAGCTGACAATGGGAAGAGGGCCTACTCAGACCCAAATCCCAATCATTGTTGCTGAAACTCCACCCCTGGCACCCTCACTCCTTTGATACCCCTTCCATTATCACTCAACAGTACCTGAGCCATGATCAGATGGTGCTGCTATGCAATTAATTCCATCCTCTAATTAACCAGCAGCTTTTAGCAAGTGGAAGTCTGCCTCTGGGGTCCTTGGCTCCAGGTGGGGCCTGCTGCTGCCCAGTTAAGAGCACCACTGGCAATTAATACAACAGACCTTCGTGGAGACTGGTGACATGGGCCAGGACTTACCCAGTTGTCCAGTCATTAGGCAGCATTACATTTTCGCTTTTGCAGAGATCTCCCTTTAAAGAACTCAACATGCTAAAAATAAATGCACTGGAAATCTTCAAGATAATGAAATCCACTTTTGTCATTTGTGCTATACAACAATATAACATACCAAACAACTGGTATTTTCTTTTCCCTTCATAAGAACAAATAAGATACTCATATTACTAGCCTGAAGGCCAAGGAAGCAGACTCAAAGAAAATATAATAGCATTTCTGAAGATCTGACAGTGCAGAAAACAGATGAAGCTTTCTTTTCTTCACAAACTGTGATTATCTCTGAGTTGAACATATTTGTGAAGATGGATTCAAGCTTGATTTATCTAAACATCATTTCAACTTTCAACAACTGCCAGGAATCAGAATAACACTCAACTAAAAATGTGCCTAAATCCAAACAATAGCAAAAGCAGGCTGTGTTCAGAAACAGTGCAAAGGCAACAGAACAATCTGTAAAACCGGATTTCAAGATAATAAAATTGAAAATGCACACTAAGTAGAGTGTCAAAAGACAGGAGCGTAAAAATGTAAAAAATTAAATCGAAACCACAAAAGAACAACAGAAAGATGGATCCCAACCTGCGCTATGAGCTGAAAGGCCGTATTTCCCTTTTTGCATTCAAAGATTTTAAACAAATGATGTAGCTAGACTATGCAGTCACAGACCCAAAACAGAGGCTCGTATGTACCGTTGTAGTGTCCCCACCACTGAGCTAGGAAGCCTATTTTCAAGTCTCATCTGTTTCAGAGAGGTGTAATAACAATCTTTTACCAGGTTGATCAGAACAAAGACATGAAAATGCTCAGCAGGTGTGGCAGCATCTGCAGAGAGAAAGCAGAGTTAACAGTTCAGGGATAATGGGAACTGCAGATGCTGGAGAATCCGAGATAACAAAGTGTGAAGCTGGATGAACACAGCAGGCCAAGCAGCATCTTAGGAGCACAAAAGCTTATGTTTCGGGCCTAGACCCTTCGTCAGAGAGCTCTCTGATGAAGGGTCTAGGCCCAAAATGTCAGCTTTTGTGCTCCTGAGATGCTGCTGGGCCTGCTGTGTTCATCCAGCCTCACATTTTATTAACAGTTCAGGTTCTCTTCTTCAAATGAAGAAAGGTTACTAGACTCATACCTTTAACTCTGCTTTCGCTCCACAGATGCTGCCAGACCTGTTGAGTTCCTTCAGCAATTTCTGTTTTTGCTTCAGACTTTCAGCATCTACAGTTCTTTGCTTTTGTTTTCAATCACAGGACCACTTTGTCAAGCTGTGAAAACACTCACAAGCAGTTGATAATGAGGGATTACACAGAGTTAATATCTTGGGCTTATTTGAAGGACCAGAAAGATCCTGCAAATTTATGGGAAATACCAGAAGGTCATCTGCATACTTGGATTCCAAAATTGACTCCTTGCTTAAAATTTATGACCCCTCAGTAAAAAGCCACAGGAATCAACAAATCAATTTATCAGTAGATGCGCTAATGATGGACCTTTCAGTGGTGGGACAGAGCTGATAATGAAGTTGATGATTGCCACATATATCTAAGCATTACAATAAATCATGCCGGAAACAGAAAGATCACAGCTTTGATTCACTGATAGCAAATGACTGAAAACAAACAGGTATTGTAGCAGACATCGGCACTTAGGATCAGAAAACAGTAGTGACACTCTACCAGGAGAAATAAAGCAAACAGCCTGCATGGTATGTGACATCTTGCATGCCCAAGTTAAACCGTTGTGCATTGCAAGATCTGTGCATGGTGTGTGGTACAGAATTGCACTCGGCTTGCCTATGTAAGAAATCTTGCTCCAAAGATGCAGCCAATGGCTACAACAGGGCAGAATTAAACAGAAGATAGGCACAGTAGAGCAGCAACAAGAAAGCATCGGTGCTAGATGCAAATGTAAACCAACATATGACGTTTACAGAAAAGTCCTGAGTCATGAGCAGTGTGGAATAACTTCCAACTAGAGAATACAGGTATTCCACATGCAACAGACCATATGAATGAAGTAAAATAACTAGGCGTTTTGCCACTATCAACATCATTTGCCCTAAGAAAACTTGAAAACATGTATTCAAAACCAAGATCTACATAGAGACTAGGATAAATATTCTACCAGTCCAAATTTTGAAGGATATATACTGGGATCATTAGAACTCCATGGAACAACCAACCATAACTAAATCAATTGCCTACAATAGGTCCCCAATCCCATGCATCGGTACGCAAATTATTCCAACATAGAAAATGAAGCAAAGTCAGCAATTTCTGGAAATGCTCAGCAGCTTTCATAGCATCTGTGGAGAGAAAAACAGAGTCAATGTTTTGAGTCCAATGATCTTTCTCCAGTGCTGATAATAGCCAGGAAAAGTTGGTATAGATGATGAAAGTAGGGAGTTGTGGGGTTCAAATGATTTGGTGCAAACAGCTAATAACCTCGACTACAATGAATTCCTTTAAAAGATGAGCAATGTGACTTTAATATGAATAAAGATGACATGATCTTAATCACTAATTATTTCTCCAATGTCTAGTTGTCATATAAGTAAAGGATACCTCAAGTGTGTCCATGGCGAACACATAGAGTGACACATTTTATCTGTTTGGTGCACCAGAAGAAGTAATTTCTGAGAATGAGCCACTGTACATGGGCAGACCTTTCAAGCAATGTGTGACAAATGTCATATGAATCATGTCGCCCTCCCCACATTGCCCCAGATGAAATGGTGACACCAAGTGAATGGTCAGCACAATTATTACCCATCCTGATGTGTAGAACAACAAAACAAGATTTTGATGTTGGCATGTTACACCCCTCAGACATACACCTCTAGAAATGGTGTGACTATCATCAGCAGAGATTGTATTCAGAAGGGAAGCTAAGAAGGAAACTAGAAAGAGTTGAAGCTTATTAAAAGTACGTTATCATAAGAAATTCTCATTCTTGCTGAGGCAGTAGATACAGCATTCTGAATAAAGCTGTTTTAAGAAATTCTTCTCAGTGCTCCAGCAGCAATACCCAATAAGTCACTGTGGGAAAGTATTCATTCAACAAAACATTTGAATGAGAAGGAAATGACTGAGGACTGATATTGTTGTTTTGAGATTGCTGTTACAGAATGGAGAAATCTCTGAATTGAAATGGGTCAATACTCATAGTCAGCTATCTGATAGGTTTCAAAAAGTCAGAGAAACTATTAGAAATAGTGGAAAAGGGGCATTAGGAACTCCCATCGATGCTTAAAAGATAAGACAACATGTTGTCATTTTGTATCTTTTGTTTTACTTTCCCTCCTTCTTCTTGCTTTTTTCTTAATTAACTTTTTTGTAAGAAAAAAATGGGAATGAGGATAGAAGTGTCCAGCAAGAAGGCTCGAGATCAAAGAAAATGAGACAATAACTCATTATCATATGTTAACTATGGAATAATTAGGTAAGCACTTAACTGGTATATAAAGAAACAAGTAATGATTATGGTTGGAGTTTTGAAATGTTTGAGCTGGAATAAAACTCTGACTGAAAAGGTAAATATTTGGACTCTGCTAATCAACATTTAACCATGGGTGTTTAACAAGTGAAAATAATTTGTCAAGCTTTCATCAAAACAAAATCGCAAGGTACAGAACATGATTCTCAACAAAAGGAGAAGGATAAATTATGGTGCATGACTAATATGCAGGTGCAGAACTACTTCAGTTTTACAGGACAAAATGGTCACAGTCATTATAGATGCTATACACAGGCATTTATAAAGTCTGCACTAAGGCCAGGTCTTATGAAATTAAGACAACAAAGGAGCCAAGTTAATGTTGAAGAGGAACAGATGCCTGCTGAAGGATGTATATAATTTGTCAATTCATCTCTGCAAACATTAAATAACACACCCAGATGACAATGTAATAGAACATCAGAATAACAAAGAACACATGGACAACACGCCTGCAGATCAAGAACAGTAAAAAGGCAAAGTACCCTTTTATAAAAAGTACACCATAACCAGATGTGGAAGCATTGTCAAAGAACCAAAATGTTATATTGACTTTAGACTTGTATACTTGTAAACTATAATCCCTAACTCTGCATAACTGATTTTGCAATTATTCAATGTTTATGCATTTTCATTTGTAGCATGAAAGAGCTCTCATTGAAAAAAATAAAACACTGCTTTGCTTTCACTTTTGAAATAATGTCACTTTAAGAGCTTAACACGCAAGTAAGCCATACATCTAAGATAACAAGGTGTAGAGTTGGATGAACACAGCAGGCCAAACAGCCTCAGAGGAGCAGGAAAGCTGCTGTTTCAGGTCTAGACCCTTCTTCAGAAAGAAAGGTCTAGACCCAAGGCTTCAGCTTTCCTGCTCCTCTGAGGCTGCTTGCCCTGCTGTGTTCATCCAGCTCTACACCTTGTTATCTCAGATTCTCCAGCATCTGCAGTTCCTATTATCTCTGAAGCCATATATCTGGATGTTATCAGATGAATATAGGCAGCAGGCTCTTTGCACTGTAAAACTTCAGGCACAGGCTGTGACGAGTTTACTCTGCACTGTAGATATTCATTTCTCTGTAAATAAACCCAGCAGAAGTCGTGAAGTAAATGGAATTCCTGTATGTAATTTGTGTTACATTTTGATAATAAAACATTCATTATAGGTAAAATCACTTCCATAATAATAATTAAAGCGTGAACTTAAATGTTGGAGATCTGAAGCAAAAATAGAAATTGCCAGAGAAACTCAGCAGGTCTGGCAGCATCTGTGTGAAGAAAGCAGTCCAGTGATTCTGCATCTGAAGACCTGCTGAGTTTCGCTAGCAACTTCTGTTTCTGTTTCAAAATCCCTTCCACCTCCATTCATTGGGCCAAGCAATACACATGAAAGGTAAACTTATTTTTTTTCCACCACATCTTTACATCTCTTAACAGGTATATTGCCTGCATGTCTAGCTAGAACAAGAACGAAGGCTAACAAATTCTAGGAATAAAAATTAAAATGCACAGAATTACTGAAAATTTGTTGTGTAGACAAATTTGTTCGGCATTTCATTATGGTTATTTCAAACATCAACTGTTAGATGGTCCATCTTCCTATTATAAAATCTTCTCAATAATACCTAACAACTGTTTGAGTTTCCAGAAGGTTTTTGGTCATGATAAACACTTCATTGGCTGCATTGGTTGCAAAATGCGCCAACAAGCTACCAGGGCAGACTTTTTGAAAAATTTACATGTATGTATTCAAATTTGGAGACAGTTTTTCAACACTGGATTTCCACGTAACCCCAGCATACTCAAAAGTAAACCTTAGTTAACCAAACTCTTGCAGAATAGAATGGACACTAAAATTAAGTTGCTGTCTAAAAAGGGGTAGGGTTTCTAATCACATTATCAATATCATAGTTAACTCATTTACCCATATATTTCATTTTGTACTTTCTACCTCTATAATTATTAGCCCAATTTTCACTTCTCCACAACTGCTGGACACTTGAATAACTGTTATACTCTTATCATCCCTCACTTTGCCAACTCCCTCTCTACTTTCACAAATCTTTCCAAAACATTTCTCTTTGGCCTTTTGGCTTAGACATTCCCATCTACTAAATTTCTTTCCTATATACATATGCTTCTTTTCTTCTTTACTACTAATATTTTGAGACATCTTTCTCTGCATGTGACACATTTGTCAAGTTGAACGTTTTGACCTTAAATCATAAGACATGGCTTAAACAGTGGGCCTTGTGAACTGATTACCACGAGTAATACCAGAGGTTCTGGTATTGAACCAGTTCGTCACAGATAATGTGTATGAAAAATCAGACCTTTTCCTCCATGGATTAATACATCAATACTGAGCATTCCTGATTGCAGTGAGTCTGACATTTGAGCTAATTGCATTAATGGAGCCATCATTTCTGGGAATACCAAAAAAAACCCAGCAAAACCAAGGGCATTTCTTTTTATCAGTAACCATAAGCTATTTTAAAATTCTTACCCTTGCTTTCAACTTCCACCATAGCCTCTCCTTCCTTGTCCCTGTATTCTCCACCTGCCCTACAGCCCTCTGTCATAACTGTACTGAATAAATTCCGCCACATGTGCATCTTTTAGTTTATATCCATTACCAGTAGCATTCCCATCCAATACCAAAACCCTAAGTTCTGGAAATCCCAACTTAAATTTCTCCATCTCTCAATTCATCCTATTTTTAAGCCAATCCCTAAAACCTATGTCTTTTACCAAAATTTGATTATCTGCCCTAATGTTGTCTTATATGGTACAATGTTAAATTGTATTTAATAATAGTCTGCAAAAGCCATGGTTTGCTGCAGAACATTAAAAATGTTGCAACAATACAGTAAATTTCTTGTGGTCTTTACACAGTATTTGTATTTTGGCATTTTTTAAAATGGTAAGCCATACATGGTAACTGTTACAAAGCTCATTACCTATATTGCAAACACTGGATGAAGTGTTGTTAAAGTTTTCTATCCTTTGACTTGGGGTAGCAAATATTGTTAATATTAAAATATGCTTTTCTTTGACATGTGGAAAATACTTTCTGTCAAGATCCTGTTAAAGGATTATAAACTTAGCAAAATATTGTCCTAATTCAGGGTAAGAACCTGTATTCAAGATAATGAGATGTTCTAGTTACCACATGATTAGGGCTCCACCAATTGTCGCATGTCCTCAATGGATTCTTAATCGTACCTGTTTAAAGCAAGAACCTCCATTAGGAAGGGGTTCACTTTCTGAATTTTAGTGCAATCCAGGATCTACCCTGAAGAAAATATAACATAAATGGTTTATTTTTAGTATTACATAATTCTAAAATGAAGCACATATAGTTCTTCATTTTATCCTCTGCTCACCAAGTCTCAGCATGACACCTGTCACTGCGTAGTGTCTGCCAGTGCCTTGAAGACTGGCTGGTAGTAGTTTAAGAGTTAGTCTTATTCAGTCTATCAAATGGCTACCTGTGAGTCATGTGTCATTTTGGACATGAACATTTTCATTTGGGAGAATGCTGTAGCACAGGGGTGTGTATGGCAGAGGATTACAAGATGGCAGCACGAGCAAAATGGGCAGCATTCAGGATCCAGAGCACGTCTGCTCCAGGCAACTGTTTCCTCCCTTCTTTTCTTAATGTTTTTGTCTTTTTTATTTGTTTTTACTTCATCTGCTTCCTGTTTACAGTGGAAGAGGGCAGCGGTTCTTGGTGAGGTGGCGGCCTGGCCTGGCAGCAGACCCTGAGACTCCTGATTGTAATGGGTCTGGACCAGTGACTTCAGGCATCAGCGAGTAGGCTGTGGTATGCCCCAAGCTGAGACTTCAGGTGTCAATGAGGCTACAATGGCAGCTCCTGGTCATGGTAGGTACAGAGCTGGGACTCCTTGTTGTGAGCTAAGTATGGATCCAGCATGGGACCCAGGATCGGCAGCTCATCGGCGGGGTGTGCCAGCAAATAAAAGATGATGCATGAAGAGTGGTAACTGCATTGGTGGTTCAGGTACAGGCGGTGTCATAGGTGTGCTTGGTCGGCCAGTTGAGGACTCGGGACTCATGGTGGAGGCAGCAGGATGAATCAGGACTTTCTTTCAGCTTTGACTTTTCACTGTTAAAGTACTCAAGTTGTGCTGAATTGTGTTGACAGTTGAATCTTTTCACTATATTTTATCATGTTGTTCATTGTTGAGTACAATGACAATTTGCTGTCTGTGGAGTCAAAGTTAGCTTTTCTTTCAAAGCTCAAGGTGATGAGTGTGAACATTTTTCTCAAGATTTGAAAATTGCTCTGCTTCAATCTGATTTTAAGCTTAATGCAACTTTGCATAGCCATTATCTCCAGATCAACTCCACTGCTTTGTAAGTCAAACACTGATAGAATTTGGCGACCAGCCCACTATTGAATGAATGGATTTGAAACAAATATGATGATTTGCTCCATCACATCTGTATAGGATGGGCTGAAGGACTAAACTTGCTGATGATATTTGACAGCTGCATGACCTTGAATGAGTCTTTGCAGACATTCCTGTATGTGCCAAAGCCAGCAAGATCAATGTGCTTTTCTATGGTTGTTTTTCTGTGCCTTGTAGTTGGTTACACTGTTTAAGAGAGAGAGTTTTGTTCCAAACTCACCAGGCTGGGACCACAAATGGTGCCAGGAACAACCTCAGTCTCCAGGCTAGCCTTCGATCGAGGGGTCCCTGATAGGCAGCATGGCATGAGGTTTATTGTTTCTTTCCTCTCTTTTGCTTTCTTTTTATTTACTTACTAACCATTCCCTTTTTGTCATCTTTTATTACTCAATAAATGTTCGTATTTAAGCAAATTGCTATTGTTGAGTTTTCCTTTAACTACATTTAACTGAATCCGAAAAAAAACCACTTAGATACACCCTGTGATCCAAAACAATATCTAATTCCTGAAATCACCTTTTGAATTCTCCTGCTCACTTCCTTAGATGTGAGCAAGGGCTTTCTGGATTGAACCATTTTACTTCGTTTTCCATTTTTTTCTGATATTTTCTCTAGACACAGGAAGTGTTAAAGCATTTTATTGTTTAGTTTGGAGGGCCATGGATTCACCTTGAATGCACTCACTGCACAGGTCATATATGCTAAATTCCCATCCTATCCCTATTCTTCACAGATGTTATGTCCAGAAGGAACTTGAAATCAAGCATAATTGCCTTCTTACATGGTTTGCAGTACTTTTGGATAAAAGTCAGTCAACTCATTGCACCCTTCATTTATTGAATTAAGCAAAGTAATGATTTCAGGCTTTAGATCTGAAAATCTTTACAGGACTTTACCTGAACTGAACCACCTCACTTCAACATGAAGAATTATTTCACTCCAAGCAAAATCAAGTTCACCATGTGAGGAGTTAAACAGACAGTGTTGAAGGGCTCTTGTTCGAATTCAGTTTACAATATTAACAACAACTTTCATTACATGAAAGAAGTCTTTAACGTTTGTTGCTAAAGTTTGCAGGTGGATTAGAGAGTGGGAATTGACAAAGGAGGAGAAATCAAAGATGCTCTCACACAAGGATTTTATTCTTCTTGCTACTGTGTAAGCACCAAATGACATGTTCTGGGATTGCTGTTATGATTTCTTCTTTCTTTTTCAAATCCTTGGATAAAGAGTTGGCAACCAATGTCAATGTTTCTTTCATTAATTCCGCAACTGTGAATGATTTCCTATGCTTTGCTAGAAGATAGCAAAAGCAGAATGATGCTTGAGTGCAGACCTTGCCTTTTATTTATCCTTTAGAGAAAAAATGAACATTGAGGTTTTAAAATAACCTTCAGCTCATCACCTTTCTTTGTCCAAAGCATGCTGTCCATGAGAACACTAACTTTGAATTTATGCGCATCATTGTGTAATGCCATTTCAAGTGTATTGACATATTTTGCTGACATCTAAGGCCAGCTCTCTGATCCTTTACAAATGCAAACAAAAGTTCAATTTCCATCATTGCTACAATGTTGCCTCACTCAAGAATGAATGCCAAATGCTTGACCATTCAATTTTAGTTTCTTTCTTTGATTTAGCAATTAATTAACTTGAACTTTCTTTAACTCAAGAAAACCCTCCATTTGGATTTGTGTGGTTTCTAGTAAATGAAAAGTCAGGAACGGTATAATTGGAGAGTATTAGTTATGTTTTAAAATGAACTTAAAACTTTGTTGCAACCAAACAAGGAAGTTGAAAGGAGGGGGAATAGTTCACCCCTTCTCACCTGTTGTAATAAAGTGCAGAACAAGATGAACTTATCTCCAATTATCTTGACTCCATTTCCTCTCCCTTGGTCCAGGAACTCTTCACCTATGTCTGTGACACCACCCACACCATCCACCTCCTCCAGATCTTCCGATTCCCCGGTCTCCAACACCTCAACTTTACCATGGTCGTCCAGTCCCTATACATCTGCATTCCCCAAGCAGTTGGCCTAAAGGCCCTCTGCATCTTCCTGTCCCACAGACCTAACCAACCCCCCCTCCACTGACACCTTTATCTGCTTAGCTGAATTCGTCCTCACCCTTAACAACTTTTCTTTCAATTCCTCACACTTCCTACAGGCCAAGGGGGTGGCCATGGGTACCCGCATGGGCCCAAGCTATACCTGCCTCTTCGTAGGTTACGTGGAACAATCCGTCTTCCAAAGCTACACCAAACCTATCCCCCACCTCTTCTTCCAACAGATTGATGACTGTATCGGCGCCGCCTTGTGCTCCTACAAGGAGCTCAAACAGTTCATCCACTTCACTAACACCTTCCATCCCAACCCTAAGTTCACCGAGGCCACCTTTGATACCTCTCTCTCCTTCTTGGGCATCTCCGTTTCCATCTCTGGCAAAGACCTGGAAACCAATATCCATTTCAAGCCTACTGACTCCCATGGCCACCTGGAATACACCTCCTCCCACCCACCTTCCTGCAAAAAGACCATCCCCTATTCCCAATTCCTTTGCCTCTGCAGCATCTGCTGCCAAGATGAGGCATTCCACTCCCGAATGTCCTAGATGTCCTCGTTTTTCAAGGACCGCAACATCCCCCCGCTCAGTGGTCAAGAACGTCCTCGACCGTGTCTCTCGCATTTCCAGGAACTCATCCCTCACATCCCCTCCCCACAATAACAACCAAAACAGAAACCCTTCGTCCTCAGGTACCACCCCACCAACCTCTGGATCCAACGCATCATCCTCTGGCATTTCCGCCATCCGCAATCTGACCCTACCACCAAAGACATTTTTCCCTACCAACCTTTACCTGCTTTGCGGAGGGACCACTCTGTCCTTGACTCTCTTGTCTGCTCCACACTCTCCACTAGCCCCACCATCCCCGGCACTTTTCCCTGCAACTGCAGGAAGTGCTACACTTGCCCCTACACCTCCCCCATCACCCCCATCCCAGGCCCCAGAAGACGTTCCATTTCAAACAGATGTTCACCTGCACATCTGCTTATGTGGTATACTGTGCCTGCTATTCCTGATGTGGCCTCCTCTATACTGGGGAAACCAAGGGGAGGCTTGGGGACCACTTTGTGGAACACCTACGCTCGGTTCACAACAAACAACTGCACCTCCCAGTCACACACCATTTCAAATCCCCCTCCCACTCTTTGGACGACATGTCCATCCTGGGCCTCTTGCAGTGTCACAACATTGCCATCCAAAGGCTACAGAAACAGCATCTCATATTTTGCTTGGGAACCCTGCAGCCCAGTTGCATCAATGTAGGCTTCACAAGCTTCAAAATCTGCCCTCCCCCAACTGCATCCCAAAACCAGCCCAGCTTGCCCCAGCCTCCTTAACCTGACCTTCCTCCCACCTATCCACTCCTCCAACCCCAAGCCCCAAAATCATTTTGTACCTACTAGCCTCATCTTGCCTCCTTGAGCTGTCCGTCCACCCTGGACCAACATATCCCTCCCTAAGCTCCCCACCTACACTCACCTTCACTGGCTCCAACCCTGCCTCTTTAACCTGTCTGTCTCCTCTCCACCTATCTTCTCCTTTATCCATCTTCTATCGCCTCCCCCTCTCTCCCTATTCATTTCAGAATCACCATCTCCTCCCCCATTTCTGAGGAAGGTTCTGGACCTGAAACATCAGCTTTCCTGCTCCTATAATGCTGCTTGGCCTGCTGTGTTCATCCCGCTCTACATTTCATTATCACAGAACAAGCTACTGTCAATTTATACTTTAATGTAGTTTCATGTAAACTTACATGATACTTTAATTTATACTTACATGTCGTAATTTTTGGGTTTTTTTATGTAACATACTATGATACACCTCTGGAACGATGGAGGCTTGAATGTGGTTCTTCTGGATCAGAGGTGCAGACACAACCACTATACAACAAGATCCTTATCATTAATGAGTACCAGTACCATGAATTTGTCTTTAACAAAACTACAAAAATACTGCCTATTCGAGAAATAAGAAATAAAAAGAAAGAAAATGCTGGTAGCATTCAACAGGTCAGTTAGTGTCTCTTTAGATAGAAAGCTTCTTTTTATAAAAAAAAATCAGGCCGGGGTTTCGCTTTTTTTTAAACTGCTGCTAAGAACTGTTTGTAGTGTCCCATACATTTGACTACTTTTTTTGTGTCTCATATGTGCGTCATTGTATCATGTCACTCTTCCTTATGGGCATAGAAACTCCTATAATTTATGTTTCCTGTTGAGGATTGCCATGACAGTTTATTCTATAGGATTTTTTTTGATTTTTAGGTCTTCGCTGCTGCTGATTGTAAGAGCAGGCAATTAAGAACTGAGTCTGAAGATATCGCACCATTGTTCACAATGTGTTGTATGAGCAGTCAAACCAAATCCACGTTGCTGCCTACCATGTCGTGTGACTGTACCTACTCACTGCTCACATATGGAACAGTGCTAACGATGAAGGTTGCTGGCGGCATAGTCTTTAAGTGTAGAAAACCACAGGCCTTGCTTGACCTTGTATGGTAAAAGAAAGAGGCACTTGGATTAAAGTTAAGGTGTGCTAGTGAAATAGACCTATTCTATAAAAAAGGGGAGTTGAGTAGGAGGAGCACCAAAGTAGAGGTTGCTGCTGAAACTCAGATTTTGTTACAATTTTAGAAACAGAGAAGTTATTAGAGTTGTTGCTGATCTTTCTAAGACACCTAAAATTTAGTGATGCCTGGCTCAAACATTGATAAGTCCTTTCTTGACATCATCAGCTTATCCCTTGAGGGTATGTAGCACCTGAATGACTGAGGAGGTGGTATCATTTTTTTTATATATGACGGGAGTCTGTCCCAGGATTGAATACAGCATATTAGAAGAAATAGGAGTGCAAAGCCATCCGACAGTCATCTGAATGTAATTTACATTTAAGCACTCACTTCAGGTACAGTTCTGTTCTATTAGCATGGATATTAATTGCTGCTGAAAAGATTTCCCACTTATTAAATGGAAACCGAAGTCTAAATTATAATGATCTGCATTTTCCTATCATCAATTTCAGCATTCGGTCTGAAATCACTAGTAGCTTAGCACAAAAAATAATGTCCTTTACTTGACTGTGTTGTGCCCTCCCATGTGTTCATGTTTTAACTGTATCAATCTTCTTTTGTAGGCTTTCCTTACAATAGAACTTTAGAGATCTACTTTTTCATAGGTATGATCTGAATATTTGACTGGCAGTTCTCAATATCTTATTCCCCCTATCTTTCTTCAGTATTCATCAATTAATTATAGGAAGCTCGGTTAGGCTGGAGAGCCATCTATTTACCCGATCTACATTTAATCAGTTTTATTAATACGTAGCATTAATGCAGAATGAGCACCTCTTCTTTGTTCTGTTCTAAAATGCATTTGCTAAATTCATTAAATGTGCCTTCACAGTCGAAGACACACTGCATATCTCAGGAAGAGTAGAAAAGCAAGTACAACATAGAGGGAGAGCTTTAAAAGAATAATGTACCACAAAAAATTAAATGCATTAAAATGTTGACAACTCCATTGAACTAATAACCTTGGCAGGAGAGATAATGGATGTACTGATTATAACCTTCCAAAATTCCTTCCATTCTTGAAAGACTGAAGGATCTCAGCAATAACCATTTCAGATCCACAGACAATATGGACTAAACTTTTTTGATAGCTAAGTACAATCAATAGGCATTTGGACTAAAGTTAAAGTAGGATGGTTAAAGAGACATTTTACATAAGTACGCAGAGTTGAACAGGAGGTACTGCAAGGCAGAGGCACAAACCACCAATATAATGGTACTACTCAAGATAGAATGAAATAGAGCACAAGAAACTGTTGTCCCACTTAGACTGAAGTTTGCAGCCCCAGTGCAGTCTTGTGAAAAAGAAATAGATTTCAACAAATTCGTTAGAGTTCTTTAAGGATGTAATGAGTAGGATAGATAGAGGGGAAATCAGTAGATGTATAGTTGCATTTTCAAAGGCATTCAATAAGGTGCCACATAATGCTTAGTGTACAAGTGCTCACTGTATTGGGAGTGATACATTAACATTGGCTAACGAGCAGGAAACAGGGAGTTAGGACAAATGGGTCACTTTCAGGATAGAAAACTGTTACTTAGTGGAGTGTTACAGGTGTCAGAGTTGATGCTTCAACTCTTTATAATGTTAATGATCTAAATGAAGGAATTGACAGCATTATAACCGAATTTGCTGATGATACAAAAATAAGTGGTAAAGTCAGTTGTGATGGGATAAATAGAGTCCGCAACGGAATACAGATAGATTTAGTGAATGGTAAAAACTTTACTGATGGAGCATGATGTGGTAAATTGTAAACTTGTCTATATTGGCCGAAGAATAGAAAAGCAGCATGACATTTAAATGGAGAGAAATTATAAAACTGCCAAGCTGAGGGATTTGGGTGCCCTGACAAATGAATCATAAAAGGTTGACATACAAATAACTGAAAAGCAAATGGCATGTTAGCCAAAGTTGCAAGGGGAATGAAGTCTAAAAGTAAGAATGTCTTGCTACAAGTGTATAGTGCAATTTTGAGACCGCATCTTGCGTGCTGGTATCATTTTGATCTCCTTAACTAAGAAGGGATATACTAGCTTTGGAAGCAGTTCAGATAATTTTTTTTTAAACAAATTCCTGGCTGAAGAACTTGTCTTATGAAGAAAGATCAAGTAGGTTGGCTCTACAGTCTTTGGAGTTCAGGAGAAGAGATGATGTTATTGAAATTTTAAACGAAGGCTTCTGAGCTGTGTAGATACCAGGACAATGTTTCTCCTTGTGAGACGATCTAGAACGAGGGGGTAGAAATTAAAATAAAATGGTGCCTATTTGCGGTGGAAATGAAGAGGAATTTCTCCCCCCAGAGAGTTGTTAGTCTTTGGAATTCTCTTCCCCAAAATGCAGTGAGGGCTAGATTATTAAATATATTCAAAACTAAGATAGATTACTGACTGTTGATGGAGTCCAATGTAATGGGGAGCAGGCAGGAAGGTGACATTAAGGCCACAATCAAATCTTATTAAATGGTGGAACAGTCTTGAGGGAGAAATGGCTTACTCTTGCTTTTATTTTTTTGATCATGCAAAAATAAACCATACATTTCACAATATTTACAATATAAATCCATATATAGTTAATTAAATAAATGAAAGGCTATGAATCTGTTTACATTTTATAATGTGCAGAGTTTACTATTGCTGAGAAATGATTTCTATCCTCCTTTTATAAACACAACAATAACCTTAAATATTACATGTGCCCATTTGGATTCTTCAACCTTCTCTAGCTTATCCACCAACAGCAAAGTAAAAGCTTGGGAGCCTATCAAAGATGACAAGCATGCAGCTGAGAAGCCAATATGACTGTCACTTCATTCCCTACCCAATAATTTCCTCCTGATTCTAACACTTCGGTGTGTCAGTCACATTCTGTTTGTGGCTTTCCCGGAGGGGCAGGAAGGATGGGGTTAGTGAATGCTGGGCCAAATATTGCAGGAAAAAGTTGGGGTTAAAGGAATCTTGGGAAGGGTCAGATCACTAAATTGTACATTATTCCTTTGGTTTCTCCAACAGATGTAGAAAGGAGGCCAGAGAATTTTGCAATACCCCTCCTGCCCAATAACTCCCTAATCTAAGTCTCGAGCACATCCAATCATTTCCAAATCAAAAAAAAGCTAAAAACAAAAACTGCAGATGCTGGAAATGGGAAACAGAAACAGAAATTGCTGAAAAGCTCAATAGGTCTGGCAGTATCTTTGGAGAGAAATCAGAATTAATGTTTTGGGTCCACTAACCTTTCCTCCAAACTGGGTTAGGGTGAGGGTTAGGTTTAGGGTTAGGGTCAAGCAAGTGTCACTGGACCCAAAATGTTAACTCTGATTTCTTTCCACAGATGCTGCCGGATTTGCTGGGCTTTGCCAGCAATTTTTGATTTTGTTTCCAATCCTTTCCAGTTTCCTTAGGACTGGTGCCCTGGCAAATTTTATCACTAGGATTGTCGGTAGGGCTTTAAACTAATTAACTGGGAAGGAGGAAGAGTTCAATTTTAGGTAGTTTAAGAGTCACTTAGAAATCAGAAAGGTGCAGGGTAGCGAAGGAAGGGAAGAGTAATCAATATATGACAGGAAGGGGCAGAAAATATAAGCAGAAGACTGCAGCAGAAATTACAGCTGGCGTAAGTACTAATGGTAAAAAGTTAAAGCAGAAGATTTTTTATTTGAATATATGCAGTATTTGCAACAAGATAGATGAGTTGACTGTACAAATAGAAATAAATGAATATTATTAATAGTTATTATAGAGACATGGTTACAGCATGCTGAAGACTGTAAATGCAAATTTCAAAGACATTTGATGCTCGTGAAAAATAAGCAAAAAGGAAACTGTGGTGGGATAGCATCGTCAATAAAGGAAGGGGGTCAGTGCAGTGATAAGTAATTATATATATGCAATAGATTGTGATATGGAATCAGTTGGGTAGAAGTAAGGAACAGCAAAGCAAAGAAGTCATGAGTGAGAGTGAGAGTGTACACAAGTGGGTCTTTTCAGATTCAGTTAAATGTAGTTAAGAGAAGGCTCGACAGCACCAATTTGCTTAAATATGATCACTTATTGAGTAATAATAAAACGCTAAAAGAAAAGAACTTTTATTAATTAAATAAGAAGAATGAAAAAAAAACGAGAAAAGCAAAAAGTCTCAGGCTGTTTTGCCCATCAGGGACCCCTCGATCGATGGCTGGACTGGATGCTGAGCTTGTTCTTGGCACGGTTTGCGATCCCGGTCTGAGGTGAAGGCCAACAAAGTGGAACAAAGCTCTCTCTCTTATAAAGTATAACAAACAGCAAGGCACAGAGAAAAAGCTACAGAAAAACAGGCCAATTTTGCTGGCTTCGGCACATGCAGGAATGTTCACAGGACTCATTCAAGGTCATGCAGCTGTCGAATATCATCAACAAGTTTAACCCTTCAGCTCATTCTATACAATTCACCCTGATGTTATTTAACAAGCCATGTTACAATTTCAGCCACAGACCCAAGTCAATGACAGCCGCACGAGAATGTATAATAAGAGTATGTAACCTACACAGGAAGATTAAAACTATAATAAAATTAAACGTCACCAATACGAACAATACAACAAAAGGGTGCATTATCAAATTACTGATGTAGTGGCCTTTGGGAACAAAACCTTAACCATATATCTCACCCTTGACACATAGTCAAGGCCGTGATGAAACTGGGAAGTCATGCTACCTGACTGAGGCAACTTGAATATTTCTTAGATAATAAAGTGTGAAGCTGGATGAACACAGCAGGCCAAACAGCATCTCAGGAGCACAAAAGCTGACGTTTCGGGCCTAGACCCTTCATCAGAGAGGGGGATGGGAAGAGGGAACTGGAATGAATAGGGAGAGAGGGGGAGGCGGACCGAAGATAGAGAGTAAAGAAGATAGGTGGAGAGAGTATAGGTGGGCAGGTAGGGAGGGGATAGGTCAGTCCAGGGAAGAAGAACGGGTCAAGGAGGTGGGATGAGGCTAGTAGGTAGGTGGGGGTGCGGCTTGGGGTGGGAGGAAGGGATGGGTGAGAGGAAGAACCGGTTAGGGAGGCAGAGACAGGTTGGACTGGTTTTGGGATGCAGTGGGTGGGGGGGAAGAGCTGGGCTGGCTGTGTGGTGCAGTGGGGGGAGGGGACGAACTGGGCTGGTTTAGGGATGCAGTAGGGGAAGGGGAGATTTTGAAACTGGTGAAGTCCACATTGACCATTAGGCTGCAGGGTTCCCAGGTGGAATATGAGTTGCTGTTCCTGCAACCTTCGGGTGGCATCATTGTGGCACTGCAGGAGGCCCATGATGGACATGTCATCTACAGAATGGGAGGGGGAGTGGATCCACTGCACCACACAACCAGCCCAGCTCTTCCCCCCCACCCACTGCATCTCAAAACCAGTCCAACCTGTCTCTGCCTCCCTAACCAGTTCTTCCTCTCACCCATCCCTTCCTCCCACCCCAAGCCGCATCCCCACCTACCTACTAACCTCATCCCACCTCCTTGACATGTCTGTCTTCCCTGGACTGACCTATCCCCTCCCTACCTCCCCACCTATACTCTCTCCACCTATCTTCTTTACTCTCCATCTTCGGTCCGCCTCCCCCTCTCTCCCTATTCATTCCAGTTCCCTCTCCCCATCCCCCTCTCTGATGAAGGGTCTAGGCCCAAAACGTCAACTTTTGTGCTCCCGAGATGCTGCTTGGCCTGCTGTGTTCATCCAGCCTCACATTTTATTATCTTAACCAAGAGAAAGCTGTCAGTTAGGTAGTCTCATCTAAACTTCCTTTTCACTCAAATGCAATTTAACCTCAATAGCCGTTTCAATGCATTATTCTAATTTAGCTTTTTGTCTTCTGCCACCCCTAACTACTTTGTCTCATCCAATTTTGCAACTTAGCTATTACCACCTTATCTAATTTCAGAGATCTGTGGAAATTTGCAGTTCATGGAACATAATCTTATAATATTTTAAGATGGAAGTTAAACATGTCTGTTTGATTCAGGGACAACATACTTCTTTTGTTCTTTGTCTACGATGACCCATTTTAAAAAAAAATGATCCCTCATTCTAAATATTTGATATATATCTATATAAATTTGTCCAAACTCAAGGTTGTGTTTACTCCCTTGAAATTACTAACCATTTTCCACATGCATTGAAACCATGGAGAATGTCTGCATGCACTTTGTCATTTCCGAGAATCCTTTTAAATTTTCAGATAAGTATTTAATTTCAATATTTTAGAATACCAGGACACGTGAGTCTTAATATAATTTATGTCATGATGTGCTGAAGTGTGCTCAGGCTCAGTGGTTTCGAGATTCCTGACACTCGCTACAGTTAATATTTTCACAGTATTTCCCCAACACTGAAACGTGTTACTGAAGAATGGCTTGATGGGTTGAGGCTCTTTCATCCATTATTGTGTTGCAACAGTGAAATTTTACAAATGGGTTCAGCCTTCAGTCTCTCCACTTTCTAAAAAAAACTAACAAGCTCCATCCATTGCACATCAGGCAGAATGGGATAATTAGTATTAATCTACTATGGATTCAAAATGGTGGGGCATAAATTTCTTCACGTAATTACATCATCTTATCTCTACTCCTCCTAAAAGGAAGGAAAAGCTCCCTCCTTTGTTAAATTTGCCTTTTCTAAACTCCTCACATGCAGGGAATTGCATTTTCAATACGCCAATGTCCCTATCGTTAGGATATTAACAATGAGTCAATCTTATCATCCAGATTTAAAGATTCAGTCATGTTAAAATAAAAGAGAGGAAAGAAACAAAAAAAGCCTCACACATTCTGCCATCAGGGACCCCTCAACTGAGGCAGAGGTCGTACCTGGTATCATTCGTAATTCTGGTCCAAGGTGAAATCCAGCAACTTGGAAAGAAACTTTCCATATTACACAGTGCAACAAAGAGCAGGACATAGAAGAACAACTACAGAAAAACACATCGATTGTACTGGCTTCGGTACGTATAGGAATGTTCAAAGGACTCATTCAAGGTTGTGAAGCTGTCGAAGATCGTCAACAAGTTTAGCCCTTTAGCTTGTTCTATACAGAGAGTCAACCATAGACCCCAGGGCAATTAACTCACTACAAGACAAAGTAAAAATCAGGAAGAAATGGATTACATAAGATGTACCTTCTTGAGGTATCATTATAAAGGCATTAAAATTTAGTTGAACATTTTGCTTTGGTCTTCACATTGGAGGATGCTATAGATATCCCAAAGATATCAGGTAAGTAAAGGGCTAATGGGAGAAGAAGCCTTATCATAGTCTCAATAATAAGCAACAATTTGTTTGACAAACTAATGGGATTGAAAACAAACAGGTTGCTAAGACCTGGGGACTGTATCCAAGGGTTCAAAAGAAATTGGCTGCATAGATAGTGCAGATGTTAATCAAAAGATTTCAGAACACTCTAGAATCCAGAAGAGTCCAATAGATTGGAAAACTGCCAATGTGACACGGTTGTGCAAGAAGGGAGACAGAAAGCAAGAAGCTATAGATCAGTTAGCCTAAGATCTGCTGTTAGAAATGCTAATATACAATATTAAGGAAGAATTAGCAGGACATTTAGAAAAACTTCAGGCCATCAAAGAGAGTCAACATGATTTAATGGAAGGGAAAAGGCATTTGATAAATTTGTTAGAGTTCTTTGAGGATGCAACAAGCAAAGTTGATAGAAGGGAACCAACAGATGTCATTCATTTAGTTTTCCAGAAGGTATTCAAAAGGTGCCATATAATAGATTATTGCAAAATGTAAGATCTTGGTATTAAGGGTCATTATTAGCATGGACAGAATGTCAGGATTTTTTTTTCAGTTTAGAAAGACACAGCTGCTGGAGTGCTAACCACTGAGCCACCGTGCCACCCCAATTTTCTTGTGACCTGAACCTCTGTCTGCCTATCCTGAAATTGAGGTTAAATCTCCTTTAAACCAGCTGGACCTCTGCAAGCATTCTCTTTTGTTTAACATTAAAATGTGGTGGATTAGGGACTAACGGTGATGTAGCCCCTACTGCTCCTGGCCATGTTTACATTGATGTTACTCAGAGGCCCAAGGCAAAACAGCATAAGCTGCAGCAATACTGAAGTAAAGGCTGATGGTAAAATGTGAATCAAAATGAGTAAATTGCAAAACAGGTGCACTGATATTCAAAAGTTAGAAATCACCCGTCAAACAATAAAAGCAATCTCTGTATATGGTGAACACCAGATGTCATAGGCATGGTTTCAGCTCTTCAGGTGCAATGTTGGACGGCTATTTCATTAAACAATTGCTCAACTGCTCCCCATTGTACTCTCGCCTCATTGATCCTGATGAGATGAAGAGAGTCCAGGAAATGTGTGCGCTGGCTATTAAAGTCAGAATGCAAGACTAAATTCAAAGTTAATTGCCTGTTTACATTCCTTAATAAATGTGCTGACAGCTGTGCAGGGGGCTCCTGTTCTGCTACAAGCCAGCCCAGGTCAAAACAGAATGCGTGTGGATGTTCTAAAGTTCCAACCCAATGTCATTTAGATATTTCAGATAAACCTGTTCAGAAATGTTATTACACATCACTGGAGAAGGTGGGACTTGCGCCCAAGCCTCCTGGCTCAGAGGTAGACCAGCTGCCACTGAGCCACCAGGGCCCTCCCAATGTCAGTTGTTAAAGATTTAAACTCAAGCCTGGCATTAAATTTCTGTTCAAGCAATTGTATCTCATAATTGTTGATTATAATTATTTATTTTTAAAATTCTTTCAACAGGCACACATTTAAAAACATCGATTCTAACTTGATGATTTTTGACCAAGTCTGTCATTTCTCACAGTTATCATCAGAAATTGTGATACTAACGTTTTTCATGCAATTCTGCGATGCCAAACATCACTTTTTTCTTGCTAGAGCTGGGGATTGAGTTCCTGAAGTCCATTTCGCAAACTTGTGCTTGAACATCTTGAAGAGATTATTTGAAATTCACATATTAGTTGGAACAGGATTGTTGTGGATTATCAACATACTCCATTGATATTCACTGTCTTCAATGAAAACAGACTTGGAAATAAATCTTTTTTAATTCATCCACTTTTAATGGGTAATTTCATGAGTTATTTACTAGTATGCAAAAAAAAATTGGATCCCAACACATGCATACCACAGCGAACACTGTGACATGAACAAACAGTGACCCTGAGAGCAATCTCATTCACATTGTTAAACTGATATGCTTTGAAATGTTTCCAAAACATTTACAAGAAAATGTTCTTCATGTCTTCATATTGGCAACATAAAACCAAAGTAAGACTCAAAAACAATTTTAGCATTTCTGACATAGAGTATTTAACAAGTTAAATTATTGCAAGCGTGAGTTACTTGATACTGTTTTTATGGTTTTGTATATACCTGTCAAACTGGGTGGACTGAATTGAAATCTCAAATTCATGTTACTTGTATCTCAGACAACTCATGAAGCAGCATCAATGACTAAATAGGGCACATATACAAATTCATGGCTACTGTTGATAGATTCTGATTTTTGAGGGAGATATTTTCTTTATTCTATTTTATGCTGCCTCACACATAAAATTTATTTGGAGACTTATTTAAGTCTTGGAAGTTTTTGCCTGAGTTGCTATGTGGCTAGCAATGTGTTTTTGTTAAAATAAATTCTAGTTCAATGCCCTGTGATTTTATTTTATGCATGGCCAACCAATACTTAGCAAACCAGCCAAACACTAATCAGCTTAAAATGTTAATCATTTTCTGACTGAGAAGACAAAATCAGTGCTAAGATTTCATACAGCACATGTATACAAATTAGTATGGTTGGCTATATAACAAGTTCAGAGCACGTCAAATGTCACGAGGTTAAGGTAAAGTTAAAAAACACAATTTAGAATTAGGTATGTGTTTTTCTGTACTGGGCCAGCCTCCACCCAGAGAAATCAGAAGTATATACTTTGTATCTTGGAAAATTCTGTTGATACCAGGTGAAGCTCATTCTGAAATGAAATGTTAATAATTATACATTTTAAGCAGCTCATTTATTACATTTGGGGAGCCAGAGGTTAGGTCAATAGATGATGGAGTTGTCTTGAGAGGATCCTTAATAAAGGGCCCTTAATACTGTAACATCTCGTAAAATTAATTTTCAAGGTTAGGCCAGCGCAATATAACAAAAACATAATTTTCTACCAACATGGAGCTTGTTTCTATAAGGGCATGTGCATTTAGTTTGTTTCATTCATTCATTGGATATAGATGGTGCTGGAAAGATCAATCCTTATTGCATAACCTTAAGTATGTCCTTGAGAAGATCTTGGAGAGTCTACTTGAACATCTACATGCCGTGGAGGAATGCCCCCTGTGATGTTAGGTATGGATTTAAATGATTTCAGTCAGCAGCAAAAATTGAAATTGATTGAATTTCAATCAGTCATGAGGATGATACATGACTTGGAGGGGAACCCTCAGGAGATACAGTCCCGAGGCTGGCACTGTATATTTTTCAAGGTAATAGGGGGTTTGGTCTCTAAAAAGCTTTTGTCAGTAAGTTGCTGCACAGGTTCTTGTGGATGGTAGGTACTGCTCCCATTGAGCATTGGTGGTGGGGGGAGTGAATATTTAAGATGCAGATCACATGGATTGATATTTCCTTGATCATGTTTAGCTAATTGAATGTGCAATGTGCATCTAGATAAATGGGATCTATCCATCACACTCTCATCTTGTACTGAAATCAATATCTCTGAAATGAAATCATAGCATTCAAACTGTAATAATTGCAAATATTTTTTCTCTTTAAACAGTTTGTAATTTTCAATTAAAGTAATTGGAGATCAACATAATTGGAACTAAGTTGAAACAAAAGCGTCATAGTTTTAGCCAACCTCTACAAGTACCCTCTCTACTCTTATTGTTCCTTTCACACTGCTTCCCACCTATCTTTCCAACTTCCCTCACATTTCTTCGACTCACTTTCTAGTATTTTCCTCCACCCTTGCCCCTCTCCCTGTTCATGTGGCCTTTTTCCATCAATCTTCACCCTTTTCCTGCCCTCTGTCCAAGCCCTTATTGCCCCCTCTGCCTCTCTCTCTAACTGCTCTTTTAGATGTTCTTTCCTCCTCAACCTGTCTATTTTCCTTCTCACTCTTTTCTACTCCTCCTCTCTCCCACTTTTGTACACCCCTTCCATCCACCACTCTCTCTTAACCTCCCCACCCTGAATCCACGGTTTCTCTCTTCTCTCCATCTCCATCCTCCCACCTTTCCTTGCTCAAAGCCTCTCAAACTACCTTCCTCTACCACTGCATCTCCCGCTCCTTCTCTAACATGCTATCGCACTTCTTACTTTCCCTATCTCCTCAGTTCCCACACCATTTCTGAGCCCCAGTCGCGGTCCTCCTGTTCCCTCCCTCACCCACTCTCTCATCTCTTTTTCTCCACCTCCCCCATTCACCAATGTCATGCTTCCTTGTTCACCCCATTCCTTTCCTCACCATCTTCCACCCTTCTTACTCCCACTCATCCCAAATAAACCCGTAAAGTGGGAAGGATGTTAGCTTGTGTTCTCAACCTTGCCTTTGCATGTTCTCATAATCATGAAATGGAAATGAACCAGAGAGAGGGCTGTAGCATATTGTTACCTTCATTATTTTCAAAATCCAATGGAGCATCACTTAGTCAAGTGAAGCTAAGCAAAGTCATATGATATTAAGGTACTGGAGTCTATATTGGTTACAGTTAAGCAGAATAATACAATATTAGATTAATCAAAGAAAAAACTTTGATTGCATGATTATAACTAATTAAAAATAAGATGTTAATTTCCTTCCTTGCCCTGCATAACTAGGAGAAGTAAATGTAGCCACAACAGGGTTTAACACAACTGTGGCCACAATATAATGGGGTGCCGAGAAATTGAGGACGACCAATCGTGTCAAGTAAGTCTAGGACCAGCAGCAAACTTCTACACTTTCCAAACAGCCTGAGTTTCTTAGCTTCATTTTTTTTATTAAATACAAAGGGTACTGCAGGAAAAGTTGTTTATAACTCCAAACCAAGATAAATCTAAATGAAAACTCACATATTTGTACCAAGTTTGTAAAAAGTAATGAACTATTTATGGATTCAGTCTAACAGGCATGGTCCTAAGATTCTGAAAATTATACAGGTACAAATTTAAACTTCCATTAAATATCAAGATGAATTTTAGTGGAAAATCTAATTGCATCCTTTCTTTAACCATGCCTCGCACCAAGCTATTCAACTATGGCTCCAACACTGGTATCTTCTAATGAAGTGGAATATCATCCCGGTTTGCCCTATCTGCAGAAGTAGGGCAAGTAAAATCCAGTCAATTGTTGCCACATCAACCTCCTCTTAGTCACCAAGAAGTGTCAGAAATTGTCTTCAAAGGTATTATGAACAGGTACTTATTCACCAATTTTTGATGTTTAGATGTGTTTACCAGGACCATTCAACTCCAGATCTCATTCACATCTTGGTTCAAACATGAACAAAAGATCTGATTTCAAGGTGAGGTGAGAATGACTGCTCTTGACATTTAGACAGATTTGAGATGAACATGATATCTTAAACTCCTTTTAAAGTAAAAGTCAAATGAGAATCAGGAGAAATTTCTTCACTGATTGACATCATAAGCAACACAAAGGAAAATGATTGTGGCTGTTTTACTTTGACCATTTCACTACCAGGGCATTACTTCGGTTCTTCAGTTTCTCAGGCCCAAGCATTTTAAACCTCTTCATCTATGACCATCTCTCCATAATAAGGTTGGATGTCCTTTGATGATTACAAGCCATTAGTCAATGCAACTGTCCATACCTATACAAGAAAGACCTGAGCTGATAAATGGGAAGCAACAGCAGCATCACACAAGTGCCAGATTGTGCCTGTCTCCTGCAAGAGAGGTTTTGACCATCTCCTGTTAACATCCCATGACATTACCAACATGGCATGCCCTAATATCAAAGTTCTAGCAATCAACAATGATCATCAGTTTTACATAAATATTAAGGCTACAAGAATCAACTAAGGATAGATATACTGAAGTAAGTTATTTGATTCTTGAATCTTGAAAACTTCCCAGCTGAAATGTTCAGTAATGACTCAACGGAAGTTGTGGAAAGCCGAGCATCATAAATTAGCACAATTAAATGCTGTTGAGTGGAGAACTATCGCAAAATTTTCTTGTACTTTTTTTTGTCATGTACTGCCATGTTGCCTCAAGTAGAGCAGTGTAAAAATGGTTGAATACTTTACCTTGATTTTTTTAGGACATAAACAATTCTTTCTTTGCACTTGGTAATGTAGCCAATAATTGAAATTTGGAGGGGAAAGGGACAACATTGGGATGACTTTCCAAAATTTTCCTAATACCTGCTCAAAACATTCAACCAATATTTATTTGAAAAATTAACCTTTAATTTTTTTCTGAGTAAGTCTTTGTAATGCCTGTCCTCTCCGCATAACTTCACACAATATCTTGACAGAGATCTCTCTATTGTTATCCCTATTCAATTCAATGAATTAACTTACGCTCCAGAATTATTATAACATTTTACAGGAATTATCAACTGATCACATTAAGGTGATGTATCAACTAACTTGACTTAGAAGTTACCCACCCATATTGGCTCATGCCTTGAGATTATGATTAATTCAATAATGCAGAAGTACATGGTGCCATAGAATATTTTATCAGAGCATCAAGATATGCAGCAAGGAAGTCATTTCCCCAGCTCAGATGGGTAAATGACCTCAGATACCGTGCAATAAATGAGAGGAAGGCAAAAACTAAATTCCTTCATCCAGAAGCGAGGAGGAATGAAACAGTAAGTAACCACCATAACGCTCTTGATAAGACTCTGACATGTCTTGGGAGAAAATGATTTTAAATTTCCTTGCAAATGTTGTGGCTAAACTGAAGTCAGGTGTGATATATATAAAGTGAGGGAATGAAAATAACTTGGACTTGACTTTTCTATTTGTTATCTCAGTTGAATCCAGGTGGAATCCAAAAGGTACTTATATTTCCTACAATATTCGAGATTCAATTCACATGAAGCAGTATAATAAGATTATGAAACATACACTGGCATATTAAAACTACAGTGAAAATAAACATCACCAATGCAAACAATACAACAATGGGATATGCCATCGAAGTAAGGATTGCAGTGGCCTTTGGGGACCAGCCCTTAAATATATATTTCACCCCCCTGTATGGTCAAGGCCAAGATGGAACCAACAAGCCATGCCACGTCTCTGAGGCAACCAGGATATAGTCGACTTTTTTTTTCGCTCAGTTAATCTATTTACATAAATTGCTCTAAAATTCAGTATATCCCAGATTCAGGTTCCTTAACTTACGTTTTCTTTTATCTTCCAATTCCCTGTCCACAGATCACTTCACCCAATTGCAATAAAATAACATCGTCATTGGAGTAAACATTTCTCCAGCGCTCTTTATCTGTATCCATCTTGAGGATACTTGTTCAATATGTTTAGTTCCTTGCCAATTAGATGAATGATTGTATCATTGACTGTTAAATACCCCCATTTGAACTACCCCTTTGAGCTACAATATACATGGGGTTAAACAATACAGCTCTAACATTCGTCAAGTTTTATCTTCAACTTGTGCTTCCAGCATTTTATTTTTTACCCCTGCGGTTCTCTTGCCACAGGCTCCTACACCACCTGGGTCTTAGCTCAGCCTTCTCTCATGTACACTAGCTGTCCCAACACATGATAATTTCACCTCCTAGCTTAAACACTGGAGTACGTGCATCATACAAACGCTCAAGATGAGATATCTTTATGTCATCTGATGGACTGTTTCACTCAGTCCACTATCACTCCTCCCAGAATCCATATTCTGTCATTTCTGTAACAATTTGATATAATAGCCCATCACACTTTTTATTCTATATAAAAATGGAAAGAACCGCGGGTGCTGTAAATCAGGAACAAAAACAAAGTTGCTGGAGAAGCTCAGAGTGTCTGGCAGCATCTGTGAAGAAAAAAAAAGAGTTCAAGTTTTGGGTCCAGTGACCCTTCCTCAGAACGTTCTGTTTTTCCTTCCTGCTGCCAGACCTGCTGAGGTTCTCCAGCAACTTTGTTTTTGTTCCACACTTTTTATTCTGATTGTAATTCTTTTCACATCTCTTTCACTAATACTGCTTTCATTGTTTTAAAGTTAGTTTCTCTTTGATTTTGTATCAGTGTGTTATCGTTTAAACCGTGCTTTTGCACTCTTCCAAGCCACTAAATCCTTTTGCCTAGTAGGTGTACATGTCTGAGACCCGCACTTCAATGCATTTTTTTGTACCATCTCATTCATTTTTGCACACATACATCAGAATCCCCTCGATTGAGACATATCCCTTGAGACATATAAAATAATCAGAGGGTTAGATAGGGTGGATAGGGAGAGCCTTTTTCCTAGGATGGTGACGGCGAGCACGAGGGGGCATAGCTTTAAATTGAGGGGTGAAAGATATAGGACAGATGTCAGAGGTAGTTTCTTTACTCAGAGAGTAGTAAGGGAATGGAACGCTTTGCCTGCAACGGTAGTAGATTTGCCAACTTTAAGTACATTTAAGTCGCCATTGGACAAGCATATGGATGTACATGGATTAGGGTAGGTTAGATGGACTTCAGGTTGGTATGACAGGTCGGCACAACATCCAGGGCAGAAGGGCCTTTTCTGTGCTGTAATGTTCTATGTTCTATGTTCTATTATGTCATGAATTCTTGACTCCCACATGATCATATGAATGATCTATTACCTGTCCACATTTGATCCCGATGACTGGGGTAGTGGCTTGATCACTCATTCTATCTTTCTTAAAAAGATAAACAAGCATACAAACATCACCAAGAAAAAGCTATCAGTTTGGTACTCTCATCTAAAAACTTTCTTTTCATTAAAATGCAGTTTAACTTCAATGGCCATTTCAACCCATTATACGAAAGGTTTTCTTTCTGCTGCTACTAGCCTCCACTCTTAATTACTTGATCTCATCCAATTTTGCAATTTAATTTTTACCATCGTATCTGATTTCAGAGATCAGTAGAGATGTATAATCTTATAAGTGTAATCTTATAATATTTTAAAATATAAGTCAAACATTTCTGTTTGTTTCAGGCACAATATACTTTGTTCGTTCTTTTTCTGAGATGGGCCAGTTTTTTTTTAAAGTTGCTTGATAACTCATTCTAGATATTGGCTATATCGCTCCAAAGGCAATATTGTGTTTACTCCTTTAAAGTTACTACCCATTTTTGTGTACGCTGAACCCATAAGACTGTGAGCATGCATATTATCTTTTCCAGAATAACCTTAAATTTTCAGGCAACTATCCCATTTTAAATGTTTTAGAATACCAGGTCTTGTGAGTCTTAATATATTTTTATCATGATATGCTGAAGTGTACCGATGATCAGTGGTTTTGAGATTCCTGACAATATTATGGGCATAACAAAATTGTGGAGCATAAACTCTAGCATGTAATTACGTATCCTGTCTCTCCTCCAAGGGAAATCAGTGTGTTTACTTTTAGCAAAGGAAAAACCTACTCCTTTGTTAGATTTGCCTTTCCTAAACACCTCGCCCACGAAGAGTTGTATTTTCAATATGCCAATGTCCCTATCACTAGGACATTAACAATGAGTCAATCTTATCATCTGGAATTGAAGATTCGCACATGTTAAAATAATATTTGGATGTTCACTCTGGCCAGAAAATGATATTCCAAACATGGTAATTTCTGGAGTTAAAATTTACCCAAGTCCAAACGCAACATGGAGCCAATTCCAAAAGGTAAATCCTTATCAGGCTTTATGTGGCAAATTTTTGAATCACGATGCAGTTTTTTTTTGCTTTATACAACCACTGATGGTTTCTTAAAAGGACATTACAGTTACCATGCACACTCTACATAGATACAGGCACTTAACATACTTTCAAATCACCATACATTCCCAAAACGCAAACTAACTTCAAAGTATCCCCAGATCTTGAGCTCCAGGGAACAAAAACATAAATTGTACAAGACAGCATTTAGCAACCAACAAACAATGCTGCAAGCAAACCAAACCACCAAGAGTTAAACACTTCCACAAGGTTCAGTGAAACCTTTCCTCCAAGTCTCTCACCTTCTGGCTATAACTGTTCCCCAGCCTTTCAGGGGTCCTAACTAAGCTAACATATTAGCTACAGACTCGAATCCAGAGTCTGTTGCATTCCACCCTGGAATATGGAATGCCTCCAGAGCTTTAGGTGGCTTTTCCCTCCTCGTACATTTTCCTGAACCCCAGCCTCATCGCCAAAAGTGTCTTGGATTACAGAGTTTACACAAGTGGTTCTTTTTGGATTCAGTTAAATGTAGTTAAGAGAAGACTCGCCAACAGCAATTTGCTTAAATATGAACGTTTATTGAGTAATAATAAAAGGCAGAAAGAAATAGGGACATTTATTAAGTAAATAAAAAGAATGAAAGCGAGGCGTAAACACAGTAGGCCTCAAGCCCTTCTGCCCATCAGGGCCCCCTTGAACAATGGCTGGTCTGGAGGCAGATGTTATGCATGGCACTGTTTGTGATCCTGGTCTGAGGTGAAGCCCAACAACCTGGAAAGAAACTCTGTCTCTTCTACAATGTAACAAACAACAAGGCACAGAAAAAGCAACGGCAGAGAAACACATTGATTGTGCTAGCTTCGGCTCATACAGGAATGTTCACAGGACTCATTCAAGGTCGTGCAGCTGTTGAACATCATCAACAAGTTTAGCCCGTCAGCCCAACCTGTACAGCAATGGAGAGGAAAGTGTTTGCAATGGATGGGTCAAATGCCTCAACCTGTAAGGGAGGGGCTACAGAACCCACTGATGTTATGCTTTTTAAATGGAATGAAAATTACACACAGACACATGTACTAATGAATTCCTAATCCTCACCAACCCCAATGCTTTGGCTCCCTTTGTTATTTATTCCTAACCTGGATGTTGCTGTCGACTTCATCTAACAAAAACATTTTGGTGTGAAGAGACGAGGGAAGGAACAGGGATGTTTGATCGATGGTGTCAGCAGCATACCTTGCTCATCTTACTTTTACATACTGCTACAGGCTCTCAATACAAACCTTTATTTCTTGGTACATTCTGTATGGACATGAAGTTAAGTATCATGTTGGTACAGTGACATTCAGGGCTACTTGGAGATCAAAACAATTAACATTTATGGGAATGTGGCATATCATTTACAATGTCACAAAAGTCCTGTCGAAAGAATCGATTTTATCTCCTTCCCATATTGTCTCAATGTGCTCCTTATTTCCTCAGCTGGTTTATAAAGAGTCTGCTCAGTCATCGAATCTGTTGGTTTTGCAGGTTTAGGTAAGAGACCCCAGAGACCACTTGTGCCTGGACAGGCTGTGGGTCTTCTTGCCGGTGTAACATTGACCCTTGATTTGACCTGCAAAGGTTGAAGCAGTATGGAAGTGGAGAGATTCTTTTGTGTCCAGAAATGAGACTTCTGAAGAGCTGCCGTGTAGTCCCTCCTCTGTATCCTGCAAACTACCTGGAGTGAGGACCAAGTGTCTTATCACCATGCCTTCAGTTAAGAGAACCAGTGTCTAGTATGTGGGAGGACATGTCTGAGCAGGCAAACAGCAAACCCTGAAGATGCTGGAGTTGTCTTTTCTGGACAATTTTCCATCTGTCATGGAAACAGCCAGACAACTATGTGCTTGCAATGGCCAGGGCACCACAATGTAGCTGCACTGCTGCAGCCTCTGAGTTATGAAGGCCATTCCCTCCCACATACCTTTCTGCTAATCTTCTTCTTGCTCGTGCATTTGATTGGTGATCCCCTCTTGCCTGGGGCTGAGCTGATATCTGATCTCCAGCATTCCACCCTCTGCCAGCAGCTTGGCTCATTTCTTCCTTGCCAACTGAATAGTGAGGTGTTTAACAGCCCGTGCCCCCAAACTTTCTAAATGTGACATTCCTAAGCCAAGGTTTCAGTATCTGAGCTGGTGTGGGACACAGGGGATAGCCTTCCTTCGAGGCTTCTGAACTTTCTTTTTTAAGAGGTGCCTTCTGAACAATCAGTATGTTTCTCCACAGAGGCTGTGGCTATCCCACTGAAATGTTCAAGACACAAGGGGAGAGAAGGTGTGATACCCAATGGTTTGGAGTGGTGACAAATGAATGACACTTACAATGGATTACTGTGAAAATTACAGTGGAATGAAGAGTGGTACTTGGTTGGTGGAACCTCTTAACATCCTCACATGGGAGATGAATACAAGGGAGAGAATTCTAGCTTCACCCTGAGTGAGAAGCATGATTTTGGACCCTATTCATTCTGCTTTTTTTTCTGCTCTGAGGTTGTGGGCTGTTTTCAGCTTGGATTAGATAAAAAAAAAGGAGAGATTAAGTGAGATGGACATCAGTGACATTCTGTTAATGTTGGTGCAGGTGGGCGGAAGGCACCCTCATTGGTAAACTGGTTCCACACAGCATTAATGAAATGGGAAGGTTATAGCAGGGCTAGGGGTTAAGGGAGGGCAATGTGAGCCACCACAGCAAAATGTTGTATACTTAGAGATGGTGGATAACACATGAGCAGTGGGTGCAAATGCAAAAATAGGGTGAGGGGGAGGCAGCAGAGAGGGTAATTGATCTTCCTATAGGAAAGCTAGCCCTTCCTCTAGGTTGTCCGTACTGCATTGACTTGTGTGGTGACCTTGGAGCCGGCTGCCAGGGCCTCTCTCAATCCTATAGAAAGAGGAAGACCCTGCTCTGGAACATCTGTCTAACAGGATCTCCAGGTCATCTCCCAAGAATCACAGCACCATTTTACCCTTGTCAGACATCTTCGGAAAGACTTTTATTCAGAAAGCAGGGAAACTTCAAAATGATAGTGCTTGTAGTGTTTTAAAGACGGTGTGGGCTTCACAGACTCTGGTCTTTTGGCTATTATCCAGAGAGTAGTAAATTAGTTTGGAAATAGTAAATGGTAGAATGTGTGCCATTGGGTCAGCAGTTAATGTGGTAAGTTTGGTAAGATACAGAAAGAGATCTTGCTCTACCCCATGGAAAGAAACCCTCGTGTGCAACCTGGTAAAATTGACATTTAGCCTAAGAAAAACTTAAAATTCAGCCAATATACGGAAGAGAGTGAAAGATGCTGTTTCTCTTTTTTTTCAAACCAAATTACTTGTCTCAGCATTCTGTCACACTCAAGTTTCTGTCAGTTTAATGGTGCACAAGTTGAAGTTGTCTATGAGAGATAGTAGGAACTGCAGATGCTGGAGAATCCGAGATAACAAAGCGTGGAGCTGGATAAACACAGCAGGCCAAGCAGCATCTTAGGAGCAGGTAAGATGCTGCTTGGCCTACTGTGTTCATCCAGCTCCACACCTTGTTATCTCGAAATTATCTATGACTAGGTTTGGAACAGAATTCTATTCTCCTCAAAAGGATAAAAGAGCAATACTTCTTTTCAAATTAGTGCACAATGTTTTTTTTACCGAAAGCTTTTCCAACCAAATGTTCATAGTTTATCCATCAGAATCAATTCTTTTCAGGATCACTTTGTTCTATGAATGGGAATGATAGTAGTCTAACCAGATGTATTTAAGATCAGAGATATTAGTCCTGCATTTCCAAGAATAAGCAGACTATGAAATGAAGCTCCCTCAAAAATTACCTTCATTTTAAAATAAGGCAATACAATGTTTTGCAATTCTTAATGCCTTTCCCAAAACGTTTTGAACACCATCGGCATTTTATAGCCAATGTAATATATTTTTTAATGTATGAAACACGAGACTCCTTTCATTCTCTGTGCAGTGCCTTAAACAAATATGTTTTATTTAGGTACCAGTTGACAGATAAATATTGGCAAGAGCGCTTAGCAGACTTCCCTGCTCTTGCACAGCAGAGAACCATAAAATCATTTACATCTGCTTGAGAGAGCCAGAGGCGGCACTTCTGGCAGTGAAAAATTCACTTTGCACACATGGCAGTGTATTCAGCTGGATCAACTCTTTGTTTCTCTACAGAGCAACTTTGATCTGCAAACTTCTATGCTAAAGGTGAGAAGGTGACCACTGACTGCTATTGCTAAGTTAATGTTTGGATAAGCATATGGACGTACATGGAATAGTATAGGTTAGATGGGCTTGAGATCGGTATGACAGGTCGGCACAACATCGAGGGCCGAAGGGCCTGTACTGTGCTGTAGTGTTCTATGTAAATTATAGTGCATTTGATTAGGTCAAATCTGCATGCAGTGGGCATCTTTTCTGAGGAAGGGTCCCGACCCAAAACATCAGCATTGCTGCTCTGATGCTGCCTGGCCTGCTGTGTTCCTCCAGCTCTACAGTTAACTCTGACTCCAGCATCCTTAGTTCTTACTATCTCTTGTAATGTACACTGTTATTTTGACAATTCTCTGCATCTTTCAGCTTGCAGGAAGTGTGAGATGGCAATGGCATGTTAAAACAAACGGTCTTCCGTGACTACGGAAACATTGGCGCTAATAATACATGGATTTAACTCATGAGATTAAAATATTAGGCATGAAACAGTAATGAAAGATAAAGAAATTGAAAATAATTAGGTAAAGATAAATGAAAGAGGGAAAGAACGATTAGAATGCAAGACAGAGAAAGATGCTGAAATGAAAAGCAAGAAAAAAATGACATTTCTAAAAACTTAAATGGGGAAACATGAATGCTCAGTTCAAAGAGATTAATTGGCATTGTATAACCAATTATTACATTAAATGAGTATGATTATTAGTTAAAAAAGATTAACTTTCTATAGTGAGTTTAATGGGAGTTTAATTTATAAATCTAACAAATTCTTAATTAGCAATAATTTTGAGTTTAGCCTCACTGTTAAGCAAGTGCTGGAGTGTCATAAATCAAGCAGAGGTTCCCTGGAAATTTGTTATCATGGCCTATCTTTTATTTCTTTGAACTTACTGACTGATTTGGACACTAATAATAGCAATGCTAATGTACATTGTTTGCGCATCTTTATTTTCCTAACAAGATTCGATCCAAAATTAATGCAGTTCATGCGATGTAATTTGGGCATTGCAACTTTTACCTAAAGTTTATACCATGGGTCTACTATAATTCTGTGAACCACCCCAGGTCTGTGACTTGCTCTACTCCAGATTTTCTTTCCTCCGTATCATTTTCAGAGGCTCAGAAGTTAATCAATTAGGGGCTGAGGGGAGTTCAAGTGGCTGGAATATCAGGCAGTCTTCTGATCCTGGATGGAGTGAGCTTTAAGGCAGGGAAAGGTCATTAATTTGCCAGGAAGTGGTGGTTTTATAACCAAACAATGTTGTTCTCCCACCTCAACAAAAAACCATTTGGGGCGGCACGGTGGCTCAGTGGTTAGCACTGCAGTCTCACAGTGCCAGGGACCCGGGTTCAATCCCAGCCTTGGGCTACTGTCTGTGTGAACTTTGCACATTCTCCCCGTGTCTGCGTGGGTTTTCTCCGGGTGCTCCGGTTTCCTTCCACAGTCCAAAGATGTGCAGGCTAGGTGAATTGGCCATACTAAATTGCCCATAGTGTTCAGGGGTCTGTGGGTTATAGGGGATCGGTCTGGGTGGGGTACTTCAAGGGGCAGTGTGGACTTGTTGGGCCAAATGGCCTGTTTCTACACTGTAGGGAATCTAATCTAATCATAGCCAACCTTCTCAATTAGCTGTCAATTGAGACCCTTGCAGAGTTGATTATGGAGCATTGAAAGCCTTCAGCCTGCAACTGCCAGCTGGCCTGACATAATGAGGCTTTTTTTTGGATGGCTGTTACCTGACAAGCAGCTTGTCGCCTTTGTAAGGAGGGGATGGGGTGGGTCAGCAGATGTAGGATGATCCCCCTAGATCAAAACGAAATCAATGCACGATCGAGGATTTGGATTGTGCAGATACCCAATGAAGCCACCAACCTGCCTTTTCATCTGACCTCCCTGATTCCCCACAATCTCCAACCAGAAAACCAACTCCGCCCACTGTACCTTTGTATAGGCTCCTCTGCGATCACAAAAATGTGGGGGTTCAATTCCAGTTCCTGCGATTTTTCAGTGGTACTGGTGAAAACACAATTTACTGGCCTCTGTTTGCCTGCCTGTGCCTCCACCACTGCCTAATTGGCATGTGCTTGAGCAGGCCTGCCCTTGAAGAGGTAACAGAGTGCCTTGCAGTTTCTCCAAACGGAAGGCGAGAACCCCAATGCCTCAAAGTCCAAAAGCATCTTGAACTTCACTTATGCTTTACATAAATATGGGTGCTTATATCCTGCAAAAAGAACCTTTTAACAACTTTTACTTTTAACAGTTTTATGCTAATTGCAATGACTTAATATTTCCTGTAAATGGCATTTCTTGCAGATTGTTGTTCTGATGTTGACAGTTTTACCTACATGATGTATTACAGAGCAGGAGTCCTCCATCACAATACCTGCAGCAATTCTGATTCTATGTCCCTACAGAATGAAACCACAGTGTTGCTGAGTATATTAAAGCTAAAGTTAAATAAACTCATAAAATCAGTCAACCATTGGCGTTAAAAATAGGATTTGCCTTTTTTTTTGGAAAATAAGTTATGTCCATCCTCACTCTACAAACAGCAAGGTTGATTTTTCTGTCTGGGGATTCATATCCAAGCAATTCATAACAAAATGAATGAGGATTGCTGTTCAAGATGGGTTTGCATAGAGATTACTTCAGACCAGGATCATTATTTAATAGCACTGTAAAGGAATGTGTCAAAAGGTTTGCAGCCAACCTTGGATAGAGCATTGTGACTACAAATGATTACACCATCTTAATGGGCATGAATTTAATGTACCTGCTCCTGCAGGATAGTGGAAATGACATTAACAATAAGAGCCAATATTACCTTCCATAATACATTAAACAAGAGTCAGATGCTGGACAGCATCTATTAATAGAGTAAATTAAGGCATTTGATAAGGTTCCCCATGGAAGGCTCATTCAGAAGGTCAGGAGGAATGGGATACAGGGGAACTTAGCTGCTTGGATACAGAATTGGCTGGCCAACAGAAGACAGCGAGTGGTAGTAGAAGGAAAAGATTCTGCCTGGAAGTCAGTGGTGAGTGGGGTTCCACAGGGCTCTGTCCTTGGGCCTCTACTGTTTGTAATTTTTATTAATGACTTGGACGAGGGAATTGAAGGATGGGTCAGCAAGTTTGCAGACGACACAAAGGTCGGAGGTGTCGTTGACAGTGTAGAGGGCTGTTGTAGGCTGCAGCGGGACATTGACAGGATGCAGAGATGGGCTGAGAGGTGGCAGATGGAGTTCAACCTGGATAAATGCGAGGTGATGCATTTTGGAAGGTCGAATTTGAAAGCTGAGTACAGGATTAAGGATAGGATTCTTGGCAGCGTGGAGGAACAGAGGGATCTTGGTGTGCAGATACATAGATCCCTTAAAATGGCCACCCAAGTGGACAGGGTTGTTAAGAAAGCATATGGTGTTTTGGCTTTCATTAACAGGGGGATTGAGTTTAAGAGTCGTGAGATCTTGTTGCAGCTCTATAAAACTTTGGTTAGACCGCACTTGGAATACTGCGTCCAGTTCTGGGCGCCCTATTATAGGAAAGATGTGGATGCTTTGGAGAGGGTTCAGAGGAGGTTTACCAGGATGCTGCCTGGACTGGAGGGCTTATCTTATGAAGAGAGGTTGACTGAGCTCGGTCTCTTTTCATTGGAGAAAAGGAGGAGGAGAGGGGACCTAATTGAGGTATACAAGATAATGAGAGGCATAGATAGAGTCGATAGCCAGAGACTATTTCCCAGGGCAGAAATGGCTAGCACGAGGGGTCATAGTTTTAAGCTGGTTGGTGGAAAGTATAGAGGGGATGTCAGAGGCAGGTTCTTTACGCAGAGAGTTGTGAGAGCATGGAATGCGTTGCCAGCAGCAGTTGTGGAAGCAAGGTCATTGGGGTCATTTAAGAGACTGCTGGACATGCATATGGTCACAGAAATTTGAGGGTGCATCCATGAGGATCAATGGTCGGCACAACATTGTGGGCTGAAGGGCCTGTTCTGTGCTGTACTGTTCTATGTTCTATGTTCTATGTCACAATAGTGGAAAATATGGTCTATCAAATTTTAACTTGCATCACCTGATTGTCATGCCCAGACCACTTCATGGATTTTTGTTTCAAACGGCGAGAACAAATGCTGACCTAAAATGACTGCCGTGAACACTTGACCCCAGACTGAGAAATCCGGGAGACCAATGTTGAATAAGTAGAATAATTACAGCGAAATAAATATGTTATCTGAAGGCATTGAAACTGGGTTAGCATTGAGAAATTTGCATCTCCTGGTTCAAATCAGATTTGTATGATAATTTCACATATTGGGAGATTAGGGGCTCATTTTCCTGTTAGCCTACTGAGAAAGACAAGAAGCCAGGCTTCAAAGTATACAAAGAAAAATTCAGTAGGTATTTCTGAACAGTGGAGCAGAGTGAAGAAAAAAGAAGTTTTAACCAGAGACGGAAGTCCCTCCTTCTGCTTGTTACTCTTTGCCTCGCAGAAGACAACATCCAGCAGATGAGCAAATGGGGGACCACCATTCACTAAAAATTTAAAAATATGAACAAATTTCAATGTTACAGAGGATGCCAGCCAATCGTTAAACGACTGTGGTCAGATGTTGATAAGCCAACACATTAAGGATTCTTAAGACATTTGAAGAGTGTACAATTCATTCTAAACCAAAGATTCTCTCCTTTTTAAAATTATTACCTGTTTTTGACGTTATCTCTTGCATTTTGTTCAGTGATAAAATCATAGAGAAATACAGTATGGAAACAGGCCCTTTGGCCCAAAATCATCCATACTGACCATGGTGCCCATTCAGCTAGTTTCAACTGCCTGCATTTGGTCCATATCCCACTAAACCCTTGCCATCCATGCACCTATCAAAGTTTTGTTTCAAATGTTGCTATTGTACCTGCATCAACCACTTTCTCTGGCAGCCCATTCCATATACGCACCACTATCTGTGTGAAGAAGTTGCCCATCTTATCCTTCTTCAATCTTTGCCCTCTTACCTTAAATCTATGCCATCTCGTTTTCAAATCCCCATCCCTGGGAAAAATACTATATTCATTCATCCTATCTATGCCCCTTATGATTTTATATGCCTCAATAAGTTAACAGATATTAAATCCTTTTTTTCCCATGGCTCCGTCATTTTGATTTAGTTAATTATATTTCAAATTGGCTACAGTGTTGAAGACATTCTCAAGGTTAATGTATTACACTTTGGCCCAAGTCAGTATGAATAACTGAATCATAGAATCTCTTCAGCATGGAAATGGGCCATTCAGCCCAACGAGTCCACACCAACACACTGAAGAGCATCCCGCCCAGACCCATCGTCCATCTCTATCGCTGTAACCTATGCATTTTCCATGGCTAACGTTCTTAGCCTACACATTCCTGAACACTATAGCTGATCTACGTAAGCTGCTCATCTTGCGCTGTGGGAGCAAACCTGAGCACTCAGCAGAAACGCACACAGACACAGGGAGAACATGCAAATTCTGCACATACACTCACCCAAGGGTAGAATTGAGCCTGGGCCCCTGGCACTGTGAGACCACAGTGCTGGCCACTGAGCCAGCATGCAACCAGATTTCTGCCAAAATGTAGGACCTACAAGACTTGCCTATCCAGTTTATTATCCAAGGGTGGCCGGAAAGTGTTAAAGAAGTACCTCAAAAGTTTCAATCATTTTGGCCATACAGAGATAAACTTGATACATCATGAAAACTCATTTTCAAGGGCAGACATTCCCTAATACTAAAAAAAGCATTCAGCCAAACAGCATTCCGATATTTCAGAGTGCACAAGAGGCTATCTCATGATTCTTTGTACTGGCCAGGGACTTCAATGACTTGCAAATGTTTGTGAGAAACATGAAACATATCAGCTTCAGCATGAGAGGGAGCTTCAGCATTCACATGCTGTTCCATCTACTCCTTGGGCAAAGGAGACAAAACAAAACTTATTCACAGTTTGTGGGAAAGAGTACACTCTTGTCTCGGATTATTTCTTTAAATTTCCCATTGTTCAATGACTCAGCACACAATGAGTATAACTAGTTTTGACACTATTAGCAATATTTTCAGTCCGTTCAGTGTCCGAGTTGAAATAGAATTTGACAATGAATCTCAGTACAGTAGCAATCATGATTCCACTATCTATGCTCAGCTGGACTAGTAGAGCGTCAGTACATATAATCGAATTAATGATAATTGAGAGTTGATCAATGTAGCAAGATTTATACATTACACTGCTCAATTTTCCTGAAATGCCAACGGAGACTGGAACAAAAATCTGTGAATGAAAAAAAAATCAGAGTTAACGTTTTGGGTCCAGTGACCCTTCCTCAGTTCTGAAGAAGGGTCACCAGATCCAAAACGTTAACTCTGATTGTTTTTTCTTCACAGATGCTGCCATACCTGCTGAGCTTTTCTAGCAGCTTTTCTGTTTTTGTCTCTGACTTACAACATCTGCAATTCTTTCAGTTTTCACCAATGGAGATTGGGTTACCATCCCCTGTAAAACATATGTCCAAAAGACAAGTGCATTTTACCTTGCCTAGCAAGCAATTGTCTCACTTTCCAACACACAGTACATTCTTCTTCAAAGACAGGGGAGAATCAAAGAGATACACAATGAACAATTACTACCAAAGCTGTGCATTGAGCATAGAACAAATTAGAAATGCAAATACATGGACTCCAGCAAAGACTTGTAAAATATGCAAACATCTAGATCTTATGAAGTCATTACTGATCATGGTGCTACACTGTGAAGAAACAGAAGCCCACTGAGGCTAATCCACAGCATATTACTCATTTATGAAGAAGAATACCTGCAATGATGATTAGATGGTGATGTTGAGTAACAGTGATCATTAACAAGACAAGTAAGTTGCCAAACAAGTGCAACAGGGAACAACACACGTATAACAAATATGATAACCAGATGAGGACATAGTGTAAAACCTCCAAATCATTGCATTGAAATTTGAAATTTAGCATTGTAAACTCTGTTTTACCTGTTTGTATAATTGTCAAATTAACAATATGCGCCTATCTACAGTTATGACATACATTTGGTACAATTTTTTATCTTTGAAAAATAAAGGGACATGTGTTATCTCTCACAATGAGCAAGCCTTAAAGAGATATGCCCCAGACATGATTACTGTAACATTACATGTGATCTGAGAGTATAAAAGTCTCATACTTCATCTTACCGTGGACTATTTGAAGAAGGACTGTAGTTATACTCCACTACACTCTAAGGAATTAAATTGAACTGAGACACTTATGGGGTGTTAGTTTGAGAGGGAGGGTGTCATATTAACAGGAGTAGGCCACCATCATGTCAATCCTGGTCTATCATTTATGCAATCTGGCTGTTCAAAAACTTCAATGATTTTCACCAGTGTTGTTCTTCTGCTCCTCAATGCTAATGGTCATCAGAGATCTATAAATTGGCATTAACCAAGTGCGTGGGAATGGGGGTGCTGTGGCTTGTGGGGTGGAGTTAAATTTAATATTTATGCAAGAGTTAGAGTCAGTTTTCTATCATCTAAATTTTCTTGGGTCATTATTAAGTTTGTTAGCGAGTACCCTCTGATTTTCCCAACTTTAAAATAGAAATTTTGTGAAAAAGAAAATTGCCCAGCAGGAAATTTAATTTCCTTGGCAATTTTCATGGAGTCATCTGTGCTAGGATTCTGTGTGGTCTTGACACACAACTCCATCTTTACATATCTGACAACTCTGGCAAGCGGAAAATCTCAGCCAATATTTAGTTGCAACAAATGTCTGATGAATTCTTGATTATATCTCACTTTAAATTATAAGAAACATGTTGAAACGTAACTGTCTTAGATAGTCTTGTATTGATAGCAAGCTTCATGATGGGATTTAATAATAGATTTCCATAAGTAGCATTATAATGGCTCCCAAATGATCTAGGCGAGGATTTTAAAACTGGCAAACTTCCATCGAAATTTTGAAATTGATTAAATAAAATAGTAATTCTTCAAATTTACTAGAAAGTTGTGGCAATTAGCATTGCTGTCTGACACAGATTCTAACTGGATTATCTTTAGTCAGTTTATGCTTTTCTCATAAATATTCTATCAGGTACAGTTGTGGTGGTCATCCCGTAAGCAGTTTGAGCATAAAGATTGAGCATTGGAGACTAACACAATCCAAGGGAGGAATAATTCCTCATTTGGGAAGACAGATGTTCTAGTCATCTGGTAGCTTCACCTGCTGTGAGTACTAAAATTCTAATCTTTTATTTCCCCTGTTTAAAGTTAGGAACTTGGGACCAATCTCATGACTTTTAAAGTTGAGGTCTCAATTGAGCTCTCTTACAACATGATATCTTCAGATTTGTGCACTAATGCACTGATTATGAAGATTATCACCCCATTTTCTTTGTATATGGTTACTTTAAATCAGTTAAGTTCTCAACCTAAAGGGAACATGAGCTCAGTTTCGACCTCCTTCCATAGGTATTATAGTATTTGTGAAATGTTTGTATTACTTTTGCTTTACCTCTCTACATGCAATAATTTGCAATCATTCGTACTCTGTGGCAATGATGTTTGCAATGAAATGCCATGAAGGTGCCTTTCTCTTGTTGACTTCTTTTTAACATTACAATATTGTATGGGATTTGTAAACCTTACAGTTGCAACAAACCAGACTTGTTGGTATGATATAGCTTGCAAAGTAGCAATAATCAAAACAGCAAGAAAAAATTATCAGTTGATAAAACACACTGTCCAAAAAATGAGGGAAGTGACAGAAAAAAAATACTACAACTAACTTGTGTGTGGAATAAAGTGCAACAAGATGGAATGGAGAAGGCAAAATTACTACAGCAAGGTCCTTCATGTTTATATGCACTTATGACTTTGCTCTGTTTAGTTTTATAAGGATGTTTATATTGCGCTTAAAACTCATGAAATTCAAATTGGATATTAATTTGTTAACATACTTGATCTTGAGTTTTCCCATGCTCTCCTGAGCAAACAGAAAGAACATTTGAAGGTATTCTTTAAGTTGGGCTCCAGTGGCATAATTCCACTAAAGGCCAAGTACAAAGGAAAACTTCTGTTTTTTATTTTGCTTGTGAGCCAGGAAGAGAATGTGATCTACCCCTCAGCTGAGAGGCTCTTTTAATATTCCTCTCTACCTCTTATTGCACATCACAGGCCTGCAGCCACTCCCCACATTTATTTCCAACCTGCCAGCCAGTAACCCCTCAGTTTCAGGCAGAGAGCTGGATAGGGAAAGTCAGAAGAGTCTAAAAGTACAAATTGCCTGTATCTTACCTGCCTGCCTTTGATCCTGAGTTAAAACTGGGGCCCTAGCTCTGTACCTGTCTCAATTGTTGAATATTTTCCACTTTATAAACAGTCAAGATAGGGATCCATCTGTTCCTATGACCAGCTGACTACCCAATTTAAGCAGATTTTGATACCTGCCTCACTTTTGATTAAAGTTTCATTGTTTCTACTTTGTTTAAAAATAATTCATTGTTCCTGTGCCAATATATTGAAATTTTTTTTCCTAAATTATTGCCAACTAGTTATGAAAATAGCATCATTATTTTCAGACCAGATTGCCAGCCTTTTATTTACATCCTCTAAATATTGACAGCTACTAATGGACTCTGGCTTCTTCATCTGCTGTTGTGCCAAATTCATATTCTTTGGCATCTGTGCACCTTGATGTTCAGAGTTTATTTGAAAAGATTTTGGGAGCTCTTCCAAGGAGCAGCAAACACCAGTCAATCAGAAATCTCTTAGCAATTTAGGCCCGGGCCTGCATTTACTGATCTAGATGATTTTTTGAATACAGGGGCAAGCTGTTTTTCAGATCTTCATTCAAAGGAGGATCTCACTTAATAGTGTCAATTCCTTGAGGTTAACCAGTCAACTTAAATCGTTCTCCCAGACATATGAAGCACCAATGCATTTCAGCTTTATGCAACTGGACTCTTCCAAGCCACAATAATCCATGTCAAATCTGTTGCTTCTGTCAAATCCAGAAGCAGATCAAAGAAATGACAAAAACTCACTTGCAACGAACCATGTATTTGTCTCTTCTGGGAAAAGATGGTATCAACTCAACAAAAATGTTCTTGACTGGCTGGCTTTGGGATAAAAGGAAAATCACTCGTGATATTCTGGCCCATGATTTTCTCCATATCTACTACCAATCTTTCAGTCCCATAGACCCAATTATAGCTTATTCTTTCTTCTCAATGACACAATTAGACAAATAAGGAGTGGGTGCATGCAATTGGGGTCCACAAGCTTGCTGTGCTATTTAATAAGTTTCTGTTTGATCCACATTTCTTTCTGCTCATGGTAACCGTTCAACCCCATGCTTAACAAGAAACTATCCACCGCTGAATTTAAAATGTCCAAAGACTTCCTTTAAATCACTTTTTTTCAGGAAGAGAGTTCCAAAAACCTATGATTCTTTTGAGAGAATAAAATGCGGCCTCGACTCTGTCATAAATGAGTGACCCCTCATTTTGAAATGATAAACCCTATTTCTAGATTCACCCATGAGAAAACATCCTTTTTCATCCACGATGTCAGGTTCCCTCAGTATCTTATGTTTCAATCAAAAATCCTTTGATAATACTAAAGAATTTAGAAACAAACCTACCCTATCCCAATAAAAAAACAAAAGAGCTGCGGATGCTGTCAATCAGGCACAAAAACAAAGTTGCTGGAAAAGCTCAGCAGGTCTGGCAGCATCTGTAAAGGAGGACAAAAACAGAGTTAATGTTTTGGGTCTGGTGACCCGTCCTCAGGACTCAGTGTTCTGAGGAAGGGACACCAGACCTGAAACATTAACTCTGTTTTTTTTGCCTTTTACACATGCTGCCAGACCTGCTGAGCTTTCCAGCAACTTTGTTTTTGTTTCTACTCTATCTCAACTCTCCTTACAAGATAATGATTTTATGTATTATACCAGTAAGCCTTTTCTGATCTGCTTCCAACATATTTGCGATCCTTCCGAAAGGAATGAGATCAGTACAGTACAGAATGCTCCAGATGCAGATTCACCAGTGCCCTCATCAGCATAACCTGACCACTGTTTATTTGTTCCCCCTTACATTCATAACTTTCTATTACATACACTTATTACTTGCTGGCTTGAACAAAAAAATGTTCTACGACTCTCTGCATCCTCTTAGCCAGTCATGCTCCTAGTTTTGCCAATACGCTAGCCCATTCGCCATGGACTTATATTTTCCACAGCACCCTTTGTTGACACACTTATTTAAAAACGCCTATTCAATTTTTCTGCCACGTCTATCATCAAAATTTATTCTCTGGGCTCAATTTGTACATGGCCACATTTACTGTTAACTCCTTTTAATAATTTATAGAAACTTGTATTATCTGTTTTCACATTTCTGCCCAGCTGTCTCTTATACTCTAAACATTAATATTACATATTAAATACTAATAGTAAAAATATTGTTGATGTTGACAAAAAAGTACCTAAAGTGAAGTCCTATTTTCCATCCTGCCCCCTGCCTTTGCATAATTACATTTTTTTTTCATTTGATCCTGCCTTGAACCTTTTGAATTAGCCACAGGGGGTCAGTCCATTTTTAAGAATTTCCCTCACTTGTGGTAATCTGTCTCTAGTCTCTGTCTTCTGAAATACCCCATTAAATGCTTGGACCCACTTCTCTCTCCCTCAACCTGCATGCAAAATTCAATAATATTAAGGTTTCTATGTCCTCGGGGTGCCATAACAAATGAGATCAGTAATCAATCCTACGTCAGTGTGCAATACTAGGTTTAGTATAGCCTGTTGTCTGTTTGGCTCAAAAACATGCTGTTTTAAGAATCTATCCAAAAAACTGCTTTATTAGTTCCTCATCTAGGCTAACTTTGCCCATCTAACTATACTAATCAACATACAAATGAAAATCTCCCACGATTATCACTTTCTGACAAGTTCCCAAATTTTATTCTTCACACTTTCTAGCCCACCACATGGTCATTGAGCCTGCGCACTACTTCCCCCCATGTGACTTATTACCTTCCTTTATTTTTCTCTCCCCAAACTGTTTCCATATTCTGATTTCCTGAACTTAGGTCTTCCCTTTCTATTGTGGTAAAGCCACTATTAACTAACAGAGGCACCCTTCCAACTTTTTCCGAGCTTCCTGTACTCTTCAATATTTAAATACAAATCCATGTCTTCCTATTGCCCTATCTCTGTTATGGCTACCAAATTGAACTAAATTATTTCTATTTGCACTGTCAGTTCATTTGTTTTGTTCCACATGCATACAGAGGTCAAGAGCTAAATTCCCAACTCCTGAAATGATGTAGGCTACGAGGAAAATATACCTGGAGTAATGCATGCAGTTTTGGTCTATTTTTCTAAGAAACTCTAAGGAAGTGCAGCAAAAGTCCACTAATCTTATACCAAGGATGGTAGCATTGTCTAATGAAGAGAGATTGGTTCAACTGGGCAGAGGAAAATGAGTCAGATCCAAAAATTGTGATTCTTTATGCAGCTTGATTGTGGACGAGATTTGAATGAGAGGGCAAAATTATCGCTGATGAGTATTAAGAGACACATTTGCACACATTAATATCTTATTAATGCTAATTCTTGCTTCATAGGAATGCAGTTTCCTAATGTCCCACACAGTGCAGAGAAACTAGATGGCAAGAAATCTGTCAGGTAAGTCTGGGCTCCGGCAGCTCCAGATCACTCTTTGTCCTTCCATGTCCTATCTTGGTCAGTTGCCCCCAGCACCTCAGGACATTTTCCATGGACAGTGACCTCCTGCATGCTTTGACCATGGAGGCTGGTTTGGGACATGCATCTGTGACATTACATTATCAGGGCATATCTCTACTCACTTTGAATACAGTTAACCACTTCAATACTGCATTTTTTCAGTGCACCAACACCTTGCATTGTACTGCTCCAACTGGGCTGGTTGCACTTAGCTATCTCATGGACTGGACCTTACTTTATTTTCTTAGCACTCATTCATTTTGGGCTCACTTGGATGCTCGCAGCATTTCATTCTTGCCACTTCATTGAGAAATTACAAGCTCATCATACATCTGTCTTCTCCCTGTATCTAGTCTGTCTAGATCAGTTTCAGTCAGATCCCTTCTCATCCTTCTAAGCTCTTGTGAGTAAATGCCCAGTTGAACCAATCTTTCCTCATTAGGCAGTCCTGCCATCCCTGGTATCAGATTAGTAGACCTCTGTCCACTTCCTTAGAGTTTCTTAACTAGAAAAAACAAAACTACATGCATTACTTCCAGTGATAACAAAGTGTGAAGTTGGATGAACACAACAGGCCAAGCAGCATCTTAGGAGCACAAAAGCTGATGTTTCGGGCCTAGACCCTTCATCTATGCCCAAAAAGTCAGCTTTTGTGCTCCTAAGATGCTGCTTGGCCTGCTGTGTTCATTCAGCTTCACACTTTGTTATCTCGGATTCTCCAACATCTGCAGTTCCCATTATCTCTGCATTACTTCCAGTGTAATTTTGCCATGGCCCTGTATAACTGCAGAAAGATGTCCCTACTTCTGAACTCAATTGTCTTGCAATGAACGCCAATATAACATTCATCTTCCTCACTACTTGCCACTCCTGTCTGTCTACTTTTTGTTGGCCAGTGTACAAAGATACAGATGCCTTGACTATCCACATTCTCAATACATCACCATTTAAGTAATAATCCTCCTTTCTGATTTTTACATCAAAGAATATAACTTCACATTTAGACATGTTGCACTGCATTTGCCATGTTTGTCAACTCAATCAACTTGTTTAAATCACCTTGAAGTCTCCTTGCCTCCTCCTCATCCAAATTCACAATCCCTCCCAGTTTTATGTCATCAACAAACTTGGAAATGTTGCATTTGGTTCCTTCATCTCTAGTAGATTTCTTAATATGATTTGTTTTTCATAAAACCATGCTGGCTTTGCCCAATCCTGTTCATTCTTTCCAAGCTTCTGTTATCATGTCTTTTATAATAAATTCTACCATTTTCTTCACTATAGTTGTTAGTCTGACTGGTCTATAATTTTCTGTGTTTTCTCTCCGTGCCTTTGAAAATAGTGGGGTTATATTTGCTACTGCTCAATCTGTAGTAATATTGCCAGAGTCTATTGAATTAGAGCACCTTCTGTTTACCACATGTACTGGAAAGGCCTATTCATGGCTGGTAGAGGCCAGGTTTTAAATATGGTGCAAATATGATGCCAATGCAGAAACACCAGAAGGTCTCATCATTAGCCAGCTGCTGGCAAGCATCAGATAGAGAGTAAGCAGAACCCACAGGTGCAGCAGAGAATTGTGAGATGACTGCCTGGAGCTTATTTGCAATTACTCACTTTGGTAGAAGAAACAGAAAGACAGAATACTTTATAAATGGTGAAGGTATGGAAATTGATGGTGTTCAAAAGGACCTGGATGTCACCAAAAGCTTGCATGCAGGTGCAACTTTCAATAAGGGAGGAAGGGCTATGTTGGCCTTCATCACGAGTTGATTTAAATACACAGTAAAGATGTCTTGCTACAATTGTATCAAGTCTTGGTGAGACTTCAGCTGTAGCATTATTTATCATTTTGGTCTCCTTATCTAAGTAAGGACATACTTCCACTGGAAAGGGTACAATGTAAGTTTGCTACACTACTCCCTAAAATGATGAGATTTTCTTTTGATGAGAGACTGAGGACACTGGGTCTTTATTCTCACGAGGTAGATGAATGAAAGGTGATCCCATTGAAACTTACAATATCCTTACATAGTGATGTAGACAGATTATTTCTCCTGGCTAGTGATTCACGAACAAGGGTACATAAATCTCACCATTTAAGAATGGGAATAAGGGAAGGATATTTAAGACTCAGCTTAACGGATGGTGAATTTTTGGAATTTTCAACCACAACAGGCTATGGAAGCTTAACCATTGAGCATGTTTAAAACAGAAATCAATAGATTTCTCCATGCTAAAAGGTTATGTGACCGTTCCGCCCAAGTTGTCTGCATCCAACTTCGTAGGGCGACAACTGGTGAAAAGCCACATGAGATTGATCAATAGATTTCCGGAGACTAATGACATCAAGGCATGTGGAGATATTGCGGCAAGGGATGTTTTGATAAATGATAAGCCAGTTCAGAGGAGGCCAAGTGGACTGAATGGCTTGTTTCTGTTCTTATGATCTATGTAACTGTGACTAAGTTGTGTGGAGTGTATGGTCCCTTTCAGAGATAAGGTACTTTTCTAAGGTTAGATATATGTACAGAAAAGAAAAGTCTGTATGTACCTGAAGATGTACAGACAATTCTAAAATGGAAACATGTACCAGTTGTCTGTGTGATTGGAAACATTAGGTGTGTTTTGATGTTTAGGCAATGAGCTGGAGTCAGACAATTAATTTAAACCAAGCACTGAGCAGTTGAAAGCCAATTGAATTTAAATCTGAAGGTTTTGACAACCTCGGAACAATGCTATTGTAAAGAAACTGAATTGTCATACAAGGTATATAAGGAGAGGGGTTTTCAAAGTCGGGTGTGAGAGCGACCTGCCATCTGAGAAATAAGCATAGACGCTCATGAGAAATTGCTAAGCTTTAACAAAGCACCATCTGCCCATCATAAGAGGTACCATGATGCTTCTAGCTAAGGGTCCACAAAGAGAAAATGTCCTTGACAGTAGGATCAACAGAAGAAAGGCATTTACGTTTGGAGACACCATGGAGAAGGCAAAGCATTCCAAAAGACACATTCTGTGTGAACTTTGAGAGTCTAAGTTTTCATTTATTTTTTTCTTAGTAGTCGGTTTATATATGTGGCACTGGTGTTTTTTTGGAATAATGTGCCAGTAGAATTTTGTTCACTTAGAAAATAGTTAGCAGTTAGTGGGGAATTGTTTGGTTTGTTAGTGATCCCGTTAATTTGTTCACAGTTAGGGTTAGACAAATTGTTACTTGTTACTGATAGAGTGAATATCAGGGATTTTCTTGCATTTAACTTCCATTCCTCTGTAACAGTTTAACAGATGAGGCAAGATGAGGCAAACTTCACTGGGTGTTACAGGTTTAATTATTAGAAGGGGGCCTCTACTCCTGCTGCAACTGATTGGGGGCTAATGTTTCAACTTTCAATATCAAAGAACAAAAACAAAGTTGCTGGAAAAGCTCAGCAGGTCTGGCAGCATCTGTGAAGCAAAAGAATAAGAGTTAACATTTCAAGTCCGGTGACCTTTCATCAGAACTGATAATGGCTGGGAAACCGTCTGTTTATATGCAGACAGTAGGGATAGCATAGGGAGTAAATGATAGGATAGAGCCTGAAGAGAGAGAAGAATGGTTGTACAGACAAAGGAGTTGATGATTATCTGGCTGGGAGGGTGAATAGTTGTTAATGGGGAAGATTAGTGACTAACAACAGTTAGTGTGTTGTAGCAGGCTATGTGACAACAAGGCCTGATGTGTCGGGTATGCGTCTGGGACATGGGAAAGTTTAGGCCCTGAATTTATTGACCTTGATATTGAGTCCAGAGGGCTGCAGGGTCTCCAGGTGGAGAATGAGGTGTTGTTCTTCCAGCTTGTGTTGAGCTTCACTGGAACACTGCAGCAAACCCTGCAGATCTAACCCTGGCTTTGTCATTAAGCCTGTCGATAAGGGTGATGCTGTTGTAGTCTGGCACACCAACCTCTACACTGCAGAGGTTGAGAAGCAGCTCCTAGATATCTCTTCCTATCTTCTCCTGGATCATGAGCCCATCATGATGCATCAGGCCATTGTATCTGCGATGGTAACTGATCTCATTTCATCTGGTGATCTCCCTCCTCTGCTTCAAAGCTGATAGTTCCCCAGCCTTGCACAGCTTGTTTCTACTTCCTCCCAAAAATCCACAAACAGAACTATCTGGGCAGACCCATTGTTTCAGCCTGCTCCTGCCCCACAGAACTCATCTGTTCCTACCTTGACTCAGTCTTCTTCCCCCGGCTCAATTTTGCCAACATACATTCATGATTCTTCTGATACTTTATGCCAGTTTCAAAACTTCCAGTTTGCTGGTTCCAAACGCCTTTTCTTTACCATGGACATGTAACCTTTATACATCCATTCCCTACCAAGAGGGTCTTAGGGCTCTCCGCTTCTTCCTGGAGTGAAGACCTGAGCCATCCCCACCCACTACCACCCTCCGGTGCTTGCCTGAGCTCGTCTTCACCCTCAACAATGACTCTTTTAACTTCTCTCATTTCCTTCAGGTAAGAGGGGTGGCCATGGGTGCCCTCATGGGCCCCAGTATTGGCTGTCTTTTTGTGGGATACATGGAACATTCCTTATTCCAGCCCTATTCCGGCCCCCATCCACAACTCTTTCTCTGACACATTGATGATATCATCAGTGCTGCTTCCCTCTCTTGTCTGGAATTGGAAAACTTCATCGATTTTACTTCCGATTTCCACCCTGCCCTCACCTTCACCTGGTCTATCTCTGCCTCTCCCTTCCCTTCCTCGACACATCTGTTTACATTTCTGGAAATAGATTTGCCACTAATATCCAGTAAAAACCTACTAACCCCCACAGCTACCTGGACTATGCCATCTCACACCCTGTTTCCTGTAAAGACTTCATCCCATTCTCCCAGTTCCTATGTCTCCATCATATATGTCCAGATGAGGCCAACTTCGACGAAGGAGCCTCTGAAATGTCCACCTTCTTCCTCAACCAAGGATTCCCCAGAACCATTGTTGACAGGGCCCCCAACTGGGTCAGGCTCATCTCCCACACTTCCGTCTTCACCCTCTTCTCTTCCTTCCCGCAACAGTGATAGGGTTTCCCCTTATCCTTATCTACTATCCCACCAGCATCCGCATCCAGAAGATCACCAGACGCAATTTCCGCCACGTCCAATGAGATATCACCACCAGACGGATATTCCCCTCCCCTCCCTTGTCCGCCTTCTCCAGGAATTATTTCCCGGGGATGCCCCAGTCCACACTTCCTTCACCCCCAACACCCCACCCCACAGCCCTACGGCATCTTCTCCTATAACCAGTGAAGATGCAACACCTGCCAATTCACCTCCTCCTTCCTCACTATTCAAGGGCCCAAACATACCTTCCGGGTGAAACAATACTTCACCTGTACTTCCGAGAATCTAGTCTACTGCATTCACTGCTCACAATGTGATCTCCTCTACATTGAGGAAACGGAGCATAGACTAGGTGACTGCTTCACAGAACATCTACATTCTGCTTGCAAAAAAGGACCCTGAACTACCCATTGCCTCCCACTTTAGTGCACTATCCTGTTTGCTGGCCAACAACTCTGTCTCTGGTTTGCTGCAGTATTCTAGTGAAGCTCAGTGCAAGCTGGAAGAACAACGCCTCATTTTCCGTGTTGGGATTCTGCAGGCCTCCAGACTTAATATTGAGTTCAGTAATTTTAGGGCCTAAATTTTCCCATGTCCCAGCCCCTTACCCACATACCAGGCCTTTTTATCACAAAGCCTGCCTTTACACACTCCCTGTTGTTAGTCACTAATAGTCCCCATTAACAACAATTCACTCTCCCAGCCTGATCTTTAACAACTCCTTTGTCCGCCCAACTGCTCTTCTCTCTTTTTAGGCTCTATCCTATCGTTTACTCTTATCCCTTCCCCTCCCTATTCGCTTCAGGTAAACTGACGTTTTCCCAGCCACCATCAGTTTTCAGGGAGGGTCGCCTGACTCAAAACGTTAACTCTGATTTTCTCTTCACAGATGCTGCCAGACCTGCTGAGCTTTTCTAGCAACTTTATTTTCTTGTTCCTGATTTACAGCATCCGCAGTTGTTCCGGTTTTAATTATCAGAGGTATCAAACCTCCCTTTCTTAACAGTAACCTCTTCACATAATTTGAAGTTGCACAGTTCCTCAGGTGTGAAGTGTTATCTTGTTTTTTTTCTCCACTTTTAGTTTATTCAGCTTTAAGTGGTCAAAATTGACACAAGATGGGGAATGAGATGCATAGACAATGGGATCTAGCATAAAATCGCCAGCCATAGGCTGAAGAAGGAAAGAAAAAAAATAACAACTTGTCAGCTGCTGTTCCAAAATTTCTGCCTCTGTAGCTCTCTGAGCACATTATACACTACTCATCTGGAACACCACTTAAAATATCTTTAAGTAAGCTGACCTCGCATTAAGGTGAAAGATAAGCTCATTCAGGCACAAGCATGCCTAGTTCACAGGTGCTGCAGTCCCATTGCAGAGAAACTGGAATTAGGCGATCAGTCACAACAGGTATTCTGTCCCAGCTCGTTGTGAACAAGTCGCCTTGTCTGGACAACATCAGTGTTTTTTCTTTAAAATGTGCTCTTGAACTTGTATTATATTTAGAATGGATGTTCACTCTCCTGCAGAACGAAAATATACCTCAACTGATTCCAGCGGAAACGGAGATACACCAGTTTTGTTGCTGTCTTCCAGGCTGGATTTTGTGGATAAACTAGTGAATAATTTCCTTCTGAAATGAATACAACAGCATGGACTGGCCCAAATTCATAGATTGTACCTGAAGCAGAAATTACATAATGCATTGCTTTATTTTTGTTGAAAACATGCTAATATTCAACGGAGGGAGGCGAAAACATTTATCTTAGATATCAGTTGAACTTTTGTCTTGTGACTTCACAAAAGTAAAAGTAAATGGACTTTCCTGTTGAACTCATATCCCAACAACATCAGATAACACCATGCAATGATTAGTGGGCAATGTTATCAAGCCATTCATCAAATATTGCAGGAAAACCCTTTGTTACAGCATTTTCTTTGCTTTTACAGCAGTAAAATTGTACCTTGTTTCAGAAAACATTAGCCTGAAGAATTAGACCAATGTGACACTGTAAATCTTTACCAAAATAGATTTAGCCCAAACCTTTGTATTCAGGAGAGGTATCAAATCAATGACTGTCTTCTCTGAAGTATAGGGTTGTGAATTTATGACCCATTTGAGGTAGAAATATGAGTAGAAAAGTCCATAAAAAGGCAATTAGAATTTTGGCCCAAAGCAAAATACCATAGGAGCTGGAAATCTGAAATAAAAACATAAAATATTGGAAACACTCAGCAAGGTGTGACAGCATCAGAACTGGAAAAGATACAAATGAAATAGATTCTAAGGAGGTGAAATGGAGCAACTTCAGAACAAAAATAAAGGGAACACTTTTGATAGAGTGGGAAACAGGAGTGTAAAAATGGTGGGTGGAACAAAGGGTGTTAACCAAATAATGCATAACAAAGAGGTGTGAATGATAGTATAATGAATAACTGCTTCCAAGAGCCAGTATAAAATAAAAATATATTAAGATGGAAATGTGTAATGGAATAGAAACAATTTGGAGGTCAGAAATTAGAATCTGAATTTGCTGAACTCAATGTTCAGTGCAGCATGCTGTAAAGCGCCTAATCAAAAGACAAGGTGATATTCCTCAAGCTTCATTGAAATGATGTATTTGGATGAAGACAGAGATGTCATCATGAGTGCAAGTCTGAGGATTAAAATGGGAGACGGTCAAAAACTTGGGGTTACGCTTGTAAACTGACCAAGAGTTGTTCTGCAAAGTGTCACTTATGGAAGCTGTCTGACCTGCTGTGCTTTTCCAGCTCCACATTTATTGATTCTAGCTTCCAGCATCTGCAGTCCTTACTGTCTCCATGTATCTTGTTTTGTCAATGTAGTGAAAGCCACTTTGAGAGCAGCAAATTTTAAGAAGTCCACATAAGTTGCTTCTTTACTGAATAATTTAAAAATATTCTCTCGTAATAGAAACATCACATGAGAGAACAATAAAGTGATGCTGATTTTGTAAAGACCATTCATTTGGCTGCTGTTCAATTATTGTACAAAATGTTGGACATCCTGTCTTTCGAAGGCCAATGGAAAGCATACAACATACTCAGAATAGAGTCCTTCAAATGATTGGAGGGCTGATGATTTGTTCATGTTTCCACAGTAAAGATTTGTTCCCTTCAGTTGATGAGTCATCTTGCTATGCAAGCAGAGAATGATTCTGCAACATTGTCAATTGAAAGGGCAGAGTGTTGTGAAACATATGTGACAGATCTTTGTGCCAGGAAGTGGCCAATCATGTACACAGGTTTGTTTAAAGTGAGTTGAGGTACAATGGGTTAGAACATGCAAATTTGTATTCTGCTGGGTCACGTTTATTCTTGTGAACAGACAACATATATTTGTTAAATTTGGGGATTGGATACAGACAAACTGCAAAGGTGCATCAGACAGACATGTAACATCATGTGTTAGAACTATTGTCAGTGACCAGTCCTGCCAGTCACATACATTGGGTGGTGTCTCAGCATGATTAATGAAGTATAAAAACCATGAGATCTTGTCCGAAATTGATGCTGCACCTGATAACACTAAAAGAGAGTTTTTTTTTCTGATCTGGCCTGTGTGGAATCTATGTCATTAACTTTCGCATCCACTTTCAAAATGCAAACTGTCTAAAGGAACTGCAACCCAGCTGATGGTTTCACACCCCTCCACACATCTAAGGCAACATGAAACAAGAAGTGCCAAACAGTGGTTTAGGGATCAACATTCAAGGGATTTCATCAAGACCACCTGATGAAACAGCTACAGAAACATATCCTGGGGCAAACGCTGTCCTTTTAGCATTGCCATTCAAAGGCATCCAAAGTTGACGGCTTCATGTGACAGTAAACATCTTTGGCCCAGAGAAGCACGAGAAAGCAAACTACCCCCACCTCACCATCAGCCACAGAGGAAACACTGCATAAGAGTCACCATGAGTGCAGATTACTGCATCTATACTGTCACCTTGTGGGTCACTTGGGCATTTCTGATGTAAATAAATGAAATGTTAACACTGGGAAAGGCTAACTTGTATGTTCTTTGGTTGACTTTTGCGGCTCCCTCTCACGACTTCGACACACGACTGGTGCAGTTTTCTTTTAGTCAGGAAAAATAGCACATGAAACTGTGTGGGCCCCTTTTTCCACTCTCAAGAGCAAATAAAAATCTGTGCCAAGAATAGAACATTGCAAATTTGTGGCTGAAATCTTTTTCCTGATTTCTTAGAGGAATCCTTGAATCTGATATCACATTCAAGACTTAATGTAATTCATCACAGCCAATGCAAGCGGGTTCTACTTCAAGGAGCTCCCAAACTTCAAATTTCAATTTGAAGATTGTGTGCAAGTACTTGAACCAAACAGTCTATTACTAGCCGTTGTAAATTGCCATCTAAATGTAATCACTTAGAGTTGAGGTTGATAGCTATTTTGTTAATTAATGCATTTTCTTAACTGTTGCAACCATTCCCATTCATCTTTCCAGATTAGTTAGGAAACAAAAAACAATTAAGGCATTTCATTCTACATTTTAAGACCAAACACTGCAGGAATAGTGCTGCAGCATCTCAACATCACTGCCATCTTTTTGAAAAAAAGTCATTAATTTTAACATCATTAACTTTCACAATTTTTTTTCCCTAATATGAAACATCTTAGATTGAAAGATAATCAGTAATGATAAGGTAGCTGGGTTGCAGATGCTATGGTGCAAAGTATTGTTCAGCATTTGGATTAATATGCGCTACATTGAAAAGATGGGATTGCTGATGCATCATGAATTAATGCCGAGTGTCATTTCTGCTCACTCATGCACTTAGATTCAGTGTCTCTTCCCAGAATGTTCTCAATGATGTGCTCTTGCTTTTTAGATAAATGTTCCAAAGCTCCAAAGGGGAGAAAAATTAAACAGTGTTCAATGAACTCCATTTTTCAGAAAAGTAGTCACGATGCTGAGACTCTTGAGTTATCAGAATACAATACATTTTCCTTCATATTATTATCTGGTGCTATGCTAGTAATCAAAGACTGCTTCATGTGAACATCTCTTCAAACTGTGAACTGAGTTAACTATTACATTTCTTGGCTTATTATCTAGTCTTTGAAATATTTTCTTCAGGCCAAGCCTATACCATTCTTTCACCCTTACTTTGTGCAAAGACATCTAAATTTAGAATGTTTGTTTATATTATTATTCATTTTTATGTCTTGATTATTAAAATATTTTTCTCCCTTCTAATCACTGCAGATCATGTGCTTCTAACCAAGGGTCATAAAAGTAATTTTAAAAAACTGTTAAAATTCTGGCCTTCCATTTGGGCACAGAGCTAATTATAATATCATCAGCCTTCAGAGAGTCTACAAAATATTGTATTCCTTATAAATAAGGTGGACTTCAGATTCAAGGCAGATGGTATTATTATTATTATCATTTACAATCTGATTTGGAATATTTCCACATAGTGGACATTAGGGACCAGATCAGTGCAATTGACTACTGTTAAATGAGAGAACAGTGTGGGAGCAATTGACCTTCTCACCTCAGTGAAATACATCACAGTCCCCTGAGAAAGACTATGTATCCATGTAGCATTAATCAACACAGGTAATGGTGGCTCTTCAGCTTCCTGGATGTTATTGATGGAGCAGATTGATGCAAAATTTTCACATCTCCTGCTGGTGAGGCAACCCGGAGGAAACATTCACCAGGTTTGTCAGTCCTGATGGCTATCCAGTAATGTATTTTTTGACAGAATGTGCTTAAGTACGGATGCTGAATGAGAACGACCTTCTCTGCTGAAGCGTTTGTTGCCTGCCGTTGCTGTTTGGCTTCAAACATAAAGACAATTGGGCAAGATAATGCAATGGCTGTGAATATTACATAAGGTCAAATCTCAGCAGAATGTAAGGTGTGTGTAGGGGAAAAATGAATCAGTAAGAATGGTAATGCATTTTCTTCCAATAAATAAATATTGTATTTTCTCATATTTCAAACAACCGTATGCAATTTATATTAAAAAGAAAGAATAAAGAAAGCTTTTTATTGCAACTTACCATTTTTTAAACTGATTGTAAATATATTGGACATAGCTTTTGAAATCATTTTAATTATAATCAATTAATTACATTTCTCATACAATCTTTCAATTTTTTTTATGACAGAGGTGATAATGTTCCTGGAATAGTGAGAAAAACTGAAATAAAAACTCAGCAGGTCTGGTAGTATCTATGGAAATGTTCTGATATATGCATGTACGTAATGAAAAGATACTAATCTGATAAATGCCTAAACAACAGGAGACACTGAGAAGGGATAACGAGCTGGCATGCAAAACATTTCGATGTGCCCCAAGGATCAGCATTAGAGGTCCTAATCATCCACTGTATTTATTAGCAACATAGACGATGAGATAGAAAACCACATGCCCAGTTTTTCCTCAAAAGTATGTGACATGGTCAACAGACTAAATTGAATTGTAACATTACAAATTACATTAATATACTGAAGAAGATGGAAAAGCAATGGTAAATTAGTTTCCATATGGATAAATATGAAGTTGCAAACTTTGGGTGTCAAAAGGCAGGAAGCAAGTGCTTTCTAAATGGTGAAAATCTAGATACAAGACAGACCCAAAGGGATTAGGAGCACCAAGTACATAGATCATAAAAATGTCATGAACCAACACAAAATAATCAAAAAGATGAATGGAATTGTTAGTTTTCATACATAGAGATTGAAAGCAGCTATACAAAATCCATATTAAGTTTTGTTGTGCTATGAGCTGTTGTCAATACCACGCTTTAAGAAAGATATATTCTCATTGACACAAGTGCCATGTAGATTTACCACAATGATACCTGGATTCTGAAGTTTAAGTCATGAGCAGAGTTTAAACCAGGATATTAACAGCAGGAAGTACTCAAACAGTCAGGCAGCATCTGTGGTGAAAGAAAAACAGAGTTAATGTTTTAGGTCAGAGATAAAAAGGTGTACAGCTGGATGAACACAGCAGACCAAGCAGCATCAGAGGAACAAGAAAACTGACGTTTCAGGTCTAGACCTTTTCCTGCCCCTGTGATGCTGCTTGGCCTGCTGTATTCATCCAGCTTTACAGCTTATTTTCTCAGATTCTCCAGCATCAGCAGTTCCGACTATCTCTGTAATGTTTTAGGTCATTGCCTTTTCGTCAGAATTGATTAAACACCAGAACAGTTCTGATGAAAGTTGATTGACCTGGAATGTTCGACTGAGTTTTTTCACAGACACTGCGTTGGGTTTGAAAAAGAGGAATAATGAAAATTCAGAAACTTCTGAGTCACCACCAGGCCAATTTTCCAGGATCAGGTTCCACAGGAAAAGGCAATCTGCCCAAAGAAAGCAGGCAGGCAACAGCGTTGCTACATGGGGTTAGAGATAGTAGGAACTGCCAATGCTGAAGTCTGAGATAACAAGGTGTGAAGCTGGATGAACCAGCAGGCCAGGCAGCATCAGAGGAGCAGGAAAGCTGACATTTTGGGCCTGGACCCTTCTTCAGAAATGTTTCTGTGTTCATCCAGAAATGCCATGTTCATCCAGCTCCACATGTTGCTGCATGGGGACTACGTTCAAATCTTGCCACCAATATCTTGGCATCAAGCTTGCCTTTTTTTGAGCTCTGAGGTGATCAACATTTTCATTCCAGATACCAGCAGCGGACCATACATCTATTCATTCCTCCACTGACTGGCCAATGAATACATGTGGAAAGGATACAGCCATAGCCAAAATCTTCCTATCAGAGGTATTTCCTTTGCAGACTGTCACTCCTAACAGCTGTGGGCTCTGTTTTGGTTTAAATTTGCAGCAGTCAACAGAAGTGACACTATTTTGATATGTCCTTGTGCTTACCTTTTGGCATCAGCTATGCTAACCTCTATTTGTGGAGCTGACAACTGTCCAATGCTGCACACCCTTGCAAACCTGTTAATTGGATGGCGAATATAGACGTGGACAAAAATGCACTTGAAATAAGTAAAATTGCACTGGTGGACACCTTGAGCTCAGGCTGGGGACCCACACATGATCCTGCCATCAGTACCCCAGTTTGGGACATGGAAATGTTTAGACCTTTAATTCCACCTCTGTCCCTGGCACTGCTGAGTATTTACAGTACATTATGCATTTGTTCCAAGTTTCTACAATCTGCGGTGTTTTGCTTTTGTTAAACAATCTAGAGTGGTATTGTGCGTTATCTGAAATTTCGAAGGCTAAAGGGTGATTTGATCATGATGTGTTGTGAATACATACAATCAGTGGAGATTAACTATCCTGCTGGTTAGTTAGTCTGGAAGTATGGCACACTGATGAAGAATTACAATAAAATTTTCCAGGAGTGAAATATGGAAACAATTCTATTTAAAACAAATAGCTTTATAAACTTCAATGCTCTTGCAAATGGCGATTAATACCAGGTAAATTCTTCCGTTCAAATCTGAGATTTATAGATAGCCATAGGTAAAAACGAGGTGAAATGGGGCGATATATCAGCCATTAATTGCTGGAAAATGTTCACATGACTATGTGGCCAACCCCAATTCCTATGTTGTTATAGTTATCTTTGAATCACTTTGTTCAGAGATGTTAAGACATAATTCTGGAGTGGGTGTGACATGAACACAAGTCTCCTGGCTCAAAGATAAGGGGACTACCACTGTACCACAAGGGTCCCGCATTCTGGCTGTATCAAGACAAATTTGACAAGAAGTTGTCAGCAAACTAATTGAGGTTAATATATGTGCTGTGAGCACTTAGCACACTAAAGTCTCATATAAAGTGATTGCCTAAGACAAAGTCATTCTCCAGATTTGAGCACAGAATTTCCTGGAGAACTCTTTGCCCTTGAAAAATAATTTACAAGCCAGCTGCCAAAATGCATATTTCTGCAGAGTAAGCTTGGAGTTCCCTGCTGTAACAATAGTTCATATTACTACAGCTGGCAATTGAACAGTGAATGGCTATCCAAAATTTAATTTTCACCAAGTCAGATTAAACTGTCTTGAGCATATCAAATACCATAAGATTTTTTTTGGCACAGTCAGCATAATAAAGAAGAATCAATGGGCAATGGTTATGTCTTAGTTTTTGTTACTGTTAAAATCAGAAGAATGTAAAAAGCCTATGAATTAAGCTATAGATTGTCAAGAAATACTATTTCAAATATGTAATAATAACTCAGGAAGAAATGGATAACAGGAGACCAACCAAGAGACCTGAATATATTTGTAATGCTACAAAATTCAGTTTCTGTCCTTTAAATAATGGAACCTTTCTGCTTATTTTCAGTGCTAACCTTTTAATGAAGCTAATGCAAATTGAAACTATGCCCTTCAATTTGTATCTCATTTACAAAAAGAAATCAATTGTTTCAAGGATGTCAATTTAACCATTGCAAAGCTAAGTGGGTGCTGATGGGAATCATTTAAAGCAGAATTTCGCCAATGAATTATTCCACAGCTCTGACTGTAATAAAAGGGAAACACATAGATTCATCAGACACACCTTCATACCTTGTTGATGTTCATACGGTGTGACATGATAAACACAGGAGTCTAGAAAATTGGCCATTCAGCCCTGTGAGCTTAATGCATTGCTTAGGTCATTGAAAATCTGCACTTCAATTTGATCAATGTTCTTTTTTTTGATACCCTTACCTCAAAATACTCTATTAACCATAGTCTTGAAAATTTCTACTGATGCAACTTCAATGTTATTTATCAGGTGCTCGACACCATTCTAGGCCCCTGTAAATGAAGACAGGAGTGAATACTTCTAGAAATGCAACATCACAAAACTGGGTAAAAACAAGCAAGTGATCTTATTAATTAATGCCAGAAACAAACATTAGTTCCATTATAAATGCAAGAAAAGGATCTAATGCCTACTTCAGCCACCTATGATGACATTGATTGACACTGAGGCTATCAGAGCCAGTAGTGGCTGCACATGAGGGTCTAGAAATTCAAATTGCTAATCCATGACCTCTAGGTACTAATCCCAACCTTGAATTTTATTACCTAATCCAGTCCCACCTCGACCATTTCCCCTAGCTCCAGACTCAAATCTAGTGGCTGAGTACTGGCTGAGATTACTTTACACTCCATGCTCTCGCACCAATCACTGCCCCTTGACTTGCACAGTTTCACACAGAGATGCACAGTCTCCCACATGGCTTACGTAGACCCATGATTTTTGTGCCTACAACCCACCCCGAGACTCGCAATTGCTGCTCAGAGTCCTATATTTGCCTTGTTTATGTTTATGATAGCTGCTTTCCAACTTGCAACCTTTAAACTGCACAGAATATCTCCCACTTTTTGCCAATGTGCTCATGTCATCTGAAACCCATTGACAAGGGCTCTTCAGACATCAACACTTGTTTACAGGCTGGGTTACCAGGCATTGGGCTTACTCCATTCTCTATTGATAAGTGAAAGAGTTTTAGATTTCAGCTACTTTTTGGGCTCCACAATTAATGAGGCTGCATTCTGGCTTATGGTAGATTCGGCTCCACTGTCAAGTGTTTTTAAATAACATCATTGGAAAGGATATTACATAGAAGAGACCCCTTCTTAATTAGTATTGGGGAGGCTGGAATTGAGATGCTCAACTACTATACACCTTTAATGGCCAAAAAGGTGTTCAACATAGGTCACTTTTGAAATTTAGCTTTGGCTTTTTCTTCAGAGTTGACATATCTTCACAAGGTATACCTGCTGGCATCAAACAGTGTAGAATTAGACAGATAAGGTATGGCCAAGCTAAAGAATACTGCAGATGCAGCAAAATTCACATGTTACATTGGTTCCCAATGCATTTGGCAGTGACCCCACAGTTGGCATCATTTACTGCTGTAACTATTCTGGTGGATGGGTGCACTGGAGTCGGGACTGCCAGTGGGGTGGCATGGGATGATTAGGAGAAGGTGTTAAAATCAAGACCAACAGCATGGAACAGTTCATCAACAACTGATTGGAAATCATTTACACTTTATTCCTTGTACTCACAAGGAAAATTCATTGTTTTTTTATTGCATATTTGTGGAAAATTAAGTTTAATGAATGACAGGCCAACACAGGTTAATTACAATGCTGAAATGTATATTGTAATCATCATGAATAAGCACAAACCAATTTCCTCCTTCTGTTTTGTTGTACCGTTTGTGTCCTTACAATGTTTTGTGATAATATTGAACTATATGCCGTGGTAATATTGGTAAAAATAATAAATGAGCTTAATGATATGAAGCACATATTCAATAATAGTTCAGCTCAAGGACCTTTTTTTTAGTGAACCTTTCAGTTCCAATGAAATAGTCCTTGTATAAAACCAACAATTCTGATGGTCACTGCTGCCAGAAAATAATAGCTCTGAAAATAACTGTAGGATCGGAAGTTATACCTTTTGTATAGAATTCATAGAAAGATGTAAATAAGTGCAAACATAGGCCATTCAGCCCAGGCTGTTCACTCCACAATTCAACACAATAATGGCTGATCTTATATATCAATGTCATATTCATGTTCTCTCCTGATTCTCCTTATTATGCTTAGTGTCTAACAATCTGCCCATTCCTTTCCAAAATGTATTTAGTGATTTGGCCTCCACTGTCTTCTGTGGTAGAGAATTCCATTGGATTACCACCCTCTGAAAGAGGAAAGTTTTCCACATCTCTGTCACAAAAACCTAATGTCCTGAGACCATGACCTCCAAAAAGGGGAATATCATCATTGTATCCAACTGATCTCAGTCCTCTCATTCTTCTAATTTCAGTGATTAGAAACCAAGTCAAACCAATGACTCCACATTTTACAATCCTGCCTTTCCTTGAGTCTGACGGGGTCACATTCATTGAATTCCCTTTGCAACTGTATTATGCTTTGACCTTGCGGTGAAACTTCTAATGCTAAATGAAGACAGCTGATGCAGCTTCAACAAAATGGGTGAGGTTTACACCTTTACTGATGTATCTTTTTTAACTCTTCACACATGACTAGCATTTATTTACCATCCCTAATTTTCTGAAGTCCATATAGTTATTTCCACAAAGACATCACATTTGAATTTACAGGATTTTGATATAGCAATAATATTAATGGACCAATGTTATAAGAATAATGATTAAATGCAATTTGTAAGAACTACAAATGCTGACTGAATAGAAGCAGTCCCTAGGTCATTTCAAGAGTTCATTTACAAGTTGATTTGTATGCAAGTCATAACACAATGTAAGACAACATAAAGGAGCAGCTTGTAAGAACAGCAGATGTTCATATTTTGGGTCTTTAAAGTTACATCCTAGTATAAGGTTGCAATCATAAATATAAGCACTCATAAAGTGAACGTTCGTAAATTATTGTTCCACTGTACATTATTTAGGAGCTGCTTTGTTTCTAATGTTCCACATGCTGGTCCATTAGGACTGTTCCGAATGGATCCAAGCATTGAAGCTCCTGTCATCTCTGCACCCACTGCATTAAGACTGCCCACAGAAATTGATGAGGAGCACATGCATCTGCAGGTCCAAGACCAGCATCAACCTCTAGATGCTGCATGAACAGCTGGGGTAAAGGAAGCTGCTCTAGATTGGAGCATTTTCCCCTTGAGTTTTGGCTGAGTATACCTGAGGCATTTCGTGACTGGAGGACCCAGATATTCTGTCCTGACCAGAGGCAAGCTCTCTTTCCTGAGCTTGAACTTCCAAAACATTGAGGATTACAGGCAAATTGTAGGTGGAACAGTGGGTACCTAGGCAATGTCCAGACTGCAAACTTTTGGGGGAATCTCTACAGACGTCTTCATCCAGTGGGTCCTGACTGGCACTATCCAATCTCCTTGTAAGGAAGGGGCACCTGGAATAAAGTTAAGACTCTTTGATCTCCCTGCAGCCTTGCCATTAATGCTGAGCATCATTGGCTGCAGCGATAGAGTGCTGGTCCTTGCCTGTATCCGGCAGACGCTGAGTGTACAGGTCATGACAGCTGCCAACCTCTCACCAGATGCGTGCAGGCCAAATCCACCATGGAACAGGAGGTTGGTGACTCCTCCAAACCTCAATCCAGTTTGCTGAGTGTTTCCAACAAATTTGTCCGTTGCACATACTTCAGCTTGTACATTTTGACAGTAATTAATGACTAACACCATGGAAGCCTCGTCTGCATGGAGTGAACAGATGCCTGGTCTCTGGCAGTCCTTTGAGTTCCAAAGACTTAGGGTATTACTTTCTCATCCAGCTGTGGAGACGTGCCAATGATGTTCTCACCAGAAAGTGCTCTTGACAATAATTTAGCTAAAGTAAAAATCAAGACATTAGTAACTGAGCCTTGCTGATGAATCTGTGACTTCTTTAACAGTGATTGAGTGAGAGGTGTTGACTACAGATGATGTTCTCTTTCAGGCAAAGACCATGAAGATACTATTGGTGCCTGCAGAAGCCAGGAGAGAGAACAAGCTGTGCTCCTGAGATGCTGCATGGCCTGCTGTGTTCATCCAGCCTCACATTTTATTATCTATGAGAGAACAAGCTACTTGGGCAGCTTTAGAATACATTTGCAACAGTTGCAATGGAGAGCTGTGCATATTTTACTTACTTGCTGCGTCATTAATGTCCGTATTTCCAAATGAATGGTCTCTATCTTCTTCTGCAAACTTAAGGATCCTCTCTTTGTATGGGATGAGGAAATGAATGTTGGGCTAGGATCCACCTGCCATGGCCCCTTTAGTCCTATTATGAGCCATTTCCTCCTGCAATGAAATCAGGGGAAGGATTGAGTGAGGTGAAAGTGGCTGGTGTCACTGTCAGTATTGGAGCAGGTCAGGAAAGTTGGTGAGGTTTCTGACTGAATGAGTAGCAAGTGTAGGGAATTGGAAAGGTTAGTACTCTGGGGGAAAAGGTGTGGGTGAGAACTACTGTTTGCAATACTGGGAAATCGCCAATCATATAAGCTAACTTTTTTTTATAAAATGTAATTTCTGAACAAGAAAATCAGATGCTAGGTAATGAGGGATGGGTATAGATTTGAACATAGGAAACATATTTTTAGAAGAATATGCCAATGCACAAGGAACATGAAATTATGGAATAGTTTGTGTAATTTAAAATTCAATTGATCTAGACAATGAAGAAACAAAGTTAAAACTCTGTCAACTATTGGTTTTTCACGTCCTGAAACTATTTTGGTGACTACATTTAGTCAGCAAGCTTATGACAATACAATCCTTGATTCTCTACCATATCCTTCTGTCACGCATTGAATTTGCCACAGTGTACAGCTTATCATGGGATCATGGCTCAAAATGCTGGAAAAATATAAATTTATTTTGTAAATCGGCCTGTTGAAATACGGATGCCATATGTAGTTGTGTCAGCCATCAGCAATAAGACTGATCTTATTAGGCAGGATTAAGCTTGTCTTCAGCTAATGCTAATATTGTGTGCCAACAGTGGCTTGTCCCTTAAATAGTATCTTTCTGTGCCTTCCTAAATCCTGAACTTAAATGTTTAATGCAAAGCACTAGTGTGAAATAATTTGTTATATTAGAAACACCACAAAATGCTGACAAAAGTCAAGAGATCTGAGAAATGCAATAAGATCTCAATTTGTGATTTGCTGACAAAAATAACATTCACTGTGTTGGACAATGTAGTACTTTCAGGTATTGCTCTGTGATAAAACATTACATTAATGCAAATATTTTTGAATTGCTTCTCCTAAGATGTTCGTTGATGTTGCATTTGGAAAACACCAATGTTCTACATTGTTATTCTGTGACAGTAGAAAGAATGAGAAAGCATGATCACTATTATTGGTGATTGCAAGAAATAAAAGAGATGGCTAATGAATGCCACTGGTTAGCTTTTGTTAAACATAAGCTTCTTGTCGGGACTTATGCAATGGACTGCATAGCCCTGGCTGGAGAAATTGTAGTGTGAGCCATGGAATACCAACTGAGGCCATTGGCTGAGTTTTAAAAACTGTGTTGTACCTTTGTATCAATTCACTGCTGGTCCTTAAGGTCAATCAGAACAGATTTTTGAAAATAGTGCAGAGCCAGATTTTTGTTATTCATTTTTAATGGCCCAGGGGGAAGTTATGAGTCAGCCACATTGCTGGGAGTCACAGATCAGGTAAAGATGGTAGCTTCCTTTCCCAAAGGACATTTGTGAACCAAATGAGATTTTCCAACAAAGCGTGTGTAATCATCATTAGATGTTTAGTTCCATATTTTTTAATGAATTCAAATTCTGCAATGGCAGAATTTGAACCCAGGCTTCTCAGAATATTACCTGCATTTACAGTTCAGTGATAATACCACCAGGCCATCACTTCCCCTTCATTTGCACTTAATACTTGTGTCAGGTCAGGGTACAGGCACAACTTCAAAAAATGTGCTACTGAAGGGTGTCTCTGGATCTCAAAGTGTCCTTAAAGTGCCATAACGTACAGTAAAAGGCTGGGGTTTGGGAAAGCAGAAGAGGCCCACTCATCTGCATTTAATGGCCCATTTAAGTCCCTGAGGGGCTTGTTAACTGGTCAAGTGATTGAACAGTAGATAAATGTATTAAGGAGAAAATATTCCCTGCAGAACCGTGAAATTGTTATCTTCTGCTTCCTGCCACTGAGCCAATTTTGGGTCCAATTTAACTGTTCTGTTGGGGTAATTAATATGACCTAATGTGTGCTAGAACCACACAGAGAAATTGGGTTGCTCCACTCAAGTTTTCCTGCTGTGTTTGGTGTCCAGAACATTGCTGCCACCAGGTAAGGAAATTATTATTTTTGAAGTTTGATGGGAAGGCAGGAGAGGCACTTTTTCTCCTTTTGCCTCCATAAACCAGGTTCTGTTGCCCATTTTCCACTTTCATGTGTATTCCACCACAGTGAAAGTAGGCAAATTGCCTGTAAAGGTTAGAATTGGAATTTGGTTTTATTGTCACATGTATTCAATTACATAGATACAGGAGTACGATAAAAAGAGTTCAATGTGGCTGTTCATAGCATTATCTTATGTACAGGATACCTAGGTATAAAATCTTAGATACAACGTAGAAAAATAAAGAAATAAGTTAAAAGTTCAACATTATAGTTCTTCTCAGTATAAAGTGGTAAATAAGAAATAAAGTTAAAAGTTCCAAATTATAGTCTTTTTTTTAGTCACGGGTCTGCTATAGCTCCATGCTGGGCTTTCCCATGATGACTTGATCTCTTCTCACACTGGGCTCAATCTCTTGATCCACGCACCTGCACGCTGCCAACTCACTGCTGCTTCCCATCTGGGTTCGACAGCCACCTTGCCACAGGCTACCAGAGTCCCGCTCTGGTGACGGTCTGGGCCGCTGGGCACTTCCACGATGCCACCGAATGCCAGAGCTCTGCTCGGGCTCACCAACCTCCTCATGGCTGACCTGCAAAGCCCCACATGACTGACCTCCCTCCAGAAGATAAGCAGGGGAGAAAAAAAAGAAAAAAATAAGCTAAAACAGAAAAGAAAAAGTGAGGAAAGAAGAAAGAAAAGCGGTCAGAGTGGATGAGCTCTGGCTCAGGAGCCTTCCTCTGTCACCATCTTGGATGACTTTAATTCTGATTTTATTGAATTGCCACAATCTTGTCTCTCTCTACTGTGTAGGAGGATAACACATTGCATATAAATGGAGTGAGAATAAGTAACAATGAAAAGTTAATACATGCACATAGGCCTCATGAGATTGTCACCTTGCTGTTAAAAATTTCGGGTAGAAACTCTGAAAAAAATCGGAGGATAAGGTCAGATGGGCACCAAAGACATGTGTAGATACTGTTAATGAGGCCTATGCTTAATCTTAGGCCGAAGTCAATACTCCAGAGTGACTCCTTTAATGATCAAGGTTAATATGTCTGCAAGAAGTTCCACCCCATAGCTCACATTTTGCTCAGATAGACTTCAGTATCTTAGATATTAAAACAAGAAAATGGTAGAAACACATGGCAGCATAAAAACAGGCTTACCAGCTCAGCTTGCCAACTTCACGTCGAAATTCAATTTCATTTTCCTTTGAAAGGACCTTATAATCTGCCATTCTCACATAATTCCTTCTGCTCTATGAAGGCTTGTTGTATTGACGGGAGAAAATGGACTTCTGATTTATGTTCTGATTTAGTTTGAAGCCCACACCAAAGAGGGTACTAGAGCTTGAGTATGTGGCATGACAATTGCATATTGGGCTCTTTGCCAAATGTGGCCCACTACAGTCTCATTAATCTTAGTGAAAATAAGTGAAAAGTGCTGAAATGTTGTGAGAACATGCTGATGGGTGATTACTCATGCTTAGTTCTGCTTCAAGTGTAAACAGAAGAGTAATGGGGGAGAGCAAGAAGGACAATTTAACTTGTGTAGGCTTTGTAAAGCATTTCATGGTCATAGACACACAACAAATTAATACTTTCCATCTGTCAAATCCAACTGAGTTAAATAAGGGGAAAGATTTTGAAGTATCACCACAGCAGTGAGAAAATTGAATATCGAAAATTAATCAAAGTATGGGATGATTTCTCCCGCTTCCTGAACAACAAGGACAATGGTGAGCCAGTTGGAAAAATATGGTGAAAAATAAGGCTCTTGAAATTGAGAACAACAAGTCAGGGGTTCGACCCAAGTTTTTTAATAGCAAAATGACAATTTTGTTAGTGAAAGGCCTATGTGCATGCATTAACATTTCATTGGCAATATTCTCACTCTATTTACATGCAATTTACTATGCACCCATGTAACAGAAAGAGACAAAGTGATGACAATTCCTGCCTTAAAATCAGAACGGTAACTGACAGCTCCAGCTCACCTCTTATTCTTCAAGACCTCAGTCTTGGGCAGGAGTCTCCAATATCTAGAAGACCATCAACTCATTGAAAGATGTTTTTTGGTCGGCCCCGAAACTTGTTGATTTTGTTAAGGGTTGACCCATGACTGAGAGTTGCAGACTGGCGTATTTCAAGTTCCAGGACTGTATGCTGAGGGGTGTACTAAAGCTTGGAGCAACTACTGCCAAGATGCAGTGGTGAGTATCTGAAGTCTTCCTGCCAAAGTATAAACAGGGTCTGTTCCGTTGTCAGACCCTCTTGGTGCCTCAAAATGAACATTAAAAGTTTCCTGCATAAGGAGAAAATGCCTTTGATTTTGCAGCTGTAGCAAAATTCTGAGAAATGCCAAGTTTCGATTTTTTTTTCTGTCTGCAATGGCTGTGTAGAACTGATTAGGAAGATTAGTATGTGCTTATAGATGATTGTTATGAATGAGGTATATTTTTGAAATAAGATAAAGCAGTCCCAGGCATCCCCTAACTCTGTTCTCAGGCAAAGCAAGATGTTTTCTTATCAGACAGGGATCCTGTCACCATAAGCCAAAGGCAGCATGTGATCTAATTTTGGTGGCTTGAACATAGTTGATCAGGCAGTTAGATGATCTGAGCCAGGGTTTCCATATTACTGCAGTCCAGGAAGTGTGCCACTGTCAGTACTGCATGTCCAGTGCATTGATCAATAGATCCGTGATAAGTTAATTGGTGAACGGCACAGAGATCAGCTAGGTATCTAGTCACCCATGGCTCTGGCAGTTTTTTCCAAGTTGGTCAAGGGGGCATACCATGCTGAGTCCTGAACAATGACGCTCTGTTATGTAATGCTGGGTGTTTTAGAAAGAGTGGGATGTCTTCAGCAGGACTCCAACATGGTACGCAGAATAGAACAGATAGCCTGTATGGCTTCATTTTTATAGCTGTGGCTATAATGACAGCCAGTTTGATGATGATCTTAGGTACCAATAGATTTATGAAGGTGATGTTTTATTTCTAATGGTGTGTCATCTGTGCCATCTATATGCACTCAGAAGTTTTTTTTTCTTATCATTTCCTTCTCACTAGAAGGAGATGGATTTGCTTAGCTGTACAGCTGGTTTGCAATGCAAAGTGAAGACAACAGTGTGGGTTTGATTCCTGCACTGACTGAGGTTACCATGAAGCACTCTCTTTCTCAACCTCTCCCCTCATCTGAGACTTGGTGGCCCTCAGGTTAAATCACCATCAGTCACTTCTCTCTAATAAGAGGACAATTAAGATGATGGTGACTTTATCCTTTACTGAGGAGGGCAATTCATAACTGACAATGATGACCTGGAGCACAGCCGGACTTTTAGCAGGGTATCAGTGCCAGAAATTCAGGAAAGTCCTAACAGCAGTGAGTACTTCTGCTGCTCGTGAGCACAATATAGCCGGAGCACAGAACTGTAGAAGTGTAAACATAATAAGGTGAGGAGCAGAAAATTGTGTGATATAATGACTAAATGTCACAGAGAGAAACCCTTCATGAAACTCCATGGAATTGACACATTACCACTTGTGGTAAAATTCAATCTTATGGGTGGGTAGATGCCTAGTATACTGTAATAGAACAAGTGAAGAAAGAGAATGGAATCTGGGAGTTTAAAAGATGTGAAAGTGACTGAGTTGTATGAATGCAGATAATTATTATGTTTGAGGAACTGAAAAAGCATGAGAGTGAAGTGCTATTTCTATTCAAAGGAGATTTTCAGGGGAGTGAGCTGTCAAACACAATTCCTATTAAAGAATAAGCAAGCACTAATGCTTTCCTAAAATTTGTCTTGATAATTATTTTATCATTAAACAACCCTTCCACATTGCCAAAAGGTCTTTAAAGTAACAGTTTTCTTATTCCTGAAATACTGGCAGAATTTAAAGTTACAGCTTCTCTACAGTATAATATAATGCAGGACAAAACAGCTTTAAACGGCTGGCACCAAATTATAATAGGAATAATGTTTTGGAAGTTCAACAACAGATTTCAAATTTTATCAAAAACGTTTAAACATCTGCTCAGATCTTGATCTTTTTTACATTTATTTTACATAGAGAGTGCAATTAAACCCAATGTGCCATCCACATCGATAAGTAGTACCTTATTTCACTTTAGTATGTAGAACAATCTATTAATAGTCATTGCTGTATGCAGCAACTTCTGCAAGGCAACTACAAAATAGAATTAGCCCTTTGAAAACTCCAATGATATCTAGCAGTGAACCAAAGTATAATCTTGTGATTAATGCACTTGGTATTAAGCAATGCATTGAGCAACATTTAATTCAAAAGATTCATCCTATTATTTTACTATCGGTGAGAAACTTGTGAACATTTCTAATTAATATTATTTTAAAATATGATGTATTAATATTATTTTTTTTAAAAGATGTAATTTGTGTGAATTATATACAATGTTAAATCATTCATTGCAAATCTGGGCTTTTAGTTTTGGGTTAGTAACATGTGGGTTTTCTGTGTATCTGAAATTAATAATTAACTTGAAGGTATTTCTGAAGCCATTGTATTAAAACTTTAAAAAAAACAAATTTTAAAATTAATTGTTTTTTATGCACCACTATTGGATTTTTGTTTATTTGATGTTTTGTGACAAAGTAAGGTAAATAATAGGTCCTCAAATGTTGTCAGACATTTCTGGAACATCATCTTCTTAAGCTTGTGGAAACACTCATTGTTTGGATTGAGGTTTTTTGCTTTGCGGTAAATTTTGAGATTCCTGTGAAGTTCCTGAATCAGCATAGCTGCAGAGACCCGAGCTCCTAAGAAGGATAGTTAGACTATTCTCGTTAAACTAGATGACCTTGGAGTAAAATATTAGTGCCAGCCCCAGACCAAATATATTGAAATAAAAGCCTGAAGAGTTTCATTGGAGCTGAATTCAGGTGTACAAAGCCTCCAGGAAGAAGCTATCTGAAGTTCCATTCGATAAGTAAAAGTCACACATGAACTAAACCTTAGAGACTGGGATTCTGTTGGGATTACTCTATGAGTATTTTTTTTCTGAGTCCTATACAAGCATGTTTTTATTTTACTGTGTCAGGAGTGTATTTTGTGTCCAAACTAAACATTGTAGTCTTTCTTTTCAAATCATAATGGAGTGTTTTGCGTTCATACTTTTACACATGTTTAATAGGCTTTCAGTTAATGTTTTGAGTAGATTGTTTGGTTTATTCTATTTTATCTAAATTATTTTGTCATAAACATCTGTTTTATTATTAAAGCTAAATCTGCAATATTTATTTCAGCGTTGGAGTATTTTGTTATAAACAAAACAAAATATGATCTATCAGGCAAGACTTCAGTCATCGGTCTCAGCTGGCAGTACTGACATCAAATAGGATCATAACAAAGTAAACAAATATCTTTATGTCACTGGAATATGGATAGGCCCCTAGCATTCATCTTCCTTTCCTTCTAATTGCTATTAAATACAGCTTTTAATTAATTGTATTGAAGAAGAACAGATCTAAATTCCCAGCTGTCATAATCAAAATGCTGCAAGCAATTTATATTCATGTGAGATCACCCATTAAGTATAACATGTATTGGGATTTAATAACTTCATAAAATGTTATCTTACAGCTGTAAGATATTGTGATCCTTTAGGTGAGATATCCTTTAACAAGACATTTAGGCTTCACTTATTACAAACACTGACTGACTTCAGAAGGACATACCAATGCTCTTAAGGTTGTCACCTAGCACTGACTGATGTGTATAGCAATAACATATTGAAACAGCTTACCAGAGCATAAAAAGTACCTTACTCATTAATGATAATAGAAGTGACCTCATTATTATTATTAAGTGCATTTAGCAGCCCTCGTCTAAGTTTATCATTTTCATTTCCACAAGTGATTTAGGGCCATATCTTAAAAAGACCTCAAAAGGATTCTGGTGCTAATGCCTGAGCTCATTCTAACTATTTGGTCTTTTTTTCATGTGGAATATGGTGCAATAATAGTTTTAATTCCCGTGATGCAGGGATGTCCTACTAAGACAAATTTGGCAAATGGGGCCTTTATTGTTGAGAGTTTTAAAGAATAAGAGATGATCTCATTGGAACCTACAAAACCTTTAAAGGGGTGGACAAAATGCTGATAAATCTTTTACCCTGTTTGAGGAATTGAGAAAAGGAGACTTATTTTAAAAAGGGGTTGGGGGAAGGGTGTGTGGAATGTCACCCAGGAGCAGGATGAGGAGAAATACTTTTACTCAGAGAACTGTGAATATTTGGAATTCCTTACCTAGTGGGCTGGGGAAGCTTAGTCTTTGAGTATGTTTTGAGATTGAAACATTTCTGATTACCAGTGGCCTGAAGGATTATAGGATACTGTGGGTAAAAAAGCATTGAAGGGTTTAGTCAGCTTTGTTCTTACTGAACAGTAGTGGGATTGACTGGCTGAATAGCCTGCCACTGGTCCGATGTTACTAATTATTTTCACATTAGCAAAACGAAAAGTCAAACCATCATTTCTCAAGTGCAGTGACAGGGATGAAAAGGGTAATGGGAAACACAAAGTAAATCAAGACATCATGGTCAAATTATGGTTAGATTGGGATTTAAAAGCTTGATGATTACAAATAAAATGCAGTTTAATGAGGGGACCACAGTCCAGATCACACTGGAAAATTAATAGCATGTTAATGGTGTACTCATTATTATTTTTAAATTGCACAGCAAGTTCAAGGGAATAAGAAATATGTAATGACATACGAGCCTCCAAAATGCTTGTTGATTTGTGGCACTTTGCAGATATAACATCTCACTCTTGTTGTTTCTGATGCATATTAATTGCCTATTAACATTACCACACAATGTTAAATCTGATTAAGTAAGAGTATTGTTATGTTTCTATTGACATGATAATTGTTAATATAACTTGTTAACCTGTCAGACCTGAAAACTGATCAAGTAAAACTGTAAAATCTTACTCCTTTAGATGGTAGGCAATGCTTAGAGAATCTAAGAATGGTCACATTTTTAATCTTAATTTTATTAAGTATTCTTCCTTTCTTTTGTCTCTGAATTCAATCTCTCTTCCCTTTTTATATCTCTTGTGCCTGAATTAACTCTAATTTACCATCTTCACCCCTTCACAGTTGTTCCTTTGTTTATTTCTCCATCTAGTCATTGCTTTGGGGATATAGTATTGGTTGCACCATTCACCCATTTTTTTCTGTCATAGCATTCCTCATTTGCCAGTTTCAACCAAAAACATTTTGCAGCTCACACACAAACAGATTACTATTTCACACAGTTGGCCATAAAATGTTCAGTTTCAGCAAAATTCTGGCAATATGTTCTCAGCTTTAATGTATTGCATTGTTTTTCAACTTTTTTCTCGAAAGATGAATCTTCATTATTCCCTCACAAATTAAATGCCACTTCAGGGTGCCTTTAAAACACTCTTTGAAAGCCAGAAGTTATGGGTAATGAGTAACACTTCACATATGTCAGCCAAATGTTGTTTATTGTGCAAAAATAGTTAAAACCTGAATTACCTAATGATTAAAAAGGACAAAAAAAGTACACAGATTTCAAAATTTGAATACATTATTCCAATGAAACATGTCTTATGAATATGCATTTATTTAATTGCTTTGCTTCAAGTTGCAGTAATCATTTTGAACTTAACCCCTAAAAATTCCAGAAGCGTGTGGATTCTCAGATTCATTTTAATTCTAAATAATTTGTATCACACTGAACACACGAATGTGTTTAATTATGAACATCTCTTTGATTTACCTTGTTAATTTGTTGACAGTTGATTTATAATTTACTGAAGGAATTATGGTGTAAAAATGTTTCCTATTTGTATAGCAGTTTGTGGGTAGGATTTGCATGGTACCAACTTGCCAGTGCAAAGTGAGGACAGCGATTAATTGCTGTGCTGGACTAAGTAGGTTCTAGGCTCAATTAAAATAAGACTCCACACCTCACTTCAATGAGAGAGGTGAGCAGTGAGCATTTGTTGCATTAGTGAAATGGAAAACCAATTTTGTGCTATTGATACATTATCAGCTACCCTTAGGTCAATTTTGATGGCTTTGGGGAGTCAACCAGCAGAACTAGCTGGAAGAAGCATAAATGTTCCTCCTGGCAGCACATTCATTAGAGCGGAGTTCAATTATGCCCCACCATTAACTCTTTCAAAACCAAAACCTTGTACAACAGCAACCATTAAGAATTAAAATCATCAGTAAGAAATTCATGGATTAAGGCCAGCATATCCTATGGACAGATGACATTCAGCTCATATCATGTCTTAAATAATGAGAGCATCTCTCTGAGAGAGACAGTTTATTCTGCGATCATACGGGGCATTGGTGAGGTGAGACCTGGAGTATTGTATGGCGTGTTGGTCTCCTTATCAAAAGATAGATGTTCCTATGAGAAAGGAATTGCAACAAAGATTTACCAAACTGATTCCTGCAATGGCAGGACTAATGTATGAAGAGAGATTGAATCAATTAGGATTGTATTCGCTAGATTTTAGAAGAATAAGGGAGGGTCTCATAGAAATTTATAAAATCATAACAAGACTAGACAGGTTAGATGAGGGAAGGAAGTTTCCAATGGTGAGGGAATCCAGGAACTGACATTATAGTTTAAGGTAAGGTGTGACAATTTTTAGAACTGGGATGAGGTGAAATTTCTTCGCTCAGAGAGTGGTGAGCCTGTGTAATTCACTGTCACAGAAAGGGTTTGAGGGCAAAACGTTGTGTGTATTTTAAAAAGGTAGTAGATAGAGCTTTTATGGCCCGAAGGGTTCAAAGGATATGGGGAGAGAGGGTAAGGTTAAGGTATTGAGCTTGATGATCAACCATGATAATATTAAGTGATGGAACAGGCTTGAGGGGTCAAATGGCCTACTTCTGCTTCTACCTTTTATATTTCTATGTAAGACAGAGACATGACTAGGAATGTCCATCTCATCAAGCAATCTTAAAATAAGCCATGTATGTCAGAAACACCCTCTCCCAGCCTTAGCCTAGATGTATCACGGAAATTTAAGTGGAGAATCTCTGCCTCTAAAAGAGCAACAGCAGGCCCTCGTGGAAAAGGCCTAGTTCAGGAAAGCAACCTGGGCCTTTGTTGATAACCCTGCCCCTCATTTATTTACACAGTAGTGGAAAGTGGTGTGCGTGGATTTTGAGAGAAAGAGAGCTGCAACCACTTTCAGGACAAGCATGCACTGGATATTTCAGACATGATGTTGATGTAACTCAAGTGGTGCTGACAGCTGCTGGGCCCATGTCAAATTGGTGCTTGCTCAAGGGTCTTGCATTGATATAACAGCAGGAATGCCCAGGGAAGTTTGTTTTTGTCTTCTTCTCAGTCAAAAGCAATTGGACTGGGTGTTGACAAAAGACTAAAAAGAAATGTTGTTCATCCACAGGTAGTTGCTGCATGTACAAATAAGAGTATTCCTTTGCAACATTCATCTATTTTTCTCAGGTCAGTTCCAAGTCATGAATGCACATGTTGGCTTGGGAATGATTTGGTTTGAAGCTTAGTGTACTCTTTAGATTGTAGCATTTAGAGCCATAGCCACAGAGTCATACAGCAAGGAAACAGAGCCTTCAGTCTAACCAGTTCAAGCTGAATATAATCCCAAATTTAACTAGTCCCAATTGCCTGCTCTTGGCCCATGCCCCTCCAAACTTTTCCTATTTATATACTTATCCAAACATTTAAAACATTTTAACTGTACCCACATCCACCACTTCCTCAGGAAGTTCATTCCATGCATGAACCACCCTCTGCGCAAAAAAATTGCCTCTCATCTTTTTAAAAATCTCTTTCCTCTCACCTTAAAAATGTGCCCCCTAGTCTTGAAAACCCCTATGCTAAGGAAAAGGCATGTACCATTAATTCTAATTTTCAAAAAAAAATTCTATCAGGTTGCATCTCAACCTCCTACGCTGCAGAGAAAAGCCCCAGCCTATCCAATTGTTCTTTATAACCTAGAGCTTCCATAACTAGTAATGTTCTGGTAAATCTCTTCTGAATCCTCTCCAGCTTGATAATATTCTTCCCATAGCTGGGCGATCAGAACTGGACACAGTATTCCAGAAGAGGCCTCACCAATGTCCTATCCAATCTCAACATGTTTTCCCAACTCCTATACTCAAAGGACTCAGCAATAAAGGCAAGCATGCCCTTTGACTTTTTAACCAACTTCTCTATACAGGCTTTATGTACCTGCAACCCTAGGCCTCAGTGTTCTACAACATTACCTTAGGCTTTATCATTAATTGTATAAGCTCTACCTTTGTTTGTTGTATCAAAATGCAGTACCTTGTATTTATCCAGACTGACCTCTATCTGCCACTTTTCAGCCCATTGATCCCTTAGATTAAGATCTCTTTGTAATATTAGGAAGACTTCTTCACTGTCTACTATGCCACCAATTTTGGTATTGTCCACAAACTTACTAATCCATGCCTTTGTTTTTTCCTCAACAATAACATTTATATAAATGACAGACAAAAGAGGACCCAGAACCAACCCCTGTTGAGCACCACTGGTCACTGACCTCTAGTCTGAAAAGCAACTCTCCACTATCACTCTCTGTCTCCTGCCATTAAGTCAATTATGTATCCAGTTGGCAAGGTCATCCTGAATCCCATGTGACCTAACTTTATTATTGCGTCTACCACACAGAACCTTGTCAAAGGCTTAACTAAATTCAAATAAACAACATTTACTGTACTCCCAACTTCAATATTTTTGGCAACTTTCTTAGAACAAAACTTAATCAAGTCTGTGAGACATGATTTTCCTTGCACAAAACCATGCTTATTATCCCTCATCAATTTTTGTCTCTCTAAATGTCCATAAACCCTGTCTCTTATAATCCTCTCCAACAATTCACCCACAACCAAAGTCAAACTCACAGGCCTATAGTACCCTGGTTTCTCCTTACAATCTTTCTTAAATGAAAGTACAACATTAGCCAGCCATTTACCAGGTTCCTTACCTGTAGTTATAGATAATGTAAATATTTCTGCAAGGGGTCTTACAATTTCCTTCCTTATTTTCCACAATGTTCTTGGATACGTTTGATCGGGTTCTGGAGATTTATCCTCCTTTATATTTTTAAAGACCTCCCAAACTTCCTCCTGTGTAATGTGAACTGTTTTTAAAACATCAAAATTTATTTCTCTACATTCTCTTGACTCCATTTCTTTTTTCACAGCAATATCTGATGTGAAATATTAATTTAGTATCTCTCCTATCTCCTGGGATTCAGAACATAGATGACCTCCTTGATCTTTAAGAGACCCTACCCTCTCTCTAGTTACCCTCATGTTGTTAATGTATTTGTAGAATGTCTTTGAATTATCCTCAACCTTAAGTGCCAATGCTATCTCACATCCCCCTTTTGCCTTCCTGATTTCTTTCTTAAGAATGCTCCTACACTGTTTGTATTTATTAAAGAGATTCAATTGACTTAGTTGTCTGTATTTAAAATAAGGTTCTCTTTTATTCTTGACAAGAATCTCCCTATTTTTGTTCATCCATTGTTCCTCAAACTTACCAGCCTTACTGTTCACACTAACAGAAACAAAAACAGGAACTTTGGTCATTACACTTTTCAAAGCTTTCCATTTGTCAGACATTACTTTAAATCCAACAGTGTACTCTCTTCTTTGATAATTGCTGTCTTTTCCTACCAGGAATGCATTGGTGGAGTAAGGTTGAAAGGTTTTGTCTTTGCTAATAAGAGGTTTTGAAACCATTCCTGTGACAAGATATTGTACCGTTAGATTGTTTATATCTTTAGGTTGGAGTTGTCATGCTCAATATATTTTGGAAAAGAGTCTCCTCCAGTTTGAATTGTCCATTTTGCTTTATATAGTCAAAAGACTGTTAAAGACAGCTTGTCAGCATCAGTAGAGGAGCAGGAAACAAAATGGCATCGGGAATCAGGGTCAGAGAAAGAGCTAGATTCATTGGGACTGATTGAAATTTGTTCTTGTTCTATTCCAGAGATAACAGTCAGCTGTTTGTTGAATCTCTGTTAAGTTCTTTTATAGTCTTAGGCTTTACCGTAGTTTATAAGTTGGTGGTAAAGTTAATAACATACATAAAAATCATAAACCGAATAATATAATAAAATAATGAATTGAGCCTCATTAATGTGGTCTGAAGAAGGGATATATCAACTCTGTCATATGTGGGAGCTCCTGAATATCATTGTGATTCTGGATAAATATGTCTGCAATAAATGTTTAAAGACCAAACAGCTTCAGTTCAGAGAACTAGAGGCTGGAGTACATGTTAGGATGCATTCTTTGTACTAGGAGAGAGCCAAAACACTGAGAATTGAGTGCTCTGACTTGGAGTGATCAGGGCCAGGGCAGTGTGACTGTAAGTAAGGGGCGGATGATAAGACTCAAATGGCAGGAGTGCAGGAATGTCAGACTTTGTAATTGTCCAATATGTTTGAGGTTTTCCAAGACTGTTCGGATGAGAGTGAGAACTGAGGAAGGATGCATAAGCTGACAACAGCACTATGGTATGGTCATCTACTCAATTAGAAGTAGCAACAATGAATGGATTAGTATTGGGTGATAGCATAGCAAGGAAGATTGACCCATTCTCTGTTGCAAGAAGTGAGAGTCCAGACAGCTGTGTTGCCTGTGTGGACAGAGGTTTGGAACAACTGCCTGGAGCTGGAAAAGAACTTGCAGTGGGATGGGAGGATGTAACCAATTATACTCCATTTGTAGATAGCAACAGCATAGATAGAACTAGGAAAAAGATTCTGCATAGAGAGCATGAGGAACTACATACTAAATTAAAAGGCAAAATCTCAAATATTCTAATCTCATGATTATTAACTGAGCCATATCCAAATAAGCACAGGATTCGTAAAATTAGAGAGAAGAAGACATGCTTAAAAAGCCAATATAGTGCAAGTGGGTTCTGGTTTACAGGACACTGGCACTGCTCCTGGACACAGTGAGGAACACAAATTGGGTTGTTTGCATCTTAATAATGTTTGAGTCAGTTTTCTTGCAAACTAGGAACTAGAGGGGGTTCTAAAGTAAATAAGCTGGACAAAGGATCAAATGTGGAAAGATAATTACTGAAGTGTACAGACAATATAAGACAAGAAAATAGTAACGTGAAATGAGGATCAAAGAAGGACAGAAAGGAACAGAGGCAGGCAGAGAGGAAAACAGATTAAGAATGCACTAGCAATCAAAGCTAAATGTTACAAAGATGTCAGAAAGACAAAACTGAAAACTTTGTACCTGAATGCATATAGCATACAGAACAAAGTAAATTAATTGATATCACACATTGATATTAATCAAAGTGGCTGCAGTTGACAATAATTGGTACCTGAATATTAAGGATTACATGACACTTAAGATAAGGAAGCTACATATCAGTGGAGGAGAAGCACTGTTTAGCAAAGGTGGCATGATGCAACAGTTAGGGATGGTCTTGGTTCAGGAGTTCTGTACATAAAACTAGTTTTTATGGAGATGAGGAACAGTAGTGGAAAGAAGTAGTAAGTGGGAGTAATGTACAGACCTTCTAACAGTTACCACAATGTGGGATAAAACATACAGGAAGAAATATTGCATGCTTATAACAAAGACATGTCAATAAGCATCAATCTAGATATAAACTAGAAAAAACAAATTGATAGTGGAAGCCTGGATAAAGAATTAACTGTTCTGTCTGCGAAAAAAAAGACCTTGAGCCTTCAGTTACCTGCCACTTCAAAACACCACCTTGTTCCCTGGCCAACACCTCTAGCTCAGGCTTGCTGCAGTGTTCAGTGAAGCTCAGAGCAAGCTGGAAGAACAACACCTCACGTTCCACTTGGAAACTCTGCAGCCTTCTGTACTCAATATTAGGTCTAACAAATTTAGAACTTGAGCTGTGCCACATTCTTACCCCTACTCGCACATACTAGACCTTGTTATCACATTCTCCAGCATCTTCAGTTCTCACTATCGCTCTCTTGTTATCACATTATCTGCTTTACACACAACCCATTGTTAGCTGCTCAGAGATAATGGGAATCGCAGATACTGAAGAATCTGAGATAACAAAGTGTGGAGTCGGATGAACACAGCAGGCCAAGCAGCATCTTAGGAGCACAAAAGCTGACATTTCTGGCCCAGACCCTTCATCAGAAAAAGTCTAGGGTCTAGGCCCAAAACATCAGCCTTGTGCTCCTAAGATGCTGCTTGGTCTGCTGTGTTCATCCAGCTCCACACTCCATAGTTAGCTGCTAATAGTTCCATTAATATCTATTCACCCTCCTAGTCTGATTATTATCCATTCCTTTGTCTGTCCAACTCTTCTTCTCTCTCTTTGAGCTCTATCTCCACCACTCTTTAACCCGTCCCCCCACCTGATGCTCTGCGTGTAAACCAACATTTTCCCAGCTAACATTCGTCCCGAGGAAAGATCACTGGACCCAAAACATTAACTCTAATTTATCTTCACAGCTGCTGCCAGTCATGTTGAAATTTTCCAGCAATTTCTGTTTTTGTTTATGATTTCCAGCATTGACAATTCTTTTAGTTTTTATAAAGAATTAGTAGGATGCTCTCAAGATAGTTTCTGACAGCAGGGACTCTGGAACCAATCAAAGGATATGTTAAATTACTGTTGGTAATAAGTAATCTGACAAGTTTAAGGCATCCCTATTAGCAATGGCCACAATATTATTGAGTTTTCCATCTTATTTAAAGGCGCAAGTTTAGATCTAAGACCAGTATCTCAAACCCAAACAAAGTCAATTATGTGGACATTCATAGTGTCAAAGAATCAAAAAATTATAGAATACAAACAGTGAAGACAGATGCCATTCAGCCCATTAAGTCTACATTGACTCTCTGAACAGCATATCACATGACTCATTGACTCTTCATAAGGGAAGACCCACCATTTGCAATTAACTAAATAAGTTAGGGAAAGTACAAAACTTAGGGAGAAAGAATACAACTGCGCAAAGTTATGTGATATTAGAATGAGTGGGTAGTCTTGTGTTGTTGGGTTAGACAGGTTGAGCTTGTTTCCATTGCAGTTCAGAAAACTAAAGGGTGAATTAATTGAAATACATAAGATCTTGAATGATCTTGAGAAGGTGATTGTGAAATAATTGTTGTCTCTTGTGGGTGAGTTTGGAATTAAAAGGTACTGTTTCAGACAGAACTTAGGAGAATTGTTTTCTCTGAGTGTTGTGTGACTTTAGAAATTTGTGCCTTAGCAGGTAGATTGGATTGTTAACATTAGATTAATTGATTGTTAATTTCTTTTTAATTTAATTAGATTAACAGGTAGTGGTGTTGCTGGGAATGTGGAACTCAAACACAGCAGATCTTGTTGAATCACAGAGCTCACAAATGGCATCAAATAATTTATTTTTGCACCCATTTCGATGGCTTATATGATTAAAACACTGTATGTAGAATGTTCTGCATTGAAATTAACTTTTGCTGCATAATACTTCTTGACTAATTTTCTGGAATCAGCAACCATCGCCATTTGCTCATTGCTCTTTTGATAAAGGTTAGTGACTGAAAGAAACCAACAATGATTTTGCCACGTATGAGATCTTGCTGTAAGTTTCCATAGTTGCATAGTTTAGATAGTTCATATGGATCATTATTGAAACTGTCTACACACTCTCCGTGGAGTTGACGATAATAAGGGGTAGAACTGGATGAACAGAGCAGGCCAGGCAGCATCAGAGGAGCTTTTTGAGTCTGGACCCTTCTTCAGAAATCATGGAGTAGGTGTCTGTTCTTGAAGCATCTTATCATCATTGTCTTATTCATTCTTGAAGTGAAATATTGATCAAAAGCTGTTATGAGATTATCAATGTAATTGGTTTCTTATCAATTTGTTACCTATGAAACACATGCTCTGATGTTCTTTACATGTAGTTAAGCAGCATGATAACCTGTTCAGCATTTGATTTTGTTTACAATCTCGATGTTATTCAACATCCTAGACATTGTGTTTTACACATTATCAGTAAGCTCGTCATTTGAAGGGCTCTGATTGCTTGAATATCTCTGATGGCAAGATTTACCTTGATGCATGCTGTTAGATTGGCTGTTTGTTGACAAGCACTTGAAGTTATAAATTATTTTCTTGGTTTGGATAATAATTGTTAGGATTTTGATGTCCTTGCATTGCACTCATTTTGTTGTATTGACTTATCATTTGTTAACTAAAGCTATTCAATCTTTTTTATTGTGAAACTTGTTGTCATATTAAAACTGAATTATCTAGGATAGGTTTCTAAGATAGCTAGTCAGTATGGACGAGTTGGATTGAAGGTTCTGTTTCCATGCTGTACATCTTTATGATTCTATGAAAATAATGCAAGTTTCTGATGTCATCAATGCTGTTTGAATTGTTAAGTCTGAGTTTCCTTAACCAAAATGTAATCTTTGTATAGATGAATGAATGAAGATATTCCTTTTCTAAGATGCTCGAGGATTTCTTCAGATCTATGGGTGAAAAGTTTCTTAAAATTAGATTCAATGATTTTTTGACTACATTAAAGATGACTATTGTGACATCGTTCATGTTGATAGTTTCTGCATCTGAGGTAGTTTTGCACTGAATTTATATAATTCTTTTTCCTTTGGTTTTCATGCAATTTTTGATCATTGAAATTGATAAAACTTCTTGGTTGCTGAACTTTGTTTCTCACCCAAGCCATCAAGATAATGAAGAATTGTTGTTTTAAGGCAATTTCTGAACAACTTTCTTAACTTATTGTTAACTATTTCCTGTCAAGTCTAAAGTCTATGCTTTATTTTTTAGCCTTTTTTTATTCTTTAAAGGCGATAAGATCTACTTTGGGTGTCAGATAATCTTGATCTGACTTTATCCCCATGACTGCTAGTGAGTTTTTACTGCTCCTGTTATCTTTTTATTCCCTTGAATGTTTATTTCCCCTATTATTATCTGAAAATTGTTTATCAACTTACAGTTATCTTTGGTAATTTTTCTGTGGCAGTTTTTTTTATTTAAAGATTTTTACCTCCTTCTTGTTACTAGTTGGTCTTAAAGTTGTACCAAAAGTTTTCTTTTAGAACATTTTTCCTTGATTCTTACAACTGCTATACTTTTCTTTTCTCATGTGGTTTTAAGCCCTTAAACATGAATTCAGATTCATGGCAGATTGTTCAAGGAAAGGGGCAGCTCAAGAACTGTCTTCAGGGCTAGGATTCATTAGAACACATTTAATTGCATATTAATATGAACTAATACCATGTATGGTCATCTGAGATATATTAGGATTTAATCTTACCATTACATTGTTAATACTATTCTCTATATTTGCTTTTCTCTTCATTCTCATGCACAGCTAAATGACTTCACCTCACTGTTCTATTTATGCTTGGTAGACTGAAGCTCTATTATATAATTGTTTAAGGCCAGCATCCTAAAGGCATTAAATAATTATCCTTGGATGGAGTTCTTAATATCAAACGCAAAACTTCCAAGAGCCTTCGGAACCACAAAGTTTTACAAGTAAAGATACTAAACTCAGGTCTGCCTAATTTTCTCATGTTTTGGGCAACTTTGATCTCAGCAGGCTTAAAACTTGTGGAAATATTTAAATTTAGTTGATCAGATTTTCTGCATAATATTCACATTTGTGCAAAGCACCTCAGTCAGACTTGAAAGGCATTTTGCTTTGTTTGAATTGCATTTTCAAAATTTTGCCCTGAGGCATTGTGAATGTTGTGCATGAACCATTCTTAAGCTTTTTTTGTATTATTTGAAACTTTGATACTATCTTTATCTTTCCAAAGGTGAATAATATGTGCTGTGCCACATTTACATTTGAATTGGCAAATTGCTGAAACAAAGTAGCATCTAAAAAGGGATGTAAGAACTGCAGATGCTGGAGTAAGAGATAGCACAGAAATTTCTGAAGAAATGTCCTGACCTGAAACGTCTACTTTCCTGCTCCTCTGATGCTGCCTGGCCTGCTGTGTTCCTCCAGCTCCACACAGTGTTATCTCTAGCATCTAAAAAGGTTACAAGTGCAAAACCAAATCAATCCATATTCCATGTGATGTTAACAGGCAGTTACTACACTGGACACAGCACATCTTAAAGCTTTAATGACATCCCAATTCGGAGGTTAACATTCCAACAAAATTAAGACAAATCGTTCACCTAAGCCTTATTCTGTACCAGTCATCAACAAAATAACAGAGGGAGTCCACAAAGTTTCAGAGCCTGTGATCATTAACCTGAAGGTCAATATATAGCTTAAGCTTAACTTTTAAAATTCAGTGACACTGATCATTATAACCTTGATCAGAAGCAGTGATGCAAAAGCAGAGGCCCTGAGAAAAATATTGGGACAACGAATGCCCCTGGCATTAAGTCTGCAATAAACAGTATACTGTCAGGGAGTTATGGCAACGCTAGACCCATAGCACTTAAGGAGCTAGATTTAGGTTTAATGCCAAAGGAAATGATCATAGTTTTTTGAGAGCCGACACTCTGGGATATTTCTTCAGCAGTCACTCTGGGCAGAATCTTCCGAGTAACGATTTTCACCTACTTTGTTTATAATTTTCCCTCTGTCACAAGGTTTAGGAGTGAGAGTTTTCACTATCAATTCTACAAGTCTCAGATCAACTCATAATTCACTGAACAATAAAAAAAATTTCCAGTCTCTGCCAAGGCTTGTATAATATTTTTCGTTCAGGTCAACAGGCAGCAGAAAATGTCGACACTATGTATAGAACATAGAACATAGAACATAGAACAGTACAGCACAGAACAGGCCCTTCAGCCCACAATGTTGTGCCGACCATTGATCCTCATGTATGCACCCTCAAATTTCTGTGACCATATGCATGTCCAGCAGTCTCTTAAATGTCCCCAATGACCTTGCTTCCACAACTGCTGCTGGCAACGCATTCCATGCTCTCACAACTCTCTGTGTAAAGAACCCACCTCTGACATCCCCTCTATACTTTCCTCCAACCAGCTTAAAACTATGACCCCTCGTGTTAGCCATTTCTGCCCTGGGAAATAGTCTCTGGCTATCAACTCTATCTATGCCTCTCATTATCTTGTATGCCTCAATTAGGTCCCCTCTCCTCCTCCTTTTCTCCAATGAAAAGAGACCGAGCTCAGTCAAACTCTCTTCATAAGATAAGCCCTCCAGTCCAGGCAGCATCCTGGTAAACCTCCTCTGAACCCTCTCCAAAGCATCCACATCTTTCCTATAATAGGGCGACCAGAACTGGACACAGTATTCCAAGTGCGGTCTAACCAAAGCTTTATAGAGCTGCAACAAGATCTCACGACTCTTAAACTCAATCCCCCTGTTAATGAAAGCCAAAACACCATATGCTTTCTTAACAACCCTGTCCACTTGGGTGGTCATTTTAAGGGATCTATGTATCTGCTCACCAAGATCCCTCTGTTCCTCCACACTGCCAAGAATCCTATCCTTAATCCTGTACTCAGCTTTCAAATTCGACCTTCCAAAATGCATCACCTCGCATTTATCCAGGTTGAACTCCATCTGCCACCTCTCAGCCCATCTCTGCGTCTTGTCAATGTCCCGCTGCAGCCTACAACAACCCTCTATACTGTCAACGACACCTCCAACCTTTGTGTCATCTGCAAACTTGCTGACCCATCCTTCAATCCCCTCATCCAAGTCATTGATAAAAATTACAAACTGTAGAGGCCCAAGGACAGAGCCCTGTGGAACCCCACTCACCACTGACTTCCAGGCAGAATATTTTCCTTCTACTACCACTCGCTGTCTTCTGTTGGCCAGCCAATTCTGTATCCAGGCAGCTAAGTTCCCCTGTATCCCATTCCTCCTGACCTTCTGAATGAGCCTACCATGGGGAACCTTATCAAATGCCTGACTGAAGTCCATATACACCACACCCACAGCTCGACACTCATCAACTTTTCTAGTCACATCCTCAAAGAACTCGATAAGGTTTGTGAGGCAGGACCTGCCCCTCACAAAGCCGTGTTGACTGCATTTGATCAAGCCATGCTCTTCCAGATGGTCATAAATCCTATCCCTCAGAATCCTTTCTAACACCTTGCAGACGACAGACGTGAGACTTACTGGTCTGTAATTGCCGGGGATTTCTCTATTTCCTTTCTTGAAGAGAGGAATTACATTTGCCTCTCTCCAGTCCTCAGGTACGACTCCAGTGGAGAGCGAGGATGCAAAGATCCTCGCAAGTGGCGAAGCAATTGCATTTCTCGCTTCCCAAAGCAGCCGAGGACAAATCTGGCCCGGACCAGGCGACTTGTCAATCTTAATGTTTGACAAAATTTTCAGCACATCAGCTTCCTCTATCTCTATCCATTCCAGCATGCACACCTGCTCTTCAAAGTTTTCATTCACTACAAAGTTCGTTTCTTTCGTAAGGATGGAAGCAAAAAACTCATTTAGGGCTTCCCCTACCCCTCCTGGCTCTCCTCAGACCATTTTTGAGCTCCTTCCTTGCCTGCGTGTAACCCTCTCTAGCTGAACTTGACCCTAGCTTCCTCCACCTTATGTAAGCTACCTTCTTCCTTTTCACAAGAAGCTCCACCGCTCTCGTCATCCAAGGTTCCTTTATCTTACCCCTTCTTGCCTGTCTTAGAGGGACATATTTACTCATCATTCGCAACAACTGTTCCTTAAACAGTCTCCACATGTCTATAGTTCCCTTACCATGGAACAATTGCTCCCAGTCCATGCTTCCTAACTCATGTCTAATCGCGTCATAGTTTCCTCTTCCCCAATTAAATATCCTCCCATTTTGCCTAATCCTCTCCTTCTCCATAGCTATGTAGAATGTGAGGCAGTTATGGTCACTATCACCAAAGTGCTCTCCCACCACAAGATCTGATACCTGCCCCGGCTCGTTTCCGAGCACCAAGTCTAGAAGGGCCTCACCCCTCGTCGGCCTGTCAGCGTACTGCGTTAGGAAACCCTCCTGAACACACCTTACAAAAACAGTTCCATTCAAATCTTCTGCTCGAAGGAGGTTCCAATCAATATTGGGAAAGTTAAAGTCACCCATTACAACAACCCTACTGCGTGCACACTTTTCCAAAATCTGTCGACCTATGCTTTCTTCAATCTCCCTGCTGCTATTGGGGGGCCTGTAGTAAACCCCTAACGAGGTGACTACTCCCTTGCTGTTCCTAATTTCCACCCATACTGACTCAGTAGGCAGATCTTCCTCGACAAAGGAAGCTTCTGTCGCTGTGATACCCTCTCTGATTAGTAGTGCTACACCCCCTCCTCTTTTTCCCCCCTCCCTATTCTTTTTAAATGTTCTAAACCCTGGAACATCCAGCAACCATTCCTGCCCATGAGAAACCCATGTCTCTGTTATGGCCACAACATCATAGCACCAGGTACTGACCCATGCTCTAAGTTCATCACTTTTATTCCTGATACTCCTTGCATTAAAGCAAACACACTTTAACCGATCCCTTGGTTCCTTCCCATGCTAGGAGACATTTATCTTCAGCAAGAAAAATTTGAGATAGGTCTCCTGACTATCAAGATTATTTCTATCATTTGAAGTCACTAGCGATGAAAATGATAACTAGCCCCCATCATGTTAAAACCATAATTGCAAGAACAGGACAGTCTGGGAACTCTAAGATGTGTATGTCCCTTTTAAATATTTTTTATGATCTACATGTCACAAATCAGGAGTCTAGACTCATGACTTAGCTGGATGGAAATCCACTGCAATAACACACAAGAATCCAGCATCTTCTAATTGCCTAAACAATCAAAAGTGGACCTCTTCTTTTTACCATGGTGCTAGCCTATGCACCGATCTGCATTAATCTCGACAGGTTTCTCATGTTTGGAGGATCAACTGTAGCAGTATGGGTGAATACTCTAAGCTCCCTAAAATATTTGCGGCTGTGATCCTTTAGGTTTTAACGCCATTTGTTCAATGCATCATGAAGACTGGAGTATTTTTTGATACCTTAATCGAGTTCTCTCATTTGAGTTTCATGCCACTGTTGATAAGTACATCAATTTGTAGGTATCTCTAACTTTGATGAGCTTTGCTTTAGCCTAGGTATAAAGTATGGTCAGAAAGCAAACCTTGAGCTCACAGTTGTAATTTTCCTTTGTATCTTCCCCAATGTCCTGCTCATTTTAAATATTAGTTAATCCAGTGCTTTGAACTTCAACTTATTAAATTCTGTGTTCAGTATTAGAAGATGGGCTAATGCTGAAAATAGGGAATGTGAGCTCACACCTTTCCTTATACATTCTGATGAAAAAGAGAATGAATACGAAATGCAAAAGAACTGTGGATGCTGTATATCATAAACAAAAACAGAAGTTGCTGGAAAAGCTCAGCAGATCTGGCAGCATATATGAAGTGAAATCAGTGTTAATGTTTCAGGTCCAGTGACCCTTCCTCAGAACACCTGAAGAAGGGCCATTAAACCTGAAACATTAACTCTGATTTCTCTTCAAGATGCTGCCAGATCTGCTGAGCTTTTCCAGCTGCTTCTACTTTTGTTATGAATATGAAAGGGTTAGGTTCAGCTAAGCTAAAGCTTTTCCCACTGGGTGAAGGATTTGGAGTATTTCGGCATTATTTGGCTGGTTGCTGTTGAAGACAGTCCAATCTCTTACTCATGTCACCCACACTTTAATGTGAACACAGCATAGCTACTAAAATGTATTAAACTTTACTTTACTACTTAATGGAAGGGCTGTATCTGTTTCTTTGTTTGTGTGGTGTTAGGGCATTATCCATGTTTTGTTCTCAAGTCAGACTAGCTGAGGAAAATGCAAGGTCATGATGTACCTTCAGACTGGGCTTTATTCCTAGCACTCTTTATAACATTTTAAGACTAAATACTACGAAACATGATATTCAGAGGTATATCAGGATCTAAACTTACTATTACGTTAATGAAAGATTATTTCTTCAACTGCACCTCCTAATGCTGGTCAGGCTATTCCTCATGTTTCCCTGCATTTGATTTTCTGCCTCGGTCTCTATGTGTTTTCCTCTTCCCTCCTAACTCTACTTTTGTCTACGCTTGGGACGCTTCAATCAGTTTATATATTAAAAATACTTTTCTGAAGTGCTCTTGTCAGGGCGGCAGACAAAGGAACACAAAATTCAGTTTGTGGTCCAACTTGATTTTATTAGCAAAATAGTTCTTATTAAAAAAAAACCAGGTGAGTGTTTCTCCAATTCCCACAACATTTAATATTTATCTAGCTCTATTTGTCTGAGAAAGGATATTACCCACAACGATTACATGTTTGAGTTGGCCCATTGATATCTCCTTCCTTTTAGACTAGGGCTGGCTCTCTGCCATGTCAGATCTCCTCCTGGGTCTTCTTGGTTGCTGCACAGTCTGCTGCCACTAGTCTTGCTGTGAGTCTTCACTGAGAGTCTTTGCTGAGACTTCACTGAGGAGGTAGCTTCCAGGTGTGTATTTTTATTCCCCCTTGCCCTGCACCTTCTTGAATAATCTGTGTTCTTTGGCCAATGGGGTCATGAGCTTGGTTCAAAGCATCCAATGGGGCTGCACCAACACCCTTCATTGCTGTTGTGCTTGGGAGATGTAAAGTATGTCCTCAGTCACTGGTTGGAAGTAAGTTACCAGGAAGTCTGAGATAACACAGTGTGGAGCTGGAGGAACACAGCAGGCCAGGCAGCATCAGAGGAGCAGGAAAGCTAATGTTTCAGGTCAGGACTTTTCTTCAGAAATGGGGGAGGGGAAGGGGTCTCTGAAATAAATAGAGACGGGTGGCACTGATGGCAGATAGATATTGGAGCGGATCGGGTAGGAGAGAAGGTAGACAGATCAAGGAGGTGGGGATGAAGCTAGTAAAGGTGCGTGTAGCTAGGTGATGGTGGGGATTGGTCAGTGAGGTGGGAGGGACGGTAGGTTGGAGAGAAGATGGACAGGCCAATGAGGTGGGATGAGAGGTGGGCCTGGTCTTGGGATGAGGTCGGGGGTGGGGAGACTTTGAAACTAGTAAAGTCCACATTGAGACCACTGGGTTGTAAACTTCCAAAGCAGAATATGAGCTGCTGTTCCTCCGGTTTCCGTCATTGGTGGCGTCATTGTGACTCTGAAGGAGGCCCATGATGGATATGTTGTTCAAGGAGTGGGAGGGGGAGTTGAAGTGGTTTGAGACTTGGTGGTTTGTCACGAACCAAGCGCAGGTATTCTGCAAAGCTGTCTCCGCATGGACTCACTGATGTAGAGGAGGCCACGTCGGAAACAGCGGATACAATAGATCATATTTGTGGATGTGCAGGTGAACATCTGTTGATGTGGAAGGTTTTTTTGGGGCCTGGAATGGAGCGAAGGGGGCAGGTGTAGCGCCTCCTGCAGGTTGCAGGGAAAGGTGCTCGGGGTGGTGGGGCTGGTGAGGAGTGCGAGGCAGACGTGGGAGTCATGGAGAAAGTGGTCCCTGTGGAAGGCAGATAAGGGTGGGGAGAGAAATATATCCTTCGTGGTGGGGTCTATCTCTTGTGGTGCTATCGTAATGGTACTATCGCTTGCCAGGAAGTCTGATTGAAACTTTTCTAATACACAACCCTGAAGCTGCTTGTAACTGGTTCCCCTTGACCCTTTGCAATCTCTTTGACATTGCTTCCCACTGTTCTCTGTAGCTATTAGCTGCTGTTTAATTTAAGTTTGGCTGCAGGTCTGATTTCAGCAGCTGTGAGTCAAGTTAGAGTGTCCAATTTTGAGTCACGTTTGCTTGACTACAACATCCTCTGTGTGCTATTTATATCCTGTGAGGAGTAGCTAAGTGTCATCATTAGAAGACTGCTTCAGGATCCTAAAGCACCCACATCACTGGAAATTCCCTAGATGTGCATAAGGAGAAGGATTAGTGATAGTTTCCTGTCTAAGGTACCCAGACATTATTATCACCATTGTAACACTCAAAAAAACATAACACACAAGTATAAATTTATGGGAGCATCATTTCACACATTGCACAAAACTATTATTCTTTGGATAAAAGCTTCTGTTTTTGTCAAAGCTGCATGAAAAGTTTTCTCACATAAAGATCAATTTGCATAGTACTTTGAATAAATAGTTACCACTCGCCCCAAACTCCTCCAAAACTTTGACTGTTGCTGAAGAGATTTCTCAGTTTGGTTAGCAACCAAGAAAGCAGGGGATAATTCTGTTCTCCTCAGAGTTATTACAGCATTCATTGTTCATCCCAGAGGACAGTTAAGAGTCAACCACAATACTTTGGGTCTGGAGCTTCATGCAGGCCAGACCAAGTAAGGATAGCAGTTTCCTTCCCTAAAGGACATTAGCAAACTAGATGGGGCTTTTGCCTCGCAATCATTTCATGGTTATCATTGGATTTTTAGTGAATTTCAATACCACCCACTACCATGATGGGATTCAAGTCTGGGTCCCCAGAACGTTATCTGGATCTCTTGATTCATAGTCCAGCTAAATACCACTAGACCATCACCTTGTACCTTGTCTATGAACAGATACTGTGATTATTCTGTGGAAGATGATCCAACTTTGTATCTTGTGAAGTAGAGGTGGCGTGCTTAATCTCCTCTGAGTTATTGCAATATATGTACGAGTCTGCAAACATTGGTTTTGCTGTTATGATAAATGTAGACAGAACACCTTGATGTCAATGCACCTGTATTTCTGTCCCTGGTGAGTTTCTCTTTCTCAGCTAAAGCATTCAGTTTCTTCAGAATGTAGCAAGGAGTGTTCATGCTTAGCACTTTGCAGGCTGAGATGTAAATGTCCAATCCTTCACACAAATACTGATGGAAGTTGTGGAGAACAAAATGGATTAAGTAAGTGATTCTTAGCAAGGAAAAAACTATTGTATGGAACAAAGTGCAACAGTAGGAAAGATAACATGCATTCACAAAATGTGTCCTGATGGAAATAAGGTATAACCTAGTTTTAAAATCCCTGTTTTAATAAACTAACCTCCTTCAGAAACTGATCTAGAGTTGCAAACTTAGTGAGAAACCACAGCATTTTTGTATTTCACTACCTACTCTATATTTTAAGAATAACTCAGAACGAGTTAAATAAGAAAATACATTGTATTAGGCACATAGAAATTCATCTATAAAACCTGGTTCAAATTAGGGTTGAATAGATTTTTGAGGTAAGAAAGCCCAAGGATTGAACTTTCTGAGCAACTTGGGCTAAGGTGACATGTGGTAGAATTAGATGACAGGTGTGGCAAAGTAGGTCTCAATGTTGACATTGGTTACACTTTCACAAGCTGTGAGGTGTGATCCTCCCTGGGTAACGGCTAATGACCTGGTGACAGGGACTAAGGCTTGTTAAGCTTGTTGCTAACAGTCCAGCTCACCTCATTAATATTCAGGTTCCAGTTTTACTAAATTCACCCAACAAACTAGTTTTTGGGAAAACCCAACATGTAAACCAGTGCGGAGATAACGGGAACTGCAGATGCTGGAGAATCTGAGATAACAAAGTGTGGAGCTGGATGAACACAGCAGGCCAAGCAGCATCTTAGGAGCACAAAAGCAGACATTTCAGGCCTAGACCCTTCATCAGAAAAGCTTTAATGATAAAGGGTCTAAGCCCGAAACATCAGCTTTTGTGCTCCTAAGATGCTGCTTGGCCTGCTGTGTTCATCCAGCTCCACACATTGTTATCATGTCAACCAGTGCAGATTACTATTGAATTCAGCTTATCCCTTCCTCTGAAAGACCTCTATCTTTCCACGATGCAACTACAGCCCAGGGGATGGTCCACTGCCAACAAATGCACATACTGTCCTTCATGGACATTGGCACCTGACATTCAGCAAATACTTGTCATCATCTCTCTAATGTGATGACAGTGGGCCCTGAAGCCCAGTCTTTGATAACAGAGTAACCAGTGGTGCACAGCTGCATTGGATATCTTTATTGCATGGAGACAAGCACTGGCCCACAGCATGCACCATTCTGCAAACCTCAACTGGTTCCTTGCTCTTTCAATGCACATTCCTGGTGCCTCCTGGAATTTCTGCAACTCAGATGCCCTGCTCTGCTTTGTGGACCTTGCACTGGTTATTTGTGTAGGGGTATGTCCAGTCTGCTGGCTGGCTATGTGGCAGTGCAGCTAAGAATGGGGAGGTGATGGCCAAATGGTATTATCACCGGACTCTTAATTCAGAGACCCAATCAATGTTCTGGGGACTTGGGTTCAAATCCTGCCATGGCAGATGGTGGAATTTGAGTTCAATAAAAGAAAATCAGGAATTAAAAATGTAATGTTGACCATAAATCCATACACGATTGTCAGGAAAACCCATCTCATTCACTGATGTCCTTTCGGGAAAGGAATTGCCAACCTTACCTCATCCAGCTCGTATGTGGACTCCAGACTCACAGCAATCAGATTGACTCTTAACTGCTCTCTGGGCAATTAGGGATGGGCAATTAATGCTAGCCTAGTCAGCAATGCTTCATCCTGTGAACTAATAAAGCAAAGAATAGGACACAGTTCATCTTGACTGTGCTGTGTCAGAGCCAAACCAGTTCTGTGTGCCAGCAGCATTTGAACCTGCGTCTGCAGCAAGCAGTCAGACATGTCTCAAGATATTAGGGGAGTGGATCACAGTGAAGTGCATGAGTGTGTCGACCAATGGGGAAGAGCTAGTACATTTGTCAAATACATCATGTAGGAGGTAGCAATATACACACATGACACTGGGTCTTTCTGACACATTTTCAGTCAACCAACCCTTCAACATTGCCTACTGGTCAGCTGGCCTTGAGAACAGCAGTTTAGATCTTAGAGAGTTCCTAACAGTAATAGTGCTGGGGGTGGGTGCAGCATACATAGAGAGTCAATGCTCTAGGATGGCCAGGTTTATATACCCTTTCATGCCTGTATCACTGAGAGTTTATATGTTCCTGGCCAATGTTGCTCCCTGTGAAAGGCCAGTGACTGAATGTAGATACAGTCTACTCCCTCACACACTGGTTCATTTATCCTCCCCATTTTGAGTGTCCTCACAGCTGTTCTCTTCTCTAATCTGCACTTTCTATCGAATAGAAGAAACAGTGAGTGCTCCTCTGTCAGTGGTTTCCAGACTTAACTTGAGCGTGTACCCGAGAGTCCAAACATCGCCATCTCTTTCCCAGGTCCTCATCCTATGAATCCCATAAGATTCACACTCCCAGACCACTGCCCTACATCTGCCAAACGTGTAACATAACACAACCTTCCTCTTGAGATTTTATGGATGGAGCTGATGAAACAAGCTGACTGGATAGCCATGGCTAAGACCTCCCCAGGTCACTGACTGTTGCTACACATATCTCTGACTGTGACAGTCTTCCCCGTGAACTGGCCACTGTGGAGACAAAACGCCAGCTGGAGTACGGAGGCATGACCTGGGTAACGCTGGGCAGATCTAGTGCCTGAGTGTGCCCTGGACTAGTATAGGAGGCTGTGCTTACTTAACACAAAATTCCTCAAAGTGAGGCCATAGAGTCCTCACTCGCCAGGAGCTCAGCATGTGCCTGGCCTCTGATAGTCCACAGTATGCGTGTGGTCAGGGGCATTTCTTCCAAATCCATCTGCAAACCAGTCTCAGCACCCTCTTATCCTACACTCTGTGGCATTCTTGCCCCCTCCAAGGTACTAATATCAGAGTTAATGGTGCATGCCAGAGTGTGGGGGACAGCCTTATTGATGCTTCCTCTGGGGACTCAGTACTGTGGTCCTTTGAGCTCAAGGAACCCTCTTCTGGAGGGAGCAGACTGGTCTCTGCTAATGCACATGGGTGACTCAGTGCCCCGAGAACACAGAAGGTGGCTAGAAATAGAGTATTGACTGTATAGCTAATGTCGTTGTTGCAGTGGAATGATGAGTGGTACTTACTCAGCTGCTGAGACATGGATATTTCAGCATACCCAAGAGAGTGGTCCTGATCTTCTCCTGCAAGGGAAAGGATTTTTCTCCTCTCTCCAGCATGCCTCAGCTTGGCTACAGGATGTCTTCTCCTGCAATGATGTAAAGAGGGGTGTGGGGTTATTAGATTAGATGCAAGTGGATGACCTAGCTGTTCGTGCTGGGCCAAATGAATGAAAGGGGTTTGGATGCTCCAAAGGAGGGAAGAGGCAGTGTGGAGGGAATGGTCTGGGAGGACGGGGAGGTAATGAGAGATAGTGAGGGAAGATGTTACATGCCAGATGACAGACCATAAACTATGATGGAAAATGTATGCAATGGCAGGGTTACAGTAAGGGTGAGGTGACAAAGATCAGAGTGGCATTTACCCTGGCAGCAATGCAGTCGGCCCCCCTCACCCTGGAGAATGTGTTGATCTGGGTGTCGCTCTCCAACCAGTCCAGCATTGTCGTGTCGTGCAGAGTCTGTCAATGGAATGTTATCCAGGAAGGGCATGACTTTTCATTGCTCTATCTGCCAATCAGGACCCCTTCGGATTTCCCTCTCAGAGAAACATGGTGTAAGTTTCCCCTTCTTGGCCATCCCACCTTGCTCTGTGGAACTCTGTAGCGCAGCTACCAAATGCCAGAGTTCTTGCAAGTGAGCAACAGGCATTCAAAGATGGCATGGATACATGGGATGCTAGTCTTACAGTAGATATCCATTGAGTGTTGAGTTCCTCCCAGGAGCAGCACATGGCAAGGCAGGGCAGAAATCAGAAGTGAGATATACCAAAGGGACTAGAGTGGCAATTTAAGTTGTGAATTTAGTTAAAACCTAGTGAGAAAATTCCTTGGATCTCGTGGCAAGAATCCCTCCCAAAAAATATTAATGACCTCACACTTGGCCAAAAGTTTCAGGTTTAGTTTTGAACTTACAGCTAGTCTTATTAAACAAGAAATCAATATGTTTGATACCTCCATTACTTTACTGCAGAGCAAGCCTAATGCTTTAAGTCCAAATGACGAATTTAAGAAAAGATTCACAGATTTGAAATCACTTTCTGTTCACCATCAATACTTGATGTTTTTAATTTAGACACAAGCAATCACATTGAATGACATGTAAAATGTTCACAATTTTTACTTGTTTCATAGCTCACAGCATCACATTTTTCCAGACCATACAGTTTAACAAATCTTCTCAATGTTAACAAACTGCCTCAATGAGATAAGTTGGAAAATAGAGTGTTTTTAATTTGAAACTGTTGATTAGTATGCAAGAAGTAGGCCTTTAGATTTGTAAACTGGAAATTTTATTCAAAATGCTTTTGAAATTGGACTTGAAATAAGGTTACAATTCAAGTTCCAATAACAGTAATTTGCATAAACAGAAGATCCTCTATGCATTATCGCATTGGGCCATTACAACTGATTGCATTTTTAAAAAAATTTCAATTAAAATAAACTATTCCTTGATATATGCAGAAACTGTAACCTGGTACAGTTTTATTAATACAACTAAACATTGATTTTTACAAGTGTAAACCTGTGAGTAAACTGATCGAAAATCACTGGAAATTACTTTTTAAAAAATGAACCATTCAATAATTTCATTAGTGCAACCTTAGCAGTTTCCTATTAAAGAATATAAAATGTGAGGCTGGATGAACACAGCAGGCCAAGCAGCATCTCAGGAGCACAAAAGCTGACGTTTCGGGCCTAGACCCTTCATCAGAGAGGGGGATGGGGAGAGGGAACTGGAATAAATAGGGAGAGAGGGGGAGGCGGACCGAAGATGGAGAGTAAAGAAGATAGGTGGAGAGAGTGTAGGTGGGGAGGTAGGGAGGGGATAGGTCAGCCCAGGGAAGACGGACAGGTCAAGGAGGTGGGATGAGGTTAGTAGGTAGCTGGGGGTGCGGCTTGGGGTGGGAGGAAGGGATGGGTGAGAGGAAGAACCGGTTAGGTAGGCAGAGACAGGTTGGACTGGTTTTGGGATGCAGTGGGTGGGGGGGAAGAGCTGGGCTGGTTGTGTGGTGCAGTGGGGGGAGGGGACGAACTGGGCTGGTTTAGGGATGCAGTAGTGGAAGGGGAGATTTTGAAACTGGTGAAGTCCACATTGATACCATATGGCTGCAGCGTTCCCAGGCGGAATATGAGTTGCTGTTCCTGCAACCTTCGGGTGGCATCATTGTGGCAGTGCAGGAGGACCATGATGGACATGTCATCTAGAGAATGGGAGGGGGAGTGGAAATGGTTTGCGACTGGGAGGTGCAGTTGTTTGTTGTGAACTGAGCGTAGGTGTTCTGCAAAGCGGTCCCCAAGCCTCCGCTTGGTTTCCCCAATGTAGAGGAAGCCGCACCGGGTACAGTGGATGCAGTATACCACATTGGCAGATGTGCAGGTGAACCTCTGCTTAATGTGGAATGTCATCTTGGGGCCTGGGATGGGGGTGAGGGAGGAGGTGTGGGGACAGGTGTAGCATTTCCTGCGGTTGCAGGGGAAGGTGCCGGGTGTGGTGGGGTTGGAGGGCAGTGTGGAGCGAACAAGGGAATCACGGAGAGAGTGGTCTCTCCGGAAAGCTGACAGGGGAGGGGATAGAAAAATGTCTTGGGTGGTGGGGTCGGATTGTAAATGGCGGAAGTGTTGTGCTCCTGAGATGCTGCTTGGCCTGCTGTGTTCATCCAGCCTCACATTTTATTATCTTGGAATTCTCCAGCATCTGCAGTTCCCATTATCTCTCCTATTAAAGAAAATGTTTTTACTAAGAAAACACATTTAACAATATCTGCCAGGATCTGTGTGTTCAAGAATAGGAATGCAAATTTAAGAACTTACTTAAAATAGTACAATTGACAAAAATATAATGATGTTTGCTTGGATTTTGTGGATTAGTCCGAGCAAACCAAACATTGCATCATTAAAAAAGAGCACAAGCAATACTGTCTAAGTGATTTGTATATAACTTGAAATCATGGAGTCATAGAGATATACAGCATGGAAACTGACATTTTGGTCCAACTTGTCCATGCCGACCAGATAAACTAAATTAATCTAGCACCATTTGCCAGCATTTGACCCATATCCTTCTAAAACCTTCTCGTTCATGTATCCATTCAGGTGCCTGAAATATGTTTCAATTGTGCCAACCCTCACCTCCTCTGGCAGCTTATTCAATACATGCACCGCCCTCTGCCTGAAAAACTTCCCTCTTCAGTCCCTTTTAAATCTTTCCTGTCTCATCTTAAACCTATGCCCGTTAATTTCGGTCACCCCTAATCTTGGGAAAAAAAAAGGACCTTAGCTATTTACTCTATCCATGCTCCTCACAATTTTATAAATCTCTACAAGTCACCCCTCAGTCTCTGACACTCCAGGGAAAATAACCCCAGACTATTCAACCTCTCCCTATAGCTCAAATCCTCCAAACCTAACAACTTCCTTAGAAATCTTTTCTGAACCCTTTCAAGTTTCATGTCTTTCCTTTAGCAAGGAGACCAGTCTAAAATTCCACGATCTGATGAGGTCGTTCATGTGAACTTGGGTTGAAGAATGTAGCTGAAACTATACACACTAGAGTTTAAATAAGCCAAAATACAAATATTCCAGTTTGACCGTTTGAATTCATAAAGTTAGCAGAACATTCTCAATCGACGTTTATACATGTTTCATTTTACAGACTACTTGAACATTTGTCAGAATTTAGCTGTCTCCCAATTCATTGTTAATGGAATTTTATTGTTGATAAGTGCATTTCCCCTGCTATCCTCCCATCAACTCATTTTGCCAAAATGTAATTTGGCTGATAGATTAATTGGTTTTGACTGCCTCAGTGAATGATAAATTAATCTTCAATGCTTCTCTAGTTCTACTTAGAGAAAGCATGATGTATCTTTAGCAGATGCAAATAGGATAAGTAAGTCTTTGTCCTTCAGCATACACAAGTACATTAAAACAAAATGGAAATTCCACATTGTTTATGGGGTGGGGGCGAAAGTAAGTAGTGTTTGATAGAAATATATAAGATAGTGAATGGAGAGTATTCCTTCCTACTGTTGATTGTGCTTTATAAATCACAGGTGGGCTTTGACGAGTCACGGGGTGAGTTTTTTGCTGCCAAAGTTCTAATCTTTGCCTTGCTATTGTAAATACCGTACTTAAATAACAGATCCAGTTAAAATTCTGGTTAATGGTGAACTTCCATAAGACCATAAGATACAGGAGCAAAATTAGGCCTTCCTGTTGATCAAGTCTGCTCTACCATTCAATCATGGCTGATATGTTTCTTTATTCCATTCTCCTGCTTTTTCATCTTAACCCTGGATCCCCTTATCAATTAGGAAACGATGTATCTCTGTGTTAAATGCACTCAAATTGCATTTGCCTACATAACCACCAATTAAATCTACATATTAACCTTAAGAGAATCCTGAACTAGGACTCTAAAGTCCATTTGTACTTCAGATTTCTGAAGCCTGCCCTGTTTAGAAAATAGTTTATGCCACTATTCTTCTTACCAAAGCGCACAGCCTCACATTTCCCCACATTGTATTCTATCTGCCACTTTGTTGCCTACTCTCCTAACCTGTCTAAATCCTTTGCAGTCTCCCCACTTCCTCAATACTACCTGTTCCTCCATCTATCTTTGTGTCATCTACAAACTTAGTAACAATGCCCTCAGTTCTTTTCGTCCAGATCATTAATGTATAATGTGAATAGTTGTGGTCCAAGCACTGACCCCTGTAGAACTCCACTTCACCGGCTTGCATCCTGAAAAAGACTCCTTTATACATACTTTCTGTCTTCTGCCAGTCAGCCAATCCAGGATGTTTGTGATGGCAAGTTCATTGATAGCAATGTCATTGAATGTCAAACCAAGATAGCTAGGATCTTATGGATATGAGTTTGCTCACTGAGCTAGAAGGTTAGTTTTCAGACATTTTGTCACCATTCTAGGTAACATCATCAGTGAGCCTCCTGGCTTTCTATTTATCTGTTTAGGTTTCCTTGGGTTGGTGATGTCATTTCCTGCATTGATGATGTCATTTCCTGTTCTTTTTCTCAGAGGATGGTAGATTGGCTCCAAATCAATGTTCCAAACCAACCAAGGAAACCTAAACAGATAAATAGAAAGCTGGACATAACACCAGTGCTTCGTCGGAGGCTCACTGATGAAGTTACCTAGAATGGTGACGAAACATCTGGGGACAAACCTTACAGCTCAGTGAACCAGCTTACATCTCGAACACAATAAAGACCCACTCTCTTGTGGACTGAGAGGACGAGAGTGCTGTCTTGGAGGTGAAAGGAGGACGTCGGGTTGGCTGTGCACCCTTGCGACCAGTGGATCTTAATGCTGGCTTCGGCCTAACGCTGGTTCAGGGGAGCAGCCAACCTGCAACGATGGCTGCGGCAAGTGCTCGTGCCCCAGGTCAGGGGGTCCGGAACACCATCCGTGTTTCTGTAAAGAAGGTGGATGAAGGTGCACCTGTGGACCGCACCTTCTTCGTGAAGAGGGTCCTGTTGGACTGTTGTGGGTTTGCTGCTGCGGACATTTACTGCCTGCAGGATTTCCCCGGAGGAGATTTTTACGATGTGACCTTCCGGAGTGCCAAGCTTTGCGAGCGCTTCCTGGAGGTTTTCAAGGAGAAAGGAGGTGAGGGCCCCCTCTCTGTATTGACCGCTGTCCCACTGTTTGTGATGCCAGCACAGAGGAGCCGTATGGTGACTGTACACATGTACAACCCGCATGTGCCAGCAGTTGATGTCCTGACCTTCCTCGGAAGGTATGTGAAGGTGGAAGGGGACCTAACTGACATGGTGGACCCCTTTGGCATCTGGACGAGTAAGAGGCAGGTCAAGGTGACGCTGAGGATGGGCGCAGACGGGAATGTCGCACACCCACCGTCCAGCTTCGCGATCGGCGGGAGCAGGGGCTACCTGACCTATGCAGGGCAACCTAAAGTTTGCCATGCCTGTGGTAGGTCAGGTCACATGGCGGCCGACTGCAAAGTCACCATCTGCAGGAACTGCAGGGAGGAGGGACACCTGGCAAAGGATTGCCCACGAGAGAGAAGCTGCAACCTTTGCGGGGAAGCGGGCCACTTCTATAGGGCATGCCCGCGGCGGGGTACCACCTACGCCCAGGTCGCCGGCAGGGGAAATGCGGGGCCAGCCCCCCCGGAGGAGAGGAAGGCACCAGGGCCCAGCAAGGACCTCACTAATGTGCAGGAGGGCCAGGCCGTGCAGGAGGGCCCAGCCCTGCAGGATGGGCCCGAGGCCAGCAAAGCACCCCTGCACGCTCCGATCCCCCCCGACAACCCGGAGCCAATGGAGGCGGCGACAGGCGACCCAGGGGAGTGGACTACAGTCCGGAAAGCGAGGAGGAGGGTGCGTCGACGGGCCCAGGAACCGCAACAATCAGGAGGGAAGAGACAGCTACAGGGGGGCTATAAGAGCTCCTCTGACGAGGAGGATTCGGAGAGGGCCCACCCGAAGCAGAAGTTAAAGGTCTCGAGGGGGAAGGAAAGCAGCACCCCGCTTCCAGGTGACGGGAGGCGTCCGGAGGCTCACTCCGACACCCAGTCAAGTGCCGCTGGAGCACTGGAGGGCCCCCCTGAACTTCCAGGCGGGAAGGAGGAAACAGCACGTCCCCAGCCTGATCCGGAGCCGGACCCTCCTGCCTCCGCACCCCTGACGGGGGGATGCCACCCGGAAGGCAGCACAGACGGTTTCCTGAGCCCGGAGAGCGTCCAGCAGTTAGCCCGGGCAATGGGCATGAAGGGACAGATGGAGGGGCTGGACCTTGGACTTGGGGAGGGTACTGCGGTCACTGCCCACAATGGGGGTACGAATTGCGAGCATTAATGTGCGCAGCGTCAAGTCAACCGCGAGATGTGTGTCCACATTGGCCTACCTGACCACCATCAAGGCGGACCTCCTGTTTCTGCAGGAGTGCGGGATACCGCACCTCGGCAGGTACGGGAAATGGTCCGGCGCCTGGACCTGTGGGCCTTCGATCTGGTCGGGGGGTAACGACTGTCGCTCCTCGGGCCTGGCTATTCTGCTGCGGGGGCACAACTTCACCATCTCTCAAGTTCAGGAGGTGGTGGGGGGGGCGCCTCCTAGTGGCTGATGTCACCTACAGGAATGCTCCCCTGAGGCTGATCAACGTGTACGCCCCAGCGGTACGGAGTGAGCGGTTGGCCGTCCTGCAGCGGCTTCCACCCCTGCTGGCTACGTCCAGGCCGGTCATCCTAGGCAGAGACTTCAACTGCATCATTGATGCAGATGGAAGATCCGGCGTGGGGACAGCGGGTGGGGGGATTCAACTGGACGTCACGTCCAGATTCCTGATGGGCACGGTGAAGGACGCCAAGCTGCTCGACGTCTTCAGCACCCCTGCAGACGGAGCGCAGCAGAGGTACACCTGGTCGCGGCCAGACGGGTCTATCCGCTCAAGGATAGACTTCCTGTTTGTGTCACGGACGTTCTCGGTCAGATCCACTGGTGTCGAGCCGGTGTTCTTCTCTGACCACTGCCTCCTGCTGGCCGACTGTCACTTACAGGACGACCAGCCGGCCGGCAAGGGGACATGGAAGCTCAACACGACTCTGTTGACCCCAGAGAACGTCGAGGAGCTTAAGAGGGAGTACACCGGTTGGAGGACCGTGAAACCCCTCTTTGAGTCTCCAGGCGACTGGTGGGAGACGGTGAAGGAGAACATCAAGAGGTTCTTTGTCCTCAAGGGTGTTCAGAAGGCAAGAGAGAGGCGGGGAAAGCTGTCGCGACTCCAGAAAAGGGTGCAGAACCTGCTCCTTCTGCAGTTGATGGGGGTCGATGTCACGGAGGACCTCCGCGAGGTGAGGGGCCAGCAAGCCTCGCTCTTCACCGCGGAGGCCTCCAGGATGATCTTCCGGTCCAGGGTCTGCTCTGTGGAGCAGGACGAGACGTGCTCGCGTTTCTTCTTTCAGAAGGTGCACAAAGAGAGCTCTGTGCTTAGCCGGCTGAAGGAGGACGACGGCTCGGTGACGTCGTCTCGGCCCGACGTTTTGAGGATCAGCAGATCCTTCTATGCCGGACTGTACGACACGAAGCCCACGGACAGCACGGCCTCCGCGTCGTTCCTGTCGTCTATCACGGAGGTCTTAGATGACGGCACGAGGGAGTGTCTGGACCGGCCGATATCCCTGGACGAGCTGGCCAGAGCCCTCAAGTCCTTGCAGAGGAATAGGACTCCCGGAAGTGATGGCTAACCGGTCGAGCTGTATTCTGCTCTGTGGGGCCTGGTCGGCCAGGACCTGCTGGAGGTGTACGATAGTGCGCTTCGGGCAGGGGAAATGTGCAAGTCCATGAGGAAGGGCATCATCACCCTCATTTACAAGAGGAAGAGGGAGAGGGAAGAAATTAAGAATTGGCGTCCCATTTCACTTTTGAACGTGGACTACAAAATCCTGGCCAAGGTCATTGCCAACCGGGTCAGGTCTGTCCTGGAGTCGGTGATTCACCCTGACCAAACCTGTGCTGTGCCGGGCAGGAAGATCGCTGAGAGCCTCGCGCCCATCAGGGATACGATCGCCTACGTACAGGACAGGCGGGTGGACACCTGCCTCGTCAGCCTGGACCAGGAGAAGGCCTTCGACAGGGTCTCTCATGCTTACATGAGGGACGTCCTCTCCAAATTGGGGTTCGGGGAGGGCATCCGCAATTGGATCCGGCTGCTCTACGCCAACATCGTTAGCGCAGTCTCGATCAACAGGTGGGAATCAGACAGTTTTCCTGTTAGATCTGGAGTCAGGCAGGGCTGCCCACTCTCTCCTGCCTTGTTCGTGTGCGGTGTGGAGCCCTTCGCCGCCTCCATCAGGAAGGACGTGAGCCTGAAGGGCGTGACTATCCCAGGCAGCGGAGGCCTTCAGGTCAAGACCTCCCTGTACATGGATGATGTCGCCGTCTTCTGCACCGATCGTCGGTCGGTGAGTAGGCTGTTGGACATCTGCGGCCAGTTTGCACTGGCCTCGGGTGCCAAAGTCAATAGGGGTAAGAGCGAGGTCATGTTCTTCGGGAACTGGGACGACCGCTCCTTCATCCCCTTCACCGTCAGGACAGACTACCTGAAGGTGCTGGGTGTTTGGTTTGGTGGAGCTGGGGCATGCACTAAGACTTGGGAGGAGCGTATCTCCAAATTGAAGCAGAAGCTGGGCAGGTGGACGCTCCGGTCCCTCTCCATCGCGGGTAAGAACCTGGTTGTCAGGTGCGAGGGGCTTTCGGTACTGTCGTATGTGGCACAGGCCTGGCCTATTACCTGGACCTGCGCCGCTGCGGTCACCCGGGCCATCTTCCACTTCATTTGGGGGTCGAGGATGGACCGGGTCCGCCGAGATACCATGTACAAAGACCTGGGAAATGGGGGAAAGGGCGTACCGAACGCCACCCTCGCCCTGACGGCTACCTTTGTGTGTGGCTGCATCAAGCTGTGCGTAGATCCTCAGTACGCAAACACCAAGTGTCACTACTTACTGAGGTTCTACCTGTCCCCGGTGTTGCGAAGGATGGGCCTGGCCTCGTTGCCGCGGAACGCTCCGCGTAGTTGGACCGTTCCGTACCACCTGTCCTTCGTGGAGAAATTTTTGAAAGGAAACACCTTTGACCACAAGGCCGTCAGGCAGTGGTCAGCACGTAGTATCCTCGAGACCCTTCGGGAAATGGAGAGGGTGGATCCCGTCGTGTGGTTCCCCATGCAGACTGCCAAAGTCGTTTGGCAGAATGCCTCATCGCCAGAACTTTCAAACAAGCACAAGGACATTGCTTGGCTGGCGGTGAGAGGGGCTCTGCCAGTGAGATCCTTTATGCATGCCCGGAATCTCTGCACCACCGCACGCTGCCCTCGAGGTGGCTGCGGGGGGGACGAGACTGTCGATCACCTCCTTCTGGAGTGTGCCTATGCGCAGGAGGTCTGGAGGGGGATGCAGTGGTATTTGTCGAGGTTCGTCCCGAGCAGCTCCGTGACGCGGGACTCCGTGCTCTACGGGCTGTTTCCGGGGACGCACACCGAGACCAACATCAACTGCGCCTGGAGGACCATCAATGCGGTGAAGGACGCTCTTTGGTCTGCCCGCAACTTGCTGGTCTGCCAGCTGAAAGAACTGACCCCGACCGAGTGTTGCAGACTGGCGCACTCCAAGGTCCAGGGCTACGTGCTGAGGGACGCGCTAAAGCTTGGGGCAGCCGCCGCCAAGGCGCGGTGGGGAAAGACCACCGTATGAGCCCCCTCGTCCAAAAAAGGGAAAAGAATCCTATCTGGTAACTGGGCCCAGCTGGCGCCTTCCCCAACTGGTCAGGGGGCCAACTGGGACTGTGCGGGGTGACGACTGCCGGGGCGGTTTCTTTGCTTTATTTTTTTTTCTCTGTTTTGTTTTTTTTCCCTTTAGTTGGTGTACGTACCCCCCGGGTAACCTGGAGTGGCTTGCATGACTGGGTAGGTGTATAAATGTTTTATTTTTTTTGTACATTCTATGAATAAAGTATATTTTTTCAAAAAAAAAGGTGACGAAACATCTGGGAACAAACCGGCAAGCTCAGTGAACCAGCTTACATCTCGAACACAATAAAGACCCACTCTCTTGTGGACCGAGAGGAGGAGAGTGCTGTCTTGGAGGTGAAAGGAGGACGTCGGGTTGGCTGTGCACCCTTGCGACCAGTGGATCTTAATGCTGGCTTCGGCCTAACGCTGGCTCAGGGGAGCAGCCAACCTGCAACGATGGCTGCGGCAAGTGCTCGTGCCCCAGGTCAGGGGGTCCGGAACACCATCCGTGTTTCTGTAAAGAATGTGGATGAAGATGCACCTGTGGACCGCACCTTCTTCGTGAAGAGGGTCCTGTTGGACTGTTGTGGGTTCGCTGCTGCGGACATTTACTGCCTGCAGGATTTCCCCGGAGGAGGTTTTTACGACGTGACCTTCCGGAGTGCCAAGCTTTGTGAGCGCTTCCTGGAGGTTTTCAAGGAGAAAGGAGGTGAGGGCCCCCTCTCTGTATTGACCGCTGTCCCGCTGTTTGTGATGCCAGCACAGAGGAGCCGTATGGTGACTGTACACATGTACAACCCGCATGTGCCAGCAGTTGATGTCCTGACCTTCCTCGGAAGGTATGTGAAGGTGGAAGGGGATCTAACTGACATGGTGGACCCCTTTGGCATCTGGACGAGTAAGAGGCAGGTCAAGGTGACGCTGAGGATGGGCGCAGATGGGAATGTCGCACACCCACCGTCCTGCTTCACGATCGGCGGGAGCAGGGGCTACCTGACCTACGCAGGGCAACCTAAAGTCTGCCATGCCTGTGGTAGGTCAGGTCACGTGGCGGCCGACTGCAAAGCCACCATCTGCAGGAACTGCAGGGAGGAGGGACACCTTGCAAAGGATTGCCACGAGAGAGAAGCTGCCACCTTTACGGGGAAGCGGGCCACTTCTATAGGGCATGCCCGCGGCGGGGTACCACCTACGCCCAGGTCGCCGGCAGGGGAAATGCGGGGCCAGCCCCCCCGGAGGAGAGGAAGACACCAGGGCCCAGCAAGGACCCCACTAATGTGCAGGAGGGCCAGGCCGTGCAGGAGGGCCCAGCCCTGCAGGATGGGCCCGAGGCCAGCAAAGCACCCCTGCAGGCTCCGATCCCCCCCGACAACCCGGAGCCAATGGAGGCGGCGACAGGCGACCCAGGGGAGTGGACAACAGTCCCGAAAGTGAGGAGGAAGGTGCATCGACGGGCCCAGGAACCGCAACCATCAGGCGGGAAGAGGCAGCTACAGGGGGGCTATAAGAGCTCCTCTGACGAGGAGGATTCGGAGAGGGCCCACCCGAAGCAGAAGTTAAAGGTCTCGAGGGGGAAGGAAAGCAGCACCCCGCTTCCAGGTGATGGGAGGCGTCCTGAGGCTCCCTCCGACACCCAGTCAAGTGGCGCTGGAGCACCGGAGGGCCCCCCGGAACTTCCAGGCGGGAAGGAGGAATCAGCACGTCCCCAGCCTGACCCGGAGCTGGACCCTCCTGCCTCCGCACCCCTGACGGGTGGGTGCCACCCGGAAGGCAGCACGGACGGTTTCCTGAGCCCGGAGAGCGTCCAGCAGTTAGCCCGGGCAATGGGCATGAAGGGACAGATGGAGGGGCTGGACCTTGGACTTGGGGAGGGTACTGCGGTCACTGCCCACAATGGGGGTACGAGTTCCAAGCATTAATGTGCGCAGCGTCAAGTCAACCGCGAGATGTGTGTCCACGTTGGCCTACATGACCACCATCAAGGCGGACCTCCTGTTTCTGCAGGAGCGCAGGATACCGCACCTCGGCAGGTACAGGAAATGGTCCGGCGCCTGGACCTGTGGGCCTTCGATCTGGTCGGGGGGTAACGACTGTCGCTCCTCGGGCCTGGCTATTCTGCTGCAGGGCGCGACTTCACAATCTCTCAAGTTCAGGAGGTGGTGGGGTGCGCCTCCTAGTGGCTGACATCACCTACAGAAATGCTCCCCTGAGGCTGATCAACGTGTACGCCCCAGCGGTACGGAGTGAGCGGTTGGCCGTCCTGCAGCGGCTTCCACCCCTGCTGGCTACGTCCAGGCCGGTCATCCTAGGCGGAGACTTCAACTGCATCATTGATGCAGATGGAAGATCCGGCGTGGGGACAGCGGGTGGGGAGAGTCAACTGGACGTCACGTCCAGATTCCTGATGGGCACGGTGAAGGACGCCAAGCTGCTCGAAGCCTTCAGCACACCTGCAGATGGAGCGCAGCAGAGGTACACCTGGTCGCGGCCAGACGGGTCTATCCGCTCAAGGATAGACTTCCTGTTCGTGTTACGGACGTTCTCGGTGAGGTCCACTGGCGTCGAGCCGGTGTTCTTCTCTGACCACTGCCTCCTGCTGGCCGACTGTCACTTACAGGACGACCAGCCGGCCGGCAAGGGGACATGGAAGCTCAACACGACTCTGTTGACCCCAGAGAACGTCGAGGAGCTTAAGAGGGAGTACGCCGGTTGGAGAACCGTGAAACCCCTCTTTGAGTCTCCAGGCGACTGGTGGGAGACGGTGAAGGAGAACATCAAGAGGTTCTTTGTCCTCAAGGGTGTTCAGAAGGCAAGAGAGAGGCGGGGAAAGCTGTCGCGACTCCAGAAAAGGGTGCAGAACCTGCTCCTTCTGCAGTTGATGGGGGTCGATGTCACGGAAGACCTCCGCGAGGTGAGGGGCCAGCAAGCCTCGCTCTTTGCCATGGAGGCCTCCAGGATAATCTTCCGGTCCAGGGTCCGCTCCGTGGAGCAGGACGAGACGTGCTCGCGTTTCTTCTTTCAGAAGGTGCACAAAGAGAGCTCTGTGCTTAGCCGGCTGAAGGAGGACGACGGCTCGGTGACGTCGTTGCGGCCCGACATTTTGAGGATCAGCAGATCATTCTATGCCGGACTGTACGACACGAAGCCCACGGACAGCACGGCCTCCGAGTCGTTCCTGTCGTCTATCACGGAGGTCTTAGACGACGGCACGAGGGAGTGGCTGGACCGGCCGATATCCCTGGACGAGCTGGCCAGAGCCCTCAAGTCCTTGCAGAGGAATAGGACTCCCGGAAGCGACGGCTTACCGGTCGAGCTTTATTCCGCTCTGTGGGGCCTGGTCGGCCAGGACCTGCTGGAGGTGTACGGTAGTGCGCTTCGGGCAGGGGAAATGTGCAAGTCCATGAGGAAGGGCATCATTACCCTCATTTACAAGAGGTAGGGGGAGAGGGAAGAAATTAAGAATTGGCGTCCCATTTCACTTTTGAACGTGGACTACAAAATCCTGGCCAAGGTCATTGCCAACCGGGTCAGGTCTGTCCTGGAGTCAGTGATTCACCCTGACCAAACCTGTGCTGTGCCGGGCAGGAAGATTGCTGAGAGCCTCGCGCTCATCAGGGATACGATCGCCTACGTACAGGACAGGCGGGTGGACACCTGCCTCGTCAGCCTGGACCAGGAGAAGGCCTTCGACAGGGTCTCTCATGCTTACATGAGGGACGTCCTCTCCAAATTGGGGTTCGGGGAGGGCATCCGCAATTGGATCCGGCTGCTCTACACCAACATCGTTAGCGCAGTCTCGATCAACGGGTGGGAATCAGACAGTTTTCCTGTTAGATCTGGAGTCAGGCAGGGCTGCCCGCTCTCTCCTGCCTTGTTCGTGTGCTGTGTGGAGCCCTTCGCCGCCTCCATCAGGAAGGACGTGAGCCTGGAGGGCGTGACTATCCCAGGCAGCGGAGGCCTTCAGGTCAAGACCTCCCTGTACATGGACGATGTCGCCGTCTTCTGCACCGATCGTCGGTCGGTGAGTAGACTATTGGACATCTGCGGCCAGTTTGAACTGGCCTCGGGTGCCAAAGTCAATAGGGGTAAGAGCGAGGTCATGTTCTTCGGGAACTGTGATGACAGCTCCTTCATCCCCTTCACCGTCAGGACAGACTACCTGAAGGTGCTGGGTGTTTGGCTTGGTGGAGCTGGGGCTTGCACTAAGACTTGGGAATAGAGTATCACAAAATTGAAGCAGAAGCTGGGCAGGTGGACGCTCCGGTCCCTCTCCATCGCGGGTAAGAACCTGGTTGTCAGGTGCGAGGGGCTTTCGGTACTGTCGTATGTGGCGCAGGCCTGGCCTATTCCCCGGACCTGCGCCGCTGCAGTCACCCGGGCCATCTTCCACTTCATTTGGGGGTCGAGGATGGACTGGGTCCGCAGAGACACCATGTACAAACCTGGGAAATGGGGGGAAGGGCATACCGAACGTCACCCTCGCCCTGACGGCTACCTTTTTGTGCGGCTGCATCAAGCTGTGCGTAGATCCTCAGTACGCAAACACCAAGTGTCACTACTTACTGAGGTTCTACCTGTCCCCGGTGTTGCGAAGGATGGGCCTGGCCTCGTTGCCGCGGAACGCTCCGCGTAGTTGGACCGTTCCGTACCACCTGTCCTTCGTGGAGAAATTTTTGAAAGGAATCACCTTTGACCACAAGGCGTCAGGCAGGGGTCAGCACGTAGTATCCTCGAGACCCTTCGGGAAAAGGAGAGGGTGGATCCCGTCGTGTGGTTCCCCACGCAGACTGCCAAAGTCGTTTGGCAGAATGCCTCATCGCCAGAACTTTCAAACAAGCACCAGGACATTGCTTGGCTGGCGGTGAGAGGGGCTCTGCCAGTGAGATCCTTTATGCATGCCCAGAATCTCTGCACCACCGCACGCTGCCCTCGAGGTGGCTGCGGGGGGGACGAGACTGTCGATCACCTCCTTCTGGAGTGTGCCTATGCGCAGGAGGTCTGGAGGGGGATGCAGTGGTATTTGTCGAGGTTCATCCCGAGCAGCTCCGTGACGCGGGACTCCGTGCTCTACGGGCTGTTTCCGGGGACGCACACTGAGACCAACAACAACTGTGCCTGGAGGACCATCAATGCGGTGAAAGACGCTCTTTGGTCTGCCCGCAACTTGCTGGTCTGCCAGCTGAAAGAACTGACCCCGACCGAGTGTTGCAGACTGGCGCACTCCAAGGTCCAGGACTACGTGCTGAGGGACGCGCTAAAGCTTGGGGCAGCCGCCGCCAAGGCGCGGTGGGGAAAGACCACCGTATGAGCCCCCTCGTACAGAAAAGGGAAAAGAACCCTATCTGGTAACTGGGCCCAGCTGGCGCCTTCCCCAACTGGTCAGGGGGCTAACTGGGACTGCGCAGGGTGACGACTGCCGGGGCGGTTTCTTTGCTTTGTTTTTTTTTCTCTGTTTTGTTTTTTTTTCCTTTAGTTGGTGTACGTACCCCCGCGTAACCCGGAGCGGCTTGCATGACTGGGTAGGTGTATAAATGTTTTATTTTTTGTACATTCTATGAATAGAGTATTTTTTTTCAAATAAAAAAAAGGTGATGAAACGTCTGAAAACTAACCTTCCAGCTCAGCAAGCAAACTCATATCCAGAACCTCAACCTGAGCTACAAATCTCAAAACTCGCTAGCTAGGATGTTACTTATGGAGAAGATCATTGCCTTCCAGGTGTATGCTACAATTGTTTCTTACCATTTACTGGCCTAGGCTTATGTCTATGCAAACATGGACTCAACATTACCCATGAAATAGAAAATTGAATTGAGCTCGATATAATGTTAGTGAACAACTCCACTTTTTAATGGAGAGAAATTCCTGATGAAGCAATTGAAAATGGTTGGATCAAGGACACTGGCCTATGAAATACCTACAAAGATGCCATAAGGTTGAAATTATTGGCTCCACAAACACAGATATCTTTGTTTGTGTATATGATTCCAACCAGTCAGAATTTTCTCCACAAACTTTAATTTTACTCAGGATTCTTGACGTTTCACTTGACCAAATGCCACCTTAATGTTAAGCGTAGTCACTCTCAGCTCACCTCTGGAGTTTAGAACTTTTTCTCAAACTTGAAGTAATACTGTAAGGAGCTCTGGAGATAAATCGTCCTGGTGTAACACAAGTATTTGTTAAGAAATTACTGCTATTAGCAGAGAGCAAGAGCAATATGGAGGCTCGAACATTCAAATTAGGAGGTGGTAATGCCTAGTTTCTCACTGGTACCTGTGAAAATAGCAAACTGCATAAAAATGAGGTGAGATTAACAGATAATGAGATGTTCATACATGCAAATAGGACCATAGACATTCATTTGTGAGATTTTCACGTAGCTGTTGAAACCTTAAAAATCAGACTTTTCTTTCTTGATGTTGATAATCTCATTTTTACAGTCTTGCCATATTCTCCCAATGTTTTCACCATTGTCCACACGGTTCAGTCACTGTTCCATCCACTAGATAACAGCAAAGCACAGAACTAGAAATAAGTCCCCGCTGACTTTCATATTTTTCTTCCTTATCTCAAGAAGCTGTCGTAACTCCAAGTGCACAGTATTGTACTGTGCTCTCTCTCAGACTGCATTAATTTGTTTTCCTTAATTAAAGTACTTCAGAAAATGACAATATGAAGGCAGGAATACAGGTAATTCAATGAGAATGTTTACAAATCTCCAAAAACTAAGATGGTCAGTTGTTGTAAATATCTGCTCCATGTTAATATTTTAGTAGTAATTTTTATTTCTGTGAAGGTAAAAGTTTTGAAGACAGGATATTAAAATGCTGGCTTTGCAGATTAGTAGAATACTTAAAATAAAAACTGGAGTTTAAAATGTAATCCATTCTTGTTTAATAATGTTCAAGTCGAAGAGTTAGAGTCATAAAACAGCAGTTCAGATAACCTAGCTTAAAAGTTGAGGTTATGATATCTGCAATGCTTGCAAGGACAAAAGCAATACAGTGTGATGTTTTTATTTTGGAAGGTTAAAAAATGGTAAAATGTAAAAAAAAAGCCACCATAGTGCTACCAGAACCATAAGGCTGCTCTCTCATGAGAGAGAGATGACTGGTGGTAATTTAACCAGAGAGTTACCACACCTCAGGCAAGGAAACAGCTAGTCTGGAAGGTAAAACTAAGTTAGTTGAAAGTATCTTGTAAATTCTAACGAGTATTAAAAACCATAGTTACCTCATCAGATCAAAACAAAATTCAAAATGAAAGATGATTAACTTAAAAATAAATGTAAAGAAAGCTCAGAGCTGACGTCATCATTAAACAAATGGGTGGAACACTAGAAGGTTCTATGGTTTCAAGGTATCTGGAAATTTTCAGGAAAAAATGCTAGCAATTTGCACATCATGCTGATTGGAGCACATTCAGTAAAGGTAACCAAAATAAGTGAGAGTTTCATAAACCTGCGCTCAAAGCAGAGTGAAAAACAAATATCATTGAGTAAAATGTTGAAGGTGATAGTGTCAAACTCAGTTTGAATTTTATAAAGAAACAGAAGCTTTCAGATTGCCTCGGGTAAGGCCATTGGAAGAATCTACAGGGGTCCTTCTGCCAATAAAAGAAACACATGGACTTATTTTCTTGGACGTATTTAAAATAATAACCAGAACAGGGTATTAAAACCTTCACAATCAGTAAACAGTAAAGGAAAGTTTTATTTCTGAGAATGGTTGGAGATCAGATGAATTTTCTAAAGGCCTATGACACTATTATGGGTGGACCCTATAACAGTAAATAACTTTAAGTTTTATATGTCTTATAAGATAATTTTCAAAGGAAGTGGTGAGTAAACCCGAATGCATAACACCATAAACTGTACTGTCAGATCATTAGTGCTTGTTTTGTGTAATTCTTTAATATACAGTGAAGTTTGTTTTATTTGACAAAAATAAAATATTGTGGTGTAGTTCTCTTGGTAAAAATTAAGTATTCAGATTTCTCTACATGGACTAGCATTTCCTGATTGGATCAGAATGCTGCACATATTGAGGTTAGTCTGAAAGTGGAGAGATAGCAGGACCTGCAGATACTGGAGAATCTGAGATAACAAGGTGTAGAGCTGGATGAACACAGCAGGCCAAGCAGCATCAGAAGACCAGGAAAGCTGACATTTCAAAGCTACAAGAAGGGTCTTGGCCCAAAATGTCAGCCTTCCTGCTCCTCTGCTGCTTGGCCTGCTGTGTTCATCCAGCTCTACACCTTGTTATCTCTGAAAGTGGAGATAATTGTTTGCTTCTGTTGAAACAGCTGCAGACCAAGGAAAATATTTTAAACAGTGACAGTTTTTATTATTGATGATTTAGAAGTCAAGATGAGTGAAACCCTGATGAGGCTGTAATATCAATCATTCATTTTAAACGTCCCTTAACACATATTGTTACTGACATCATGTTAGATTATTTCAATACAGAGCCTAAAGTGAATGAATGGGCACCACAATGTTGTATCTTGGGTTGGAGGGTATAAGAGTGGGTGGCAGTGCATAGCTTGGCACGGAGGGCGTGAAGAGTGTGGAGGGATTGGGTGGGGGCATGAGGTGTCATTGATGGGGTATTGGGATGTGGGGGTGTGCTGAGGGGATGTAAGGGTAAATGCTGGAGGTCTATATTTAGTTGTGCAGTCATTCTTATAATTGACACTTTTAAATAGCCAAACACAGCAACTGGCAGCCTCTTCTGCTGCATTTAAATTGTTTCCAGGAATGGTGGGCCTGAGTCCTGGTATTGGTCTTTATCCCTTTCAAATTGTAGTTTCACTTTGAGTTGCAATTTTTCTGAGCCCATCTCTCTGAACTGGGCAATTTCCTGTCTCCTACTATCTGCCTTGAAGATGAAAATCCAGCCCAAGGTATGGAAAGCTGCAAGCTTCTCCTCCCTTTGAGCCTGAACAACAGAATTTTTTCAGCAGTTTAAAAATAATAATTTCTGCTTATCATTATCACTCATCAATAATTTTCATTGCATTGTTTGACAGGTTAAGCGACGACTTCCAACATGTATAAATATTTTGTTATATATAAAGGGGAACTATTGAGTAAAATGTCAGCTAAGAAAAGGTTCAGCAGTGTGCTTGGAAAATATGACTGGATCCATTTTCAGTACTCTAATAAAGCCATTATCTTTAATTTCATGTTTGTTCTTTATTGGTGTAGTGAAAAAGGCCTGACCCTGGTGATTTTTTTTTTCTTGTGTGCATTAGTCTTTCCAATATTTCCTTCTACAGAAAACTAGCTGCAGTCAGCAGTTTACAGTAATATATTGAAGGTAACCGGGTCTGTGTCCTTTAATCCTTTAATCTACCATTTATTCCACAGGGGAAAAAGCCAAATACTTCATGAGAGCTGCGGTCGCCAGTGAATGATGGAGACCTTGCTCCGAGGTGCAATAAATTTCTGATCGAATGATACCACAAGGGAACAATACATTTTATTTGATCAGTGAAATTAAATTAAAGCAGTGCAACATATTACTTAACAGTTTCATTCTGTGCGATTAGTGAATAACTGTGTGTTGACCAGGCAGTGCGTGATGTACTTACAAAAATGAGTATTTTGTTTTAGTAAGTGTGGTGATTGCAAAGATGTTATGCATAGATTTGGAAATGTAAAATCCTTGACATTTATTGATATCACCCAACAAAAAATAATGGTATAGAATGGTAGCTTGGATATCTTGGTTCAACTGTAAGAGTTGTATGACTTTCCAGGTTAAGAATTTCTGAAATTGTACAAAATGTGACAACGCATGTAAATATAAAAAAAAACATTCATGAGATGTGAACTTCATGAATGGGCAAATATTATCTATTGCTAGTTGCCCTTGAGAAGTTCCCAGTGACCTACTTTCTCGAGCCTCTGCAGCCCATTTGCTGTTGGTAGGCTGACAATGCTATTAGGGAGGGAATTCCAGGATATTCACTTCTCAACACTGAAGGAACTGTGATGGATTTCCAAGTCAGGTTGGCAAGTGGCTGAGAGGGGATCTTGCTGGTAATGGTGTTTCCATGCTATTGCTGCCGTTGTCCTACCAAATGATAGTGATCATAGGTTTGGAAGGTGCTGAGTAAGAAGACTTGGTGATATTCTGCGGTGTATCTTTTAGATGAAGAATAACAGTGCCATGGTGTGTCACTGGTGGAAGAAGTCAATGTTTATGGATGTAGTGCTAATCAAATGGGTTCTTTGACCTAGACGGTCTCAAAGTTCTTGGGTGTTGTTGGAGCTGCACTCATCCACGCAAGTGGGGAGTTGTCCAGCACATTCTTAATTTTGCCTTGTAAGGACAGGAGACAGACTTTGGTGAGTCAACCAAGCGGAGGATTGGGGATTGCTTTGCAGAACACCTCTGCTCGGTTCGCAATAAACAACTGCACCTCCCAGTCGCTAACCATTTCCACTCCCCCTCCCATTCTTTAGATGACATGTCCATCATGGGCCTCCTGCAGTGCCACAATGATGCCACCCGAAGGTTGCAGGAACAGCAGCTCAATATTCCGCTTGGGAACCCTGCAGCCCAATGGTATCAATGTGGACTTCACCAGCTTCAAAATCTCCCCTTCCCCCACCGCATCCCAAAACTAGCCCAGTTCGTCCCCTCCCCCCACTGCATCACACCACCAGCCCAGCTCATCCCCTCCCCCCACTGCATCCCAAAACCAGCCCAGCCTGCCTCTGCCTCCCTAACCTGTTCTTCCTCTCACCCATCCCTTCCTACCACCTCAAGCTGCACCTCCACTTCCTACCTACTAACCTTATCCCACCTCATTGACCTGTCCATCTTCCCTGGACTGACCTAGCCCCTCCCTACCACCCCACCTATACTGTTGTCTCCACCTATCTTCTTTTCTCTCCATCTTCGGTCCGCCTCCCCCTCTCTCCCTATTTATTCCAGAACCCTCTCCCCATCCCCCTCTCTGATGAAGGGTCTAGGCCCGAAACGTCAGCTTTTGTGTTCCTGAGGTGCTGCTGGGCCTGCTGTGTTCATCCAGCTCCACACTTTATTATCTTGGTGAGTCAATAGGCAAGTTGATGAAAGCAAGGCTTCTGACTTCTGACTTGCCCTTACGGCCACAGTAATTATCTGCAAGTTCAGTTCCATTTCTGGTTAAAGGTAACCCCAAATGTCGATTATGAGTGACACAGTCATGGTAATGCCATTGGATGTCAAGAGATAATGGTTAGAGATAGTGATGGTCATTTCCTGGCCCTTCTGTGGTACAAATGTTACTTGCTATGTGTCAACCCCAAGTTTGAATATTGTGTAGATAGAACATAGAACATTACAGTGCAGTACAGGCCCTTTGGCCCTCGATGTTGTGCCAACCTATGAAACCAATCTGAAGCCCATCTAACCTACACTATTCTATTATCAACCATATGTTTATCCAACAACCATTTAAATACCCTTAAAGTTGTCGAGTCTACTACTGTTACAGACAGGGTATTCCATGTCCTTACTACTCTCTGAGTAAAGAATCTACCTCTGACATCTATATCTCTCACCCCTCAATTTAAACCCATGTCCCCGAGTACTAGCCATCGCCATCCGAGGAAAAAGGCTCTCACTGTCCACCCTATCTAATCCTCTGATCATCTTGCATGTTTCTCTTAAGTCACCTCTTAACCTTCTTCTCTCTAACAAAAACAGCCTCAAGTCCCTCAGCCTTTCCTCATAAGACCTTCCCTCCATACCAGGCAACATCCTGGTAAATCTCCTCTGCACCCTTTCCAGTGCTTCCATATCCTTCCTAGAATGTGGCAACCAGAGGTGTATGCAATACTCAAAGTGGGGCCGCACCAGAGTTTTGTACAGCTGCAACGTGACCTCATGGATCCGAAACTCAATCCCTCTACCAATGAAACCTAACACACCATACGCCTTAAAAACCCTATCAACCTAGGTGGCAACTTTCAGGGATCTATGCACATGGACACCAAGATCCCTCTGCTCGTCCACACTACCAAGAATCTTACCATTAACCCAGCCCTCTGTATTCCTGTTACTCCTTCCAAAGTGAATCACCTCACACTTTTCTGCATTAAACTCCATTTGCCACCTCTCAACCCAGCTCTGCAGCTTATCTATGTCTCTCTGCAACCTGCAACATTCTTCCGCACTATCTATAACTCCACCGACTTAAGTATCATCAGTAAATTTAGTAACCCATCCTTCTACGCCCTCATCCAGGTCAATTTCAGAAATGGCAACCAGCAGTGGCCACAAAACAGATCGTTGCCATACACCACTAGTAACTGAACTCCAGGATGAACATTTTGCATCGATCACCACCCTCTGTCTTCTTCCACCTAGCCAATTTCTAATCCAAACCACTAAATCACCCTCAATCCCATGTCTCAGAATTTTCAGCAATAACCTACCATGGGGGACCTTATCAAATGCTTTACTGAAATCCATATACACCACATCAACCACTTCACCCTCATCCACCTGTTTAGATACCTTCTCAAAGAGCTCAATATGGTTTGTGAGGCATGACCTATGCTTCACAAAACCGTGTTGACCATTCCTAATCAAATTATTCCTTTTTAGATGATTATAAATCCTATCTCTTGTAATCCTTTCCAACACTTTACCCACAACTGAAGTAAGGCCCACTGGTCTATAATTACCAGGGTTGTCTCTACTCCCCTTCTTGAACAATGGTACAAAATTTGCTATCCTGCAGTCTTCTGGCACTCTTCCTGTAGACAATGATGACATAAAGATCAAAGCCAAAGGCTCTGCAATCCCCTCCCTAGCTTACCAGAGAATTCTAAGATAAATCCCATCTGGCCCAGGCAACTTACCTATTTTCACATTTTCCAGTATGGCTAACACCTCCTCCTTATGAACCTCAATCCCATCTAGTCTAATAGCCTCCATCTCAATATTCTCCTCGACCACATTGTCTTTTGCCTTTGTGAATACAGATGAAAAATATTCATTTAGTGCCTCTCCTATCTCTTCAGACTCCACTCACAACTTCCCACTACTGCCTTTGACTGGCCATAATCTTACTCTAGTCATTCTTTTATTCCTAACATGCCTATAGAAAGTTTTAGGGTTTTCCATGATCCTACCTGCCAAAGACTTCTCATGTCCCCTCCTGGCTCTTCTTAATGGCCTCTTTAGGTCCTTCCTGGCTAACTTGTAACTCTCAAGCACCTTCACGCCTCGTCTTTACATAAGACGTTGTTACAACTTAACATTGCCTTCTTCAATATCTGAGGAATCACAAATGATGCTGAACAATTTGCAATCATCAGCAAACATCCACACTTCTGACCTTATGATGGAGGTAAGGTCATTGATGAAGCAGCTGAGAATATATATGCCTCAGGGACACTACCCTAAGGATTTTAAGCAAATATTTCAAAAATCTGAGATGACTGGCCTCAAATAACTACAACCAATGGCATTTAGTCAATAATGATTTGAAAATGTTTATCTAGTTTCCCATTGACTCTAGTTTTGCTAGGATCCCTTGATGCCACACTCAATCAAATGTGGCCTCAATGTCAAAGGTGATCTCTCATAGTTTACCTCTGGATTGAACTGTTTTGCAACGTATGAACAAAGGTTGTAGTTATGTCAAGGTCAAGTGGCCCTGTGGGATCCTGAACTGAGCATCAGTCAGAACATTATTGTTAACCAAGTGCATCATAACATCATTGAATACACCTCCCATCTCTTTACTGATGATCAGGAATGCATCAATGGAGTGGGTATCACCCAATCATTGGGTTGGATTTGCCCTGTTTGTTTTTTGTTTGTGTACAGTTACAGGCATAACTTATCTGGGAACAGGCTAAGTCTTTTGTAGTATTTCTAGAATGTTGTAAGGATATATAGCTTTTATAGTAACAAGTACCTTCAGCTATTTCTTGATATTGTTTGGAGTGAATTGAATCAGCTGAATACTGGCATGTGTAATTCTAGGGGCCATTGTAGGAGGCCTGGATGAAGCATCCAGGTGCAACACATCTGGCTAAAGATTGTTGCAAAAGCGTCAGCCCTATCTTTTCTATCCATTTGCTAGGGATAGGAATATTTGTGGATTTAGTTGGTTCGTTCGTGAATTGTTTAGTTGTTCATCGCCATTTGTGACTAGAAGTGGCAGAACCTCAGAGCTTAGATCTGATCAATTGGCTGAGAAATTGCTGAGGCCTATCTATTTCTTGCTTCTTAAGTTGTTTGGCATGCAAATAACCTACGCTGTGGCTTCACCAGGCGGATGCCTCATCCATAGATATGCCTAGTGCTGCTCTTAGCATGGACTCCTGCACTCTTCTTTGAACTAGGGTTGATCCCCTGGTTTAGAGCTAAACATGAACGGAGTATATGCTGGGCATGAGAGTTTGAAAATTGTATTATAGGTGGATGAGGTTATGGAGAAAACTTGTACTATCCCATACTTTTGACTGATAAAATTATAATTCACATTTTAAAAAGTTACATCTTTTTAAGAGACGGGGACAAGTTTGTAGTATATTAAAACACGTATTAATACACTATCACTGCATTTCAATCAAACATTGATTTTTAAAAATTCTCCAAATTTTATATATGTTGTGTTATGACCCACTTGAATAGCACACTGTAAATCAATTCCTGCTGTTCTCAGAGTCATACCACATGTTAAAGTTTTTTTTTCTTTTGTTAAGGCATGTCTAGATATCCAATTTACCTGACTTTCAGACAATGGTTGATAGAATGCAGGAACCAGGGTTCCATGCTGGACAAAAATGATTGGTTATTGTAAATAATTAGACTACTGTTACAAGTAAACAGATAAAAACCATTGGCCTGGAACACATTTAACTAAAACTCTAATCTCCTTAAAAATTCCCCATTACACACGCACACACAGACAAATGGGTACAATAGATTTCTGGCAGAGGTAAAGAACATTGGAAAGTAGATCAGTCAACTTTCCTTCCTGATTCCAATGCTGAGATATTCCTTTTTCTGCAATCAGGCCCTTGGTGTTCAGTTATCTTTCTCAAGAAACTTTTACTGTTGACCGGAAGTGCTGAATAACACATTCATTTGGAAAATGCCTCTTATTTATCATTTTAAAAGTTTATAGCCACAGCTGCACACAAGGTAACTTGTTCTCCAAAAGTCTAAACTGAGTCTTTCACTGCAGAGAACAGGTAGCTTCTGCTTTAGTGAAAAACTGTACATTTCTGTGTCTTTTTTCTCCCTCTGGGCATGGATTTCTGCAACCTGCTTTTACTTCCAATCTGGTCAGCTTGCTGAGAGTCAGATAACTTCACTTGTAAACAACTCTTTGGCTCCCAGTTGTCTGTACATTGCATGAACCCATAGCAGAAACAGAAACCAAAAAGCAAAGTTCACATTACATTTTGAATTCTTCGTCATGAAATTATGCTGCTATCCTGGTAAATCCCTGTTTTTATAATGTTCTTTCTTCCTACAGTTCACAGTTTAAAAAGACATGGCTCTCACACTTGCAAGAAATGCTTACCTCACAACTTTGTTAGAAAATATTTTCCAGTCTGAACCTTTAAGGGAATTATTTTCATTTCCTTTATCATTGGACTTTACGTAAATGCTTTATGGGATGATATGTTAAAAGTGTCACTGTGTTTTAGAGTTTTATTGGTATGATCTTCTTATATTCCATTCATTACATTGATTGCACTTTTTCATGAAAACTATAAAATATCAATTTAAATTTTACTTAAAAGCAAGAGTTATGAGGTTAAGTTCTCTGGGATTTTGAGTTTATGAAAGTCAATTTTCTTTCTGCATGAAAATGTAAATCCACTTTTTAACCATTTGACATGTATAGTTGTTACCGCAGCACAGTTTCTCAACACAAAACATAATTTTGAATTAAGAATTTGTTTTCACCTCAAACCTGAAATCTTGCAGATAAAATTAGAATTACACTCAACAATATTGGTCAGTAAGCGCTCAGCTCTTTTGGATAATGTTCATGTTGATCATACAAAGAAAGCCTGGAACCCCAATTTACCTACTTAGCAAGTCAAGAGGATTGTTCACTATGTCCAGTTTCTCTTGGTCCATCGTGATCCAACCAACGTATTAGAGGCCATAACTGGTGTCTAAGGTTTACCATATTTTTGCAAAGTAACATTTCAGATGATTTTCATGGAATGTTTCTCACTATGGGGACTAGTCAGTCTTCTCATGCCATTGTGCCTTACTTGTCTCACTAACAACCTACATGCTGCTATGGAGCTCCTCTGATCCAATGATGGCCTGATTCTTCCATTCATTGTTGTGGAAGTAAGTGCCACTGCTGGGATAACCCAGAATAATCAGGGATCCATGGCACTGGCACTATTTTTAAAAGGCTGTTAAGTAGATGGTGAAGTATTGCTAGCCTGGAGCTGCCCTGTGTGGTCCATGACATTTCCCCCCAACATGGGGAACTTGGTGCCCCAAGTTTGCTGGTTGATAGTGTGTGCAGACAGGGGAGCCATCCTCTGTCTTCCAGGACCAATAAATGACACCACAGTGTAAGACCCCAGCTGCCGAGATGAAGGTCGCCATCTGGCTCAGTGCAGTTTCAGCTGTTTAGAGAAATGCCCAACACTGTTGTCAATGTCAATGATTTCTTCTGCCTCACCAAGGCAAGTGATACCAACTTCATTCTGCTATCTCACATACTCACTGTTGCATGCCACACATGTTGCAGCTGTACAGGACATTGGTTAGGTCACTTTTGGAAGTCCCTGCTAGTGGAAAGATGTTGTGAAACTTGAAAGGATTCAGAAAAGATTTACATGGATGTTGCCAGAGTTGGATGGTTTGAGCTATAGGGAGAAGCTGAATAGCCTGGCGCTATTTCCCTGAAGTGTTGGATGCTGAGAGATGACCTTATGGAAATTTATAAAATCATGAGAGGGATTGATATGGTAAATAGCTAGGTTTTTCTTTGTCCAGAGCAGGGGAATTCAAAACTAGAGGGAATAGGTTTAAGGTGAGAGGGGAAAGATTTAAAAGGGACACAAGGGTCAACTTTTTCAGGCAGATGGTGGTGTGTGGATGGAATAAACTGCCAGAGGAAGTTGTGTAGGCTGGTACAATTGTCACAGTTAAAAGGCATCTAGATGGATATGTGAATAGGAAGGCTTTTGAAGGATATGGACTAAATGCTAGCAAATTGAGTAATTAAGGATATCTGGTTTGCATTGATAAGTTGAAATGAAGTGTCTGTTTCCAGGCTGTATATCTCTATAACTCTGTAACCTTTCCTCACTCAATCTCACAGACACAGCTCTCCCCATCTAACTAACTTTGCACCTCTGCTCTTCCTCCTCATTCACTAGGGACACTTCGCTACTTACCCCCCACAAGCACCAACACTAACAGCTGCACAAGCCATTTTTATTGCACTCAATCTCTCATTTTCTGTCATTCCAGGAGAGAACAGCTGATTCGAGGCTGTGAAATACGGCCATTTGCTTGCTACACATGATGCTTGCGCACAGTAACAGATGTGAGATTAAAGTAGCACTGCAATATACATAATGTCCAATGATGACTGTTGACCGGGTGACAAGTTGCCTAGCTTTATGTTTGTACTAAACCGCAAGCTAACACAACACTCCTGTGAGCTTTTAAGTGACTGAGGGCAAAATGCAAGGAGGCAAAACAAAGCAAGGCTTAGCACTGATACTGTGGGCATCAAAACAGGAAAGCTGACTATGCAGTAAGAATTGGAGCAAGCAGCACTGAGATGTAGACTGATCCAATCAGCAAGGTGGTCACATGTCCCTATGTACAAAGTGTCCTGGTAGAGGCATTTCCAATATTAGGTACCTGTGCATTCCAATGTGCAGCATTAAAGTACAGAAGCTTACTATAAGGTCATCAGAGATTTGCCACAGTGGTACAAAGATGCTGGTACATGTCAGATGCCAGCATGCATGAACATGGGATGGCTGTAGTCTCTGCCCATGGAGTGTGTCCTGTGATGTTGGTACTGGCTACCCAAAGTAGAGGCCTAGAGGAGTAAGTGGCAAACTAATTGTGAGGTACCCAATCTGTCTATCATATTGTCAAGTATTCAGAGTGAAGGAAATTCTTGGGATTTCGTTTCAGTCTGGTGCATGATTGCTTAGAAACCTGCATATTAATAAGGCTCAGCAGTAATTAGGGTGATAATGAGCAACAACCTCCATGAATAGGCCTCCTCCTGCTGAATATCAAGAATCTTGTCTCAATATCTGGAAATCTGCTGGAAATGTGATTTGTTGTTAATGTCAAAAAAGGCTGCTCTCAACTCCTCACAAAACTCTCTGAAATGTCTCGTTATAGTTCATGTCATTCAGAGCGTGGGAAAATTCCACCCAGATACATCACTGCTTCTATATGGAGCAAGAAAAGACACATGGAGTACCTACATGTTATCAAACCCATGTGTCTGCCCCTTTACCATTGCCCTTCACCACCCCTGTCCAGATTCAGTCTCCTCTGGTTAGCCTTCACATGTGAATGAAAGCTGCAGGTGTCCCATCTACTTTTCTGTTTCTCTTTTTTTTCCATCTGGAATGGAAGTACAGATTATCAGCAATGAGCTTTCTATGAATGCTTAATGCGGGTCAGGGATTAGGTTCTTAACAATCAATGGACGAAATCCTTGTGCTTTATGTGGTAGCTACAAAAAGCTACTTACTCTTAAATATACTCTCATGATATTAAAATGCATCCTCCATTATTGACTGTACCTCAGCTGCCATAAATTTATCTTCTGAGTCTACTATTCTCCTCACCTGACATCTTCTCATCTGTGAACAGTAAAGTTGCCAGCTATTTAATAGATTAGATTCCCAATGTATGGAAACAGGCCCTTCAGCCCAACAAGTCCTCACCGCCCCTTGGAGCATCCCACCCAGACCCATCCCCTTGTAACCCTCATACCCCTGAACACTATGGGCAAATTTAGCATGGCTGATCCACCTAGCCTGCACATCTTTGGACTGTGGGAGGAAACCGGAGCACCCGGAGGAAACCCACGCAGACACGGGGAGAATGTGCAAACTCCGCACAGACAGGTACCCGAAGCTGGAATCGAACCCAGGTCCCTGGCGCTGTGAGGCTGCAGTGCTAATCACTGAGCCACCGTGCCACACCAGATCCAATATTCATGGGCCAGGGCTGCAATTGTTGTAATTTGTTAGTCTCCACTCACTTACTGTTAGCTCAAGTTTTACTGCTCACAAAGGAGAAAAAGCAACGTTGCTTACCAATAACTCAACTACCACAAAGCTAACACTTTCTCAAAAAATTGATGTACATAATGAATCCTGGTGCCTTGACCTCGTGCAATCAGGTGAATGAAATGTCAAGGTTACAGGACATTTATAATGACTGGAATTTATGGGCTGAAGTATGTGATTCTGCCAAGAGTGACCTTGCTGAATCTTCAGTCACTAAGTTTTTCAAGGCTATTGTCACTCTGCTGCCCTTATATCTGTAAGTTCAGCAGGAACCTCATTCAAGGCCATAACGCAGTATTCATCACATTCAGCGAGTGGAAGCTGCTCCTACTGTCAAGTAAAGTGAATTGTACATATACTCTGAATATGACTGCTGAGGACCTGCAAAACCTGCAGTGATATCAGATCACATGGAATTGAAGTCTGAATCTGTAGGCTCTCGGATAAGGTATCCTTTTTGATCATTCCCCATATATACTTTTGTGTAATAAAGTCTCTTTCTGTTCTCTTACGACAGAGTGGATTCCACATTACTGCCTCAACGAATTTCTTGGTTTAAATGCACCCATTCAGGTTGGTATTTTATTTTTGCTGACCAAACAGAAGATTGTGCTGACTCACCACTGATTCCAATGGTGAAGAGGTCCAGCTGATTTTGAGGCACCATTTCAGTTTGACTCACAAGCTGCAGGACATCAAAGAGACTTCCCAAAACAGTTCATAAGATGAGGCCTAAAGATCAGACTGAGGTAACTATTGACAATGTAAATTGCAGGATGAGAGTTCAAATTGCAGTGAATAGGGATTTCCAAAATGGCAGTGGCCTTGATGATTTTTGTGAATATTGGATGAGCACAGCATCATTTACAAGACAAATAGAAACTGAGGGTGAATTTACAACATAATACAACTGTTTCTGATGGAAAAACAGTCTACTGCCAAGCTCTTTGGATATCTGGAAGGAGGCCTTCTCAAAGTGAAGTTGGCTATATCACCAATCCCATTTTGAGATGGTTAGTATCCCCTGAGTTCAATTTTCAAATGGATATGAATTGTTCCAAAATTTAACCAAGCTATTGGAAAAACCTAACTAAAAGTATACTTGACAGGGCATTACTCGAGCATAGCGGCATTTACAATTATAATTTTGGTGGCGATATAAATGTTATTTTATTTTCATATTAAGGCAACAAAACCCCATGTTTAAAAGTATCCCTTGAAGCTTTTGGCTTTAAATGGGAGATCCTATTGGGGTAATTGAACACTCATCAGCTCCATGCAGTAAGATTTCTGCCCAAGTTAAAGTAGACAGTCTGCTCCATCACATCTCCCTACAAGTATAGAACATCCTGTTTGCATGAATAAGGCAAAGATAGCTATTCTGTTGATTTAAGGTCACATTTCTTCAGTGCAATGTTAAGCGTGACTAACATGGAAATGCTCCAGTTCTTGGTGGAGGTAATTGTTTTCGCTTTGTGACGGAAGGCTGAGAGTTCAATTTCACAACACACAGCTGAACATACAATCTACTTGACTTAATTGGCATTCAATATGGAATTCCAGGATTTTGACTGAATGACAATGGGCAAATGGTAATGTGTGTTCAAATCACAATGGTGTTCATCTCAGTGGAAAGTGTTGCAGGTAATCATGGTTCTATGATGTTGTCTTCCTTGGTAATAAAAATGTATAAGGGAGGACGTTGTTGAAGTATACTTGCTAAGTCGCAAAAATATATCCACCCGATATATGACAGTAATAGTGCACTGGTAGTGGAGAACAGAATTTTTGTTAAGTGGTAGAGCTCATGATCGAACAGAAAGCTTCGTTCAGGATACAGCTTCCTAAGCTCTGACCCAATATAACCAGCCTAAATAAGTTCAATAGTATGTATTCCATCACATTCCATGACTTGAACTTTGTTACTGGTGGAAGTTCTTGGTAGGTGGTGGGAAGATGCAATCTGTATTTCACAAAGTACCTGGCCACTGCCTTGTTTTTGTAGCTTCTCCATTTAAACAGAGTTGACCGCCTTAAGTGTTGGTGATGGGGAAATCCAGTGATATTGTGTCATTGATATAAAAAGGTGATAAACAATAGCCATTGCATAGGAATCAACCAAGAAACACCATTCCAGATGTCATGATGGAGAATTGATCATAAATGAAGATGGTTTACCCAAAGGGTTTATCAGGCCTAAGTGGCCTCTGCAACAATTCCATGGAGCTGCTGGATGTCATGAGAACCAGCCACATGAAGCTGACCTCAGTTTTTCTTGGGCTTCCAGGAAGCTTATTCCTGAAACTGCTGTCTTGTCCAGGAGATTTATTCTCATATTTCCTTTGCAATTAAACTATTGTGTCCACGTGTGGACTAAGTTTACAATGGTTTAGCATAATCAACTTTGTTGATGATAGCTGGAAGGGCTGATAGGGGCATATGAGGAGTTCATAGTTTTGAGGTCTGAAAATGTGTTGATTGCAGTTAAGTACTGAAATGACAATTGAATTCCATACTGAGAGGCTGCAGAGAACATCTGTAAAGAGAGTAAATAATCACTTGGAAGAATGTGGCTCGGCATTGAGAAAGTAAGGGTTAGGACAAGTTCATGTGAGCAAACTTGTTCAGGAAACGGAAATATCTTTAGAAGACTTTCCAGGATTTGTCATAGGGTCACACAGCAAGGAAACAGACCCTTTAGTTCAACAAGTCCATGCTGACCAGAATCCCAACCTAAACTAGTCCCACATGCCTATACTTGGTCCATATCTCTCCAAACCATTTTTAATCCATGTACTTATCCAACTGTATTTTAACTGTTGTAACTGGCCCACATCTATCATTTCATCTGGAAGTTCATTCTGAACACCAAACACTCTCTGTGTAAAAAAAATTGCAACTGATGAATTTTTTTAATCTTTTCTCCTCTCACCTTAAAATTATGCCCCTGAGTCTTGAAATCCCCCACCACAGGAAAAAGACAACTGCCATTCACCTTATCTATAACTGTCATGATTTTAAAAACGTCTTTAATGTCACCCCTCAGTCTCCTAAGTTCCAGTGAGAGAAGCCCCAGCCCATCCTGCCTTTCCTTATAAATCAAACCTTCTGTTCCTGGCAGCATCCTGGTAAATGTTTTCTGAGCCCTTCCCCACTTGACAATATCCTTCCTATAACAGTATTCCCCACACCTATCCTGTTTAACAGAAAAGGGGAGGAATGATTTAGTGCAACCAGGAAAACTATTCTAGAGCAAGAAAGCAAATAAATACAATTAAAATTTAATGAGAGAATTAGACGGAAAATGCAGTTAAGAAGGTTGATATATTTACAGATGTGCTTTTCAGCCAAAATAATTACTTTGAGATCTGTAAAGTTGTTAAATATTTCCTGATGGCTTTAAACATGTATGATTTTTGATTCAAGCTCATCTCTGTCTAGTTGTATCATGGATTGAAAACTGTTTACTGATTATTAATATTGTATGCAGAATATGGTGATATTTTAATGTAATCTCCTATCACAAATAAGCCGATATGCTTAGAATCACTGGCATCAGTTTAATGAGAAGACCAGCACCATCAGATGAAATAGCTGCCCTCAAGATGTCAAAAATGGAACATATTCAAAATATACTCACCTGAACAAATTAAAAATAATGCTAGATAGTGTAAATGAACTTGAGAGATTAATTTTAATGTTCATATGGTAAGCATAAACCAATCAAAGACATGATCAGATCACTTTGATCAGATTACTAGCATCGATGTGTTATCTTGTCCATTCTGTAAATGTTTATCAGCAATCTACTAGCAAAAATCCTTGTAATATTTCACTAGTTGTCACATGATCCTATGTAACATCATGTTGAACATCTAGAGCAGCTTTATTACCCTTGCACATATGTCACACTGTTTGTGCCGCACAATCAAACTCAGCAGTACTGCTGCACGACAGCATGAGATGTGAAAAATAACCCGAAGGGTCAAATATTTCTATTCAACATCTACTTACCAGCTGGAAGGGAGTTTCAGACTGTAATGCAGAGCTTTATTGATGTTCACAAATTGCTTCTCAGGCCCGTGAATACATTACAATTTGTAACTCACTGCCAGCTATCAATTATATCTATTATCTGTCCAACAATTTTTGCTGTACACTTGTTCTTTGGTGTCTTGAGTGCATTAGTTAATTTTTACGCTATGAACTGCATAACGCAGTGTGAGACCTCCATAAACTACCTATGGCTATTGTACAACAGGCTGTTGAATTGTGAATTTTATGGAGTTATTTGTCTTAAAATGAAGTGCAGAAATTCATTAAATGCTTGACGGTCATACCCCATTGTAAGAACAAAATGTTTCATGTGCAGCAAGCCTTAATTGTTTGTCAATTTTGATAGAATTGTAAATGGTAGTTGACAATAAAAAGAAGAATTGTTCTGCTTGTGCTAGACACCAGCTTTTCCAGAATTTTACCAATTCTACTCCATAACTGGCAGATTGCAAAATAAAAGAAACCACTGGTGATGTTCCCCAAAATTTATCACCTTCATTTGACTAAGATAATCACTTATGTTTGCTTTCTGTGAAATTAGAAATTTGTTAATCGATGTGGTGTGGATACAAAGTGCATCTGCCTTCTTCCAATTTAGATTATTAACATGGTCAAAATATGCAATGAACTGTTTGAAAAATGTCAATGCATTTCTCAACAGGCATAAAATTATCACAAGTAAAATGCAGGCCAACCTCAAGTGATTGATCTTTATTAGGCTCCAATAATTGTTATCTATTGCATTTATTTGTCCAAATTTCAGATCCATTATCCCCATCTTCACTTTTAATCTTTGAATATGGTTTCAAAGGTATCAGTGACATTCTTGTACTTTATAGTGCCATTATTGAGCCAATATTGAGAGCTGATCATTCTCTAAATTGAAATGAAAGATATTGCATAATTTATATGTTGAATTATGTATTGTGTTTGCAGAAGAAATTGGTGTCAGTTTATTAATCAAGGCTGAATTTCTGAAAAGATGTATTTAGTTCTCTGTTGGCTTTCAACACACTAGTTGCAAAGCAATTTAATCATTGCTTTAAATGACTCTTTATTAAGGTTAACATGTTCAGTTGGTGAAGTGAAATATAAAATTGGATTGAACAAATTCTACTGTGAGGATGGTGGGAGAGAAAGAGAAATGTGCAGGATGGGAAGTTTAAGTTTCCTGACAGTGGGTCAGGATGCAGAGATAAAGTCACTAGCGTCAAGCAATATGCCAGCCATAACCAGTTGACCAGAGTAAGGAGTCAACCACAGTGTTGCTGTGGATCTGGAATCCTATTCAGGCTGGACCAGGTAAGGATCACAGATTAACTTCCCTAAATGGCAGTAGTGAACCAAATGTGTATTTAGCACTATTGGCATTGCCGACATGTTTGTCAGTAGGCCAGCTTTTGTTCCTTTTTTTTGTTGAATTCAAATTTCACAATTCATTCAGACCCATGAAACCAGAACAATAATAGTGAACTCAGGTTTAGTAGTTCAGTGACTTCACCATATCATTACCTCCACATCCTTTCTCTCCATCAATGAATGGATGAATGAATGATTATGTGTAATTTACAGTGAAATGCAGTAAAATGCAGTGAAAAGCTTTCATTTGTTGCCATAATCTGGCACCATTTTGACAGTTTAAGAATAAGAAAAAATAAAGAGATACAACTTAACGAGAAGTCCATCTATGTGAGATTTCTGAGGAGGCTCAGAACAAGCACCAAATCACTAGACCCAACTAACATAGAAGTTGTCAATCCACAGTGCCAACTTTCAACACTGAGCCAATTCACCTCCACCAGAGCACATATGTTGGAGACTATCACCTTGGTCGATGTTGCTGTGGTGACCTCTCGATACCATTTTGCTGCTGCCAGTGCCAGATACAACCAATAGTGAGGTTGCCAATCCTTTGCACCATCTTTCACTGCTGGACCTACCTTGCCGATGCCACCTCAGGTCTCACTCTCCTCCACTCTGGACTCTGTGTTCAACTTTGTGTTTGCGGGTTCACCTCTAATATTTCAATTGCCCCTGCTGAGAATGGTCTTGGACAGTATCCTCTGTCCTCCATAGGAGAGAAACCAATAGTGCTCACAAGTTCAGTCATGTCTGAAAAAATGATGAGGACAACATAAAGCACTAACATCAACATCTAACAAAAAGTGAATGCAAAAACACATTCCTTTTTTTCTATAACAAATTGTCCTGTAATATCAATGTATGTCAGTCATGAGACATGTCAATACATTTAGACTTTTCTCCAAAGATAATATTGCACGCATGAATACAGTGAAACCAACATAATGTGGAGTATTTATGAGAGATTTTGAAAGGTGCCTGTGCTATCTTGTGCCCTCACATCATAGTAGTGATGTAGTTAATGAGAAAAGTTGTGGTTGTGATACAAAGTCTTCCTGTTTGACCAGAACACTCTTTAAAAAGCCAAATGTATGTGCAGAATTGTCAAATAATGACAGGTTCCACCAACATAAGACTTCCTCTGCTGCTAAATTGAACATGCCACTTGGTTTCAAAATCTAAACTACAACCATAAGGTAAACAGTAAAAAAGTGGGAGACAAAGTTAGTGAATAGTTCCAATTACAACATTGAGGATAGCATACTGTTGATAATATTCCAACTATTATGTCAGTGTGTTCTTTGAATTTCGGATGAAAATTTTCACTATTGTTGCCTCAATATAATTGAGGCTAATTAGGATCAAATTAAATTGAACTATATCACTTGTCAAATTATTGGACAAAATTTTATCAACTTCTGGGATGCAGGCTAGAAGCTGGGCGCCAGCAAAATCATAGAGATTCAGTACCATCACCAGGACATTTTAGGGCCAAATACAGACAGGGTGCCTTCTCTGAGTCAAATGACTAATATGTTTTATGGTATAATTAATAGCTCTCTTGCCGAACCAACGGCATTTTGTCAATAGCATAGCATTTTTTCTCACATGAAGATGCTGCCAGCAAAACTGAGGTAAAATCATAGAATTCCTACGGTGTGAAAGCAGGCCTTTTAGCCCATTAAGCCCACACAGATCCTTTGGAGAGGATCCCAGCCACACACACCTCGTAACCCCACATTTCCCATGGTTCATCCATTTAGCCTACACATTCCTGGACACCACAGGCAACTGAGCATAACCAATCCACTGAACCTGCACATTGTTGGAATGTGGGAGGAAACTACATTACCCTGGAGGAAACCCACGCAGCCATAGGAAGAACATGCAAACTCTACACAGACAGTTGCTTGAAATGGAATCAACCCAGGTCTTTGGCACTATGGAGAGCAGTGTTAACCACTGTGCTATGATGGCTTCTTATCGACACCTCAAGCTTACCTGGACATTCAATTGACCAAGGAATATTCATGGATGGTAAGACTTGTGTCCTGATGGCCTATCTGGACAGGGTTGATGTTTAAACTCACCTGATTGAACTCCCCAAGACTTCTATTTGCCTTCTTTCCCAGTCAATGTTCTTTTCATTTATGGGTTGTGGGTGTTTCTGGCTTAACCAGTATTTATTGTTCATGCTAATCTGGAGTTATATGTACATCAGACTAGGTAAGAATAGCAGGCTTCCTGAACTAAAGATATTCATGAACTGGCTGGATTTCTAATCCCATTGACAGCATTTACAAGGTTACTAGCTTTTTTATGCTGTTAGAATTATATTTAAATTCAATTGTCTGCTTTCTTGAATTTGAATCCATATCCCCAGTGCATTACCCTAAATTGCAGATTACTGGTGCCTCTCTGCCACCATCTCCCCTAACTCAGTGTTACAGAAACTTCAGAGCTACTGGCCCTTTGATTAGGCTGCTAGCATCGGGATCTTGCCTATCACCTTTAATTGGGACTATAGAGGCCACTATCTCTTGTGTTAAGACTGCTGAGGAAGTTGAGCTACAGGCAGGAATGGGTCCTTGGCTTTCTTCTCACTGGGACTTTGGGGTTCTGACCCCACCATGGTAAAATTCAGGCTCTGGTTTCATCAATTCACCAATTCCACTCAAAACTGAGCCTGAATCATGTCAAAACAAATTGATTTGTATTTCATTTTCTGGAGTCTGCTCATCCATTCTTCGAACAATCTTGAATGTTCAATTTATTAAATGTTCTGATTTATGCTTTAAATTTTAAATTCAGCATATGAGCACTCCAAAGGCACCATTTGTTGGAAGTTTTATCACAGACAGTATGAGCTCTTTGTTACATATCAAACATTTGACTATTAAACGTTTCCATTAAAATCGCAGTAACATTTAAATACTGAGCAATTGCTAGCTGAGATCAGAATTTATCTCTCTATGTTGTGCCTGCCAATGCAACACTTGCCAAGGCTGAAATTCCAACACTTTTACAAGTTGGTCAAAATGCTAACTTACTGTTGGACGAAGCTTTCATCTTGCGGTATTAATTATGAATGCCTACTGTTTGTTACATAAAATGACAGACTACATGTAATTAGCTTTGAATGTGATATGTGGAACAAGGAACAAAGGTTGACAGTGCTGAAAAATGGAGCATTTTTCAACTTTGCATGTGGTGACAGTACTGTGCACTCCAGGTCAGGCATACTGTGGATTGTTTCAATGATGGACATCTTCGTGTTAAGCTGGAAAGCATTATCAAACACAATTCCATCCGACCACACTATGGTGCAATATAGCGGCATGTTCATTTGCTTTAAGTTAATATCTGGAATCTCAGACTCGAACAATCCAAATTAAGTGTGATTTTATGCTTCAGATTTGTAGACTAGTCAATTGAATAATGTAACTGCATGTACTCAATTCACATTGAATAAATCAGTGTTCAGTCAGGATCATTTTGAAGCTCTGTGCAAGAGTGAAACTAGGTCCTTGCAGGTGAAGGCAGCAACTGAAAGCACAACTATTAGTTCCATACAGCAACAAAAAGGCCTTCTGGATTTCATTACTTTCACTATTCATGTTTCTCAGACATATTTGTGCCATAAGTAATATTGCAGGAATAATAATACCTTGACTTTCGAATTGATTCTCTATTATTGCAATCATACGATAGTGGGCAAAGTGTATTGATGTATTCCAGCCCCTGAGCTCAGCAATAAACTCAGGCTGTAAAACAATATCAGAGCTATTTCTTGTTACCTCTCAACCCTCCTTGCTGCATACCAAAACAGGATAAATGGGATGTTTGCTTATTTTCAGGCTTTTCCTGCTGTGCTGATCTTCTCTTCCCGTTTTAAAAGTCAACAGCTTCAGGCGACTATTTGCCTCCAAATGACAGCCTGCAATGAGCTCCTTGACAAATTCCTAAAAGCTGAACACACATTTCAATTTATATTACAGTTGCTTGCCTTACTTTTTGAATGCTGTTCAACTCAATGGAAGCTTTGATCATGCAGTTTTATTTTCCAAGCTAATAAAATTCGAAGCAGAAGCCACTAAGGAAGGATATTTAGAAGATGGGTTGCAGGCTTCTTTATTAGCTAATACATGACATGTGTATGGGGTGGTGTGTAGTTTTGCATTTAATGTGGTAAAGCACTTTACAGTCAATTAAACACTTCTGAAGTGCAGTTACTTTTGTCGTATCTGAACCGTAGCAGCCAATTTGCCACAGAGAGCAATGTGATATTGGTTAGATAATCAGATTTAGTGATATTGGTTAAGGGATAAATATTGACCTGAAGGCTATGAAGAACTGTCCTCCTGCAAAATAGTGAGATCTTTTGTGTTTAGCTGAAAGGATCTCAGTTTATCATCTTTATTTTCTGCGATTGAGTGACTGTGCACTGATGGATTGACAGAATAAATCTCCACATACAAAATTGAATGAATATTTTGACAGGGTCAGAAAAAGTATCAGACCTGAACTTCAAGGCCAGACTGGAAAATCAAGTTTAACTTCTTCTTTGACCTCAATATGGTGCACATAATAGAATATCTTAATTGGAGCATTATTAGGTATGTTACCACTTTTGTCTAGCTCTAGATGCCAGTAAAGGTTTCTTTTACATTAGAATGACATTAAAACTTGATCACTGAGCTATTGTTTATCATTCACCTTCTTTATTCAAGAGTTTTAGTCTCAGTGTTTGAATTCAGGACTGAACTTTTTTAACAGCATGAATAAGCTATAATTAATTCATTTAATAAAATGTTGTCACCATTCATGTCTAAAATCAGCTTCTATGTTGTATTCTCAGTGTTGTGCAATGGAAAGTCAGGTCTTGGGGGTTATTTTAACCTTAATTATATGTGAGAAATTGATGCTTGAAAATCTTCAGTGCCCTAATTGTCCTTTTCATTTCATTACTAATGAGAGTTTGGTCTTTCACGTTAACATTATGATATTGATTTTCCTCTCTTCCAGATTGAAAATGACCTCCTCCCAAGACTTGACTTGGCCACCCATCTGAATCTGATGCCTGCACCCAGAATTATGGCAGAAACTGAGTTGCTCCTGCATGTTTGAGGAGCCTGTGACAGAAGAAAAGGCCATAGGAACAAACTACTCGCTTTCTTAGACCTTCTGCTCTGTAAAGGGAGGGAGTGAGGTGCAAAGCGACCAGCCTCTACTTCTCAGTTCTCCGCTCTGAGTGTTGAGTCTATCCATAGTAAAATGAAGTTGGAAACTGCTCACAGACCTTTTCACTTCAGTATCAGGACTGCTCTGTACTTGTTCCATCTACTTCTTCCAGGAGTCAGACCTGACATCTGGTGCATATACCGCCTTACCCTCTCATCCACACAAAGAAAAAAGAGGCTGAGAAATTAAGTTGCATAACACCACTCATAATAGCTCCACAGGAGCCTTGTGCTGCTCATTAGTGTCCCTGTAGCACCAGTCACCTCCTGCAATGCCCACAAGGCATTCTGCCAGAATAAGGAAAACGTGAAAATGCAATCCCAATGTGAATGAGAAGGCTCGGTATCAGAGCTACAGAGAAATTACACAACAAAGGTGGCTGTTGTCATTTGCAGGACCTGAATTTTGAACAATGAATGTGCAGGGAATTTCTGTATTTATTTATTCCAAAAAAAGAAACTCATGTGAAACTGTAACATTATATCTCTGGGCCTGCAATACAACCAAAAAACTGACTCCTAATTTTTAATGATATTTTGGTTTTTTTAAAGAGAGTTGGTAAAACATGGTCAGTTTTGACTTGCATGTTACGTATGAGATTCATCTGCCAGTGATGAACATCTGAAAATCATAAGATATTCCGCATGTTTTATAGTTTATTATGCAGATCTCCTGTAATTGATGCCTGATTTTGTAAAAGAAAGCTATTTGTTCCTCTTTATTTTTAAGAAGTTCCTGTATTTACAGATCAATAGACATTTAACCTATTGCAGAAAGCTAGAATTGGCAACAAAGAATATAAGCACACTTTTACTCATATGATAATTGTTAATACTGCCTGTCAAACATACCCCATTAGTAAAGGAATAATTTTAATTGTTCAGCTTCAATACTCTATGGAATAAATTCTTTGCTGAGATTTCAAACATAAAATTTAACTAAAGTTTGTTTTTCTACTTTTCCTTTCTTATACTATTCTTTCTGTCTTCCACAAACAAAATTTGACTCTATTTAGCTTGATTCTCCATTATTCCTTTACCAATAGTTAACTCTTATTGGTTAATGGGATAAGTCGTTGGCCTCATTGCCTCCACAGATCTCAGATATGCTATTGTCTTCCTAAATTAAGTACTTGGGCCACTCACCAACAAAGTACAAATGAAGTTTAAAGGGTCAAAGTAGTTTGATATTTTAGCTGGCAATAGTGACTCGATATTCCAATTACTCTGCCCATTATGAGGGCAATGAACACTGAAGATGAAAACCCACCCCATTTCGACTAAGCCCTGCTGTGAGGCTGAAACCCATATTCTTTTCAAAAATGAAACAAGCAGACAATCTCCAATATGGCATTGACTTCTGAGTGTTTATCTGTATCTCTGCTGGACAATGGATGAATGCTACTTTACTTGCTAGAGAGGCCTCAAAATACAAACTGTACTTAATAGGTCTAACTTTAAATTTGAAGTCTGAAATTTCCTTGATATGGTGCTTCCTTTGTTGGGAACAATAGAGCTGAGCTTTTTTTATAAGTCTCTTATACTACAGAGCTACAACAGAAAAAATATATGCCAGATCTAATCGTGAAACTGAAAACTGAAAAAAAAATAGTCTGCATTTACACTTTAGACTCTTACAATAGGTAAAATCGAACATCATGAGTTCATAGAAAATTACATTTCAAACCCAATCATGTAAAGTTATTGTCAAACATGTCAATGTATACTCAAGATTGGCTACTTATTAAATAAATTGTTTTCAATAAAACAATGTCACCATTAAACAGGGAAAATAGTGACAGAAATATATTTTCAATTGACAGTTAAAGTACGTCCTTTGTGAATAGGACCTACACATTTTTTTTTAATTTGAAAATTTACATCTTTAAATGTGGTTTTGTTTCTTGGTCACATTTTGAAATTTGAGTTGATGATATATTAAATGTTGATGAGGATTGTTTGGATTTCTTCTTTGAAGCCTCGATCTTCCTTCATAATTTTTAACCCTTAAAGTTTTATTCATCTTTGCAACATTTTTAACTCAAGTGAAGATACAACAAAAGTTGACAAAAATAAACACTTTATTCAGGATTATGGGAAAACAATTTATTTTTCATTAAAGTAACTGTTTCACCCTTTCATCATGTGATGAATGTATTTGGTAAGTACAACAACCTATATTCTTTGCTTAGCTTATTACTTAAAACAACAATATCAGACAACAGGGAACTTTTTCTCTAAATGAGCACCTAATCTTCAAAATACAATTAATTCCTGATGTACACATTAGAGAATGTTGTCAGAATGTTTCCCTTTGAAATTCATAATTTTATTTGAATTGAACATACAAATTATCCATTGCTTAGGCAAAGAAATTCTCACCCAGCATTAAATCAGTCACAGAAAGCTAGGGATAATGGGAACTGCAGATGCTGGAGAATTCCAAGATAATAAAATGTGAGGCTGGATGAACACAGCAGGCCAAGCAGCATCTCAGGAGCTCCTGAGATGCTGCTTGGCCTGCTGTGTTCATCCAGCCTCACATTTTATTATCACAGAAAGCTAGGATTGTCTTTCCTTTTATGAATTTCTTTTGAAACACTTCAATTCCTTATTTGAAGTTGGCAGTCCACAAATGAAAATGAAGTGAAAGCTCAGAGCAGTTAGATGTTTAGGTCAACTCAAGCCTTAATCTTGAGTAGGAGCTCACAAAATGGAACATGGAAGAATACTATTGAGTTAATCATAATTAATTCATGAAGTCATTATACTCTTCTTAGTGGGGTGTTTGTGTGGAGATAGGTTTTAATAAGTTTGGAGAAGAGTCTCTGAGATATGCTGTGAACCTCAGCAGTCATGTTAGAGAGACTCTAGAGGAATGAAACTAGAACATCTTCAACAGAAAAACCTGCTTCTAGATCATCATGTACATCACAATGTTAATAAGTACCGATGAAGAAACATCTTGATGTCTGACCTGAGTTTATCTGAACAGGTGAACACCCATTATCACTATAAGTGGAAATGGCAATTAAGAGTAGATCACAATTTCCTCAAAAGAAACAAATAGAAAGAATCTTGAGAAGGCTTCCCAAATACTTTAAATTAAAGATTTACCTGAACTGAGGTATACTCCAACATGGCAGCATGTCTGCAGCAGCCAAATGGTACTGGTCCCAGTCAAACACCTTTGAAACCACCAAGGAATGAATAAATGGGAGTTTTAGAAGACTTATTTCCATGGGTATTAAACAAATTCAGGTTCTATTTGAATCAACAACAGCTTGAAGTGTATGCATTAGACACCATTGTGGGTGTTACTCCTACCAGCTATGGCGTTTTCAAGACCTCGGCAGATTTTCAAACAACTTGAACAGAATTCATCGCCTACTCATTGAATATAACTAGTTGAGTCAGTAATTGAGAAGGCAGAGGAATTAGCAAAAACTTTCATAAATCATTTATTCAGATTTGCGTGTTTCTGTGATTAATGCATATTGAAAGTTGAGTTTATTTACAATAGGATAATTGTTTGGGACCTCTATGTCAAACTCAATGATATTTTTGCAGTCTATAAACTTAATATTTGATAAAAAGCATACAGCGTAGACTGAGCAAAGAGCAAAAAACCAGAATATGATTCGGGGCAACTCTGAAGCTTGATCCTAGCCCATAGGTTGGCTTGGTTCAAAGATGTTTGCCCCGTTCATCAAAAAGTTCACCAAATTCAGGGAAAAGGTGGGAAGTGCCACTTTGAGATGCTGGTATTGTGGTACGAGACGACAACACAGTTGAGAAGCTGACCCATAAAGGGCAAGTAAATTCAGATAGAAATTGTTATTTTTAACAATTTTTTTTCATTCCAGAGTACCTCTGGAAAATGAATCAAATAGATCAAGCCCTGAATAGTAGAGAATCCAACAAACTGAACAACAAGGAGAGGAAACAAAATGTGGAAATTGAAGTTTCTTTATCAAGTAGAACTCATTGACCTTATTCAAGTATTCATTGATCAGGAACAGAATGTTTAAGCAGTATCTTTAAAAGACAAGAATATTGACACTAAATTTTGGCTCAACTCAGGCACAACTATAACTTACTAGCTGAGACCTTAGAATGACTATATACTTTCAACTATCACACATCCGGTTCCAGAGGTTTCAATGCAAACTCTTCTGGTGAAAGGCTGTTTCATGGCAATGATCAACTACCATGATAGAGTTATTAATGAGCCCTTTATTTCTGAAGGAAATAGATACTTGGCATGCATGTATGTAGCCAGGTCTTCTACAGTTGGCAAAAGCATATCCTTTTATTTTTTCTGTACTTTTGATTTTAGACTGAAATGAGACAAGGACTGGTTTGAAAGCCAAGGATCATTGAAGTATTGCTGCCATTTTCTAAAAGCAAGTTGCCACCTTAACACCCATCTTGAGTGCTGTTTACACAGTTGTTGGTTCTCTTAGTGGGAAAGGCTGAATTACAGACAATCTGAAGCCAGGAGATTGTGTGTGAACAGAGATTTGGCCAGCAACATGTAGCTGGTAGAGGATTGTTATTCAGACTGAAGGCCTATGACCAGCAGTGCACTACAAGGATTGATGGTTGGATTACAGCTGTTCATCATTCCAGCGTAGTACTTATTCAGTTAATGATAGGGCCCTGGGGACTGTTGTTGAACAGAGAGACCTCGGGCTACAGGTACACAGTTCCTTGAAAGTGGCATCACAGGTAGATAGAATGATGAAGAAGGTGTTTGGCACACCTGCCCTCATACGTAAGGGCATTGAGTGCAAGAGTTGGGATGCCATTTTACAGCTGTACAAGGCATTGGTAGGACCACATTTGGAATACTGTACACAATTTTAGTCACCTTAGGAAGGATGTTATCAAACTAGAAAGGGTACAAAGAGATTTACAAGGATGTTACTGAAACTGGAAGTTCTGAGTTATAAGGAGAGACTGAATAGGCTGGGACATTTTTTTCCTCTGGAGTATAGGAGGCTGAAAGGTGACCTTATAGAAGTTTTTTTTAAAATCATGAGCGGCATAGATAAAGTGACTAGTCAAGTTCTTATCTCCAGGGTAGAGGGCATAGAGGAAAACCAGAGGGCATAGGTTTGGGGTGAAAGGGAAAGGATTTAAAAGGGAACTGAGGGGCAAATTTCTCACATAGAGTGTGGTGTGTATATGGAACGAGCTGCTAGAGGAGGTTGACGTGGGTCAAATTGCAATATTTAAAAGACACATGGACAAGCACATGGAGAGGAAAGGTGTAGCTGTCCATGGGTCAAACCCAGGCAAATGGGACTAGTTCAGTTTAGGAAACCTGGTCGGTACGGAGGAGTTGTGCCGAAGGATTTGTTTCTATGTGTGACTCTATGACTCAATAATTGATGTGTAGACTAGCCGAAAAGGCCTTCTGCCGGCCAACAAATATGTGACTGGCTCCTAGGCAGCTTTGGGGTGTGAATGTTCAGGTCGGATGTCACTCCACCTCTAAAAGGGAAGGAACTGTTTCTGTTCTGCAGTGAGAAAAACCTCAAGCCTGAACATAGCCAGGGTATTAATTCTCACCAGTTTCTGTAAGCTGTGATTTTAATTAATAAGCCAAGACCTTTATAAATGTGAAACAGTCCCAATTTGTTTCTTACAAACAAGTGAAAGTACCTGAAGAAGGAAGATTGAGAAGCATCAAAAGAATCATTTCATCAAACATTGTGAACAGGGACCACTGAACTTCCTTCTCAGTCTTTCCCTCCTCCTACAACATCCATTTATATGTACGTGTAGAGGGGTAGTTTATAAGTGGGTCAGAGTTTCAACACATAGAGTTGTACGTCAGTTGTTTACAATTGTTTGCCCATAGCAGAATCAACTTATTTGCAATAAATCATCATTATTTATATGTTAGGAAACCTAGTTCATGCTTTCTGTCAATCTATGTCTGAAATATAAGTAAGTTGAGGGAATTCTGCATATATGTAAAAATCTTTGACCTTTGCCATAGCTCCAGGAATAGCAGGACTTGACTTCTAGCACTCTACCCTTGTGAAAAATAACAATACCAAGATAGAATGGCATTCATTTTGAAAGGAATTATCTCAGTCTCTCCAGGCACATGAGCTTTTATACAGAAAAGTTTAGATGACAAGTTACCAAGATTTACTTCAATTTTTTCAAATAACTGAAGGTTCACACCAAGAAGCTTAGATGATCTCCTGCCAACAAGTGAGCTGATTTTTCCATGAATGTGAACAGCTTCATGGCACACCCCATTTTGTCGGACTTGAAGGCGTGTACCTCATCAGTGAACAAGATATCATGCCATTTTCCAGCCCAGCTTTGGCATTTCAAGACTTAAATTCTGATGTACCTGTCTCTCCAGTCAATGATGCAATACAACAAATTCCCTTCGCTTTTCATCCACACAATGTAGATGATGTTTTCACTTGTCTGTATAGTGATTCCAATCTATGTGGCAAATAGTGCAAATAAAGAATCAATGCTGGGAGGTTGCTAACAAGATAATGAACGTACCAATACACTTAAATATACAAGATGATCACAATGATCTTCCAACCATCAACAAATAGATAGAAACTGATGAGATTTTTCCAATTGTAGAGACTCAAGGGATAGAACAAGAGACATCTCAATAATAGTGAAGCGCAAGAATATTGCTCAATTTTGCATGAAAGCTCAGAATATTCTTTAACTGCATTCAGCTTTTGTTCGATAGTGTCAGAAACAACAACATTAAAAGACAAAATCTACTACATATGTTTTTCCTTGTTAATCCAAAATGCTTTCAACAACAGACACCATCGTAACAGACAGTCCTAATAGCAAACCTTTCAGTGTAAGGAATAATGTTTGAAAAGACTTTTGTCAGTAATTCACAATTCTTTTATTAATCTTTTGAAGGATTGATTCAATGATCTGTATTCTCATTTCAATCTTTTCTTTCTCCTAAAATTGAGTATATACTGCAAGGTGTTCAACATACCATTATCCTCCTCATGAAGAGAAATTATAATATTCAGTGGCGCAATTTTACCATTCTGCTGTGTTTCATTCTCAACTGATCTTTTCAACAGAAAATGTTATGAAAAGGATGAGATCAATTGCAGTTCAGATAAAAGGAAGCAATACACGCTTGATAAACACCCATTAACTAAGATTCTGTTGAGGCACGGGGCAATCATTCCGTTCAATATAATATAGCATGGGATGCGGACAATATGAAGTACCTGTCCACGTCAGCTGTTGAAAGTATGATCTGATGTCAGCTTACAGACTATCGCCTTTCAGCAGCTAAAAGCACAATTCAAAATCAGCCTTCCAGACAATTTCAAAACAAAAATCGTTAAAAAAATGCAAGGCTCCCATAACAATTGAATCTGAAAATGGATTTTGAAGAAGCTGTTGGTGTTGGAAATACTTCTAACTAAATGGATTCAATCAAAAATATAAAGCAAATGCTTCAGTTAATGCAACTGGATGCAGAGAAAATTGAGAACGTACTTGAGGGGAAATCTAGAGATAGGGTACAATGAATATGCAAATGCGTCTCTGAAGTATGCTGTACTATAGCAGTAACTCAGTAGTGATATGAGAGAGACAGTGCTAGAACTTTGAACTGGAACACTTTAGGCAGAGACGCCTTCTGCTAAATCATCATAAATATAGTGTAAATAAATAGTTTGAGTCTTTTGAGGTCTAGCTTGACATGGCCTGAACAGATGAATCAATACTCGAACAATTTTGTTGTTATTTAAATGCTTTCAGAACAACAGAACACCTATCAGCTAAGAACTAGCAAGAGTTACATGGAGCCCTTTAAAAAGTCCTTGAAAGCACTTAGTGCAGAATGGGTGCCAGTGATTATTGCCTTCTTTCTTCCGCTGTCACACAAGAGTACATTAACTCTTATTTCTTCAGCTCAGGGAGAGCCTCAAGGTGCTTATGAAGATATACAGTGTTTGTGCTGACACTCAACTGTACAAGGACTGAAGGAGGGTTCCACACAAATGCAATTTCAATGACCCCCATACTCATAATTCGCTGTGGAATCTGTAGTCAGTCAAACGTTCCACAGAACAAGACTCCTAAAAGCTTGGTTCCCGATTTTATGCAGTATGTGTGAGTTTCTATGTGGTTTGCTTTGGCATCCTGTGAGGCATCTCAGGAACGGACACAGTGCTTTCTAAACCATAATTTAACCTATTGGAGTGTGTTGATTGCCTGCACTTAAATGAGACCTGAAGCAGTGTAAGGTATTTTGGTGTGTAATATTTCTCGTAAGTTTATTCAAAGTAAACTTTTTGAGTAATGTGCTTATTATATTTTGTTTTCTACTGCCATCCTCTCCCAACCATCAATTTCCTTAATGAAGTTTATTTATGTTGGTCTCCAGAGCAGAATGATTGTTCTGGCATGAAATTTGATCACACAATACGGTGGATAGTTTGCAATGATCAAGGTAATGTTGTGCAAAAAAAAAACAGCCCTATCATAGTACTCAAGGCAGCATAGCTATTGTCGTAAAATGTTCATTCTGTGAGTGAGGAAGACCTCATTACAAAGAGTAATGATCTTACTGGTGAATGAAATCAATTGTATCTCACTTTTCCCCAGTGCATTTCTATTTATACAGTAAAACACAATTACTAGTGTTGATTTGGACTCCAACCATTATACGTGCAAGACCCTGCAGGGCTTACTCATTCTTCAGTCAAATGCTGAAAATAAAATCTTGGCAGGCAAAAAAAATATTGTGCAGGGATGTACATTTGCAAAATATATCTATTTCCCTAATGGCATTTTGAATTATTGGCCACACTTTCGAAGAGCAGGAAAAAAATGACCAATTCTTTTAAGAGATAGTAGGAACTCCAGATGCTGGGGAATCTGAGATAACAAGGTATGGAGCTGGCTGAACACAGCAGGCCAAGCAGCATCTGGGGAGCAGGAAGGCTGGTGTTTCAGGCCTAGACCCTTCTTCAGGAAAAAAAAACACCTTGTTATCTCACCCATTCTTTTAAGCTGGTCTTAAGTTGTTCTCCTGTAAACTGATGGCAAAGGTGGCTCCCAAAGCGATAAATCTCAAAACTCCAAGGTAGACAGCCTGGCATCAGTGATAGGAAATATATATAGGGACAACAATACCTATTAATAAATAGAAGTTAGCACAAATTTGTGGCAAGTAAGTAATATTATAGTCATTGAGTCATAGAGGAGAACGAAAACAGAATCTTCGGTCCACTCATCCATGCCAAGCAGATATCCTAAACTAATATAGGCCCATTTACCAGCAGTTGGTCCAATCCCTCTAAACCCTTCCTAGTTACGTACCCATCCAGGTGACTAATTGTACCGACCTCCACCACTTCTTCTGGCAGCTCATTCCATACATGCATCACCCTCTGCGTGAAAAGAAAATGCCCCTTGTGTCCTTTTTAAATACTTCTCCTCTCACCTCAACCCTATGCCCCCACTCAGGAGAAAAGAGCTTGGCAATTCTCCCTATCTATGCCCCTCATGACTTTATAAACCTCCGCAAGGTCTCCTTTCAGACTCCGGCTTTAACTTCAGTGGAATCTTTGCTTTAGCATAAACAGTTAATGAGCATTATAAAGTTGATGTGTATATATGAACTTTTAAAGTTGTTGGATAGAGTATTACACAATGGGCTTGTTGGTGGAACTAAAAATCTTTTGGATTAGAGGGGACACTTGCTATGTAAATGCAAAGTTTATGAAGGAACAAAAAGCAAAAAAACACTAATGAGCAGTTCAGACTGGAGTGAATTGTGCGTAGTTCCCTGGAGTGGAGTCTTTGGCATATATTAGTAACCTGGACTTGATCTACGGAACATTGATTAGTTACGATCTGAGTGCACTGTCTGAAAGAGTGCAGAGAGCTTCCAGAATATAATTGGGTGAAAAGTTGATGTAGAAAAGAAATGCAGGGTGAAGGGATAATGTAGGGAATGCACAAGTTAGATAGTTCTTTCAAAGACCCAGAATGGGGCAGAATCTCTTCCTTTTTTGCTCTGGCCTTCTGTAAGCTGATGCCTGTGAAGGGTTTGTAACAGAGATGTATAGTTTGAACTGGGCTATTGCTCAATTCGCTTGAGCCACTTTGGTAAAACGCGTTCGGAATCATCTGACTGTCTCTAAGGAGGAGGGAGGAGCTGTAGTTCGGAATGTAGAAGCTGGTGGGGTCGGGTGTGAGATGGAATTGTGTCCATCAAACTTAGAAGCCCTTCCATGTGAAGGACAAATAGAAAAAGTTTTTCTCAACATAGGTCCTGCTGCAAAGTGGGATGCTGGTGAAGTATTGCTGGTTCATGGTAGAAGTTGTCTTTCGACATTATTACATAATTAGAGGTACAATTGTTAGCAAGTCGGTGTAGAACCCTTTATTCAGTATATGCAGGTTATGTGGTGGTGGGTGATGTTGTTGGAAGGGATTCTATGGGACAGGATTTCGCCCCGCTGACTTGTTTGGAGGAATTATCAGATATATTTTCTCTTGACTTTTCTTTCTAACTTATGTTTAAATAAACACAGGTGTTTGGCTGTTGTTTTGTGTCCAACTAACGTATTTTTATGTCCGCAGGTAACAATAGAGTACACTACACTCATAGATCCAATATATTTTCAAACAAAAGTACTTTGCCCGCTGTTAGCAAAAATTTGTGCCTTGATCACTATCTTCCATTCCTGTTCTCATCTCCATAATGCATTTCTTCAATCAAGGGACCATTCTTCCCTTGATATTCCGTTCCCTAACAAGAGACAAACCCAGCCAACAGGACTCCACCACAACCTGTTTACATTCACTCATCTGAAATCAAAGAGCAGTTGTTTGGGTCAAAATTGTTATTACATGACTAAATAATACATTGGCTAACTGAGTTTTTGTGTTTGTGTTTGTTTGATTGTGTGTGTCTCCGTGTGTTTGCGTGAGTGAGTTTTGGCTGACAATAGGAAGAGATGGCACATTTTGAACACAACATGCATGTGGGCAAGACAGAAACAAGTGACAGGGCACCCAGTGTTCCTGATGCCCCGCTAACAATATCAGTCTGTGGGCAATTAGATAATCCATTTTCTGCATGTGGATGGACGCAGATTATTGATAAATCACAGGAAGTGAGAAACCTTAATCGTCTATGTCGTTTTTCATTGTTATGCCAGAATGCTCCAGAAGATGGCAGATGCAGGAGACAGTGATCCAGTTCTGAAGGCAGGAACTTGAGATTTAGGTCCAAGGGTCATAAAACAAGAGGAATATGGTCTATCCCAGAGGAAAGCGGCATGGTCTCAGGGTTTGAAGGATGTTTAGCAGAAGATTGCACTCATGCTAATTGCGACAGTGGAAGGCCATATATTGTGTTATTTTCTCTCAGTTAATATGCAGTATACCTTTAAGAGGCATGCTCTTGATATCATTAGTATCACAGCATCTGATTGGAGAGTATCAAATATCAAGTTCCATCTTAACTAGAAATAATGAAGCATGATACATTGATGAAAGTGTGCAACTCTTTACAACCGAACAACTTAATATTGCCCCTGACACTGAAATACCTGTGACTTGCTTGCGACACATTAAAAGATGCAATAAAACTGTGTTGAATGTTCCCATATAATGCTACCCCAATACTGGTTCTTATGTTATGTGAATGAACATAACTATTGCTGCGTCAGATACCCTGTTAGAGACAAAGCTCACACTAGAGTGAAGTTTATGCTCAGCACTATCGGCCATTTGTAAGAGAGTTCAAAATCCCAGTGGCAAATATTTGAAAATCTCATTGATCGTCAACTAGACAACTGTACTGGAAATCAAAGTTTTCAGACAACAGAAACCATCAATTTCTGGGAGTGGAGACCTGTTAATTAAACATCCAGAAAGCAGAGTTACTTTTTTTTGCATAAAATCTCACCTTTTCCATTAGAAGAGTGATCCCTCTTTTAAAAAATCAGAAACTGAGAGCCCACTTTCCAATATAAAACTAAAAATGGCAGGTAAAAAGCTACTAATACATAGACAAAAAGTACACCCAAACAAAAATATGATACAGTAAAAAACAATTTCTATACTCAAGCTGCTCTTGTGTTGTTTTCTGCTGTTTTCTGAAGTGGCCATCAAAATTCTACAACACCACATCAGTGACAGTAAGCAAAGCGTAACAATCTTACATAAATATAAACATATCAATGAAGTTCATAGTCAAACAAGTGAAATGTAAATTGAGAAGGTGATCAAATTTTCTATTTTGTTAATCTTATACAGTATGTCAATAGTATCAGTGATCTGAAGCTTTTGCAATCATTTGTACCATATGACCTGGAAAAGGCAGGTAGAGCTAGAGCCCGGGTGAACAATTGCAAGTGGCAATGACCAAAGCTGAAAACAACAGGAGTTTTATCAGAGATAGTAGGAACTGCAAATGCTGGAGAATCTGAGATAACAAGGTATCGAGCTGGATGAACACAGCAGGCCAAGCAGCTTCAGAGCAGCAGGAAAGCTGACATTCCGATTACTTCTACCAAAGTGCATCACCTCACGCTTATCTGTATTAAACTCCATTTGCCACCTCTCAGCCCAGCTCTGCAGCTTATCTATGTCTCTCTGCAACCTACAGCATCCTTCGTCACTATCCACAACTCCACCGACCTTAGTGTCGTCTGCAAAGTTACTAATCCATCCTTCTACGCCCTCATCCAGGTCATTTATAAAAATGACAAACAGCAGTGGACCCAACACTGACCCTTGCGGTACACCACTAGTAACTGGTCTCCAGGATGAACATTTCCCATCAACTACCACCCTCTGGCTTGCTGAAAGAAGACAATTTCCGATCCAAACTGCCAAGTCTCTCACAGTTCCATTCCTCCGCATTTTGTACAATAGCCTATTGTGGGGAACCTTATCGAATGCCTTGCTGAAATCCATATACACCACATCAACCGGTTTACTCTCATCGACCTGTTTGGTCACCTTCTCAAAGAACGCAATAAGGTTTGTGAGGCACGACCTTCCCTTCACAAAACCGTGCTGAGTTGAGTTCAATAATTTTAGAGCTTGATCTCCCGTATGTCCTAGCTCCCACCCACTCACACCAGCTTTTGTGATCACAGTCTGCTACTATACACAACTCATTGTTATCCACTAACAGTCTCCATTAACAGCTATTCACCCTCTCAGCCAGATCATTATCCACTCCAAGGCCGATGTTTCAGGCCTAGACCCTGAATCAGTACAGGCATGGAGGGCCGAAGGGCCTGTTCCTGTGCTGTAATTTTCATTGTTCTTTGTTCCTACCTTCAGTCCAACTAGTCCCACTTGCCTCTGTTTGACCCATATTACTCCAAACCCTTCCTTTTCATGAACTTATCCAAATGTCTTTTAAACTCTGTAACTGCATTTGTATCCACCACTTCCTCTGGACACTTATTCCACACACAAACCACTCTGAGTAAAAAAAAAATGTCATTCAGGTCCTTTTTAAATCTTTCTCCTCTCACCTTAAAAATACGTTCTCTCGTTTTTGAACTCCTCCGCCGTAGAGAGACGACTCTTGCTCTTCACCTTATCTAAGCTCATGATTGATTAAGAGGTCACTCCTAAATGGGACATGACCTGCCAACTCTTGTACTCAATACCCCGTCCAATGAAGGAAAGCATGCCGTATGCCTTCTTGACCACTCTATTGACCCGCGTTGTGACCTTCAGAGTACAGGGAAGAGAGATGAAGTCCCAAAGGCTGAATTTAGGGAGTCAGGAACCAGAATGAAAGCCAGGACTGCAAAGGCAGTAATCTTTGGATTGTTACCAGTGCCACATGCTGGTGAGGCTAGCAATTGGCAGATAGGCAGTGTAGTACATGGCTGGGGAGTGATGTAGGAAGGAGGGCATCAGATTTCTGAATAACTAGGACTGTTTCTGGGGAAGGTGGGTCTTGTTCTAGAGGGGTTGGTCTTTACCCAAACAGTGACAGGACTAATATTCTTGGGGGTGGATTTGCTAGCACTGTTGGATGGAATTTAAACTAGTTTGGCAGGAGGATAGGAATCTAAGGGGAGGATCTGAGTTAGCTCAACTGGGTGAGGGCTTAAGGAGAAAGAGAGTCAAGGTAGTAAGTAAAAAGCGAGAAATAGCTGACCAGTGTAGCACCAAGGTGAGTGGAAACCAGGTAGTGACAGAAAAAGTGAGCCTATTTCAAAACAAAGGTTCTTTTGGTGGAGGTGAGAAGAAAGTATAAAACTAGCATAAGGGCACTTTACCCGAATACTTGCTGCATTCAAAACAAGGTAAATGAGTTGACGGCACAGATCATCGCGAATGGGTGTGATTTAATGGCCATTACAGAGACATGGTTGCAGGGTGGTCATGACTGGGAGTTAACTATCCAGGGATTTGGAAGGACAGACGGGACGGTAAAGGGGTGAAATTTCAAGATGACATCAGGGCGGGAGTGAGAGATGATATGGGTTATCTGGAGAAAGATGGTGAATCAGTGTGGGTAGAATTTAGAAAAAGGAATGGGAAACAGTCACTGATAGGGCGTAGCCGATAGGCCACGAAATAATAACATCACAGTCCGGCAGGCAGTAAACAAAGAACACACTGATGCATGTAGAAATGGTACAGCACTAATCATGGGGGGGATTTTAGTCTACATATTGATTGGTGAAATCAAGTTGGTCAAGGCACATTGAATGTATCTGCAGTAGTTTCCTCGGACAGGTGGTGATGGAGCCTGTGAAGGAACAAACTGTCCTGGATCTAGTCCTGTGTAATGAGAACACGAGTAATGACACCTGGGGATCCTCTCAGCAGGAGCGATCATTGGTTGAAGTTAAAATATGGAGGGAGGGTGAGAATGTAAAATGCACTTAAACAAAAGATGAGGGAGGAGTTGGCTAAGGTAGACTGGGAGGAAAGATTAAATGGTGGGACAATTGAGGTACAGGGCAGGACTTTCAAAGTGATTTTTCACAGCACGCACCAAAAATATATACCAATGAAAGGCAGGACTGTGGGAAAAGGATAATCAGCTATGAATAACATAGAACATAGAACACGACAGCGCAATATAGGTCCTTCGGCCCTCGATGTTGTGCTGACCTGTGAAACCAACCTGAAGCACATCTAACCTACACTATTCCATTATCATCCATATGTTTATCCAATGACTATTTAAATGCCCTTAAACTTGGTGAGTCTACTACTGTTGCAGGAGGGGGAATTCCACACCCTTACTACTCTCTGAGTAAAGAACCTACCTCTGACATCTGTCCTATATCTATCACCCCTCAACTTAAAGCTGTCCCCTCTTTCTAGCCATCACCATCGGAGGAAAAAGGTTCTCACTGTCCACCCTGTCTATCGTCTGATCATCTTGTATGTCTCTATTAAGTGCCCTCTTAACCTCCTTAGAACATAGAACAGTACAGCACAGAACAGGCCCTTCAGCCCACAATGTTGTATACCTCAGTTAGGTCCCCTCTCCTCCTCCTTTTCTCCAATGAAAAGAGACCGAGCTCAGTCAACCTCTCTTCATAAGATAAGCCCTCCAGTCCAGGCAGCATCCTGGTAAACCTCCTCTGAACCCTGTCCAAAGCATCCACGTCTTTCCTATAATAGGGCGCCCAGAACTGGACGCAGTATTCCAAGTGCGGTCTAACCAAAGTTTTATAGAGCTGCAACAAGATCTCACGACTCTTAAACTCAATCCCCCTGTTAATGAAAGCCAAAACACCATATGCTTTCTTAACAGCCCTGTCCACTTGGGTGGCCATTTTAAGGGATCTATGTATCTGCACACCAACATCCCTCTGTTCCTCCACGCTGCCAAGAATCCTATCCTTAATCCTGTACTCAGCTTTCAAATTCGACCTTCCAAAATGCATCACCTCGCATTTATCCAGGTTGAACTCCATCTGCCACCTCTCAGCCCATCTCTGCATCCTGTCAATGTCCCGCTGCAGCCTACAACAGCCCTCTGTACCGTCAACGACACCTCCGACCTTTGTGTCGTCTGCAAACTTGCTGACCCATCCTTCAATCCCCTCATCCAAGTCATTAATAAAAATTACAAACAGTAGAGGCCCAAGGACAGACCCCTGTGGAACCCCACTCACCACTGACTTCCAGGCAGAATATTTTCCTTCTACTACCACTCGCTGTCTTCTGTTGGCCAGTCAATTCTGTATCCAAGCAGCTAAGTTCCCCTGTATCCCATTCCTCCTGACCTTCTGAATGAGCCTACCATGGGGAACCTTATCAAATGCCTTACTGAAGTCCATATACACCACATCCACAGCTCGACCCTCATCAACTTTTCTAGTCACATCCTCAAAAAACTCGATAAGGTTTGTAAGGCATGACCTACCCCTCACAAAGCCGTGTTGACTGTATTTGATCAAGCCATGCTCTTCCAGATGGTCATAAATCTTATCCCTCAGAATCCTTTCTAACACCTTGCAGATGACAGACGTGAGACTTACTGGTCTGTAATTGCCGGGGATTTCCTATTTCCTTTCTTGATGAGAGGAATTACATTTGCCTCTCTCCAGTCCTCAGGTACGACTCCAGTGGAGAGCGAGGATGCAAAGACCTTCGCAAGTGGCGAAGCAATTGCATTTCTCGCTTCCCAAAGCAGCCGAGGACAAATCTGGTCCGGGCCTGGCGACTTGTCAATTTTAATGTTTGACAAAATTTTCAGCACATCAGCTTCCTCTATCTCTATCCATTCCAGCATGCACACCTGCTCTTCAAAGGTTTCATTCACTACAAAGTTCTCTCCAACAAAAACAGCCTCAAGCCCCTCAGAGGTTCCTCGTAACACCTTCCCTCCATACCAGGCACCAGAGTTTTGGACAGCTGCAACATGACTTCATGGCTCCAAAACTCTACGAATAAAGCCTAATAGACCGTAAGCCGCCTTAACAACCCTATCAACCTGGGTAATAAGGTGTGAAGCTGGATGAACACAGCAGGCCTGTGCTCCTGAGATGCTGTTGGGCCCGCTGTGTTCATCCAGCGTCACATTTTATTATCTTGGATTCTCCAGCATCTGCAGTTCCCATTATCACTGATACAATATCAACCTGGGTGGCAACTTTCAGGGATCTATGTACATGGACACCAATATCTCTCTGCTCATCCACACTACCAAGAATCTTACCTTTAGCCCAGTGCTCTCTATTCCTGTCACTCCTTCCAAAGTGAATCACCTCACACTTTTCCGCATTAGACTCCATTTGCCACCTCTCAGCCCAGCTCTGCAGCTTAAAAATAAGGGGTAGGCCATTTAGAACAGAGTTGAGGAAAATCTTCTTCACACAGAGAGTGGTGGATATATGGAATGCTCTGCCCCAGAAGGCAGTGGAGGCCAGCTCTCTGGATACTTTCAAGAAAGAGATGGATAGAACTCTTAAAGATAGTGGAATCAAGGGTTATGAGGATAAGGCAGGAACAGGATACTGATTGTGGATGATCAGCCATGATCATAATGAATTGTGGTGCTGGTTCAAAGGGCCGAATGGCCTACTCCAGCACCTACTGTCTAGTGTCTATTGTTTTATCTATGTCCCTCTATAATCTGCAACATTCTTCTGCACTATCTACCACTCCACCGACTTTAGTGTCATTCGCAAGTCTACTAACCCATCCTTCTACACCCTCATCCAGGTCATTTATAAAAATGACGAACAGCAGTGGCCCTAAAACAGATCCTTGTGCTACATCACGAGCAACTGAACTCCAGGATGATCATTTCCCATCAACCACCGCCCTCTGCCTTCTTACAGCGAGCCAATTTCTGATGGAAGCTGTTAAATCACCCTCAATCCCATGCCTCCAAATTTTGTGCAATAGTCTACCGTGGGGAACCTTATCAAACACTTTACTAAAATCCATATACACCACATCAACCGCTTTACCCTCATCCACCTGTTTGGTCACCTTCTCAAAGAACTCAATATGGTTTGTGAGACACGCCCTATCCTTCACAAAACCTTGTTGACTATCCCTAATCAAATTATTCCTTTCTAGATGATAAATCCTTTTTCTTATAATCCTCTCCAACACTTTACCCATAACCGAAGTAAGGCTCACTGGTCTATAATTACCAGGGTTCTTAAACAAGGGGACAACATTTACTACCCTCCAATCTTCTGGCACTATTCCTGAACATAATGACAACATAAAGATCAAAGCCAAAGGCTCTGCAATCTCCTCCCTAGCTTCCCAGAGAATCCTTGGGATACATCCCATGCGGCCCAGGGGACTTAGCTATTTTCACACCTTCCAGAATTGCTAACACCTTCTCCTTGTGAACCTCAATCTTGTCTAGTCTAATAGCCTGTACCTCAGTATTCTCCTCGACGACATTGTCTTTTTCCTGTGTGAATACTGAAGAAAAATATTCATTTCGCGCCTCTCCTATCTCTTCGGACTCCATGCACAACTTCCCACTACTGTCCTTGACTGGTCCTAATCTTACTCTAGTCATTCTTTTATTCCTGACATACCTAGAGAAAGCTTTAGAGTTTTCCTTGATCCTGCCTGCCAAAGACTCCTCATGTCCCCTCCTGGCTCTTCTTAGCTCTGTCTTTAAGCCCTTCCTGGCTAACATGTAACTCTCAAGCGCCCTAACTGAGCCTTCACGCCTTATCTTCACGTAAGCCTCCTCCTCTTCTTGACAAGAGATTCAACTTCTTTAGTAAACCACGGTTCCCTCACTTGACCACTTGCTCCCTGCCTGACAGGTACATACTTATCAAGGACACGCAGTAGCTGTTCCTTGAGTAAGCTCCACATTTCAATTGTGCCCAGCCCCTGCAGTTTCCTTCCCCATCCTGTGCATCCTAAATCTTGCCTAATCACCTCATGGTTGCCTTTCCCCCTGCTATAATGCTTGCCCTGCGGTCTGTCACCAAAGTGCACACCTACCTCCAAATCTAACACCTGGCCTGGTTCATTACCCAGAACCAAATCCAAAGTGGCCTCACCTCATGTTGGCCTATCCACATACTGTGTCAGGAAACCCTCCTGCAGACATTGGACAAAAGCTGACCCATCAAACGTCCTTGAACTGTAGCATTTCCAGTCAATATTTGTAAAGTTAAAGTCCCCCGTAACAACTACCCTGTTACTTTTGCACCTGCCCAGAATCATCTTTGCAATCCTTTCCTCTACATCTCTGGTACTTTTCGGAGGCCTATAGAAAACTCCCAACAAGGTGACCTCTCCTTCCCTGTTTCTAACCTCAGCCCATACTACTTCAGTGGACGAGTCCTCATCAAACGACCTTTCTGCCACTGTAATACTGTCCTTGACTAACAATGCCACACCTTCCCCTATTTTACCACCTTTCCTGATCTGACGGAAACATCTAAACCCCGGAACCTGCAACACCCATTCCTGTCCTTGGTCTACCCACAACTCCGAAATGGCCACAACATCGACGTCCCAGGTACCAATCCGTGCGCCATATAACTAAGGAAATAAAAGAGGTTATCACACTGAAAGCTGATGCAGGCAAAGTGGGAAAGGTTAATGGGAAACTAGAGGATTGGGAAATATTTCAAGGTCAACAGAAAGCCACAAAATTATCTGAAAAGAAAAAGCTGGATTATAAAAGCAAGCTAGCTTAATATAAAAGCACATAAGAAAAGTTTCTACAAATATATAAATTAGAAGAGTGGCTTTGGTAAGCATTGGTCCTTTCGAGGATGAGAAGGGAGATTTAATAATGGGAATTGAGGAAATAGCCAAGGCATTGAATAAGTATTTTGCGTCCGTCTTCACGGTGGCAGACCTGAATAACATGCCAGTAATTCAAGATAGGGAGGCTATGGCAAGTGTCCTGGCCTGATGGAATGCATCCTGGGGGAGTAAAAGACAAGGTCGGAGAAATAGCAAATGCGCTCGTGGTGAATTACCAAAATTCACCGGACTCTCTGGCTGAATGGAAAGCGGCAAATGTGACACCACTGTTTACAAAAGGAGCTACACAAAAGGTGTGTAAGTAGAGGCTGGTTAGCTTAACTTCTGTAGTAGGGAAAATGCTTGAATCTATCATCAAAGAAGAAATAACGAGACACGAATCACAGATGGTTGGTTTGCAGGTGCAGGAGGTAATTAAGAAAGCAAATGGAATATTAGAACACAGAACAGTACAGCACATTATAGGCCCTTCAGCCCATGATGTTGTGCTTAACTTTTACCCTAAACCTAAGGTCGATTTAGCCTTAAACTATCATCCATATGCCTATCTAATAGCCGCTTAAATGCCCCTAATGAGGCTGATTCCACTATCCTCTCCGGCAATGCATTCCACGCCCCGACCACTCTGAGTGAAGAACCTACCTCTGACATCTCCCCTATCTCTCAGAGCCCTTTCCAACACTTTGCCCACCACTAACATAAGACTAACCAGCCTGTAATTTCCAGGATCATCCCTGTTCTGTTGTTTGAACAAAGGAATGATATTTGCCACTCTGCAATCTTCGAGTACTATACCCACGGCAGTGAGGACAAAAAGGTCATCGCCAAAGGTCATTGCCAAAGGCCCTGCAATCTCATCACTCACTTCCCATGGAATCCTTGGGTAAATCCCATCAGGCCCAGGGGACTTGTCTATCTTCAAGTTGCTCAAAATTCCTAGTACATCTTCCTTACTGCTGGACATGTATATGGTCACAGAAATTTGAGGGTGCATACATGAGGATCAATGGTCGGCACAACATTGTGGGCTGAAGGGCCTGTTCTGTGCTGTACTGTTCTATGTTCTATGTTCTATTTCAGGCCTAGACCCTTCTTCAGAAAAAAGAGCCTGAAGAAGACTCCAGGCCTGAAACATCAGCCTTCCTGATCCTCTGATGCTGCTTGGCCTGCTGTGTTCATCCAGCTCTACAACTTATTATCTAAAAGTTTTATTAGGCCATTATCCAGGGATGACCTTTCTGAGGAAAGGAACTTCCTGAGAAGATTGATTCATTTTGGCCTTTGAACTTGATGTACAATGACAAACTATTTTCAAGGGCAGGCAAGTCCTAGTACCAAAAGCATCATGCCAGGAACTCATGTCCATGTTTTACTAGTGACACATGGGTATTGCGAACACAAAACAGCTAGCAAGTGAATTAGTTTACTTGCCAAAATTACTCGGATTATTCAAAGATTCATGACTACATGTAAGACTTGTCAAATGCATTATCTCAGCAGTGGGAGAAACTTTAAGGTCCCCATGATGTTCCATCCATGAATGAAAATGACAACAAACCTTTTCACAATGCTGTGAAGGATTGCAGTCCTTGGGATACTTGAAGCATGGCACATTGCAGAAAGTATGTGATTCTTTGTAATCGAATTGCTTAATATTAATGGAGACACTGAAGTGCAATATTTGCATATTTCAGGAGTTATAATAACATTCATTGAATCTTTCGATACCTGATTACCTAGGTCTGATTCTTCTGTGACTTAACTAATGTAACCATTGCCATATCAGGTATAAGTAACCTGCCAGAGGCAAAACCTGTAGGACGGTGGCTGTTCACCATCATTCATGGAACTAGTGTAGTGAAGAGTTCCATGACCTGCAGCATCCAAGCAAGGTGAGTTGTTTGGCAGAAGCACAGACGTGTCCCTTTGATGGATGATAGCTGAATGTTGTACCAGCTGTGGCAAACTTGGCACATACCATGTGTTCATCCATAAGGAGGTGGTGGCATGATGGCAATGTCCTTTGACTAGCAATGTAAGGGCCCAGGCTAATGCTCTAGTGACAAGGCAGATAGTGACAGTTGAATTTAATCAATGAATTTGGAAAATGAAGACACAAACAGTGATGCTAACTCTGTAAATATTATAAATGGTCACAAAAAATGCATGTGATTTCATAACGTCTGTTAAAGAAGAAATAACTTATCTTTATCTCTCCAACTCCATGGTAATGCAATTAATTTTAACTGGACTTTGAAATGGCCTAGCAAGTCATTCAGTTTAAGATTTATTAAGTAATGTTGGCCCTACCAGGAATGTCAACATCCCATGAAAAAAAAATCCAGCTTCATAGCTAAAGGAATTACAGTGCTAGTAAATCATAGGGCTGTTCTCTCATTAGACAGAGACAACTGGTGGTGGTTTAACTTGAGGGTCCCATGCCTCAGACAAAGGACGAGATTAAGGAGAGACCCTAACCTTAGCCAGCACAGGAATTGAACCTATTCTGTTTGTATTACTCCACATTACAAACCAGTCACCCAAGTTAAATAAGTCCTCTTCTTCCCCTCTGACATGCATACATAATCCCAAAGCACTCATCTAGGCCCAGCATTGTAGAGTGACATGTAAATGGCATCTGTGAGCCTCCTTCATATTGATGAGCTTCGGCCCAGATTGACAGGATGCAATCACTCTGTGTTTTGTCATTTTAAGAAGAGGTCTCACAACACTGTAGAGATGGCATGGACTTTAGATGAGGCAGGATGGCTCATGGTGATTCATTCTTTTGAGGGGATGACAATGGAGATTGCAGAGGTGCTTGCCGAGCTCATTAGCAGAGATAATTAAGTATGATAGGAGGTGCCAAATGTGGTGTTAGAAGCTTTTTTCAACATGTCGTCAATAGTACAGCTGATGATGTTAAAATACTAAGCAAATTAAGAAACTGATTTGAGGTAGAAGTGCAAACATTAGGTTGCATAATAAAAGTTCCACTAATATAATTGAATTTATTAGCTGAGATCCACATGTACTTTCAACATGTCCAGCCCTCATTTTAATTATCTTCTTTTGTGAATCTCACAGATTAGAAAGGCGCTCACATGTCACCCACCACCCTCAGCCAACCTATTGTTTAGGCATCAGGAAAATGAAATAATGTCTGAGGGATTATTGTTACATCTAAAAAATCCACATTCAGTCAACGCAGATGCTAACATATCTGAGTGTTCCTGAGCATCAGGTACCAGGTCACCTTAATTAATAATGGGTTCACAATGGTGTAAGATTTCATCTCTACACTCATCATTATTTTCACACCTTATAAGTAAACTGTATTTTTCTATAGTTGTCTTGGTGTCAGTCATTACATGATAGAAACTGCAATTATAAGCTACCAGAAAGCAGCAGGTTCTTATTAGCTGCAATGAGATTGCAGCCAGAAGTCCATCTCTCAGTGATGATATGAATGTGAAGGGTATGGCCACGCATTTCTGACAGTGGAACGTTGTGTTTTTAGTCAGGCCTTCAGAGATTCCACCAAGTAGTGCAGATGTAGAGGCCATTCCAATATTCGATATCCACCCATGGGTGCATTTGAGGAAATCGTGATGGCACAATGGTTGCACCTCCAGTGAGGGTGTTTAGCTGTCCTGAAAAGGAAGCTTGTATGTGTGATGGAATGTTTTGTCCTATTTCTTCAGATTATGGACTGACAAGAAGCCTCAGTAAATTGCAGCACTATGTATAGTCACACACTGGTGTCACTGGACTTCAGAGGCAGGTGGATAATGTAGGAGGTGCTTGACAGAGGGTGTCTTATTCCCACACTATGTGTTATTGCTGCATTCCTCTTGGCCCTTACACACATATCAGAAATTCCTGAGCTCAACCTGTGCCACATACATGCACCTGCAATCTGGTGGGCACAAGTTGGCTTGGTATAAGGTGAAAACGTTGACTATTACTTGTCAGCATCAAACTGAAAATTGCGTGTCTAGCCTTAAAATGATAACTCAAGGACAAAGAATGATCGTGGCAAACCAGAGGTTGATGAAGATGCAGGTTTAAACCATATTGATGTCATTGAATGTTAAGGCTTGTTGTTGGCATTCTCTCTTATTGGCATTGCAAGAATGATGTATAGCACCAATGTTAGTAAACAGTACTACCTCACCAGAGACCTGTTGCTGGTTTGCCAGTGAGTTCCGAAAGTCTGCTTGGATAATTTGCTTCTGTAATTCGGGGTCTCAGGTAACAACGTCATCGCGTAAGAATGTATGGGTATACATTTGGCCATGGGTGCCCGGGCATGGCCATCAGGATGTCTCTTGTTGTTGCTCTTCACCTTGCTGCCATCCCTATTAAAGTTGATGAGCTACTCCATGGTGCCTTAGCTCTTTTGCAGGCTGATAGCTCCGTGATGAGTCTGCCTTTCTTTGTGTCATATTTTCTGGAACTTGCAGTAAATAAATACTACCCTGACAGTCTTAGGTGAGCATAACAGTGTTTCTTCTATGTGGTAAAGTCCTCTGAACTGCATGTTCAACAAACGTCAAAAAGGAAATGTGTGGCACAATAATTAATGAGCTCTAACATATGTCTTAGCTTCTGTCTTACTAACCAACTCGGTAGTGGAGAATGTTTGCCTAAGGGGTAAGATGGAAATTAGGAGATCTTTTCAGACAGCAGTCTGCAATTAAAGCTTATTTCGGATATGACTTCCTGATTTTTTTTTGTATAAATGAAACTTGCAATCAATGGAAAAATAAAGTGGATATATAAACATGGACTGCATTTTTCCCAAGAGCAAAAAACAGATTATGGCCTTTGCACAGTCACTTCCTAGTAGAAGCAAGCTAAGGTGTAAAGCATTCTCAGTGCTAAAACCTCAACAGTTGAACTCTGAGGAAGGTTTGGAAGCTATTAAAGTTCATTGTCAAAATGTAGAAAAAATATGATCTATTGCAAATATATTGAAGGCATGTGAGGCTGGATGAACACAGCAGGCCAAGCAGCATCTCAGGAGCACAAAAACTGACGTTTCGGGCCTAGACCCTTCATCAGAAAGGGGGATGGGGTGAGGGTTCTGGAATAAATAGGGAGAGAGGGGGAGGCGGACCGAAGATGGAGAGAAAAGAAGATAGGTGGAGAGAGTATAGGTGAGGAGGTAGGGAGGGGATAGGTCAGTCCAGGGAAGACGGACAGGTCAAGGAGGTGGGATGAGGTTAGTAGGTAGATGGGGGTGCGGCTTGGGGTGGGAGGAAGGGATGGGTGAGAGGAAGAACAGGTTAGGGAGGCAGAGACGGGTTGGACTGGTTTTGGGATGCAGTGGGTGGAGGGGAAGAGCTGGGCTGGTTGTGTGGTGCAGTGGGGGGAGGGGACGAACTGGGCTGGTTCAGGGATGCGGTGGGGGAAGGGGAGATTTTGAAACTGGTGAAGTCCACATTGATACCATATGGCTGCAGGGTTCCCAGGCGGAATATGTGTTGCTGTTCCTGCAACCTTCGGGTGGCATCATTGTGGCAGTGCAGGAAGCCCATGATGGACATGTCATCTAAAGAATGGGAGGGGGAGTGGAAATGGTGCACCTCCCAGTCACAAACCATTTCCACTCCCCCTCCCATTCTTTAGATGACATGTCCAACATGGGCCTCCTGCAGTGCCACAATGATGCCACCCGAAGGTTGCAGGAACAGCAACTCATATTCTGCCTGGGAACCCTGCAGCCTAATGGTATCAATGTGGACTTCACCAGTTTCAAAATCTCCCCTTCCCCCACCGCATCCCTAAACCAGCCCAGTTCATCCCCTCCCCCCAATGCACCACACAACCAGCCCAGCTCTTCCCCCCCACCCACTGCATCCCAAAACCAGTCCTACCTGTCTCTGCCTCCCTAACCTGTTCTTCCTCTCACCCATCCCTTCCTCCCACCCCAAGCTGCACCCCCATCTACCTACTAACCTCATCCCACCTCCTTGACCTGTCCGTCTTCCCCGGGCTGACCTATCCCCTCCCTACCTCCCCACCTATACTCTCTCCACCTTATCTTCTTTTCTCTCCATCTTCGGTCCGCCTCCCCCTCTCTCCTTATTTATTCCAGAACCCTCACCCCATCCCCCTCTCTGATGAAGGGTCTAGGCCCGAAACATCAGCTTTTGTGCTCCTGAGATGCTGCTTGGCCTGCTGTGTTCATCCAGCCTCACATTTTATTATCTTGGATTCTCCAGCATCTGCAGTTCCCATTATCTCTGATATTGAAGGCATGGTTACATTTGGGTATATTCAGATATCAGAATGAGTATATAAGATAGTCGAGAAAGAAATAAACTAAGTGTCAGGAAAAGCTTGTTCCCTAGCAAAATACATTGCAGATATTCGAACCCCAATGAAATATCATTCCTATCCAACTCCTTAGCTTTTGGTGTAACTGACCCTGTCCACTTTTCCCTCTGGAATTACTGATACCAGGTTTATGACTTCTTTCTGGATCTCTGTCCGAGACTACTGGCTAAACCTCTTTTCACTTCTGACATCTTACAAACTTCTTTACAAACACTTACAGCTTGGAAATTTCACTAATTAGGATGAATATCCTCTTCTGGCCTGAGAATTTCATTTGTATGTTAGGAGGAAACTGTCCTCCCTTCTGAATTCAACTCATGATTCCTATTATCTGAAGTTAAAGGCAAAACTAGCTTTCATTTACTGATGGCAGAAGTTAGACCTTATTAAATGTCACTGTTCCTCTGTTTTCTCTGTCATAAACTCAGCAGCATAAACATTTGATCCCTTAATACCTCCAATGTTCTCCTAGGCATATAAATGGATAACATGCATTCTAGGAGATGACATTTTAAATATTGTTCTAAAAGCCCTTCTAACCATCCCAAAAAAATCATACAGCTGATCAAATTCTATCGATCTCTATTTTAAACATCAAATTCCAAAAGTGATGTTGTGTTAAACCCATTTATTCAGATGATATAGAAGGGAAGCTATACAAATTAAACAAATGTGTTGATAGTTTGAATAACGCAGTAAGGGTTTAGAATTTCTCAGTTAGGTCCATATTGCAGAAAGTAGGTACATTTAGCGTAAAGCAGATCTAGCGACATTCTACTGCTACCACAAAGTAAACGGCAGACAATTTTATAATGCACATCAACGATTTTGTACAACCCATATATGTCTTCATAACATGCTTAGGAAAAATGATAATGAGACAATCTAACCATCTTTTGTGAATATGCTTATATGCAGCAAAGAGTTTCTGGTGCAATCAGTCCTATGAATACCTATCATGAACCATTTAATTGTTATAAATGCAGCCCCTGTTACAGATCCAGCCTGGAAGAGTCCAATGCTAGCAAAAGAAGCAGAAAAGTAGGAGTAGTTATCAGTCTCTCAAGCCTTCAGCTGGTTCTCTGTTCTCAAATATTTAACCTTTCCAGCCTTCAATGAAGTTTACTGAGTAAAAGACCCTTGATCACTAATTGAGGAATGATCCCTGTTGGATTTTGCATGTTTTCGTTCAAAAAGTCTGGCAGTATTATCATTTGACCACTGGCCGTAAGCCCCAAGCAAATTTGAATTAGCAGAAAGAGAAGGAGAACAAAAAAAAATTGCAGCTTACTTTGATTGCACTATTTCACTGTGTGAAATGCCTTGAGATTATTGTAACAACGTGATAAGACAATATGGAAAGTTAAGTTTTTCTTTGAAAATATGGAAACGATCTACATCTGGTGTGAGCAGAGATCACAGACTGCCTGGCAAAGTGGAATTATAACTAACGTACCACAGGGAACAGTCTGGATTATGAATCATGGTGAAGTATGCAATTTGATTGCGCTGCGGTACATAAAAAGCCTTAGTGCTTGCACAAGAAGCATAGCAACCAACAGTATGAAGAAATCTGAAGGGGACTGTCACTCAGGGGGTATTTGTTAATCTAAAATTCTCCAAGTATCAATTAGCTGCTCATCAGGGTAAAAATGATGAATAAAAAGTGGCAAACTGATTTGGCAAGCTGCAAAAATGTTTAAATATTTCCCATTTCAGCTCTACTGGCTCATTTGTATTCGAGGCACCGCAAATCAAACTTAGGCTCTCAATATTTACTACTTCCTACTGAGATAAGTGGGTGATTTTCAAAAAAATTGTAACGCTTTTGCAGATCATTGACATTAAATTATATAAAAAGTTACAGCTCAGAAACAGATCCTTTGGCCCTGATGGTGCTAGCCTCCTCTCGACCTACTTTATCTAACCCAATGAATATACCTTTACATCATTTCTCCCTGATATATTTATATGACTTCGCCTGAAACACCCCTACGCTATTTTGCTGATCTATTCCATAATGTAGCAAGACCCACCTTCTAATCATTACCTGTGCAAAAAAAATTCTTGTAAATATCACACTGGATTTATTAGTAGCTATTTTATATTTGTCAGCCACAATTTGGATTCTCCCCACTGACAAAAGACATGTCTTTACTTGCACGTTATAGAGGTCCTTTATAATTTAAATGACCTCAGCTATGTTATCCTCTGCCTCCTCTTTTCCAAGCAAAGGAACTATATTGCAATACTCTTCTCATTTTAATTTTAACTGTGCTTATAGTAGTCATGGCCCAAATAGATCAAAGCAATTCTCGGCTTGGGAAGATCAGAAGAATGAATTTGCATGAATGTTGAGCCATGTATGAAGAGACCTACACTACCCTTTTTCAAAGTTTTAGCATGGCATCTTTCACAAGAACCAGAGAGGCAGCATGGTGGCTCAGTGGTTAGCACTGCTGCTTCACAGCACCAGGAACTTGGGTTTGATTCCACCCATGGGTGACTGTCTCTGTGGAGTTTGCATTTTCTCTCCCCGTCTGCGTGGGTTTCCTCTGAGTGCTCTGGTTTTTTCCTACAGTCCAAAGATATGCAGGGTGGGTGGATTGGCCATGCAAAATTGCCAATAGTATTCAGGGATGTGAAGGTTAGGTAGGTTATTGGGGAATGGATCTGGGTGGTATGCTCTGAGGGTCGGTGTAGACTTGTTGAGCCAAAAGACCTGTTTTCCACACTACAGGGTATCTAGTCAGTAAATGGAGCTTCCGTTTTGTGTCTCATGTGTTTTCTAAGAATGCTTTACCTGCTCAGTGTGGCACTGAGGTAAGAAGTAGGAGCTAAATGACAATGATATCAAAGCCAAAAGAGTGTTCTATTTGTGAGTCTATTGAAAAATATCTCAACAGTAACTGAAAATGATACAAAACACAAAGGTTGGTAATTTTGTTTCAAAATAAGTAAATAAAATATTCCCCAGGTTACACTGTTTAAAACAAACACTTTTTGTGAGAAATATATTGATGTAGGCCAGAAACTTATTGGAATGAACAAAGCTATGAACTAGTCCATGTATTGTGACCCAGAATACATAAGTGGTCAACTGGGGAAATCACTGGAGTATTATCATGGAGCCAAATGTTCAGGTTTTCTAAATATCTCTTTATACTATCGATTAAGTGCTGTCATACTGGTGCTAGCACTGGTTGACCAGAATGGTTAGAATCAAAACACAAAATAAGAATACTGTAATTCAGAAGACAGACTGTTTGATCCAGTCACTCTGTACTGCCATTGATGATCCATTCAGGCTCGTACAGGGTGGGTAATCAAACTTCAGTCACTAGTGTGATGGACAAGAATATACCACTGAAATATTCATTCCACACTGCAAATCATTTTGCTCTAACAGGATAGGGAATGCAGTATTCTTACACTCATTTATATTAGTGGACCAGCTAGATTTATGCAGCTGTCAGATAGCTCCCCAGTCAGTTTTACTGATACTAATTTATTACAAACCAAATTCAAATCTTCAAGCTGCAATGGTGAGATCTGAATGCATGCTCTTTGGATTATTAGGCTATTGCATTGGCAGTCCAGCAACATGTCAATTCCACTTCCAAGTTTCCCAGCATCCTTCCTTGTGTTGATGGACATGTTGACTCTTTTCAGTGTTTTCTGTTTCTATTTTGAACTCCCAGCTTTCACCATATTAATTCATATCTCAAAAACGATTGATCCTAGGATTAATAATCTCATAGAAAAAACTCATAATGTCTTTCACAGGATCCTTTTGCCTTTTCCCAAATGTTTCAACTTCCAACTCCTTTCTTTTGAAAGTGTAAGTGAATTACAAAAGCATCTTGACAGAGGTGTTCAGCATTCAATTGAATCTAGCATTTTTAAAGAAAGAAATTCACTATGAAGGAAGTATGACTTGCAGTGTGTCTGAAATATTGATGAATAGCCACAAATATATTAACAAATGGAAAGCTTGTAGCACATTCTTCACCCAGTCTGTTTTTAAGTCTGCACCATAAAGATAACAAAAGCACCACAGCAGTCAACAAACAGCAAGTGGAAAAAAACACACAAAAAAACTTATCATTTCATGTTCCACTGTTTGCATCATAAGAGTCCAGAGGGTATTGTTTCCTAATTTTTTGATGCCAGTCATCAATAAAAATTAATATTAATATAGTGGGGGGCTGTGGCTATTTTATACAGAAATCAATGTAAACGGATTTGGGGAGCTGCTAATAGAAACTGATTATGTTTTTATTGTACAACACATTAAAATTATAAATATCATAAATTTCATGCTAAATTAAATAGCATGTTGGCTTTCATTTTATGAAAGCCTCATTAAAAATACAGGTAGCTATTGGCCTGTGTGACGGATGTAAGCCTTCACAAATTATGCACATAAAATATTAGCTGCTGTTGAGGGGCCAGGATATAAGTCCAAAGGAACAAATTTAGTTTTAATATACCTGCTATTAATGTTGCATTACTGATGATATTTATTTCAGAGTATTAACAGTTCATGATTACTTGGTAAACTTGCTATAATGCTATCACGATTGTTTAATCTTCAGTGAGACCATCACGCTGTGTCACTCTATGCCAAGTGCACTGTATCCCTTGAGACAGTTACTGCCAGCAAAATAGTGAATGTGAAACTTCTCAATACTCATTACCCCAATGCATAAAGGCTTACTCAAAAAGATGTGAATGTGTTTGAGACCTGCTCTCCCGATGTATGTCATGATTTATATGCCATTTTCCTATATTCATTTCATAGTTGCAAAACCCCATCGCAACATTCGATAAAGGGAACTGCAGATGCTGGAGAATCCAAGATAACAAAGTGTGAAGCTGGATGAACACAGCAGGCCAAGCAGCATCTCAGGAGCACAAAAGCTTACGTTTCGGGCCTAGACTCTTCATCAGAGAGAGGGATCGGGAGAGGGAACTGGAATAAATAGGGAGAGAGGGGGTGGCGGACCTAAGATGGAGAGAAAACAAGATAGGTAGAGAGGAGAGTATAGGTGAGGAGGGAGGGAGGGCATAGGTCAAGGGGGCAGGGATGAGCTGGGCTGGTTTTGGGATGCGGTAGGGGGAAGGGGAGATTTTGAAGCTTGTAAAGTCCACATTGATACCATTGGGCTGCAGGGTTCCCAAGCGGAATATGAGTTGCTCTTCCTGCAACCTTCGGGTGGCATCATTGTGGCACTGCAGGAGGCCCAGGATGAACATGTCGTCTAAGGAATGGGAGGGGCAGTTAAAATGGTTTGTGACTGGGAGGTGCAGTTGTTTATTGTGAACCGAGCGGAGGTGTTCTGCAAAGCGATCCCCAAGCCTCTGCTTGGTTTCCCCAATGTAGAGGAAGCCACACCGGGTGCAGTGGATACATTATACCACATTGGCAGATGTGCAGGTCAACATCTCCTTGATATGGAAAGTCATCTTGGGGCCTGGGATGGGGGTGAGGGAGGAGGTGTGGGGGCAAGTGTAGCACTTCCTGCAGTTGCAGTGGAAGTTGCCAGGTGTGATGGGGTTGACGGGTAGTGTGGAGCGGACAAGGAAGCCCCAGAGAGAGTGGTCTCTCCAGAAGGCAGACAAGGGTGGGGATGGAAAAATGTCTTGGGTGGTGGGGTCGGATTGTAGACAGCAGACGTGTCGGAGGATGATGCGTTGTATCCAGAGGTTGGTGGGGTGGTATGTGAGGACTAGGGGGATTCTCTTTGGGTGGTTATTGCTGGGGCGGGGTGTAAGGGATGTGAGGCGGGACTCTAATGCACTCCACGTCCTCTAGAACTTCCAATTCCGTGGTCCCCAACACCTCATTTTCACCATGGACGTCCATTCCACATACACCTGCATTCCACATGCAGATGGCCTCAAGGCCCTCTGCTTCTTCCTGTCCTGCAGGCCCGACCAGTGCCCCTCCACCGACACCGTCATCTGCCTAGCCAAATTCGTCCTCACCCACAACAACTTCTCTTTCAATATCTCCCACTTGCTACAGACAAAGGGGGTGGCCATGGATACCCGCATGGGCCCAAGCTATGCCTGCCTATTTGTAGGTTACATGGAACAGTCCCTCCTCCGCACCTACACTGGACCCAAAACCCACCTCTTCCTCCGTCACATTGATGACTGTATCAGTGCCGCCTCTTGCAACAAAGAGGAGCTCGAACAGTTCATCCACTTCACCAACATCTTCCACCCCAACCTCAAGTTCACCTGGGCCATCTCCAACACATCCCTCACCTTCCTGGACCTCTCAGTCTCCATCTCAGGTAACCAGCTAGAAACTGATGTCCATTTCAAGCCCACCGACTCCCACAGCTACCTAGAATACACCTCCTCCCACCCACCCTCCTGCAAAAATTCCATCCCCCATTCCAAATTCCTCCGCCTCCGCCGCATCTGCTCCCAGGATGAGGCATTCCACTCCCGCACATCCCAGATGTCCAAGTTCTTCAAGGACCACAACTTCCTGACCGCAGTGGTCAAGAGTGCCCTTGACCATGTCCCCCGCATTTCCCGCAACACATCCCTCACACCCCGCCCCCGCTACAACCACCCAAAGAGAATCCCCCTAGTCCTCACGTACCCCCCCACCAACCTTTGGATACAACGCATCATCCTCCGACACTTCCGCCATCTACAATCCGACCCCACCGCCCAAGACATTTTTCCATCCCCACCTGTGCCTTCAGACCACTCTCTCCGTGACTCCCTTGATTGCTCCACACTCCCATCCAACCCCACCACACCCGGCACCTTCCCCTGCAACCGCACGAAGTGCTACACTTGCCCCCACACCTCCTCCCTCACCCCCATCCCAGGCCCCAAGATGATTTTCCATATTAAACAGATGTTCACCTGCATATCTGCCAATGTGGTATACTGGATCCACTGTACCCGGTGTGGCTACCTCTACATTGGGGAAACCAAGTGGGTTTTCAGAACACCTCCGCTCGGTTCGCAATAAACAACTGCACCTCCCAGTCATGAACCATTTTAACTTCTCCATCTGGGTATACAGGCTACTAGACTAGGTGGGATTGAGGTTCACAAGGAAGAGGTATTAGAAATCTGACAGAGTGTGAAGATAGATAAGTCCCCTGGGCCGGATGGGATTTATCTTGGGATCCTCTGGGAAGCCAGGGAGGAGATTGCTGAGCCTTTGGCATTGATCTTGAACTCGTCATTGTCTACAGGAATAGTGCCAGATGACTGGAGGATAGCAAATGTGGTCCCCCTGTTCAAGAAGGGGAGTAGAGACAACCCTGGTAATTATAGACCAGTGAGCCTTACCTCAGTTGTTGAAAAGTGTTGGAAAAGGTGATAAGAGATAGGATTTATAATCATCTCAAAAATAATAAATTGATTAAGGATAGTCAGCACGATATTGTGAAGGGAAGGTCGTGCCTCACAAACCTTATTGAGTTCTTTGAGAAGGCGACCAAACAGGTAAATGAGTGTAAACTGGTTGATGTGGTGTATATGGATTTCAGAAAGGTGTTTGATAAGGTTCCCCACAATAGGCTATTGTACAAAATGCAGAGGAATGGGATTGTGGGAGACATAGCAGTTTGGATCAGAAATTGGCTTACTGAAAGAAGACAGAGGGTGGTAGTTGATGGGAGATGTTCATCCTGGAGACCAGTTACTAGTGGTGTACCACAAGGGTCAGTGTTGGGTCCACTGCTGTTTGTCATTTTTATAAACGACCTGGATGAGGGCGTAGAAGGATGGATTAGTAAATTTGCAGGCGACACTAAGGTCGGTGGAGTTGCGGATAGTGATGAAGGATGCTGTGGGTTGCAGAGAGACATAGATAAGCTGCAGAGCTGGGCTGAGAGGTAGCAAATAGAGTTTAATGCAGACAAGTGTGAGGTGATGCACTTTGGTAGGAGTAACCAGAAGGCAAAGTACTGGGCTAATGGTAAGATTCTTAGAAATGTAGATCAGCAGAGAGATCTCGGTGTCCATGTACACAGATCCTTGAAAGTTGCCAACAAGGTTGACAGGGCTGTTAAGAAGGCATACAGTGTTTTAGCTTTTATTAATAGTGGGATTGAGTTCCAGAACCAAGAGGTTATGGTGAAGCTGTACAAAACTCTGGTGCGGCCGCACTTGGAGTATTGTGTACAGTTCTGGTCACCGCATTATAAGAAGGATGTGGAAGCTTTGGAAAGGGTGCAGAGGAGATTTACTAGAATGTTGCCTGGTATGGAGGGAAGGTCTTACGAGGAAAGGCTGAGGAACTTGAGGCTGTTTTCGTTGGAGAGAAGAAGGTTGAGAGGTGACTTAATTGAGACGTATAAAATAATCAGAGGGTTAAATAGGGTGGATAGGGAGAGACTTTTTCCGAGGATGTTGACGGCGAACACGAGGGGGCATAGCTTTAAATTGAGGGGTGAAAGATATAGGACAGATGTCAGAGGTTGTTTCTTTACTCAGAGAGTAGTAAGAGAATGGAATGCTTTGCCTGCAACGGTAGTAGATTCGCCAACTTTAAGTACATTTAAGTCATCATTGGACAAGTATATGGGCGTACATGGAATAGTGTAGGTTAGATGGGCTTCAGATCGGTATGACAGGTCGGCACAACATTGAGGCCCGAAGGGCCTGTACAGTGGTGTAATGTTCTATGTTCTTTGTTCTCCCATTCCTTAGATGACATGTCCATCCTCGGCCTCCTGCAGTGCCACAATGATGCCACCCGAAGGATGCAGGAACAGCAACTCATATTCCGCTTGGGAACCCTGCAGCCCAATGGTATCAATGTGAACTTCGCAAGCTTCAAAATCTCCCCTTCCCCCACTGCATCCCAAAACCAGCCCAGTTCGTCCCCTCCCCCCACTGCACCACACAACCAGCCCAGCTCGTCCCCACCTCCCTAACCTGCTCTTCCTCTCCCCTATCCCCTCCTCCCACCTCAAGCCGCACCTCCATTTCCCATCTACTAACCTCATCCCGCCTCCTTGACCTGTCCATCCTACCTGGACTGACCTATCCCCTCTCCACATATACTCTCCTCTCCACCTATCTTCTCCTCTATCCATCTTCGGCCCTCCTCCCCCTCTCTCCCTATTTATTTCAGAGCCCTCACCCCATCCCCCTCTCTGATGAAGGGTCTAGGCCCGAAACGTCAGCTTTTGTGCTCCTGAGATGCTGCTTGGCCTGCAGTGTTCATCCAGCTCCACACTTCGTTATCCCCATCTCAGCATGAATTTAATGAAGCTAGACAAACATGTGAGGAAGGAAGTGTTATGCTGATAGGGGTAGATAGCAATGTGTGAGAAGAAGCTTGGGGAAACATCAACGGTAGCCTGGACCTGAGCTGAGGTCAGCTGATTTGTTTCCCTCTGCACCAGACATACTTTTGCGATTGACAACACTTTATAATGATAAAATGTCATGTGACATGTATTTTAATCAGAAAAAGTCTTGTTGTAATTGCAGGTCTCCCATTAATAGATGATGTTGAGCTATAAATTGTCCATATTTCCTGCCATGTTATATTTTTCTTCACTGTGAAGTTTCCTATTGTTGTCTGATTTTTAAAAATACTTTATGTTGTTTTCCCTCCTGCTGCATCTTTCAGGTCTCCTCCCTGCCTTTCACTGGTAGTGTCAGCCATGGATAGGCACATGAATAGGAAAGGTTTGAAATGGTATGGGCCAGGAGCAGGCAGGTGGGGATAGTTGAGCTTCGGATTATGATCATCATGGAGTTTTTGGACCGAAGGATCTGTTTATGCGCTGTTTGATTCTATGACTCTATGCCGTACTGGTTCAGTCTTACTCTCTGAATCGGGAGAATGTTTCTTCTCCAAAGTGTTGATGATAAGGTTTTATAGCAGCACTGATGGAGTGCGTGTCAATCAGACCTGTTTTGGGAGCGAGGAAGAAGGAAAGGATCTAATTTCAAAGAGTTTATTCACATGATTTAAAAATATGTTAGAACTTTACAAGCATTTCAATAGTTCTGTAGTCATGACAATGAGGAACATGTACAGACCCTCCTTCCATATTTTCTCTTTGAGAGTCGAGAATCAATCACTTGGCTCACAAAGTTCACTCACAGGCAAAAGCATTCAAGCTTCATATATGGTTCAGTCACGTAAAATAAAATACTGCATTATTCTTTATCTTTCATAAATTCACTTAGTTTTTCTTTTAAAGTTGTCTCTATTTGTCATAAAAAAACTGCACAAGGTATCGAGTATTCTGCAGTTTTTAAAATATATTTGAGCAAAATCACATGTAACTTTGTATAAAGTGGGTCTCATAAGCTGACTGTCATCATTTGACATATTCAGTTGTGGAAGACAGGAAAGAAGAATACATATCAGGACATTCAGCAAATTGGATAGATCGACAGAAGCATTGAATTGTCTGAGATTCAGAGTTCTGAAAATGTTCCAAGTTACATCCAAATTACATCATGTGCCTATAAATTGATCATTTGGTGTAGTTTCCAAACCATCTGCAGTGAAGAACTTCACAGGAACACAAACAGCAGTGCAGAGTAAAGTCCTTAACTGATGTTTATGAAAAAAAAATTGTCAAGTAGCAAAACCTGAGTGAGAGTGATCTACACACACAAGTGTTCGTATCAGCCCTAAAGAGATAGGAATATAACAGTATGGAACAGCAAAAATAATTCTCAAGTTGCCAGTGGCAGAGAATGTTATATAAAAAATGCTTCAACAGCAGCACGTAATTAAGCAATCTAAATTCTAGATTCTGACAAGTGTTTGTATGTATCTGCCTTTTTTTGCATTCCTATATGTCTACATAATTGCATTCTGTTTTAGAGTTTGCCTGTGCAGTTGCCTTTGAGAGAGTTTTATATGTTTGCAATTACGAGATGATAGCATGGTTGACTGGCAACAGAATACATTTTGATCAGCTCTGTAGCACTATTACTACACCTGAAATTTTAAGAAAATATTTCATTTTTCTTTAATGTAAGGGTGGTAAAATAGTAATGGCATTATGAATCTGTGTTGATATGCCAGGGGCCTGTCAGATGTTCTTCAGTAATATAGGGGGCAATGTCACTGGACTAATAATCTAGGGCTTGGTTAATGTTAAGCATGAAGTAAAACACATGATATTGACTGGAGGAAATTAATACAAATAATTTACCTGGGCAAATTATTACTAGTTGTTAAGTTGTTGTAATAACCAATCTGCTTCACTAATATCCATCAAGGAGGAAATATGTGTGGAGGAAATATGCTACTTTTGCAGTTGTGACTCCAGACTCACACAATGTGGTTAAGTTTTAACCAGCTATTGAAATAGTCCAGTTGTAGTCAATCACCACGACCAGCTTACAATACCATGATAGTAGGGTGCAAGTGATGCCTGATAAATTATTCATGAAGGTTCAATTGAGCGTCATAACTTTGGCAATCCTGCTGATACTTGTGATTTTTTCCTTTGTTTTCAGATGCTTGAAATTTGTACAGCTCAGCTATGGCTGTAACAGCAGTAAAATGAAACCTTGTTGCACAGTGAATACGAGGTTAATTCTGTTCTAAAGTGCTCCAATTTCCAACACTGGTCTGGTGAACCTTTCTTGGCCATAATTTCCTTCCTGGTGTAAGGGTCATCGTGAAAAAAAAATAGATGATAAGATTAGAAGAGCTTAAAAACATTAAAGCTGTTAGTAGGTAATGGGTATAAATCTCTTGTGAACATTCTCCACCCCACCATTTCGATGGTGGAAATCCTTTACCTGAGAGGCTACAGCAGGAATAGCATTAAGAAATTTTTTTAGTTAAAAAATATATTCAGGACAGTAAACTTGTGAAGAGAATAAAAGATTAGCAAAGACAAAAGTAGGTCAGAATCTGAATAAATTATAATGGGGAACAAAGAAATGGCAGAAGGATCGAACGCATATGTTTGCTCTGTTTTCACAAAAGAGAGACTAAATAACTTCCCAGAAATGTAAGGGAACCAAGGGTCCAGTGAGAGGGTAGAAATGAAAAATGAAATCAATATTAGTGAGAAAATAATGTTCGGGAAATTAATTGAGTTAAAGACCAACAAATCACTGGGGCCTGATCATCTACATCTCAGTGTATTAAAGGAAATGGCCTGTAGGCTTCAAGGTAATATAGGCAACTTGAGTGAGAGGCAGATGTAGTATAATGTAGCTTATAATCGTTAAATGTGAAGCTATACACTTCAGTGTGAAAAACAGAAAGCAAGACTACCACTTAAATGATGGTAAGTTGGGAAATGTGGATTTACAAGAGATCTCAGCTTTCTCATACACTAGTCATTGAAAGTACAGGTGTTGTAAGCGATTAGGAAAGCACTTGGTATATTGCCATCAATTGCAAGAGAATAAGTTCAGCAGTAGGAATGTCTTAAAGCAGCTATACAGGGTCTTAGTGAGACTGCACCAAGTATTGTATGCAGCTGTTGTCTCCCTACCCAAGAACAGATACACTTGTCATAAAGAAAGCGTAATGGAGTTGACTACACTGATACTGCGGCTGCCCGCTGAGGATAGCTGGGTTTCACTAGGCTCGTATTCATTTGACTTTAGAAAGACGAGAGAGGATCTGATTGACGCGTATAAAATTTCGACAAGACAGACAGATGAGATGCAGGGAAATTGTCTTTCCTTGTTGGTGTGTTGAGAACCATGAGACATAGAATCAGAACATGTGACAGGCCATTTAGGATGGAACCTGTAGAAATTCTCCAACACAGTAGGCCAGGTCATTAAATGTATTCAAGACAGAGTTGGATACTTTTTTTAGATTTAGAAGGCATCAAGAGGTATCGAGAAAAGATGGGAAAATGGTATTGAGATAGAGGACCAGGCATATTGTATAGTTGAGCAGGTTGAATGGCAAAATGGCCTATGCCTGCTCCTAGTTTCTTTGATTTTATATCCAAATTAGCAGCTTCCTTAATAATATAGCCTGTTACTGTTTTTCATTCAACTACAAAACAGCGTCTCACTATTGCAATTATCCATTTTTCACTGCTGTCCAAGACCAATTGTGACTTCTGGGATGTGGAATTGGATGTCACGGCACTCAGGGTTCAAATATCAAATTTGAAAACCTTGTAGTTTAATAAAGACATATTTAAATGGAAAAGAACATTTAAAGATTTTATAGATAGAGGCTTTAAGGACAAAATTAGTGATTAATTTCAGCAAAATATCGGACCGTAACTGGAGAATTAGCTATAATTTTGGAAACCTCATTGCAAAATGGCTATTTAAACTATAGACAGCATTAATCTTGGTAATGCCAAGAATGGAGAACCATAGTTAATGCAGGAACTTGAAAAATAGAATTACCGGAGCAAAGAAAACCAAGTGGAAATTTAATTGAGTTTTACTTAAGATTATGCTCTGTTTTAATAGAGTTAACAGGAAAAGTCTATTAATTCTAATAGAATACCAGTGATGAGACATTAATTCATTTAATATTGTCACCAAGAGAGTAAGGAGAGACAGCAACTGAAAAGTCTTTATGTGGATGCTTGTTCGACTGCTGTGTCATTGGGAGTGGTAGAGATGGAGGCTGTTGAGCCCTTGAAAGAAAATTCATATAATTGTGGATCGAGGCCTGAAACATCAGCCTTCCTGCTCCTCTGATGCTGCTTGGCCTGCTGTGTTTGTCCAGCTCTACACCTTGTCTTATATAATTGTTTGAAGCTGAGGAATATATGTGATGAAAGGGAATTGTGATGCATTAAGATAAATTTTGAATTTCTCTAGAAATGAGGCGACATAAAGAAATAGGGCAGAATGTCTCCCCCTTTGTTGTAAATTTCTGTAGTTCTATCATTTTCATTCGGTTATGATTAGAGAGCCCTAGACTATATTGTTAGGTGAAACGCTCTGTCACAATTGGCACGATAAGATTAGAAATACCTGTTTCTTAGGATTGCCAAGGACCAGAAGAGAATACGTGTTAAGAGATCAAAATTGATCTTTGTCAATATATCTGGGAAAGTACAATTCTTGACCTAAAACTGAAAGAACAGCAGATGCTATAAATCAGGAACAAAAACAGAAGTCACTGGGAAAGCTTATCAGGTTTAACAGCATCTGTGAAGAAACATCAGAATTATTTTTTTGGATCTAGTGACCCTTTCTCAGGTCACCGGACTCAAAATGTTAACTCTGATTTTTCTTCACAGACACTGCCAGACCTGCTGTACTTTTCCAGCAACTTCTGCTTTTGTTCACAATTCCTGACCTGTTACTTACATTTGGGCGCTTTGGGAATGATATTCTTTCTGTCTTGTTAGTTCTTAAATATGGATGCAGCTTCCTCTATCAGATGGCTTTCATCCTCCCATCCAATCTCTTTATTTTGTTTACAAACTTGCCAAATGCATGGCATGCAATCCTGATGAAAAAGAGGCAGGTTTTGGAAAAATGAGGTCTCTTTCCTCAATGAAAAAAATGGGATTAGAGATGGTTATGGTTACATCAATGCAATTGAAAATCTTTGGAATTAAGGAAATGGTGATTGGTTGGTGCTAGCCTATACCTGTTCAACTAGCCTATATTTTTAACAACAAATGAAGTAGTATTTGTTAAGACGCTGTTTTACAGGGTATCAGCAAGTTAATGGAGTTGAAATGGAGCCAGTAAAAAGTTCTAGGACATATGCCTGGCCCAGAAGACCATAGATATTTGAGGCATAGTGGTTTTTAATTGGTTCTGTAATGACCAAATCTTAAACCAAGCCTGGTGTTGCAGCCCCCGTGACACTGCTTCATCATATGTCTTCCTTGCCATCATCTTTGTTCAAATTAATTCATAGAATGTGGGTGTTTATGGCTGGGCAAGCAATTAGTGCCCATCCCTAACTGCCCTTGAGAATGTGGTAATAAACTGCCTACTTATACTCTATGTGGTAAAGATGAACCTGCAGCCATGTTAGGGAGGTGGTTCCAGGATGGTGACCCCGCAACATCGGATGAACAGCCATATATTTCCAAGTCAGGATAGTACATGGTCTAAGAGAGAAGCTTGCAGACAATGGTATTTCCAAGTATTTACCCAATAGGTTCCCAGGAAACATTTATTATTGTGATTTATTTTAATTTCTCAAACTCACCCTGATCCAGCAACTCCAGCATCATTATGATCACTGCTTGCCAGTGTGTGGTACCTGCTGGTCTACTAGTGAGGGAGCAGGATCTAATACATCTGCACCCTTTCTTCATCCCTTTTTATTTTACAAATGTTTACCAGTGTAATATTTCCCCTCTGTTTGTTGCTAGCTCGGTGGAGCTGCTTTTCTGCCCATCTACAATGCATTATCATTTATTTTACTTCTGTTTTACTGAGAATTCCGACTTAAGCAAAAAATGAGAAGCATGTCTTTCCTGTTTTAGAACATGTGATTTTCACACGGAACTGAATTGAACAAAAGGCTCTGGGGCTGATTCCTTTTGGCTGTCAGAGGGACATGCTACTGCTTGATTCCTGTGTTGCAAGCATGAGAAGTTGGGCTGCCAGCTCCAAATTTAACATAAGCCGTACCATGACCATGCAATATTCGAAAAACAGGAAAGATTGTTCGATTATCACTAAATGTCTGATTGTTCAAGATGCAGGTTAGCTTTTGTTTAAAACAGAGGCACTGGGCAATATCATATATGATTGACTGGCTTTGATTTTAACAAAACCCATTTATCTCAAATTTCTAACTCATTTTGCATATGTGAAACTGTGCATGGCCATCTTCTCATTAGGTAAGAACAAATGCATTAGTCATTGGTAAGATCTCCTCCATTTATTAACTGTAAGAAGTAATTTGTTGTAGTTATTGATAACTGTCATTTCTTGCTCTGTTTTTGAGTTAAACATGAGGTAACAGTCTAAATGTATAGAGTTATTTAAAACAGCTCATAGTTATGAAAGCTTGTATAGGAAATGTATGTGGACCTTTTCTCTTTGATGCTTGTAGTCAACTCTTCAAAAATATTTTTTTGATTATAAGATCACAGAAGTTCAGTATGGATTCTTTGTGAATATAGAATGAACGACTGTTCAGCCAATGAGTTATTAGTGCCTTTTCCAAATTGCCACACTATGAATGCCTCTTGATCAAGATCAAACTTGTTTTACATGCTTTGTGCCATTAATATCAGGACAACTTTGCAGCTCTTAAGTAACTCTGCTTGAAATCATGTATATAGCTAAACATTGGACATGACTGAGGGGCAACTATAATATCATAACTGCGTTTGCATGGTTACAAAAATCTTCTATCAAAGCTATCTTTCAAAAATGAATAATAGATCACAGGATAGTGCTGGAATCAGAAATGTATCCTTCTGTTTGAAACTGCTTTTAAATTAAAGCTCAGAAACTTGAACAAGTCTGTGATCATCTTGCAGCTACCCTTAAGCCTGCAAATTTATGGTGGATATACCTTGTATACTAAATGTGTAACATTACCTTTCCATACAAGAGATAGCAATACTTTATATTATTGTGGCTAGCATTTCAAGCAAGACTGAAGGTAATTGACACAGGCCCTCCAGACAGTCACTCAGTTATACTGCAGCCTTGGCTGTTTTTCTTAGCTAAGTTTTCTCTTTTTAAAATGACACCTGTAGGAATAATAAGCTCAATATGCCTTTAGGTGATCAAGGGTTATGATTCATGGTCGCGGCAAGGGAGCGAACATTCAAATATACATGCATGAAACAGAAGAAGACTATTTAGCCCTTCAGTCCTATACTACTATTTAATATGATTGGGTTGATTGGATTGTAAACACAAATCCTGATTCCTGCCTACTCCAATAACACTTCACCCCTCTTGCTTATCAATAATCTATTCACCTCTTCCTTAAAAATGTTCAAAGAGAGTTTCAAAGAAATAGTATGAATGCAGGAATGTCAATATTGGTGAAGGAAGCAGAATTCTTTTAAAAGTATTTGAGTAGCCATCCATGTGTGTAGAGACTAAGATGAAAGACATCTACTAAGTGATCTCTATGATGGTGGAATTGCTACAGACATGTCAGTTGGAGAGCAATGGGGTGATAGTAAAAACAAAGCGATTGTTGTGGGAGAGAGATAATGGGAACTGCAGATGCTGGAGGGTCAGATGAAGGGTCTAGGCCTGAAACGTCAGCTTTTGTTCTCCTAAGATGCTGCTTGGCCCGATTGTTGTGGGAGATTTTAATTAGCTATTTATTGATTTGGACAGAGAAAGAATAAATAAAGAAGAACAGTTGCTTAGTTTAGTTATGAGATTAAAACAGATCAGACAGATGAGTTAAGTATGAAGAAATGCAAATATTAGGGAAGACTTGATGAATTAGAAATGTGTTTTGCTTGAACAGAGCAGATTAAGAAGTCATTTGACAGTGGTACTTAATATTCTGTTGGGAGAAGAGATAATAGATTAAAAAACAAATTGTTTTCAGTGATTGAGGGTTCTGGAGCAAAGGGATATAAGAAATTTGAGCTGTGAGCCTCTAAAATGAAAAACTGGATAATGATTACAACAAAAGTTATCATCGCCTGATCATTGAGCATAGCTTTCACAGAAAATCTGTGAAAATGCCGAAGTAACAATATAATGTTATTCACACCATTTTCCAAGGGCTTCAGTGAATATTTCACCAGAGGTATTACTTGTGAATTGAAAGAAGCAAAACATATATGTAAGAATTAATATATATTCATGCTGCAAGGAAAATAATATTAAGGTAAAGAGAAAATACATAGGAACTGATCAACACATGGAATTAAAGTTACTGCTTATGTAAAGGATAAAGTCCTCGTCGATTGAGCTGAGCAGCCTTTTTTGTTCCATAATTCCTATAAAATATAAAATTTTTAACCTGATATTGCCAATGATCAACACAAATGTGAATATATGGAAATTATTCAAGCCAACCCAGTTATTCTTGCTGAATTAAGGAAGTTTTTTTCTCAATCATTTTGAGCTTATTGCTCAAAGAGTTTCCAGAGTTATTTTGTAACCACCAATCTTATCGGTTTGTGATCAAAAAGTGAGACAGCACTTTTAATAGTTGTTGGCAATGCCACAAGCATCATTGTCACTCATGTCTGGAATATAAACACCTGTATTGTATTTGAACAGGTATATGCCAGAGACAGCAACAAATTTCATGGAGATATGTCATCTCAACAATGCTTTCATACCAATTCAAATTCAGTTTGGCACTGACCAAGACTTAGGAGTAGATCACCCATTCTTCTGGAAATACGGTGAGCATGGAAAGAAAAATTGCCTTGGAAAATCAATAAAGGAATAATTATAACTTCCTAAGTCATAGGAAGCTTGGACATAAACCAAGAATTTTCCAACAGAGGAGAGATGGTGCATTCAATGCTGGAGCTTCCTGGGTGACAAGAGAAATAGACTTCAACATGAAGTGAAGAAAAGTAGTTTTTTTTTAAATGACAAATGCAGGTTCAAAATACTGTCATAAAAGCCAGAACACAGAGTAACAGAGAGGGGCATAAACAAGAGTATGAAGCGATGTGAAAAGCAAAATAATCAAGGAAACCCAAAAAGTTTTCAAAAATATTGACAAAAATAGTTAAAGGAACACTTGGGCTCATTCAAGGTGAAAAAGTAAATCTTCTAATGAAGGCAACTGAAATGTAAGGGAGATCTGTGTTTTAAAAAATGCACAATTGCTATTGTAGAGAGGAGCAGGGAGAAGAAATATTAGATTAGCTAAAAATATATTCTGCTTCTTATCTTCTTACATTTCCTTTTACATAGAACATAGAACATTACAGAACTGTACAGGCCCTCTGGCCCTCAATGTTGTGCTGACCTGTCATACCGATCTCAAGCCCATCTAACCTACACTATTCCATGTACGTCCATATGCTTATCCAATGACGACTTAAATGTACCTAAAGTTGGCGAATCTGCTACTGTTGCAGGCAAAGCATTCCATTCCCTTACTACTCTCTGAGTAAAGAAACTACCTCTGACATCTGTCCTATATCTTTCACCCCTCAATTTAAAGCTATGCCCCCTCGTGTTCGCCGTCACCATCCAAGGAAAAAGGCTCTCCCTATCCACCCTATCTAACCCTCTGATTATTTTATATGTCCCAATCAAGTCACCTCTCGACCTTCTTCTCTCTAATGAAAACAGCCTCAAGTCCCTCAGCCTTTCCTCATAAGACCTTCTCTCCATACCAGGCAACATTCTAGTAAATCTCCTCTGCACCCTTTCCAAAGCTTCCACATCCTTCTTATAATGTGGTGACCAGAACTGTATGCAATACTCCAAGTGCGGCCGCACCAGAGTTTTGTACAGCTTCACCATAACCTCTTGGTTCTGGAACTCAATCCCTCTATTAATAAAAGCTAAAACACTGTATGCCTTCTTAACAGCCCTGTCAACCTTGTTGGCAACTTTCAAGGATCTGTGTACATGGACACCGAGATCTCTCTGCTCATCTACACTACCAAGAATCTTATCATTAGCCCTGTACTTTGCCTTCTGGTTACTCCTACCAAAGTGCATCACCTCACACTTGTCTGCATTAAACTCCATTTGCCACCTCTCAGCCCAGCTCTGCAGCTTATCTATGTCTCTCTGCAACCTACAGCATCCTTCGTCACTATATTTCGTCACTATTTTTCATTGTGGAATAGTGAAGTAGCTAATTATTAACCTGGTAAACCAAGCCATGAGCACTCCTCTGATATAAAAGCTTTCAATGAGGCTGAATTCAAACCTAACATGTGGAAGCAGATTTCCAAACTCCAGACCCTCAAGGAAACATTTCTCATGAAGAAACAAATAGGATCAGTTAAAAAAAAGTGCATTATATGTACATATTGTAAGGACAACATATTTCACTTAAAATATAAACTGGAAATGGAAGTTCGGACGACAATGCTGTTGAGAAAGAAGTTCATTTTTATGTCTTGAAACAAAAGTTGAACTATATGGTGTTCACTCATTGGTGACATGTAGTTTTTGATGAAACTCAGTTTGATACTTTCTGACAGCAGTTGACATCAGTTGCCTGTGGGGAAGAATAAAAGACTGGCCAGCCACACTTTTGGATCGAATGCAAAATGCAATTTTATTATGGATTTGACAGTAGACAGCAGTTGGCCACTCAGACTTTAAAAGTCCTGTAAACAAGCCAATCTGGGTTCTCCCTCTGTCAGTGAAGAATAAATAACAGACAAAGATTCTACGATTCTACCTTAAGCAAAGGCTTAGTTCCAATTTACCAATTCCAGAACTGAAGATTTTTAGATTCAAAAGGAGCTGGAAGAAAACGTTCATTTCCTAGTGTGATTCTGATGTTTGATCAACAGATTTTGTTTCTTTATTCTCCTTGTTTCTCAAGATATTTTTACAAAACTGTTTGTGTCATTTGGCCTTTCCATACCATTTATGAATGAGTGTGTACTTGATCTTAAAAAGAGTATAGTTTAACTTGCATATTAGTGATTAATAATCCATTATCACATGATAGCAGATAAGCTCGCTTTAATAAATAAGTTTTCTCTTTTCGTTCATTGATGAAACCTGGTGTGATCTTAGCTTATCTTCAGAAGTGTCACAGGCAGGCTAATTAATCATTTTAATCATTGAATTGATTGTATTTCTAATTTGTGACTCATGGAATAATAGGGCTTGATTATTAATTCACTTTTTCAATCAGGGTTACAACAGTATAGACTTTCAAAAGGGATTTTATGCGGTGACACACACAGCAGACCTAATGAGAACATGGTATTAAAAGAAGAGTGGTAACTTGGGCCAAGAATAGCTAAAGGAGATAAGGAAGCATGTAATGGTGAATGGGTGATCAGAGACAATGGGAACTGCAGATGCTGGAGAATCCAAGATAACAAAGTGTGAAGCTGGATGAACACAGCAGGCCAAGCAGCATCTTAGGAGCACAAAAGCTGATGTTTTGGGCCTAGACCCAAAAAGGTGAATGGGTAGTGTTTTTATTGAAGAATTGAAGAAACATACGCAGTGAGATCCCAAATAGTCTGTATCAGGATGTTACTTTGTTCTTTCTCACGACAGTCACATGTGAAAGACATGTGAATGATATTGAAACTTGGTAATATAGAAAATAATAAGTTGCTTTCTAACAGACTTTATGAGAGATTGGATAAATAGTTGATATGTGTGGATAAATGGCAAACACAATTTATTTCTGATGGATGAGAAATTGTGGACTTTGGGAGAAGGTGTGTGAAATGTCAATAAAATCTAAAGTAAAAACAGACAGAAGTGCAGGAACAAAGAGACTAGAAAGGAATATATTCATAAGTGCTTGAAGTTGGCAAGATGAGTTGATAACCCATTAAGACACATATAAGACATCCAACTTTATAAAAAGGAACACTAAAGACAGAAACAAGAAAATCATGCTGAAACCTTGCAAGACAATGATTACATTTAATCCAGGGTGTTATGTACAAGTCTGGATTCTATAGCTTTGGAAAGGAATTGTGGCCTTAAATATGATACCAGGGATGAGGAAGTCCATATATATGAATAGATTGAAGAAATTGAGATCATCCCCTTAGAGAAAAGAAAGTTCAGAGGAGAGTGAATAACATTCCCAAACAAAGGCTTTTCTGTTAAAAAGAGAATATTCCAAGGAACCAGAAAGAGCAGCAGTGATTTGCATTCTCATAGCTTTAAAAGAATTGTTGTTAACCCAGCCCTGAACAGTACTCAAAAACTACCTTCAACATTTTCCTCAACATACATATGAGTCACTATCAGTAAGGCAGATAAGCCACATTGATCTTTCACATTGACTAAGGGGTTGAGGCACCTGCAGAAGTCCTATCAGTAATCAGAAACAATTACTACAAAGATGAGGCTGGAGGACCAAATTTCTAACAATCTTTGATGTACATTGTCCCCTTCAGTACCAAAGCAGGCTCTTATTAATTGTAATCCTGTGGAGTCATCTTGCTTTGAAACTTATTGGAAAACTAAAACATAATAAAATTTCATAAAAACTTGTACTAGTTTTTGAAAACAAATGCAGGATTAAATTTTATTAATATTTCCTAAATAGTCACATAAATCCAACAATATAGAGCATTGCTGTCATCATCTATGAAATAACAGACTGCCAGATGGTTTTGTTAGTGGACACAATTGGATGTGAAGAATACTTGACTTCAAGATTAGTAACAGAGGATTTTAGGTTAAAGTCAAAGACACAGGATGCAATTTTTTCAGCCTCATGAAAATGCCTTTGAAAGTGTGGTGACAGGAAGTTTGAAAATGTTGCATGTAGGGCCATCCACTCTGAATATTCCCTCATGTTCGTGGTTTTACTGGAAATAATGTTTGAATACTATTGGTTGCCTGTCATTTACTGATGGTTTTCTAATTACATGCCCTCTTGAATGCAATTTCTAACTCAATGAAGACCTTCAGAATAGGAAACAAGCCTCTCTCTGTGGTCAAAGCTCAACAGGTACCTTGAAGTCATTTCAGTCTGGCCACCTTTAATTCCCCTTGGCGCATGCTCCATAGGTGCCAGAGGTTTACAGTGATGGCTGCAGCCACTTTGAGGATGGGAAGTGCTTCCACACTGATGGTGACAGCTTTAGCAGCACCTTGACTTAGCCTTATCAGTGTTTAAGGCTGCCGATAACCTCAATGGGATTCAAACACAAGTTCTTTGTAGGTTAGTGGCTTTTTCTTTTGTTCTTTCATGGCATGTGGGAATTTCTTATAAAGTCAGCTTTTGTTGTCAATCCTCAAATGCCCTGGAAGAGATGGCAGTGAGCTGCCTTCTGAAACTGTTTGCTGTAGTGTGGATGCTGTCATAATGTTAGGAAAGGGATTCCACATTTTTGATCCAGTGACTAGGTGCTAAGTGAGTTGCATTAGATGTTGCAATGAAAATGGTAAAATATGGACTATCAATTTTCAACCTCGGTCTTTTGATACTAATACCCATGGCCTTCAGGGACTAAATAGCTCAAAAAATGAAGGACATGATCTAAAACGTCTGCACCAATTACTTGAATACAAGTTGAGGTAAGTTCAAGGAAGTAATGCAAAATAAATGGCATTATCTGAAAAGAAATTGCAACTATTCAGCTCGGGAAAGCAACAAAGCTGGATGCGGGAATACACAAAGAAACCGTATTTAAGCAGGTTCTTGAAAGAACAGCATTCAGGGAAGAAGAGAAAATATATTATTGGAAGATTTTTTTTCTCACCCTGTTTCGTCCTATTTTGCAAAGCAGCATGGGTAATAAAACAAATCAGAAATACTTCCGGCCCAGCTTTTGTGCTCCTGAGATGCTGCTTGGCCTGCTGTGTTCATCCAGCCTCACATTTTGTTATCTCGGATTCTCCAGCATCTGCAGTTCTCATTATCACTCAGAAATACTTCCATTCACTGTGAACTCAAAAATTCTGCAAGGTTACAAGATGTCTACTAAACAGATTTGCTTTCAGGTTCAGCTAAAGCAACTCAAATACTGTGGGAACTTTGTAAGAACTGAAAGTTGCTTTCTGCCTATTGTGCTGGGCATCCTTTCTTTTTATAAACTTTGTGTGTCTTCATACGTTTGATGTCATAGTTTATATTTTTTTCTCAGAATTAATAACTAATAATACTTCTCTTTCTTTCATTCATTGTGAAACATTGTCATTGGCTTCTTAAATTTGCCTATTTCTAAATTTAAATTGGAGTTTGTTATAGCTCTGCCCTTAAAAAAAAATAAAGTTATTAGTTGTGATCAGAGGTAGTTAGAAAGTGTGGACCTGCTTTTCTCCCCTTACTTGGTCATAACTTCTTTTATTGAGTGGCACTTATCCAGGCAAGTGCAGGGTATTTCATGAAAACCTTGACTTGTAACTTGTAGGTGACGGACAGGCTTTGTGGAGTCAGCAGATGTGTTACAAGTCTGAGAATTCCCAACTTCCACCCTGCTCTTGTAGTCAGTTATTTTTGTGGTTTATGTTAAACATGATAGTGGGAAGGTCTCAGCAATTGTGCTACCATTGAATTTCAAGGGGTGATGGTTCAATTCTCTTGTGCCAGTGAATACCAGGCACGTGTGTGGCATGAATCTCAAAACTAAGCGATATTCATTCAAACAGGGTGGACAATTTCTTCCTGATAACCAAATTGTCCAGTGACAGAACACCAGTTCAGTGAACACTAACATGATTCATTAGTTTGAAAAATGTCCTAAGCCATTAAAACAAAGAAGTTAATTTTACTCAACAATGAGATGATAACGCCTTGGCCTTTCTTTGGTTGGAAGTGGTGGTGACTGAAAACCACATTTGTTTCACTTCTGTGTTTTTGCTCAGCTGCTGTGGATAGTTTAGGGATCTGGTAATTCACTGGATGATATGAAACATCAACCAACCTGTGGGAAGTGTTAAGGGAGTTCAGCTGCTTCCCCTTCTGGACTTGGTCTGAATCTGTTGTTGGCTGGACTATAGTAGAGCACATGATTGGAGCTTACGCAGAACTCCCTTGGGGTTCACCTGCTCTAACGTTGTGAGAGTCTAGCTGAGGCCTGGAAAAAATAGTGCCGGCAGCTGAATATGATCATTTGTCCTGTATCTCTGTATTCTGCCTTTCACATGGTAAACTTATTGTGGGAGACCTGACAAACACTCCATGGAGCTTTAGGGCCAATGAGCCTTTTTCTCTTCTATTCAGATCAGCATTCATCCACTGTAATGTTCATTTAAAGAACATCCCCACGACTACATTATTTCAAGCATCAATATAATATTATCACTCTCACTCTCCCCTGAATAAAGACTTTGAAATTCCGTACATGTTCTCTGGTCTAATTTCATGAATAAGATGGAAGCTGATGGCAAAGGCATTAAATGACCAGCCCCTTTACTTTTATAAAAATTATTAGTTAACACTTTGAACAAATCATAATGAAGTATAAATTTGAAGATAAAAGCAAGATACCATGGATGCTGAAGTAAATATTGTAAACACTGAGCTGATCTGGAATTAGCTGTGAAGAGCAAAATAATGTAAATGTGCAGGGTATTAACCCAATATGGGGGCATCCGTTGAGGGGGGTGCCAGCATGAGAATTAATACCTTTGATTGGTATGCCAGTTTATCATTGGTTCTGACCATTGCAATTTTGGTCAGGAGGGCAAAAGGCAGGACCTGGCAACACATGCAATTCAGACAAATAACCATGTGAGGCAGCTTGGCAAGGGTCATTCTCAAATTTTAGTACAGGCTCAGGGATTGAACAACAGGTCTGAAACAGCTTAGTTGAAGGAACCAGCAACACAGCAAGAATGTGACAAAGACACAGAAATGCTACACCTGAAGTTATTTGCTCACAGGGATCATGGCTGGTTTTGTTACCTAAGTAGTCTTATGGTCAGCTGCAGTTGCAACAATCAGGTGAGGAACAGTGAATTGGCTTCCCCTTTTACTAGTCCTCATGGTTGGTTGCAACAAAGATTTTTAATTATTTTTCATACAGCCAAATGACACTTCAATTAAAACGTAGTTCACCTGATCATTGTGTCAAAACTAAAGAGCCAATTGCAAAGATCACATAAGTGGAAAAAAATCATTATTCATGCTTACCACACATAGACCCCTTAGGAGTCTCCTCACAGGACCGGCGGTGGCCAATCTCTCCACTACCACACTGCCTTCTTCCTTCCTCCCTTCCAGACATTGGAAGTTGAAACTGAAGAGGGTCGACTTGTCTCTGGCAAAAAGACTCTTGGCATGTGTGATCTGCCTGAGCACAAGAGCCCCCTGGGGCGACTTAACCAAACTGCCATGGCCAATGGGCTTCACTGTCAAGAGATGGAACCAATGAGGGAACTAAGATGCAGTGGGGAGAGAGAAGAAGAAAACTTACTGAAGACACTTACTGATAGCATGAGCAACAAAATTATGTGACTTTGCAACTTTTTGAAAACATCACTGATTTCACCTTACATCTAATTGTTCATCCCTCTGTCTAGCCCTGAATGCCAATGTTAAAGCACTTCATGACACAAACAATGTTTTATTGATGGAGGTCTGTTTTAATAGCCTGCTGTCATCTGAAAGAAAGACAAACAAGGCAGTAATGTTGATGTGTCTGACCTTCCTTACACAAAATTCCTATTCTTTTGTAGTCTCTGTCCCCAAGGTTGAAGATGTGAGTGATTTGTTCAACAATGCCTATGGCAGTAAGATGTAGCAGACTGAGGGAACAATGCATTAAGGTGGTCAGGAAATAGGAATCATTCCCCTGCCCCCAGCTCTCAGTCCTGTGCAAATATGGATCTGTTATGCATGTAGTTGGGGGTGCTTAGAATTAAACACAAACATAGAACATTACAGCACAGTACAGGCCCTTCGGCCCTCGATGTTGTGCCGACCTGTCATACCGATCTCAAGTCCATCTAACCTACACTATTCCATGTACGTCCATATGCTTATCCAATGACGACTTAAATGTACCTAAAGTTGGTGAATCTACTACCGTTGCAGGCAAAGTGTTCCATTCCCTTACTACTCTCTGAGTAAAGAAACTACCTCTGACATCTGTCCTGTATCTTTCACCCCTCAATTTAAAGCTATGCCCACTCGTGCTCGCCGTCACCATCCCAGGAAAAAGGCTCTCCCTATCCACCCTATCTAACCCTCTGATTATTTTATATGTTTCAATTAAGCCACCTCTCAACCTTCTTTGCTCTAATGAAAACAGCCTCAAGTCCCTCAGCCTTTCCTCGTAAGACCTTCCCTCCAAACCAGGCAACATCCTAGTAAATCTCCTCTGCACCCTTTCCAAAGCTTCCACATCCTTCTTATAATGCGGTGACCAGAACTGTACACAATACTCCAAGTGCGGCCGCACCAGAGTTTTGTACAGCTTCACCATAACCTCTTGGTTCCGGAACTCAATCCCTCTATTAATAAAAGCTAAAACACTGTATGCCTTCTTAACAGCCCTGTCAACCTTGTTGGCAACTTTCAAGGATCTGTGTACATGGACACCGAGATCTCTCTGCTCATCTACACTGCTAAGAATCTTAACATTCGCCCTGTACTTTGCATTCTGGTTACTCCTACCAAAGTGCATCACTTCACACTTGTCTGCATTAAACTCTATTTGCCACCTCTTAGCCCAGCTCTGCAGCTTATCTATGTCTCTCTGCAACCTACAGCATCCTTCGTCACTATCCACAACTCCACCGACCTTAGTGTCGCCTGCAAATTTACTAATCCATCCTTCTACGCCCTCATCCAGGTCATTTATAAAAATGACAAACAGCAGTGGACCCAACACCAACCCTTGCGGTACACCACTAGTAACTGCTCTCCAGGATGAACATTTCCCATCAACTACTACCCTCTGTCTTCTTTCAGCAAGCCAATTTCCAATCCAAACTGCTATATCTCCCACAATTCCATTCCTCCGCATTTTGTACAATAGCCTATTGTGGGGAACCTTATCGAACGCCTTGCTGAAATCCATATACACCACATCAAACAGTTTACTCTCATCTACCTGTTTGGTCACCTTCTCAAAGTATTCAATAAGTTTTGTGAGGCACGACTTACCCTTCACAAAACCGTGCTGACTATCCCTAATGAATTTATTCTTTTCTAGATGATTATAAATCCTATCCTTTATAACCTTTTCCAACACTTTACCAACAACCGAGGTAAGGCTCACTGGTCTATAATTACTAGGGTTGTCTCTACTCCCCTTCTTGAACAGGGGAACCACATTTGCTATCCTCCAGTCATCTGGCACTATGCCTGTAGACAATGATGAGTTAAAGATCAATGCCCAAGGCTCGGCAATCTCCTCCCTGGCTTCCCAGAGGATCCAATGATAAATCCCATCCGGCCCAGGCCACTTATCTATATTCACCCTCTGAAGGATTTCTAATACCTCTTCCTTGTGAACCTCAATCCCACCTAGTCTAGTAACATGTATCTCAGTATTCTCCTTGACAACATTGTCATTTTCTAGAGTGAATACTGGTGAAAAATATTCATTTAGCGCTTCCCCTATCTTATCTGACTCCACACACAACTTACCACTACTATCCTTGATTGGGCCTAATCTTATTTTCGTCATTCTTTTATTCCTTAAATACCTATCAAAAGCCTTAGGGTTTACCCTGATCCTATCGGCCAACAACTTCTCATGTCTCCTCCTGGCTCTTCTGAGCTCTCTCTTTAGGTCTTTCCTGGCTACCTCGTAGCCCTCAAGTGCCCTAACTGAGCCTTCACCTCTCATCCTAACATAAGCCTTCTTCTTCCTCTTGACCAGAGATTCCACCTCCTTCGTAAACCACCGCTCCCGCACTCAACAGCTTCCTCCCTGCCTGACAGGTACATACTTATCTAGGACACACAGGAGCTTTTCCTTGAACAAGCTCCACATTTCTAATGTGCCCATCCCCTGCAGTTTCCTTCCCCATCCTATGCTCCTTAAATCTTGCCTAATCTCATCGTAATTGCCTTTCCCCCAGCTATAACTCTTGCCCAGTGGTATACACCTATCCCTTTCCATCACAAAAGTAAACATAACAGAAATGTGATTGCTATCACCAAAGTGCTTACCTACGTCCAAATCTAACACCTGGCCGGGCTCATTAGCCAGTACCAAATCTAATGTGGCTTCGCCCCTTGTTGGCCTATCTACGTGCTATGTCAAGAAGCCCTCCTGCACACACTGGACAAAAACTGATCAATCTATAGTACTCGAACTATAGCGTTCCTTTAACAGGGTCTATGCTTTTTTTTCTATTTAAAAGCCCTATATCTGTAGGTCCTGAAATCCCCTCCCTCACAGGTCAAGCTGCCCAACCTGAGAATAGTTGCAGATATTTTCTTCCCCATCGCACTTTGAATTCAAGCATGAAGGAAGGCAGTTGTGAACACTGATTAGACAGTATCTCCAAACTCTATTTCAAGATGTAAGCCAGCCCCTGAATATTCAAATTTCCTTCCTGGTAGGCCTTTTCGAGAAGTTGAAAGGCTTCATACTTGCCCAGGTCCCCAACAACTTGAACACATGAACCTGCACCAGCCGACATTTCCCACCCATTCTTTCACCCATGAGGTCACTGTGCCAAGTCTGGTGATACACTGACCTAATCTCTTCTCCCCTAACCTTCTCCTTGAAGCCAGTGTGCCCCTGACTGTGTGTGGCCCTCTCCTACTGACCTCGTTCCATCCATGGTTTACAGTCTCCAGTCCCTTCCAGGTATTGTTCCCAATTGCCAGCCCTAAGCTCCAGCCCCTGTTGTGAGGAGTAACTTGCTTTTCACTCTGATTCTGCAGTCCGAGCCAACAGACTGATCGTCTCCCACGCCACTTGAGTAAGTCAGCCAGGAAGCCCTGGAAGAAGAGCCCAGGCTCCTGGCTCATAGTATTATATTTCTCTAAGTGCTTTAGCCCAATCCCCTCAACTGACCACAGTCGAGCCAGAAGACTCATGATACAGTCCCTGGATTTCAGAGGCACAGACCACCTTACTGAGATTACACCAGCCAGATGCCTGTCCCTGGCCAACTGATTGGACTGGTGTTGGAGGCTGCTATTGGCTTATCGTGCAAAGAGGACTGGCTGATGGGTTCTAGGTGGGTGATGGGTGTGAGCGACTCCTACAAGATTTTAATACCTAGCTACTTTCTTGCTGCACTTACTGCAGTGTGTTTGCCACACAAATTGCTAGGACATAATACAGGAGTGAAACAGACGTAGCACACTGCCATAAGCCAAGTTGGGTACCCCTTGACTGAGAGCCAATGCTTCCTCTAAACTGTCGCTAAGCAGCCTGTGGCAGGGCGCACACACACCGATTGGCATGCCAATGCATTGGATTTCACTTGTTGAACCTCAAAGGATAAGGCAGCAGGAAAAAAGAAACGGAAACATTGTTGAAGACTACCAACCAGTAAGGTAAACTGTCTGGTGATGTAACCGCATCAATTGGCGTAGGAAGGAAGGACAGTGGAGAATGAGAAGAGAGATCTAGAAGTTCAAATGCATTGTGCCATCAGTGTTCAGATTAAAGTTGCACTCTGGACAATGGAATGTGTGTTTTATAATGAAGCACATTGTTATTTAAACTAGTATAATTTTGGGCCTGATGTTTGCATTCGTCAAACCAAGTCACCCTAAAGCCAGGCTTCAACAACCATTTTGAAAGAAATCACCATGACTACAGAAGTACTTATGAGTTCATTATTAACACCGGGTTTTCATATGCCCGGTGTTAATAATGAAATCATAAGTACTTCTGTAGTCATGGTGATTTCTTTCAAAATGGTTGTTGAAGCCTGGCTTTAGGGTGACTTGGTTTGTGTGCATCAAGGTTGGATTGTCTGCTTATAATTTGCAACCCAGTATGTTAAATAATGGGACCTTAAGGCTTGAAGAAAATTTCTGGAACCTGTTTTTTCTAAGCTTAGGGGAAACACCATTGCTGACAGAAGGAAGCTTTTGTTTATAGTTTTACCTTCAATCTTGAACAGTCGTGTGAATTTCTTAGTATCGAATGGCTATAAATACCATTGATCCTGAGAAGGGAAGGTGACACGGTAAACGAGGCTGCTTTAGAGTGAATAGTTAGTGATAATTCCAAAAATGTTGGAATAAAAATTGAAAGAGGTTGCCAGAGCTGAGCACCTTTTAAACTTGTGTATGTGATAGTTTCAGAAAGAAACTACCTGCAGCTCTAGTCTAAAAGTCAAAGGCATAAGTGAATTAAACCTGCTAAGGCATTAGATAGAGAGATTGTGGTGCGAGTGAAGTGGTATTTTTGGGTATTGCACCACAGTACTATACAAGTGCTGTTTTTCGACTTTTCAATTTATATTTTAAGATAAATGGGTTTATACTTTTACTATGTATAAAAGAAATCAGTTTGTATTATGAGGAAATGTTTTGGTTTATTTCATTTTCACTTCTTTAATAAGTATCTCTTGTATTAAGACAAAATCTGCAGCATAATGTGCTCATATTTCAGACAGAGACTGTTTGTTAAAACCAAACATATCAAAATATGATTTGTCAAACCTGCTTTCTATCTGGTTCTGGCTTGTCTGTTAATAATAGCAGCTGGGTTCATAACAGTATAGAGGTTAAAATTAAAGTATGAATGTTAAAGTTTTACAAACAGTTGCAATTAGGGCACTGTATGCTATTTTGATTGACATATCATAGAAAGATATTTAAGGTAAAGAGAGTATTTGGCATAGAATCACTGGGATGATATGAGAGATCAGAAACTCTAATGATATGGAAAGACTAGCAAAGAATACACAGAAGAAGTTTGTTGTCAGCTTCCTCTGATTGACAAATGAGAGAAAAGAGGTCATCAATTTAAAATGAATACTGGAATAAGTGGAAAAACTTGGAGTTGTTGTTACAGAGGGCTGGTATTCAGGATGGTATCACTTAAAGGAACGATAATTATTTGAAGTAAACAGAGGTACATGATCTGAGTCATGCAACAATTCGCAGATTTTGTTTGCAATTGCCCTGGCATACAAACAATATGTTTGCCTGACCTCAGCTATGCAATAAACCTTTATGGTTTTTGACTGTGTGGCTCTAAATAATGTAATCTTATCTGAATTATGTGAAAAGGGAAAACTGAAATTTGGAGGTAAAATACTTCATTTCAACCATTATTAAGATCATTAATGGGAAAAGGTTGATTAATGAGTAAAACTTTCAATGAACAGCCCTAATTAAAATTTAAATGAGACACAAATTGTCTCAAGGCAATAGTTTTTTAATAGCTTGTTCCTTCATTGATGTAAGATGTGACAGAGTGCTATGATATTCTATGCCAATGGATCATCCACATCGATTAGTCAAAAATTCCCACTGGAATCAGTAATGCGAGAACTAGTGCTAGAACCAACAAGGACGCAAAAGTCTCATCAGGCTTTGATCCTCTTTTTCAACTCAGAACATAGACAATGCATATGTTCAGACTAAGTGATTTGGAGATTTGGCAATTTTGAGGGCTTCCACTTCCACCGAGGAGCACATATTTTAAACACTGGATGAACAATGTTATAGCCTTCCTTCTGCTCATGTGCCAAGTTTCTTACCTCATTTACAGTACAGATCAAACTTTGAATGGGGGAATTGAGCATGAGATTTTACTCATCTCCTCTGCTACCTCACAAAGTACACCCATTACACCCAAACTGGGACCTGTGGGGCTTTATCGGAAATAATCACTGGAGATTAGAAGAATGAGGGAGGAATCTCAAAGAAACCTATAAAATTCTAATGGAACTGGACAGGGTAAAGGCAGAAAGGATGTTCCTGATGACTGGGATGACCAGAACCAAGGCTTAAAATATGAAGAACAAAAACAAAGTTGCTGGAAAAGCTCATCAGGTCTGTGAGGTAAAAAACAGAGTTAACGTTTCGGGTCCATATAAACTGATGTTTTCCCATCCACCATCAGCTCTGAGGAAGGGTCATCGGACCCAAAACGTTAACTCCTTTATTTTTCTTTCACAGACCTGCTGGGCTTTTCCAGCAACTTTGTTTTTGCACCTCATTTACAGCATCCGCAGCTCTTTCGGTTTTTCTTCAAGTCTAGGATAAGATATTTCGATCTAAGTTGAGGAGAAATTCATTCAGTCAGAGAGCGAAGAATTTCTGTCATTGAAAGTAGTTGAAGCTAAAACATTGAATGTTTTCAAGGAGAAGTTAGATATAGTTCTTAGGGCTGAAGGGATCAATAGATATGGGGAGGAGTCGGGAATAGGGTGCCGATTAGATGATCAGCCTTGATCATTTTCAATGACAGAGCAGGCTTGAAGGGCCTACTCCTTTCCATATTTTCTATGGTTCCATGTTAAATCAACTGATATAATTTCTGATGACAAACTACAAAGATATTCCAAATGAAGGAACTGAATCCTGAAAGAAATTGTGCCAGGTTATTGGCTCGTAAACAAAATTAAACAATTTATTTTGCTGTTCCTAGATCAGAAATGTAAATGCTCCAGCCTACACAACTATCATGATGGATATAGCAAGTTTAGATTTACATGCTGACTACCTCGAATGGAAACAACATGGGCAGTCCCCCAAATGGAAATTGTTAACCCCTTAATCAATAAATAAGGTCAGCTAATGTCCATTCCATTGACTTTGCTTGATCCTTGCCAGAATATTCCAAAATTAATCCTTTGTTTTATTTCTTTCTTTCTGTTGCTCTAATCTTTTTCTGTTTCAAATATGTAACTGATTTTTCACAAAAGAAGTAAAAGTATCTGACTAAACCTTTAATTTTGCCATAACCTTCTGCGCTCTAATATTCATTTATGTTAAAATTGAAAACCTCTTCTAATTAATCCCACAATTAGAGAAAATTATATCCCCCTACTCAGCCAATCAAATTCTTTAATCATTGAGGATAGTTCCAATATTCCAAGACTCTCCGCATAACTAAAGCTTTCCATCCTTTTGTTACATCTATGATGTACGTGCTCATAGGCTTCAAGGTCCTTTCAATAATGGAATTATCTGTGAAATAAATAATATATAAAGAAAAATGAGCCAGGTTTTAGCACAAAGTTTAGATTCCCAAGTCAGCAGAGCATCTTTAAAGTTTCGGGGTCAGCAGTCAGCACAGTGGTGTTTTTGAAAGTGTTGATAGGCGTTAGTTATTTTGTGACAGCTACAACAAGACTTGCAAGGGTTTCACATTCTCAAAATTAAAGTGTGTAAAGATGTCACTTATGAGGTAGAAGAGATGGTATTTAATGGGTCACAAGCACAGTCGAGAAGTAAGTAATAATGGCAAGAAGGAAACTGCAAGAATGAATGGCCAAATAGCTGCTATTAATGACAGAAAGTGTTCCAAAGTGTAATATGCAGTGAAATTTGATTCTGCACCATGATTCTGTAGCTTTTCTGAGGCATGTGAGACGAAAGTGCTGAACAAAACTGGTGGCTAATGGGCCATCGAAAGAGCCATGCTTTGTTATGGATAATAACAGATCATTTCATTTGGCTGTCATTCTCAGTTATCTGGAGGTACAAAGGAACAGAAATGGGCCATTCAGCTCTTTGAGTCTGTTCTAAAGTTCTACTGAATTGTGACTGATATGTACCTCAACATTATTTATGCACCTTTGACCCATATTTATTAATATGTTTGCCACAAAATTGCAGTGAGACTAACAGCCCTTGATAACAAGGCTGCATTCAACTGAGTATGGCTTCAAGGAGACCAAGCAAAACTGGAATCAATGGCTATCGGGGGCAGAATCTCCTTTGGTTAGAGCCAGACTTGGTACATAGAAAGATGGCTGTGATTGCTGGAGGTCAGTCATCTCAGCTTCAGGACATCTCTGCAGGAGCTCCTCAGGGCAGTGTCCTAGGCACAACATTCAGCTTCTTCATCAATGATCTTCCCTCCATCATTCGGTAAGAAATGCAATGTTTGCTTATGATTTTGCAATGTTCAGCATCATTCGCAACTCTTCACATACTGCAGCAGTCCATGTTCGAATGCAAGGAGATCTGGAAAATATTGCGGCTTGGGCTGACCATAAGACCAAAAGACAATAAGGCGTAGGAGCAGAAATAGCCTATCTATTTCAATATTAAATGTACTCAAGGCCTGGCCTCCACAGCCTACTGTGGCAGTGAATTGGCAAGTAATATTCATGCCACATAAATGCCAGCCTCTGGCTATCTCCAATAAGAGACATTTTAACCACTGCCGCCTTGACATTAAATGGTATTACACTCACTGGATCCTCCACTATCAATATCTGGGGGGGGCGGGGTGGGGTTTCTCATTTATCAGAAACTCAACTGGATTTGCCACATAAATACAGTGGTCAGAAGAGCAAGTCCGAGGCTAGGATTACTGTGGCAAGTAACTCAACCTCTGACTCCTCAAAACCTCTACACTATTGACAAGGTTCAAGTCAGCAGTGTGATGGAATGTTACCTAATTACCTGGGTGGATAAAGCTCCAACAACACTCAAGAAGATTGACACCATGCAGGCCAAAGCAGCCCACTTGATTGGCACCACAGTGATAACATCCACTCCCTCTATCACTGACGCTTAGGAGTTATAGTGTGTACTTATTTACAAGATGCACTATAGTAATTCACCAAAGTTCTTTAGACAGCATTTTCCAAACTCTAGACCACTTCCATCCACTGTCCATAAGTTCCCCTCCAGGCCACTCACCATCCTGGCCTAGAAATATATCACCATCCCTTCACTGTTGCAAGGTTAAAATCCTGGAATATCCCCTTCATTGCATTGTGGGTTACCCTACAACATGTAGACTGCAACAGTTCAAGAAGACAGCTCACCACCACCTTCTCAAGGACAACTAGCGATGGACAATGAAAAGCTGGCCAGCCAACAATGCCCACATCCCACGAGTGAATGAAAAAAGAGCAAACTCTAATAATACCACTCAGAGAAAAAGCCATGTAAAACTGTCTAATAAGACAAATTGGCCCAAATCCTTTCACATACTTTAAAATGGAGAATCAATACATTTATATCTCAGTATTACTGTATCTTTTAATGTTTATTTTTTCCTTTCAGAAGTCTTGAAATTTAAACGGCCCAGCACACATTGCATTTTGGGGAGAGAAGTTGAGACATTCTTTGTGAAAAGTTTGCTTTTTGAGTTAACTTCTAATCAGCTGAATTCTGATCTCAAGATGGAATCTTCCAGTTCTGGCAGGGTCCGAGGTGGGAACACAATCAGATTAGGCAGGATAGTGGCATCCCACAATTCTTGTTGCCTTCCTGGATTCGCCTGAATTAAATTCTGAGTGGGAACACTCAACTCGGCCTTCCTCATTACCAGCAACTGAGGACTTAAGAGGTCAATTATTGAAAAGTGATTGTCCACCCAACTGGTAAATTCGTTCATACAGGCTATCACTCTGGAATAGAGAGGTTTCTCGATCTGCCTTTATATGATTAAGGGACGGGATAGAGAGCAGAGTGGAAGATGATGACTGTTAAAAGCAGACCACTACAAATCGACTGACTCCCACAGTTACCTGGGCTATACATCCTTGTACCCTGCTTTGTGTAAAGATTCTGTTTCATTTTCCAATTCCTCCTTTTCCATCACAGTTGTTCCGATGATACCAACTTTAATAATGCAGCCTCCAAAATGTCCACCTTCTTCCTCAACAGAGGATTTCCCAGAACTGTTGCTCACAGTGCCCTCAGCTGGGTATGACCCATCTCCCACACTTCCGGCTTCACCCCCCTCTCTTCCCTCCTGCAACAGCGATAGGCTCTACTTCCAGCCCTACTTCCCCCAGCATCTACTTCCAGAGGATCATTAGCTTCCATTTCCACCACTTCCAGCAAGATATCACCACCAGATACATGCTGCCCTTACCTCTCATGTCTGGCTTCTGTAGGGACCATTCCCTCTGGGATGTCCTGGTCTACTCTTCCTTCATGCCCAACAAATCCCCCCACAGTCTCGTGGTATCTTCTGCTGCAACTGCAGAAGTTACACCGATCCTTTCACTTCCTCCCTCCTCAGTATCCAAGGGCCCAAACATACCTTCCAAGTGAAGCAGCACTTGACCTGCTTTTCACAAAACTATCTACTTCATTTGCTGCACACAATTTAGTCTCCTCTACATTCGGGGAAATGAAGCTTCACAGCTTCACAGCTGTGACTGCTTCACAGAATACTTGCGTTCTTTCCGTGACAAATGGATGCTGCATGTCCAGTTGCCTGCCACTTCAACACACCACTATGTTCACTGGTCAACATCTCTGCCTCAGGCTTGCTGCAGTGCTCCAGTGAAGCTTAGTGCAAGCTCGAAGAACAGCACCCCATTTTCCGCTTCAAGACCCTGCATCCTTCCAGACTCAATACTGATTCAATAACTTTAGTGCTTGAGCTTTCCCATCTCCTTATCCTAACCCTCACACACCAGGCCTTGTTATCGCACAGTCTTCTATTACACACAACCCATTGTTAGCAACTAAAGTCCCTATTAATGGCTATTTACCATCCTAGCCAGATTGTTGTCCACTTCTTTGTCTGTCCAACTGTTCTTCTCTCTCTTTGGAATCTATCCCCACCTATCATTTACACCATATCCTCTCCCCCAATCCTATCATCTGCATATAAACCAACAATTTCCTAGCTATCACCAGTTCTGAGGAAGGGTCACTCATCTTGAAATGTTAACACTGATTTCTCTCCACAGAGGCTGCCAGACCTGCTGAGCTTTTCCAGCAATTTCTATTTTTGTCCCTGATTCACAGCATCCAAAATCCTTTCAGTTTTTGTTTTTGACTGCTGAAAGCTACTCCAGTAACCCTCTCTCCCCATGTTTCCCAACCCCAGTTTCACCTGAACCCTCCCCCAGCCGAAACTCACTTGCCTGAAAACCCAGTCCTCAAGATGTTGATTATTTCCCTGAAAACAATCATGATCTTCTCAATGTTGTTGCAAAATCTGTTGGCCTCTGACTAGCTAGCAGCACTCGCTGTATTTGTGAACACTTGATATTAGGGAAATACCACTGCTTCCCTCCAAACTGCCTCATCAGCTTTGCTCTACAAAGTCAACTTTCACGTCTCTATTCAGCAAATGAACAAGACACCCAACTAAAACAAATAATCCCACCTAACATTCTTTCTCATAAATTTCCTCATGAGAAAGAAATTTTTCTCTTTGACCACTTATCAAATCGTTCATTAATTTAAACACCATAATTACATTTCAGTTCAATCTTCTGTGGGTTTATTCAAACTGTCCTAATAATGTAAACCTTTAAACTGAAGTATTGTTCTGGTAAACCTGTACTCTGCCCAGTTTAAGGTCAATATATCTTTTCTCAGATACAGTGTTATAAAAAAAAGCACAGTACCTCTGAAGAGATTTAACTTAAATTGTTGTTTACTTCCATTCACATTCCATTTTCATTAAGAGGAACATTTGATGAAGCTTGTATATATACCACACATCAGCTTTTTTAAATATTTGTGTGCGGTGATAAAGCCTCTAGGAATGACTGTTATATTAACAAAAAGTGTAACCATTATGATTCAAGTAATTTGAGGCTTGTCTGGCATACTCTGCTTTCAGTTTGGTTCACTATATCCATATATGGGGTGCATTAAAAGCAACTTTTATCATTCAGCTCACCTTAATTGTTAGACTACCACAGGATTCTGCAGTGGGCACCCAGATACCACAAGGTTCTGTGAACTATGTTTATAGATTCCATCCTGCTACAGTCTTTCAAATGCTTCACTTCCTGACTCTCTTAGGGGTAAGTATGCAGCACCTTTTGGGACATTGACGGAAAAGAAACTGCCATTATGAACAAATAAAACTTGTCATCTGAAAGGTAATTCCCAGGATAAAGTGTAAATATCAATTTTGTAAATATTTTAACATTCTGGAATTAAAGCAACAGATGGTCCTGTAAAATAAAAAAAAGCTTAATCCCTTTAACAGTTTCCTTGTATCCAAAACTTCACTTGTATCCACTGTGCTTCCATGTAAATGTCAGATCACTTTAAAGTGAAGAAAGATTGGCAGGAAGTCCCTTGAGAGATGAAGCCTGCCCTCTAACTCTAATGAATCACAAGTTTCTGCAAATCACTTACAGAAGCTAAGTGCAGTAATGTCAGGTAAATGTCAGGTGTTGCGATAGAGGGCAGATTAGGATCGAGTAATTTCAATGTGCAGAGGGAAAGAGAAGAGAATGGAAAAAGAGAATTATCAGATTGAATCAGAAAGTGGAAAGCCATACTGAACTGTCCCCAGGAGAGAAGAATGTCAGGAAGAAATGGAAGAGAATTAGCAGCAAGAATATACTCATAGATGTCTACATGATATCTAGTCAACTATTGTAGACATACCAGTCTTGGAATTAATTGATACCACACCCATTTTACCAGCTCAAAACAGTCTCATAAACATCCAATATTGCACGTTGAATGTGTTGCATGAGGTAATGGTTCTGAAGAGGCTAATATTTATGTTACATTAGCTCCACCCTCATAACAACTTGAGCGACAGTCGGCATAACAAGGATAACCAAACCTAAATATTTTTTCCGAAGAACCGTCCAGATCCAAAATATCAGCCTTCCCGCTCCTCTGATGCTGCTTGGCTTGCTGTGTTCATCCAGCTCTCCACCTTGTTTTTGCTAAATTTAGCATAACAACCTGCCCTTAAAGCCTTTAGACTTCGAGAAAAAATGTACACTTCATTAAGAATAATTATTTTAAAATGATTTTCTCCAAGGCCAGAATAATTCCAAAACAATTGCCAATCTTCACTTGTGCATCTCATGATTGCCACCACAGCCCATTTTCTGATCATCCCATTCACCCTTCATGCCCTCATTCTTATTATTCATTTCCAATCTCCTAACCAAGTCTCTGCCTGTGGACCATCGCCTGGGAGGAGCTGTCAAACTTTGCCCTAACCATTAAGGCTCTTCCTTATGCAAGACAACCTTCTGCAACTCACTGGTAAGACTTAAGGATTCCAGTGCCTCAACTTATTTGAGGTCAGAAAATGAGTCAATGTACCATTTCTTTTCTTCTTCCAATTACATTTTTATTTCCACCTTGGACCCTTGTATTTCAAAATATAGAGAATTTGGTCAAGTTAATCATTCTTTATTTTTCAGTGTTGGCCCTTATTTCAATTGGGTGAAGCATAACTCTAGGGAAGTTTTACTATAACTATACAAGGTGCTAGTGAGACCATCTCTGCAGTTTTGATTCCTTATTTAGGAACAGTATTGTTTAACTGGGGGCAAGCCAGACAAGATTCTCTTGGATGATCCCTAGTATGGAGGCATCATCTTGTCAGCAAAGGTTAAACATGTTTGGACTTCACTTACTGGACACTAGAAGAATGAGATGCAATCTCATTGAAACATATAGAGTCCTTAAGGGGCTTTACAGGGTAATGGCTGGGACGATTTTTGTTACTCATTCACAGGATGTGGACATTGCTGCTCGGCCAGCACTTATTGCCCATCCCTAATTGCCAAGAGGACAGTTAAGAGTCAATCACATTGCTATGGGTCAGGAGTCACATGTAGGCCAGGAGTCAAATGTAGGCTAGACGGGGTAATGAACCTGATGGGTGTTTTTTCTCAACAACCATCCTATGGTCATCATTAGATCTTTAATTCCAAATTTCAAATTCAAATTGATTTCAAATTCCAACGCCTGCTGGGCTGGGATTTGAACCTCAGTCTCAGAGCAGTTTTGAATTCCTGTCTCTGGGTCTCTCACTAACAGTCTTGCAAGAATGCCACTTGCCCATCACGTCCTCTTCAGTTTTCCTTCATGGGAGAGTCTAGGACCATTGGCGATGGGTCCACAGTTAGTTGATATTTATATTAATGACTTGGATAAGCATTTAGAAGACGTGGTTAGTAAATTTGTGGATGACACTAAAATTGGTGGTATAGTGAGCAGCGAAAGAGGCTATCTCAAATACAACAGGATCTTCATCAATTTGAATAAGGTGCTGAGGAGTGGCTGATGGAGTTTAATTTGGATAAATGCGAGGTGTTGCATTTTGATAAGATGAACAAGGGCAGGATTTATATGGTTAATAGTATAGCCGTGGGTAGTGTTGTCAAACAAAGAGGCCTGGGAGTTTAGGTACATAATTCTTTTAAAGTAGCATCACAAGTGCACAGACAGCATTTAGCATGCTTGACTTCCTTGCTTAGGCCATTGAATCTCGGCGCTGGGATGCCATAATGAGGTTGTACAGAATGTTGGTGAGGTCACTTTTGGAGTGGCTTTTTGAATAATTTTTGTTGCCTTGCTGTGAGATGGATATTATTTGAGAGGATTCAAGAAAAGATTTACCAGGTTGTTGCCATGATTGTAGGATTTTAGTCATAAGGATGGTCTGGGGCTTTTTTCACTGGTGCATAGGAGGATGAGGGGTGACCTTATGGAGGTTTATAACCTCATGAGGGACATAGGTAAGTTGAATAACAAAGGTCTTTTCCAGAGAGTGGGGGTCTTAAAATTAGGGGGCATATTTTTAAGGTGAGAGGGGAAAGTTTTAAAAGAGACCTGTGGGGCAAATTTTTCATGAGAGGGTAGTTCATATGTGGATTGATCATCCACAGGAAGTGGTAGATGCAGATATAGTTATAACCTTCAAAAGAGACTTGGACAGGAGCATGAATAGGAAGGATTTAGAGGGATGTGGACCAAGCACAGTCAAATGGTACTAGTTTAGTTTGGGAGGCTTGGTCAGCATGGACAAGTTGGACCAAATGGTCTATTTCCATGCTGTAAGTCTCTATGTGACTCTAAGACCAGACAGCATAGTTTCAGATTAAAGTGGTGCCAATTTAAGATTGAAAGAAGGACGAATATTTTTCTCTCATGAGAATTTAGAACTGCTTGCGGCAAAAAACTGTGGGTGCGAAATTTTTGTGAATATTTAAGGCTGAGACAGATTATTCTTGATCAATGGGGGCATCAAGGATTCCTGGGAAAAGGCAGGAAAGTCACAATGAGAAATATTGGAGCAGCCATGATCTTATGGATTAGCAGAGCAGATTCAAGGGGCTGAATGACATGTTCCTGTTTCTATTTCTTATGGTCTTCAAAATTCTCCTGAAGAATGCTGCATCTGAGATTGGGCGTACGTAAAGTTTTCCCTGCCAGGGAGCTGTCCATTATTGAACTGATTTCCTGGAGGTCAGTAAGTCCTCATTATGTATGGATATCTGGAGTAACACCTTAGGATCATTAGACGATCCTCCGTGATGCCAGCAATGAATGTTTAGTTTTTGGAAAGGACAAAAAGGTCGTAAAATCAATCCAGCAGTTAGTGGCTCACCACATTTAGAAGAAATTCTTCACGTGATGTTTTTGGCTACATTGTTCTGCTTTATTTAAACTTTGATTCTGTTTAAAATTGATGTGTCAGAAAGTACAATAAAGAAGTTACTTCACATCAGAACAGGAAACCACAACACTGATTAATAAATTGATTTGCATCTCATTTGATTATGTTCAGGAATTGTCGGGGCTGACAACCATGTGCTCCCGGGCAGCTCAGTGGCCAGATGGACATGAATGTAGGTTGAAATAATGCTTCATGTACATTCTGGAACACCAGAAGATGATTGGGAGGTGACCAATAAAATCCTCAGCATTGCCAGTTTAGTGAAAGGAACATTCTTGCATCTTCAATGTTCATATTAAAGCAAGTTTCAAAATTTACAAATTAAGAAAATTGATTTGTCTTTGGCAAAATCTAATAGGAGTTTGTACAGGGCAATCTCTGCCTAGTAGACCATTTCTGGGAAAATAAACTCTACAACTGACATACTTAAGTGGCTTAATACCTATTTCAGTTTGATTCCAGAGACATAGGTAAGGCATACAAAGCAAAATTGCATTGAATATGTTTCTGATTGTTCCAATACAGAAAGTTGGTCTCCTAAACTAAACGACATTTTTATCCTGAAAGACAAATACAAATGGACATTTTTACACAGTGCATGTTTTAAGGCAGTCCTTCTACTGCCATAGATAGTAAGAACTACCGATTCTGGAGTCAGAGTTAACACAGTATGGAGCTGGAGAAGCACAGCAGGCTGGGCAACATCAGACGAGCAGGAAAGTTGATGTTTCGGGAAGGGTGCCAAACTGAAATGTCAGCTTTTCTGCTTCTCTGATGCTGCCCGGCCTGCTGTGCTCCTCTAGCTCCACACTGTGTTATCCCATCTTCTGTCATGCTGCTTACAAAATAAGGGTAGGAGGAAAGAGTTGTTCCAGCCTGTGGGAATTCTCTCCTTAGAGGATTGTTTCCTGCTGCATTGAAAGTATTGATGATATATAAATTTGTGTTTTCTCAAATTAACTCACTCAGATATTTTGGGATAAAAAAACACCAACTCCTTTCTATTTTAGTTGAATAGGGATGAAGGAATTAACCTCTTAACTATTCTGTTGTTTCTACTTGTTGGGAGGCAATGGTGCAGTGGTATTGTTAGTGGATGATTGATCCAGTGACTCAGGGAATATTCTGGAAATATGACTTCAAATTCCATCATGGCAGATGGCAGAATGAAAAGTCCAGAAACAAAAAAACAGAAATTGCTGGAAAATCTCAGCAGGTCAGGTAGCATGCGTGATGAGAAAGCAGAGTAAACAGTCTGGGTCCAGAGACCCTTTTTTCAGAACTGATTGGAACAAGGAAAAGAATGGTGTATATTCTGAAGGGGGTGTGAGAGGAGTAAGGAGTAAACGATAAATAGAGATGGAGCCTAGAGAAAGGAAAAGAAGATGGATCGACAAAAGGAAATGGGTAATAGTTCAGCCCAAGAGAATGAATAGGTGCTAATAGGGACCATTATTGGCCGGCAATGCATTAATTATGGCAGCAGCCCATATGATGACAATGTCTGATGAGTGGGGCTTGGGGTAAAAACAATAGGAGAAGGTGCATAGTCCCTAAAATTATTGAACTTGATATTGAGTTCTCAAGTCTGCAAGGTCCTTAGATAGAAAATGTGGTGCTGTTATTTCAGCTTGTGCTAAGCTTCACTGGAGCACTGCAGCAACACTGAGACAGAGATGTTGGTCAAAGAATACGTTGGTGTATTGAGTGGCAGACAATTAGAGGCTCAGAGTCTTTTTTGCGAGCAGATTGTAGGTATTCTGCAAAGTGATCACCCAGTCTATGCTTTGTCTCCCCTAGATAGAGGAGACCACATTGTGAGCGGCGAATGCAGTAGACTAGAGTGTGTGAAGTGCAGGTAAAGCGTTGCTTCACCTGGAAGGTAACTCTGTATCCTTGGATAGTGAGGAGGGAGGAAGCAAACAGGCAGGTGTTACATCTTCTACCATTGTAGGGGAAGGTGCCAAAGGGACATGAGGAGAAATTGGGAATGGAGGAGGAATGGATTTAAGTGTCCTAGAGGGAGCAGTGCCTACAGAAGGCTGACCAGGAAATGGAGGGGAGTGTCTGGTGATTGCATACCACTAGAGTTGGCAGAATTGGTGGATAACGATCCTTTGGATGTTGACGGGATGGTAAGTGAGGACCATGGGACCCCTTCGGTGTTGTGGGAAGGAAGAGATGGGGTGGCGGCCAAAGTGCCAGAGTTGGGTCAGACATGACTGAGAGCACTGGCAACCACAGTGGAGGGGAATACTCAGTTGAGGAAGAAGGTAGACATTTAAGAGGCCCCATTATGGAAGTTGGCATCATCAGAATAGATGCGGTGGAAACGGAGGACCGGGAGAGTGGGATAGAGCCTTACGGGAAGTAGGGTATGAGGATGTGTAGTCAAGGTATTTGAGGGACTCGGTGGGTTTGTATTACATATTGGTGACCAGCCTATTCCCAAAAATCAAAATAAAGATGGCGAGGAGGGGAAGGGAGGAGTCAGAGGTTGGAGGTAAAGGTGAGAGCACGGTGGAAATTCGAAGCTTCCAATTCTGAATGATAGAGGAAAGCGACACCACTGATATCATCAATTTACCACAGAAAGTGTTGTTGGGTGGGGACCCAAGTACAACAGGAACTAGGAATGTTTTACATACGCCACAAACAGACAGGTACAACTGAAACCCGTGTAGGTATTCATGGCCACACCTTTGACCTGAAGAAAGGGGGAAGAGTTAAAAGAGAAGAGAGAGATAATGGGAACTGCAGATGCTGGAGAATATGAGATAACAAAGTGTGGAGCTGAACACAGAAGGCCAAGCAGCATCTTAGGAGCACAAAAGCTGATGTTTCGGGCCTAGACCCCTCATCAGAAGATGTAGGGTCTAGGCCAGAAACATCAGCTTATGTGCTCCTAAGATGCTGCTTGGCCTACTGTGTTCATCCAGCTCCACAATTTGTTATCTCAGAGTTAAAGGAGAAGTTGTTCAAATTGAGAATGAGTTTGGCCAGGTGGAGGAGGGTTGGTGGGGACGGTACAGGCCTTCTTCCAGGAAAGAGCAGGGGGCCCCAAGACTGGGGGAAAGGCGCGTAAAGAGATTATACATCCATGGTGAAAAGGAGGCAGCTAGACCCCGTCAGCTGGAAATTCTGAAACTGATGTAAAAGGTAGGAAGAATTGCGGACATAAAGTGGGAAAAGACTGGTCAAGGGGCCAAAAAAATTGCACTGTGGTAAGAAGAGATGTTTTTAAAATTTTATTTGATCAACTTATTATCACATGTATTTTGTTACAAATTACAGTAAATAGTGTTGTATAGTGTCACCATTCTCTGGCACAATCTTTAAACGCTGAAAAAGAAAACAAAGCATATAATGTGATGGCAGAAAAATAAAGAATAAAGAAAAGGTGTTCAACTTTACAGTCCTTCTTGTTAAGTCCTCGCCATGGCCATGGGACTGGTGCCAGGCACAAGTCCCCTTCACCATGCCACCACTGGAACCAAAGTCTCTGAGGGGCAGGAGCAAGCAGAAACAGTGGGGTGCCAGGGCAGTTCTGTTTGTGGATTTTGGGAAGGAAGTAGCAGGGGGCTGAGCAGGGTTGGGGGTCTTTGAGCATGGAAGCAGTGGGCGAGAATCACTAGATGAAATGAGGTTAGAGACTGTTGTGGAAATGGTGTTCCATGGTCCAGGGGCAATAAGAGGTGGCCACCAGCTGGTGCTCTGTCTTCACAATGTAGAGGTCAGTGCTACAGACAACAACAGCATCGCCAACTTTGGCAGGTTTGATGACATATTATTGACTGTTATTAAAAAAAATCTCACAAATATCTTTAAGCAAAGGTAAACTGCCTTTGTACCTGTCCATTCAGTTGTACCAATTGCTAAAATATCTGCCTGCACCAATGGGACTGCAGTGGTTAAAATGGCACCACCACCTTCTCAAGGACAACTGGGAATGAGAAATAATGCTGGCCCAGCCAGTGATGATCACATCAACGACTGAATCCAAGGAAATGATGGGGTAATAGTGTGTGACATCCACAAAATAATCTGTTGCTCCTTCACTGTTCTGTTCCAGTGAGACAGGAATGTGCATGGCCCGAATTTGCTTTTTATGAGGTGTGGGACAGGGGGAGGGAAGAAATGACAGTGATCCAATAAGTGTTTATGATCAGATGTCAATGTTAAAAGGAATACAGTGAAAGAAATTGAAGATATGGTGTAAAGGGCTAATTATATATTTATTGCAAGAATAATGACTTAACATGGGTGTGGCAAACTTTGTCCTATTGACATGAGCTCACATGGGACTAGAACCCGTTTTTTTTCAAGGTTCCAAGAGGATGTCTTTCCTTTCTTCATCTTCCATAAGGTCTGTTAATGTTGGCTCACTTGAGCATGGACTTGATTTTACTGCATCAAGTAATTATAATAAAGTTTGATATTGGAAAAGCAGAAATATTTTCCCCAGTTGTGAAAACCTATCTTTAAATGTGAACTGAAGTTCTTTTATAGGGACACATACTAATGAAATTCCATTGGTCACAATGCAATCTTGATTCTTGGGCAAACCAATCTGGTGCAAGTCATGTGCATTCTCCCCTCACTGGAACAACACAGTAAAAGGGCAACAGATGTCAAATAGTATTCCCTTGTGTTCAATCATGAGAAGTGATCGTCCTGCAATCAGAGATGGTAGCGGTAGCAGGAACATATTGAACTATGTGAGACTTGAAGGCTTTTTTAAAAAGTCATTAATGAGTTGAGGGCATTGCTGGCTAGGCAGTATTTATCACCCATGCCTAATTGTCCAAAGGGCAGTTCAGAGTCAACCACTACCTGGAGTCACATATAGTCCATACCAGGGAAGGACAGCAGTTTCCTTCCCTCAAGGACATTTGTGAACCAGATGGGTCTCTCCAACAATTGGCAATGGATTCACAGTCATCATTAGTTTCTTAATTCCTGATAGTTTTTAATTGAATTCAATTCAATCCCATGGTGGGATTTGAACCTGCATCCCCAGAATATTTTCTGAGTCTCTGAATTAATAGGTCTAGCAATAATACCATGAGGCCACCGCTTTCCCTGATTGAGATGCCAGGCTGTAACTAAGCCCATGTGCCTGCATCAGTGGTTGTAAACATCTTTATGGAGATAAGACTTGGATTTTAAGATCTGGACATTTATGACACCGTTTGGCTTTCTTTTATTTCCACTGCTAATTTTTTTTAAAAATTCCAGTTTTGTAACCAAGATAGCAATGGAGAATGGTGACATTTTAGACTTTTCATTGCACTCATGTCTTCAAATACTTGAGTACGCATGACAATAAAATTTACTTCTAATTCTAATTTTAATCTCCAACTGTGTTCCTAGCTCCGTTGAAGCAGATATAGAATGTATATGCTATCTTACTGCTTCTTTGGGAGGTGAACATATTGCTAGGGTGGGATGTCAGCTTCTCGTGACAGCTGGTTCCTGAACTGTGATACTTAAAAAAACCTGAATGCAACAACAGTGACACCAATCATGAAAGAAAAAAAACAATTCAAGAAAGAAACAAGTCAGAGCTTGAATAAACTTAACCTCTCAAAATAACATTCTTAAGATGTTTCTGGCAATGAAGAAATGAAAACCTCTGAACTATTTTTAGAGTAGGAAGTTCTTAATCCCTATGTCTCAGTATGAGGCTGCTGTTGTGTAGAGAATGACATCTAATATACTTGATCAGAAAGGAGGATTGAACCATCATCATCAATAAATTTATCTCTGAATCACGATCTATAGGAAGATCTTGCATTGAATCCTGTTCTACACACTTGATGCAAAGATCAGGCCCTAATCATGTGTTTTTCTGAAAATCATAGGGTATGACTTGGAACCAGTTGGCACAGACTGCAATCATCTTGGTCCATCAACAAGGGGTCTCCAATGGATTTGTAAAATTTGTCCATTGTACAACTCAATGACATATTGAAAAGATGAGTCCATTTGCTCACCTAAATTAGCACTTACATATTCCCAGTTCATCGTCACAACACCAATTCAAAAAGTGCTAAAATGTGCTCTCAAAATGAATGAACTTAATTACTCCGGGAGAGCAGATGAAGAATTAGGGCAGACTTTGTTATTTCTCATCTACACAGGCACCCCAAGTCTAAATTCATTGGATTGAATAATATGGAGAAACAATGAAACCATCAGAACACAATTAGAGCACTGAATTAATCAAAATGAATGCTTTCAATGCAGTGAGGAACAATTCTCTTAGAGTTCAACTCTCACTGGCTGGAACATAACTTTACTCTTACACTTACCTCATATCATCAAGACAGAGGGTAAAATTACGCTTTAACCAGCCACTTGATTCTATTTCCCAGGTACTTTGGCTAGGAGGCAGAACATGAGAAGTGAAACAATCTTCTTTATGGGTTTAACATTCACATCTTCCTAAAATACAGTTAATATTGGTTCCTATTACAGCAACATAAACTGCATAAGTAAAACTATTGTTGAGATGGACACTTCAATTGATACATAAGGATCAGCATCAATAATAAAAAAAATCTTGAATGACTGTTGAATATACTCCATTTGTCTTGGCTAATTTGTTTTGACCATGTAGTTTGCATGACTCAAATCTGCTTAATTCCACTTCTTCCAAGCTCACATAGAAGTAAACATTCTGAGGAAGGGTCACCGGACTCGAAACATTAACTCTGATTTCTCGTCACAGATGCTGCCAAACCTGCTGAGTTTTTCCAACAACTTCTGTTTTTGTTTCTCAATTCACAGCACCCACAGTTCTTTCATTTTTATTTTCAATAATCATAGAAAAGCATTCTGATGGTTGTGATGGAATGCACTGCATTCAAAAAGATTCTGAATAATGAATTCAAATGATTCCCTTGCACAGGAATAACAGGGCAAAGTTTGTGGTTAAGTAACCCATTCTCTGTCTAAGATGTGAACAATAATTCAGCTGCACCTACTCCTCTTTAAAATAACAGGTACAGCAACATGTGTGGAGAGTAAAAACAGTGTCAACGTTTTGAGTCTGAAAAGGCCCTTTTTTCAGAAGAAGCTAATCTGTTGTTGAGTGGTTGACCAACATAATGATAGAACAAGGTTCAATGAAAGAACTACCTTCATGTTCTGATTCAGAGTTTATTCTTTTTTTGACGATAAACAGGGTTTGAGCGAAGAATTAAGATAACCAAGTGTGGAGCTGGATGAACACAGCAGGCCAAGCAGCATCTCAGGAGCACAAAAGCTGACGTTTTGGGCCTAGGCCCTTCATCAGAGACCGCTTTCATCAGCTCTCTCTGATGAAGAGTCTAGGCCCGAAACGTCAGCTTTTGTGCTCCTGAGATGCTGCTTGGCCTGCTGTGTTCATCCAGCTCCACACTTGGTTATCTTGGATTCTCCAGCATCTGCAGTTCCCACTATCTTTGAGTGAAGATTTGTAGCTTGGGCGCTGGTTGCAGATGTTGGTGTGTTCCCCGAGCTGGGAGGTTTGACAGCAGACATTTTGCCCCCTTACTAGATCACATCCTCAGTACTGTGGAGCCTCCTGTGAAGCGCAGTTGTCTTGTGTCAGTTTGAATTTATATTGCCTAGTTTTTCTGCTTCCAGTAGGTGCCAGTTCTGGCTGTGCATTGTAATGGTCAGTATATCGGGTCTAATTCAATGTGAATGTTGATGGAGTCCATGGATGAATGCCAAGCTTCTAAGAATTTTCTGTCCTCTGTTTTGCTTGACCTATGACAGTGTTTTCCCAGTTGAAAGTGTGTTTTCTTCTCATCTGTATTGAAATCAAGGGCACCTGGTCGGTTGTTTAGTTGCTAGCTGGTGCTCATGGATGCAGGTTGCTAGCTGTCTGCCTATTTGTCCCATGTAGTGGTTTTGTGCAGTCTCCGTATGGTATTTTGAAAACCACAGTTGTCCTGTCCATGGTATTCTACTGGGTCTTTAAAACTGGTCAGTTGCAGTCTTAGTGAATTAGACCTGATATACTGACCAGCAGCACTTCACAGGAGGCTCCACAGCACTGAGGGTATCACCTAGTTAGGGGACTAAACATCTGCTGTCAACACTCCAGCTCAGTGAACACACCAACATTTATGATGATAATGGCACAATCCTACTTTCTTAACTGATCTGAAGAAAAGTCATATTGAACTCGAAACATCAACTCTGTTTTTCACTCTACAGATGCTGTCAGACCTGCTGAATTTTTTTAGTATTCTTTGTGTTTATTTCAGTTTTCCATCAGCTACAGTAGTTTGTTTTTAACCAGATAAACATCAGAAAATGTAAGTAGAGTCAAATCTGACACTTGAGTAGGCATTACTTTAAAACAAAACTCATTCAAGGGCAGCCAAGTAGTGAGTATTTTCCCAAGGAAGGAGATGAAATTTCTCCATACATATGACAACGATGTACTAATGTGAGGCAATTTGGCATGCTGGCTCCAATGAAATGGCGGTGTAATTTTCTGCCCATGAATCCAAGAATCCCTCTGTTAGCAGACATTACGTTATGTTTTTAATTGCTGAGAGATGGCCAAGTACCAAGCTATGTTCGAGTAAAAATGCACTCACGCTAACAGTACAGACTACACATACTTAATGCCACCTGTTCTAAAGGTAATGTTGAAATAGAGTGGGAAGAGATCCAGAATGAATTAAATCAGAAAATGTTGTAAGGATCGACTCTGCTTTTATTTATTCCATGTAGAAATACAAGCTCAGAAGTAAATTTCATGATGCTGGGCACTAGACATCTCAGAAGAAAAGTGTGCAGGTTCAAGGCAATGGACAGGGATGATTTAGCCTCAATACCGAAGGCAACCCATTTATCAGAGACAGCAGAACTACCTCAACTCTTCTGAAATGCTTGTTATGTCCGTTCATATAACCAGACCTGTAAGCATGAAGAACCTTTAAGCATGCAGATGCACCTTTCCGACAATTGCCGTACAAATAATGGTGTCACCAATGTGTCTCTTTGCCATCACTTTTTTCCAGGCATTGGAATTTGTTTTCCATCAGTGCCAAAGTAGAGGCCCTCATTTGATAAGCTACAGGAAGGTCAGCATGATGAAGCTACGGAAGTAGAAGTGGCTGAGAATATTTTCCAAAGAAGTCCAGGCAAATATTTGCTATCACATCATGGGTAGTAAAGTATCACAGTAGATTGCCTGAATGTTGGTTAAACATTGTCTCTAGAACAGATCGCATTAAGAAAGCTCAATGTGGAATTCCAACACACGTCTCTTTTCACCTCAACCCTTAATCGTTGCACATCCATCTCTAGGTAATTAAAAAAAACACAATATGTGCTAACAGGGGAATTCACAGATCATGATGCATGTTGAATGAACAACCATTAAAGGTTTGTAGATAATAAAATGTGAGGCTGGATGAACACAGCAGGCCAAGCAGCATCTCAGGAGCACAAAAGCTGACGTTTCGGGCCTAGACCCTTCATCAGAGAGGGGGATGGGGGGAGGGAACTGGAATAAATAGGGAGAGAGGGGGAGGCGGACCGAAGATGGAGAGTAAAGAAGATAGGTGGAGAGAGTGTAGGTGGGGAGGTAGGGAGGGGATAGGTCAGTCCAGGGAAGACGGACAGGTCAAGGAGGTGGGATGAGGTTAGTAGGTAGCTGGGGGTGCGGCTTGGGGTGGGAGGAAGGGATGGGTGAGAGGAAGAACCGGTTAGGGAGGCAGAGACAGGTTGGACTGGTTTTGGGATGCAGTGGGTGGGGGGGAAGAGCTGGGCTGGTTGTGTGGTGCAGTGGGGGGAGGGGATGAACTGGGCTGGTTTAGGGATGCAGTAGGGGAAGGGGAGATTTTGAAACTGGTGAAGTCCACATTGATACCATATGGCTTCAGGGTTCCCAGGCGGAATATGAGTTGCTGTTCCTGCAACCTTCGGGTGGCATCATTGTGGCAGTGCAGGAGGCCCATGATGGACATGTCATCAAGAGAATGGGAGGGGGAGTGGAAATGGTTTGCGACTGGGAGGTGCAGTTGTTTGTTGCGAACTGAGCGGAGGTGTTCTGCAAAGCGGTCCCCAAGCCTCCGCTTGGTTGCCCCAATGTAGAGGAAGCCGCACCGGGTACAGTGGATGCAGTATACCACATTGGCAGATGTGCAGGTGAACCTCTGCTTAATGTGGAATGTCATCTTGGGGCCTGGGATGGGGCTGAGGGAGGAGGTGTGGGGGCAAGTGTAGCATTTCCTGCGGTTGCAGGGGAAGGTGCCGGGTGTGGTGGGGTTGGAGGGCAGTGTGGAGCGAACAAGGGAGTCACGGAGAGAGTGGTCTCTCCGGAAAGCAGACAGGGGAGGGGATGGAAAAATGTCTTGGGTGGTGGGGTCGGATTGTAAATGGCGGAGGTGTTGGAGGATAATGCGTTGTATCCGGAGGTTGGTAGGGTGGTGTGTGAGAACGAGGGGGATCCTCTTGGGGCGGTTGTGGCGGGGGCGGGGTGTGAGGGATGTGTCGCAGGAAATGCGGGAGACGCGGTCAAGGGCGTTCTCGATCACCGTGGGGGGAAAGTTGCGGTCCTTGAAGAACTTGGACATCTGGGATGTGCGGGAGTGGAATGTCTTATCGTGGGAGCAGATGCGGCGGAGGCGGAGGAATTGAGAATAGGGGATGGAATTTATGCAGGAGGGTGGGTGGGAGGAGGTGTATTCTAGGTAGCTGTGGGAGTCGGTGGGCTTGAAATGGACATCAGTTACAAGCTGGTTGCCTGAGATGGAGACTGAGAGGTCCAGGAAGGTGAGGGATGTGCTGGAGATGGCCCAGGTGAACTGAAGGTTGGGGTGGAAGGTGTTGGTGAAGTGGATGAACTGTTCGAGCTCCTCTGGGGAGCAAGAGGCGGCGCCGATACAGTCATCAATGTACCGGAGGAAGAGGTGGGGTTTGGGGCCTGTGTAGGTGCGGAAGAGGGACTGTTCCACGTAACCTACAAAGAGGCAGGCATAGCTGGGGCCCATGCGGGTGCCCATGGCCACCCCCTTAGTCTGTAGGAAGTGGGAGGAGTCAAAAGAGAAGTTGTTGAGTGTGAGGACGAGTTCAGCTAGGCGGATGAGAGTGTCGGTGGAGGGGGCCTGGTCGGGCCTGCGGGACAGGAAGAAGCGGAGGGCCTTGAGGCCATCTCCATGCGGAATGCAGGTGTACAGGGACTGGACGTCCATGGTGAATATGAGGTGTTGGGGGCCAGGGAATTGGAAGTCCTGGAGGAGGTGGAGGGCGTGGGTGGTGTCACGGACGTAGGTGGGGAGTTCCTGGACCAAAGGGGAGAAAATGGAGTCCAGATAGGTGGAGATGAGTTCGGTGGGGCAGGAGCAGGCTGAGACAATGGGTCGACCAGGGCAGGCAGGTTTGTGGATTTTGGGAAGGAGATAGAATCGGGCCGTGCGGGGTTGGGGAACAATGAGGTTGGAGGCTGTGGGTGGGAGGTCCCCTGAGGTGATGAGGTCGTGAATGGTGTTGGAGATGATGGTTTGGTGCTCGGGTGTGGGGTCATGATCGAGGAGGCGGTAGGAGGTGGTGTCCGGAGAGACCACTCTCTCCGTGACTCCCTTGTTCGCTCCACACTGCCCTCCAACCCCACCACACCCGGCACCTTCCCCTGCAACCGCAGGAAATGCTACACTTGTCCCCACACCTCCTCCCTCACCCCCATCCCAGGCCCCAAGATGACATTCCACATTAAGCAGAAGTTCACCTGCACATCTGCCAATGTGGTATACTGCATCCACTGTACCCGGTGCGGCTTCCTCTACATTGGGGAAACCAAGCGGAGGCTTGGGGACCGCTTTGCAGAACACCTCCGCTCAGTTCGCAACAAACAACTGCACCTCCCAGTCGCAAACCATTTCCACTCCCCCTCCCATTCTCTTGATGACATGTCCATCATGGGCCTCCTGCACTGCCACAATGATGCCACCCGAAGGTTGCAGGAACAGCAACTCATATTCCGCCTGGGAACCCTGAAGCCATATGGTATCAATGTGGACTTCACCAGTTTCAAAATCTCCCCTTCCCCTACTGCATCCCTAAACCAGCCCAGTTCATCCCCTCCCCCCACTGCACCACACAACCAGCCCAGCTCTTCCCCCCCACCCACTGCATCCCAAAACCAGTCCAACCTGTCTCTGCCTCCCTAACCGGTTCTTCCTCTCACCCATCCCTTCCTCCCACCCCAAGCCGCACTCCCAGCTACCTACTAACCTCATCCCACCTCCTTGACCTGTCCGTCTTCCCTGGACTGACCTATCCCCTCCCTACCTCCCCACCTACACTCTCTCCACCTATCTTCTTTATTCTCCATCTTCGGTCCGCCTCCCCCTCTCTCCCTATTTATTCCAGTTCCCTCCCCCCATCCCCCTCTCTGATGAAGGGTCTAGGCCCGAAACGTCAGCTTTTGTGCTCCTGAGATGCTGCTTGGCCTGCTGTGTTCATCCAGCCTCACATTTTATTATCTTGGAATCTCCAGCATCTGCAGTTCCCATTATCTCTCATTAAAGATTTGTTATAGTATGTCAGACTACTGGATTACTGCCTGTGGAGTTAAGACAAAACATTAGCCCTTGATATTTAAATTGTGTAGAAAGTCACTGACTTTATGTATTCATTCAAGCTCATACCAATACCCGCGGGGTTTAACAGATGAAAGGGGTTGTTGATGAACAACTAAATGGCCTAGAATCAACACCTTTGAGTCCTCTTCACTCATCATTATTTTCAGGTGTGTCTATGTTGCCTGTTTTGTAGAAATCATGGATTCCTTAGTTATTCTGAACTAGTAAGAGTTATTCTTGGCCCTGGGAACATATGAGTTCAAGTATTTGAAGGACAAACCATTACACCACTTCGAGCATGCATATAACTCAACAAAGAACCATCAGCAAAGATTCAAATATTTGAACTGTACTGCGAATGACTCACACTATGCTTAGAATGAACTGTCAGCGTACAAGACTAGTACAGTAATGGAAATGTCAATGCCAAGACGTTTTGCTGAAATCACGCCAGCTCCTCAGTTTAAATTCAGCAGTATGTGGCAAGAAATTCCTCAGCAGGCATATTGCTCCCAGGGCATCTCGGGATAAGCAATAAATGCTGGTCCAGCCAGCAAAGTTCACATTCTCTGAACTAATAATAACAACAAAAAATAAATGTTCTCTGGCTGCCTTTGGCAATTCTCAGGAATTTCTGTCATAAGTGATAAGAGGCGATATAGCGTGTATCTATTTTCTTTTGGGATTGCCTATTCAAGTTAAGAACATGCAACTGGAATTCTATCTATGTAACATTTCTTGTCATTTGCATCCTCGTGACACTGGTTGTTAGAATGTGCATCTGTTAGTGCCTTGACACTTGCTCACAGGAAGGCAATCTTTAAAAATTGAAATAATGACTGTAGCCAATGTGATCAGTCCCATAACAATCAATTGCACAGGTTACAACAGTTTCATTTATAAACTAGAGGCTTAATACTTGAAGCCATATCTGAAAGGCACTGGACATCATAAATAAAAGGAGACACAAGAAACTTTCTGTCACTATTTTCCTACAAGACAATGAAGGCTTTCTACTGGGAGTGGGAGAATACAAAATTTCTTTCAATTAACCAGGGGCCAGAATAGCTCACTAGATCCCACTCCAAGTGGCAGCAGGACATCTCCAAAGCTTTTTTGACGTGCTGATGACATCTTCAGTCATCCAGCGTAGAAAAAGAAACAGGAATCAGAGGGTCACCTCATGGGTCTGCTCCTAGACCTGGCCAGTTTGACCATTGATAGATGCAAGCACACACCACTTGAGAATGTATTATGACCCAACTTTCAGACTCTCTGTCTTGGTTGCATCCATGTCCCATTGGCCATGGAGAGGGAGCATGTCATGATGGGTCAGGCTTTCTTTGAGCAGTGCATCAGTGGACCTAGAATACATCATTACCACAGAAAAATCAGTGATATCTAAACAGCCAAATTTCTTTTGATTCCTTTAAGATGTTTTTGTTGCAACAAATTATTGCTGCCCCATTCAAAATGGGAAACTAGTTCCCCTTTATTGGTTAACTTGTGTTGGGATTTGTTTTTGAGTTTGAATGTGTTTCTTTATGAAATGTGTAGGTATAAATGAGCGCTTTAAAAAATGTTAAAAATAAAGACTTGAGTGGCATGATGGTTCGCTGCTTCCTCACTGTGCCAGGGACCCAGGTTTGAGTCCAGCCTTGGGTGACTGACTGTGTGGAATTTGTATGTTCTCTTGGTGTCTGTGTGTGTTTCTGCTGGATACTCCTAAATACAGTCGAAAGATGTGCAGGTTAGATTGGCAATGCTAAATTGTGTCCAGGGATGTGCAGGCCACTTGGCAAATGCAGGGTTACGTGGATGGGGTGGGGTTGGGAGTCTGGGTAGGATGCCATCGTGTGGGTCAGTGTAGACTCGGTGGGCCAAATGGCCTCTATCTACATTGCAGGGATTCTAGGACAGTGAAGTTCCACAATTCACTAAAATGCACAAGATCCAGGAGCTGCTTACCTCAGGTCTTGGACAATGGAATAGCCATTCCACAATCTTATATGCAGTGCTACCTTTTTCAGGTAGTGTGAGGATGGGAGGTGGGGAGGCTAGTGTTTAGTGAAGAAGATTTCATTTTTCCTACCAAATGTACAATTGCTTACTGTACACGTCAGAATAAGCCATGCGACTTGTGTGGCATACTTTGGAATCCAGCCTACTATGCAAAATATCTGTGTGAATTCCATCCCCACCCTTGTCTGCCTTTCGGAGAGACCACTCTCTCCATGACTCCCTTGTCTGCTCCACACTCCCCTCCAACCCCACCACACCCGGCACCTTCCCCTGCGACTGCAGGAAGTGCTACACTTGCCCCCACACCTCCTCCCTTACCCCCATCCCAGGCCCCAAGATGACTTTCCATATTCAGCAGATGTTCACCTGCACATCTGCCAATGTGGTATATTGTATCCATTGCACCCGGTGTGGCTTCCTCTACATTGGGGAAACTAAGCGGAGGCTTGGGGACCGCTTTGCAGAACAACTCCGCTTGGTTCGCAATAAACAACTGCACCTCCCAATCACGAACCATTTTAACTCCCCGTCCCATTCCTCAGACGACATGTCCATCCTGAGCCTCCTGCAGTGCCACAATAATGCCACCCGAAGGTTGCAGGAACAGCAACTCATATTCCGCTTGGGAACCTTGCAGCCCAATGGTATCAATGTGGACTTCACAAGCTTCAAAATCTCCCCTGCCCCCACTGCATCCCGAAACCAGCCCAGCCTGTCTCCGCTTCCCTAACCTGTTCTTCCTATCACCCATCCCTTCCTACTACCTCAAGCCGCACTTCCACTTCCTACCTACTACCTCATCCCGCCTCCTTGACCTGTCTGTCCTCCCCGGACTGACCTATCCCCTCCCTACCTCCCCACCTATACTCTCCTCTCCACCTATCTTCTTTGCTCTCCATCTTTGGTCTGCTTCCCCCTCTCTCCCTATTTATTCCAGAACCCTCTCCCCATCCCCCTCTCTGATGAAGGGTCTAGGCCCAAAACATCAGCTTTTGTGCTCCTGAGATGCTGCTTGGCCTTCTGTGTTCATCCAGCTCCACACTTTGTTATCCTGGATTCTCCAGCATCTGCAGTTCCCATCATCACTGTGTGAATTCATCCCATCTTTTTCTTTGTTGAAGGCCTCAGTGTTCCAAAGTTTGGGTGTTGATAGTTAATTGCAAATTGTGTGTGCTGAAACTGCTGAATTACCTGAATAATATTTTTATTTATTTTCTGGTATCCCCCACATTGGCTCATGGCGGATTCAGGAGCACGTTGTAGTCCCTTTGTCCCCTGTACAATGAAAAGCTGCAGAAATCAAAAGGAACACATGTATCTTTGAAGCCCAGGACCAGCAGTAACCTTCAATTGATGTGGAAATATCTCGTGCAGAGTTTCAGCAAAATCTACTCTCATGTTGTGGAGAAAGTCCAAGCTGCCCACAATTTTTCTGCTTCAATGGATTGTCCTCTAGGCGAAAAAGGCACTCTGATGCTATCAAAATAGATTGCCCTGGACACCATGGATAACAAGGTGTGGAGCTGGATGAATACAGCAGACCAAGCAGCATCGCTCCTAAGATGCTGCTTGGCCTGCTGCGTTCATCCAGCTCCACACCTTGTTATCTCGGATTCTCCAGCATCTGCAGTTCCTATTATCTTTGTCCAGGACACCATGTTATCTGCTGTAGCATTCCAGTGTGGGGCACCGTAGTCTGTACAGATTAGGAAATGGAATGCCATGTTGTGACCCCAGCATGAATGCAATGCAACAATTTCTTCTACTGGGGCCAGAGAATCTCTACAAAAGACGAAGTTTGCATGTATGCTCATTTCTAGATATTCATTCCATTGCAATACAGACAGAGGGCACCTCATCATGCTTACATGTTTTGCTTCAGACAACTGGAGGGTGAAATGAGGGTATGTGATAGACAATGGAGATCTGGGAGAGCCACAGCATTGTACTGGGTAGGAAACAGAGGGCATTCATCAGAAAGAAGCTGACCCTCGCCATCCTACAGCACAGCAATGTCAGCTGCAGCAACCCATTAAGGAATTCTTTGGCAACCACTTTCAATGGAATGGAATAGAATGACATTATTATTCTGTGACTGTAAATATATTGACACTGCAGAGGCAAACACCCCTTTGTTTAAGCCCAACAGTAAAATCAGTTTACTGTTCCTATTTTTTACTTCTTTATTTTTCCTGTTAAGATCACAATCTGATGGAAACTTTCATAATATCTCAAGATTCTTCATTCAATCATTACTAACTTTTGTTTGGTAAGGGTACAATGGACAGAATAGCTATCCCTCAAACAGCATTAGAACATTATGCAGTGTTACTAATAGCTAATGTCTCTGCCTTCAATCTTTGTGCTACAAAGTAAAATGAGAGCTGATCTCATAGCTGATGAAGAAAGGTGAATATCTTTATTAACAAAATTGAAATTCTGTTCACAATGAATTGTCATTTTGCTATCTATGTTTTCTTTCTATTTTCTTTGCTACTGTCCCATGGTACAGTCCCAGGAACTGTGTCTGGAGGTGGAGGGAACCTATCCAAGGGTAGAGTGTTCAACTTGAAGTTTTGGGTTGACATCCCCAAAGACATTGACATGGCTAGAGGTCTTAGATGAGCTGAGAACTTCCTGACCAAATTTAGGGTTGCAAGTATGGTAGGGGTGGAGGTGGAGGTGCCCAACCAATGCTTCTGTATTCAGGTTGTGCATTCTGAAGCATTATTAATGGCTGATGCAATCGGCCCTTCCCTAATGGGGACTGAGCAGGACCTGTTCTCTAAATGCCTACGACCCGGGCATTTCTTCCATGTCCAACTGTGGAGGTATAGCAGTGATATGGTCATCAGAATGTACTTCCAACTCTAACCCATCAAAAGCGCCCCCCTGAGCTAGTCCAGGATACAGGAGATAGCCTTGCTCGTGCATCCTCTGAGTGTTCTCACTCAACAGAGAAGGACGACGAGGAGGAACAAAAAGGAAGTTGCTGGGAAAGATCAGTAGGTCTGGCAGCATCTGTGAAGTAAAAAATCAGAGTAAATGGTTCAGGTCCAGTGACCCTTCCTCAGTTCTGCTGAGTTTTCCCAGCAACTTCTGTTTTTTTGTTTCTGATTTACGGCATCAGCAGTTCTTTCCATTTTTATTTAGTAGAGTAGGTGGCGCTGGCTGCAGGCGTTGATCTCTTGTGGGCAGAGGCTCTGTATCACTTTCTGGGGTTCACAGTCGGCAAGGAAGGAAATGAGTTCCAAACTAGGGGTAGAAGATTAGGCATGTAAAGAATGCATTCCCAGTGATGGTAAAGGGAGAGCAGCACAGTACTTGAAAATGAATCCTAATTGCTTGCCATGACATGCATCATCACATGAGTGGTCACAGCCCACTCCCAAAAATGCAAAGATTCTCTTCTCACAGGGGGAGAGCAGAGGATGGTTGGGTGCCTCACAACCTGTCCAGGCATTTTCTGCCCTATTGCAGGCTGTTTGCTCCTGATTTGAGGAAAGGCCAGTAGATGAGTGAGAAGATGGTGGCTGGCTCAACTGTAAGGGTTGGTACAAGTAGGAGAAAAAAATGGTGGGGTGTCCCCAGGTGAGTGAAATGCAGAGGGTATGCAGGGTTAGTCGTCTGGAGCAATGGGGTGGATGAGATCCACTGAAGGGGGACATTACATGCAATTGTGGGAGTAGACATTGAGCTTTCACAAGCTTTGAATGGGCAAGTCAAAATCGAACGAGTGTGGGGTGGCAAAGGGGAAATGGTGGCAATTACCAGGACGTTATTAACCTTCTTCCTGCATTTTTGAGCATTTCTCTGAACAATCAATACCATGTTGACCTGGGCAGCATCTTGAGCTCTGGCTTGCAAAGCCTGGTGCCACGGCCTCCTCTGCCCATCAGGCAGAAAGAGGAAGACCCTTCCGTACACTACCCTTTTCACCTGGATCCCTTTATCATCTCTGGGGCTATTCGTTCCTTACTGGAACAGTGAAAGGCTGTTCCAAACTTGCAGTGCTTGAACAAGTGCAAAGTTATATTTTAAATATGGCATCACTGGGAGGTAAGCTGAAACATGCCTACCGTAGCAAGCATTTCGAGCATTGATCAGTGAAAAATAGCACAAGAGTGGAACTATAATGAGGTGTGCAAAGTGAAAAAAAAGTGTGCAGTAACATTTGCGTAAACTCACAGAAAGGAAAGCTCTCTGAAACTCTCCGAAATTGACACCACCAAATTCCAGAAATATTCAGCCCAATGTCTCAGGTTGGCTTTATGTTATTGGTTCAATTTAGGGATTTTTTTTGTATGGTAATTTTTCAAATGCAAGTTGTTTGCAGTGCTGAGAGAAAATCAGGGCTCCTGGGACATGCTTGATCAAAACAAGCATCTGTGTAATAAAAATAAAATACTGCAGATTCTGGAAATCTGAAACAAATGTAGAGTATATTCAGTTTTGAAGAAGTCATGCCAGAATGCAACCATCAACTCTCTTTTGTTCATTAAATCAGAAGGAGAAATACAATGAGATAAAGAAAGCAAAATGCTACAGAATCTCAGCAGATCAGGTAGTGTTGGTGAGTTATTTGAAGTGGAGTCATATTAGATATGAAATGTTAACTCAGTACACAAGGCCTATTTTCCTGTGGTAAGAATTAGTTCGTCTAAAATATGCAAATGAAGCAACTTTTGTTGTGCTCCTGAGATGCTGCTTGGCCTGCTGTGTTCATCCAGCTTCACACTTTGTTATCAACTTTTGTTTAGAATTGATTTGATTTATTATTGTTGCATGTACCTAGTCATGGTGAAAAATTTTATTTTGCACACAGTACAGGCATGTCATAACATACAAAGATCATAGAGTGATTGAACAGAGTGAGGAATACAAAGTTATGGATGCAAAGAAGGTGCACAAGAAACAAGATCAACATTAGATTTGAAACTTGAGGGGTCCATTCTGAAGTCTAATAGAATTCCTACAGTGGGGAAACTGTCCCCTTGGCTGAAACATATCCACCCTGACCCTTGCAGCATCCCATCCAGACCATCCCCCTATCACCCACACACCCCTGAGCTCTATGGGCAATTTAGCACAGCCAATCTACCTAGCCTGCACACCTTCAGACTGTGGGAGGAAACCCACACAGACATGGGGAGAATGCGCAAACTCCACAGTGACGGTTGCCTGAGACTGGAATTGAACCTGGGCCCCTAGTGCTGTGAGGCTACAGGGCTAACCGCTGAGCCACCTTGCCACCCCTATTAACTTAGGGGAAAAAGCTGTTATTGCACCACCCACATTCCAAAGGTGAGGAAGACAGAGAGAACAAGTATTGCATGTGTTTCTAGTCTCCCTGTTATAGGAAGTATATTGTGAAATTAAAAAGGATTCAGAAAAGATTTGAGGATCTTGCCAAGGCAGGAGGCTTTGAACTACAAGGAGATGTGGAGGCTGAGGTGTGACCGTATAGAAGTTTATAAAATCATGACGGGCATGGACAGGGTAAATTGTCAAGATCTTTTCCTCAGGGTGGGGGAGTCCAAAACGAGAGGGCATAGGTTTAAGATGAGAGGGAAAAGATTTAAAAGGGACCTACAGGGCAACTTTTTTTCACATAGAGGGTAGTGCATGTATGGAATGAACTGCCAGAGGAAGTTCTGGAGACTGGTACAATTACAACATTTAAAAAAGTATCTGGATGGATATACGAATAGGAAGTGTTCAGAGGGATATGTGCCAAATGGAACTAGACTTGTATCGGATATCTGGTTGGCCTGGACGAGTTGGACTGAAGGATCTGTTTGTGTATTGTACAGCTCTGTGACCGTGTCATTTTCACAAAATGAACACAGGAGGGGTATAAATCTGGATTTCCACATAAAACTGTCTGCCCCGTTCCTGAGATGTTTGTAATATTTGCAAATAAAATATACGCGTAAGCTTTGCCATTCTTCTTTGACCGAAGTCTATGCGATGTTATTGTGACACAAGAGCCAACAATAAGCCATGCCACTAACGAAGGAAGCAGCTCTCAACAACCGCGGAATAGTTTTTGCTGAGCATTATACACTGCTTCAGCTGGCTGCCTGAGTTGTTATGTCACTGAAATGAACAGTTCTGCATACATGCCAAAATATTTCAGCTACAAGCCCTGCTCATTTTCAGGCACGGTTTTGTTATTTCTCCAGGGGACTGGTAGCTTCTTGAGAGCCATCTGCCTTTCTTTGTGCATCTGTCTGCATACCACTACTGGAGGATGAAAGCACTTTTATTTATGTTGTGACTTTCACAGTTCTAGGAAATCTCAAAGCACCGTACAGCCAATTAAACATTTTAAATATGTCGGCACAATTGCAATGCTGGAAATCACCTAACTGGGTGACATTGATGTTCACGGTTTGAGGGCAGTGACTGGCTCACCTGTGCATGCACCTGCAGAAACCTCCATTTAACAGCTGGTCTCAGAAGGTTCATACAATTCCAAGGCTTCAGTTAATAACAACCTTCCATGCTTCATCTCCTCTACTTCTTGCATAGCTCTTATTCCATATTTTGTTTCCCTTATATGTACATAGGCTATATATACACATTATATACTATATAAATACATGCGTGTGTTTGTACTTTTCCATACATGCTACGTTTTTCACTATACCTCATAAAAGGGTGGTGTCTTGCACCACTGAGTTTGGAATGGGCTTGCAAGTGGAGTGGCTGAGAGAAAATAATAAGAGGCTACATTGGGACAGGTACCTGACACCGGTACCTGTGTGACCTATTTGGGAATCAAGTTAGCTACTTGTTTCATGGAGATGCATTGACAACAGCCCAGTTAAGGTCTCACATAAGGACCATTTTGAGTTGGTTGTGAATGTTTTGCTTATCCCCCACCACACCCATGCCATGACATTGCCCTGAGGCCAGTGGAGCAATCAATATGGGTAAAATGCCCCATGAGTGAATAGGTCTACCAAGGGCATTCCCATTCCCATTCCATTTTCATCTTTCTACAGGTTTGTGTGGGCCTTCAATGTCGGCCTTTTGGTGTTCGCCTTGCAAGATGCTTCTCTGACCTGTCTCAGCAGCACCCACCCTCTTAACAGGGACATAATGACACCAGAAATTCTGTCTCTCTGATTGGAGGTGCATCAGGAATTCATGCTTAACAGAACAGCAAACGTGGACCTCAATAATCAGAAGGCAGAAGAATACACAACCACTGTTCAGAGTTAATATTCTGCCAGCCAACAAGGGTGCAAGTATTTGCATTTCACCCAGGCGTTGGGGTCCCAAAACTGTGGAAAATCCAGCCTACATAGAGTAGCAAAAACAGAAGTTGATGGAAATAATCAGCAGGTCTGGCAGCATCCATGAAGAAAAAAGCCAAAGCCAAAGTTAACTTTCAGGCCCGATGACCCTTCCTCAGAACTATATAATGTAACATCTGATGGCACACATTTTAATTAATAAGGAATAATATTTAAAACAGAAAAATTGTACATGTAGCGAATATGTGCCCCATAAAACTTTCCGTGATCATTTGCATTGCTTTAAGGTTCTTTTTCTTCTTATCAGTCTACAACTACAACTTAGCAAAAGTTATTGATCAAAATTGCAAGATTCTGCTAATGGTTGGGAAAGGATTTCTATATCATACACAGTTCCTTCAGAACATGGCCACTAATTGACATGATTCACACTTTCAATACGTCTTAATAGAATGAGGTAATTAAATGACGATATTCCATCATGCTGCCTGAATATGCTGATTAAAGGAATATTTTATGTTTGTCATTATGTACATCTGTTTTCTTATGTATTTATAGCACCTTTTACCCCTTCAGAACATCCCAAAGAGCTTTACACCCAATACATTATTTTTAAAGACATGAAGACGATAACAACTGCAGGTGCTAGAAGTCAGAGTCCATAGGAGTGAGGCCGGAAAAGCCCACCAGGTCAGACAGCATCCAAGGAGCAGGAAAGTCAACATTTCATAAATAAAGTGGATGGCAACTGAAAGGCCATGTGGGTTGTTGCCTGTGGAGCACAGATGCTCTGCGAACCGATGCCTGAGTCTGCATTTGGTCTGCCCCATATTGAAAAGACAACATCAGGAGCAACAGATACAATTGATAAGTTTGGATGAAGTACAGGTGAATCTCTGCTGGATCTCAAAGGATTGTTTTGGGCCTTGGCCGGAGGTGAGGGGAATGCATGGGGTCAGGGGTAGCACCTCCTGCAGTTTTAGGGAAAGGTGCTCAATGTTGTGGAGGGTTAAGTGTGGAGTGTAGAGCTGATGAGGGAATCGAAAGCAGATGGAGTGGAGACGGAAATATGTTTTTGGTTTTGGAATCTGATTGTAGGTGGTGGAAATGTCAGAGAATAATATATTTGATTGGGAGGTTGGATGGGGTAGTATGTGAGGGCTCAGGGTAGTCTATGCTTATTGCTATTGGGAGGAGGGCATTTGAGGGTAGAAGTGCAGGAAATGGAGGCGATGTAGTTGAGGGCATATTTAATTACAGGGGAGGGGAAATGACAGTGCCTAAATTAGGAGGATATGTGGGATGTACTGGAGTGGAACACCTCATCCTGGGAAGAGATGCAGCAGAGCCGGAGGATTTGGGACTGTGGGATAACATTTTTGCAGGAGGGTGACTGAGAGGAGGTGGGGTTGGTTAGTTGTGGGAGTCAGTGGATTTGAAATGGATGTCAGCGATGAGTTGGTTTCCGGAGATGGAGATGGGGAACTCCAGCAGGGGGATGGAGGTGTCAGAAATAGCCCAGGCGAATTTGAGGGTGGGTGGAAGGTGTTGGTGAAGTTGGTGAACTGCTCAACGCTGCACCAATGCAGTCATCAATATAGCCAGTATAACTGCAGAAGAAGGACTCTTATACAAATCAAACCAAGAGGCAGGCATAGCTCAGGCCCACACAGGTGCCCATGGCCTCCTATTTGGTTTGTACGAAGTGGGAGGTATGGAAGGAGAGAATGTTGAGAGAGAGGACTGGCTTAACCAAGCAAATGAGTGCACCAGTGAAGCGGCAATGGTTGGGCTTAAGGGAGAGGAAGAAGCAAGGGGCTTTTAGGCCATCCTCATGGAGGATTCAGGTGTACAAGGACTGTACATCCATGGTGAAGGTGAGATGCTTTGGGCTAGGGAATTGAAAGTTCTGGAAAAAGCTGGTGACATGGGCTGTGCCATGGATGTAGGTAGGGAGTTCCTGGACTAAGGGGGAAGGAATAGAGTTGATGCAGGGAACAACAAGCTCAGTGGGGCAGGAGCAGGCAGAGATAATGGGTTGACTGGAACAGTTGGGTTTATGGATTTTGGGTTAGAGATAGAAAAGGGTGGTGCAGAGTTGGGGAACAATCAGGTTTGGAATGTCGATGGGAGACCTTCCGTGGTGATGAGGTTGTTGATGCTCTGGGAGATGACGGCTTGGTGATCAGTGGCTGAGGCATGATTGAGGAGACAGTAGGAGGAGATGTCAGAGGGTTGGCATCTGGTCTCAATGATGTGGAGGTCAGTTTACCATATAACCACTGTAACCCCACCACCCCTTAGGCCAGCCTGATTGTGAGGTTGGGGTTGGAGTGAACAGAGCAGAGGGCTGCACATTCCAATGGAGAGAGGTCAGAATAAGTGAGAGGGCTGTAGAGATCCAACCGATTGATGTTACAGCGGCTGCAGTTTGTGATGAAGAGGTCAAGGGAGGTGGATTAGGGAGTGGATTGCATTGCCATTCACAGAAATAGGTGCAGAGTCAGAGGCAATGGAACAAGAGCCCAACACCATGGCATGTGCAAAATTTTTTTATGTGTGGGTGCAGGGGAATGAAGGTGAAACCTTTGATGAGGACTAACCATTCAGCCTCAGTGACAGGGAGGTCTGAGGGAGGCAGGGCTTGGGACTAGGGCTGGGTGTAGTGCTGGAGACAGGGGCAGGAGTGGAGACTCCCTCAGGAGTGGGTGTGTGCACATGGGCAGAACCAGAAATGACGTGATCGTCACTGATGGTCGGCAGTCATGTAGTCGTTGACATCACCGGAAGTGAGAGTTACATGGGTGTCTTGGAAGTAGCAGTTACATGGCCATTGTTAGGGGCAGTTGAAGTGCCTGAGTGATTAATGGCATCTGGCTGATCCTGGAGAAGTTTGGAAATCAAGTTAGAGTGCTGAATAGTTGAGGAGAAACGGTTCTCAGCTCCACGGTGTCAGTTGTGTGTTGACATCTTCTCTCAATACAGTCGGCCTTTCCTCAGCTCAGTGTCTCCTTCTCCCAGACCTGCAGTGGACCTCTATTGTTCCTTGTTGTCAGAAAGATCCATACCCTCAACAAACACTTTTTCTCCAACTGATTGGACATCAAAAATCATATGAATGCCAAGCTCTCCCATGTTTACCTCCAGGCACAGGCCTTCTCAATCATTCAGTATCTTAACGTGGTCTCTGATTGTCTCCGGGTTTAGCCAAATGCCATTAGCTGTATGGGTGCTCCAACTGCATGTAACAACCATGTGACTGTTGCTTCCACCGACGTCAACAACCATGTGACTGCCATTTCACTGACACACTCATTGCTTGCTTCAACTGGTCCTCACTCTCAACAATTTCTCCTTCAATTTGTTCCAATTCCTACAAGCCAAAGGGGTAGTCATGGGCCTGAGCTATGCCTGCCTCTTTGTAGAATTTGTGGAACAGTCCTTCTTCCACAACTACATTGGCACTATCCTTCACCTCTTCCTCTGCTACGTTGATGACTAAATCAGTGCAGTCTCGAGCTTTCATGAAGACCACAAGCAATTCATTAACTTCGCCAACATCTTCCACCCCACTCTCAAATTTACCTGGACTATTTCTGACATCTCCCTCCTCTTCCTGGACCTCTCCATTTCCATCTCTGGAAACCAATTCACCACCAACATCCATTTCAAACCCACTCAATCCCATAACTACACAAACTAAACCTCCTCTCACCAATGCCCCTACAAAAATTCTATCCCGTGCTCCTAACTCCTCCGCCTCTGCAGCATCTGTTCACAGGATGTAGCATTCCACTCCACGACATCCCAGATATCCTCTAATTTTGTAATTTCCCCATCTCAGTGATTAAGGATGCCCTCAACCACACCTTCTCCATTTCTCACACTTCAGCCCTCAAACTGCCCTTCCCAATAGCAATAAGGATAGAGTCCCCTTTGTCCTCATGTACCACTCCACAAACCTTCGAATCCAATACCTCATCCACCGACATTTCCACCACCTACAATGAGACCCCACCACCAAAAAGATAGTTCCCTCCTTATCCCTGTCTGCTTTCCACAGGGACCGTTTGTTTTGTGATTCCCTTATCAACTCTACACTCCCACCTATTACTCCACTACACCAGGTATTTTTTCCTGCATCCTCATCACATGCTGCAACTGTCTCCCACACCTCCATCCAAGGCCCAAAACGTTCCTTCCAGATCTGGCAGAGATTCATCTGCACTTCATCCAAACTGATCTATTGGATCAGTTGCTCCCAACTTGTCTCTTCTCTCTTGGGGAGACCAAACGCAGACTTGAGCACTGTTTTGCAGGGCATCTGAGCTCTGCACGCAGACTAACATGATCTTCCGGTTACCATCCAATTTAAATATTCCTCTCATTCCCCTGATGACAGATCCATCCTTGGCCTCCTCCTCTGTCAAAGGGAGGCCAAACATAAACTAGAGGAACAACGCTTGGTATTTCACCTTGGGAGCTTACAGCCCAATGGCCTTAACACTGAAGCTGGTGAAGTCAAACTCCATCCACCCCTAGCCTTATCCCATATCTAGCCCTCCCCCTCCTGACCTGACCTAATCTGTCCATCTTTCCACTCACTTATCCGCTCCACCTTTCCCACAGACCAATCACGATAGCCCCCTACTTGCATTCATCTGTCACCATCTCTCCAACCCTTCTCCAAGAAACCCCTCGTTCTATCTATTTCTGGTCTCCCCTCATCCTCCTTGGTCCTGATGAATGGTTTTGGCCTGAAACGCTGACTTTCCTGCTCCTTGGATGCTGTCTGACCTGTTGTGTTTGTCCACCCTCACATCTATAGACCTCCATATTACTTCTAATGTTTGCTTGCTCTCATTGTATGGATAAAGAATGCAGTTAGATATTGTACAAGGTAATGGCTCTGAAAGTGTTAATGTTCATGTTACATTAAGCCCCAACTAATCTGAGGATGTCACACAGACTACAGGTGAAGGCAGTTGAGATCTGTACAAATTTCTCAAGGGACAGTTACATCCTGCACAGATTCTGATAGTCCTAAATCAAGTTAATGTTAACAGTACCTATTAGTATCATGCAATAAACTACTTAGTTTTGTAAGGCACGTGTCTCTCCATTTTGGATTCTTCAGTGGTCTTTCTGATACCACTAACAATAAGATAGGACCAAGATTCAACATAGAGAAAGGAGGGTTAGTGGAAATGGATTACCTGAAGCAAATCAGGACACTAATTGCAGAGAGCAAGGTTCCACAAACAGCAATGAACAGGATTAACTATTATAAAGATGCTTCTTGAAAGATAATTGATGATGAGGGCAGTTTGGGAATTTGTTGTCTCTTCAAATAATATGACAGGAACTTTTACATTCACCTAAGCAAGCAAATTGGTTCTCAAATTAACATGTCATCTGAAAGACTACCGCTGACAAAGCTCCCACATTGGTCACTTGGTGCAACTGGTCGAGTTAGAGGCCCAGCAATTCTCAAGCTTCAGGAGCATCACTGGGCCTGTATGCTGCTTGTAAAGAGTGCAGAATGCCCTCAGGTGTTAAGTGGAGAGTTGTGAGTGGTAATTTTAAAATATGGACTAAAAACAAAAGGTCTACTCCAGTCAAATCAGTGGGAATGGTTGTGGTGGCCTTGCCTATCGCCCCCAACCTCCCCACCACCGCTACCACCACCACTGCCCCCCAGCCTCCACCTTGTTCTATAGAACATACTCAACATGGCTGCCACTGAGAAGCCACCATAAGTTAGTTGATAGCCTCTCCACAAGGTTTGGGAAGAAGTGTGGTCAACCTGCCATCAACAAAGTGCTGAAAATGCTGTGACATGACCCCTAAATGAGTCTTCATGAAGAATACCTTCACGTTCCCTTGGAGCAGGAAAATGTCCAGCCCCATAATCAATAAACTATTATGAACGGGGGATCACAAAGAGAAAGCCAAAACATTATGGCTTCTGTAGTGATTATACTGAGGGCAGCCAGCTGGACCTTACAGAATATGAGTTTCCTATTTGGGGCTAGTAATCTGGTTCATTCAGAAAGCCCTGGCTGACAGATAGAAATGTTGAGTATCAGAGATACTGTTAATCCAATGCCTGACCCGATATGAAGTAGTACTATAGTCAAGGACTTTTCATGTGTGAATGAAGGGTTACTTGGTGATGGGATACCGGCCTCTGTGGAGTCATTTCAGTTCATTGTTGTGTTATTCACCCACGCCCTTGCCAACCACCTTTCAGCCCATTTATGGTGTCTGGCAAAAATCCTCAATTAGATTATGGTCTCAATGGAAACATTTGACCTAGAATCTTTTACTGTTGACCAAGAAACAAGGAGATCATCAACGAGTGAAGGATAACATCCTCACTTACTGTAGAACAGTATGAACTGTCAAAATTTGAGCATAACTAATTTTCTAGATACATCCTACATATAACATATTTAACATATCTAAACCAAATCATTATCTTTGTGCTCCAATTTCTCAAACAACGATATTGCTTGTGTTTGTGTTACAGGTAGCAAGTAGTTTGAATAGTTTAGTTGTAATTGGGGGACTCAAGTCACTTACTTATATTATCAAAAATGGCTACTGGTCATACATTAGAGACTTCAAATATTCCATAAAGTTCATATTGGAGTTCAGGTTTATCCTCATTTTTATCTCAGTAACCTTGTTCACCCTGAACATCTTTTCGTATCTCCCATTTTGCTTTTGAATGCATGCTCCTGAATTCATGACCAATTCAAATGGTATACATGTGGGGCTACAGCCTGTAATCACCAATTTTTAAAATTTCATATTTTTCATTTTGTTTCTGGTTTACTTTTGACTTTGATCAGAGCTTGTATTAAACCTATATTGAAACATAAACAAAGCTAATTTATAAAACACACAAGTGTGATGTGCTTTGATATGGTCAAATGATTAATCACTCATGTCATTAATCAATCAAGTGACCAGGAGTAATATTATTAACTATGAAGCTGAGGTCTTTATCCCCGCAAGGACTTACCAAGCTGTGCATATTCACAGTTCATGTCCAGGGCAATATAATAAAATGTGAGGCTGGATGAACACAGCAGGCCAAGCAGCATCTCAGGAGCACAAAAGCTGACGTTTCGGGCCTAGACCCTTCATCAGAGAGGGGGTCTAGGCCCGAAACGTCAGCTTTTGTGCTCCTGAGATGCTGCTTGGCCTGCTGTGTTCATCCAGCCTCACATTTTATTATCTTGGAATTCTCCAGCATCTGCAGTTCCCATTATCTCATGTCCAGGGCTGTTGCTTTGTCTGGTCTATTGTTTTTCCCTAGACTTGTTCCATTCTACTCAGTAAAAATGAGGCATTGTTCATATTGTATTATGCCTGCTACCCTTGAACTATATGTTAGGACAATGAATAATCCTGCACACACACAGTGGTCAACTATATGAATACGGATGTCATAACCAAATTGATGTCATATAAGAGATACCATCAAGATGTGCAAACAGCCCGAGTTCCGCAAATTTGCAGAATTGGGTCGGTGCAAAGAAGTTGTCAGATTCTTGTTTTGAAAACAGTGGTACAAGACCTGAAAATTCTGGGATGGAGCCAGACATTAGACTTAAATGGACTCGGTCTGCAGGGTTTAAGAGCTGCTACTGGTATAGTTCAATCAATGACTGACGACTACCCAGAAGAGAATGTCGACAGTGTGAGTGACTGGAGAGTCCAATTCTGTGTAAGATTGTTCAGAGGCTCTTATTCCATTGCTATTTTAGGGAGTTGTCATGGGCAGATTTTTTCTGTTTAACCAGCTCAGGGAGCTGTTGCATAGAGACTAATTTACCATTAACGTTTGTCGTGTTTTCCTTCCTGCCTTTTTGTTTATACATAGATACAAAGTGTTTCTTAATTTACTTCCATTTGATTATTTAATTATTTAATGAAATCATTGCGTTTAACACTTTATTTGCTTTTCAGACGGTCAATGTTGCTATGCCAAGAGTATGGTTTTGAATCTAAAATTGTGTCCCAAAAGAGAATCTGACCTCCCCCCACCCCCATGCATGACCTCTCAAATATAGGTGGGTTGTGCTCTTGAACAAATCTTCCAAATGATTTTAGCATTTGTAAAGATCTGAAATTGTCTCTTTTTCTCAGTCTAATATTGATTTCCACTGTCCTCGGATTCTGCACCACAGTTCGTTCAGGTTTAGTAATTAATAAACTTTTTGCACATACCTGATTTCCACTTCAGTATTACTGAGCAACGTTAGATTCAGCTCCAGAATACCCTTTCGAAACACTCAAACTCTTTCCTTTGCAGCAGAACATGCTGTAACAAGCTAAAATTTTGGGCACTGGCTTCATTGTTTCTTACTGTGGTGTGCTGTCACATTTGTCTGATGAAGTTCCTGTAAAATGCATTCGGTGATGTTACTGTTTTAAAGGTGCTTTACAAATGAAACTGTAGTTTTGTTACTCAGCAGTACTCATGTAGATGCCTTGTATTAACTGCTCAGTTGCTTCACTTTCAGCACTTCCTAAAGCTCCAAGGGTGTTAAAAAAAACGCTTTAAAAAAACATAAAGGTAAAATTTTCTCCCAATACAATAGAAAAATTAATAAAAACTTTAACTCACAAGGGGTGTGGTAAAAGGAACGATTCTTGCCCCACCTCCCCATAAAAAGTTAGAGATCATATTTCAGACTATACAGTCGCATGCATAGGGTAAGGTTGCAGGTTTTACACAGGTTGGACAGAAAAAGACCCCCAAAAAAATTCTTGGAGAATGGACAAGAACAAGTCTGCACTTCTTGTATTCTCTGGCGTACTGATTTGCACTAACTGGCTGTCAGTATCTGTGGAGATATCTTTAGGTTAGAAGCATTTGGTCTGTCTGACTGTGTTGGATACAGTGATAGATTGTTTGCCTCATCAGTGTGACAGTAACGAGAGGGCGCAAGAATAAGATAATTACTACAGAACTGGAAGAGAGGTCAGGAAAAGGGTCTTTTCAGTATACGTGATTAGGATGTGGAATTCTTTGTTCTTATTTCATAAATTATTTTAAAAGGTACTTAAACTGCTGTTTGAAATAAATTAACATAAAGAATATAACAGGCATAGCAAAAAGAACATACATTTATGGAATACATTTGTTACTTGTACAGAATATATAAAAATTTGACACATAAATGCCAAACATAATGTATGTGACATATTCATAACATACATCTGTAACATTTCCAGTTGCATATTAATTAGTTTAGTAAGAATTTTGACTGTTGCTGTGAAAATAAAGCCATGATTATAACATTTTCAATGTAAGACCTTAGTTGAACAATGTAGCCCGCGAAATATTACCTTCACAAAATCTGTTTGAGGTGTTTAGCACAGCTGAAAATGTCCTTCAAATGACTCAACTGTTTTTATTTTTTATATTGCAGGTTCTGCTAAATAATAGTATTTATCACAGCAAAATTGTAATTCCTACCAGGTGGATTCAGGATGCACTGTGTTAAGGACATCTGATTAAGATAAATTGATATAAGGTACTTTAATGATGGATCATTAACTCTTTATTGGTGCAAGAAAGGTTAGCATAATTCTAATTCACATTGTACAGATATCAAGCACATAGCAGAAAGCAACAAGCACTAGTGAACTCACCAAAGTTCACTGCAGGCATACATATGGATGCTTACAAATGTAAGTATTTTTAATGATTATATGTGCTGTTATATAGTCTACAGTGTGATAAAAAGAAGCAACCAGTTATGATATGGTCTTACATTTTAAATATTGTTTTTGGCAATAGACGAATGCTGAATGTTAATGGACAGAAGGAATTTGCTTCATCCATTGTGGAACTGACTTTGCCAAGTCAACCCAAATATTGTGCATTCTCTTTGTTATTTTTCTTTGCTCTAAATGTTTTATTTTGATTTTCCCTTAAAAGATGGAGTTTTTTTCTCGAGTATTTCCTGCAGTAAACAATTCTGCATTTTCATATCTCACTGTGTAAATGAGAAATAAAAAAAACTCATAATTTCTCTACTCACTCAACAGTAAAATATGTCATGGTGTTTTTCCATAGTAGGGAAACTTTCTTTTTATCCCTTACACCTTTGATATATTTAAACATTGCATTCTTGAGGAATACAACAACAATGATTATGGTGATGTTTTCTTCCATTCTTATATCCCTTGGCTTTAACAGGCTGATAACAGTATAATTGCCTTGTATCTCAGCCCTTTGAAATATTAATGAGTCAGTCAATGTGTTGCCTGGCCTTTACAAAGTGAAACATTGTATCAATTATGATATTCTGGTAGGGCATTGTGGATAACAAACCGAGAAAACATTTAAATACTCTAATGCAGAACTTTCATAACTTAATGTCAGCCTACCCTTTTTGTGGGCAGAAATACACAGCAACTAAGGGCCAGTGAGAACAGAATGCCAAAACCACATTATTGGGCCATGTAGTTCTTAAGGTTACCTCTAATCTTTAGAAGCTGATCATAAATTCAAAAATACTTATTAGCTAGATTTGTGTAAGGCTTGGAAATCAGGCCCTGCAAATATCAAATCATATTTGACTTAATCTCTATGTTATTAATTAATGACGAACAGTGTCTTGAACATAAAATGAAAACACTGAGTAATATAACATCTGTATCAAGTTATTACTTTTTTTTTGGTTTTATCTTGCATTTACAGTGCCGCTATCACTCCATAATTATGAAAATAGTGCTATTGCTTATTTCTTAGCAAAGATTAAGCTATTGTATTATAGAAATAAAATGATTTCATAATGTAATGCTAGAAATCATTTATAGCACTAGATACCTAGCAGGAGTAAAATAATGCAAACATGCAACCATACCAAACTGAATGAGAATGAAAATAAAATGTGCTCAATTAATTTTTTTGTTGGGCACATTGATTTGTTTAAAATTCTGTACAATTTGTGTTAGTAAATTTGATGCATAAAGCTTTAAGTTTATGACAATTAGCTATCCTTTTTCTCCCCCCACCCCCCATAGAACCCCTACAGTGTGGAAGTAGGCCCTTTGGCCCAAGTCCACACCAAGTCTCGGAGCACCCACCCAGACCCATCCCCCTATAATCCACCTAATCTATACCTCCCCGAATGCTATGGGCAATTTAGTATGGTCAATCCACCTGGCCTGCACATCTTTGGACTGTGGGAGGAAACCCATGCAGACATGGGGAAAATGTGCAACTCCACACAGACAATCACCCAAGGGTGGAATTGAACCCAGGTACCTGCCACTGTGAGGCAGCAGTGTTAACCACTGTGCCAGTGTCCCACTCTTTTATTTCCCTTCAAAATCTGATCCTACAATCAAGTACCATATTTCCTTGTTCAATACAACTGAATGGCTCACACATCAAAATGAAAGAAATAAATATAGTTCTCATTATTTATACTGAATCTGTCTGTCTCCATGCAACAGTAAAAGACAATTGCCAGTTAAGTTTTGTCCTGAAGAAGGGCCTAGGCCCGAAACGTCAGCTTGCCTGCTGTGTTCATCCAGTTCCACACTAATTAAGTAGATGGGCTAAAGCATTCCAGGTAGATTTCAACACCAATAAATTTAAAGGAGATACATTCTGAAATAAATATACTTACTGCAATGTCATACATCAGCAAATGGGTGGAAAATGTAAGTGTTCATACTTTATCACTCATTGAAATTACAAATCAATGGGACAACAACATTAATCACAGTTGTATAGGATGGGCTGAAGGTCTAAAATTGTTGATGATACTCGTCAGCTGCATGACCTTGAATGAGTCCTGTGAACATTCCCATACATGTCACAGACAGCAAAATCAAAACTTGTTTTCTGTACTAGCAAGCAGTTTGTCTTCTGTATCTGCTTTTACTGAGCTGGCTATTTGTTCCGCTGTATAAGAGAGAGAGTTTTGTTCCAAGTCATTGGATTCATCATGGACCAGGATCGTGAACGATATCAGGACCGAATCTAAGCCCCCAGACCAGTCGTTGATTGAGGAGTCCTCAATGGGCAGAAGGACATGACACCTATTATCTTTTTTTTTTCCCCTAACTTTTCTTTTCTCTTATTAGAATCACTTAATAAACACTCACATTTGAGAAAATTGCTGTTGTCAGGTCTTCTCTTAGCTATATTTAACTGAATCTAAAAGAACTGATTTGATACACTCTGTGACCCAAGACAGCAGTATAAACAAATGAGTATTCATTAGGCCTGACAGCATCTTTGGAGACTGACTACATATTTTTATAAATATCCCTGGCAGCTATTTCAACCAATTATGACAATGTTCTTTCACCTTAACCTTCTGGTTCAACTTCAATCCTCTTCCTCTCAGTCTTGCTAAACACTTGGTCACCTTCATCCCTAAATATGGACCACAAAGATCCCAAAGCAACGATGATCTGGAATTAAAATTCTGACTGACTACATACCAATAAACCTTTACCACATGACAATTCATTCTTATATCCAAATTATGGCCTGATTTCTAAATCCAGCATCTATGTTGGTCACCTATTTGCAACATTGTCATTCTACCAAAGTCATCAGGGGCGACTGGCAAAAAGAAAAGTGTATGCTCCCGCTGGATGCTAATCTAGACGTCACATTGCCATTAAAATGAAATTCTGAATATCTATACTTAATGTAATATTTATAAGGAGAAAAAAAAATCAAAGCACATCACTGCATTCAGGATGCAGCTAAAGTGTGTATGGAAGTCTTTGGAATCAAAATAGCTGTAGTTTCTCTGAGTTTGTTTGTGGAGCTACAATTCAAGTGGGTATGAAATCTTCTTACCCAAAATTCAGAGACAATGGTTCATGTTCTATTTGAGCATAATTTCACACATTAACACTGAGGTGACAGGATGCAAATATAATTTTTGTCTTCTCACATCACCTAACAGATCACAGCATCTACTCCATATGGGAAGACATCACATCTTTACTTAATTAACTTAAGTTACTTACTTGCACTGTAATGTAAAAGTGTTGTACAATCTTCCAAATTGCTTTTATGCAACTTGAATATATTATTATCCTTTTGTTCAAATCTACGGAACATCCTTCCGTAAGACATTGTTCAACGGATGTAAAATGGTTGCAAAATCTGGCATGATTTTGTCATAATACTTCACTGACCCCAAGTAACATTTAAGCTGAGAAATTTTCTGTGACTGTGGTGTATTTCTTATCCTCCGAAACTTTCTCTGGGTAGAAGTTAACATGGCTTTGTCTCTGCTATGATCTAAATGCTCCACAGAATTCTGGAACATTTCAGATTTGACTGCCTTCACCCAAACTCAATTATTTTCCAAAGGTTGGAATACTTCCTTCAGCTTGTCATCACAGGTCTGTCTACTGGGAGCAGAAATAAATATACAATCTCAAGAACACACTACTCACTAAATTCATTGCAAAAATTGGTACATTGCCCTTTGAAAGCTCCCAGGGGCTGACAAAATACCAATTGGCAGCCTATGAAACTGAAAGAAATATTTGTGCATATTAATAGCAATTAGGACTTTACTCATCATTTATTTCAAGTTTTTGATAAGTCCTTATCAGATCTAATTTTAAAATAGCCTAACTTCCTTACAACAATAGTGAACAGATTTGTGACACTTGGCAAAATATCAGGTGAATTATATTCTTGTGTCTCATTTACAATTAAATTATAATCCCTTCATAATGCTAAAATACCTCTATAGCAGAAGAACAATTACACTGTTCAATTTTTGTGATAATGTTCTATGTCTCCAAACTTTACAGCTCTTGCTCCATTTTCTCCCTTAGAGCATGGGGCACTCATCAAAGCCTGGAGTAAACTGATGTGACGTTCCTATGAATCTATATGTTAAGCTCAACGATGAATCAGATATCCAATTTTGATAAACTCATAAGGTTACTTGCCAATGATGCGATCTTTCACTTTCCATTTTGAATTTATGTAAAAGTTTTCATTTTAGTTTGTTAACCAGATTTCCCCCGAGCAAGGTTGGATTTAGATCTTTCACTATAATAACAAAATTGTATCATCTTTCTTCTTGTAAGTGCCAGGAACTGTTACGTTTCCTGTTATGGGAATTTTCTGCCTTCTACAGCTCGTAATTTCATGTGTGATTCCTCCACCTGATGCTGAATCATTTTTTGATTGTATAGTGATTCAGGAATCATGTCAATATAAGGCCTCTTCATGTCCATCGTGACTCCATTCAACATTACTCGGAAGTTAACACACATGAGGTATGTTCATTGAACAACCTTATGTTTTTAATTAGGTGTGGAGCTGGATGAAGAAATCTGATGAAGGGTCTAGGCATGAAACGTCAGCTTTCCTGCTTCTAAGATGCTGCTTGGCCTGCTGTGTCCATCCAGCTCCACACCTTATTAACTCGGATTCTCCAGCATCTGCAGTTCCTATTATCTCTTTTTTTTTAATTGTCTGGATCTCAACAGATCCTTCATTGAACTATTTCTGTTTGACAATTTGCATTAGTGAGCACCATTTCTTTCCAATGGCATTTACTCCCTGTACGTTTTTATCTGGAATGCCTCGGTGAGACGACACTTCTTCATGTTTACAAATTGACAATCTGTGTTTAAAATTGGCCTAAGCACCAGCAACATGAATTTGTAACTGGCTTTGCTGGGGACTTGGCCTTACTCAGCTGCAGCTTTTTATTTTAATAGATGACTGGCTTTTGTGAACTCAAACGTCTCTTGAGTCATTGTCTGTCATATCCATTTATAATGCTGTTTGGCTATCTACATCAAACTTTGGAGAAATTAATAAATTACTGTGAATGCCCTCACTTTCTCAACCACACACAAATCTGTATGTCTTGCTCTCTTTTGAAATTCACCTTAATTACAATGGACGGATTGCATTTTCAAAGGCATGATAAAAATCTACAATATCCTCACTAAGTAACTTATTCCCTGTTCCAAATCAATCCTTTCTGCAATCTCTAATAGCTTTTGACTGTAATGCTGCTTAAGCTTACACAAAATGGCGGACAGGTGCTTGTTAATTGGTTTACCAGGAGTGAGCAAATTCCTGAGTGTTTTGTACACTTCTGGACCTTCTTTTGTCAAAAATAGAAATAGAAGACCCTTTCTGTCCCCTTTCTGCCTAATTAACAGTTCGATTGTCAGGAATATTCAGTCTAGTATTAGCAGAGATAATCTGAGCCACCCCATTCTACATATATGTTAAGAGTCTCTTGATCATGAAATATTCTCCAAATAAAACATATTCATCTTTGAAGCTCAATACTTTCAAAGGTTTAAACAGCTGTTTTACAAGGATTAGAACTTGAAAAACTATTTTTCACAAAAAAGTCTCAATTCGTCGACTGGTTAGCTGCAAAATTACAGTATTAAAAACCCACATTTAGAGCCTTGCTTAATCTGACCACCTTACCAAACATAATATATTTGCAGGATGGAAGAAAACAGTGTTCTGTATGTAGAGATTCATGACCTCGGGAAACTCGTTTATTCTGGTAGATACATATATAAAATTGTCCATAAGAGAGCACTACTGCACTCTTAAGTACAAATGAAAAAAAAAATCTGTATCTTGCATACAGGAGATTCCATAAATTTTAATTCTTTCAGAAAAATATTGGAAGACTTCCAGATTAATGGATATCCATCCACTTTTCTATTCAGTTCAAGTCAAGCTGAACTGAAAAGATCCATTAGTTGTTTGAGTGCTGTTTGGATAAGATGAGTGCAGAAGTGAAGGGGGTCAGGATGAGGGGAATAGTGAATGGCATCAAGCAGGTTTGATCTGGATAGACTTAATGATGTGAGGATAGATAAAGGATGTGGTCTTGCTTGATTAACTTGAAACTTTTCATGGATCTATAGTTCCCTTTCCTCTATCATGGTACAGACTTAAAATGTTCTTTATTAAATCAATGTCAAGCTTAAAAAAGTGTTTCTCAGTTTCCTTGTCATGTTGAATGAAGGTGTAATTCATCAGATATAACAAAAAGGAATTTTTTTGTTGAAAAATATATTAAAAAGTACAATTCCATGAAATGTATTAAGGTGTCTGTCTTCCAATTGTATGGACTTAGGATTTAAAAGCAGTTATATATACTGTTGACTAAATTCTTGAACAGTCATTGTGGTGATATTATTATTCAATTTTATCAGTTGTTTCACTACTGAAAGAAAGTTGTTATTAAGGGGTATTATGTAGAAGTGGATGAACATTAAAAAAAACCTCAAATTTTAGAAATAGTAAAATGATATTAGATGTCTGTTCTGAGGAATGGTCAATGGACCCAAAATGTTAACTCTGGTTTTTCCTTCAGAGACTGTGCCAGACCTGCTGAGCTTTTCCAGTAACTTTGATTTTGTTCCTGATTTACAGCATCCACAGCTCTTTCAGTTTTTATTTGACATTAGATCCAAACAGGTTTCATCATTAACTGAGACCTGTCCTTATATTTCTTCAACTATTTCTAACGTTGTTTGTTTGGAAAGGGTTCTGATTTGCCGAGATCACTAATTTACAGCATTTAACTTTTATTTAGAGCTAATTTAGATCACAGATCTTTCTTTGATAATTTCTACCTGCCAAGGTCAAGCTAATATAATTCCGCAAAACAGTTAGCTTTGAGCTTTAAGAATTTACATTACCATACTACAGGAGAATAAGCTTTCCTCCAAATAGCCAGGTTAATTTTAATAAGCCTTTGCCATTCTATAAAGCATCCTGGATGTTTCAAGGTCTAGGAATTGTCTCTTCATAAATTACTTCTTGACTTAAGGAAGTAAATAAATATTAGGGATCAGTTGGAACAGAAAGTCTTAAACAAAATAGTTCTGAATATTACAATTTTATTAACAGAAATTAAAAAGCAATACATTTTAATTGGACAAATATACTGCATATATCAAAAGATGTAATACCAAATAGAAATAGAATCAAGTAGAGTCCAGTTTCATATTATTTATAACTATCAAGAATATCTAGGAATACTTAAGATTAGCTAAGATGAAAATAGCTAAGAATATCGAAAAATCAAAGATCCAACAACATTTAAAGGAAAGTTTCACCTTAAAGCCTTGATTAGATTAGATTCCCTACAGTGTGGAAACAGGCCCTTCGGCCCAACAAGTCCACACAGCCCCTTGAAGCATCCCACCCAGACATATCCCCCTATAACTCACACACCCCTGAACAGTATGGGCAATGTAACATTGCCGATCCACCTAGCCTGCACGTCTTTGGAATGTGGGAGGAAACCGGAGCACCCAAAGGAAACCCACGCAGACACGGGGAGAATGTGCAATCTCCACAAACAGTCGCCCAAGTCTGGAATCAAATTCGGGTCCCTGGTGCTGTGAGGCTGCGTGCTAACCACTGAGCCACCGTTGAGCAAGTAAGATATCCCTCAATGGGAGAAAATACTGTTTAAGAAGTAATATGAGATCCAAATTATTTCTGAAATGTCATGAAATGTTCATATTTTTATATTATTTGGATATGTGAGTGTTTATTCTCTGTATATTTTTTCTCTCACTTTCATTTGGTGCTATATTATTTGACTTTATTCTTTGTTTGTTCAGTCAAGATTTTTTCTGAAGTTGTGAGCTTTTATCACAAGATCATGTCACTATATTAACGATTTTTGCCATTCTTGTCAGTTAGATGGCTCCTTTAGTTTTCTAGTATTAACTTAATTAATGGCATATACATGCCATTTCCATGTCTTTTTCTAGGTATAACTTTTCCTGCTTCCTGCAATGATGTTTTCCATGATTATCTACAGTGTGAATCTTTATCTTCAAATTGCTTTTAATATCTATGTGTGTACTACCTAATCAGCTATGCCATTTCTCAAACAAATATTTATTTCTAAACAGAAAATTCCATCCAGGTTAAATTTATTTATTGCCGCACGTGTATAAACACAGTGAAAGGTGTTGTCTAGTGTCTCCACTCTCCACAGAAAATAAAACAAGATACAGAACATAAAGCCAGAAAACAAAGCAATAGAGCTCATCTTCACATTTCCTTCTTGCAATGGACTTCAGGATCTTTGGATACAATTTTTTTTCCACTACCTCCACAGCTCTACCTTCTTTCCAAACTAACTCTCTACATTATTCGCAAATTTACCATGCTCTCTTTCAGAGGCATTGAGTGATATATTCATTCACTTCACTGCCATTCAAATTTGCTTGGTTCTAATTTCACAGCTCATGCCCAATGGAGAGACAGCATGCAGTTAGCAAAAAATTGATGCCCATGCCTCATAACATTTTATAAGTTGGCCACTAGCATTTACTAACTGCCTGAGGAACTCATGCAAATGAGGGACATCTTTCTAGATAGCTGCAACTAAAATATCCTTACGAGTATGGGAAGGAAGAAGGATTGCGGGTGCCATACTAATGACAATGGACTAAAAAGATACAATATAGAAAATAGAAGCAGCAGCAGTCCATTCAACCCTCTGAGCCTGTCTGCAGGATTGTGGTCATGGCCAATCATCCAAGTCAGTATCCAGTACCCATTTTTCCCCATACCGTTTTGATTCTTTCAGCTCAAAGAACTATATCTATTTCTTTGTCGAAAACATTCAGTGTTTCGGCCTCAACTGCTTTTGTGGCAGCAAATTCCATCAGCTCATCATTCTGCGAACAAAGTTCCCTTCATCTCAATCGTAAATGAACTGCACTGTATCATTCAACTGTTACCACCTGGTTCTGGACTCCCCTGATCATCGGAAACATCCTTCCTACATGCGTCATCCTGTTCCAACTTTATAGTTTTCAATGAGATCCCCCTTCAGCATTCTAAACTTCACTGATTATAGTCCTTACCAATCCAATCTCTCTCCATACATCAGAACTGCTATCCCAGGAATTAGCCCATTTATTGCCAAATGTTGTCACTATCATGACTCTATACATCTGCAGCTAAACATCCCTGGTCCTGTGATCAAATCCTCTCACTATAAAGGCCAACATACCATTTGCCCTCTTCATTGCCTGCTGCACCTGCATGTTTAATTTCAGCCACTGGTGTACAAGGACGACCAGACCTCATTGCACCTCGTTCTTTCCCAAATCTATCACTAGTCCGCCTTCCTGTTTTTTTTTGCTATCAAAGTGGATCTCACTTTTAGCTACATTATACTTCATTTACCATGTATTTGGCAACTCACTCAACTTGCCAAAATCAAACTGAAGCTTCTCTACATCCTCCTCACAGTTCATCCTCCCACCCAGCTTTGCATTGTCCTCAAAACTGGAGTTATTCCATTCAATCCCCTCATCAAAATCATTAGCATGTAATGAATGCTGGGATCCAAGTACTGATCTCTGCAGTACCCCACTCAGCCCCGGCTGCCACTTGGAACAAAAAAAAATTATTCTGACTAATTGTTTCCTGTTTGCCAACTAGTTCTCTATCCATGTCATTGTTCCTCTCACTAACGACAGATATATTGGAATTGGCTGCGGTCTAGCTAAAGTTCAGCAGCTTGATTCCAAGGATGGTAGCACTGTCTTACGATGATGGTTTGAGTAGGTTGTGTCTGGCTTATTGAAGTCTAGAAGAGTGAACAATGATCTTAGCGAAACACATAAAATTCTTAGTGAACTTGACCCAGTAGATATGGAAAGGTTGCTTCCCCTTGTGGGGGAATCTAGGATCAAAGGCCATGATCTCAGAATAAGGATCATAGAACATAGAACAACACAGCGCAGAACAGGCTGTTCAGCCCTCGATGTTGTGCCGACCAGTGAACTAATCTAAGCCCCTCCCCCTACACTACCCCATTATCATCCATATGCTTATCCAAGGACTGTTTAAATGCCCCTAATGTGGCTGAGTTAACTCCTGAGTGGATCACCCACTTAGAACGAAGATGAAGAAGAATTTCTTCTCTGGGAGAGTAGTGAATCTGTAGAATTCCTTACTGGAGAGGCTGCATTGTTAAATATAATAAGGGCTGAGATAGATTTCACAACAGTAAGAGAATCAAGTGTTAAAAAGAAATAGAAGGAAAGTGGAATAACAAGGTGTAGAGCTGGATGAACACAGCAGGTCAAGCAGCATCAGCGGAGCAGGGAGGCTGACGTTTTGGGCCGAGACCCTTTTTCCTCTGATGCTGCTTGGCCTGCTACGTTCATCCAGCTCTACACCTTCTAATCTCAGATTATCCAACATCTGCAATTCCCACTATCCCAGAAGAAAAGTGGAGTTGAAGATTATCAGATAATCTTATTGCATGGTAGAACAGACATGATGGATTGATTTGCCTCATTGTGCCTCATGTACCTTATGACAATGCCCAAACCTCGACACCGAGATCTGATGATGACCCTGGTTAACTCTAGTGAGGGCCCCAGACTGATGACAGCACCCCTTGACTTAACACGAGGACTATACCCCTTAATCTTTGAGACAAGACCATTTAGCTGATGCTCATTCAGTGCAGACTGCAGGTGTATGCAGTAGGTGTGAGTCAGACATAGCACGGTGCTGTACAACAATAGGCCCATCCTTTGAGTGATCACTGCTGACAACCATGGCAAGCTGCCTGGCTTTGCATCTGTGGCAATCCGTACAGAAAGGCAGAAAAAATGTGAGCCTTTAAAGACGTACCTCATGGTACAAAGTGACAAGCGTCATGGCACGGCAATGATACTGTGAGCATCAAATAAAGGTATGAAGTGCGAAGGGGCGAAGAGAGTGAGCAAGAACCCCTGATATTCAGCCTGCCATGTGATGGGTGTCTGTTCCTGGGCACAAAAAGTCCTGCAGCCACAAGAAAATGAAACATGTTGGTGCAGAGCTAAGTGCACCGTTACAGAGCAGAACTGTCATGTAAGTGGGATCGGAAACTTGCCATGATGATACAGAGTTAATGGTACATATTGGATATCAACATCGGGGTGTATGGGTGATCACTGCCCATGAAGCATGCCCTGAGATGGTGGTATTGGCAGTCCAAGTTGGAGGTCCGGAGGAGCAAACATTGAGTTGGAGTCATCACTGAGCTGCAATGATTTGAATGTTGAGGCTCGTTGCTGTCTGGTATCAATCCTGAGGTGGAAAGATGGGTAACGGCATTTTAATGAGGTGAGCACTGAACAAAGGCCCTAAAAAAAACTGTGGATGCTGGAATTCAGAAACAAAACAGAAACTGCTGTAAAAAGTGGAAATTGCTGGAAAAACTCAGCAGGTCTGGCAGCAACTGTGAAGAGTCCGAAACATTACCTCCGGTTTCTCTACACAGATGCTGCTAAACCTGCTGACTTTTCCCAGCAACCTCTGTTTTGGTTTTAAAGCAGTGAGGTCAGGTAATAATAAGAAGTTAATGAATGTTAATGCACTCAGCAGGCACACGTAGGAAAGTTTTGTGTTGAGGCAGATTGTGGTTTTACCGAGTTCATAATTCAGTGGACCTGCATGTAATTTTTTTTTAATGGCCCTTCTAAGTGGCAAGGGGCTGGACCTCCTTGGATTGAGGAGGGAAGCTGGAGATGTCAAATAATCGAACAAGTTCAATGTTCAAAGTACTTTGAAGTACTGTTTTTGAGGGATTTGTTGCTAGACTGGCAGCTAGGTGGCTACAATAAGCTGGTAACCAGATTCTTCTGTTAATTCATTTTTGACTCCTGAATTTTTAACAAATCTTTTTGTGCACTTGAGCAACAAGTTTTGAAACTGTACTTCAGAGTAAACGTCACCTATCTGGTCTATGACAAAATTACGTATCACAATCCTTGCATTTTTGGATAAAAGTAAGCTTCTTCAGATGATGGAAACCTGCAGTAAAAAAATAGTTGTCAATCTGAAGTGAATTCTGATCCTCTTCACAGATGCTGACTGACCTTTCCACTTTCATAATTACCTGTTGTTATTTCTATTATCTTGGGAAAATGGTTTGAGCTGTAAATTTCACTATCACAAGTCTGCTTTGAAAGTCCACAGCGAACAAAAGAAACAATAAAACATTGACAGGATGAAAGGTAACTTTGGGGCTTATTATCGAGATGGATTTGAATGTATTTTTAGCAAGAACAGAAATGATTGATTGGTGATCAGTATATCCCCCAACAAACATGATTAACTTTGTACATAAGGGAATATCAATAGATCTACCCGGAACATTTAAAAGTTTCCATTCAAAAGTATGTCAGCAAAAAGGGACACAATGAATTAAAGGCAAATTTTGAGGATAGAAAAGAATTAGAGCCATAGAGTCATACAATGCAGAAACAAACCCTTTGGTCCAACCAGTTCATGCCGATCATAATCCCAAACTAAACTAGTTGCACCTATCTGTCCGAGGCCCATATCCCTCCCAACATTTCTTATTTATGTACTTTTGAACATTGTAACTATACCTGCATCTATCACTTCCTCTGGAATTTCATTCCATACACGAACCACTTCCTGAATACAAAAATGCCAGTCATGTATTTTTCAAATCTTTCTTCCCTCACCTTAAAAATATGCCCCCCTAGTCTTGAAATTCCCCCACTCTAGGGAAAAGATATCTGCCATTCGCCATATCTATGCCCCTCATGATTTTATAAGCCCCTATAAGGTCACTCCTCAACCTTCAATTGGCAGTTTTTCAGATTGGTGTCCACTGATATCTTCACGAGTGCATTGCTTATCACTACATTCATTATACTTTGCTCAAGATATAGAACGCTGTCTACTGAGATCATTGATGGCACTAAGTTAAAGTGGCTCAATAAAGAATGTCAATGGGCGCAGCAAGTTAAATGCAAATTTGATAGATTGAGTGAGTGGTCAAAATTATGATAGATGGATTTTAGAGTGGGATAGTATAACATCATCCAATTTGGGCTCGGGGAAGGTAGATCAGAGTATGCTTTTTAAATAGTGTGAAGCTATGAACAAATTGAATGTTCAGTTCCAGAAATCACAAACACCTACTGCACATGTACAAAAAAGTATGTGTATGTGACATCGGACAAAATGTTAGCATGTACCTAAAAGGGCCTGGAATATAAAAAGGTGGAAGTTATGCTACAGTTTACAGTTTTCTGAATGCTCCATTCACTTCTCCAGATACTGGCCTTGAAAGGGTGCAGTAGCGATTCGCAGGAAATAATATCAAGGCTAAGAGAGTTATATTATAAAGACAGATTGCACACACTAAGCTTGTATTCCATTGAGTCCAGAAGATTAATGAGTGATCTAATCGAACTATTTAAGATGATTAAAGAATTTCAGAAGTTACGTAGAAACTATTTGGATTGGAAATTGACTTGCTGAAAGAAGACAGAGGGTGGTAGGTGATGGGAAATGTTCATCCCAGAGACCAGTTACTAGTGGTGTACCACAAGGGTCGATGTTGGGTCCACTGCTGTTTGTCATTTTTACAAATGACCTGGATGAGGGCGTAGAAGGATGGGTTAGTTAGTTTGCAGACGACACTAAGGTCGGTGGAGTTGTGGATAGTGACGAAGGATGCTGTAGGTTGCAGAGAGACACAGATAAGCTGCAGAGTTGGGCTGAGAGGTGGCAAATGGAGTTTAATGCAGACAAGTGTGAGGTGATGCACTTTGGTAGGAGTAACCAGAAGGCAAAGTACAGGGCTAATGGTAAGATTCTTAGCAGTATAGATGAGCAGAGAGATCTTGGTGTCCATGTACACAGATCCTTGAAAGTTGCCAACAAGGTTGACAGGGCGGTTAAGAAGGCACACAGTGTTTTAGCTTTTATTAATAGAGGGATCGAGTTCCGAAACCAAGAGGTTATGGTGAAGCTGTACAAAACTCTGGTGCAGCCGCACTTGGAGTATTGTGTACAGTTCTGGTCACCACGTTATAAGACAGGATGTGAAAGCTTTGGAAAGGGTGCAGAGGAGATTTACTAGGATGTTGCCAGGTATGGAGGGAATGTCTTATGAGGAAAGACTGAGGGACTTGAGGCTGTTTTCATTAGAGAGAAGAAGGTTGAGAGGTGACTTAGTTGAAACATATAAAATAATCAGAGGGTTAGATAGGGTGGATAGGGAGAGCCTTTTTCCTAGGATGGTGACGGCGAGCAGAAGGGGGCATAGCTTTAAATTGAGGGGTGAAAGATATAGGACTGATGTCAGAGGTAGTTTCTTTACTCAGAGAGTAGTAAGGGAATGGAATGCTTTGCCTGCAACGGTAGTAGATTCGCCAACTTTAGGTACATTAAAGTCGTCATTGGATAAGCATACGGATGTACATGGAATAGTGTAGGTTAGATGGGCTTGAGATCGGTATGACAGGTCGGCACAACATCGAGGGCCGAAGGGCCTGTACTGTGCTGTAATGTTCTATGTTCTATTTCCTCTGGTGGGGGAGTTAACAGAGTTCTATTTCAGAAAGCTAATTTTTGCTCACTCCTGCATTGGTTCACTCTAATTAAATCAGGTACACACTTCCTCACTCAATCACACCATCATCTCAGTAAGTGTCTTTTCATATGCACTGAAGTCAAATTCCCCTCCACCTGCATGTAATTAAATATAATTGATATACAACAGAAAGCAACAGGATACAACCATAAAATTAAAGCTAGGTAAATCAGAGTTGGTGTTAAAAGAAAATGTCTTCATGAAATAATGTTTGGGATCTGGAACACTTCCCTTTGAAGTGTTGCTGGATGTAACTTTAGGTATCTGTATACAGGATGGGCTGAAGGGCTAAACTCGTTTATGACATTCGATGGCTGCATGACCTTGATTGAGTCCCGTGACATTCATTTATGTACCAAAGCCAACACAATCAATATTGTCTCTTTAGTTGTTTGTTCTGTGTCTTCCTGCCTGTTACACTGTGTAAGAGAGAGAGTTTCGTTCCAAGCTGCTGGACTTCATCTCAGACTGGGATCGCAAACAGTGCCAGGAACAACCTCAGTCTCCAAGCCAGTTGTCGATCGAAGGTTCCCCAACAGCCAAAAGGAGCATGAGGCTTATTGTGTTTTTCCTCTCTTTTTCATTCTTTTTCCTTATTCAATAAATATTCCTTCCCTTTTTGCCTTTTAGTATTACTCAACACATGTTCATAATTAAGAAAATTCCTGTTATTGACTTTCTGTTAACTATGTATAACCAAATCCAAAAAGAAATGTTTGAATACACTCTGTGATACAAGACATTTTTGCAATCAGGATGGATTTTGGAAAATGTTTAAGAGAAAGAAAAAGCAACTTGATGCTCTGGGGGCCTTCTTTATTCTGGGATGGAATGTGGCAGTCTGTGGATTCAGGTCAATAGCTAATATGTTAGCACAATTAGGACTCCTGAAAGGATGGGGGACAGTTATAATCGGAAAAAGAGAGACCTGGAGGCCAGGTTTCTGTGTTGTGCAAGTTCACTGAATCTTGTAGAAATGATAACTCCTTGTGGTCTGGTTTAAATGCGACTTTGTTGGTTGTAAAATGTCGTCTTATACAATTTGTGTGTTTTTGTTCCCTGGAGCTTGATATCTGGGGATACTTTGAAGTTTTAGTTTGATTTTGGGAATGTTTAGTGATTTGAAAGTGTGCTTACGTGTGCTGTATTAATGTGGAGTATGTATGGTTAATGTAATATTCCTTCAATAAACCATCAGTAGTTGTGTGAAGCAAAATATCTGCAATGAAATGTTGACTCAATAATTTGGTTGGTAAAGCTTAGTAAAAAATTATCTTTCGGAATTGGCTTCATGTTGTGTTTGGACTTGGCTAAATTTTATTTCCAGAAATTACCCTGTTTGGAATTTCATTTTCTCGCCAGAGTGAACATCCAAATATTGTTTTTGTCACATGAGTGAATCTTTAATTCCGGATGTTAAGCTTTACTTATAGTTTAATATTCAAGTGCTGGGAAATTGGAATGTTGAAAATGCGATTCCCTGTGTGGATGAGTTGAGGAAAGGCAAAGTTATCAAAGGGGTAGGCTTTTCTTTCCTTCAAGGAGGCGGAGAGATGGGTGACATAATTGCTGTCAGGAGTTTACGCCCCATCCCATTTCTTTTTGTACCCACAATAGGTTAATACTAATTAACTAATTCTGCCTGACATGGAATGGATGGAGGGTCCCATGTGTTTTGATTTAGAGATTGGTGACACTGAATTCTGAGCCCATTTGCAGCATTTCAATGTCATAATACAGAGATGGTTGAGGCATCCTCAATCCATCAAGCCATTCATCAATAACACATTCAGTGTTGGGGAAGTACTGTGGCATTATTATTTGTAGTGAGTGTCAGGAATCTCAATGGATACGCTTAAGCATATCATGACCGAAATTTTATTAAGACTCGCATGACCTAGTATTCTTAAACATCTAAATGGTATAGTTACCTGAAAATTTACAAGGATTCTTGGAAATGATGAAGTGCATGTTCACTGTCGCAATGATTTCAATGCATATGGTAGATGGCTAGTGACCTTAAGGGAGTAAACACAATATTGAATGTGGTCAAATTTACATAGAGATATATCAGATATATAGGATGAGTTATAAAATAACTTTTAAAAAGTGTGGGTCATCTTAGAAAAGAACAAACAATGTATTTTTTGCCTGAATCAAATGGAAATGCTTGACTTCTGTTTCAAAATATTATAAGATTATGTTCAAGGACTATAAATCTCTAGAGATCTCTGGGATGAGATATGATGGTAATAATTAAATTGCAAATTTGGATAAGATGAAGTAATTAAGGGCAGAGATTGGTGACAAAAGAAAACAATCTTATTAACATAATGAGTTGAAACAGCAATTGAGGTTAAAATACATTTTAGTGAAAAAGAATCTTTGAGAGTACTAAACTGATAGTTTTCTCTTGGTAATGTTTGTGTCCTTGTATATCTCTTTAGGAAGGTTTAAATTGTTGATCAAACCGCTGCCAGAGGCATTGAAACCATATATGGAGAGATAAGTAAAATCCCATAGATCATTTGATGAGATCATGTGGGAGTCAAGAATGCGTGACATGGTCTTCGGAGACCGATCTAAGTGTGCAAAAGTGAATGTAATGTTGGAGGTAACAAACATGAGATCGTGCAAAAGCATGCACTGAAAAATGGGTCTCATGTACAGATGTACACCTACTTGCTAAAAGGATTAATGGCTTAGAAAAGCACAAAAACATATTTGAAACCATGAGAGACTGACACAAAATCCACGGAGAAACTGACTTTAAAATATTGAAAGTAATATTAGTGAACTTCTAATGTAAAAACAATTACAATCAAAATAAAAAGTGTCAAATTTTGACATATATCAAAATGTTACAGAAATGAAAGAATATGGATTCTGGGAGGAGTAATAGTGGATTGAGCGAAACGGCCCATCAGATGACATACAAATATAAAATGAGCGTTTGTGTGATGCACATTCTCCAGCGTTTAAACCAGTAGGTGGAATTGTCATGTGTATGTGAGACAAGGCTGAGCTAAGTCCCAGGTGTGTAGGAGTCTGCGGTAAGGGAACGCCTGGAAAAATAAAAGGCAGGAAGCATAAGTTGAAGGTAAAGCCTTATGAACATTAGAACTGTATTGGTTGATCCCATGAATGTTGTAGCTCAAAGAGGGTGCTTGCATAAGGAGGTAGTTACCACACTCAATGATGCAATCATTCACGAAATTGTCAAAGAAGGAAAAGTATTGAAGAAATTTCCTCAAGACGATACATTCAAAAGAGAGCTGGATGAATTTTCAGTCTGTGTACAATGTTATTTTACTGCTTCTGTGTGAATTAATCTGTGGATAGGAAATTGGAAACACACGAATTAAAAACCATGAATCTGGAATATACTGAAATTTAGAGAAAATTAGGTAAATAGATTAACTGAATAAAAATGTAGACAATGTTCTGATCACCTCAGTCAGATGGCACAACTTACTGGTTCCATCATGGCCTTGATCATACTTCAAGGGTGGGATATATATTGAAGGGTTAGCCCCCAAAGTCTACTGCAACCCTTAGTTTGATGAAACACCTTATTGTTGTATTGTTCATATTGGTGATGGATATTTTCATTGTAATTTTAATCTTCTAGTGTAGCCTGTGTACTGTTATTATACATTCCTCACCTGGCTGCCACGTTTGCAATTATAACATTCACTGTCAAACATCATCAGGGGTGAGTTTTATAGGATGGGCTGAAGGGCTAAACCTGTTGATGATATTCAAGGCTGCATGACTTTGAATGAATCTTGTGAATGTTCCTTTACGAGCTGAAGCCAACACAATCAACATGTTTCTTGTAGTTGTTTATTCTGTGTCTTGCTGCCTGTTACACTGTATAAGAGAGAGAGTTTCGTTCCAAGCTGCTGGACTTCACCTTGGATCAGGATCACAAAACGGTGCCAGGAACAACCACCAAAGCAGATGTTATTCAAGAGGCCCCTGACGGGCAGGACGGCATGAGTCTGATTTGTTTCTTCCTTCTCTTATTTATTCTTTTTATTTATTTAAGAAATGTTCATATTTCATCTTATTTCATCATTTATTTTCACTCAATAAATATTTTAGCAAATTGCTGCAGTTGAGCCTTCTCTTTACTACATTTCACCGAAATTTGAAAAGAATCACTTGAATACAGCCTGTGATCTAAGACAGTGTCATATTCAGGTACTGTAGAGCCTTTAGGTGACCAATGTAGAAGTTTAAACCTAAACAGTATCAGTGTAAGATTTCACCTTGACAAAAGAAGTTGGAGCCTATACTCGGAACAGCATGCCTGGGAGCTCAGGAAATAGTTGATTTCCATTCAAAATGTGAACTAGTATTCATAAAAGGGGTCTTGTACCAGTATGGTGGCTAACACTTGTTTGAATGTCTTCCAATTAATGAGGTGGGGGTAAAAGTAAGGCATTGATGTGAATTTCAGTTATTACTTAAAAGGGACATACACCAATTCATGACTGCTGTTGGAGTTGTGATGTGAATCTCTGACATGCATCAGGAAATTTTTTGGGACATTTCAAGACTTTCTCAAACAATGACAAATATCTATTCTGGAAATTCTTTGCTTCAAAACAAATCCTGCCAACTCAATCTTTTCGGAGCCCCCTGGTCATGGGAATTTGTTAAGAGTCTATCATGTAATGATTAGCAAATGCGAAGTAAGGTGGAGCAGCAGCTGCAGGAGAGAGGGAAAGAGCAGCAAGGTGAAATCTTATGCCCACCATTTGGATGTAAGATACCCCTCCTTTTCTGGAACTTCCTCCCTCAGAACTTTTAGGCCTGTGTCTAAGAATTAGTCCACTTGACTATTTCTGCCTCTGATTTATCTCCAACATCATCTCAGTGCTAGCTTGCACGGTGAACACCTTTTGACAGAAGCCTGTATGAGATGCCGAATGCACTTTGCAACTAATTGCTCCAATCAGCATTTGAGTGCCCTATAAGTGACATCTTCAGCATTGCTTGGTAAGTTCAAATTATTGCAATCTGCAATTATGATCAAAATTGTTTGCTAAATCCAAATTGGCTGATCTTACTAGCATAATGCTCGTTTAAGTGTTTCCTTTAGCACTTTTCGAAAATAACCTGTATTGAGGCAAGATTAATTGAAAACTTTGATCATGACTCTGGGTTAAAAATCCATGGTATGTAAATTGAGCTAATTAGTACAGAAAACATGATCTGATTAAATTGAGTGGGGCTGTTTACTCCTTTAATCCTGCTCTGCCATTTAACAAGGTCTTACTTCAACTCCACCTTCCAACCAATACCCCTTAATTTGCTTTGTACCAAAAATCTATAAACCTCTCTCAAATCTATGAAATCAGAGGGCATGCACAATTCTCTGGGCTTAAGGATTCCAAAATTTCAGAACACTGAGTAATGAAACTTTTCCACCTCATGGTTTTAAATCGTTTACTCCGTAGTACATGTGATATCGTGCTCTAGATAGCTCAGCCAGGGGAACCATTTTTTCAGCACCTGCCCCAAATAAGCTATTCTTATATTGTAATAATACCAGTATGGTATCGACAGATAATTATCAAAATAACAATTTCCATAACACTACAAAAAACGATGGCTCAGTGGTTAGTACTGCTAACACAGCACCAGGGACCAGGTTTGATTCCACCTTCAGATGACTGTGTGGAGTTTGCACATACTTCCCTTGACTGCGTGGGATTCCTCTGGGTGCTCAAGATTCTCCCCACAGACCAAAGATGTGCAGCTTAGGCGGATTGGCCATGCTAAACTAACTATTCTGTCCATGGATGTGCAAGCAAGATGGGTTTGCCGTGGGAAATGCAGGGTGATCTTTTCAGAGGGTCAGTGCAGACTTGATGGCCCAAATGGCCTGCCTTCACACTGTTAGGATGCTCAAAAAACTTCAGCAAACAATAGATATATTTTGAATTCTAGTATTAAGTGTCTGTAAATCTAGTGCAGCTCTTCTATACAGTTCAGGATGAGTATTTCTTTTATTCATTCATTTGATGTGGTTATCACCACTCGGATAATATTTTTTGTCAATCCCTACGTGTCTATTTCAGAGGGCAATTAAGAATGAACAACATTGCTTGGGGCTGGGGGCGGGGGTGGAAATCACATAAGGGCCAGGCACAGTTAAGGATGACAGTTAAGCATGACAGATATCCTTCACAAAAGGGTGCTAGTGAACTAGATGGCTTATCTTTGTGGTAACAATTAAGTGGTTGTCATTAGATCCTATTTTAATTGAATTCAAATGCTATCATCTGCCATTGTGGGATTTGAACCAGTGTGCCTGGAAAGTTAGTCTGGGTTCCAAGTTGAATAACATTATCACTGTGCCGCTATCTTTTCATAAGCCAAAATTTCCAAAAAATGACCAAAGTGATGCTGTGTGTTGGATGGTATTGATGTGCAGAAAGGATTTCTGCTGCTTATCACAATCTTAAACTGAATAAAAGTTTTCCGGTAAAATAAAAAAAAATTCTTAGCTGTTAGGTATACTCCCTGTTGTCTCATTATGGCTAGCACTCCAAAATGTTGTTGTGGCTTTCCTCATTAATACGACTCTTACATTCTCACATTTCATCTATTCAGTTCACTCATTCGAACACAACCAGAGTGCATTATTGGTTACTGGGGTTTCTTGTGAATAGTGTCGGTCTTCTTTCAGCAAGTTCATGGTACAGCGAAGCCATAATAGGGAAGGGGAAGAGTGATATCACTTATTTTTACAGGATGTGGATGATGTTTAATTTATTCATTTATTTTTACAGGATATGACAAAAGAACAGGAGTAAGTCATTAAGTTCCTTGAACTTGTTCCACCATTCAATCAGTTAATTGCTGATCAGTATGAAAATCATTGTTTCTTTTCCCATAATCCCCAGGCTCGTTGCTGAACAAAAGTCTGTCAGTTTCTGCGTTGAAACTTTTAATTGACCTATCCTCCTCAACTTGAGAGAGTTACAGATTCTAACGATCCTATGTGTGAAAGGCATTATTGACAATGCACTTCTCTAGTTGCCCTGAGTTTTATGCAACTGAATAAATTTCTAGGCCACTTGAGAATGGCAATTAACAAATTTGAAGGTTGTCTTTTCTTAGTATGATTCATGCCGTCAATAATATTAAAGTAATGGTCCGGTGGAACAGGAGAGGGATGGTTTTAATACTGAAAACTAAGTGTTCAATTATATTCAAGAAACAACTTTTGCCCATTTCTTATCAGCACTTTCTTACATCTCAACTCTATATGGCTGATCACAGGGCCAGACAAACTGTTGGAGAAACTGGATGCTTTTTACATCTGTTTTTCTGGCGAAAAATGCTTCAATTTAGGAGGGCAAGCTTTCACCCCTGTACAACATTCAAAGCATGTGCTTTGCCGTCACATTAAAACTACCAGTGAAGTGGTAGTATCCACATTTCTAATCCAGATGGTTAACCCCCCACCTCTCCCGGTTCTAAAGGTATGTCGTTAAATGTCTGAACACGTTGATTAGAAATAGGTTTTAAAAATTACTGATCGCTACTCATCCTGTTCCCAATCAGCTCACCTCCCTCCTGGATTTACTTCCTAGCATCTCAATCTTTCTTTTACACCCTGCAATTTGTGGTCTCCTTTTTTGTATCACAACCGTAAAATTCAATTTACGAGAAGAATCAGAGCAGTTTGCCAGGGTCCAGATGCAGGGCTCATTTGGTACAGCCAATGCGCATAAATGTGGAATTGCACAATGAATTGTCTGCTCCTATGGACATTATATCTTTTCACTTCTTTAATATTTCTGCTCATATCTGTCAACCTGTACATGCTGTTAATTAGAGGGGTGATTGTTAGCAACGCATAGTGTTGATATCGATTCAATTACTGCACCAGCTGAGGTTACTATGAAGGTCACACCTTTTCAAACTCTGCCCTCATGTGGGGCATAGTGACCCTTAGGTTAAAACACCAGTTGTCTGTCTTTTAACAGAGCAGTTCTATGGCCTTGACAGCGCAATGGCAACTTTAGACTGTGGAGTTTTTGAAGGTTAGAACCGAAGAATACAGTAACAGCAAAATCAAAATATATACAGCAATTTCTGTTACTGGAAATATTTGAGAATAATCATGGGAATGGTGCAAGTATTGCCTATAGCAAAATTAAATTAAAATACACCAGCAGGGTTTATTTTATATAGGTTAATAACTTAATAGCAATTGCCCTAATTCCATTCCTACAGTCTAACAAAAAAATTAATTGATTTTTAAAGCTTAATTGCAAAGTATTTTATAAACAATTCATTTCTCTGTTCCGACTTCAAGCAATCAGCTTGTTGATGGTATTGGAACCTCTTCCCGGCCCAATCATCATTGTCTTCTCCTTTCTTTCACCCTCCTGCACCATGCTGTTACTGTCAGAGAACAGATCCTACATACAGGGGATTGAAGAATGGGCTGGCTTATCAGTTCCCTTCTTCACAATTCAAATGTTTGGCAGGGAATTTTTTTTTTCAGACCCATTGATTCTCTGCATTGTGTGGTATTATTTCCCCCGTGTATTAAATGATTTTAGAATTCAAGCTTTCTAATTTAATTCTGCACATAGTTTAGTTGATAACAAGTTTTGACATTCATTTAAAGAATAAGCTATCCTCTAATAAGCAAGTTGTTTGAGTTTATTGAATAGACCTGTTAAAACTTTTTTTTTCTGTGTAACGGTAATAAGGATTACCAAACTCAGAGATAATGGGAACTGCAGATGCTGGAGAATTCCAAGATAATAAAATGTGAGGCTGGATGAACACAGCAGGCCAAGCAGCATCTCAGGAGCAACAACCTGACCATTTTGCTGAAGAAATAAGACATTTGCAACTCTTGGTTCGACCCATGGAATAATGAGGCTTGATTTCCATTACACTCCTCCCGTCAAAGCTGTAACACTATCCATAGCAATGATTCAATTAGCCAGTTTATGAACAGCCCATCTCAATAGAATATCTTTCTTTTGAAACTAGTGCCCACGAATCTTTCACATTATTGTTGAATTCCCTAAGCTGATTGGAATATAACTCAGACAACATCCAGAGAGTATTACCAAGTACTTCCTTTTCATATAGACCCCGAGTCTCCAAATTCTAGTTGTCTTGATGCTGCTGGTATTAAAATGGGTCTTAACAATGATTTCTCTCCCTTTCTAAATTTGTCTCCAGCCATGCGCAGATGTCCTTAAGTGGGTTTGGAAGCACATTCTCAGACTTTCTTTTTATAACTAAAACTCCTTCCTTTCATCACCAAGGATCCACCATTTTCCACTGCTACATCTACTTGAGATGCACCAGCATGGTCCATTGCCTCATCAAAAACTCTCCCAATAATAACTTTATCCAACAGCACATGCAAATGTACAGACAGATATGCAGCAAAGAAGGCAAATGGTATATTGGTTATCATAGGGAGACGATTAGAGCGCAGATACAGGGATGTCTTACTATAGTAGTGCAGAGTCTTGGTGGGACTATAGCTGGAGTACTGTGCGTAAATTGGTCTCCTTATCTGAGGAAGAATTTATGGCTTTGGACGGAGTGCAGCAAGAGTCTATTAAACCATTTCTTGGGATGGCAGGACTGATGTATGAAGAGAGGCTGGATTGGTTATGATTATATTTGCTGGAGTTTAGAATAGTCAGGAGGGAAATCTCACAAAAAATGTAAAATTCTAACGGGACAAGAGAAAATGAATGAAGGAAGGATATTCCCAATGATTAGGAAGTACAGAATCTAGAATCAGAGACAAAGACCATTTTGGCTGAGTTGAGGAGAAATTCTCAAACACAGAAAGTTGTTGCGACTAAAACATGGAATATTCTCAAAAACAGCGTTAGATATATTTGTTGGGATGGAAAAAATCAATGAGCATGGGGAGAAAATGGAAATAGGTTGCTGAGTTAGATGATCTGAAGAAAGGGCATTGAGATCAAAATGTTAACGCTGCTTTCTCTCCACAGATGCTGGGATTGTCCAGAAATTTTTGACTTTTTTGAATAATACTGGAGTAAGCTCAAAGGGCTGAATAAGCTACTGCAGCTGTTATTGTCAATGTTTCCATGCTTCATCAATGTTGTGAGAACAGCTAAAAATGAAGTGAAGGAACTCTCAACACCATGGGAGTCCCAGTAAAATTATCCCTACCATGTAAGAAGAAAATAATGATCAGTAAGAGCATGTGAAACACTTAGCTTGAACTGAAGAGCAAGACAAGGAAGCTGAAAGGTTTCATTAATGCCAAGAAGCATTAACTTCTTGCCTAGAAGAAAGCAGCAATCAAAAATGATTGACATAGACAGCATCATAAAAATATAATGTGTTCAGAGTTTGCTTGGAGTCATCCAGGGAATCCACTGATAATAAAATCTTGGATATGCTCTGATTCAAACTGTAAGAATGACATGATAAATAAGTGTCCCAGGTGGTTACTGTAAATGCAGAACATGGTAAAATTCTAGTCCAGTACAAAAGGGCAGATTGAAGATTTCCCACAGCGTAATATCAAGCATAAGATGCTATTGCAGTTTGATACAATTTGTGATTGTTGCTCAATTTGCAATAAACTTTGAAGTTAGTAAAATCTGACAAGATGTAAAACTAGCATCGCGGCCAAACCTGGTAGTTTCCCAACTCATAGGGTGTCATAATTGCTACCTTTTTGCATGTGTCTTTAAGAAAACAGGGCTAACATTTGTACTGTCAACTCCTCAAATGTCAAAGGGGTTAAAATATTCACAATGACTGAGAGCTCAGCCTAATATGTATAATTCCACAGAGTGTGTACAGTATCACTAGCAGGTCCACTTTCCTTACATAAGTTTAGACTGTGCAGAAGTCAGAGGTGGATGACCATGCACTTTTTTAAAAAAGCCTATTATATCTTAATTAATTTTGTGTAAGTCTTGACTTACATTATTCTCGACTTATCCTCTTTCTGCGATGTTGGTAAAAATCTGGGATAATTAATACAAGCTATATCACATGATCGTGCACATATTGCTAATTATAATCATGTGATTCCAACGAATGACCAAAAGGAAAATCTGATGGCATTTACTCAAAGTGGAAGAAAGTTTCTGGTACAGGTAGAAATAGGATCTAATACTATTGCGATATCAACTCTAAGTTTGTTTTTTCCCTTTGCAGAGATATTCTTATAGATCTCCGTTTTTAAAGGTTATTTGATGTGCTGCCAACCAACTCCTGATGTCAAACTCTGATCGCCACCTCTTCTGACCCACAGTTGAACCTTGGCTGCCTCCCCTGAATCTTTATCTGATGCGAGCAACCTCAGTTCCTCACCAGTTTCCAATGTAATTCTTCCCTAACTCCAAGGCTTTCTCTCTCGTGAATCCTTCTTCGACTATTTAAACACCAGTCCCAATCTGACCACTGGGTCTAAACCCACAGCTGATCCAATGTCTGGTTTTGATTCAGGATCCAGCTCCCAGAACAGGTTGCACAAAAGTCCCTGTGATTTTAGCGACAAATCCACATTACAGTCCTCTTCACCAGATGGTAATTGTACCTCACTGCCTCTGTTGTAATGTGGATCAATTTGCAGTTTATTTTGATGGCAAAGCCTACCTGATGAACACTGTATGCTTATTTGGTGTGCTCAAATCTCAGATGATATTTATGATGGATTTAAAACAGATAAAATGTTCTAGACACTCTGTGATTCTTACTCATTGAGCATCAGCAGGTTGATTGTGAGGCATTGACTAAGTACGTCTTTTCTCTCATTGTTCTTGAGTTCCTGCAGAAATGCTTCTGCTGCTACTATTGTCCTTGGACCAGGCTGATGGAGATAGTTGATGAGAATAAGTCATAAATGGTCCAGCTCTGTCTCTTCCTGTCATGCTGCAGGTAATGCAAACATTCTCTGACAATGATATCGAAAAGCAATTACCAAAGTCTGGAATAAGGATGTCAGCATAAGAGTTTATATTTGCTTCATACAAAATATGGTGTTTGTAATAACTTAGCTATGCTCTGGTCACTTTCAGTCCAGAGCCAAGAATTGCCTAATGTCAAGTACAGTAGGCAGATGACAGTTATGTGTGCATATGCTTGGAGACTGTGCTTCGAATGATCAGTCACAGAGATGGATGGCTGTGTAGGACTTTGACTGAACATCCGTAAGAGACAGGTCTACTACCAGCTTCATCCCACTGCCTAAACTGTGCCCCAATTATTTAAAGCTACACCGAGTCACTAGACAACATGGGCCAATTCTCATAACCCATGAATCTCCCCTCATTTTGCTAGATGTAAGTGTTCCAGTGCAATGTCTGGCTGTTTGATGAGCAAAATGCTTGATAATAAGGACACTAACTCAACACCAAACTCATGATCTAGCTCAGTAGTGCAGCTAGTTTTTAGTATGCTTCAGCAACATAGACAATGTACAGCAAGCACCTCAAATCCCTATAGAAATATCTTCAGCAGGATAACCACAAAATGCAACAAATATATTAGCAGGCAGGTGCTCCAATATCAGTGCCTTCTCTGAAGCCAGCATCCCCCACAGCACAGTTACAGTCAATCAGCTGTGTTAAGTGGGCCATTGTGCTTGCATGCCTGCCAGAACACTCCCAAAAATAAGTTATTTGCTCAGAGGTTTATCACAGCAAGTGGTTACCAGGATGGTCGAAGAAGTGCTTCAAGGACATTCTCAAAGCCTCAAGGTCTCAAAAAAGTGCAATATTAAGACCATAAGACATAGGAGTGGAAGTAAGGCCATTTGCCCCATCAAGTCCACTCTGCCATTTAAATCATGGCTGATGGGCATTTCAACTCCACTTCCCTGCACTCTCCCTGTAGCCCTTGATTCCTTCTGAGATCAAGAATTTGTTGATCTTTGCCTTGAAGGCACCCAACATCCTGGCCTCCACTGCACTCTGAGGCAATGAATTCCACAAACCCACCACTCTCTGGCTGAAGAAATGTCGTCTCATTTCAGTTTTAAATTTACCCCCTCTAATTTTAAGGCTGTGCCCACGGGTCCTAGTCTCCCCACCTAACGGAAACAACTTCCTAGCGTCCACCCTTCTAAACCATACGTATTCTCCACTGAATCAGGGAGTCAGAGACAGTCCAATCTGGACAAGGCTTTTCTGTAAGGCTGCCATCTATTTTCAACATCTCTGGCAGGTCCCGCCACGCAGAAGGACGAAAAGCAGAAACAACATTTGGAACCCACACATCCTCCCCACCTGCCTCATCTGACATTACCTACAAACACTTACAGCAAGGTATGTAGTTCCAACTTCAAAAACCGGAAGTGAGGTAATTCAGCTCAACGGACACCAGAGTTTAAGTAACAGGTGGGAAAATGCAGCGGCATTTCATTGGAGGCTGCACTGATGATGTTACCATCCGGGTAATGAAACGTCTGCGGAACAACAAACCAGCTCGGCGAGCCAACCTACCACAACATCCACAGCCCGAGCTACCAACCTACTCCAAAACTTCAGTCTGTTTACACACCTTGGGACACCCAGCTCCAGAGTGCAAGAAGCTCATTCTCTGTCCTGAAGGACTGCCTGTGAAGATGAAGATGACTCAAATGTTAAGGCTAATATTTTTGAGAGATGTGTTGGCATTCTGGTAGCCCACATATAAATATCCTGAGCATTAACTTCTGGAGACGAAAGAAAGATGAAAATGAAATTCATTCTTCAACCTGTCAAGAAATCATGTAAATTTATGTAGTACCTTTCATACTCTTCTAAAGGCCTTAACAGCCGAGAAATGTAGCTGTTATTTAATGTAGTCTGATAGGAACACAATATTTGCGGCTGCAATGACAAAGTTATCTTACGTCGGCTGGGCACCATTTCGCTCTACTTTGTCCTTTTTGCAGGCATCGATACGTACTTGATCAAAACCTCCATTATATTAAACCAGATTTGCCATTATCATCACTGAAATAGTCTAACTGTCTTTGACAAACATTTATTGACTTCGATAGACGTCAACAGAGGTCAATGGAAGTAAACATAAATTCTTTAAATATATCCTGGAATTTGACAAACAATGACAGACATATTTCCCATGGCTGCTACAAATGTCAACGATGACAGAGCCTAACCTGTCAATGTGTTTGGAAAAAAGTTATTGACATTTCTATATCCCCAGTCCCAAGTTCTGGAGAAATATTATTTGAAAAAGGGCAGACAAGAAAAAAAGACTTCCCAATGCACCACGTATAGGACAAAATTCCATTTTTATTGCCCCTATCTTAATGTCCATGAGCATTTTTTAACCAATGAACCAAGTTTACCATACAAGTGGGAAGACAATAATCCAATATATGCGTACAAAAATGTCATCTGCAGTAATGAGATTTTTGATCATGCCCTGCAGATTAAATGGGGCCAGTTTTAGCGTCAAATTATGCATCTTTCGATGTCCACTAACGTAGACTTACTGGACATAAAATTTGCACTTGTGGGCATTCCCTTTAACACTAAATGTCTCTAAATTGGCACTGTCATAACATTGCTCAGCCCTGCCAGCTGAGTTCACTCCTAACCTGGCAACTTGGAATATAGAGGGCCTATTCTACTTATGATATTGTTATTCAACAATATATATGTTTTTAGCAGTAAGAGGAACCAGCATGAGAATTACCTGAAGGGTCAGGCTACCAATTTGTTGAATAAGTTATTAGAATTAGTAATTTAGAATAAGTTCAGCAATTATAAATTTTTGATGTATTGTGGATTATTTTTGGAGATATTGAGTGAGTTTCTGGATTGGACAGTTTGCTGCCTACTCATGATTAAGTTAAGTGGGCCATTGTGCTTGCATGCCTGCCAGAACACTCCCAAAAATAAGTTATTTGCTCAGAGGTTTATCACAGCAAGTGGTTACCAGGATGGTCGAAGAAGTGCTTCAAGGACATTCTCAAAGCCTCAAGGTCTCAAAAAAGTGCACCCAACATCCTGGCCTCCACTGCACTGCTGCCTATAACAGGATTAAGGATAGGATTCTTGGCAGTGTGGAGGAACAGAGGGATCTTGGTGTGCAGATACATAGATCCCTTAAAATGGCCACCCAAGTGGACAGGGTTGTTAAGAAAGCATATGGTGTTTTGGCTTTCATTAACAGGGGGATTGAGTTTAAGAGTCGTGAGATCTTGTTGCAGCTCTATAAAACTTTGGTTAGACCGCACTTGGAATACTGCGTCCAGTTCTGGGCGCCCTATTATAGGAAAGATGTGGATGCTTTGGAGAGGGTTCAGTGGAGGTTTACCAGGATGCTGCTTGGACTGGAGGGCTTATCTTATGAAGAGAGGTTGACTGAGCTCGGTCTCTTTTCATTGGAGAAAAGGAGGAGGAGAGGGGACCTAATTGAGGTATACAAGATAATGAGAGGCAGAGATAGAGTTGATAGCCAGAGACTATTTCCCAGGGCAGAAATGGCTAACACGAGGGGTCCTAGTTTTAAGCTGGTTGGTGGAAAGTATAGAGGGGATGTCAGAGGCAGGTTCTTTACGCAGAGAGTTGTGAGAGCATGGAATGCGTTGTCAGCAGCAGTTGTGGAAGCAAGGTCATTGGGGTCATTTAAGAGACTGCTGGACATGTATATGGTCACAGAAATTTGAGGGTGCATACATGAGGATCAATGGTCGGCACAACATTGTGGGCTGAAGGGCCTGTTCTGTGCTGTACTGTTCTATGTTCTATGTTCTATGTTCACAAGGAGAAGGAAGGATTTGCAAGGCTGTCCACGCAGAGTACGGAGGCAGTGTTTCAGAAGGCCAGTACAGAATGGGGAGATTGAACAGAATGTGCGGGGAAGATAAGATGGGCACATTGTCCTCTGATAAGTTGGAGTTAGCTCATGCATGCTCCTTGGTGTTGGTGAAAGGCTGATTTATTAGGTCAACTATATATATCCAATATCATTCTGCCATTCTCATATGCATACACCTGTATGTTAACCTATTAGGGTTCTTATCTGGGTCAACTGTGGCAGGACTCACATATGCCCTTTTCATATAAATTATCCTTGCACTAGTTTGATTGTCATCAACTTGTTCCCAGTAAATTACATTTCTCCATTCAAATTCTATATACTGGTCTCTAAAGCACTTGCTGTACCAATAACTGAGCTGCTGGCAGTGTGTCAGATTGCGTGATTTGGTCACTTCGTCAGTGCCATGTTGTTGTTCTCTTTTTCCCAATGTCCTGAGCATTGACTCATGTCATAAGCTCCCCCTTGGATGATACTATAATGTGGTGCATTTTCACTCCTCACTTGACTGAAATTGGTTTTGGAACTTCTGAAAGAAAGTCAGATTGCGAATTCAGTATGAAGGAGACTGTCTGCAGTCCATCATAATTAGAAAGACAAGGAGTCAGTTTTGTTGCTAAAACTGTATCAGATAAAATAATTGAGAAATGTTAACAACATGCAAGTACATCATCTTTCTCAAAAACATTGCACAAACCCATGCTGAATCACCAGTCTGCAGAAACTAAAAGACAAGAAAAAACTGAGTAGCAGAAGTTAATCTTGTTTGAAGGCAGATTAAAAAATAAAATCAACTAAGATTTATTGATTGTACTTGCATGTTTTGTTTTCACTGATGTAGTTGCTACGCAGATGTGTGATTTGTGAACACTCTTTTTCTGGAATAAAGAGTGGATGAGAATTTCTTTTTTAAAAATAATGCTTTCAGCAAGTGAGATTTCTTTTCTCACTGGTGTCCAAGACCCAAACCGTGCTCTTGGCATTTTTTACAGGCTTCCAGAAAAGAAATACAGTCACCTCAACTGTCCTGTATCAATTGTCCTTTAGATTAAAACTCTAGTATTTAAACCTTGCTTGACAACTCCCTAATTTAATCTCACAGACCATGGAAAGCAATTGTGAATTTTGAAAGGAAATTGGTTACCCATTTTATGACTTATCTTCACCTATTTCATCCAAAATATTTATTTTTCTTAGCGAGCCAGTCATTAATTTCTGAATGACCCATCTTCTAACTTGTTAAGATAATGAAGATGCTTGCACCTTCATGGGTGTCATTATCTCTGTTGACTTTGTTTCTCATATAATGGAATTAGACTTTACAAATGCAAATTAGCATTTACCTCTAGTGTCCATGATATGGCAAAATTGCATTTTTAAAACTAGTTTCATATCTGAAATTGTAACTTAATAGGTAATCTAGTACAGCTTCATGACAATATAGAGAATTATCACCCATGGCGATTTAGGAGATTCAGGCATCCTGATTGGGCCTGCTCTCCTATCATCAATTATGAGCTACTTTATCCTGCAAAAGATGGGGTTGGAATGTCAAAGATTGTTTCGTTATTTATATTCATTCAGAAAATGGGGGGTGTCATTAGCTGGAGACAAACAATTAACATTTTCAGTTTCTTGGATGATCAGCAGTCAGTGAGTTGGTTTGCAATGCAGAGCGATGTTAATAATATGTGTTCAGTTCCGACAATGGTTGAGGTTATCATAAAGGGCGCACCTTCCCAACCTCACTACTTTCTTGAGGCTTGGTCACCCTTTGGTTAGACTGATCACCAGTTGCCTCTCTTTAATAAGAAAGCAGCCCTGTGGTCTGCTGGGAATATGGCAACTTTATCTTCGTATATTGATGTTTGAGGGCCATTTTTGGAATTTTCTGATGCAAAAGCAGAATTTCCATCCCAATGTAGAAGAGACCGTTGTTTGTTGTCTCTTTTAAAGCATACCAATTTGACAGCCAAAAAGATTGAATGAGCCAAACTTTTGATTCAATATTTTGGTATTTCTAAATGATCAACCCGTAAGACTATAAAGCTGGGAGCAGAAATAGGCCATTCAGCCTTTCAAGTCTGCTCTGCCAATCAATGAGTTCATAGCTAATTTGATAACGATCGACTCCCCTTTCCTATTTTTCTCCCACAGTCCTTAATTCCATTACTATTTCTCAAAACACGTCAATCTCAGCCTTGAATATACTTACCAATCCAATCTCTACAGTGAAGAATTCAGCAGATTCACTACCCTTTGAGAGAGAAAAAAATCCTACTCATCTCTGCCTTTAAATTAGTGACCCCTTATTTTGAGACTAGGTCTAGAAAACACACAGATTCTCCCACAAAGTGAAGGAACCTCTCCACTTCTAATCAGAGTAGATATTTAAATCTCTGGAGGACAGGTTGAACCATAACCTGCAGCTTCACAGGCAAGATTTAAACTTAACCTTAAGATGACACCAACATAAAGAGCTACTTAAAAGTCTAAAACATCTTGAAGTTTTGATTCGCTTTCTGTACGCTCATTTATGTGCCTGTAGATTCCATCAGGACTGGAATTTAATGCAACAAGGCTATACCTGAAGTAATCTCATGGAAATAATTGAAACAACACTGATTATTATAAAATGTAATGAGCTGTGTGTTATGGGATGGATTTTGTGCCACTTGGAGAGTTATTAATAAATAGTCTGGCGCAACTAAAAATTAATAGTCTGCAGAGATGTCAGAATGCTGAAGGAAAACTTGAAATTTTGAATATCAAACTTTTCTCATGGATATAAAAATTTTGATGGAAACTTGGGCAACATAAATACAGTTTCTAATCAGTGCAAAGTAGTTTTCAGTGTCCATTAACACAAAAGAATTTCCTGCTTTTCTGGTACTGCCTAGCCTGCTGTGTTCCTCCAGCTCCACACTGTGTTGTCTCATAAGCATTCCTTTAGAGGTGGGTCTTCATCTGTCCAGCTACAACGTCACCAAGTTGAATGCCCTGCGGAAATCTTTTCTCACCAGTTGGCCTTGCTTGAAGTGTAAATCCAGCTCAGTATGAAATTGGGCTTTGAGAGAAGGTCCATTTAATCTTCTTAACACAGCTGCTTTGTCCAAGTTGATGCTCCTTTTCTCTCCTCTCTGGAAGCTTGAAAGATTCACTGTTCTCTTGAGCAGAATATAATTTTTCCATTTGTAGAGAACGCGTAATTTTCAGCCTGTGCTTTTTGCTGCCGAGTTACAATTCTTACTGGATCACTAGCAGCATCCTGGTGCATCTCAGTTATTCATCAGACTACTCCCCTGGAATATGGTGGCAGTCTGTTGGTTGGCCATGATTAAGCTCTGATGTGGGAAAGCAGACAGACGAAGGGAAGTAATTTGCCAGCACATATTTCCCATCAGAAACATGCTATAATAAAATGTGTTACCTTTCTTGTGCAGACATGTTCAATAAAACGTAAGTACAAATCACAAAAGTGGAGAAACTGTGCAATCCCTTTTCCATGTAAAAACAATATCCTGGAGAAGATCAGACAGTATCTGTTGGAGAAAGAAACAATGTTCATGTTTCAAGTCAGATATAACTTCCTCAGGACTGAAAGGTTCTGGGAAACCTTTATTGCTTGCTCTTGACAAAGGGAGAAGGAGTAAGTGGAACAGATGGTTATAATGCCCCAAGCAAAAAAAGAAGTGCTAATGATAGTAGAGGGGTGAATAGGTGTTAATAACACATTTTAATGGCAGAAAATTAGTCATCTTTCCATTTTATGCCATCTTGGATTCATGGTCACATTTCTGTTCTGGGTTTGATACAGTATCCCAGTTTACCCAATGCCAACTGGAGGAAGACCTCCTAATTTTCCTTTTAGATACTTTACTGTCTTCAGGGTTCCACACTGAGTTATGTAACAACTGTAGACCCAAGAACATTGTCATTCATTTTGATTATGACCTCTTCCCCTCACACGCATGTGTTACTGTCAGCTAATTTTCAATTACGTCACTAGACTGGTGAATCATAGAGGTTTATAATAGGTGGATAAACTGCAAATTGCTAGTTAACTGCTTGCATCTACAGCCAAAGTTAGCTTTGATGGCAATAGCAACACGTGTAAAGTGAAAAGACAAGTTATGACATTTTGGCACCCAAACACTCAGATTGAATTCAATCTTAACTCTGTTTCTCTGATCACTGATATTGTCTGACCTGTAGATCCTCCAGCACTTTCTGATTTTTATTTCTTCAGTGGGACCGTGACTTTTTTTTCCTTTACAGATGCTATTTAATTTGTTGTGTGAAGAATGCTACTAATACTCAATATGGGAAACCAGTTCACTGTTGAAAATAACAGTACTAGATTAACTATGACAACTCAGTGCATGTGTGCATTCGGAGAATTTTTCCAAGTCAGGTCCTAGCTTTCTGTAAATAAATTGCATTCTTCCATAGTAGTAATTAAATGGCTGATTAATCAATATTCCATTATGGCTAATGCTTTTCTGTAGACCATGTTCTTATTAGTTTCATTAATTACAGCAAGCTGTAATACAGAACCAATAGCACAGGGTAACTAAGAAAATATCGAGAGTGAAGTTAATCAGGCACAGAAACAAAACAGGGAAATAACAGCAGAAGAGACTAATTATGGATAAAAAGTGTAGGTGTAATTTACATTTCATACCAAGTGAGCACATTTTTTATAAACATTTGTGATGGGACAAAGCTTAATTTTCAAACAAAGGCTTGAAGAGCAGAATCATTGAAATAATCATCCCTAGTATTGAGTCAGTGTATGCCTGAAATTTAACAGTGCGAACGGAACAACATAACAGTTAGAACACTAGCTCTTAATGTTGTTTTTCTTCACTCAAAGGATGTGGGCATCACGAGCGAGCTAACATTTGTTGCCCATCCTTAGTTCCCCTGGAAAAGGTGGTGGGGAACTTCCTTCTTGAATTGCTGCAGCGCAGTTCTTGTAGGAACAATGCTTTTAGGAAATATGTTTTAGGATTTTGATCAAGCAACAGTAAAGGATTTTTGTTCAAAATATCTGTTGCATACCTATATGTACCGAAATAAGAATGATTCCTAAATAAATATGCACCATGATATGTTACAGATCATTGAGAGAGTCTGCAGTGTTGTACAACACACACTTTTTATCACTGATGTTGTAACTTGAATGTATGGATAGTGATGCTGGAGGCTTCAACCTTGTTTCCATTATATGGCTGACCAGAAACAGTTATTTCACTTGGAGATAGCAAGAACTGCAGATGCTGGAGTCAGGGTCCACATAGTGTGGAGCTGGAGGAACACAACAGGTCAGGCAGCATCAGAGGAGCAGGAAGTCAACATTTTGGGTGGGGACCCTTCATTGAAACTGGGGAGGGGAAAAGGAGCTGGGAAATAAATAGAGGGAGGTGGGGGTGAGGCTGGGGGAAGGTAAGTGGCATGCCATAATCAACAATACCTTCTGGTCGCTAACCATTTTAACTCCCCCTCTCACTCCCTCGATGACATGCCCATCTTGGTCCTCATCCAGTGCCACAATGGAGGAGCAACACCTCATATTCCACCTTGGAAGCCAACAGCCGATGGTCTGAACATAGAATTCACCAGTTTTAGAATCTCCCCTCTCTTGGCCTCATCCCATGTCCAACCCTCCCTCTCATCCCTGTCTCCTTGACCTGTCACAGCCTGTTCATATTTTTTCCTGTTTATCTGCCCCACCCTTCCCACTGACAAATCCCCATTAACCCCTACCTACTTCCATCTCAGCTACCTTCCCCCAGCCCCACCCCTCCTTCTGGCTCTGAGGCAGTGGCACGATCAACTTCACTACAAAACCTCTAAGCAACTCAGTGATGAAGTCATCATTTGTAACCTTCAAATTTAAAATCAATGAAGCCTACCGGGCTGGTTGGTTATTGATGCTTCCCTTCTCACATGAGCAAATGTGTTCTTCCCTAACTAATTTAAGAATCACCTCCTCATAAAGATTGAGCAGCTTGACATCCACTAGCAAATAGATAAACCTAGACCCATCCCACCAGTCTTGGATATCTCAACTTTGTAGTGGAGCAGTTGCTCTTGCAATGAGAAAAAGAGAAGGATTGCGTATGATGGAAGTTGGTTGACATGCATTCAATGGTGACACATGGGCAGGAATGGTAGTGAAGTGCCCGCAGTGAGAGAAGAGGAATTGCAAAGTGTTAGGAGGATGAGGTGGATGAGAGCCATTGAGCAAACATGATGCATACAATCATGAGAATTACAGTTCATGAGAAATGTGTGCAGTGGCAGAATTAGATAGCACTGGACCTGAGAGCATGAGAAAGCAGAGCAAAGATGATTGCCCTTAGCAGATCACTTACATTTCTCTATTATTTCTGCGCCTATCTTCAGAGTTGAGGAAACAGCACTCGACTGGGCTGTCATACCGTTCAGGCTGGTTTGGTCCAGTGGCATGGCCTGTGGCTGTGTGTAGGATAAAAAATAGCCATCCTCAGCACCATTCCATCCACCAGTTCCGCTGTGTCCTGTCCATGAAGCAATATGTGTTTTTCTTTCATCTGTGCCATAATGGTGATGTAATTGCTTCATCTCAATTCTGGTGCTGCAAACATTGAGGCCCTTTCCCGTAACACATCACAAAGCTTACAGAACCAATGTAGGTTTCTAACCAGCCTGTGTCTGGAAGTTTCCAGCCTTTATTTTATTTATTTGAGGTAATTTATTTCCTTAACTGCCCTGAACAATCTTCTTTTCCCAGAAAAGACTACATTTTCATTTGACTTCTGTTATGTCTTAAATTTTGAAGTAAATTTTCCGAAACTAATATAGCCAGACTTCCATTAACACTGCAGGATGTAGATACTGGTTTTATGTCAGTGTTTCAAGAAGACTGACCCAGTTTTTTTTAAAACCCATTTACAAAAAGTAGACTTAGCACCAGATGGACCAGTTTGAATTCCAAATTCTGAAAAGAAATATATAAATCTCACAACTCTTGTCAGAGTACCATCATCTTGGCCCCTTACTATTTATCAGCTATATGTTTCTCTACATAATCCAAAAGCATGGCATTAGTTTTCACATTCTGGCACCACAATGTGAGGACCAATTCCCACTTATGGCATCTGGAGTGGTATATAGCTGGGTAGCACCAGTCATGTGAATGGCACAAGGTCCTGGCAGGGCCAACACTTCAGTCTCTCATGCTGCATGATTCCAAAGGAGAGCACCAAAGAGCCAGGTTGCACTAATAATTAGATGAAGATAAAAAAGATTCCCTCAAGGAAACATTGCTCTGAATCTGGTGGATCAGCCACCATAAATCTTACTTAAATATCCCAACCTCTGGGATATCACTGCCATGAGCCATATTAGGTATTGATTGCTTGAGTGACTGATTGATTGATTAATTCACTGCCACGTGTACTGAAATACAGTGAAAAGCTTTGTTTACGAGCTATACAGGCAGATCACAGGAAGCAAAGGCAGTACAGATCAAAAAAGCTTAGAGCCATTCAGGTTACATTGCAGGTTATATTATTTGAGGCTCGAGTCTATTTAACAGTCTGCTAACAGTTGGAAAGAAGCTGTTCCTGAACCTGCTTGTGCATGTGTTCAGACTTCTGTATCTTCTGCTTGACAGAAAAAGTTGTAAGATGTCATTCCCAGGGTACTATAGGTCTTTGACGATGTTGACAGCCTTTCTACGGCAACAAGTTGTGTAAGTAAAGTTCATGAATGGAAGGTCAACTTCCGCGATGTCTGGGCTGCGCACAATACCTTCTGTAGTTTCTTACAGTCGTGAGCAGAGCAGTTGCCATGCCAGGCCATTATGAGCTTGGACAATATGCATTCAATGGTGCATCTGTAGAGGTTGGTGAGGGACCTCATGGACATGCCAAATTTCTTGAGTCACCTGAGGGATTAGAGGCATTGTTGTGCCTTCTTGACTGTCTCATTTGTATGGGAAGTCCAGGACAGGACATTGGTCATTGTCACTCCAAGGAACTTGATGCTCTTCACTCTCTCAACCTCAGTTCTGTTGATGTAGGTGGGGGCATGTTCTCCTCCTTTCTTTATGAAGTCGGTGATTAGTTATTTAGTTTTGCCAATGTTGAGAGACAGTTTGTTTTCATTGTACCACGCCACCAAGCACTCTATCACCCTTCTGTATTTTGACTAGTCATCATTAGATGCTTGTAGGTGGTGTTTGTTCGGAGTAAAGGTCAATCTTTTGCAGAAGCACCAGATCGACATTTAGTATTGAACCAGCAGAAATTTTCCCGCTGTCCAACTCTGTGCCCTAGCTACGGAATCCATCTATCTCCCTGACAACGGTCAGAGATTAAGTCAGTCTGCTTGGTTAAGAGATAACAAGGTGTAGAGCTGGGTGAACACAGCAGGCCCAGGCAGCATCAGAGGAGCAGGAAAGCTAACTTTTCAGGTCTGGACCTTTCTTCATTTTCTGAAGAACTTATGTGGTTTGGTATTGTGTTTTGTTTTCTGCTACTCCTTTGAAACATGCTTTTTTTAAACTTTCAATGCACTATGTAATTTGAAGCTTTTTTTTGTCAGCCATGACAGTTCCTCAGGCAGGCAATTACCTAGTACTATCTTCACTGAATCTTCAATCCCGAAAACCATGCAATGCACTGCGGACCTGGCTTTGAATCCCGCCGTGGTGGATGGTGTAATCTGAATTCAAAGTAATCTAGAAGTAGGAGTCCAATGATGTCTATGAAACAATTGCTGATTGTGTTGGGAGGAGACCCATCAGGGTCACAAATGGCCTTTTGGGAAGGAAATCTGACATCCTTGCCTGGTTTGGCCTGCATGTGACTCCAGACCCACAGCAATGTGATTGATTCTTAAGGCAGTTCGGAATTAGCAATAAATGCTGGTCCAGCCAGTGACATCCACATCCATGAACAAAGTAGAAAAAAATCCACTAAGCTGATCTAATGCTTTATTCAGTATTCACAGCAGGAATCTTAAAAAGTGGCTGCCATCAAGAAGTTGTGAATTTTTTCTATTTGTCAGGAATAACATTGCTTCACTTTGCCCCCAGTCATACAGACCAAGTACTACCACAAGAAGATATGCTTTTGACCTGTCACATTGAGAATGGCACTTGTCTACACTGTACATTTGCTAAGTCTGGCCAATTCGCACAGTGGGAGACAAAGTTTTTATCTTCTACACTACATTCTATAGTTTGTCAAAATACTAATTATCAAAAAGCAATTTTTGTTTTCAAGAAAAGGACCATGGTAATACAGCTTCAGATAAGTAGGAACAAAAAAAGGGGCAAGAAACTCTACTGATTAATATTCATCCTTGAAGGTACCACGGGTACTTTCTTGTTGTACATTTTTTAATCAACCAATTCAGAGATGTTATTAAACATCCTTGGAGCTGGAGGGACTTGAACACAGTCTTCCTAACCCTGAGGTACCGACACTGCTACTTTGCTATAAGAGCCTTTCACAGAACTTTACTCCCCACCATAGAAGATCTCAATCATTTGAACCTTGATTGTTTGGGATAATTAACACTCCCACTTAACTTGGGAGTCTGTTGAATTGGCTAGCAGCTCCCAAGTGTTGCTGCTTGTAAACTTGCAGAAAAGTTCTTAATATTTTTAGCTTGTGCCTTTGTACTTGCATTTTCTCATGAACAGTGTCAGACACGAACTTCATCCAGGGAGCATCTAGAAATTCATCTATTGCCCTCTCCAAATGCAATTCTTTTGTCCTGTTCTTCATTGATCCATTCAATGATTCTGGGCTCTAATAACAAATAACATCATCCAAAATGCAGTGTGCCCCAGAATGTGTCCTATCTCACCCGGTAATGGAAGGGGCATTTTTTTATATATGTAAGTTTGAAGCGGATCATCAGCTCAGTAAACCTGACAACTAACATAATCAAATCTGCAAAATATAGTTTGAGCTAAAATGGAATATTAATCTGGCAATTCACTATAACTGTCATTTATCTGCCCTCTGCTACTTAATAAACTCTGCTGTAGCAAAATGTCATGACAGATGTTATGTTGAGGTTGAACAGAAAATTGATGAAGCCTCTTCTGGAGTACTGTGTCCAGCTCTGGGCTCCCAGTCAGAGGAAGGATATTATTAAGCTGGAGACTTTGCAGAGAATGTTGCTGGGAATGGACAATTTGAGTTAAAGGAGAGGATGGATAGACTCGGAATTTTTCACTGGCGTTTAGGAGGTTGAGAGGTGACCTTAAAGAGGTTTAGAAAATCATGAGGGGTATAGATAAGATAAATGGCAGGTGCCTTTTCCCTAGGGTGGGATGTTTCAAATCTGGGGCATATTTTTAAGGTGAGAGGAAAACTATTTAAAAATTACATGGAGGCAGAGCATCATTTTACACAGAGAGTGGTTCATGTGTGGAATGAATTTTCAAAGGAAGTGAGAGATGCAGGTACAGTTACAACATTTAAGATGTTTAGATAAGCACATGAATAAGAAAATGTCTGTTTCCCTCTATGTGACTGACTCTATGATCAAAATTTGGAGCCAAACCAGTCACAGCAGTGAACCTGCGCTGAGAGGAAATCTAACTTCAGAAGTCAAAAAAGGGTTCTAAACTGTTGATATCTGTATTTCAATGTATATTTCCACAACTAGTAATAAAATCATAAATATTGTATCAAAATTAGAAACTGGAGGAGAGAAATTTAATCTGTTACTTTAAAGACAAGTTTATAATTAAGTAATAATAATGGGCCTCTTCTTGCACTGTAAAGGGAACTGCAGATGAAACATTGACCCAAAGGCCAAGAGTATAATCAGTTTATAGCTTGTAATACATGACTTTTGTTTTTAAAGAAAAGCCCATGGTGAAAAATGGTACGGGAAGTCTATTGGTTCAATGGTAGTGTCCCTCCCTCCAGGACAGACGTTCCAGGTTTGAATCACAAATAACATTGAAATGTAAGATTTTTATACAGTCAAACAGGTTGTTTATCACCATGCAAATCCTTTTCAATGTACTTGATACTGGTGGTTAAAGTGAGAGAATTTCTCATTTGGCCATCCTACAGAAGGTAATGGCAAACCACTGCAGTACTTTGCTCCTAAGTTTAGACCAATCCAATAGAGGTCCATGGTCCAATCTTTGGGAGTGAAGAGAAGAGAAAAGACAGACGGATAGCTATTAATACTCCCACACTGGTAATGAAGCACAAGTTCTGATACAGGGCCTATCATCCAGAGGTGAGAACAAGTGTTACAGGCATATGAGTTCAAACCCTACTACTGCATCTGTGTAGTTTAAATTTGATTAAATATGGAATAAAATGCTAGTATTTATAAATAGTGAGTGTGAAACTGTTGGATTGTCATATGAATTTGTGATTTATTGATGTCCTTTAACAGATTTGTTGTCTTAACACAATCTGGCCTGCAAATTACTTCAGATTTCCTCTGAAACATCATGCAAGCCATTTACTTGTATCAAGTGCTTTCAGAAATGCTAATTAACAAGTAAATATGATACTCAACATTGGCCAAAACACTGAACATAACACAAGCACATCCTATACAGTCCATCCACCAATGTCCTCCTCATTAATGTCTAGGGCATCATTCAGAATTGGAGGAGCTGTACCAAAAACAAATCATACAACAATTCCTGGAGTAGCAGTGTTTGGAAGCACTAAAACAGGCAAAGACACATGAGATACAAACATTGAGGGGATTCACACATTGAAGTAGTTGACATTGTATGCATCCTTCTCCAATTATGATAAAACCGATAAATATCAATCAGTAGCTAACCTGAAAGTAGTTGATGATCGCTTTCAAAAAAATAAAAACACTGGTCAGATGGGTATCGTTCTTCCAGCTAAACAAATTTTTAGTTTCATAAGAATAAAAGGAGGGCATTTGCTCGAGTGTTGAACTTTAAAATGAAAGTACAGGCATTAGTTTATAACTTTGGTTAGGAATGCTTGCCTTACAGAGGCATTCATCTGACCAAGAAACACTCTAATGGCCAATAACACAGGAAATATAAGTTGTGGATCCAATGGCCAATGATGAATTGGAACTAAGTTCACTGTTTCAAGCTGCTGAGCCAGAATTAATATTGTCCTTTGCATCTCATCTTTCTCTTCCTCCTCCTTTTATTCGTCGTCCTTCTCAGCCATTATTATTTAAGTGGCAAATTCTGTGACCCCTGGATGATGAGGTTGTGTAGTATGTAACTGATCGTGATAAATCTTGACTGAAAAATCCACTGAGGTCTGTGGGGCTCCTCCAGAATACACCGAATGGCAAAAGCATTGCTTAAGAACCTCAATGGACAACTAAATTATGCTTCCTTTAGCAGTGTGGCTTTCATTGCTCTGCACATGGACAGCGTACCATGTGTCTTGTGTCACCTGGTCAACGGAGGAGTCTATCGTGTTCTGCAAGCAGCCTCAAGTTTGTCATGCTATCTCAAACGTGGCTGGCGCAGTGTTCTGACACAGAATGGGTGATTGCTATTGGCATCCTGGGAATTAACCAAAGTGAGAACACGTATGGTCACACACCCTGATAGTGAGGAAATGAACTCCATTGCAGGTACTGTATCTCTTCAAGTTAACTTACAGCTCAGTAAAATGGTGTGTGTACAATTAACGGTGTGATAGGAACGACTGCAATACATGTGCTCACACTACCAACCTCCCTTCATGTAAGGCAAATATAGTCAATTTTCTTGACATATGGACCCTCCATAACCTCTCTGTGAATGAGAAGTCAAGGATGCTGGACTAACTGTAACTGCCTCAACCAACTGCAGTAATGGTGAACACCATTTCTTGTTCCAGCTTGGAAGGAGCCAGAGACATAAACGGCTAACACTGTGGTCACCTTCACTAGCAACATTGTCATTCCTGTGTGAGGCTGTTTATGTGGGTTCAGTGAGTGGTAGATTTCAGCGGACACCTTCTCAGTATAGTAGAGATCTGATACATTGTTCCTCACTGAGGGTCAGGTGGAAGAAGTGGTGCCTGAGCTGTTATGGTTTCCAGGTGAGACCCTTTCTCCAGACCTTGCCCTGGAACTCCTCCTCTGTGACCCCTCTGTTCATTTCCCTTATCATGTTCAAGTCTATGATGAAACATGTCCCCAGAAAGTGATTTGTGCAGAATCTTTTAAATCAGAAAGCATCCTCAAACCTAATCAATCCTGCAGACATTAGCAAAATTCAACTACTCTTGAAACAGACAAAACACTTCTCCAATCATGATAAGAGCCAGTAGAGATCAATCAGCAACTAATCTGAAAGCAATTGATGGCCCCGTTGAAAAAAAACTAGTCAGGGTATCCTTCTTGCTGCTAAACATATTTAGCTTTGCAAGTTAAAGGGTTGATATTTGTTGGAATGTTGTGCTCCAAATTGGAAGTGCAGGCATCAATTTAACATGACAAAATTGATTGGATTTAAGACTGAAAATCTGTCTACTATATCTGTTTCTGGTGGAATGAGGGTCAACAGGCTATTTGACCTTTCAAGCTTGGTCCATCATTGAATAAGATCACGGCTGATCTGGTCTCAGTGGTCTCAGTTTTTCATTTTCCCTTGCTCTGTAATTCTTTAACTCCTTGTTGATCTAACATCAATTTAACTCAAATATGTTAACTAATATCATTAATTAAATATGTTTCTGAATATGAACAGCCTACACTCTTCTCTAAGAAAAAGAAATCTGCCAACTAATGAGCCTGTGAGAGAGAAAAGATCTCCACATCAGTCTTAAGTAGAGATATTTTCTTTTTAAATTTGTTTCTCCTAGCCCTATTTTTCCCAATGAGGGAAACCATCTTCTCAGCATCCACTTGCCAAGTCCCCTTGGGGCCTTAATGTTTCTCATTCCTCAACTCTAATGAGCATATGTCCAAGCTGCTCAGTCTTGCCTCATAAGCTAGCCCATTCATCATAGAAATTAATCAAGTGATTTTTTTTTTGTTGTTTTCTGAAATGCTTCTCTTGCAAATATCTCCTTTATTTTAGTAAGGAGACCCAAATTGTACATAGTGTTCCAAATGTGGTCTCACTGAGGCTGTAAAATTCAACCACATATTTTACACTCTTCCTGGTGAATGCCAATATTCCATTTGGCTTTTGAACCACTTCTTGTGCCTGCATACTAAATTGTTCTGCGATTCATATACCAGGAAACACCAGTCTCTCTCTGCTGAAGAGTTCTATTTCTTTTCCTATTTAATAAAATCTTGCATTTCTATTCTTCCTACCAGACAAGTTCATTTTATTCGCATTATGTTCCATCTTCTGCATCTTTTCCCATTCACTTAAGATATCAATTTTTTTTGTTTTAGGTTCGTCATATCAGGACATTACAGCTCAGACATGGGTCATTTGGCCCATCTAGTTCATGATGAATTGTTTGCTGACTAACCCAGTTAATCTGATTTAATCCATTCAACCTCTAATCTATTTCAAGTGAAAGTGCAATTTATTTTTAAATCATTGATAATCTCCATTTTCACCACCCTCCTAGGTACAGCATTCCAATTTAATAGCAATCATTGGTTAAATATATTATTTCTCACAATCCCTTTATCTCTCGCTCAAAGCCTTAAATCTGTGACCTCCAGTCCCGGTATCAGCTGCTAATTGGAACAGCTCTCTCTATTTTTTTCTTTCTGAGTTTTATTTTTGTCTTCTTGACAACTTACCTTCCTGCCTGTCTTGTGCATTAGCCAATTTAGCTATCATACATTTAACCCTAGCATCAGCACAAGCATTCCTATATTTGATGTAGCGTGGTTAGATTCTGATTGAAGCTGCCTCTTACCTACCTCAATCAAATTTCCAGTACCAACTTTCCAGTTCTAGCTCCTCTATACTCATGTGCTATTTTGTGTTCCAGACCAAACATTTGGAAGCTCAGGTATCAATGTCAATACTGTAAATTTATAATGATTTCATTTATATTGTGCTTTCACCAAATAAATTACTTTTCATGTATAGCAACTGTTAAGTGGATGAATAAGTTCCATGAATACAGTCCAATAGTAGCACAATTGGGTGATCAAATTCACTTGATGCAGATACTCTCCAGATTGACGAGGAAAATTTGCACTTTTTAAATGTTCGTTTATAGTTTCTTTTGTAGAAGCTCAGACAACAACATTTAACTGTCCATTGATGCAAATATGTTGAATTACAGGTTCTATAGCATCTCATGTGACCGTCATTATTTAGGTCTAAAAATTCTCATTTGTAAATATATTGTTTGACAAATAAATGCTCTAAAACTGACTTCATGTTATTTGAATTTTTTTCTTGCGTACAACCAATAACATTGCTCAGCTATTCAAACAACTTGATGCTCCTCTTTGTACTTACTTACATCCACCTTTGCAACCCATATTAACATGTACTTAAATGATATTTTAGCACAAGGTGCGAATGATTGCAATTCACCTTCGAATAAGGATAGTGTTCAAATTCCTGATTGATATGATGTTTGACTTTTGATTGCATAATGGCCTGCCTGAAATATTTTCAAAACTTTACTTAACTCATAATTTGTCGATTGTAGTTACTCCAAATGACAGCATAGATGGTGTACTTAGAAGGCAACATCAGATCCTGTGGATACAATGTAAAGGAGTCACTGAAAACCTCTGTTCAGAAAGAATAAACTTGAACACAGGTGCACTTCATGATGATAAAGGTAAGAATTATTACGGCAATAACCTTTGAAATTTGGAGCGGAACTTTATGCTGCTGTAAAATGCCGATTTGAGATTGCCTTAGGACACTGTTTGGTCAGTCTTTCATCATAATCAATTTGTTTCTCCATAAACATTGTAAGGAACAGATTTAGAAAAGAAGAAATTTTTAATTCCAAAATTAAATTACAAAAAGATTTATTTTATGGTTTTTCTTCTACAGTTATTCACAGATTTTCTTATACTCATTCTCTGCAGCAGTTTCATACTTTATTGCTTTGTTGTCTCCTCAGCTGGGAACGTAATTATCTCTTTCCATCATCCCTTAGTGTGTCAGTATCTCTTTCCCTTATGACCCTCCACCCTTAACACCACCAGCCTTTATGGCTCCTCATTTTCATTACTTAATCAGACAACGAGGCTAGTTTTCATCTAACTTTCCCCTCAGGAAACTGATGGGATTGGGCATAACGCTGGTTTTGTATTCTGCTCAATCTTAGTTTATTTCAAATGAGAATAGCAGTGCAACCCACTTCAATAATTTCTGCAAGGATGTGTTAATTTAAAACTCCCACAAAATGAGACATTCACATCAAAGCTATTGTTGATCACACAAAGAAGGATACACACATTAGATTCTGATCACACTGTGGCTCTTGGAATTGCAATTTTTTGCAAGTAGCATGAAACTTGGTGGGCATGCGTTCTTTTTTATTTGTTTGCGTTGATACTCTAATTTAGACACTGAAAAAGGAAACAATCTGACTGGAATTGGGATTATATCATCCAGAGGACAGAGATGCATCCAGAATCCAGGATGCCAGTTCCCTTTGGGAGGGTTTATTATGCTATTCGTGTAGATGGAAGAATTTTTGGAGCCAGATCTCGAGCAATTAATGAATTATTTATGAGTATCTTATGATTAATTTTATTTTTGGGACTCATACTGGGACCAGTATGGAATTGTCCTGACATTGCCCCTAGAATGTTTTTCTTTGTTTGGAGCATGATTGTGTAAAGTTTGGGGCAATGGAAAGAAAATTGAGGTGAATAGATTTACATAAAGTGATGAATTAGTGAGGAAAGTAGAATATTCTATTTTAGAAAGGAAACAAGTATGAATTGAAGTTAGGAAGAAAATTGAAATATGGTTTCAACGTAGAAGGCAGATCCAAGAAATGCAGGAGTCGAAGAAGTAACTGTATAGAATGTTCAGCACTGCTGCAACTCAGGAGGGGGAACATGGTCTCGGGGTCATGAGAAAGTGAGTTCTGCAGCAAGAGCAGGGCCTGACTGTCAACACAGCACTTTTCCTAGGTCAGATCCAAATTGTTTGATTGTGTTTAAATGAGGCACTTCCTCACACTCCCAAGAAGTCTGTCAGCAACTCTCCATGAGGTTTGCTTGTTGCACACTCTGTGTTGGCCACCTCTGGGTTAATACTATTAGCAACAAGTTAATTTCCCCCTTTTTGGGGCGGCACGGTGGCTCAGTGGTTAGCACTGCAGCCTCACAGCACCACTGACCCAGGTTCGATTTTAGCCTTAGGCAACTGTCTGTGCAGAGTTTGCACATTCTCCCCGTATCTGCGTGGGTTTCCTCTGGGTGCTCCGGTTTCCTCCCACAATCCAAAGATGTGCAGGCTAGGTGGATTGGCCATGCTAAATTGCCCGTAGTGTTCAGGGGTGTGTGGGTTATAGGGGGATGGGTCTGGGTGGGATGCTCCAAGGGGCAGTGTAGACTTGTTGGGCCGAAGGGCCTGTTTCCACACTGTAGGGAATCTAATCTAAAGGGCCTCACTTGGAAGTACAATGCCAACCCATTCTCAGACTAACATTAGGTCTGCAGTGAGGTGGTGGTGGCATCTCCACCTACCACCCTGCCCCCAGATTAATTGCCTCCACCCACTTACCAACTAACCCAAGTGAAGGATGAAGTTGCTTCCCTGCATGGAGGCTTACCTGAGATGGGATAATAATTTTAGGACTTCTAATGTAGCAGACTGCATTTTCTCCCCAACTTATATACTTACATTACCTCATGGTAATACGAGGACTTTCAACTAACATTGACAGGTGTCAGCCAGTATCAAGTACTTTGTTGATTGCAATTGCCTTCCTAACAACTTGATTCCGGGATTTTGTAAAATCCATAACAGTCAAGAGGCTCATTAGGACATTCAGAGGCAAAAATGTAGCATTAGTACAGGTACATAATGTTCACTATCTTTTGATAGTGAAATCACATTCTGATAGTGAGCGCTAAATGATTTAGTATCCTTCTTCAATTTAGTTGATATTTTGGTCAATAGCGATAGAAAAATGCTTTTGCCCATTTTTTTCCACCCTGTTTTAATGGTGTTCTTTGAGTTTGTGCATTTACCTACATCAAATGGGCTGCACTGGTTCAAGAAGGCAACCACAATAGAGATAGGTAGAATGACAACTAGTGATGGGCAATAAATTCTGGAACAGCCAATGAAACTCAGTTCAGCCCAAACAGTACTACGGGTTTACATACTGTCTCTTCCACCACCTTCCTCCCCCTACCCACCCCACACTTCAAACTATCTGTAGGCTACATCTAGAAGGTAGCTTCCTAGCACATTCTCAAACATACTTTAAGATTAGCAATAAATGTTGGCCTTTCCAAGTCAGAACTAAATCTTGTGAAGGAATTTAAAAAAAGCATTGTTCATGTATTGCTGAAATTATTTACCATTCCCAAGGAAAAAGGCAAGGGAACTGCTCCCAGAAAACTGCCACTGAAGCTGCATAAACAGCGAATAGAAAGCCTGGAATTGTTGAATGATGCTTTGTTCCTTTTTGCCGGAGCATCTTGACTCTCACACTTTCTGCACCTTAACTCGAACATGCGGGGTTCACATCTCATTGCCTATTCATGCATGTTTGTTATTGTTTCCCATTGAAAACCCAGAAAGAATGCACTTTCTGATTTCTTTTTAAACAATAAAGCAACATATGCATTTTCTGTCAGCTTGGCAAGGATTAGCAACTCAGGAGCAGTTACGAAATCTAACTATGCTCTACTTCATCCTACCAACTTGGTTGATGACAGCATGATTCCCAAGGTGCCCAAAGGTTAGGAGCTCAGCATTCTGCCAATTTCGATCATGACTTTGCAGCCTGCAACACCTTCCCACAGCATGTTATGCGACACAGAGTTTCATTTTATTGCAATTCAAGCAGATTTCATCATTACTTTTCTTCTGTTTGCTGCATCCCAAAGATTAAAATGTGGAAAATTGTGCTTTCCCATTTGTATAAGGGTCGATAGTCAAATTTCACAAGGACCTCATTAGCTTTATAACTTGTTTCAATTAATCTTCACCTCTAGGTTGCCATTGGTCTTTGCGCAGTAGCTGGGTGAACAGACCGAACCGTTGCACACTGACTGCTGTAAGTTGTACCTTGTACGAGAGAGTAGAAAATATGTTTTGTAAGGTGGAAGCATTGGTTCAATGCTTTTCCTTTATAATATAATATGATCAAGAATGACAATGTTTCTTTGAGACAGAGACCTCAGACTGAACACCTAACAAGAGGCGAGATCAAAACACAGATCTTGTGCACAAGAGTTCAGCTCTCAACAGCTGACATTGCAAGGCCCACACCGTCATTAACTGTATCCAAATCTAATGAAGAAACACAGGGCAGATTTTTGTGTTTAAATAAAAACAAAAGAACTGTAATTGCTGCAAATCAACAGCAAGAACAGAAAAACTGGAAAAACTCAGCAGGTCTGGCAGCATCGTTGGGGAGAAACCACAGTTAATGTTTTGGGTCGAGTGAGGTTCTGAGGAAGGGTCACTTGACCCAAAATGTTAACTATCACCTCCCTCCATAGAAGCTGCTGGACCTGCTGATCTTTTCCAGTAATCTTTGCTTTTTATAACTGTTTAGGCATTCAGCATCTCTAAGAAGCAGAGAAAAGAATTTGTTTGGAAACATGATTTAGTTGTACATGGGTCTGTCCAATTTTTTTGAGTCAGCTATTCAAATTGGAAGGACATCTGGGCAGCTCTGTTATGGATCTGCAGGTATCCCCTCCCATTTTTCTCTCTGTGGCCAGTCCATCTGACAAGTGGAAGCATATGAATCTGTGCATGAAGTGAGCTACCAGTACATAGAGGAAAGAATGTCATTTATCAGAACATCAGGTACAGTCAAACTATTTCTGGTTTTATATGTGCATCATCTTGCTGGAAACTGTAATAAATAATCACCACGACTGGCAGTGCATTCCTGATCATATCAATCCACTGCATAATGTTTTGTTTCCTCTTGTCAGTTCTAATTTTTTTTGTGAATTGCCTTAAATCTATATCCTTAAATGTATCAATTCCTCAGCCATTGAACAAAGGGTTTGTTTCTTATTTACTCGAGGAAAAATCTTAGAGATCTTAAACATCTCCATCAAGTCACCTCTTTTACAAGAGGAAAATATCTCTAGCTTATCCAATAACCCAAATAATGAAATTTCCTCACTGATCATGTGCAAATCTTCTCTGCATTCAGTGTAAGGGTTGGATATTAGATACACTGGTGAAACTGCTTTCAATGGGAATAAGGCAGACAACAAAGGATGTGTGGTTTGCAAAATGTGTCAGATAGCAAATTTACTTGTGCATCCCCTAAAATACAGCAAGTAGATGTATGCTGAAATTAGCAGTGTTTCCCCACACACCATATGTAAATAAATAACTAAAAGATCAACTTGGCTTGTTAGCAAGCTTATTTTTCAGGATAATACACTTCCCATGCAATAATACAACCTTTGTAGGCAGGCGGTTGGGTGTGGGCGGTTCATTCTTTTATGACTGAGAGGGTCAAAACCGGAAGGAAGGGGTCATTTGATTTGGAGCTGATCTGCCAACATTGAAGGCATTCTTCTCCCAAGCTGTCAATGCCACTTCCCCCCATCCGCCATCCCACACCCCCTCATCAAGTTGGGATGTTGTATTAAGGTTGGACAGTGACAGATATGTGTGCCTGAATAAAAGATTCTTGCTGACCAGATTTAAGTATGCGTAGAGGTGGATAGTTGAAAACATTTCTGGAACCTTGCTGGCTAAGTATGAGTTCCAGTTGTAGCTAGATGTCACATATTCCATGAGATCTGGCCATTATCCAGCACCCCCACTTCCTACCACACCAGCTCCCCTCCAAAACACAGACTTCCACTCCTTCCCTTCCACCTCCCTGGGCCCTAGGATCACTCACCACCCTAAAATCCCTGACTTACCTCTTCCCTGCAGCCTCCGCCTTCTTTAAGCTTCTTCCTGCAGCCCCAGTTGCTCCCACGACTGATCTGTGGGAGTTTCAGGGCTGCAGGAGCTGAAGGACAATCTGATAGGCTGCATCCTTGGAGGGTACAGCCTCCTTAATGTGATGTATAGAAGTTCAACTCTCAACCAATTTGACCAGCCTGCAGTGTATTATGGTAAGGAGCAGGCTTCTTCCTTTCCAGCCAACTTTCTGACTGGAGCAAGGGTGGAAGGTGCCAAGTGTGGCTTCTTTTTGTAGTTGCCAGCAAGATGATGCACATATAAAAACAGAAATAATCTTGCCACACCTGATGTTATGATAAGTAACATTACTTCTTCAATATATCTGAGGCTTGCTTCGGTGGTGAAGAATCCACACCTTCGTCATCCTGCAAAATGCAGCCCAAAAAAAAAACTTTGCCATCATTTCTGAAGTGAAATACACAGATTCCAATGCAATTCAATAAATGCTGGCCCAACCAGCAACACTCACATCCCTGGAATGTATTTTTGAAAAAGAAATTTAGGCTTACCCTGATTCCGCATTATTTTTAAAAGCCTTCTCAATTTGCTCTGTTATCTGCAAGTATTTCTGCACATGGATCCTCAAGTGTCTCTGTTCAGCAGCTCCTTTAACATTGTGCCAGGTAGCAATAATGCCATTCCTCATTCCTACTGCCAACACATATAAAACATGTCCAACCAATGCACAGGGTAATCAATAAAGCAGAAAGAATTTTGAACCACGCAGCCCAAACAATGAAATATAAATCATTCAAGGAAATAATAAAATATTGTAGTGTTCTACTCGGACTGGCAAGAAACATTTCTGTCTACTCTCCAGAGCAGGAAGGTGACAGCAGAGCAATTTAAAAAGGCTTCACTCAGCAACAAAACAAAAACAGAAATTGCTGGAAAGGCTCAACAGGTCTGGCAGCAACTGTGAAGAGAAATCAGAGTTAACATTTCGACTGGGGTGACCCTTCCTCAGAACTCAGTTTTTATTTACTCAGCAACCCTTTTTACCAACATTCAAGTCCTGTCAATTGTACTGGAGCTGTAAATAGTTAGCGTCCTTATTATTCCACCTAAGTTTATATCTACCGATGTCATTAGGTCTAGGAGGCAATTCTGAACCATACTTCAGACATGAGCACATGGCACTGAATAGCTTCAGCTGCAAACATTCATGGAACCTCACAACTTGAAGTTACTTTCAAGAGAATGGGAACCATATCCTGAAGGCCAAATGATAATCTACATCTCCAATTCTTGACTCTCCACAGTGCTCACCTGAAACAAATTCAAGCCCTCACTTTACACTAACTCCTTAGAGTTCTTTTATGGTGGACCAAGAGCCCTGGACCAGGAGCCCTGTGCTCAAGTCCCACCCCCTCTGGTGGGTAATAACATCTCTGAAAGGGTTGATTAGAAAAATAGGTACGCCTATTTTAACCCCTCCCAAACATGCTGACTTTCCTCACCAACCCCCACCCAATATTCCACCCTCCCGTATTAACTTGCCTGCAATGCAGTTAAGAAGTATATAAACCACTGCAGTCCAAAAGCTGCTCAAAATGCAAAAATAATTCTTTGACAGAATTGTAACATTGCTAAAGAACAAAATTGGCTGAGATACAGATTATTCCAGACAGAGATGGTTCGAACCTCAACTGTCTATCTGATGGCATAGGTCAGGAAGAAAACTGGACAAAGAGTCAATTTCAAACTCAGAGCAAACTGGTTATTTTGACAGAGTATTTTGTTGAAAATATCAGCAGTAGGTTGTGTCTCTTTTTCATGTTTTCATTCCAGTGACTTCAAATAGAATAGAAGTCTAAACAAAGATAAGGCCAGCTGCTGAATTGTCTCTCATTTTCCACCATTGAATAAATTTCAAAGTAGTTGTAAGAGTTTAAGGAGCAATGGTTATACGGTGGCAATGTCACAGAACTGGTCATCCAGAGGTCAGGACAACTCTTTGGGGACTTGGGTTTAATTGTCACCATCATAATGGCTATAAATTCAAATCTCGTCTCCTTACTGACCATCATTGATTGTCATCTGATTCACTGATATGATTTACAGAAATCTTCTGTCTTGACACAGCTTTACCTACATGCAACTCCAGAATTAATATTAAAATGTGGTACTTTGAACTATCCTGGCCTGAAATGGTCAAGAGTCAGCTTAAATTAACAATTTGACCTTCTTTACCTCAAGTAGCACACCTTATAGGTACAAATTCAAACATTCCATAACAGCCTGTGACCCTTTCACCAGTAGTACGTGAAAAGCCCACTCAAAGCTGTTTCAGTAAATATGTCAGGGTATTTTTACTTTTGTTTTTATAGAGGCAGGAACGCAACTTTTAAATTATATTTTCCTCCATTGAAGAATATTGTTTATACAATTTAGCCAATTCCATGTTAAAAATTCTGCCTTGCCCTATACATGCCTCCATAACCAGTAATTATATAAGTTTAACTGACAATGAGGTACAGACACTGACATGGGCTTCTGCCATTGTCTCCTCTGCCTTAACTTTAGAAAATAAACAATTGGCAGAAAATTGGCCGCAGTGCATTCTTAGCCCAGGATACCAACTGGTACCTGTACTGTTTCATTTGTGTTACTTGCAAGTACAATGAGCTTTCACTGTTTGACAAATCACTTTTATGCTCTTTGTAGGTTGCTCATTAACCTCTGCCATCTTCGATCAGTAGCACTCCTTCAACTGAAGGAGCACATTGTACATAAGGACATAAGGAACAGAAGCAGGAGAAGGCCCTAAAGACTGTCAAGCTGGCTCCACATTCAGCGTGATCGTGGCCGACCTTGGGCTTCAAATCCTCTTTCCCACCTGCTCCCCATGTTCCCTGACTCACTGAGAAACCAATAACTAACCTACCTGAGCCTTAAATAGATTAATTGATGCCAAATTCACAACCCTTTCAGTGAAGAAATTTCTGCTCATCTCAGCCCTAAATAATCAGCTTCTGAACCTGAAACTGTGGGGACATTTCTGTTAATACCCTGCCAAGCTCCTTGAAACGCTTGAATTTTTCAGTGAGATGACCTCATATTCTTTTTAACTCCAGAGTAGACCCAATTCACTCAGCCGATCACCAACAGACAAATTCAGGGACTTAAGCTCAGGGACTAACTTACTTAGCCTTTGTTCTACAATTCAAGTGTAGTCTTCCTTAAATATGGAGACAATAACTACACACGGTATTCCAGGTGTGATCTCTCAACTCGATGTAATTATAGCAAAAATTCTTTATTCTCATACTTTGCAATAAATTTCAGGATGCCATTTGCCTTCCTAATTGTTTGCTGTGCCTGGATACAAACTCTTTTGTGTTCTTCAAAAAAGTATATTCAGCTTTCTCTGAGCAGCAATATTTACAATTTTCATGCAAATAGAAGTGTCTGCTTTTCCTTTCTTACTAACAAAGTGAATGACCTCACATTTCCTCACATTCTGATATATCTTGTTGCCCACTCATTTAACCTATGCCTTATGGCAGCCAACTTAAAATATCCCATTCAAATCAACTTTCTGGTTCTTATCCATTAAATAATCCTCCATCACAGCCACTAACTCCCTGATCCCATGGCCTACCATGAACAAATAGCCTACCCGTCTGACATCTTGAATTTTGACTATCATTCTTCTTGGTCTCATTCTCCACATGCATTTGCTTTCGCTACACCCAGACTGGACTCCCTGAGTCTTATTGGCAATGAATTCTCCCACCCACCCGACAGATTCCCCCATCCTACCTGGTATCCTCTTTAATGACCAATGCTTGGAACCCTGGTACCTTGTCCACCCTCGACTTTTGATCAATTTCAGTAAGTATTGCCTGGGCATGACAGACTAGGCCCCTGACCTCTGGGTTTGCAGCTTGTCCACTGAGCGTTTGTAATTCCCTTGACTGTTACATAGAACATATAACATAGAACATAGAACATTCCAGCACAGTGCAGGCCCTTCGGCCCTCAATGTTGTGCTGACCAGTCATACCAATCTGAAGCCCATCTAACCTACACTAATTCATGTACGTCCATATGATTGCTCAATGACGACTTAAATGTACTTAAAGTTGGCGAATCTGCTACTGTTGCAGGCAAAGTGTTCCATACCCTTGCTACTCTCTGAGTAAAGAAACTACCTCTGACATCTGTCCTATATCTTTCACCCCTCTATTTAAAGCTATGCTCCCTCGTGTTCGCCGTCACCATCCTAGGAAAAAGGCTCTTCCTATCCACCCTATCTAACCCTCTGATTATTTTATATGTCTCAATCAAGTCACCTCTCAACCTTCTTCTCTCTAATGAAAACAGCCTCAAGTCCCTAAGCCTTTCCTCGTAAGACCTTCCCTCCATACCAGGCAACATCCTGGTAAATCTCCTCTGCACCCTTTCCAAAGCTTCCACATCCTGTTACGTGCTGGTCCTACAGGATTGTAGCCAGACATATCCCCTGACCATGGAGCAGCCTGAGTGGATGACTGACTGTGCCCAAGTCACTATGTGTGAAAGGAACCCATGACTGATTGTACAGTTATCATCTTTAAACTGTTTCACTCCTCCCTTGTTGAGCGTATCGAAGATTAAGCCCCACTCACTTTCCAAACAGGCGATTATGTTGAATAAACTTATGTTGTGTTTGTCATGCAGGCAGCCAAGACACATTTTAGATCTTAACCTGATGCCTCTGAGTGCTGTGAAGCAACATTTTCTTACCCTCCTCACTGAGATCCCTATTTGAAAGCATGTCAAGCAGCCTGTCTGTATGTCTGTGCAAAAGAGCTCATCAATGCTTTGCTTCTGGTCAAAGTGCTAACAACCACAGCATGGCATGGCAAGGCAAGTTGTGAATGCTGTGATCATGCAGGCAGGTGTTAAGTGAGTGCTAAGAGAGAATGTAACCTGATACTCCAATGAATGAGCTGGGTACCCAGCCTTGCACACAAGTTATCTTTGCAAAAACTCTTCAATATTAGTTGCATGTATGCCTGCAGTACAAGTCTGTGTTGCCTCAGAATCCTGAAACCGGAGCAAATCTGGGGATTTCCACAGGACACCCACCCTGATATGGCAGAGAAGGGTAGTACATCAGAGGGTGGCTGAGAGTCATCACAGTGGAATTCTGGGAGACATTTTCACAGTCATCATGACTGTACAGAACGTCAGAGAGAACCTGGTGTCAAGGTGTGGCTAAACCGGAAACACTCCATTGCTGTTTCCTTCCCTTCCTCTTCCTCTGACCGAAAGTAAAAGGCGATCTTTGACTGTCAAAATAAAGATGTACAAAGGTGCAGCCATTAACAGAATGTGCCAGTATTCAAGTGGAAATGCTGAGGCCTTTTCTCAAGAAGTTTCAATGTGAGAAGATTGAGTAGGGGTGCAGATAAGGTCTCTTTAGGTTGCGTTTTGTCTAGACTGAAGGAGATGGGAGGTAAAGCAGTGGCATGTTCCTCTTGCAGGATGTGGGGGATCAGGGAGACTGCCAGTGTCCCTGGTTGCTACACCTGTGAGAAGTGCACCCGGCTTTAGCTCCTGACTGACCACTTTAGAGAACTGGAGCAAGAACTCGAATATACTCTGGAACATCCGGGGTGCGAAGAACATCGTTGGTAAGAGCTGAAGTGAAGTGGTCACTCTTAAGGTGCAGGGTGTAGCAGGGTGACTACCGGAAGAGGTAAAAGAGGAAGGCAGATGGTGCAGGGTTCCCTTGAGGTCATTCCCTTCAATAACAGGTATATTGCTTTCAATACTGTTGGGAATGAACTTTCAGGGGCCAGGAGCAGCAGTCAGGCCTGTGGCACTGTGACCAGCTCTGATACTCAGAGGGAAGGGGTGCAGTCAGACAGAGCGATACTGATCGGAGTCTCGATTGTGAGGGGGACAGACAGGAGATTTTGTGGCTGCAGAAGGGAAACCAGGATGGTGTGTTGCCTCCTGAGTGCCAGGATCAAGGAAGTTTCTGAGCGATTGCAGAACATTCTGAAGGGGCACGGTGAACAGACAGAGGTCATTGTGCACACCGGTACAAATAACATAAGTAGACAAAGAAGCGGGGTTCTGTGAATTGAGTTTGGGGAGTTAGGTAAGAAATTAAGAAGCAGGACCTCAAGGGTAGTGATCTCCAGATTTCTCCTAATGCCATGTGCCAGTGAGGATAGAAATAGAAAGATAGGCCAAATGAATGTGTGGCTCAGGAGCTGGTATAGGGGGCACAGTTTTCAGTTCTTGGATCAGTGGGGTGTCTTCTGGGTAGAGGTGATCTGTACAAGTGGCATGGGTTGCAGTTGAACCAGAGGGGTTCCAATATCTTTGTGAGGAGATTCGTTAGTGTTACCCAGGGGGGTTTAAATTAGTTTGGCAGGTGGATTGGGACTCTGGGCAAGAGAGAGGTCATTGAGAAGTCAGGGGAAAACACATTAGCCATTGAGAGCAAGTTTACTACATTTACTGGATAGCCAGGGGCACAGTAAAGAGTGGAAAAAAAATCTGGTTTAAAGTGCATTTATTTCAAAGCATGAGGCCTGACTGATAAGAGATCTGAGTTCAAAGCATGGGTTGGTTCTGAGTAAAGGGATATTATAACCATAACAGAAACACAGCTGAGAGAAGGGCGAGACTGGCATCTCAATGTTCCAAGATACAGAAGGTACAGGTCTGACAGAATTACAAGTGAGCTAGGAGAGGGAACTGCCCTTTTAATAAGGGAGGACGTAGCAACAGTGCTTAAGGGGTCATCAAATGAGGTGATATTGTTAGGACTTACAAACAGGAAGTGGATGGACACTCTGTTGGAACTGTATTGTAGACCCCCAAATAGCCAATGGGTACTCGAGGACCAGATGTATAGAGAGATTGCAGGGTTCCATAGGTATCACGGCATAGTATTGGTTGGAGATTTCAATTTTTCCTGTATTGACTGGGCCACCTAAAGTACAAAAGGCCTGGTCAGAGACAATTTGTCAAATGTGTCCAATAAAGTTTCCTAAAGCTATATGTAGCAGGCGCTACTTGGAAGGATGCAGCACTGGACCTCCTCTTGGGAACTGAGGTGGGGCAAGTGACTGAAGTGTCAGTTGGAGAGCACGTTGGATCCAGGGACCATAACTCTCTTTGTTTTAACATAGTCACGGTAAAAGACAGGACAGGTCCACAGGTTAAGGTACTAAACTGGAGCAAGATCAATTTGGGGGCCTTTAGCAGGATCTGGCAGTGGTCAATTGGGTGAGTCTGTTTGAAGGAAATGGAACAATTGGCAAATGGGAAACTTTTAAAAGTGTGATCTCAAGAGCCCAGGGACAGTATGTGAAGATAAAAACTGGCAGGATTAGGAATCCCTGGCTGACGAGGGATATTGAAGCTCTGGATGGGAAAAATAAGAAAGAATACATTGGGTTTAAGCTATCAGGCTCAAGTAAATCCCTAGATGATTATAAAAAGAGTAGGAACATGCTTGCGAGGGAAATCAGGAGAGCAAAACAAGGGTAAGAGATAGATCTGGCAGACAAACCCAAGAGGTTCTATAGTTATATTAAGATTAAGAGAGTAGCTAGGGAGAGAATAGGTTCCTTAAAGATCAGCATGGACATCAATGTGTGGAGCCACAGGAAATGTGGGAAATTTTTAATGAATATTTCTCCTCAGTGTATACTCTGAATAGAATCATGGATTCTAAGGAAATAAGGAAAACAAGTCGGAATGTTTTGGACCACAAACATAATACCAGAGAGGTGGTATTTGCAACCTCAGGTTACATTAATGTGGCTAATTCCCCTGGGCCTGATCACGTCCACCTTCGGACATTGTCAGAGGCTAGGCAAGAAATTGCAGAGGACCTTGCAGAGATTTTTGCTTCGTCTTAGTCACTGGTGAATCTCTGGAAGACTGAAGGGTGGTTAATGTTGTTTCATTGTTTAAGAAAGATAGCAAAGACAAGACAAGGACCTACAGGTCAGTGAGCCTGACGTCAATGGTAGGCTAGTTATTGAAGAGGATACTGAGGGACAGGATCAACCAATATTGGGATAGTCAAGGTCTGATTAGAGATAGCCAGCATGGATTTGTGTGTGAGAAGTCATGTCTGATAAACCCTTTAGAGTTTTTTGAAGAGGTAACCAAGAGGATAGATGAGGGTAGGTCAGCGGATGTTGTCTGTATGGGCTTCAGTAAGACCTTTGACAAGGCTCCATAAGGCAGGCTAGACATGAAGGTCAGGTTGCATGGGATTCAAGAAGAGTTAGCTAATTGGATTCAAAATTGGCTCGATGGCAGAAAGCAGAGGGTGACGGTTGAAGGTTGTTTCTCGCACTGGAGGCCTGTGACTAGTGGTGTGCCACATTGCTTGGTGCTGGGAACTTTGCTATTTATTTTTCATGTAAATGATCTGGATGTGAATGTACAAGGCATGATTATTAAGTTTGCAGACGATACAAAATTAGATGGTATTGTTGATAACAAGGAAGGTTAACAAAAATTACAGTCTGACCTTGATCAGGTGGGGAAGTGGGCTGAGGATTGGCAAGTACAATTCAATAGAGATAAGGTGATATGTTTTACCTTGAAACGTCAAAACAAGGTAGGACTCATACAATAAATGGTACTGCCCTAAGGAGTGTTGTGGAACAGAGGGACATGGAGTACAAGTACGTAGTTCATTGAAAGCGACGTAGAGAGGGTGGCGAAGAAGGCATTTGGCATGCTGGCATTTATCGGTCCAAATATTGAGTACCGGAATTGGCACAGTGTGTTACAGTTTTATAAGTCATTGGTGAGGTTGCACATGGAGTCATTGTGTACAGTTTTGGTCAGCCTGCTACAGGAAAGACGTTATTAAACTTGAAAGTGTGCAAAGAAGATTTATGAAGATGTTGCCAGGACTAGTAGGCCTGAGTTATAGGGAGAGGTAGGCAAAATAGGACTTTATTCCTTGGAACATCGGAGATTGAGAGGTGACCTTTTGAGGTGTATAAGATCATGAGAGGCATAGATAGGAGGTACACATATAGTCTTTTTCAGGGTGGAAAATTGAAAACTAGAGGGCACAGGTTTAAGGTGAGAAGGGAAAGACTTAAGAAGGACCTGAGGAGCAACTTCTTCATACAGAGGGTGCTGCATATTTAGAATGGGTTGCCAGAGAAAGTAGTTGAAGCAGGCACGATAACAACATTAAAAAAAAACACATTTGGATGGCTACATGGAAGGGAAGGGATATGGACCAAAAGGGGGCAGTTGGAACTAGCTGAGTGGGTACCATGATCAGCATGGACAAGTTTGATCCAAAGGGCTTATTTCCTTGCTGTATTACTCTATGACTCTATGTTTCCATGAAATGAATTGGAGATGTGCTATGAGGATCAAGATGGGTTGACAATTGTGAGACGACAATGTCCATGGATGAGGGGTGCATGTTGCTGGTGGCTATAGATTGTTCCCTGGCTTTACCCTGTTTAATGTAGAGCCACATGAAGGATACTTGCATCCAGCAATGAGCTTAGGTCGCCAATTTGCTCTCTGACTTCATGTTGAGAATTCCAAATGTCTGGCTTGTTCGGTGCATCTGGGAAGATTGGAAGCTAAATACCATAGCTAAACTGTGATGTTAATCAAGTGCTTAATAAGCTATCATCCCTTTTATTTGGCAATTCTCCCCGCCTAATGAGAAATTTTGCTCAATGCTTGGCAAAAGTATTAAAAAGGCAGCAAGTCATTCCTGATGTTGAGGTAGACCTTGCTGGGCTTCTTGCACCACAAATCTCGCCACAGGCCATGTTGCTCAAGCCCTATAAGATTTCCTACAGGGCACTTTAGGGAGGAAGTTCAAGTGCTTATGTCTAGTTTGTTTAAAGCATCCAAAAAATATTTGTGCAAATCTAATGGGCTTGCACTTGAGGCTAATGTTGAAGCAATGTAATGTTCTTGGTTGTGGGTTCTTGTATGACTGTTGAGTTGGGGAAGATTATAAATCTGTGGAGTGGATAGACCATGAAGAGATTTATCCCTCGAATGAGAACTGTAATGTTGAAGTGGTGCTAGGGACATGGGAGTAATGTGGATCAGCAAGAAAAAAGTGAATAAGTATCTGCCATTTCACTGCATAAGAGCGATAGGTCGAATTTTTTTTGATGAGCTATAGTTTATGGAAAATGGTCTTTGGGGTGCCAGGAAAGTCATGAGAGTATTGAAATCATTGAGTCTGTTGAATTTTGACGTGTTTAAATTCTTGATCTTCACTTGTGTTCCTTCATTTTTTAGTCATCTTAGGAAAAGATTTTAACAGCCTGACCTTGGCATTTGGAGGACCACTCCAGAAATGTTAATACTTATTCTCTTGCAGATGTTAACCAATCTGCTGAACACTCTCATTAAGCTGTTTTCACCCTTCAACTGATACAGAAAGTAGATGGGTATTTCAGGATACTCATACAGAATAGGACCAAATAAGGTTTTTTTTGGTTTCACGCTATAATGACCTTCAAAATTGGCAAGCATTCTTGCTTTGACAGTGGGGGAGAACAGCATTTTTAAGATTAATTATAGCACATTCTCTATCAGACTTGTGGTGTGTATGTTATTTGTTTAAATAAATGGAATATTTCAAATTTCTTGAAGGGAGTAAGATATTGCCAGAGATAAACTTGACTAGAATGCAAACAAAACTGTCTGACAGCGATTTCTGCATTCTGAATTTAGTTAGGCAGCGCCAGATTCAACTATAATTATCAACAAGAAAATTTCATCCCTCTATTAATAGTTACAGCGAAGTGAAACCTCATGACTGTATCACATATGATGTTTGTTACAAAAAGAAAAGAATTCCCAAATGTTTGGTTAATCTGCATTTGCTACAGGTGGATTGAAACTTTACAAGAATGATATGTTACTGAGACACGAGCTTACCTTCTCATGAGAATTGTCATTTGGGACAACTATGGAATAATTTGCATGACTGGTCTCAGTTCAATAAGTTTACACTTAGGAATATATGGCATTCTACATTTTATTTCCTCCTGAATCATTTGAAATACTTCAGTTATAGAAAAGTTTTTAAACTGACATCAATGGAGTGGAATTTAGTGAAGAGAGAATTTATCTTTGCATCAAAATATTAAGAACTGTTTCAAAAGGTTTACGGTTTAATGTTACAAATGCAAAGAGTGGGAGTTTTGCTCCTAGACTGTCAGGTAAAAGGTATGTTATTGTAACACAAAGGCAAAATATGGCAGGTGCTGGAAATTAGAGAAGAACAAATTAGACTGATAATGTGGTTATGACACATCTTTGGAAAATAAACAAAGTTAACATTTCAGGTCAACAATATTTCAACAGGCTTCTTATTATTGCAACCATTAGTTTCAAACTTTTCTACAAACTCTCTTCCTCATCTATATTTCTCCTTGGTAACTTTCTGTGACAGTACAAAATAGTTTACAAGCTTGGTTGGCATTTAACCACATACTCTTACTTTCATCTGTGTAACATTGCTGAACTTAGTCCATCTGTTTTTGAAATCCACATGTACTGATACCTTCAAACTTGACAATTCCAAGAACAACCTGACTGAGAAATTCAACTCTCTATGAACTTAGGGTCAAAAATGTCTGCTGCTTGTATGCTTACTCACACCAAGCCCATTTACCCATCATCCTTTGCTGACTCGCCTGCTGGTTCAGGGACACCTTGAGCTTAAAACTTTCATACTTGGTTTTAAGTTCCTCCCTTGCCTTGCCTATTATTATCTTTGTGCTGTATTCCAAGCACACAACTGTCCGAGCAATCAGTGCTGCTCCAATCTCATGCAACCCTGAATTCAATTGCTCTGATATCAGTGATCTTACCTTCTGCAGCAAGGACCTTGGTTATGCATTTCACTTCTGAAACTGTTCAGGTTCTTGGCCTCTCTCTCTCCTCTCATAAGATGCTGGTTGAAACCCACATGTTTGACCAAATTTTTGATAAGCCTGTCAAATATCTCCTAAAGCATCGACATCAAATTTTGTCCCATAAAGTACTTTGAATCATTTTACCATGGTAAAAAGTTACATAAATGCAAATTGTTGTTGTTCAGTTATTTGTTTCATGATATATACAAACAAGAAATTATTTGACACTAACACCAGATGATAAGAATGAAAACATAATCTATTGCATCCTTCATCATGGTCAACACAAGCACCTATTCCAATTATATTCAACCCAAAATTAATCTGTAATCCTGCATTACACTTGCAACTGTTTAACAGGAAGATTGTCTCGACCTACAGGAATACATAAAGTTAATAGTATGTTAATATTATTAGGATTTGATAGGAAATGGAACAAGGGGACAGCTTTTAACTATTTAGATGAACAATAGGTAAATTATACTCCCCAGGTACTGACAATGGAAGGTGGGCCAGGGCCATTTTGGGGTTTGGACCTCATGATCAAACTGTCAATGGTCTGGAGGTCTACGTGAATTCCCTGCTGAGCTCATTGGCTCACTATCAAGTACATGCAAGACTGGTTCTGCCTGATTTCACATTTTAAACAAATTGTTTGCAGTCTTCCAGCTGCACCTCCGAGTGAAATAAAATAGGGGTGGGTTTGGCATGAGCACTGGACATATTTTCCCCTTTCTTTGCAAAAATGGTTGTCAGAAGTCTGCCAATGTGACATACCATGTGTTTTAAACACCTGGGCCTGGGTTTTTGTTTTATGTTCTTTGGAGATTGGTGGAAGGTACCACAAATCCCGAGTCTCACCTCCAGATTCAAGTGCTTATAGACTTCTGATATTGGATATTGAGGTGGGAATTCCTATGTTTGTATTAAAAGGGATTATGCACTTCATGGATTGTTTTTAATTAGAAGGCAATATGCAGTTGAGGACAAGATTTTCATGTATATTTTAAGACTGAGTGTTCATAATGAAGGCTGCAATAGATATTTGAAGCAAAATATATTTAATCACAGCATGCATCCCAAGCTCCTTCCAAGCTGGACCCTGGGAGAGTTGGTATGGCAGCTGTAAGTGTAAAGAAATGTGTTGGCGATAAGTTGGCATAATTTTATAGCCACTGGCATAGGTTGGCGTAGAGAATATGAAATGTCTCAGGAATGGGAACAGTATTACAAATTGGCGTGCAAGGAATGAGGTGTTATGGAAGGTGTATGCAGGAGCATGCAGGGCATGAGGCATTTTGAGTGTAGATACATGATATGAGGTGGCATGGAGAGAGTATGGATGTAATAAGTCTGTTTGAGGGGTAAAGGCTCGAAGAAAGCTTTATGTTATTTCAATTACTTGAGAATGAACTATCAATATTCAAACTGTGTCACTTGGCTTTAATACTGGAGAATTTCATTGACTGAAATTAATTTTAAAAAAGGTACTGCTGACCTGAAGTGGCTGCTGTGATCAGCTGACAAGCCCAGTCAACCCTCATGGAATGTGTGAAACCATCTGCCTCAGAAATAAAATGCTAATTTAGAAAACACAGTCTTTGGAAAAAATGAGAGAGAAATCATGGACTGACAAAAGCAAGGGTACCAGAAACTCTTCTGTCTCTTTTTCAATGAGACCTAACTCCATAATATAGGTTGTATCTTATGGCATCTAGTGTGGATTCATTGTATTCTTTGGAGTTTAGAAGGTTGAGGGAAGATCTGATAGAAACTTACAAGATAATGTATGGCTTAGAAAGGGTGGATGCTGGGAAGTTGTTTCCGTTAGGCAGAGAGACTAGGACCCGTGGGCGCAGCCTTAGAATTAGAGAGGGTAAATTTAAAACAGAAATGAGGAGACATTTCTTCAGCCAGAGAGTGATGGGCCTGTGGAATTCATTGCCACAGAGTGCAGTGGAGGCCGGGACGTTTAATGCCTTCAAGGCAGAGATCGATAAATTCTTGATCTCACAAGGAATCAAGGGCTATGGAGAGAGTGCAGGGAAGTGGAGTTAAAATGCCCATCAGCCATAATTTAAATGCCGGAGTGGACTTGATGGACTGAATGGCCTTACTTCCACTCCTATCTCTTGTGGTCTTATGGAATTATGTCACATTCCAAAAATCAGCTCCAAGCCTTGAACATTGCAATAGGTCTGAAATAAAGTTTGCAATGGAATTGAGGCATCAGCATGCTGGCTTAAGATCCCTTCTCATCTCACCAACATTCGCACAATGCCAAAAATTTCCATCAATAGCAACAGAGGTCCTAATTCTGGACTCAGGTCCTGTTTCCCATCTTTAAAGTCCTGCCTGATAAAATACAGCTACATGTGGGAAGAGAAATATGGCCAAGTGTCTTAATTTGTCATCAGCAAGACTACACCTCCAATGGTGCAATATCCCTTCAGCATTATGCTGTCTTGTCATCCTCCATTATGTACTCAGATCTCTGGACTCAGTGGCTAGAATATTTATTGCCTATGGCAGGTAATATTTTGGATGAAATTATAAGTATGAAGAAAACAGAAGCAGTCGATGCAGATTTTGGAAAAGAAAATTGCACTTGACAAACTAGTTAGAATTCCTTCAGCTGCCAGATTTGATTGATGCAACAAACGTGGTATTTATAGATTTTCAGAAAGGCTTTGACAATATACAGCACAGGAGGCTATGGAGAAGATTAAAGAAATTTTAATTGGATAAGGGTAACAAATGGGATTAAAGCTGGCTAGAAGTGTGGATCAATGTGAAGGTGTAAAGGGCACTCTTTCAGCTTGGCTGGAAGTTAGCAATGATTTCTTACATGGTGCTGTTCTCATGCCTTCTCGGTTTGAAAATTTGGATCAAAGGCTAGAACGTGTGTTGTCCATATTTGCAGAAGATGGCAAAATAGGAGGGATAATAAATAACCCTGAGGCCCAAAGGAATCTGCAAACGGTTCATTGCTGATGCGGTGGAGTTAGGCTAAAATGTGGCATCTGGAATTCTATGTCAGTAAATGTGATGTGATTAACAAAAAGCAGTGATTATTCTCTGAATGCAGAGCAGATTGGGATGTGGAACAGCAGATGGATTTTGGGTATTCAAACAATCTTAACAGCAACACTTCAAATGGATAACACCAGATGAAAACTAATGGAATTTACAGCTTGTATTTCGGAATATAAAGATTAAGATGGAATAGTGAATTGTTATGAAGCCTTTGAAAGATGAGATTTGAAACACAAATTTTGGACAGCAGACCTATGAGTGTTGAAGCAGTAAGAAGAATGTCGAATAGATTCACTAGGATGTAATAATGGAAAAATCATGGGCGAAAAACATAGCGTGAGAAACTAACAAAGCAATTTTTGGTAAACATGTGGTTATTTATATAAATACAGAAAATAATTGAGTAATTTGAAGGATAGAGGGAAATTGATTAATTGGGTTTGAACAAATGAGAAATAAATGTAACAATATGCATGAGATTTTAGGCAAGAACTTTGCATTTTATTTCACGCAATAATACAAGGTTGTAGAATTTACTAGAATAGGCTTTAATTGCAGAATCCACTTCAATACTTAACTTTACCATTAGTTGCTAACAGCTGAAAGAATGGAAACAACATGGGTAATGAGATAATTACACGTATTAAAAAAAGGATAAATATAAATGCAGACTGATTAAATCAAAAAGGCCTTCTTCCCATGATATAATTTCTGGGAATTCTTAGTAATTAAGGAAAAAAATAAACTGTCAAGGTTTGCTTGATTTGAGCTTTAACACAAGCTTTGGAGTAACTGTACCCAGGTGTATTCTCTATGGTCACATCATAGATGAGATTCCACTTGCTAACCAACCAGAACCCTTTTTCGCATGCCATATAAATAATCATTGTCTTTTTAAGTTGCCATTCTTGCAAATTTCCTGATGAGAGCAAGACAAAACACTTTGACAGCATGTCCTATTTTTCAGCAATACTTAAACTCTGTACAATCAAAGAGCTAATTAAGAAAATAACAAGCCTACAAATAAAAGCTTGCTATCTCCTGAGTGTTACAGTGACAGGTTAATGGAGTGTTCAACTTTATTTTGCAGGATACCATATTTAAATGCCATCTTCAGATGCTGTCTTTGGAGATCTTTAACTTTAAACTGGATTAAAACTTGAAGTATAAATTTAAAGTTGTAAATATTTCCTTTCACCGGTTGTCACAGAACAGTACAAATTAATTTGTGTACACTTTGGGGGCGACTGACCTGATATCTAGGCCAGCAGCTGAACAGAAAAGACTGTTCTTCATTATTTCTTAGTCTAATTATTCAGATCCTGTACGTTTAAATCACCTAGTCTATTGAGCAAGGTTAGGAAATTGAAAGCAACAAAATTATCCATTTGCACAGTTTCGACTATCCACATGAACAAAGCACAATTGTTTTTGAAAGTAAGCAAAAGTGTTTTTATGCAGGAAAGATCTGGCTAAATCAGAGGTAGTAACATATAAACTCAAACAGAGTATTCCCTATGATTGGAGTAATTATTTGTGCTTAATACATTTTCTGCAATTAATTTGTGAAACCATTATTCGGACACAAAAGTAATTTTCTCTTTCAGTGCCTAAGTCGACTGTTTAAATGTTGAATTCTTTTTCTATGTATTACATACTGCTGCACTGAACTATTATTTATTTCATCTCCCTCTGGCATTCTTGACTTAAGAAGTTGTTTGTGATTATTGCTTGTGGGCCTCATATTCAGATTAGTAATTTCCAAAGCCTCCCCACTGAGTAATGTATTTTGAGTCCTGTGTGGTTAGCTCGGAGTGCAATGGATGGGAGATGAACTCTACAAACTTGCCTCGAGTATGTTTAATGTGCAGCAAATCCAGAATTGCCTTGTATACCAGGGGCATCAGCTCAAAAATAGCATTTCTGCAGAGAAATATCAGCATGCTTTGGGGCCGTTTTGAAGTCTCGAGGCTTTGTACGTCCTGTTCTGTTCTGATCAGAAGCACAAAATGTAGCTCTGCGGACAGATGGTTTGATTTGTGTTTTCCTTACTCATTCCCCTCTCCCATACCATCCCGCTTTCCCCACCTCCATCTCCTTGGCCCTGCTTCCCAAGCCTTTTTGACAAGAACTCCCAAAGCTTAGCAGAATTTATACAGAATTTCCAAGAGAATCCTAAAACAGACATTAAGGCTGCCGTTACTATTTGCATAATGACTATTTTCGGTTTCAACAAGGCGGTTTGACACCTGGCTCAATATGTTGTGCAATTTCTTCCAGGTATTCTTGGGATACAGAAGATAGCACAGTTCTTTATCTAGAAAAAAAACACAACATGGGAGCCAATTTATTGTCATTTTAATCATTTAAAAAGGTGTCACGTGTAAGTCTCATGTTTCCCTTTTGAGCATGGTTGTTGCAGTATTACATTTTTTTTATTGAAGAAACCAAACACTAGAGATGCTGGAAATCTGAAATAAAAACAGTAGTAGGTCTAGCTGTATTTGTCAAGTGAAAGTCATACAGCACAGAAACAAACCCCTTGGCCCAATCAGCCCATGCCAAACAAAATTACAAACTAAACTAGCCTCACCTGCTTGCTCCTGGCCCATATCCCTCCAAATATTTCCTATTCATACACTTTTCCAAATCTCTTTTAAATGTTGTAACTGTGCCCACATTCACCACTTCCTCAATATGTTCATTACACAGGGGTAGTTTGCATGTGGAAAAACAATTTGCCCCTCATTTTTAAAAAATATCTCTCCTCACCTTAAATATGCCCCTCATCTTGAAATTGCCCATCGTAGGGAAAAGGGATGTACCATTAACCCTATCCATACGCTTCAAGATTTTATAAACCTCTATAAAGTTCACCTTGCAGCCTCCTACGCTCCAGTGAAAAAAAACCCAGCCTTACTTTATAATTCAAACCTTCCTTGGAGTCCAATGCGACTCTTCTTTGAGCACTAAGAGTAATTCATACTTGAAATGTTATCAGGGTTGGGAATCTGTTAATTTTCACACAATCTGACTTCCACAGGAAGTTTACTCACTTGAACCTCAGAAGGAGCGCTGTGCTTCAGGATGGCCTTCCTACACCTGCTGAAGGCATAACGACTGTCTCGGAGCAGAGTGAGGATTCCATTGTCAGTAGTTATGAAAGTAATGATGATCACCATGGTTATTTTTGTGGCTGCTTTCAGGCTGAAGTTAGAGATAGCCGCAACATTTCCAGCTTCCTGTCCATGGTTGTGTAAGGCAGGCCACTACAGTTCTGTACTTAAACAGAGCTAACCACACTTTATTCCCTCCTGCCAGAGGAAAGCAGATAGAATGAATGCATTGCATTGGTATAGTTGCAGCCTTCTCAAGGGTGTAGAGAGCTGTCGACGGCAAGATTTGTAGGCACCATGCACTCACTCCACACCATACTGGAACCAAAAAGAATTCCACACTTTCAGTATACAGCTCGTATGGAACCACCAGCAGAGAATCATTGCAGCTCAATGTCTGATATCTTGCCAGACAGTCATGATGACTTCATTTTGCAACAGTCATCCGCAATAACAAATTAAAAAGGCAGCCAGTGGTGATGTGGTCTGCTAGTAGTATGGTTACTCTGGTAGGCACATGAGCACATCATGCATAAATAAAAACCCTGTTACTCTGGAAAATGTGAAAGCACAGATCTTTTAGCTTTCTGAAACCATATTTCCTTTAACTGGAAAGTGGAGTCTTAAATGGGTGACCTCTAGTTCTTACATATATCCCCCCACAAGAAACACCTCTTCATCCTGCATCCTGTCAAGGCTGCTTGATCTTGTGTTTCAATCAAGTTGTTTCTTACACTTCTGAACTCTAGCAAATATGAGCAGCAAATGGTGTCTTTCTAATGGCTTTCCTAATTATTTGCTGCATCTGCATTCCAAACTTCAAGTTATACACAAAAACACACAGAGCCCTCTGAATCTTAAAGTTCTGCAAATACTCAACATTATAATTACATGCTTTATTTTCTTTCTTGCAGAGTAGAAATTTTCATTTTTTTTTACTCTCTCATTTCATCTACATCCTTTTCTTGCTTCAATGTCCTCTTCACAACTTACTTTAAACCTATCCTTTGTCACCTTCATCTAACTCATTAGTAACAAGTGAAAGCTAGTTTTGGGGCTAGTTGGGAATATAAAGAAACTAGATCAACCACAATTTATTGAATGGCAGAGCAGGCTTGAGGTGCTAAGTGGCGTACTCCAGCTTCTAGTCATATGTCCATAAACCATTTTTTAAAAACTTTACAATGATCATTAGATAGAACAGAACTTTATCACTGAGAATAAGGTTGGAATGTAGACCAGAGATAATGGGAACTGCAGATGCTGGAGAATTCAAGATAATAAAATGTGAGGCTGGATGAACACAGCATACCCCTGCATTTTATTATCTTGGAATGTAGACCATATGTTCCAAGGACTGGTAGATTATATTAAACAGCATAGCCTTTAAGTTGCTCACAAGCAAAGGAATGAACATACCCAGCAATCTTATGTCTAAAGCTTCACTCAGCGTTCAATATCTAGATGTTATTCTGAAATTAGCTAATGCTTGCTAAACAATCCTGCGTTTAAAATTATACTGACGACCAATTTACCATTCAGCCAGGCTGGGAATTTGTTACAGAGATAACGAAGTGTGGAGTTGGATGAATACAGCAGGCCAAGCAGTATCTTAGGAACACAAAAGCTAACATTTCGGACCTCGACCCTAAAGGGTCGAGGCCCGAAACGTAAGCTTTTGTGCTCCTAAGATGCTGCTTGGCCTGCTGTGTTCATGCAGCTCCATACTTTGTAATCTCAGATTTTCCAGTATCTGCAATTCCCATTATCTCTAGGAATGTGGTACATATGTATTCACTGGAAGCAATAAAAGGTTATTGAGCAAGGCTGAAACAACGTGCACAAACACTGCCTATTACAACTCAAACAGAAGTGTCGACCATAGATATAATGTGGTGTAGAGCTGGGTGAACACAGCAGGCCAAGCAGCATCAGATGAGCAGGAAGGCTGATGTTTCGGGCCTAGACCCTCCTTCGCCTGCATTTTGGTCTGCAGTAATTGAGCATTGTTTTCTGCGGCCACTTTTGATCTGGTACTCTATAAATTGGCTTCAGACGAAATAAGAACTGTTTATCCACTGATACCCCTTTATTCACAACATATTTATTCAAGCAACTTAAATGAATTGGTTAAACAATGTGCTTTCACAAAAACCATGTTGACTCTACCTCATTATCTCGAATTTTTCTAAGTGCTTTGCTCTACAACTTTAATAATAGCTTAAGGCCATAAAGGTATGAGAGCAGAATTAGGCCATTCAGCCCAGAGAATGTGCTGCCATTTGATCATGGCTGATGCATTTCAACTCCTGCCTTCTCCCTGTGACCCTTGACAAGTATACCAGTCAAGAAATCCTTTGTCTCACATATACAGAATGACTTGGCCTTCACTGCCTTCTATGGCAATGGGTTCCACAAATTCATCACCCTGTCACTGAAGAAATCTCCTTTAATTTCAGTTCTAAAGGGCTGTCTCTTCATCCTGCTTGAGTCGTGGTCTCTCCAACCAGTTTTCCACGCCCATTCTATCCAGGCCTCAAGATTCTCCACCAGAGTCCTTAATTGTTCCTCATATGACAAGCTCTTCATCCCCAGAGTCATGTCTACCTCCTCTGGACCCTCTCCAGAGGACAGTACGTCCTTCCTCAAATACACTTCACAAAACTGCTCACAATATTCTAAATGCCATCTGACTACAATCTTATATAGCCTCAGCTGTAGATCTCTGCTATTCTATTCTAGCACTCTTGAAGTAAATACTGATATTGCATTTGCCTTCTTATGGGTAACATGCAGGTTCAACTAAAGAATCTTAAATTCCTTTGTGCTTCAGATTTCTGAAGCCTCTTCCCATTTAGAAAATAGCCTGTACTTCTATTCTTCCTACCAAAGTGCATAACCTCACATTTTCTGACATTGTATTTTGCCCAGTCTCCTAGCCTGTCTAAGTTCTTCTGCCATCTCCCCATTCCCCCAAAACAACTTGTTCCTCCACCTATGCCTGTGAATTTAGACACAATGCCTACTTACCTTCATCCAGCTCATTAATATATAAAGTGAATAGTTGTTATTCCAACATGAACCCTGAAGAACTCCACTGGTCACTGGCTGTTATCCTGAAAAAGATCTCTTTATCCGCTTCTCTGCTTTCTGCCAGTCAGCCAATTCTCTTTTCATGTCAGTACCTTGCCCTTAACACCATGAGCTCTTATTTATTTAGCAGCCTCCAAGCAGCACTATGTCAAAGCCTTCTGGTTCTCATTTAACTTGTTTATTAACTACTTAAAAAAATTCTAATAGTTTTGTTTGGCATGACCTCTTGACGACAAAGCCCAGTTGATTCAGCCCTATTTTACCATGTATTTCCACATACTCATCCTTAATAATGGCCTCGAAAATCTTACTAATGACTGAGGTCAAGCGAGCCAGCTTATAGTCATTTCCCTCCCTCCCTTCTTTAACAAGTGTGTTTATAATAGCCATTTTTCAGTCCTCTGGAATTCTCCGTGCTTCCAACAATTGCTGAAAGATCAATACCAATGCCTCCATAACCTTCTCATCCATCTCCTTCACAACCCTGAATTGCACTCCATTTTGTCCAGGTGATTTATTCACTTTTCAAACTTTAAGATTTCTCAACACCTTCTCCGTAGTGATTGTTACTACAATCGCCTCTGTCCCCTGGCTCTATTGAAGTTCTCGTAAGTAATTGGTATCTTCTACTGCGAAAACTGATGCAAAGGCTTATTCAACTTTCAATACATTGTCCATGATTGATGTTAAGCCAACTAGTCTGTAGCTTTGTCACTTTCTATTTGCCTGTCTTTTGAACAGTTGAGTCACATTTGTTATCTGCTAATCTAAATGGGACTTTCCCCCAATAAAGGGAATTTAAAAATTTAGAAATGAAACATTCACTGTCTCGTTAACAATTTAATTTAAAACCACAGGAAACCCATCAGGACCTGAGAACGTGTAATCACACAGGTCTGATAATTTGCTCACCATCACTTCCCTGGTGATAATTTTTCTTTCCTACTTTTCCCTTTCCTGAATGGCAGCTATTTTTGGGATGTTACTTCTATCCCTTACAATGAAAATTGATACTGAATGGGCAGCACTGTGACTCAGTGGTTAGTACTGCAGCTTCACAGTGCCAGGGACCCGAGTTCAATTCTAGGCTCGGGCGACTGTGTGGAGTTTGCATATTCTCCCCTTGTCTGCATGGGTTTCTTCCGGGTGCTCCGGTTTCCTCCCACAGTCCAAAGATGTGCAGGCAAGGTGGATCAGCCATGCTAAATTGCCCGTAGTGTTCAGGGGTATGTGGGTTATAGGGGGATGGGTCTAGGTGGGATGCTTCAAGGGGTGGTGTGGACTTGTTGGGCCGAAGGGCCTGTTTCCACACTGTAGGTAATCTAATCTTAATAGCAGAACTGACAGAACACCTCAAATCATCTGACATATCTTTACTTTTCATTGATTCTCCAAGCTCACCTACTAAAGGATCAAAACTTACTGTAATATTTATTCGCCTTTCTCAAAAAAAGAAATTATAGAAACTCAATCTTTATATTTCTAGCTCACTTTCTAACCTACCCTAATCTTTCCCTCAAATCAGTCATTTAGCTAGTCTTTGCTGCTTTTTAAAAATACTCTCTCTAATCATTTTTGTTAACTGCACGCAGTTCTGCTCCCTGGAATTTGTTTCTCATGGAACTTATATATTCAGTTTCTGAAATATTCCATTAAATGTTCAGCATTGCACCCCTATTGTTACAATCTGAATAATTTGAGAGTACACTTTAGCTAATTTGCTTTCCTGCCTTATAATGTTTAGGTTTAATGGTCTAGACCTGGGAAAAATCTCTTCTTTCTCAAACTGAATACAAACTTCAGTCAAATTATGACTACTGCTACTAGGGGCACGTTCACCAAATCATTCAGTAAAATTCTCTCATTGTTTAATTAAATCTGCAGTTGAATCTTCACTATGTTGCTGTAAGGAATGTCCCAGAAGCAAACATTTTATGAATTCCTCATCTCGACTATCTTTTTCCAGTCTACGTAAGTTAAAATCTAGAATTATTGTTGCACCCTCTAAACAAGGTCAAGGTAATTCTTCCTTTCTCCTTCACTGTACTAGCTGATTTAATTCTAGGCACCGGTACACTACTCCCACAAGGTGATTTCTTGCCTTTCTACTTTCTTACCTCTCCCAAAACACCATCGACATCTTAGATTAATCAAACTCATATCCATTGTTATTATCATTAATTGATTAACAACCATCTTTTTGCAAGTTTTGTCTTCCTAAATTTGCCATATCCTTCAGAATTCATGTCTCTGTATTTGTCTCTGCAAGTATAGTTCAACTAGAAGTAAATAAATAAGTACAGTTAGTTCATTTGTTTTGTTCTAAAAGCAGTGTGCATTCCAATTCAAAATCATTCACTCTAACCTTTTATTTTCTTATAACAACGATCATTATGTTGACCTACTCTTAATATTGTACTCTCTATCCCTTCTTGTCAAGGTTTAGAATTTCTCATATCTTCACTATTGACTTGACTCTACTTATCGATTTATTGTACCTTACCAAGTTTGATCACATGACACTATTTAAAATTAAAGGCCTTGCCATTTTCCTCAGTATGCAATTAATTAGAATTCTAGATCCAGGACAGTCCAGTTGTAGACTATTCCCTCAACTATTGCTTTTTCTAGTCTCATTGTTAGTTTCCCAAGAATGAGAACCAACAACTCCTGCTACAGTCTTTAAATCATGCATGCATTGCTCTAGTCTTATTTGCTCCATATCAATTTGCATGCAGCTCAAGTATTATTCCAGAAATTAACTTCATTGAAGTTCTACTTAACTTGGCTCCTGGCCTTTTAAACTGACTATGCAGGACCTATCTCCTTGGCCTGCCTATGTTATTGGCTCCAACAAGGGCCATAATGAATGGATCCTTTCTCGTTAAGTTCCCCTCTAGCCCTGTACAGATGCTCTGTGCCAATGTTCTAAGCCCAGCAATGGATCAGACAATACAACATTTTGAATTTTTTTTATATAAGTGCGAAGGACAGCATTACACCTCTTGAAAATACTGTCCTATACTTACACTCCACTGTCTTTTTTACTACCATCACTTGAATAGTTTTCTGTGCCATGGTCAGTGAGATTATTCACATTGCAGACTCTGCTTTCATCTATCAGATTCAGAAAACCTCAAAATTTGAGATCATTTCAATGGCCGAGATTACTTGTTGTCCTATCTTCTGAGTCCCCTTACTAGCTTCTTAGTCATGCTCACCTGTCTTTGACCACTGACAAAACTGAAAAAAATCTAAATTACTGTGGCTTCTTCCTGGTAAACATTTTCACCAATTTGATGTATCACTATTTCTGCAACTTAGCCTCCAGCCCATAGTTACTGAGCTGAGTTTCTACAGCTCAAAACATTGACCACAAGCATGTTCACGTTGGATCACATTGCATCCATTAACTCCCACTTGCTGCAGCTGTGACACATTTTGCTTTTATATATCATGAACCTAGCACCAGTTATTCTATCTTCGGAATGAAATAAAACAAAACCACTTGCCAGATACTCATGAGTTATCCTTTTCCCATGTCATAGAGTAATCTCAAACCATTTCAACTAGTCTGCTACTACACTTTGATATGCCTGAACAGGAGGCTAAGATTGAGTCAATGTAACTCTCCCTTACTGTATCGTTTACACATGCAAGTCATGACATCAGTCATTAATTCATCCATTGTTTGTGCTCCATTTAGACTGGTTAATCATCTTCCAACACATTTCATCTGAAAATAGCTCAATGGTTTGTAACAGATACAGACACATTCAACGAGGAAGAATGAATAGACAGATCCTATTGGCTGCAGCATAGCTATTAGAAGGTTGCTGCTAGTAAATGAAAAAGACTGCAATTGGCCTTCAGAATGGTTTCAAGAAGGTCTATGATTTGAAACAGAACTGTACCATTTCAGCATGGATAATGACAGTTTGGGTTGGCTTGCTCATTGTCGACAAGAACATGAAGAGAGCGCTTGGACAGTTTAGAAGCTGTTCTTTTAAAGGAGGAAAATACATTTGCAATTATTGATAATAACTGTTCAGATGCAGTGTTGCATGATGAGGTGGACTTAATCATAATAAATGAGTTGGGAAGTAGTTATCATAGTGCAATTAAATCCCACTTTGTTGGGTGAAAAAAATACTCCATTCAGAGACAAGAATCTTAAATAAAGCCAATTACATAAACACGAGGGAAGAGCTGGCTGAATTTGATGTAAATAGATTAAAAGGTATTGAAATAAGTTTTTAAACAATACAAAGCATTTAAAGGAAAATTTCAAAATGCTTGATTAAAAATCTCTTCCATTAACGAAGACAACACTAAATATGCACATACCTTACTGAGAAAGTTAACAACAATAATTGATTAAAAGAAAAGGTTTTGTGATGTGCGATAGAACAGTAAAAAGTCTGAGGATTGAGACTGTCTCATTGGTTAGAGTTACCAGATAATCAATAAAAAGGGAGGAAAATAAAAAGAATTACTAGAGATATCAAGAACAGATTGTGAGAACTTTAACATGATCAAGAAATGAAATGAAATGGCAGAGATATTGAACAAGTATTCTGTGAGTGTCATTGCAGCAGAATACTTAAGTTCCTTGCCAAAAATAGAGTGTAGTCTGGGGGCTAATAAGAGTGAGAAATTTAAGTTAGTTAATACCAGCAGAGATAAGCTGTTGGGGTAACTTAAGGTAATATTCAAAAAATCTCCAAGACCTGACTTCTTCAATTCTCAGGTTCTAAAAGAGACACCCAGAAGTATAGTGATCTTTGGTGTGCTGATTATGATTTTGACAGCAGATTGGAAGTTAGCAAATGTGATGTAGTTATTGAAGAAACAACTGAGAAGTAAAATAGAAAACTACAGGCCAATTAGCCTGGCATCATTTGTTGGAAAAATACTATGAATCTATCATTAACAGCCTTAACAATACATTTAGAACATCACAGTATGATCAGACAAAATCACTACGGTATTACAGAAGGTAAATTGACAAATATATTAGAATATTCAAAAATGTAACAAAAATGATATAAAGGGAACAAGAAACTTTAGAACACTTGGATTTCTAAAAAGACTTTCAACAAGATGCCACAACAAAGGTATGGAATTGAAGATAATGCATTAGTATTGATAGAGATGAGTTAATTGACCAGGAAGCAGAGAGTAGGGATAAACATGGCAAGTTCATGTCTTCTGGCTGCAACTAGTGGAGTGTCACAACATTAGTGCTGCCGTCTCAGCTATTTACAATCTATGTGAATGACTTGGCCACAGCGAATGACAGTAATGTATCTAGGTTTCCTGATTATACGAAGCTGAGTGGAAATGCAAGAGTCAAAGAGAGTGCATGTGAACCCGTCAGATGAGTGGGGACAAGATGGTACAGCTTGGTATGAAAGTCGTAAATGCTGATGTTCAAGCAAACGAGCATGTGTGCATGCAAGAAATACCCAATATAGGTATACAGACATAAAAACCTTTAGGAAGATAAATAGCATATTGAGAATTTTATTGTCAGAGAATTTGAATACAAGAATAAATAAGCCTTATCACAGTTATGCAGATCTCAATGAGACCACTTCTGGAATACAGTGTGCAGTTTGACTGCCATATTTAAGGTATGATCTACTTGTATTAGAGGTGAAATGACAAAGCTGATCAAATTGTTCCCTGGGATGAGAAGGCTGTCGAATGATGAGAGGCTGAGTAAATTAAGTGTATACTTCCTGAGTTTAAAAGGAAGAGTGATGATCTGTGATCAAGATAAGGGGACATTCAGCATTCAGGAGACTTTGGAGTGGATGAATCTAGAGGTTCGGACTGGATAGAAGACAACTCCAGTAAGGAGGGCTGAGGGAGAGTTGTGAGCTGGACTGAGGGTGAGGTCAGTGGTCGAGGCTGGATGAAAGGAGCTGGTCATGTTTGAGAGTGGGAAACCAGCAGCTCCATGGGTAGGGAAGGTTCTGCCAATCAAGGAGGCTAGAGATCCGGCAGATCAGTTGGAGGCCTGTGATGGATGTTAACTTTTCAGAAAAGTCTACTAATCAGTTCTGGGGAGTGACAAAGAGTTTGGAAGGACTGAAGGAGAGCTCATGTTTTTCTTGTCCCAGTTGGGGTTCTGGAGCAACCACTACATTCATGGAGCCACAGATTTTACCTCCTTGCAGCAAAAAATGGTAAATACTGACATGGTCTAAACTGTTCTGGTTTGTTTGTGTGTCCTGTATCTGATGCAAAAAAATCCAAATCAGGCTTCCAATTGCACGTCCCAGTCTGATTTTAAAATGCTATTTAAGCATCATGCCAACACAGGCTCATACATGCTGCTATCCCTCACCACTGAAACAATTTAAATGCATATATTTTATGTTAGGATACATTTTACACATCTCCTTTCATACAAAATACCCCTCTGTGCCTTCAGGCCTCATTGTGGAAGGGGACTTAGTATTGGGGCCATTGATTATAAAGGCTGCTTGTACTGGATCATCTCCCACATGTCCAATTATCACAAATATATAGCATTGTTTTGTGACATTGTGGCATTTAAGTGCAAGCTATGTTATTGCTTAATTTGTTTTAGAAACCAATATATGATTTTCTGAAATACATTTTTCTATGAAATGGAGTAAAATATCTAATAAATATGGATCTTACAAATAGGTTATGAGGTCTGTTAAGTTGTCATTTTGCAAAGTATGTACAGCATTGTTATCTAGAGTTTTAAAAAATTTTCATTGGCAAAAAAACTATAAGCATAAAGCTGAAGTATGGACACTTTTGAACTATTTGGGAGCTTTTCACCTTAAAACTGACAGACAGATGCTGACAATCAGGCGAGCTGTAGCATGCACTTCACAGTTTTGCACTTGGTAACCAAGAAATGCTTAATGTAATTTTTAAGGCATGCCTTTAAATGTAGCCCCTTTGATCCACTGCCTTTAAACATTTACCACCTCCCCACCCCCTCCACCTTTATGCAACTTAGCAACAAATATGCCAATTACAAGTTGTGCTGCAAACATCTGCCGCGGTCATACCTACTTAAGCCACAACCTAGAAGAACAAAGGTGACTGGTACAAGAGAACACTAGCTCTTGCAAAATTTCCCTTTAGGTGTAGGACAAGATGGTCATTTGAAGTACTGGAACTTCATTTCCAAATTTGGCAGTGCCTTTACCATAAATACTGCATGCAGTTCAAGAAGGTATCTCACCTTCTCGAGGACATTTAAGAAAGTGCAATAACTGCTGGCCACATCTCATGTGGAAATCACAGAAATAGGATGGGGTTCCTCTTCCCACCATGAGGTTTGTATGAATGTAAGTTTGTGCCCTATTTGTAGGACTGATTTGTTATGTCTCACAAATACAATGCAGTGCACTTTTAAGAGACATGCTCATGATATCATCACTGTATTACATCAGAAACATAGCTGGAATCTGAATGTATCAAGGCCTCAGACTTCACCTTAACTGGAATCCACTTAAAACAAGGCATAGTGATGGAAGCTGCTAATTGTACCTAATAACTTTAATATTACCCCAGATACTGAAGTGTGATGTACGTATATATCAGAAGCTGTAAGGAACATCAGCTGAATCATTCAGTATCACATTACCAACATCTAGTTATTACGTTCCTGACATAACATTGCTACATCAGATGCAAATACCCTGGTGGGGGCAAAGCTCACATCATGATGTCAGGTTTCATCTGTAATTTCCAAATACAATGAAGTGGAAGTTGGGATGCTTATTTGTATCAGATATCGTGTGGCTGATCCAGTCACCCCTAAAAAGGCCCAAACAAATTTTCATGGGCTTGGTGAATACTCAGAGAAGTAGAACATCTAATGGGAGCCAAAGGAGTAAAAGTTGTTCTTGGGTCCAAAAGCAGTCACTGGTGGCATACCCTGCAGATATGGGTGCACACACTCCTCCACACAATAAGACAGGAAGTTCCCCCAATAATGAGGACCATGTTTCCATCATTCACTCAACTTGTTCACCAACTTGGTAAAAATGCCACAGAAGCTGAGTCACAATAGATCAAGACAGATTGCTAAATGCTTTGCAACCTGCTTTCCCTCCAGACCTACATCTAACATTCAACTTTTCATTGCATTCAGTACAGAGCAAACTTACTGGCAGATGGTCTCCATCTCCAATTGCATGCTTAAAGGCCATAGTAGGCAGAATTAAACTCTTTTTAAGTCATTGGCATCTCAATGGTACTGAAGTTAGCAGCAATGTTCAATTTTCTAAGGAGTATTAGGATGGTGCAAACCACGTTTGACCAGCATTTGAAATCTAAGCACATTTTTGTTTCATGCTTTGCAAATGGACAATGAAACAATTGCAAACAAAATGTAGCCGTAGCTTGCAAAAGGCTGCTGTATGGATTTTCCCCTTAAGTATCATAGCACCCAGCAGATGTAAATCCTACTGTTTGCCTAGCAAGTTGACAATGACTCATCATCTGGGGTGTTGGCTCGGTAATTTTTGCACTGTGATTCACATCTAAAGAATGATAACTGTTGGCAAAGAATGTAGCTTACTGTGGCCTGTGGTTCTCCCAGAGCCCAAATATCCCTCATTATCACTCACACTGTGCCAACATCCTCTAGACATAGCTGACCAGACCTCTGACTGCTGGGTTTGCAGCTCCCTGGCTAATAATAGTTTCCCTGACTTATACTGACCCTAGAGAAGGGTCAAAGGCAGTTGGAACATGCAGTAGATGTTATGTTGACATCTCAGTGTTCCATTCAGCAAGAATTCTCCTTCCCTCAACCATTTCTTCTCTCCAGATAGATCCCTACTAACCAAGAAGAGAAGCAGGTTGACTCTCTGTCTGCACAAAAAAACATGACAATATAGCAGTACTGATGGCTTTCAGTCCTTTCTGAAGCACCAACTTTCTAACTGGAAGCCATAGTATTGCAAGGCATGTGTTCCATGAGCAATCACGTAGGCACTAAGTGAGTGAGTGCTATAAGAGCATGAGAGCAGCCCTGGGATGTGGCCAGATCCTGTGATGAGCCGGGTGCCTGTCATTGTGTCTGAAGTGTCCTTGGAATAGATTTTCAATGCTAAATACTAATGTACACTGCAATGCAAGTCTGTGCTTTCTAAATGGCCTGAAATTGGATCAGCGAGGTGCCATGATGGTCTTGAGTGGTTGGCAAATGTTTGAATACAATCTCCATGTATAAGGGCTATGTGCAGCTGGTGCCAATGGATTCTGCCCTGAAATGCTGTCTGGTGCTGAGCAACATAGGGGCTGTTCTCAGCAAATAGTAATCTTAAGTTAACAAGTACTGACATTGACACCAGGATGTTTAGCTTGTTTAGTGTGTTTGGTAAGATAGAAGATTGAAAGTTAATGAGCTACTTTGTGTCCTTAACAGGTTTTTAATAAACTATCATCATCCTTAATTGGCATTTTGCCACTACCTAGCAAGAAGCTTGCCTCACCACTTGGCACAGACAAAAAAAATTGCAGTGGGCTGTTCCAAATGCAAAATAGACTTTGGTAGCCTTCATGCAGTTTTCTGCCATAAATCTCACCATAGACCATGTTGTTGAGGCCCTTTCAACATTCCATCCTAGGTGTTTTATTTTGTCTTTACAACATCTTTAAGGGGAAAGAAGATGCCCTTCCTGAGTCCATAGAAATACAAATAGCCTGTGCTCAATTCCATCTGGGATTGGCTCTAGCCACCATTCTAGCTTGTTCAGTATGATAACCAGTCATTTTTCCTCCATTAAAAGTCAATGTGGTGAACAGGGGTTGTCCATCTGGTACCCACAACTTAACTGACACCATATACAATGTGTTGAATCTTTCAGTGATTTTTTTTACCTCCTTTAGCTAACTGTGAATGGGTAGCATGGCTACTTTGTGACTGTGCCAGAGAATAGCTAAACTATAAAATATCACCCACTTTCATTTTTGTGACTTCATCAAAAATAAACCCATACGGTACTCTCGAGAGAAACATGAAACAAGATATGGAGTTCTTAATATTCTGAGCAACTACCTATCAATTGGGTTTTGAAATGCATTACTGTAAGTGCATGTACTTACCCTGGATTGTTCAATGTCTGTGACAGGATATTTAAACAAAGGTTGAACCTTAGCTTGAAGACATTGGTGAGTTTGGCATCATATCTGGCTTGAAAAGGGAGGGATTAATAATGTGTTATGAAGCTGGGTGCAACTCTTTGCCTTCTGCATTGAACTGAATCATATTAGGCCATGTGTGAACCAGAGAGAAACATTGATAATTTCTCTAAATTGCTGCTGTATTAATATTGCTATTGCAATTTCGCCATGCAATTGGAACTCACCACTGACAACATTGTGCAAATAAAGCAGCAGTTAAGCAGATATGAAAGCAGCACACACATGGGGACACTGACAAAAGAAAAGCATCCCAATAAACATTAAAACCTCTCAGCTGCTTTCTTTCCCCTTGTTCAAAAAGATACATTCACTGGAGATGATTTTGGCAAATTTAGATGTTTGTAATTCTGCTCTCTACTCTGGAACTGTGAAATATCAGATCAACATGATGTCTTACTCTGGACGTCAGATAGGGATGATGGTGACCAGAAGGCCATGAAGAGAAGCAGGGTAAGAATCAACAATGACAGCAACCTGCTCTGCACAGACTTGAAGCTCCAGAGGTGAGATGAGACTGGATAATCAAAGATTCAGTTCTCAAGAGGTCATAGACATCATGCCAATAATGTGTGCGTGAAGGAAATAAGCTTCCTTAGCAGGTGAGAACACCCAATGTTGCAAGGGGCCCTTACTCCTGACCTTTTCTGTGCTCAGATGCAAAGCCTGCCTGGCATTTTTTGGCTGACTGTCAATTGCCCAATGCCTCTACCTACATATAGTCAATTTGTAGTGTGACAACACCCAGAAATATATTATTACAGACAGAACCATTGATAATTTCTCTAAATTGCTCTATTTAGAGAAATGTATTAATATTGCTATATATTCCTGGTTGAGCTACAGTGATGTCAGCTTCTGTTCAACCTACAAAATTCAGACCTCAGGCAAGTATAACTCAAGGCACTTCCTGCACATTTGGTTGTGCATGACATGAAGTGTTACAAAAAGCAAACCATGGACGTCACAGCTTTTTGTCTTCTGGCTCATCTCTATTTGTTGGATTCTTAATGAACAAAAATAAAACAAAGCGTCAAATAAGTCACGATCATTAGTTCAAAGTCATGGAATACCCTGCCCAACAGCAATGTGGATGTGCATACACTGTGGTGGTTCAAGAAAGCAACTCACCATTATTTTCTCAAGGGCAATTAAGGATGGGTAACAAATGCTGACCCAGTCAATGACCTCCACATCCTCTATAATGAAAACTCTACAGCTACTTATTGCAGCTGCCAATGGTTGATACAGTATGAAATGGCTAAAAGGGGTTATCAGTTGACAAAATGGCTGAGATGGATCTTTAACTGAAACTGCAGCTCTGATTGTCTGCTGTTTGAAGTAAATCTATGAGCTAGAGTAACTAACTGTCTTCATAGATGGACTATATCCTTGGTAAGGTATTATACAAATGTTCTTGTGAAATGTGGAACAGAAACAGATGTAACTGCTTATGTACTGACAGCTAGATAAGGTACAGCCCTGAGAAATGCAGATAGAAGCCTCTGTACCAGGCTGGTCCAAAGTCTGGGATTCATCATAGGATAGAAGGGAAGGGCCTGACTATGTACTGAACGTTGCATTCGTAGGATTTGAAGATCCCCAGGTTATTGGTTGAGTAGGTATATGGTAGCCAGCCATAAAGAGCTGAGTAATTGAATTTAAGCTGCACGTTTCCCTTTTTCAGTGGAGACATCCCTGGGCTGGTATAAAATAATAAACTCCCTGATGGTTAAAGTGAACCTGGGTGTTGAATGATTCATTTGGTCATTTCACCCCATCCTACTCACCAACCAATTATTCCCCTTGTGCTGACAGTACTATTTTATATGGAGTGAACACAATGTTTTGCATAACTCTTGGAATACTTAGTTTCTATCCTTTTCTATCTAATTTAAATTTTATCCTGAGATTTTATTAATCACATTGCAATCATAAGATAAATGATCAAATTCACTTCAGCTTTAGTTCTTCCCTTGTGTTGTATGGCAGATGTTGTTTTTAAAACACTTGCCCGCAATAATGAGTAATTTTTCTCAATATATTGAACTGGGATTTATGCACTTTCATTAAATAATGAAGCATCACTTTCTTAGCAATGACAGTTAACAGATAAATGTGTACCTTGCTCTCTGAACATACTTTTAAGTTCTATTGACAGAGCTTTACAAGGGTTGTAGGTATCTATTCAAAACTTTCATCTCCTTCATACCTTTACTCATGAAATTAGAGCCAAGAGAATAGTCATTATTGCCTTATTAATTCTGTTGTCGATCACAATTAGAACATTGAGGCTACATTTTCCTGTAAACTTTGCTTCATTTTTTGAAACCATTTGATTCAATGGAAGCAAGTGCTGTCAACAATCTATTACATCAGATTCCTACTCCATTTAACATTGAATTTTTCAGACTATTTTCTAGAGTTTGTGTAAATGCTCATCTCAAAAACACACTTGTGTACTTAAAAGCAGTTATAATGGTACTGTCACATGTCCTATTTGCAGTTTACTGCCTGATCCACATTGTTTGCCAATCACACCACGTGAATCAAAAAAAAAGATCTTTGACTTGCTAGATGCAACACTACAGAGATCAGATGGTACTGCATTATAAAAAAGATTGGTGGCTTAGTATTGCTAGGCAACTCTTAAAAGCTCAAAGTAGATTTTAAAAGCTCAGTAGACAGCAGGTATTTTACAAGGAGCCAACAGGAAGCTTAATTCTCAACTTATTTGGATACTTGTTGTGTTTTTACTGCAGACAGCTGAGGAGAAATAAATATTAATATCTGGATGGATCCCACTTCACCCTCTCTTATTTCCAAAGAGGTCATGGCAGTTCTCTGTCCCTTTGTGTTGGAGGACCAGAAGGGTTGATACCAGTCTAGCCTGATGTTACAGGAAGTACATGCTCCATGTTGCCATTTGTACACAGGATATACTGATCCAACCTTTAGTTGAACACTGAAGAATGATTATAGTAGCTGTGCTTTACAACAAAACAGTGGTCCATCTCAAAAAATATGTCTTGTAGTCACTGCTGCAATGTTGGAAACACAACAGCTAATTTGCACATAAGCTCCCTCAACTAACAATTTAGAATATCTACTTGAGTGATGCTGTTTAAAGGACTGATGTTGACCAGGACACCAAGAGAACACTCTGCTTTTCTTCAAAATAGTGCAATAGGATTGGTTACATCAACTGTGAAGGCAGATGGGATGTTGGCCTCATCCAGACATCCACAGTCACTGTGCTGCTGACAGACATAATATTCTGCATCAGTGTCATATCATTCTGTCACGAAGGTCAGAACTAACATAAGACTATCCTCCAGGCATTGACAGTGATCACAGAAGCCATTGTTTAACTGAGCAAGTAGTTTATCAAATGGCAGCAGCAAAATAAACCATTGCAATTTTGCCAAAGGCCCCATGATTTCAGACAGCCCTCAGTGTCGCTTTGGTCAGAGTTTTGACATGCAGGTCAACGGGAAAGGTTTCAGACTTGTTTACAGCCAGCAATAATGTATCGTGCTAGTGAATGCACATTTTTTCTGTGATTTGCTTTCAACAATAGCAGGAATTCATGATTTCAGGGTCTTAAAAGCTGAAGGCTAGTTTTGAAGTGAAGAAAGGATGCATAAGAGACTAAAACTAGGGAAATATATCTTTTCAGAGGGTTGTATGATGGAAAAGAAAGTAGGTACAAGGAAGGTTGAGAAAATGGAAAGACTTGAACACAACTTTGTTAATTCTAAATTTGGAATAGTGAAAATGGAGCATACCTAGTTGAGCAGGCAGAAAAAGAGATGGATGAATGTGCCTTGCTAAGCAGCAGAGTTTTGGATGAGATCAAATCAATGAGGAATGCAAGAAGGGATCCATTCTAGTAGTTAATATGATGATAACAAAAGCATGGATAAGGCTTTCTGCAGCCTTTGGCTGATGTTTGTGTTCAAAATGGAAAATGGGCCAAATCTTTACTGCTGGAAATTTTCCAACTCACTGTACTCACCTTGGGAAAAGGTTTTTGGAGGTTGAGTATGGGGAAGTCATGGAGGGGTGGGGGATCAGTGAGGGATTGTATCAGGCCTGTTTTTCCAGGATGCAGATTCAAAATGGATGAAAGTGTTGCTGTGTGCTGAAGCAGTGGTTAAAAAGGCCTATCTCAGTTTCCTAGGATCTCATCCAGATGTTTTTTTAGCTATTTGGTGTTCCAACCTTCACATCTCATACTCATGTTCCCTCATCCTCTTTGTTAGCTTATGCCTTGCACCAACTCATCATAATTCCCACTGGATTCCATGCCAACTCACGCCTACCCACCCAAATGGCCCTTCATATCCTCAGTGTTAACCCATACATCCCTACTTACTTCCATGTCTCATTATAATTCCTATGCCATTTCAGTGTTGAAACTCTGCCACTCATACCATGACCTTGTCAACTCCCCATGCTACTCACAGAGTATTCAACAGGAAAAGATCACACTGGTGATGTTGAAACAAAACAAAACAATGGTCTACATATCTATTAAACTGCTCGCCATAAAACATATTCCTATTCATAAAAAGCCCTTTCAAAAATTTGAAATTTCCCAATTGATAATCATTTATCTAAACAAACAGATTTGTATTCAATGGATCCGACATGTTAACTCTGATTTTTTTCTTCACAGATGCTGTCAGTCCTGTTGAGCTTTTCCAGCAAATTCTGCTTTTGTTAACCATTTAGTTACCTCTGATCTGTCAAGCAAACTGAATTTACAACACTCCTGCGGGGATAATTGTTAGCTGAAAACAGGCAGCCAAATTGCTAGCATGAGAATGGAAACTCATTTAACCAGTCTAAGTCAGAATGCTCTTAGAGTAATATCGGAAACCAACTATTTGTAAACCGAGGAACAAAAGCAAAGTTGCTGGAAAAGCTCAGTAGGTCTGGCAGCATCTGTGGATGAGAAAACAGAGTTAACATTTCGGGCCTGGTGGCCCTTGAATGCTGAAGTTCCATAGCTTTTAATCAATTATCTTGATCTTTACTTGAAAAGATCGTCATCTTACAGTTGAACTCTGTTGCGAACAAGGGCTTGCTGTTTCGGTTCTGTGGATGGGTCACAAGACACAAAATGTTAACTCTTGTTTTCTGCTTCATAGATGCTGCCAGACTTGCTGAGCTTTCCGAGCAACTTTGTTTTTGTTCCTGATTTACAGAATCCGCAGTTCTTTCATTTTTTATTTGTAAACCAAAGTTTCTTCAAGTCTCACTGACACAGGTAAATTTTGTTCTGTTTATTTTCTTTAAAGATCTGGAAGATTAATGAGACCATTGTTTGAGATGATTTTTGAAATCTCACTGAGCACGCTTTTTCTTTACTTTCAGAAATGTTAGGGACTTAAATAACTTCACAAGCTTGTTAGTTCTACACACATTGCCCACCCTTCATAACCATTAATGTCTTTTCTTCAAATTTGTGACTTGCATACTGAATGACAAAGCCTTTGTTAAAATTATATCTATTTGAGCTCAATGTTTGACAAGGGTCGGTGCTGGGTCCACTGCTTTTTACATTTCTATAAATGATTTGGAGGTGAATGTAGGAGGTGTGGTTAATAAGTTTGCAGATGACACCAAAACTGGAGGTGTAGTGGTCAGCAAAGAAGGTTATCTCAGAGTACAATGGGATCTTGATCAGATGGGCCAATGGGTCAACTAGTGGCAGATGGAGTTTAATTTAGATAAATATGAGGTGCTGCATTTTAGAAAGACCAATCAGGGCAGGACTTTCACACTTTATGGTAACGTCCTGGGGAGTGTTGCTGAGTGAAAAGACCTTGGAGTGCTGGTTCATAGTTCCTTGAAAGTGGAGTCACAGGTAGACAGAACAATGAAGAAGGCATTTTGTATGCTTGTCTTTATTGGTCAGTGCATTGAGTATAGGAGTTGAGAGGACATGTTGCAGCTGTATAGGACATTGGTAAGCCACTTTTGGAATACTACATTCAGTTCTGGCCTCCCTGCTATAGGAAGGATGTTGTGAAACTTGAAAGGGTTCAGAAAAGATTTACGAGGATGTTGCCAGGGTTGGAGGACTTGAGCTTTGGGAGACACTGTATAGACTAGGGTTTTTTTCCCTGGAGCAACAGAGGCTGAGGGGGTGACCTTATAGAGGTTTTAGGGGCAGCACGGTGACTCAGTGGTTAGCACTGCAGCCTCACAGCACCAGGGACCCAGGTTCAATTCCAGCCTCAGGCGACTGTCTGTGTAGAGTTTTCACATTCTCCCTGTGTTTGTGTGGGTTTCTTCCAGATGCTCTAGTTAGCTCCCACAGTCCAAAGATGTGCAGGCTAGGTGAATCGGCCGTGCTAAATTGCCCGGAGTGTTCAGGGGTATGTGTGTTATAGGGGGATGGGTCTGGGTGGGAAACTTCAAGGGGCAGTGTGGACTTGTTGGACCGAAGGGTCTGTTTCCACACTTTTTAGGGAATCTAATCTAATCAAAGACTGATTAATTTGTTTTTGAGGCAGCACAGTGGTGCAGTGGCTAGCAATGCAGCCTCATATGGCCAGGGACGCCAGTTCGATTCAAGCCTCAGGCAACTGTCTGCGTAGAGTCTTCACATTCTCCCTGAGTCTGCGTGGGTTTTCTCCCACAGTCCAAAGATGTGCAGACTAGGTAGATTGACCATGATAAATTGCCTGTAGTGTTCAGGGGTCAGTGGGTTATAGGGGGATGGTTCTGGGTGGGATGCTTCAAGGGGCGGTGTGGACTTGTTGGGCCAAAGGGCCTGTTTCCACACTGTAGAGAATCTAATCTAAATCATGAGGGGCATTGATAGGGTGAAAAACTTATGTTTTTGTTATTCTTGCTGAGCTTCCATTCCCTTACTGGGAAAAATGGGAACTTTCCTAAACGTGAGCGGAATCATAGAATCCCTACAGTGTGGAAGCAGGCCATTTGCCCATCCAGTCCGCACTGACCCTCCCAAGAGTATCCCGCTCAGACCCCGCACCCCTGCCCTGCCCCCGTAACCCTGCATTTCCCAGGCTAATCCATCAAGCCTGTACATCCCTGGACACTATGTGTTTTTTTTTTAGCATGGCCAATCTACTTAGCCTGCACATCTTTGGATTTAGAACTTCTAGATCCAGTTCCCATTTGCCATTTCTAAAAAGGTGCCCAAAGTCTTCCAAACTCTGTGAGAAACTGACCCATTCTAACTTTACAGAGCTGGAAACAGGCAGTCTAAATGAAAGGGAGGTTATTGGGCATGTTGACTAGAGAGCCAGAATGACCAAATTTTAGACACTGGGCTAGTTTCCACCAAACTAGATAATACAACATAGTCATGAGACTCATGAAGGCAACTTGAGAACTTGAATTTCTATTAAAAACCTGTATGTTAGAAAGAAAAATATCTGCATCAGTATCTGTGATCATCAAGTTGCTGTTTTGTTGTTAAAACTCAACTGGGTTTTCATTTCTTTCAGGGATAAAAGTTTTCTCTTTTTATTTGAAGTGATGTAAGTGTGATATCACTTCCACAAAAGCCTTTTTGACAATTGCCAACATTGTTAATTCCTTGTACCCAGTAAGACACCCTTCTATCGAGCAACGGAGACTCAAAAGCAAAACCCAACACTTTCACAAGGCAACGAGGAATGGACCAAAACAGAAATTGCTGGAGAAACTCAGCAAGTCTGGCAGCATTTGTGGAGAGAAAGCAGAGTCAATGTTACAGGTCCAGTCACCCATAATCAGAAGGATAGACAATTACAATACAAGTGATGCGCGCAAAAGTTAAATAATAGCTCACTCACAAGGAGGCCTTAGCAGTATAATGAAAGTAAAGTAGAGAGCAGAATCGGGCTTCTTTCAGCCAGATAGGTACAAAGATTAAATTAATTTGGAGTCAAAGTGCAGGAAGAAGCCATTTGGCTCACTGAGTCTGCACTGACCCTCCAAACAGCATCCCATCCATCCCCATCACCACCCCATCCCCGTAACCGATATGTGGTTTTATCACGGCTAACCTAACGAACCTAAAGTTCCTTGGACACTACAGGGCAATTTTTTGCCATAGACAATACAGCTCACCTGCACATCTTTGGACTGTGGGAGGACACTGGAGCACATGAAGGAAACCCACACACTTACAGGGAGAATGTGCAAACTCCACACAGGCAGTCCCCCAAGGCGAGAATCAAAACTAAGTTCCATAAGACCATAAGACATCGGAGTGAAGTAAGGCCATTCAGTCCATCAAATCCACTCCGCCATTTAAATCATGGCTGATGGGCATTTCAACTCCACTTCCCTGCACTCTCCCCATAGCCCTTGATTCCTTCTGAGATCAAGAATTTGTCGATCTCTGCCTTGAAGGCATCCAACGTCCCGGCCTCCACTGCACTCCGTGGCAATGAATTCCACAAGCCCACCACTCTCTGGCTGCAGAAATGTCGTCTCATTTCAGTTTTAAATTTACCCCCTCTAACTTTAAGACTGTGCCCACGGGTCCTAGTCTCCCAGCCTAACACAAACAACTTCCTAGCGTCCACCCCTTCTAAACCACACATTATCTTTTAAGTTTCTATTAGATTTCCCCTCACCTTTATAAACTCTAATGAGTACAATCCCAGGATCCTCAGCCGTTCATCATACATTAAACCTACCATTCCAGGGATCATCCGTGTGAACCTCCGCTGGACACGCTCCAGGGCTAGTATGTCCTTCCTGAGGTGTGGGGCCCAAAATTGGACACAGTATTCTAAATGAGGCCGAACTGGAGCTTTATAAAGCCTCTGAAGCACATCGCTGCTTTTAAATTCCAACCCTCTTGAGAGAACCCTGATATCCTGGGGGGGAAACTTGCTAAGGCTATTCGAGTGGGTTTAAACTAACTCAGCAGGGGGATGGGAACCAAAATTATAGTTCGAGTATGGAAAAGGTTGAGAGTAGGGACGTCCGAAATAAAGTTTCAGGGGCGCAAGATGGCACCGGCAAGCAAGAAGTTGGTTTGAAGTGTGTCTACTTCAACAACAGGAGCATCCGGAATAAGGTGGGTGAACTTGCAGCATAGGTTCGTACCTGGGACTTCGATGTTGTGGCCATTTCAGAGACATGGTTAGAGCAGGGACAGGAATGGTTGTTGCAGGTTCCGGGATTTAGATGTTTCAGTAAGAACAGAGAAGATGGTAGAAGGGGGTGAGGTGTGGCATTGTTGGTCAAGGACAGTATTATAGTTGCAGAAAAGATGTTTGGGGACTCGTCAACTGAGGTAGTATGGGCTGAGGTTAGAAACAGGAAAGGAGAGGTCACCCTGTTGGGAGTTTTCTATAGGCCTCCAAATAGCTCCAGAGATGTAGAGGAAAGGATAGCAAAGATGATTCTCGATAGGAGTGAGAGAGACAGGGTAGTTGTCATGGCGGACTTCAACTTTCCAAATATTGACTGGGAACACAATAGTTCGAGTACTATAGAAGGGTCAGTTTTTGTCCAGTGTGTGCAGGAGGGCTTCCTGACACAGTATGTAGATAGGCCAACAAGGGGCGAAGCCACATTAGATTTGGTACTGGGTAATGAACCCAGCCAGGTGTTAGATTTGGACGTAGGTGAGCACTTTGGTGATAGCGATCACAATTCTGTTATGATTGCTTTAGTAATGGAAAGGGATAGGTGTATACCACTGTGCAAGAGTCATAGCTGGGGGAAAGGCAATTCCGATGAGATTCGGCAAGATTTAAGGAGCATAGGATGGGGAAGGAAACTGCAGGGGATGGGCACATTAGAAATGTGGAGCTTATTCAAGGAAAAGCTCCTGTGTGTCCTAGATAAGTATGTACATGTCAGGCAGGGAGGAAGCTGTAGAGTGCGGGAGCCGTGGTTTACGACAGAGGTGGAATCTCTGGTCAAGAGGAAGAACAAGGCTTATGTTAGGATGAGATGTGAAGGCTCAGTTAGCGTGCTTGAGCGCTACGAGGTAGTCAGGAAAGACCTAAAGAGAGAGCTCAGAAGAGCCAGAAGGAGACATGAGAAGTGGTTGGTGGATAGGATCAGGGTAAACCCTAAGGCTTTCCAAAGATATTGAAGGAATAAAAGAATGACGAAAGTAAGATATGGGCCAATCAAGGATAGTAGTGGGAAGTTGTGTGTGGAGTCAGATGAGATAGGGGAAACACTAAATGAATATTTTTCAACAGTATCCACTCTAGAAAACGACAATGTTGTCGAGGAGAATACGGAGATACAGGCTACTAGACTAGTTGGGATTGAGGTTCACAAGGAAGAGGTATTAAAAATCCTACAGAGGATGAAGATAGATAAGTCCCCTGGGCCAGATGGGATTTATCCTAGGATCCTCTGAGAAGTCAGGGAGGAGATTGCCGAGCCTTTGGCATTGATCTTTAACTTGTCATTGTCTACAGGAACAGTGCCAGACGACGGGAGGATAGCAAATGTGGTTCCCCTGTTCAAGAAGGGGAGTAGAGACAAACCTGGTAATTATAGACCAGTGAGCCTTATTTCAGTTCTTGGTAAAGTGTTGGAAAAGGTTACAAGGGATTGGATTTATAATCATCTAGAAAATGATAAATTGATTAGGGATAGTCCGCATGGTTTTGTGAAGGGAAGGCCGTGCCTCACAAACCTTATTGAGTTCTTTCAGAAGGTGACAAAACAGGTAGATGAGAGTAAACCGGTTGATGTGGTGTATATGGATTTCAGCAAGGTATTTAATAAGGTTCCCCACAGTAGGCTATTGTACAAAATGTGGAGGAATGGAATTGTGGGAGATATAGCAGTTTGGATCGGAAATTGGCTTGCTGAAAGAAGACAGAGGGTAGTAGTTGATGGGAAATGTTCATCCTGGAGACCAGTGGTGTACCGCAAGGGTCAGTGTTGGGTCCACTGCTGTTTGTCATTTTTGTAAATGACCTGGATGAGGGTGTAGAAGGATGGGTTAGTAAATTTGCAGGCGACACTAAGGTCGGTGGAGTTGTGGATAGTGACGAAGGATGCTGTAGGTTGCAGAGAGACACAGATAAGCTGCAGAGCTGGGCTGAGAGGTGGCAAATGGAGTTTAATGCAGACAAGTGTGAGGTGATGCACTTTGGTAGGAGTAACTGGAAGGCAAAGTACAGGGCTAATGGTAAGATTCTTGGTAGTGTAGATGAGCAGAGAGATCTTGGTGTCCATGTACACAGATCTTTGAAAGTTGCCACCCAGGTTGACAGGGCTGTTAAGAAGGCACACAGTGTTTTAGCTTTTATTAATAGAAGGATCGAGTTCCGGAACCAAAAAGTTATGCTGCAGCTGTACAAAACTCTGGTGCGGCCGCATTTGGAGTATTGCGTACAGTTCTGGTCACCGCATTGTAAGAAGGATGTGGAAGTTTGGAAAGGGTGCAGAGGAAATTTACTGGGATGTTGCCTGGTATGGAGGGAAGGTCTTACGAGGAAAGGCTGAGGGACTTGAGGCTGTTTTCGTTTGAGTGAAGGTGGTTGAGAGGTGACTGAATTGAGACATATAAAATAATCATAGGGTTAGATAGGGTGGATAGGGAGAGCCTTTTTCCGAGGATGGTGACGGTGAGCACAAGGGGACATAGCTTTAAATTGAGGGGTGAAAGATATATGACAGATGTCAGAGGTGGTTTCTTTACTCAGAGAGTAGCAATGGAATGAATTGCTTTGCCTGCAACGGTAGTAGATTCGTCAACGTTAAGTACATTTACGTCGTCATTGGATAAGCATATGGACATACATGGAATAGTGCAGGTTAGATGGGCTTGAGATCGGTATGACAGGCCGGCACAACATCGAGGGTCGAAGGGCCTGTACTGTGCTGTAATGTTCTATTCTATTCTATAAACGACAACATTACATTCGCTTTCTTAATTACGGACTCTACCTGCAAGTTAACCTTTAGAGAATCCTGGACCAACACTCCCAGATCACTTTGTACTTCTGCTTTGCAAATTTTCTCACCATTTAGAAAATAGTCCATGCCTGTATTCTTTTTTCGAAAGTGCAAGGAGTCACATTTACTCACATTGAATTTCATCAGTCATTTCCTGGAACACTCTCCTAAACTGTCTCAATCTTTCTGCAGCTTTGCCACCTCCTCAGAGCTATCTGCCTGTCCACCTATCTTTGTATCATCGGCAAACTTTGCCAGAATGCCCCCAGTCCCTTCATCCAGATCATTAATGTATAAGGTGTACAGCTGCAGCCCCCAACACTGAACCCTGCGGGATACCACTCGTCACCGGTTGCCATTCTGAAAAAGAGCCTTTTATCCCAACGCTCTGCCTTCTGTCAGGCAGCCATCCGCAATCCAAGCCAGTAGCTCACCTCGAACACCATGAGCCCTCACCTTGCTCAGCAGCTGTCCGTGATGCACCGTATAAAAGGCCTTTTGGAGGTCTATATAGATAACATCTACTGGGTTTCCTTGGTCTAACATACTTGTTACCTCTTCAAAGAATTCTAACAGTTTTGTCTGTCATGACCTCCCCGAACTAAATCCATGCTGACTTGTTTGAATCTGACCCTGCACTTCCAGGAATTTAGAAATCTCATCCTTAACAATGGATTCTAGAATTTTACCAACTACTGAGGTTAGGCTAATTGGCCTATAATTTTCCATCTTTTGCCTTGATCCTTTCTTCAACAGAGGAGTTACAACAGCAATTTTCCAATCATCTGGGACTTTGCCTGACTCCAGTGACTTTTGAAAGATCACGACCAAAGCCTCCGCTATTTCCTCAGCCACCTCCCTCAGAACTCTAGGATGTAGCCCATCGGGGCCAGGAGATTTATCAATTTTTGGGCCTTTTAGCTTTTCTAGCACTTTCTCTTTTGTAATGCCTACCATACTCAACTCTGCCCTTTGACTCTCCTTTATTGTTGCATTACTACTCATGTCTTCCACTGTGAAGGCTGATGCAAAGTACTTATTAAGTTCTTCAGCTATTTCCTTATCACTAGACTTCCAGCATCAATTTGGAACGGCCCAATATCTACTTTTGCCTCTCGTTTGTTTCTTATGTATTGAAAGAAGCTTTTATTATCATTTCTAATATTACTACCTAGCCTACCTTCATATATGATCTTCTCCTTCCTTATTTCTCTCCTTGTTATACTCGGTTTGTTTTTGTAGCCTTCCCAATCTTCTGATTCCCTAGTGCTCTTGGCCACTTTGTAGGCAGTCTCTTTTTCTTTGATATATTTCCTGACTTCCTTTGGCAGCCATGGCTGTCTAATCCCACCCCGGATAATCTGTCTTTTCTTTGGGATGAACCTCTGTACTGTGTCCTCAATTACACCCAGAAACTCCTGCCATTGTTGCTCTACTGTCTTCCCCACTAGGCTCTGCTTCCAGTCAACTTTTGTCAATTGCCCTCTCATGCCCCTGTAATTACCTTTATTTAACTGTAATACCATTACATCTGATTTTGCCTTCTCTCTTTCAAACTGCAGACGGAACTCTACCATATTATATTATGATCGCTGCCTCCTAAGTGCTCCCTTACTTTAAGGTCTTTTAAGGTCAGGCTCATTACATAGCACTAAGTCCAGAATAGCCTGCTCCCTTGTGGGCTCCATCACAAGTTGTTCCAAAGAGCCATCCTGCAAACATTCCATGAATTCTCTTTCTTTGGATCCACCGGCAACATTATTCACCCAATCCACCCGCATATTGAAGCCCCCCATGATCACCGTGACCTTGCCTTTCCGACACGCCCTATCTATTTTTCAGTGCATTTTGTGCCCCTATTCCTGATCACTGTTCGGAGGTCTGTACATAACTCCCATTATAGTTTTTTTGCCTTTGTGCTTCCTCAATTCCACCCACACAGACTCCACATCTTCTGACCCTGTGTCATTCAGCGCCGTGGATTTAATTTCATTCTTAACTAACAGGGCAACCCCACCCCCTCTGCCCACCTCCCTGTCTTTTCGATAAGTTGTGAATCCTTGGGTGTTTAACTGCCAGCCCTGAACTCCCTGCAACCATGTCTCTGTGATGCCTACCACATCATAATCATTCAAGAGGATTTGTGCTGTTAATTCATCCACTTTGTTGCGAATACAATGAGCATTTAGATAAAGAGCCTTGATGCTAACTTCCTTATCATTATTAGAGAGGTTGGAAATCCCGAGATGTCTTAAGCTATCCTTCCTTTTTGCTGTATTCCTCGTCTGCCTCGAGCTTAAATCCATCTGTACACATACTATCCTGCTGCTTATCTTTCCATTTAACTCCATACTCCCTGTCTCTTCCACTTTCCCTTCCCCCTGACTCAGAAGTTTAAAGTCCTATGGACCACCCTATTTACCTTTTTCGCTAGAACACTGGTTCCAGATCGGTTCAGGTGGAGACTGTCCCAATGGTACAGATGCCCCCAGTTCCAAAACTGATGCCAATGCCCCATGAAATGGAATCCCTCTTTCCCACACCAATCCCTTAGCCATGTGTTTACTTCCCTAACTTTCTTTTCCCTATGCCAATTGGCACGTGGCTCAGGCAGTAATCCGGAGATTATGACCCTTGAGGACCTGTACTTCAATTTCTTTCCTAGTGCTTGATAATCCCTGAACAGGTCCTCTACCCGAGCTTTGCCTATGTTGTTAGTCCCAATGTGGACAACAACAACTGGATCCTCCCCCTCCCGCTCCAATATCCTTTCAACCCGGTCGGAGATGTCCCGCACCCTGGCACTGGGCAGGCAACACACCATGCGAGACTCCCGATCCGGCTTGCATAGGATTCTATCAGTCCCTCTAATAATAGAATCCCCTAGAACAACGACCTGTCTTTTTTGGTCCCCGCTCTTGAATGGCTTCTGCACCACGGTGCCGTGGTCAGCTGGCTCATCCTGTCCACAGCCCTTTTCCTCATCCATACAGGGAGTAAGAATCTCATACCTGTTGGTCAAGGTCAAGGGCCGAGCCTCCTGCACTCCTGAACTCTGAATCCCCCTCCCTGCCTCACTTACAGTCACACCTTGTCCCTGAACACTTTCTGAATTTGAGTTATTTAATCTACTGCGTGTGACTGCCTCCTGAAACAAAGTGTCCAGGTAACTCTCCCCCTCCCGGATGTGCCGCAGAGTTTGAAGCTCAGATTCCAGATCATTAATTCTGATCTGGAGTTCTTCCAGCAACCAACACTTGCTGCCGTTCACAATGGGATCAGCCAGTTCCCACATCATACAGCTAGAGCACATCACCTGTCCAGCCATTACTACTTATTTAGTTAACTTTTACAACTTATGTATTAAATGCTTTCTAGTACTTCTCTGTTACACTCTTTTTCAATTAAGCAATTAAACTTTTAATCAATTACACAATACACAAGGATATAAATTGAAAAGCCTTACTTTAACAACAAAAGAGAGTCCTTTTCGGTTAGAGCTCCCGCTCTTTCTGCTGCTGGAACAGGAATGGAGGTTCCTGCCGCTGTGAAGCATCAGTGCTAACTATTGTGCCAACATGCCACCCCAAATATACAAAATAATCCACAAGTTAAACATCAATTTGCCAATATGCAAAATGAAAATAGTATTTGAGTGTGAGAATGCTTAAGTGCCCAATCATTAACTTTGGTTCACAGCGTATTCTGCTGTGTATTTAGGCACATATCATACTTTTTGACTGTCCAAGGGGATCACTCATATGCACGTTTCTTAAGGCTGCTGTCATGAAACCAAACATGATGCTAATGGTGTTAATGACAAACAGAGCTGGCAGATCTTAAAGTGCCAGTAGAAAGTAAATTGAAATTGTCGCCAGAGACAAACAGCTTGAAGGCCAGCAGAGTGTGGTACCAGTTGTATATGCAGTTCCAAAAATATCAGGGCTGGTGAAGTTGGAAACCAAGAATGTTTAATTTGCTTGTGAGGGAGCAGAGCTGAATATAAAGGCCAAAACAGATCAGTTTAAAAGAGAAGAGAAAAAGTATGACTTGTGTTGGAAATGAGAAAGAAAGGAACGTGAAAACAGCAGATTTGGGAATCTGAGATTTCATACAGTGACAAGGAAAAGATGATTAAATATTAAGTTGAATATGTAGCACAACAAAGATTATAGCCAGAGAAAAGTAGTGCACACTTAAATACAGTGAAGGGTCTAGGCCCGAAACGTCAGCCTTCCAGCTCCTCTGATGCTGCTTGACCTGCTGTGTTCATCCAACTCTACACCTTTTTATCTCTTTACTTTTGTAAATTCGGTTTAAACATTTAGGTGTCAAATTTTGCTCCAGATCTGGGAGCAGAGTCAGTCAATTTTGCAAAGCTGTCATGCCCCAGAAGGTTGGATCTTGGCTCTGGAAGGACAGGCGAAAATAGGAAACATGGCAGGCGACCGTGGAAACAGTTTGCAGATTTGCAGGCAGCCAAGGGAGGCTGCTTCAGTGCTCCTGTGCTTTGGTGAGGATAAGAAACAATAAAATGAGTTTGATTTTCATCATCAAGACAGGAGGTATGAATTGGCAAAATTCCCATGTTTGTCATCCTGCCTTATTGAAGAAAAAAGAGTTAAAGCTGCAGTCAGGTCACTTGATCTCAGAAGGAGTACATGGGTAGCCACTGGGGACCAAGGTGAGTGATTTGAAAGGCTCACCACAGTGCTGTGAAACATCACTCCAATCATTATAAGAGAACTTAAGCACTGTATCCTTCAACTTTCACCCACCCACCCACACACTCTCTCTGCCCAATCCATGCTAACTCATAACCAGAGCACTGTCAATATTAAACAATGAAATTACAAGCACAGATTTGTTTTTTTTAAAGAAAGACCTTAAATTGTTTTTGTTGAGGCATTGTCCTAGTGATATTATGACCAGGTTATTAATCCAGGCACCCAGGTAACGTTCTGTGGATCCAGGTTTGAATCCTGCCATGGTAGATGGTGGAATTTGAATTCAATAAAAATCTGGAATTAAAAATCTAATGACAACCATTGTCCTCATCTGGTTCAATCATGTCCTTTAAGGACAAAATCCACTGTTCTTATCTGGTCTAGTATACATGAGATTTCAGAACTGCCCAGCAATGTAATTGACTCTTAGCTGCCCTCTGGATAATTTGGGAGCTGGTCTAACCAGTGATTCTCACATCCTGTCAGTGCAAAGGAAAAAATTAGAAGGCACCCCAATAGTTTACCAGAAATAGTAAGAGCTGCAGATGCTGGGGAATCTGGTGAAACAAGGTGCAGAGCTGGATGAACACAGCAGGCCAAACGGCAGCAGAGGAGCAGGAGGGCTGACGTTTCAGACTAGGCCCTTCTTCAGAAATGGGGGAGGTTGAAGGAGGATCTGAAATAAATAGGAAGAGGGGGGAGGCGGATAGAAGATGGATAGAGAAGAAGATTGGTGGCGAGGAGACAGACTGGTCAAAGAGGTGGGGTTGGAACCAGTAAAAGTGAGTGCAGGTGGGGAGGTAGGGAGGAGATAGGTCAGCCCAGGGAGGATGGACAGGTCAAGGGGGCGGGATGAGGTTAGTAGGTAGGAGATGGGAGTGGGGTTTGAGGTGGGAGGAGGGGACAGGTGGGAGGAAGGACAGGCTAGGGAGTCGGGGATGAGCTGGGCTGGTTTTGGGATGCAGTACAGGGAGGGGAGAATTTGAAGCTTGTGAAGTCCACATTGATACCACCAGGCTGCAGGGTTTCCAAGCGAAATATGAGATGCTGTTCCTGCAACCTTCGGATGGCATCATTGTGACACTGCAGGAGGCCCAGGATGGACATGTCATCTGCGGAATGGGAGGGGGAGTTGAAATGGTTTGCGACTGGGACTTGCAGTTGTTTGGTGCAAACCGAGCGTAAGTGTTCTGCAAAGCAATCCCCAAGCCTTCACTTGGTTTCTCCGATGTAGGTGAGGCCTCAGCAGGAACAGCAGATACAGGATACCACATTTAGCTGATGTGCTGGTGAACATCAGCTTGATTTGGGAAGTCTTCTTGGGGCCTGCGTAGGGGGTGAGGGGGGAGGTGTAGGGACAGCACTTCCTGCGGTTGCAAAGAAAAGTGTATGGTGGGGCTGGAGGGGAGTGTGGAACGGACAAGTGAGTCAGGAAGAGAGTGGTCCCTCCAGAAGTTGGACAGTTGGTGTCTGGCCTCGGTGATGTAGAAGCCAGGGTGCCATACTACAACATCGCCTCCCTTGTCCACGGGTTTTATGGTGAGTTTGGGATTGGAGCGCAGCGAGCAGAGGGAACGGAGGGCTGCACGTTCCGTGTGGGAGAGGTTGGAGTGGGTGAGAGGGGTGGAGAAGTTGAGGCGATTGTTGTCACAATGGCAATTGGTGATGAAGAGGTCAAGGGAGGGTAGGAGGCCTTGGGTGGTGTCCAGGAGGAGGGGAAGTGCTGGAGGTGGGAGAAGGGGTCAGTAGAGGGAGTGTAAGCTCGCGGTTGAAGAGGTAAACGCGGAGGCGGAGGCAGCAGAAAAACTGCTCAATTTCCAAATGTCTGGAGGGACCACTCTCTCTGTGACTCTCCTGTCCGCTCCACACTCCCCTTCAGCCCCCCTCACCCGGCACTTTCCCTTGCAACCACAGGAAGTGCCACACCTGCCCCTACACCTCCCCCTCATCCCCATCCCAGACCCAAAGAAGACTTTCCACATCATGCAGATGTTCACCTGCACATCTGCTAATGTGGTACACTGCATCCGCTGTTCCCGTTGTGGCCTCTTCTACATCAGGGAAACCAAGCGGAGCTTGGGGACTGCTTTGCAGAAGAACTACGCTCAGTTCACACCAAACATCTGCACCTCCCAGTCGCAAACCATTTCAACTCTCCCTCCCATTCCACAGATGACATGTTCATCCTGGGCCTACTGTAGTGCCATGATGATGCTACCGAAGGTTGCAGGAACAGCAACTCATATTCCGCTTGGGAACCCTGCAGCCCAATGGTGTCAATGTGGACTTCACAAGCTTCAAAATCTCCCCTCCCCCTACTGCATCCCAAAACCAGCCCAGCTCATCCCCACCTTCCTAACCTGTCCTTCCACCTATCCCTTCCTCCCACCTCAAGATCCACCCCAATCTCCTACCTACTAACCTCATCCCGCCCCCTTGACCTGTCTGTCCTCCCTGGACTGACCTATTTCCTCTCTACCTCCCCATCTGCACTCACCTTTACTGGCTCCATCCCTGCCTCTTTGAGCAATCTGTCTCCTTTCCACTTATCTTCTCCTCTATTCATGTTTTATCCATATCCCCCTCTCTCCTTACTTATTTCTGAACCCCCTTCCCCTCCCCCATTTCTGAAGAAGGGTCTATGCCCAAAACGTCCTGCTCCTCTGATGCTGCTTGGCCTGTTGTTTTCATCCATCTCTACACCTTGTTATCTCAATAGTTTGCCAGATGCCTTAAGTGTTTTGGTTTCCAACTTTAAGTTATGTTTGAAGTAATTTGTGGATTGAAAATCAGACCTTCTAGTTCTGTGGTTTGAGTTTAAATGGTCAAAGTCTGGCTTCCTGTGTGCTTTACATCACAGTCCCTTTCATCCACTATGTAAATAGGAACTATTAGAAACAAGAGTGTGACTTCCAGATTCGGATCCCTCCTTGCATTGCTAAAAATCCCAGGTATCATCCAATTATGTGAAAGTCCAGTTCAGTGAAAATTAAGCGGCCTTCCAGCCCTCACCCACACACACTCAAATCACATCCATATTAATCCTTGCCACCCAATACCATTCCCACCTCTCCATGACCCCTCATAGCCTCCATTGCAAAGCTATAATCCTCTCCTCTCCCCTACAGTGCTTGTACACAGTCGCTGCCCCTCTACCAACCTCCCTGGTGTCTACTACTGTAGGGTTCTAATTTGTGATCAGCTATTTTCCTGATCTTTAAGCAGTTCTAATTTCTCCCAGACGCTTGGTTCTGGACACTGGACTTACTTAAGGGGACGTGAATGAAGAGACATTAGACAGATGTTTAAGGGCAAAATAATCTATATTTACTTAAGATATGAAAAGCAATTGTAGTACAAAAAATGATTAACTCAGTAAATTCTAAGAATTAATACAATGAATACACAGGAACTTGCAAGCAGTTAAAATAAGCTATGAAGAAGGGATCACCACTGTTCAACACTGTTTACTGACAAACAGAAAACAAATAATATCTGAATTTACACACATAATCAGAATTCCTACCAATAGGGCCCCAAGACACTGAGATCACCTGCTACCCCATCCTTGCTAGCTAGATCAGAAATTTGGGGTCTCAGGAGTTCTGCTCACCACCCAGCACATGATTTTGAAGTCGCAAGGGTTTTTCTGGCATGCCGTACCCAGAGCCTGGATGAAGACTTCAGAGTGTGAATGTATCTTTCAGCTTGAGTTGAGTCTGCTCATGCAATAAGGTGGGCTTTGAACTCACCTGGTGAGTAACTGCTTTTATTCACTTTTGGTGGGTTTTGCGGGTGGGTTTTCACTTCAGGTTGTGACTGAGGACTTGTAGGAGTCAGTGATTGATTGGCTTTGTTGGTGTATGGTTTAGATGGTCAGTGTTGGTTGTTAAGGGTCTTATTGTGGATGTTCTCAGTTTGGAATGACTTGTGTTCAGATTTCCTTGGTTGGTTTCCCCCTCTTGGATGTCTTTTGTTCTCACGAGACCTTTGGCTTGGCTTCCCTGTTCTCGGTTCCCAGTTCGGCCTCTGTGGTTTTTGGTTCTGAAGTTGTGTACAGAGGAAGCCTGAGGAGAGGCTGTTCATGCAGGAGCTAATTGTCAAAAATGAACCATCTGGTGAGACCGGGGCTGGCAGTTACAGGCTCTGTTACCTCTGTGCTAAATTTATTATTTTCATTGTGCTCTTGATGTTCCCCCTCTGAGTTCAATTGGCTTTCGAATGGTTAGAGTACGTATGAATGGGCTATCTTACATATAACAGCAATTTTTTTACCCTGTAAGATTTTTATTTAGGTATTTGTACCTGAGATAGTACTATTAAAAGGCAAACAGTGTAAAAACATTTCACTGTACTCCTGTAGTTTGAGACAGGAATACAAGTGACAGTAAAGGATATCCTATTCTATTCTGTATTCTGTGTGCACATTTACAAGCGAAAGGAGCCTATCTTGAGATGGCACTAAAAGGATCTACACAACTTTCTAAATAGGTGCTGAAAATTTTAAATGATTCTTGTTCTATGGCCCATTTAGCATGTTATACACTTCAGGACCATTTAAAGCCAGGCATGTTAGCTCATTGACATTACGTGGGTAACTTTACTTGCCTTAAGCACAGCGACATTTCTAAACAACAGAATGCACTGCATCCAAACATTCATTGTTAATATTCAGAAAATAATGTATAACATATGTCTGAATTTCCAGCTTGACCTGCCAATGGCTAAGCCTCCTTGCCTTCAGCATTAATTGCCCTTTCTCATCTGCTGATCTACTTAACCAGAAGACTTCTGTGTTCAGTCTCGTAAATTCTAGAGAGGCTCTTGGAATAATTTTAAACACTGAAGGGAAGCAAGCAGGTACGGATAAAAATTTTGAATGTTCCCTCATTTCTTTACTGCCGATCTCAGAGAGTTCACATTCCCCAATGTGTAACCATGGAAACCATAACCTCTACTAAATCCTAAATCTGCTGTGCTGTGCTGTATGGTTTATAAGATACATGTGTATTTTTTCATGCCACAGATGTAACTTAAAGAAAGTAATAGATTAAGTTTTTTGTATAAATCGCATATGTTAAAAGAGGAAGAACCTTAGATTTGGGTTCAAATCCCCTTTCCTTCACATTTTCCTTCAAAGTAAGTAGAAATATAAATTGAACCTGCTGCCTTAAAGTTATAGTGCACAATGTCAGTCACAAATCCATTCCTGTTAAGTTTTTTTGTTTTTTTTTGCTGATTTAATGAAGGCTTTAATCGATTTAAATTAAATAAAGAGCAGCAGAATATCATCTACCGCTGTGAAATTTTGCATGGAAAGAAAAGTATGATAAATGCCTGAAGCCTAGGTGAAAGATTATGAAAATCAAGCAAGGGTAAGGTCGTTCTATGAAGGGAATTAGAACAGGAATTTGTGTTTATTCAAAGACTGTTAAACTTAGTTTCAATGTTTATAATGTTGATTAGGTTATATAGGGTTATAACCTTTCAATACCAAAACATCAAGAAGCATCTGGTGTTAGTTAAATTTGCTTTTGCATTGTAAATGTTAATCTTTTGTTTTGCATACCAGGTTGCTGAAAGTACAAACATCACAGCGGGGAAATCAAGCGTGCAAGACCTTGAATGAACAGCACAAGCAATTGTATACTTCCTTAACCAATCACATTGACGCATTTTAAAATTAACACCACAAGGACTGAGAAGAATTTGTAAATGAGAGCAGATGTGTGTGAATTCAATGTCTCATCAGGGTGAGAGTTGGAGAAACAAAGAGAAAGAGAAAGATCGTGATTAGTGAGAATGTTCAAATTTTAGATTTCAAAACTTTATGGCACCATCACAGCTGGATGGCATAAATTCTTATTGTGAACTACATGTAATTGATTTTTAGTATCAGGGATGTTTATTTGCAATAATTCACACTTAAAATGCTGTTTTAAAAATGGCTCAAACAACAAAAAGCATGTTATATGTCTTACCTGCATGTTTGTACCATATGGCTGAGCATTATCAATTTCCATCACTAAATGCTGCTTTTGGTCTTTATACAACAGGAGGCCCAATAGCATTAATTACATACCACTCCATTTGCTCAGTGTGCTATACACGGCACTATAAAGAGATTGACAATCATCACTGAATATGAATTATTGTAAAGTGAACCACAGGCACAACTGCCACTGGCAAGCAGAAAGAGAGACGTCATGGTCAAGTAGCTGAAAGAAGCACTTTAGGATCATCCTCGAGTGGGAGCGTCTCGCCAGGAAGTAGTCTTGAACTATGAACATATCAGCAGTGGCACAAGATGTCTCATTACCTTACAAGACTGATCAACTTCCGTTAATGCATACTCACATAACAATTCCTACCTACCAATCCACTGCATCCCATAACTGACACTGAAGCAATCCCTCAGGACTCCAGATATTCCATTTCATCCTGACTTATGTACCACTGCAACTAAAGACGTCCTCTCTCTGTCTCTATGCACTTTTCACTCTTCAACTATGGCAACAGCACCCAAACACTGCAGCAATACCACTGACACAACACAAGGAGCAGAACAGAACTGGTTGGGGAACAAAAATACCTCAGCTCCCGAATCTTTTCAGAGACTTATCACAAGGATACCTAGGTCCCTTTGTACATTGAGGCTTTCCAACCTCCTACCATTTAAGAAATATTCTGCACATCTGTTTATTGTCCCAGAGTGGGTAACCTCTCATTTTGCTCCATCTGTGGAAACAGGCCCTTTGGCCCAACAAGTCCACACTGACCCACAGATATCTCACCCAGACCCATTCCCCTATAACTCACCTAATTTACAAATCCCTGAACACTATAGGCAATTTATCATGCCAATCCACCTACCCTGCACACCTTTGGACTGTGGGAGGAAACCAGAGCACCCAAAGGAAACCCATGCAGGCACGGGGAGAATGTGCAAACTCCACACAGATAGTTGCCCCAAGGGTGGGATCAAACCTGAGCTCCTGGTGCTTTGAGACAGCAGTGCTAACCACTGAGCCACTGAGCTTTGTTTTTGCCTGAATCTTCTCTCCCTCTCTTCTTTCATTCTCCCTAACCACTTGACTTCTGTGAGATTTTCTTTCCTCAGTCGGAACAAATATAAAGTAACCATTTAACTTCTTCATTATAATTTTCCCTGTCTTTACCTTTAATGGAGCCAGAAGTTTTTACAGTTCTTTGTTTTTGCTAGATTGTATTAATATTCCATTCTCCCTTTCCTTATCAGTTTTGTGGTCCTCATTGTTCCATAAACATTCTTATCATCAGAATTATTGCTATTTCCGGAAACTTTAAAGACCTTCATTTAATCTTATACAATCCTGAACTTACTTTGCTTACCACAATTACTGAATTTTTCTAAGTTTTTACATCTCAAATGATTGTATTGCTGTTATAAGTCTTGCAGTAATATTTTTTTAAAGACTTATTTATCGCCTACACACAGTCATAATTTTCAATATATTTTCCCAATTCACCTCAGCATTTATGCCTCATGCCTTCATAATAATTTCCCTTATTTAAACTTAACTCCCTTGCTTCAGAATGGAATACCTCACTTTCAAATATAATGTAAAATTCCATCATATTGTGGCTACTCACCCATAAGTGTTCTTTTTCGACAAGATTGTTAATCAAGTTTTGTTTTCATTCTATAATGCTAGATGTAAGATAGCATATCTTCTAGTTGGCTCCTCCAAATACTGTTCTGGAAAACAACCCTTCTCACAATCCAGAGACTCAGACTTCACAACATTACTGCTCAATTGGTTTACCCAGTCAAATACAGACTGAAATCAACCATGATCTCTGTATTGCACATGCTACATGCTTCTCTCATCTCCTGATTACTACAATGGCCCAGGCTACCACCACTATTTAATGGCCTATAATTCACTCTACACAATGCCTGCTAGCCCTTGGTGTTTCTTAGCTTCATCCAAATAGATTCCATATCCAATCTGAGATCCTCCCCTATTAACTTCCTGATGCCAGCCCTCATTGACAGTGCACTCCTATCTCCTTTTCCTTCTTGTCTGTCCTTTCTAAACATTGAACATGCTTGAATCTACGGTTCACAGTCCTAGTCAACATGCAGCCTTTTTTTTAGTGGCAATTAAATCATGCCCTTTTTATTTCTATTTGTGCCTTTAGATAATTTACATAATTACATCTGTGGCCCTACAAGGAGGAAGTGGGTTATGGTCAGCCCTTTGAGTCCACATAAATCAGTCATGAAAAGTAGAATATGTTGAAGGTGGGGGTTAATGTGTTGAGGTGAGCCATGTGCACACATTAATACTCTGGGACACAAATAATGTAAATGGTGCTCATCATAGACCCCCAACAATGTACCTTTTACTGCCCAATGAGTGATGTCACACAGTGCAGTGGCATATTTAGGCCCTGTACAGAGACAATGAATAGTGCATAACAAACATTCATTATAAACAGTATATTACCGTTATTGTCAGCTGTGATCCCCACCAAACTCTGAGTAAAAGTAATATCTCCTGTCTCTCTCACTGTACTGTCCCGAGCTTGAGATGGCTTGATCTGCAGATGGGATGCAGGAAACCTGTTCTGTAGCACAGAGGATTGGCTTTGACAGTTTGTTTGAGTGATCCCAAGAGAATTTGGTTCTGGATGAGCTGGTCTTCTTGCCAGAGGCAGGCCGACCTTTCTTAGTCAAGATATCCAAGCATCAGAGGAGCTAAGCATGTGGGAGGGCTTGGCCAAGACTATAGACTCCTGAATAGGAACTGTTGAGTGCCCTGTGTGTGTGGCTCCTCTTTCAGATGGCTATCTCTTGCCTCTGTATTATCTCCTTGTGAGGGGAGGGTACCTGGATAAGAGTTAAGGCTCTCTGCCCCAATCTCCCCCTGCCTTTATCCCTGAGGAGCAATGCCAGATGAGATGGAGTGCAATTATGCACATCTCTCCAGCAATCCATTTTCATGTTAGGCCTACCTCTCCATGCCAAACACCAACCCGTCCATGAGGCAGACGGGAAATTGCTCCTGCGCCTGACCCAGGAGGGCCAGTGTGTCCCAGGAGTGCTGGCATCACTCCACTTTGTTAGCGATCAGGGCCAGCACATCCTACATCACTGAGGCTGAGGATGTGTCCTCTAATGGAGATGGGTGGCTCCACATTGATTATTGTCGGGATTCTGGCTGTACCTGTGAGGCTCAATAGGCAGAATGCACACAGCCACAGTTCACAAGTTGTGCCTGATGCATAACACTGACTGCCTGGTTAATTTCAGTATTTCAGCTCAACATCAAGTGATACTTACTTGCTGGATATGGATGTCTCTGCATCCCCACAGAAACAGTACCACTTCTGTCCTGTGAGGGCATGATCCTCTCCTCACATAGAGTGAGGATGTGAATATTGCCAGCCCGCCCTCTGAGCTATGCAAAATTACTCTGCCCTGTTATGGACTATATTCTCGTGCATTGACATGGGGGTTGTGTATGAAGGAGTAAGACACAAGTGGATGGCATAGATGTTAGTGCAGATGCATGTGGGGAAGTGGTTTGAGGTTTTTTGAGGGAGTGAGGAGCCAATGTGGAGAGGATGTAAGGTTAATGGTGTGGAAGGACTTGGGGCAATGAAATGGAGTGAGCAAATGTTTTGCATGCAACAGTGGGTTGTCAGAGCATGAGCATTGGTGGGAGGTGGGATGCAATGGCAAAGATAAAGAGAATTTGAGGTAGTAGAATATAATACTTATTCTGGTAGAGCAGAGCAGGTAATCCACCACCTTATGGCACTGAAGTTTGGTTCTCCATTCCTTGAGATGGCACTGACTCGAGCAGCAATCTCTATCCAGGCAGGCATGCATAGTTTTGCAGCTTCTTTGGCTGGTCCTCCAGGAAGACAAAGTTCTTCTTCTGAACAATCCCAGCAGCCAGGGCCTCCAGGTCCCTGTCAGAGAACTATAATTCCAGTTTCCACACGTCGGTCATCTGTCCTCCATCCTCAACAAACAACAGGGTAGCCTGCATATGCCACAATTTCTCCAGATGCACAGGGTTGATATAGAATCACAGAGGCGTAACATTTTAAAGTACAGAAGGACACCATTAGATACATCATGTCTGTACCAGCTCCTGAAAGAGCTATCCAGCTAGTCTTATTCTCCAGCTCAATTTTTGTCACTTTCATATGTATATCACCTCCCTTTTCAAACCTCTTATAAAATCCATCTCCACCACCCTTCCTGGCAGCACATTCCAATTCTTAACAACTCTCTGAATAAAGAAGTTTCCCCTCGTCTCACTTCTAGCTCTCACTGACAATGTGGAAATTGTGACCCATAGTTACTGACATACCAACTACTGGAAACAAAATATCCTTCTTTATCCTGCCAAGGTGCCTAAAACTGAACACTATACTCTTAATCTAGTCTAACCAATGATTTGAAGAGGTGTACCATCAATACCTTGCTTTTATATCATATACCTCAATTTAAAATTTTTTGGGTCCTATTCTTAATACCTATTTCAGCTTGTCTGGCTGCATTCAGAGAATCATGCATGTGAATCCCAAGGTCCCTCTGCTCTGTACTGCTGTCAATGTTGTTCCATTGAGCTTGTATTGTCTTTTCATTTTTCATCTACCAAAATTACCTCACATTTCTCTGCATTGAAATTCATTTACCAGGTGTCTGTCCATTTGACCAACTTGTCAATGTCCTTCTGAAGTTGCTTAGCAGCATCCTCACAATTCACTTTTCTCTCCAGCTTAGTATCATCTGCAAATTTTGAGATTTTGCCCTCAACGCACCTCCAAATCATTTATATAAATCAGGAAAGGCAAAGGTTCCAACCCTGATTGCTAGGGAACACCATTTTCAAGTCGTCTTCAGTCTGAGCTACACTCATCCATACCTGCTATCTGCTTCCTATCTTTTAGCCAACTTTTAATCCATTCTTAGAGACCAAGAACTGTAAATGCTGGAGTCAGAGACAACACAGTGTAGAGTTGGAGGAACACAGCAGGCCAGGCAGTATCAGAGGAGCAGGAAATTTGATGTTTCGTATCAGGACCCTTCTTCAGAAATAGGGAGGGGAAGAGAGCTCAGAAACAAATAGAGAAGAGTGGTGGGGCTGGGGAAGGTAGGTGGAATGGTGATAGGTGAGTACAGGTAGGGAGTGGTGGGGATAGGTCTGTGAAATGGGTGGGATGGATAGGTGGGAGAGAAGATGGACAGGTTGCGTCAGATCAAGAACACGAGGATAAGAGGGAGGGTTGGGCATGAGGGGGTAGTGCAGGGGCAAGTGTAGCACTTCCTGTGGTTGCAGGGAAAGGTGCTGGGTATGATGGGGCTTGTGGGGAGTGTGGAGCAGATGAGGGTGTCACAGAGTGAGTGATCCCTATGAAAGGCAGGTAGTGGTTGGGAGGGTAATATCTCTTTGATTTGGGGTCAGATTGTAGGTGGCGGAAGTGGCGGAGAATGGTACATTGGATGCAGAGGTTGGTGGATTGATATGTGAGGACAAGAGGGATTCTACCCTTATTTTCATTGGGGGGAGGGTGTGTCAGGGCAGAAGTACGGGAAATACAAGAAATGCGGTTGAGGGCATTTTTGATCACAGGAGGGTGATCCATGCTGTCAAGCACCCGTCAATCCCAAACATTTCTAATTGCCTAATCAATTTATTAAAGTATCGAGTGCTTTCTGAAAGTCCAAGCATCCCTCGTCCACTGCCTTTGTCACCTTGTCAAAGAACTCAATGAAATCAGTCAGACATGACATGGCCTTGTAAAGCCATGTTGGCTGTCTTTGGTGTTATTTTATTTTTCACAAAGTATATATTTACTGTATCCTGCATTATGATCTCCATCAATTTTTCCACGACTGATATCAAACTGACAGGTCTATAGTTTTGTGGATTATTGTTTGTTCCTTTCTTAAATAATGGCATCACATTTACAATCCTCCAGTCCTCTGGGACTAATCCTGTATTCAGAGAGGCCTGGAAAATTTCTGTCAATGGCTCTACTGTTTGCTCCTTTAACTCTCAGAAACCTAAGACATATCCCACTTGGCCTGGTGAGTTATTTACTTTGAGGACTGCTAGCCTTTTAAGACTTCTTCTTTATCCATCACTGTACTGCTCAGTTGCTCAACACCCACATTTTCAACCAGGCAGTTGTCAGCATCTTATAATGTGGTGAAGACTGAAGCAAAATATTCATTCAGTACCTCTGCCACATCTGTTGCTTCAATGAGCAACTTAACCTGCTTGTTCCTGGTGGGCTCCATTCTTTCCTTCACTAATCTTTTATTATAATGTTTGAACAATTTTTGAAACTTAGCCAGTGGGTGGTGAGTCGTTCCAAGAACAGCGCATGGTAAGATAGGGCAGAAATTTGATGTGATGTTCAGCAATGGAAATTAATGCTGGCATTTGGTCAGGTAAGGCAAAATGTAGCATCACTCAGTTTCATAGTGAAAATCACTTTTCCAGATTCAGTTTGACTTAATTTAGCCAATATATCCATACAATTCAGCCCTCCTCAGTTTATTTCTGTCCTGGTTACCATTCTGAATTTGCACTGGCATCCTGGGCTCCATCTAGGGGCAGATGTTACTCCATGCAGGTAGTTCTGACTGCACCAACCAGCTTCTGAAAATTGATGCTGTTTAGTCAATTAAAACTTCAGACTAGTGATATTTTAACTTGAACTGTATTTACAGTGCTTATTGCTTTTTTGTTTATTTTATTGTGCATTTTTTAAAAAATTTAATTTAAAAGTCAATTTATTTATCAGGATAGACACTTGGAAATTTATATCATGACAACTTATTAAAGCTTTTAAGTTGTTTGCTGCTGAGAAAGTGGTGATTGAAGTGTTTCTTGACATTACCGTTGATGCCAAAAGAAAACCAAGTTTCACACAAAGTTATTTCACTCAGGGGTACTGCCATAACTTTAAGTGCAGGCTTATTGTAGCTTCCTCTAAACTTACATCTTCTTTGAGCCACAATAAATCCTATAAAGATCCATTAATACTTTCAACGGCAATATTGTTTTTTATGAGTTCCACTTTCAAAATTCCATCGTCATTGCTTTCCAGGAAGTGATACAGGTCATTAATGAAATTACTTACTGACTCCTCTAGATTTGAAATGTATTTGTCAAATCATGTGCTTTCAAGAATTTTTTTTTTACTCTTAGATTTAAGTGATTACCGATAGCTTGAAAAACTGTTTCATAAGTATCTGTGCAGTTTTTATATTTTGATAATTTATAGCATCATCAGCTCGCGGTCCTTTTGAATACAAGAGGGTTGTTATTGGTTCAACTTCAGCTATATTATTTAATTCTTGTATTTCAAGAATTGCTTTCTCCATGATATCCAACTCTTTGACCACCTCCAACGTTAGAATCTTTGTGGCTGCTTTATTTCTCCTGCTATTTTCATCTTAATGTAATTAATTATCAACCTGCCTCTAAAGATATTTTAAAGCTATGGTAGCTTCATGCTCTTTATAGTCTGCGAGGTATTAAGCTTTTATAATTCTGCACCATAGCAATGAATTTCAATTTAGTATATTTAAGCTTATAGCCTCTATGTTAAAGCAACTTGAATTACTTAAAATATGTCAAATAGCAATACAGTATCTCTGTGTCTCTATACAGCGTGAAGGGGATTTCTCAGAATGGTGATTTCCTATCTTCTTCAGGCAAAAGCGAGGTTTTACTGTCTTCTGCAGTCAAGGTGAAAGCTTTACAGACAAAATAGACACTTTAACGCCATTCACAGCCTGACACACTCAATGCACATCTCTTTTCCTTCCCATTTTGTTTTCAAATAAGCATCTGTCGCTACGGCCTCATGTCTACTCGGTCTCTTAAATTGCTGTTTTTCATGTTAAATGAGATATTCCCAATGCTGTGGCCTAGATATAAATGATTTTATTGACCATTGGCTTTGTTACAGTAGCTATGAATAATCATGTCTTCATGTGATAGTGGTGATGCTTGCTGAGACTGGCAATTTTCTTTTATTTCCATCCCTCCCACCCTGATATTTTACATCATCTCTTACAGCCTCACACTATCCTTGCCATGCCTCTTACAACCTCGAGGGTAATATTTTGACCTGGATGTTTCATTTTTGCTCGGTCGTTCCTTCCAAGAGACAGATTGACTTTGATTGATAAAGATATTGCCACAAGAAGTGAAACAATGAACCGTACCTATTTGAATCCAAGCCAAAAAGTTTCCACCAGATAAATCTTTCAGTAATACTGACATTTACAATAATTTGTAGATGTGTTTGGCTGAACTGAAGTGGACACAATGTGTAAATGTGTTAGTTCTCTATGCAAAGATCAGGGCCCTGCCTATATTAATACCTGCGCAAGCCAGTGTATCACATTTTCAAGCCTGGTTGATAATCATAAATTGTTTTTCAGCATAATTCATAGCCCATCAGGATTATTTATCAGACGCTGCCTCAGGGTGGAATCACATTGTATATTGGGCATTGTGTGTTGAATTTTTCAAGCACAGGCTATTTGGCTACAATCAGTATCTGATCAGTTGCTCTTACACATGTTCAGTGAGTGTTTCTTAGCTTGGCTTTGAGTACGTCTGTCCAATCATAATGAGCAGCAGGCTTAATTGATTGAAATTTTATCTATCATTGACAATGTTGTGCATTTCATTGATACAGACAAGTTTGTTAAGAATGAATTTTCCTATTGCTTTATGTTTACTGGTGTGTATATCCAGTTGGGCCTTGAGGTCTCATATCAGTGCCATGAATTAATATTCCGTGTGAAAATTGAAAAAGTTGTTTCGAATAAGGCCAAGTGATTTAAAATTTTTAAAAATAGTGGCAGTTAACTGTCATTCATAACCAACGTGGTGCATTCCTCATGGCAATGCCTCTGCTAATCAGAACTGACTTGCCAACCTATCAATATTCTCTTCTCATACAGAATAAGCACTGTTTTCTTGTTACAGCAGTATTTCTTACACATTGCGAATAATGGCAGTTCAATTAACGGATGTATGTTTTATGATGTTGCCTGAATCCAGAACCAGAAAAATGATACCAATTTTTTTTAACAATTTAAACCACTGACTTAAACTAAAAAATAACTTAGTTGAACCTCTCTTTTTGCAATTTTTACTGCTGCTGTGAAAATTTAAAGAGTATATGGATGATGATAAAAGTTCATGTGTAATAGATGTGCTAATGATAAGGTCTACTTGTTAAAATGAGCACTGATGGCAATACCTTATGGCAATACCTTTCAGCAGATTCTTTTTATACGAGGTGTGCTCATGCGATGAAATCTTGTATAAATGACATACTGATTGACTAAGTACTAATGGTTAAACTCCCTCAATAAAACATGTACTGATTATTTGGCTTCCTCAATTAAGGGACATTGATAATGAGATTTCACTCATACACAAAGTACTAATGGTAACACCCAGTCCAGCTTCAAAAAAAAAATGCTTATAAGATTTCCTTTGTAATGATGATGAAAAGTTTCCAATAGCAATATCTTATGAAATTGTACACAGGTTTCCTCAGCACCACTTGTGCCTTGAACTTGAGATTCTGTAAATATCAAAGAATTCAGACTGTTATAATTTAATAAGGGACACACCTGTTTTAGGGGAACATTTAGGCCACCTTTTTGAAGGTCCTCTGCAAAATATTGGCATGGGCAAGTTTTTTTTTAATGCTTCTATTGTCCTCATTGCCAGAAGGTAAATGAATGTCATGTGAATTAAAATATCTAAATCAAAACTCTATTGTTAGAAGTAATTCAACTTGAAATAGTTCATTTTGCCTACTTGCTTGTGCAAGTTTCAGAAGTTGCAGCAAGGAATATGAAAAGCTGATTAAGTATTGATATTTTAAAAGGCTACAACATATTTTAATGATCAAAAATAATCTTTCATTATTAATCTTTAATTATATTGCAAATGCAGCAAGTGGATTAAATGATAAAGTTGAATCCACCAATGTCATGCACATTTTTGGAAGTGATCCTCAAAGGGAGGCCAGATTGGACTGATTAATTTATCCCATTGTTTTTAGCCAAGTTATTGTAAGTATTCTATACATTACAATATGGAAGCTAGAACTGACAAGGTGATAGCTGACAGCTTTAATCAGCTGAAACGATTCAAAAATGGAGCACATTCCGTCATACATCATTGCTAATAACAGATGGCTTAGGGTGAGCTATTTTTATATATGTCTTTAGCGAAAATATTTCTTTAACTTTTTGACTTTGTGCTCAATATATTTCCAATTTGCTCATTTCGTAGCTTTGAGACTTTCAGAAAATAACATTTAGTTTATGAACTTGTTAAAACTTTGATTTTTAAAGTGTGATATAACAAAGCAGCTATAGAATCTTGCTACCATTGAATAACATTATTCTAGTCTTTGGTTGAGCTTGTTCTGAACTCCGTTAATCTATGAAGCAGCATTTGATTAACCTTATCTTGGAATATGAACTATCACACATCTTCTGCCACCCAGCTTCTGGATTTAACCAAGAAAGCTAATGGATCCTTCTTCACCAGTAAGAAATATTCAAGCAGAATCTTCTCTTTCATTTCTTGGGCACTAGCTGAAGAATTAAATTGTCAGACTGAGATGGTCACACTGTCCACCAGAGAAAGTGCTGCCATTATATGTGAACGTGGAACAAGTTCAATAAGCTAAAGGGAAATGCTCCTTTTGTCCATTACAAATGGGAAGCTAGGTGTAACAAACTGATATTTTATCAAAGTTAATGGAAAATGTTGTTCTTTATGAATTCTTTCCTGGAGTAGTGAGAATGTAACACCTGTGGGCTATAGAGATCTCTGATGGTACCCGTAAACTCTTGCATAACATCAGCAGATGACCCATAGAAATAATTTTAAAATAATCTAAGTACTATTTTAGTGGATCTCTGGCTTTTTTCTGTTTAGCACTGTGAGGGACGAACAATCAATATTCCCCATAATCCTAAAAGGAGCAAAACGGGAGATTCTGAATGATAAAGATCCTGGGCAATTGACCTTAAACAGCTCTTGATATACTTCCAGCTGTGGTATTCCCATATGTACTTATCGAAAAAGGTCTTCAGGTCTGAATCTAGAATATGGTATGAATCCTGAGTCAGACTGAAGCAGGCCATTTTCAATTTTGGCACCCCATTCATCAACTAAATCAAAATTATCCAACACATATAATCCCTCCTTCTAATTCAATATTATTTTCACTTGTGCATCCACTTCAGCACTTCAACCACTGAAACCTCTAGTAAATGGAAACATTGAAACATAAACTCAAAGAACTGTGGATGCTGTAAATCAGGGCCAAAAACAAATTTGCTGGAAAAACTCAGCAGCTCTGACGGCATCTGTGAAGTGAAAAAACAGAGTTAACGTTTTGGGTCTGGTAACCCTTCCACAGAACTGATGCATCAGAAGAGTTACTGAACCCAAAACATTAATTCTGTTTTTTCTTTCCTTCACAGATGCTGCCAGATCTGCTGAGCTTTTCCAGCAACCTTGTTTTTGGTCTTGTTGTATATTGAAACAAACTTGAAACACAGTGGGGGAAATTTGTTCAGGTGGTGCAACTCCTATATAAACTTAACATTGATTAAGTGAGGCAGGCAGCCCAATGGGCAGCTATATGATCCAGAAGGCTTTATTTAATGATATTATTGCTGTCAGAACATAACCCAAGACATGACCTGCTGAACAAAGTGGCATAACTCTATGATGAATGAATTTCTTGCCCACCCAAAGCAATGGTAAGAGAGAAGCATTAGTTGGCAGTAGGGATTGGAAAGTACGGAATTTATAGAAGTTGGCTTTGGTTTTATTATTGGCTTTGGACTTCCAGAAGCTGCTCATCATTTAATTCTGTTCTATTTAATTGTACTTCCACAATTAATTTGTAGAGTTGAGAATCTAGAGCATACATTATTCAGACTTTCAACTTTAATGAATCTAATATTGAATGAGCCCAGAGGTCAGGAAATGAAACTGAGAAGGATAACAGAGCTTATTGAATTCAGGGGGCCAGATACACACTGCAGTAAAATATTAAAGCCTCCTGACTAAACTCTGGCAGTTTCATATGAAACTGGGTATATTAATATGTGAGTACATAACCAAATCTTAAATTCCAATGACTGATATTTTAGTGGAGACATAAACCTATTTTTCTTAAACATTTTGAAGCCTCTGTCTGAATAGTGGACTGGTGTTTCACTTGAATGGTTAAGGCCTGAATGAATACTCCCTTCCAGATCACCACAGAGCAGATAGATAACTTCATCAATGTATGCATCTAGGGTTCAGACATACATTTCTCTGCCATGCTGACAGGACCTAGCTGTGTATCCATCACTGTGTTCATCACTGCATCAATGGATGCATACACTCTAAAGAAACATTGTATATGTGCTAAGCCATGATGAAAAATGCATCGATGTCTGGCAGAACAGAAAAGTACTGTTCGTACATTACAACAGTTGACAGTGATACCTGGATCATAAATGTATTATATAGGAGCGACACATCTACTGCTTGTAGAACACCAAGGTAAAGTTGAAAATGTTCATGTTCAAAACATGAACCTGCCATTATCGCAGTCATTCTCAATTTCTGACATCCTCCACCAGAATCAAGCTCATGCGGAAATAATACTTACAGCAGAGGGACACTGTTCATACTGTGATAGAATTTATATTCAATTTGGATGAGTAAATATGAACTGGCATTTATTTGCCTAAACAAATGATAACTGTAGCAATCATATAAATGGTAAGTATCTTACATTAAACAATGCACTTGTAACAAGCTTCATTTGCCAATAGTCAAACAACATTTCCTTTATTCAGTTTTATTTCCTGGATTTTCTGGATGTTATGGAGATATGAAATGACCTAAATTAAATTCTTATTGTGAGCCAGAATAATAATTTAAGTGTTTCAGTTTCAATAATAGCAGTGTCAATTAATCATACAAATATTGGATTTTACTTTCCCTGCTCGTCCCCTAAATGAAAAACTTATCTTTGAAGGCCGTTGTTTACCATTAGACAGTACAGTGGTGAACCTTTGACTCTTTAACACCTTGGAATGGAGTAACAGAATCATCAGCCAGAATCTTATATACAACGTGGGCTATGGTATGAAATCTAAGAGAATCACATGAGAAATTCAGCAAGGTTCATATAAAGGTTGAGAATATCTAGGTTCTGGCAATCAGGATGAGATCCCTGCTAGGTAGAGGCAAGATGCTGATTAATAGCAACTTTGGACTGAACAAGCAGAGTCTAGATCATGGACTCCACTGCCAGGCTTACCATTCACCATCCAATTAGAACCTCCAGGTTTTGTTTGCAAAGCAAGGTGTCAATATCCCCTTATCTGCCATGACTGGGGCATATGTCACAAATTGTGTCAGGCTGCTTTGGGCTGACCACATTCATACAAATGCACAATTGTGTCTCAAATATGCCACCAGTACTGAGAATTCTCACAATTACTGGGATATCCCAATAGTGGTGAGTTCTTCCAATGATAGCAGGTAATAGAATCCTGCTTGCATCAGAGGAGAGAGGCACCTTAGGAGTGGGGTAGGTAGGAGAGTGATGGAATACCCCCCACTTGCCTGGATTGATCCAAAGCCCTCAAGAAGCTTGACATCTTGTAAATAGTGCACACTGCTGCACTGAGTATCAATGGTGGAGAGAGTGGATGCATGTGGATGCAGTATCAATCAAGCAGGCTATTTTGTTCTGGATAGTGCTCCATATCCCACTCCATGGAGGGCTTTGTTAAGCTATTATTTGTGATTGCTATGACTACTCATATTACTAAGGATCTATTCTATTTTTTACGTTCCCCGGATGGATTAGTTGCAAATGTGAACAATGGATCCAGGTACAACAGAGATTATCATTGTCCATACTGCAATGCAAAAAAGGTGCAAAGAAATGGAAGAAGACAAGATGTCAGCAAGCCCAGGACTGGCAGCAACCTCCAAAAGATGCTGAATAGCCTCTATATGACGAGGTCTCCTCAGAATACCAAGAGGAGACATACGAACGCCAGACACCATTGCCCTTGAAGGCATTTCCTTCTGATGAATGAGGTGCAGTGTTGTCATGTACTGAGGATGTCCCGGGGCACTGTTACAGAACTATGCCAGCTGATGGCATGAGATCTACAACATGATGAAGTGGATGGGGGCTATCCCTATAGTCATCAAGGTGACAGTTACATTGAACTTTTATGCAACTGGCTACTTCCAAGGAACCACTGGGGACCAGTCTCGGATCTCTCAATGGTCCACCCACTTTATCTCGTTTCCCATGAAGAGGTTAGTTCTGCAGCCTGGCCAGTAGGCTTTAGCAACGCGATTGGGTTCCCCCAGGTGCAGGGTGCTCTAGACTGCATGTACTTCACATTGAGTGCACCATATGATGATGCAGCTGAGTTCATCAATAGAAGCGGCTTCCATTCATTAACATGCAAGCCACCTACGATCATTAGTTCATCTTAACTATCTGCATTAGGTACCCTGTGAGCTGTCATGAGACATATATTATTGAGAACTCTCATATTTCTGTTGATTTCAAGAAGCCAGATACCTAACAAGGGTGGTTTGTCTGGACAAGAACTATTCCCCTGTTGTGACCATGGCTGAATCTATTGCATAGCCCTTGACTGACAAACAGCATAGATACAATGCAGCTTATTCTTCCAACCATGCCACGGTGGAACAGACAACAGGCCATTAAAATTGAGATTCTTGAATTGGCCTTGGAGTGGTGGGAAGGGATCCTTGAGGTACAGTGTGGACAGTATGTTCTGCATAATCCTAGCACCTGGAGCCGTCAAAGACAAGAGGTAATGGAGGCCAGTGAACTGGTAGAGCAGAAGCAGTTCTCCAAAGAGGACAGTTCGCATTTTGAGCAGGAAGGGCATCACCTTCTGCGTGACAGAATGCAGCAGTATTTGATGCTGCAAGCCAGAGAGATGTAAACAATTCTTGCTTTCAGTAGACAAAAGTTGAATGCAGTGATTATTCATCGACATTAAAATTGTTGTTGCTGAAATGGCAAGCACTTCTATTGCAAGAGTCAAACGGAATTTGTGTTTGTTTTCTGTTAGCTTCGCTGTTGATGAATAATATCAAATAGCCTGAATTTTTTGAAGACTGTCCTGTATGTGATGGCCCCACATTGAAAAATGAGAAGGTACTGGGCCACCTTGGGCATTAGGGGAAAGAGTGCTAATCACTAAGGCAGGGTTGGAGGATGAGATGTGACTCAACAAGTTAACTGTGTGGCTTGGTGGGTAAACAGTGATAAATTTAGGGGTGTGCAGTTGTTTATGCATAGAAGCATCAGTTATGGCACATAAGTTGCTTGAGAAGCATTGGTTTTTGGTTGCTGTCCCATTACATGCAAAGTGATGACTGACTCCAGACTGTCAACACTTGGCTGGGTGCACACTTTGGATTCAAAGATTGAACGATTGCCATTAAGAAATAGAATTAGAGTTAGGTTTTATTGTGATGTATACCCAAGTACAGGGATATTGGAGTACTGTGAAAACTATACAATGCCATCAATCAAGGTGCTATCTTAGGTACAAGGTAGCTAGGTACAAAATCTTAGGTAATGAGGAGAAAAATAAAGAAATAAGTTTGAAATTCAACATTATATTTCTTGCCTGTATTAAGTAGTAAACAAGAAATAAAGTTAAACATTTCAAATTACAGGCCTTCTTTAGCCATGGTCCTGCAATCGCTCCACGCTGGACTTTCCCCAACAGGCACGCTCTCCCCCATGCTGGGCTTGATCTCTCTCCTGCAATGGACTAAATCTCCTGCACTGGACTCGATCTCTCAATCCCTGTACCTCTGACAGTCGCTGGGGCACCAGAATCCCACTCTGGTGCTGCTCTGGGCCCCCTGCAAATTCTATGGGCTGCCAGAGTTCTGGCCAGGCACACCAACTTCCTCATGAGCAATGGGCCTCTCTGGGCCCTCTGCCATTGCCATCCCCACCATTGCCATTGGGACTAAGCTCCCTCTGGAAGGTGAACAAAAATCCAATAAAGAAGTGGGAAAATGAAAAAGGAGAGAAAAGAAGAATGAGAAGTGTCAGAGCAGACAAGCTCATGTGCGAGCTCTGGCTGAGGAGCTCTAATCAGCCACGGGTTTAGATTTATTAGTTATCCCAGGATATCCCAACAGTGGGGTGAACAACCACCTGTGGTGAGGGGCGGAATTGGGCACTTATCAGAAAAGCAAAGCACAATATGGATATGTTGCATGGATAATGAGTCGAGTTTGGGATGATGGTGGACGGAAGTTCACTTGGTCTCACAGAGAGAAATCCTCCACGAAATTTGACAAACATGACAGTAGAATTCAGAGCACCCTGGTGTGATGGTTTCAACTTAAAAGTTAATAATGTTATGCAATTACTCCATAGAATTGAACCTCTAGATATTCTCCTTTCACATTTAAGAAGGAGAAAAACATGGACAGAACCAAAGCAGATTTTATGCTCTCATCTTTGCCTGTTAATAATTGGCTCCAATGCATGTTAACTGTATGTAAAGAAACATATAAACAATGCAGAGCTAACAAAATTACCAATTTAAAAAGGCCATAAAAATGCAAATTAATCTGGGAGTCTGCAGGATGTAAAGTTAAAGTGGCTATAGTCTTAACAAACCATAGGGCTGTTCTCTCATTAGAGAAAAGCAATGAGTTGTGGTTTAACCTGAGGATCACCAAACCTTGGGTGAGGGGAGAGGTTGAGAAAGAGAGTCCTTCATGGTAACCTCAGCCAATGCAAGAATTGAGCCCTTGATTTTGGTATCACTCTACACCACAAACCAGCCACCCAACAAACTGAGCTAATGAAGGCCAGCAGGCATTAAATCTACACAGCTCAACATATGCAGCCAGCTTGGAGCTTCCACATGTTGGGATACGTCATTAATGTGAATGAGAGTAGCATCAATAAATTTATCAGATTAAATTTGATTCTGGTCTCCTCATCTCAGTGGTGTTTTTCTGATTATTAATCGGACTCAAGGTCAAAATATCAGATAATTTATCCAACCAGGACAGTGGGCTGTCCAGCTAAAATCCAGAATGTACAGCACAAATCTGAATGTCTGATGACCCTACGGGCAATCCCTCAAAGTACTAACAGGCAGATCTGTTTCTTCATGTGATCTACTGATAGCAAATGCTTCAGGTTAAACAAGGTCCTGGGTTTCAGATTGTTGGTGAAGGGAAAGTTCAAACAGGTGTTAGGAATCTATTAGTTTTGTTTTTGCAGGTGGGAGAAATCTTTGTATAACCTTTCCAAACTTGACATGTAAATCAGAAAAGGACCAATAAAATCAGTGTGTTCCTGAACATAAAAATTGCTGAATCCACCAACTTTATATTCAAGTTGCTATCTGGCTGTACGTCTGTGTTGAGGAGTTTAAACCTTGCATTGTTGGAGTATGAAAACAGCTTCTATATCTCTCTTTGCGGCTTCTCTTACTTTGCTTTAAACAAATACATTTTTTTGACTCATTTATTTATGTATAAAACGTTTTCCACAAAGTAAATATCTTTCCATCAATATTTGAGCACAGGCCTGGTGGAATGAAGCTGTAATTTCATTTTAAGTACCAGGTTGGATTCTCATTTGAATTCAGCTTGTGCTCCACAGCTTCACCAATTCCCCTGGGGCCAGTGATGGTACTCCCATGCCAGTGAGATGGGAGGAGATGAAAAATTAGATGACAAAGCTGTGCTAATTGATGAAGTGCACTTCACATCAGATGATCAGGACTGACACTGACAGCGGCTAAAAGAGAATAACGCAGAGATATAAAGAAACAGCAAAAAAAGTGACATTTTTTTACCGAGCGTAAAATTATTCATTCTTCTTTTTTTAACAAATGTATTTTGTTTTATGTATTTGAAAATAAAAATTACAAGTATTTCTCACAAAAGTTCTTACTGAGTCCCAATCAATTTTGTATTGCCATGCCCCACTTTCAGAAAGCGTTTTGAAGAGGCAGAGTTTTTGCAATTTACCAAAACTCTAGCATGCAGGATTATGGACTGGGTGGACACAGATTGGGGAAACATGTGAACATGGTCTTCCTTTGATGAAGCAAATATTATTAATTGGTTAGTTTAGACATTGTTAATGGGCTGGTGAAGTATTTTGTGATAAATAGGCTCAAAAGATTGTCATCAGAACAGAATCTTTTGGCTAGAAGTAAGGAATGAGGAGTATGATTATGTTGCTAGGTGTAATCAGTAATAATTAGAATGACGTAGAGGAATGTGACTGCTAGAAAATTACAGAGGCATACCTGTCATTCAGTAATTTGGATATAGCTTGGGCTAGTGGCAATGTAAGGGACAGTAGGGGAGCAAGCATTCCTATATTTTGTTTAGGAGAATTTTCAAGAGCAATTGGTGTCCAGTGCAACAGGAAAGGGGGCCCTTAGGAAAGAGGTGTACCAAATTCAATCAAGTGGGCAAACATCTGGAGACAGCGATCACAATAATAAGATTCGAGGTGACAGTGGAAAACAACATTGGTCAATCCACAGCAAGAAGAACCCTCTGGCAAATAGCCAATTACAAAGAAGCAAGAACAGGACAATACCATTACAGAAGGACTAGAACCAAAAGTTAGTAACAGAAACAGTAGCCGGGCTGTCTTTAAAGAGCAGTTGGTTCAGGCACAGTCAATGTCTTCAGAAGGGAAAGGTGGAGAAAACAGGTCCATGGATGACAAAGGGCACAGTTTTATCGTGTTTTTTAAATCAAAAAACATCAAACATGAGGTGAAATAAAAATGCTTTGCCACTCTGTTGGCAGTAAGTCAAAATGTAAGCCATGATGGGCTGAGTGGCCTTTTACTGCACCACGATGATTCTGTGATTTGTATTTCTCAGGATTCACTGCTGACTTAATCGACTCATCCTATGTCAGTCCATAGCAGAAAGGGGAAATACAGTGGCTTCTTCTGGTACATAGGTAGCGTTCCTGCTTCTGAGCTGGAAAGTCTGGGTCAAATCCCACCAACAGAGCTGTGTCCTAATTTTTCTGAACAGGTTGATTATAAAATCTACAATCACATATCTAGTTTACTGGGCACAGTCATTCTCATTATCACTGCTCTGTTTTAGATCAAGGAAACAAAACTATTTTAGTTGTTGTTTTATGAAGGCAAAGTACTGTGATCCAGAGGTAGTAGAGAAGAATTGAGGTCCTCAGGAAGGATTTGAACCATGTTTTGCTCAAATATTGCATGAGGGTTCGACAACTTAGTTCAGCAAACTTTGTTTTAACTGACACCAAATGACCTGGTGCTCTCGAAAAACTGGCAAAAATTATATCCCTGAAACATCGGAAGTTTACTGTACTATCATGATCTCCATGATGTCTGAGTAGTCAGTTGAGGGTACAAAGTGAAATGGGTCCGTTTCAGTAAGTTTTATTGAATTAATTTATGCTGTAAATAAAGCATAACAATAATGTATATACCCCCTGCATTATGTTTCTATTACTTATTGTGTGTTTTTATGTTGATTATGTGGCCCTCTTGATTATAAAGAATATTTGATCAACTGACCACTACTGCTCCATAGGTGCCAGTTAATGAAAAGTTTGTTGTATTTAAAAATACTTTGATCACACCTGGGCATCAGATTCTCACCCACTTCTGTAAATGAGAAATGAGCATCTCTGTTTGTTTCAGGTAGAAATCTACATAACTATGTGCCTCAGAAATGTAGTTGTTGATCACAATTCAATTTTGAAGAACAGATTGTTTTGCCTGTTCATACCAGGCAGTAAGTGACATAAAAAAGTGATTTATGGTCCCTCAACCAAAAGTCCCAAAAACTGTTGTGGACTCAAGAGGAATAGCAGTGCTTCTCCTGAATCAAACAAAATACTCTGGCTCACCTCTGGCCCATGTTCACCTCCCTCCACCTCTGCTTGGGTGCAAACCTGACCTGCTAACTGGCTCAAAATATAAGCCAGCTGACTTGGTGAGCCTCTTTCTTGAAGCGCTGTAGTCCACATGTTGTAAATACATGCATACTGCTGTAGGAAGGAAGTTTCAGGATTTTGATTCAGTCACAATGAAGGAACAGCAATTTAATTGCAAATCCAGATAGTGTGTGTGGCTTGGATGAAACCTGGCAGTTTGTGGTGTTTACATGGATCCACTTGTCCTGCTCAAGTAGTAGAAGTCATGAGTTTTCAAGGTATTATTCACAGACCCTTCAAGTGCTATCACAGCGCTTTTTGTGGATGGCATACGTTGTTTCCACTCTCTGCAGGTGGTGGAAGGAGTTCCTTGTTGAAGGTAGAAGATAGGATGCCAATCGAGCTGGCCGCTTTGCACTGGATGGTGTAAAATGTCTTGTGTTATTAAAGGTGTATTCATACTGTCAAATTGCTACAATAATGATATGGATGCCGAATCTTCAAATCCCATCATCTGATTTTAATTCCTGGGACCATTATGAACTAAAATGATTTTGAAAGGGAAAGACACAAATTTAAAATGACTATAACAATTAGGAGAACGTGCAAATTCAATGTGAAAACCATCTGCACTTACATGAACATTTTTATCAAAAGACATGCAATCAGTCATGAAGAAGCTTTAATTTCATATTTTGATTCTCACCTGTATTGGAGATGAAAGTCATTGCCTACAATTATTAAGCTTATAATCAAATAACTCAGGTATTTGAATTCACACAAAAGGGAACTACCTTTAGCAGAGCTAGGAAGATGGATTTGTGAATGGACCTGTACCTATCAAGAAAGAAAAGTTTCCAATGACTGAGCTGATTAAAATGAACTGTACAATTTTATCATCTTCCTTTGTACTGATCACTACTCTTTTTCGATTTTGTGCGTGTGCTCATGTGCTTGTGTGTGTAAGCGCACAAACACATAAAGTGTGTAAGTTCTGAGGAAGGGTCATGGGACCCGAACCATCAACTCTGATTTTTTCTTCAATGATGTTGTCAGACCTGCTGAGTTTTTCCAGCAACTTCTGTTTTGGTTTTCATACATATGCGCTGGGCCCTGCCTCCCTATTATTTAAAGTTACTGGTACTATTTTAAACATAGCTAGTACATTACCCCAAGCATGGCCATTTTTGCAAAGGCACAAGTCTTCGTCTGATTTCATGACATTTTATAGTGTGACTCAGAGGTGCAGTGTTTCATTCTTTGCAGTTCATCAAGAAATGCACATCAAAGTTTGTCTGCCTCACCTACAGTCAGTAAAAACCGAAAGAAATGCAGATGCTGTAAATCAGGAACGAAAACAATTTTGCTGGAGAAGCTCAGAGGGTCTGGCAGCATCTGTGAAGGACAAAACAGAGTTAACATTTCGGGTGGAATAGTCAGAGCTGGGAGGGCTTTGATTTTTAATTCATTGAATGTAAGTGTCATTAGCTAAGCCAGAAGTCATTCCCCATCCCTAATTGACCAAAGGGCAGTTCAGAGTTAAACATATTATTGTGGATCTGGAGTCACATGTAGGTCAGACCAGATGAGGATGACTGATTTCCTAGGTATTAGGGTAGCCCACAAATTGACAACAACCCTGCGACAGCTACTGATGAACATAAAGGATCCCATATCCACAAACAATAAAACAAAAGTAATGTATAAAATACCATGAAAGGACTGTGAGAAACATTACATAGGCCAAACTGGAAGAAAACTGACAACAAGGATACACCAGCTGGCCAATACTCATGGACAAAGAAGGACATGAGTTTGAGTGGGACAACACATCCGTAGTAGCATGAGCTAAACAGAGGCATGCCAGGGAATTCCTGGAGGCTTGGCATTCCATCCGGAACTCCATTAACAATTACATTGAACTGGACCCGATACACAAACCACTGAAAAACAGAACCAGAAGTGATGCCAACCACCCCAGCAAACTGAGGCTTATAAATAACAAGTGGGACAGAACACCAACACTTTACCAGAGGCTCACTGACTATGTTACCTAGCAAGGTAATGAAAGGTCTGCAATCAAGCACACCAGCTCGGCAAACTACCTCGCCCACAACCTGAGGCTACAAACCTTCTCAAAACATTTTGAACAGACTTCCTTGCCTGAAGAACGTTAGTGAACTCGTTGGCTTTTTCACCTCTCGACAAAGGGTCATGGTCATCAGTAGATCTGTAATTCCAAATTCTTTATTGAATTCAAATTCCACCATCTTCCATGGTAGGATTGAATGCAGATGTCCAGAACATTAGCTGAGTTTCTGGATAAACAATCCAGCAATAGTGCCACTAGGCCATTGTTTCCACTGACTGGAGAAAACTTTTTAGCCCCAGAAGCTTATTTTGCTTTGTCTGTCATGCTGTCATTCCTATGGCACTGATGGGACCGTAATGTATTATCATATAATGGGCACACTGGATGAGTGTGTGACAGTGGGTAGAATGAGCAAATGGAATGGGGTGGAGGTCCATAAACCTCATCTGCATTGCTTCATTTATCATTTCAAGCTATTAAAAAAATTCTCCCACAAGACTCACCTCAAAACCAGACCACATCTGTCTCCAAATACTTTTTCTTTGGGCTGCTTTCTCCTTCTGGAGGTAACAGACCCAAATATTGTCCATTCCAAACTCATCAAAATAGGGCAGTCAGGCTTCTCTGAATGGAGATGGGATTGTGGAATCGGTAAAATTGCCAACATCTAACACCCACTTCAGCCACATAAAGCTGGGCCTAGAAGCTTGTTGACTGAGATCTTTGGTAAGTTTTACAGGTGTGAATGTGTTGCACCTCTTCCCAGTGTGACGAGTTGGTTCCCCTGTTTACCGATTGTTGACCAAGCCTCCCACATTAGTTGCTGGGCAAGGTTTGGAAAGGCCACATGATCCCGTTCATTTTAAACTAAATTAAAGAGATTGTGGCCAAAAGTTACAACCTTACAAAATTTGTATTTTTAAAAACATAAAGGGAAGTCTTGAATATTGTGAACAAAATGGCAAACTTATTACATTACATTCTTAACTGGCCCCATTCTTTATCTCTCTATTGCAGGAATTAATAGAAATCCCTGATGACAATGCGCCTTTCGGCTCTATTATCACCTCTGTTACCATATGCGGCAAATAATCCACTCCCATCACCAACTCCCCCTGGGGCTTTAGCTTTCACCTCAGCTCTGTGTTAATTCAGTTTCCTCACACTGCTAGCTAAGTAATTCCTTAAACCGTTGCTCACTGTTTTTAAAAAAAGTCAAAAAGGAGCAGAGAAAAATATGAAGTGATGGCAACTTGAACCTTTGCTTATTCTACATAACGAACTGGCTTTTTGGTGCTCTGAAGAAGGGTCTAGGCCTGAAACGTCAGCTTTTGTGCTCCTGAGATGCTGCTTGGCCTGCTGTGTTCATCCAGCCTCACACTTTGTAATCTTGACTTTTTGGAAAATGGATCTTAATGACATAACCACTATTCCTTTTTGTAAAAGGGGTGTACATTATCAACAAAGGCATTTTGGTCATTTTTTAATGTCAGTACTATTTGGATACAAGCAACTGCCTGAGTACAGCACAGAGAAAATAATCAAGTCACAGAGTCAAGGGTCTGTAAGTTAGCCTGCCAGATGGCTCTTCAATTCAATCAATTATACAGTAAAATTGTAATATGCCAATAAGTCAAGCAGGGGCTGACTCACAAATCAGAGTTAAGCAGACCTTCAAGATAGCACCCCAAATACTTGTAAGCTGTATACATTTCATATGCATGATAGAACTGGAAATGATACAAAGCTGTATTCTGCAAGTGCATAACTGATGCAATTGCCCCTTCGATGAATTGCCTGTTCAGCAGATATGGGGCCCATAGGATATTATCCAACTCATTTTCCAATAATGCCTCCCTCTAGCAATTGGAATGTGATGGCACCCAATACAATCCCTGATGGATACTCTTAGCATCAGACTTGGCCTGGTCATCAGGTACCCACTTCCAACAACTGTCTATCCATCCTATGCTGCCTTCCTCTACACTATCAGCACATTTTCACTAATGCCAGTGCGCCTTGAAATGCCATTTCAACATTCAGAAACATCTTGCACTGTGCCCTGATGATACCAAAGAGACTGGCAGATGCCATATGCCATGGTCTGTGGATGTAGGGTCCATGTGGTCACTGCCCAAGGAGTATACCCTGAAATGTTGGTCGTTGGTTTCCAAGATGAAAGTCTGAATGGACAACTATATGCTCCCAATGTTGAAAAGGGCCTTGCCCAACTTCTCACACTATTTTTTTCAGATTTCTTATGATGACCAATATCATTCAGGCCCATATAAGATTCTACATCCATTTCACCACGGACTCTCCTCATCCTTCCCTGTAACTCTACGAGAGAAAAGGAAGCCAGGGAGAAATAAGGTAAAGAGTGTGGAGCTGGAAGAACACAGCAGGCCAAGCAGCATCTTAGGAGCACAAAAGCTGACGTTTCAGGCCTAGACCCAATGTCAGCTTTTGTGCTCCTAAGATGCTATTTGGCCTGATGTGGTCATCCAGCTCCACACATTGTTATCTCAGTTTCTCCAGCATCTGCAGTTGCCATTATTGCAGAAACAAGATAAACAACCTTTTCCAGCATTTTGTCATGTGTCCTTTCAAGGTCCTTCTGCAGTTATGATGGGAGGCTGAGAGAATTCTCATTGAATTTCAAGGCTAAAACACTTCTGTCTTCTCATATGAACAATTAACTTAATTTGGATTTTTGCTTTTCTTATTATGTAACTTCTACATTAAAACAAATTGAACAGGAGCGTAAAATAATTTACTTGGAGAAATACTTTAAATTAGGCATCTCAATACATATTGTTCTACTGAGATGCAGTCTAAGAAGGCCTTAGGCTCAAAGCCCATTTTCTGATGAGTAGAGGAGCAATTAGTCCCAACATACCTGGACTCAGTAGAGACACAATCAGAGTCCACATTCTTGATTAATATCCCTATTGAAATGTGTCTGTCTGTGGACACTTAGGTCACATTCATGCATGGAATTGATAGGTCTTATGGTAAATAATTTCCTATCATTGATTATTAAAATCATAGCAGATTGTTCATCGACAAGGGTTTTCAGGACAGGAAGCAAAGTGGAGTTAAGGCTATGTTCAGGTTAATCATGATTTGACTGAAGGATAGAGCAAGCTTGAGGAGCCAAATGGTATTTTCCTGCTCTTATTCCATTATGTCCTTATATTCTCAAAAGTAACTACTTATTAAGGCACCAAAGGACTGGAGCTGAACTACTGTTTGGTGATTTCAAACTCCACAATAGAAGAAAATTGATTGAAAGCAACTAAAAATATTTTCATTGCATAAAAAATAGCATTGAAGATTCTCAGCGCAAAGACTAATCCTGAGAATCTCGTCAGACACAATCTTACCACACTGCTGTGAAATTGTCATGAGCTCCTGCCATTATTTCTTGACCCAAGCAACAAACAGAAGCTGCTAGATTGAATACAGTCAGCATTTTTCAATGCAATGCAGTCAGGTACCCAGTCCCAGAGTTCACTTGGCAACAAGAAATGCAAGGTAAAATTTTGACAGTTGAAGCCCTGCTTTTAATGAATGTCCTAAATACACTGTTACTAGCTAGCTAGCCGTACTGGTATAACGCTTAACATTTCACCTCACCTCTTACTTGCCTATAACAATATGTGGTACAGGGAATATTTTAAGCAATTCTGAGTATTTTAATTTTCAGCAACAAGCATGAAGCACACTTTTGTGTGAGTTTGAATGACGAGTAAACATAAAACTCCATTCCCACTCCCTAGAACATAGACAGATCAAATAGCCACACTCTGTCATGCGCAAAAAGGATTAATTCTAGGTCACAAAGCACGTATCTAGATTAGGAACAAAATGCAGGAAATAAATCATATTCTGGTTAGGTGTTTCAAATTGACATAAACCTGGATGGGATTCCCCTTGTAGTTCTTTGAAGAAGAATGAATATTGGAAGTCTTAGGATTTCCAGATATGGTTTTGGAGTTTCTACAAAAGTGAATCTTTTCAGATGAAAAAAAAAATCCTTTCACAGTGACTGCGCTGGTTGGTTTCAGGCAGGGTTCTTGTTATAAGGAACAGTACACACGGGAACAGGCCCTTCTGCCCACCAGGACTGTACCGACACATGGTGCCTTTCTCAAAAAAAAAAATTGCCTCTATGCAGTCCATATCCCTCCATTCCCTACCTTGGGCTTGTGGAATTCTTTCCTTTCTCCTATTGGTCTCCAGATGTACTGGTCTCCCTCCAGTTCTTGAGCCTACAGCCACATAGTCTCAATGTGGACTTTACTAGTTTCAAAATCTCCCCATCCCCAGCCTCATCCTCTGACCTACCCTCTCTCTTATCCCCACCTCCTTGATCTAACACAACCTGTCTATCTTTTCTCCCACCTATCCACTCCTCCCATCCCACTGACCAATCCACTGTCTACCTGCACTAACATATCATCATCTCACCTACCTTCCCCAGCCCCACCCCACCTGTCTATTTATTTCAGAGCTCCCTTCCATCCCCCTGATTTCTGAAGAAGGGTCCTGGCCTGAAACAGCAACTTTTCTGTTCCTCTGATACTGCTTGGCTGGCCTGCTGTGCTCCTCTCGCTCCACACTGTGTTGTCTCTGACTCCAGCATTGTCAGCTCTTACTATCACTCCTGGGGTAATAAGCTTTGTTATCTGTAGCCAGTTTTGATCGCATGATCAATAATTCTATTTTCAACTTTGATCAACAGAAGGTTAAAAGCCATTGCTATGCAATGGAGAATTACTTGTGAACTTCCACACTTTATCATGCTATGTTTCCTTGTAGCTCTCATTGTTATATTATAAGCTTGGCACCAGTGTGCCTGACAGCCTGTGAATCCACCGATATTGGTCAGTCTACAAACAACAAAATGTAGCAATTCTTTTGACAATTTTCATCTTGGCATGGCAATTCAAAGGAAAGTACCCAGGGCCATTTATATTTTAAGAACTTTCTGGAAGCACATTCAGATATGAGCTAAAACTTTGTATAGAAGGCACAGAAGGTTACTTAACCCTGAGTAGCCCTCTTGGGCCAAGGTAAATAATTCATCTGTCATATTGCTTTAAAAGAATTTCCAAATCCATATGTTTGTGGGGATATGACACAAAAGTCACAATTGTGACATATCTTTCTTTATATGGATTCCATATGGCTTCAGGTTACACTTCAGCTTAAAACTGGTGTTTTAATTCTGCTGTGACAACATAAAAGTCAAGCACATAGGAAGATAATTTCATCAGTTATTAGTTGGTATCAGGTGTGATATGATTTCAGCCCAATGTGAAAACAAAGCTTCTGGGCAAACTGTCGAAACTCCTAATCAATTTATTAGGTTCTTAAATATTCATAGATAATGGACCTTCCTATCTGTGTGTCCTTGTACAAACAATTTGCCACCCATAGAACTAAGTTCCTTTGTCGCTGATCTCACAACCTCCAGTTTACAATATAAGCAAGGTCAATTAAATGTGCAATACTATAATAAATATCACTGTGCAATTTTACAATATAGTACAGCTCACAAAGAATTGCATTATCCTCACACATGATTGTAGTCCAATAATTTTTCTGGAGCATGTTAAATTGTGGAACTGCTGGAATTAAGGGCTGGTGAAACTCACAGGACAATGCTTAAGAAGAGTTTATGTTAGCAAGGACAGGTGCTTCACATTAATAAATTTTAATTGGTTCATTTATTGAAAAGCACTGGAGCAGCATTTTCCATGTGCCACTTCTATGGGTAAGTGACTGCCTTTAGATTTCAGGTTTTAATGAATCAGCTGTAGATTGAAATAACTGAGTAGACTCTTAGGATGTAGGAAGATCATCTCAGGATCAAAAGCCACTAAAGAATTTAGCAGAATCAGCGGTTGACTAATTAATGGAACATGCACTAATCAATTCACTGAGGTTTTGCTTTTTCCTATAAGAGTTGAGATATTCCTTGATGACTAAGAAGAAATTGAGGGTTACTATGGTATCAGCCCCATTTTGGCACCTGGGATTGGTATTCTGTGACATGTCCATACCCACTCAAACTGAAGTGAGCAACAGGAACACCCAATGTGCACACCTAGCAGTATAATTCCAAAGTTTAACTCAATTGGTCCTATGCTTCTATCTTCTGGTTAATGCTGCTAATTGTCTTTGTGTTCAACAGGGAATTGAGCAGCATTGCACTGGAACCATTTGTTAGAACAACCCCCGTTCCTCTGAAAGACAGATCGCTTCTTTTCAAAGAGATGGTGCAGTGAAGGACATTATTGCAACTTAAATGATGGCAAAATTGACACGAGGGCTGGGAGCATTTCTAGGTAACAGTTGGAAAAGTTATTCCTGCAAGTGGCTGGAGAGAGATGCCATGTTTATGAGAGTTGTGGATGTAGGAGCGCTGAGAGGCCCTCAAGAACACAAGAGGGTGGTAAGGTTGCCCATTGTTGGATGCCGAAATGAAGCAAATGGTAGCAGACAAAGGGTGCTTTTATTGCCAGCTTATTGTTTGGTAAGGTTTCATGAATGCTCTTAGTGTCTTTTCAATTCAGAACCATGCTGAGGCAACATACAAGAGAAACCTTATGGACATCCATTTTAAAAGTATTAGGCACATTGACCGACCATGCAGACAGTCTTCTGACACTTAACGAATATGGAAGACTCTCGCTCCAACCGTTTCGTTTATTCACTCGTGGGGCATCAACATTGCAGACTGGTCAGCATTTATTGTCCATTCTTGGCTGCCTTTGAGCTGAGTGTCTTGTGAGGCTACTAGAGAGGGCATTTGAGAGTCCATCACATTGCTATGAGGCTGGAGTCCCATTTAGAACTGACGAAGTGAGGGCGGCAGATTTCCTTCTCTGAAAGATGTCAGTGAACCAGATGTTTTTGTCCTGACAATCAGCAATGGTTTCATGGTATTCAGTAAATTCTTAATTCCAGATTATTTAAATTTTATAAAATTGAGTGTAATTCCACCATCTACCTTGGTTGGATTTGAACCCAGATCCCCAGAACATTAAATGAGTTTCTAAATTAAGAGTCCAGCCATAGTACCACTAGGCAGGCATCACCCTAAGATGTAACAGTGTGAATAGCTGTACAGATCTTCATCCTGCAGACACAGGGTCCCTGTAGCCACTATCTCTGTCCCTTAAAATTCACAGCTCACCTATTCCTCTCCTTGCTGTAGGAGGATGCTACAACACCTCTTAGAATATCCACAAGCTCTCCACAAATTGTCCCTGATGAAATTTCAAAGTATTTCCAAGCACTGAAAATAAGTGTTAAAAATTACTTCATTTCAATGTGTTTACTCAACTCCTAAATAAGTCTAGTGCAGGGTCTAATGTCTTAGGTTATAGTTCTGTAAAGGTAAATATTAGAGACAGAACTAAGCTCCAACCAATTTGATGATGCCATTCAATCTTGGTTGGAAAGTCAGAAATCCGGCCTAAGATCCCAAATGGGTCAGACATATCATCCATGATTCCAAATTGTCTTAGCATTTATGTCTAACTTGCCAATCTAACTTGTAGTCATTGCCATCATGAAATAAAGTGCATCCTGATGGTGGAAAAAATGGAATAAGGTTTTTGCACAATGGTGTCTTTTTATTGTGTTACTATGCACATGCACAGAGCCACAAGTGATTGAGGAAAGATATAAGCACTACTGCTAGGCCCCCTTTGTGTGCAGTGGTAGTGCAGGGGATTTTTAAAGTAAAAGATTAAAAAAATAGGCAAAAAACAGGAGCGTCAGAAGTTCTGCTCATAATAGGTGCCAGCTGTGAATAAAAGCATTACGGCCTGTTAATTCAAGTGACTCTTCTTGTTAAGACTCACTAGTAGTTCATCCTTTATCATTGTTCATAAAAGGGCCCCTTAAATCGAATGTGGAAAGAAAGATTGGTGTCAGCACTGTACCCTAGTTGTTGGCTGGTAGTGGTTGGTTCTGTAGCTCATTTAACATGTTTTCATTTCGGTCATTTGCAGGGTAACATATTACCAGGACTAAAATAACACAGTGTGGAGCTATTATTGCTCAAATTGAGGATCCTAGCAGTGCAATTGCAAGTCATGCTTTGCAATGTCGGGGTAGTGCCACTTCACAGGTTTCTTGGCCACACTATTTGGCCACTTGGTAACCATTTACAATGGCCTGGCCAGAAGCAAACAGCAGCATTGCATATATATACATATGTATATAGAAAGCTGTTTAAAGCAATCTTGTGCTAAATGATTGAATTCTGCAACTACAAAGTTGCATTCAATTCAGCAAGAAGCTAGTAGTGTTTATTGATGGCCAGATCACAAGATTGTTCAGAATAATTGATCTAGATTAGACGCTGTAGGAGACCATTCAGCCAATGTCAGGGTTAATATTCAGCCACAACTAACAACTATAATCCCAATGCATTTCTCTTTCATTACTAAGAATTTGCTATTCCAAGCACAGATCAGTTCCATTGTATTATATCATGAAACAGATATGATGGGAGATGACCATTTTCAGTAATTTGAATTGAAGCTTGATAGGCTGGATCAACTGTTCTTCTTAGATTTTTTTGCAATTTTTGCTGAGCTTTGGCTGTTGGAAAGTGCATGCAGAAATTCCAAGTGATTGCTTCTCCCCAAATGTTCTGCCATTTCCTCAATAAACTCTGCTTGGAAACATTTTTTTTCTTCTTTTCAGTTGATTAAAGATGATGTTAGCATACTAGAGAGGGACAACCTAAGTTAAGTAAAGCGGATGCAGAATATATCATGTTCGGTCAAGACAAGGGATGGTAAAGACAAAAAACCCACTGGTGGGTGTAGTGTACAGGTTACCAAACAGTATTCTCATGATAGCACATGCTATCACAGCATAATAATCACAGCTTGTCAGAAGGGTGTGGTAATTATCATGGGGATTTTACATAAGACTGGAAAACTCTGAAAGGTAAAGCTAGCACAGATGAGGAATTTATAACTCATTTTCCTGGTAGCTTCTTAGAACAACATAGAATCCCCATAGAGTGGAAACAGGCCATCCAGCCCATTAAGTCCACACAGACCTTCTGAAGACCATCCCACCCAAACCCATCATCTAACCTACAACTCTGAACACTATGGATAATTCAGCATGACCAATCCATCTAACTTACACATCTTTGGACAGTGGAAGGAAACCAGAGCACTCAGCAAAAAAAGGGAAGAACATGCAAACTCCACACAAACAGCCATCCAAAGCTGGAATCAAACCTGGGTCCCCACAACTGTGAGGTAGTAGTGTGAACCACTGAGCCACTATGTTGCCCAATGTTCTGGCATCAACCAGAAAGCAGGATATACTCGACCTGGCATCAACTAAAGGGAGAAAAAATATCAAAGAGTGCTTTCATGCCCCTAGATCGCTGTGATTATAACATGGTTGTGTTTTACATTTTACTTATTGAGCGAAGATTAAGTCTAAAACTCACATTTTAAATTTAAATAAGGTTGATTGTGATGGCATGAAAGCAAAGTGAACTGGTAATTTAGGTTAGTGGAGAGGCCAGCAGTGGCTCTGTGGTGGATAGTGAAAGGAATAGTTCAGAGAAACACACACACACACACACACACACACACACACACACACACACACACACACACACACACACACACACAGACAGTCTTATTGTATTGTCCCATCTTAAAAATACAGTTGCAACCCCTTCACAATTGTCATCCCCTTACCCCTAGCCTGCATCTCCCAGAGCTGGTAGAAGTCATTCTTCATCCCTAATTGGCCAAAGGGCAGTTAAGAGTTAAAACTAGAGAACATAGGTTTAAGGTAAGATTTAGAAGGGCTGGAAGGGTAACTTTTTCATTCTGAAGGTGTTGCAAGTGTGGAACAAATTGTCAGAGAAGGTGGTAGAAGTGATACAATGATAACATTTAAAAGGCATCTGGATGGGTACATGGATATGAAGGATTTAGAGGTATATTGGCCAAATGCTGGAAAATGAGACAAGATCATTTTAGGATGGACAGCATGGACATGCTGGTCTGAAAGGCCTGTTTCCATGCTCTAAGACTTTATGACTAACTCTAAGAGGTTCCCAAGTCTCCATCATGCAACAGTACTACCCTTGTCCCTGCTCCCCATTTCCTCTTAGTTTCTTTAGACAGGTCTGTTGGAATAACCGTGGTCACCTCTTTGAGTGACATAACTTCACAGCCCCAGATGAAACCTGCCCAAAGTCCTGTTTGATTGCTATGCATTTCCCCTACTTCCTGGGCTGATCACTATGGATATCAAGAATGACAGTGACCCATTCCTTGGACTGCAGAGCATAGCTGCCTGATCAAGAACCACCTGACTGGATAGCAGGCTATGACTAATCCATTGGACTGATATCAGTGGCTGCCCTTGATTTACTGTGCTAGCATTCCCTGACTGAAAAGTACCTCCATGGATTTCAATAAGGACTACTCCCTTAGCCTTTGAGACATGCCTGCCTGCTTGCTGTCCATGCAACATGTTGGCTGCATAAGCTGCAGGTGTGAGGTTGGCATGCACACTTCTGCACAGCAAAATGTATGCGCCCTGGACTGAGGAATGCTAACTGACAAGGTATGTTGCCTGTCTATTTACTGTTCAAATGCGCACATTGCAGTAGGGATTTTTTTGCAGCCAGAGGTGATCTGAATTTACCAGATACCCGCACTGGCTGGAATTCTCAGCAACTAGTTTGCTCACAGTGGGTAGTAACACAGGAAATTACATATTGATGAGGTGATATGTACAGTTAATCATGTCATTAGCAAACAATAACCCACCTTAATGGTTAACTCAATACTGCCTGGGAAGAATCTCGCCTCAATGCCTCAAATCTGGTTAAAAGATGCAGTGGTTGGTCCTGGTCACCAAAATATACTTCCTGCTGGACTTTCCACAACATTCTATCACATTTTTCACCAGAGCCAATGCAGTTCACGCTTCAGCCATTTGAAGTCTTTAAGATGTTGATAGTCTCATGATAAAGGAATAAAAAGTTCTCAGGAGGAGGCATGATGAGTGGGTGAGCTCAAAATCAGATCAGTCATAATTTTATTGACTGGTGGCGAAGGCTCGAATACTCAATTGACCAACTTCTGTTCCTAATTTATAAATTTGAATAATCAACCAAGGGCATAAAAGATTATTGGAAATTTGCAAGAATGTAGTGTTGACATTAAAATCAGATCATCCATTACCTTATTGAATGGTAGAACAGGCTGCAAGGACCACATGGCCCATTCTTTTTCCTTGTTGGTATGTGTCAATGTTTGTATGAAAGAAAAAATGCCATGGCACTCGCACATCTATTCCAAATGAGACTTGTCAAGCAACAGATTTCTGAGCAATATATTAAACAAAGAACTGTGAATGTTGGAGATCTGAAACAAACAAAAACAGATGCTGCTGGAGAAACACAGCAGATCTGGCAGCAATTGTGAAGAGAAAGTAAGGGTTCATGTTTTGAGTTCTTTGACCCTTCTTCGGAATAAGAAGAAACTAGGAAAACGTGATCTTGACGCTGATGATGGGGTGTTGGTGGGAGCCAGAGTGAGTGAGTGGGAGAAAGCAGGCAGCGAGAGAGAAGAAACAGGGTAGGCAGACAAAGAGGAGGCTGATGGTTAGCCATGAAAGGTGGGAAGTCAAATAGGCTATAAAGGGACTATGAGTAGTTGAAAAGGTGTTGGCTGTGCTGTAAACAACTCATTTCATGACAGTACCTATGGTTGTGGGGTAGGTAATAAACAAGGAATGAGGTGTTCATGCTCTGAAATTGTTAAACTACATGTTGAATCCTGACAGCTGTAAGGTACCTTGGTAGAAATTGGGGTATTGTTCCCATAGCTTGCAGTGAGCTTCACTGGAGCACTGCAGCAGACCTGAGACAGTAATGTTGGCATAGTAACATGGTTGCATGTTGAAGCAGCGGGCGACAGGAAGCTCAGGATCAAATGAACCAAATGTAAGCTTTCCGCAATGTGGTCTCCCAGTGTAGAGACCACATTGTGAACAGCGAATACGGTAGACTAGACTACCACACTAGGTTAGTGTGGATAAATCGCTGCTTCATCTGGAAGGTGTGTCACAAGCCTTGGACGATGAAGAGGGAGGAAGTAAAGAGGCAAGTGTGACACTGTCAGAGATGGTAAGGGAATTGCTGATCAGTTTGTTAAATGTGACCAGTCATGAATGTTGGAAATCATCAGCCTGACAACAACGTCTTTCTTGATTCCTGGGCAAGTTAACAGCATGTGTATTTACAATAGGGGGAGAGAAACCTCTAGATTGTTGACAGAGCAATTTCCATGTCTCTGTATTTCTGCAGTAAAAATCACCAATCCCTAATTTTACAATTAGTGCTCAACTGCCTCGCGCCTCCTGCAATGATGTGAAAGAATCTGGAGAAGGAAATAAGCAAACAGAATGTGCCAGAAAGCTAGAATAGCATCTCCTTAATCTTATAGGTTCATGTTATTGAACTTCTGTTTTCTGACAACTTTTTACTGCACCAACAAATCAATGCTTGTTTGCCTATATCTATATTCAAATGTTAATTCATAGTCGTTCTAGATGCAGTTACATCCTAATTTTCGAACCTGGTCTGCATTTTCTACTAACCTGAATCAATTACATTGGTACATTGGGATCTTTCAGTAACTTGATCAAATTATTATTTTTGTGGCAATCTCAGGAATAGTGGCACTCAAGTCCAATGTAGTTTTCCAAGTGGGATATATACCAACATTCATGGAAAATACTAGCATTCCCAGGACAGATCCCTAGACACACACTGCGAACCCCTATTTGTCAGCCTGAAACATCTTTATATATCCAACTCTTTGTTTTCCATCTTCTAACCTTCTTTCCAAGAACACAGTTCCATTCTTTTTAATCACAGAGGGCATTTTCTTTCTCTGAAGAAGGTTTACTGGACCTGAAATGGTAAGTCTGTTTTCTGTCCAAATTGTAGCCAAAGCTACAGAGATTTTCTAGCAATTTCCATTCTTGTTTTCTCTCCTTATGAGTGGACAATTTGGAGCACGAGACCATACCACATGGAGGAAAATTGGGCTGTTCAACCCTTCAATTTCTAGCCACATTCCTTCCCTTATTTTTCACAACAATTCTTCCCTATAGTTCAGAGTTAAAACAGGAGACACAGAATTCGCTGCATTTGTTTGAGATATACTTTTTGTTTGCTGTGGGATATACTATCACCTTGGAATCATTTTAAAATATAAGTTATTGTCATTGTAAACACATGTGGAAAAATTATATTTGTCGATATACTATATTGCCAACTCACCTAAAATAGTCTTACTTTATCGACTCCAGAATATTATTCTTTTCTATTTACTGCGCTGAGTATCACTGCCAAGAATCTGAGTTCAGAATTAAGATTGTTACGCTTGATTTGCAGCAAAGCTTCATTTACACAATGATTTTGATGCAAACTGGTGTCTTATTGTTGTATTTCATCTAACTTATGCCAGTTAATAAGAACCATCATCAAAGCATTAATTATAACTACAGATGTTGATGCACCTCATGCTAAACGCTGAGAATATTGGCCTACGCTTATCTCAGCTTAACGAGTTTATTTATTGCCTTCAATCCTCTATCTGAAAGCAAATACAACCACAGCACCCAGATGCCCAGAATGGTTAAGGTGAGGTAATTACCTGAATTTACACCAGCCATAAAGAAGATTGAATTCTGTGATTTTGGCACCAATTCGAAACACATCAGATGTTCAGTCAACTGAGTTAACCAACTCCCTAAGACTAGGAACTAAAAGATGTGATAAACTTGATCTCAGTCAGTGAACAGAAATAACTTATGAATTAAAGTAATTTATCAGAATCTGTACTTTTCTAATCTTACTTGCAAAAGATATTCCTTGATATATTTGAGTGATAATCTGTTGAAGTTTCATAAATACAGTTGAAAAAGTGTTTGCCACAAAATGTACATATTTCTCTTACATACGTATTTGCAGAAATACCTCAAGTATTGTTGCAGTCTTCTTACATCTCTCTGCCAAAATTAATAGGCAGCATTGACGTCCCTCACTCTCAAGTAAAAACATGATTCCTTTAATTTTGAAATTAAATTGTCCCTTATATTATCTTCTTTGTAAATTAAGTGCTTTTATTCACATAGATTTCCATTATACATTTCTTTATACTCCTTCAGTGTAGAAAGTTGTCTTGATTGATGATTGCAGTGGAATTAAATAGCCAGCTTTGTGTATGACTGATGGACAATTCAAACTGCATTCTTCCCATGCATTACATTGCTTTACATTCTGCGCACGAGTAATTTCTTTCATACTTCTTGCAGTTTATATTTATGTTATTGTTTTTATGTTCGTAATCAGCTTCTCATTGAAATAGCTAAGCTTATTCTAAATACTCTATCCACAATGATCAGTTCTTTGTGAGCCTATTTAGAATCCAGCTGCATTTATAACTTATTTTATACATTTTGTATTTAAATCTGTCCAATTGTGAGGCAGCTGATGGACTCCCTAGCTGGAAACATAATATGAACATTCATTCAATATCCAGATTAAATCTATGAACAAAAATGGAATTGATTTTACGAATCCATACCGTCCTCACTGAAATAACTCCACAAATCCTGGATTCCCAGCATCGAATTACCTTTTATTTACATGAGGAAATTCCTCTACTCTGGTACACATCAGAGTCAACTCCCAAAGTGTCAGGATGTCTGACACTCCTTTTTTTTATTTGTCAGCCATAGGTCCCTGATTGGGGATATAAATCTGCTCGAATTGAGGAACTCATATTCTCTGAGGTCTATTCCATTACAATCACTCCAATCAGAAAGCTTCACATGAGAAGAACATATACTTGGAATGTGTCCCTGGAAGTCAGAACACCAAACAGAATATTCCATCATAAAACTCTTTTCAAGGAGTGTTAAAGATAAACTTGACAACAATAACAGTGTTGAATACGTATCTGGCTTTAATATTATTTTGTTATATTATGTAGTCAGCCTACATCATACAAACTACTAAAATTAGGCATTCATTCTATCTTCCATGCTTATCGTTAGGACCCATTGCTGATAGACAAACTTAATTCAGAGTGCATTGCAAGGATTATGACGAGCAATATAAGGTAGTAACAGAACCCAAGCTTTAATTATGAAACTCCTAAGTAAAGAATTTCTCACTTCATTAGCAATGTTTACTCTACTGCTATCATCTTTATAAAGTAGAAGATAAAAGGTAAATGTACCAAAGGTCACGTGCCTTGTTCAGCTGTAATAGTTTTGCACATTTATCCTTAATCAAAATATATGATGCATCGCCTTGGTTAGGAAACATAATATAACGTTAATGAGAATTAAAATGTATTATTTACAAAAAATAGGAAGCCAAATAACTTTATGCATTTAGCAAACTTTTTCCTCACCCCCCCTTATGATTTCAAATCAACCTTTTGTTCAAATTCCATTCTGAAATCCATTGTTTAAACTTAAATTGAGCTGTCCGGAGCAGTAGCAAATGGAAATAAAAATAACTTTTTTAGTTCAACTGTTGGCAGAAAGTTTTAGGAAAACAGCACACTTACATCAGAATTGTTTCCTCAATTGGCCCATCCTATAATCCAGCCGACAACCGATTTACTGATGCTGTGTTTCAGCTTAGCTCCACTCTAAATGTCGCTACAATTATAGTGACATTTGGAAAGCATTCTACTAACGTTATGTTTGAAAAAAAGGAAGAGAATTGAGCAGAACATCTTCTCCTCTTGTCCTTCATTTATCTGACGTCCTATGCAATAACAATACAACAGGTTAAAGACCCTCCAGTTCAACAGAGACTGAAAGACCTTAGATAATCAGGAAGGCAGTCCAAGACAACTATCCTTATACCCAATAAACTACCATTCTTCCAAATTCAAAGAAAATACATAGGTGGAGAATCATGAAACTTCTCAATCACCTGAATGTATAAAATTAGGACTTCAGGTGAGATGGGGAATTGGTAAATATATAACAATAATACTATGAGGATAAAAGTGTTGGGAAGGTATATTTTATATGTGTCTGAATGGATTGATATTTGACCTAGTGCAGTAAGCACCACACATTGTGATTGTGTCATGGGGACTTGTTCAGACTAATAGGAACTTCTAGGAAACAGATGTGGCACTAATTGTCTCTGTGTTAAAGTTATAGTTATGTAACCTGTAAGTAGTTACTGTAATGCAATAAATTTCACCTTGATAATCTAACTCTTCTGGCTAGACCAGAAAGGTAGATATTCTAATGCACAATTAACTGCTCCAGACTTGAAGCATCTGACACAGCACAATAATCTAACTCCAAAATACATTATATATAAATTGGCATAAATCTAACTGTAGTGGCAAAAGCTTCCTATTGCCTCAGGGGGACAGAAAGTAAGTTTGGGCATTGGCTTTATGACCACAGTTTGGCTACCACCCCAACGGTCTTGGTGGAGGTTGATATCATTTTGATGATAATGGCGCAATAATGAATAGGTCATCAGGAGTTGAGCAACAACATGAATTTAGTTTATGTCACACAATAAAGTACATTATCAATTCTGAAAAAAAGTAGACATTATAGCAAAACAACTTGATTTCTGAGTGATAAGGTTACATATAGCAATAAAAACAATCTTAAAAATCAGCTTCAATGCATTAAATTGATAATTTATATAAATGAGTCAGAACTGAAAAAAATTAAGTACCAAGCTGTGGAGTGATCTAATAGAACTACTTATTGCTTTTTGAGCTAAGAAGCAATCAAGAAAGAGACAGATTAGTGTGCTTGTCCTGATTACCAGTGAAGATAATGGCACCAAGGCTGAACTAAAAGTTATGTTCAAGTAACTGGTAGTGAACTCTCCAGAATAGCGTCGGCGAAAAACCCAGAAAAGTGGATGATAAAGCAGGCGAACACCCAAACTGGGTTTCTTGCCTTACCTGGGCTACTTTCTGGGCAGTTTTTTTTTGGAGAGCAGAAGATAATGAACATTGATAGTGTGTCTGGCACGTTCAGCCTTAATCCTCACACAGACTCTCACTCACTGATGCCTCCACACAAAAAAACACAGACATAATCCCAGATAACAAAATGTGAGGCTGGACGAATACAGCAGGCCCAGCAGCATCTCAGGAGCACAGGTCCTCCTGAGATGCTGCTGGGCCTGCTGTGTTCATCCAGCCTCACATTTCGTTATCTTGGATTCTCCAGCATCTGCAGTTCCCATTATCACAGACATAATCCCCTTCTCACACATTTCCTTTCACCTACAAACACTGCGTTCTCATTGCCTATGTTTCTTTCACTTACAAATGCACACTTACACCTCAATCCCCTCTATCACTTGCACCCTAGACACACGCGCGTGCACACACACACACATACACACACACACACACACACGGAGAATTTTAGGAAGGGTGATCATATTTCTGTAAATTTTTAGATAGTTATAGATAAGGAAAATACTGGTCCTCAGGTGAAAGTGCTAAACTGGGGGTAGGATAATTACAATAGAATTAGGCAGGAACTAGTGAAATTAGATTGGAGGTGGCTGTTTGTGGGTAAACCCACATCAGACATCTAGAAGTCTTTGAAAGGCCAGATGATCAGAGTTCAGGACCAGCATGTTCCTATGGAGATGAAAGATAAGGATGTCAAGGTTTGGGAACCTTGCACGGCAAGAGTTATTGAAAGTTCAGTCAATAACAAAAGAAAGGCATAATGTCTGACTTCAATTTTCTAAGTCTTACAAAGGCCTTGAGAAATATAAAGAGACCAGGAAAGAACTTAAAACAAAGAATTCGGAGTGCTAAAAAGGGCCATGAAATGTACTTAATATGTAGGATTAAAGAGAATCCCAGGGCAATTCATACATATATTAAGAGCAAAAGGGTAGCTAGGGAAAGGGTAGGCCCACTCAAGAACAAAGTAAGGAATATATGCAGGATCCAGAGGGAGTGTAGGAGGTCCTTAATGAGTACCTCACATCAGTGTTCACCAAGGACAAGGACATGGAGGTTGGTAAGAATAGAGAGAGATACATTGATATTTCAGCTCACGTTGTTATTCAGCAGGAGGAGGTGTTGCATGTCTTGAAAAGCGTTAAGGTATATAAGCCCCCAGGGCCTGATGGTATCAATCCCAGTTTATTGAGGGAGGCAAGGGAGGAGGTTTCTGGGTTCTTGACAGAAGTCTTCACATCTTCTTATAGCAATAAATTCCCAGACTAGAGAATAGCCTGTATTGTTCTCTTGTTTAAGAATAACAGGGATAATCAAGGAAATTATACTCAAGTGAGCCTTATATCAGTAGCCAGGAAATTACTGGAGAAGATTCTTTGGATAGGATTTGCTCACATTTGGGAAAGGATTGATTTATTAGCGACAGTCAACATGGCTTTGTACAGGAACGGTTTTGTCTCACAAATTTGCTGAAGTTTTTTTTGAGGAAAGGAGAATAATGAGGATAAAAGCAATGGATGTTTCCTACATGGACTTCAGTAAAGCATTTTTCAAAGTCTGTCAAGGTAGGCTGATCCAGAAGCTTAAGTCATAAAAGGGGATCCATGATGAGTTGATAAGTTGGATGCAAAATGAACTTGGTCATAGAAGACACTGGGTAGTTGTAGAAAAGTGTTTCCTGACTGGAGGTCTGCAACCAGTGGTGTTCTGCAAGGACCAGCATTGGGACCTCTTTTGTGTCTAGTATATTGAAATCATTTGAATGAAAATTGAGGTGGTCTGATTAGTAAGTTTGTGGACAACATGGATGTTTATGCAGTTGTGGAAAGTGAGTAAGGTTGTCAGATATATAGATCATTTGGCAGGCTGGGCAGAGAAATGGCAGATAGAGTTTAATCCAAACAAGTGAGAGATGATGTATTTTGTGAGATAAAATACAAGAGGAATGTATGCAGTAAATGGCAGGACCCTCAGGAGAATTTATGTGCAGAGATCTTGTGGTACAAATCCATAGCTCCTGGAAAGTGGCGACAGAAATGGATAAGATGGTGAAGAAGGCATATGGCCAAACTTGTCTTCATTCGTCATAGCATTGAGTGTAACAGGTTGGCAGGTCACGTTGCAGCTGCATAAAACTTTAGGTGGGCCGCATTTAGAGTGTAGTTCTGGTCACCGGACAATATGAAAGATTTGGAAGCTTTGGATAAGGTGCAAAAACGTTTTACCAGGATGTTGTCTGGATTGGAGCGTACTGGCTGTAACGAGAGGTTGAGCATACTTGGATTGTTTTCACTAGAGCGTTGGAGTCTAAAGGGGTAACTTGATAGAAGTATATTAAATTATGAAAGCATTGGATAGTCTGCCAACTGCAGGCTTTCTCTGAGAGTGGAAATGTCAAAGCTGGAGGCAAATGTTTAAGGTGAGAAACAGAAGATTTTAAAGGGATGTGTGAGGGAAGATTATAATGCAGTGGTTGGTAGGTGCTTGGAATGTGCTGCTAGGAGGTAGTAGAAGCAGATATGATAGCAATATTTAAGAGACATTTGGAACAGGCAGGGAACAGAGAAATATGCACAATATAGAGACAGATGGAATTTAGAATGGCATCATGGTTGTCACATACAAGGACCTGCTCCTGTGCTGTGCAGTTCTGTGTTCTATGTTCATATATTCATTCAGAGTTGATGTTAGATCAATGGTCATATCACTGGAGAAATAATTCAGAGGTACAGGTTACTGTTCCGGGGCCAAGAGATTAAATCCAGCCATGGCAGATGGTGAAATTTTATTTCAGTTCACTGTTTTGGAAGTGTAAACATGTATCAGCATTAGTGACTGTGGCACCATAACTGGTCTAGCCTACTTTGTGACTCTAGTCTCACAGCTATCCGATTAACTCTAATTACCTTTTCAATGGATTAACTCGCCACTCAATTCAAGAACAATTTGGAATGGGCAATAAATGCTGGCCATGCCAGTGATGTCTACATCCCTTGACACAACAAATAAATACACACTACTCCTGCTCCCCACCAAACCCCCACCCCCGCAATAATCACACAGACATCTGCTCAGTTATGCTTTCCTTATACATTCTCACATAATCTCCCCCTTACTAAATCACTCCCCATGGGTATACATGCTCACACTCTCCACTGCCTCTTTCCCACAATATCCTCTCATCTTGCCGCACACACACGCTGTCCCTGACTCCATCCTGACCAGTCACTTTGGCCTCACTCTCTCATTAATACCACTACTAAACCTCCACACCTTCACAATATCTGTCCTCCACTCTGCCATCACTTAATCCCTTCCCTTCATCTCTTCCAAACACATTTGCTCACTTCTCCCAGCTCATTCACTCATTCCTTCCCTATTCCTCTTTTCCCCCTTTCATTCTCTTAGCTTCACTTCACTCCTTTCTTTCCTGCCTCACACTCTGTTCCGTCTTCCACTTTCTCCTTCCTCACACCATCATACTTCATTTCTTTTCTTAAATGTAATAATGTGAACTATTTATTAGCTGAATTGCGGTTGAATTCTGTTGTGTAACTATCCTCCAGTTGATTATATGACATAATAGTGGTAAACAGAAAGCTTACATTAAAATTTTGTGTCAAAGCTCATTAACAGCAAGAGGTGAGCCTCTTTCCAAGGAGAGATGAACAAGTCCTGATGAGTTAATTAGTCAAAATGATGTGATGTTTGCCCGTGGTCAAATTAATCATTTGCTGGATTCTGGATAGGGTCAAAGGTGTGAATGTATAATATCTTTGAATGGAAAGAGCATTTAAGAAATAACCTTGTGTCACAGCAAAATTAGTTAGCTGAAGGAAGAGGCTTGATCAATAGTTACAAGTTGAGACGGTGCAGGCAGATCTCATGTTCTCGTCACATCTTCAGATAAATTCACAGAAAAGGTTTCCCTTGCGATTGTAAGCATTGTAAAATTCAGTTCAACAATGCGGTTCAACTTAGATTTGAAAAAAATAGGAGGTTTTTTTACGGAAAGAATTGTAAATTTTTTACAATTGTCAACACAGGGCAATAGATCCTCAGTTGAGATGGATAGTTTTTTTAAACTCAAGGGAATCAAGGGTATGAGAATTGAATGTGAAGGTGGGGTTAAGTTTAAGAATCAACCATGATCTTGTTGAAATGTGGAGATGGCTTGAGGGGTCACCTTCTCTTGCTCCTATTACTCATATTCTAATCAGCATCTTTCTTTCAGGGAAAATAGAATGAGAAATTTTGAAGGAAGATTAGAGGGAAAACAAAGCAGATACCAAAGAAAATCATAGGGCAAATGAAAATTTATATCTAATTCCAATGGCAACTGTTAGAACACTCACTGATTTAACATCATTTCTGTTTTGTTTTTTAATTAAATTTGCATTACATGCTGGAAATGACTGATGGACTTTAGGACAGATTAGACAAGTAGACAGATAGATTAACAAGAAAAGAACAAACCAAGCAAGTTTGTTTGTTTGTAAGGTCGGGTCAGGAGGTTAATTGCAGGCTGTATCTTGCCTGTAAAACATGTTCTAAGAGACACAGCGATCCCACCCTGCCCAGTCCATACTACATGAGGGAAAGGACAATGTGTTTAAACAGATTCTAGAAGTTGGCTACTAATGAGGTCAGTACTTGGCAGTCGGCTTCAATAAGACTGAAGGAGACGTTGTATTCAAACAGATGGCAGTTGTTGAATGGTACTGAAGTCTCAGAAAATCTATCTATCAGGGCAGAAACAGAACTAAAGTTGTTTTTTTTAATCTGTCTTTTCCGAGAGATGGTTCCAGGCTACTGGTGAAACAGTATAGAGCGCTCAAAGCTGCATGTCTACACCTGCTTCCAGCCAGCCAAAGAGAGTAAAGCTAACTTAGAAGTATATCTGCCTTTGCCTGGGTGAGCTGAGAAGGTGGCCCTAATCAATCTTTCAGTATAAACAGTCAAGGAGTCCACATTTATGCCTGTGAACATTGCTTCATGAAGGGCATTTAATAATCTGGCAAGTTTCGTTATTTTATTTCTCCCTTAACTGTGTTTTTTTTCTGTCTGTCTTTTGTGTGAATGGAGGCTGGAAATATATGCCTTGGTTTTAAAACATGGATGTTAATTAGTTTACCAGGTTGGTTAATTTTCTCCCTGCTAATGTTAGTTTGCTTTATAAATTGTTAAGTCTTTTGTTTAAGATACAGAGCTAGTGCCTGAAAATTAATTATTCATGGAGTCTGGGAATGCTTATTCAAAAATCCAGATAAGAACCATTGGGTGACTATTCAGGAGGTCTTCAAAAGTTTAATTTTACAGTGTTGCAAATACAGAGGTTGAAAGGCTGCGTTTGGTTCAGCTGTCTGTCTCCATGTTGTAACACAACCGATAATGAGACAGTCATTAGGAAATGGTAGTATAATAATTAATATGTTCGTGAATGTTTCAGAGCCATAGGAACAGTGTGGCACAGTGAAATAGAACCGTCACCCTCACCATCCCAAATCTGGTCTATTTCTAGTACAGAAAGCTGGAATGAAAGTCTCACTTATTTCATGGCTGTAGTTATTTTAAACAAATTGAGTTTAAACCATAAATCTACAGCATAAAATTGTCCAAACTTCAGTTTTAATTAAAATGCCAGGGGCAATCTCACCCAGGGAGCCCCTAAGGATGTTGGAAATGAGTCAAAAAAAAATCTCCTGTTGCAGTAATGCTCTTCAGTTTCTGGAACTGAGGGAGATTGTTGAGGTAGAGTACAAGGAGCATTCATGTGTATTAACCATGATAAAGGTGACTTATGCATGCCTAATACCATATGGTGACAATTGTGGATAAATGTACCATTCCCTTAGTTTGAAACCCATAAAATTATACAGAATGTACTTCCAAAATTAATGGTGTGTCCTAAATTCTCGTGTTGTCAGTAAAAAGTGCTGTTCTAATGTGATGAATGCTATCTAATGGACTGAAGCATCAAGTGTAATAATGGATACTGCATGTAGCAGAGGAAGAGATGAAAGGCTTGATGTGTGAAATATAAAGTAATTCAAAAACTGATGAATGGTGCAGGTATAAGATCTTTGTTGGAGTTTTAAATGAAGCCTTTTAGTAACAGTGCTATTATTGATACTATGATGAAGTAATTCAATTTCTGGCAACTTCTTTGCATTTGCAAAGTGGCCATTAAGGCTCCAGGTTTCATGCTGCGATCTGTTTTTCCTGAGCTGGAAGCAAAATGACTCAGTTGATTTTTCTTGTCCAGGATACTTACTTGACCGGCCTGTACAGAAATTGAGCATCTGCAGAGTTTCAAGGTGTTATCTGAAAGAAAAATAAGCACTGAGAAAACAAAACAAGTGTTTCTTTTCTTCGAATCCCTGAGTCACAATCTTACTGATGTCATGATGATAATTCTGGTGAGCCATAATGAAATGCCTCTATTTGTTGAAAGGGGTAGATTCCACAACGTTTATGTTCTCAGGGCAAAGCGCGCTAGATCCATAACCTTTATACTGAAACACTTCAAGCCTACAGGCATTGATTTAAAAACAAAACAGGCTTGCACAAGAACAAGCACCGCTGTCATCAGGCAAAAAAATCCCATTGGTCTAAAATCTCTCTTAAGCACCAGAAGCCATCCACAATACCATATGTCTGACTGAAACAGTGAAACATATTTGTACCTTCCTGAAATTGGGCATATGTCCTCCGCTAGAGCTCTGCTTCAAATAGTTTGACCTGAGGCCTGTCGATAGCATAAGGTTCATTAATTGCAAAAAATCCTCTGACAGAGAAAAACAATCACTGCCTACTTTAGCAATAGAGGACTGTAATTATTTCCCTTCTTAAATTGAGAGAGATTTTCTTAACTTCAGTTTGTAAATGGCCTCAGTGAACCAGAAAAAAAAGCTCATTTATCCTCCCTCAGATTGAGGAACATACATAAAAATGCTGCCCTTAGGACACTCTTTTAACTGACATCTGTCCGAAATGTCCGTTGGGCTGGTTTGTCTCAAGTGGGAGCAGCTTTTGGAAATAACACAGAATGATTGAAATCTAAATGCCAGTCCAGGCATAAATGTGAGGTGATCTACATCACCGCAGACAGATGTCAGAGACATTTTAACAGCTGCCATGACTATTTCAAATGCTCATCAGCCACTGACCTTGAACAGAATGCATTTTAAACAGTGGAGAAAGCTGAGGTGCTGAAACCGGGAACTGGGCAGTTTGTTACAGCTGCTCGTCTCCTTTGGCCAAGAGAATGGAAATAGTGCCAAGTGCTTCCCTTAAGCTTTCATATTTATAATTCTCTTCCTGGTTGATGTGAAGTGATTAGGTAAGGTGCTAGTGTAAATAGCCATGCAATTTGTGGCTCACTATATATTAGTCGACATAATAGATACACATACAAGTCATAAAAAATGAAATTTATTTATGACACCAACTATTTACAAAGCTGCAATATCAAACACTTACCTTCATAGTCCAGGTTCTGTGCTTACTGAAGCAACTATACGTTACACGCAAGTACACTAATTGATTATACTGACTCCATTATGCAGAAAGCATGGCTAAAGATGAGGTGCAGACCTTTGTAATGGACTGTCATATGTCATAATATCATGTAACTGTCTTAAAGATACATGCCTGGCTGATTTGGAATCTATGTCATAATGTAAAGTAAATAGAAAATCCTTGAAAATCTTATCCTGCGGATGATATCTGACTTGATAAGATATAAATTTAATATTTCAGTTTGAACGGTTTTCTCGGAAATGGTTTTCCCAAAAATGCAGATACTGGGTGAAAAAGAGTGAGCAGAAATAAAACAAATTTGAAAGTTTTGTAAGAGGATGGAGGGTCATTATGATTAAATGTCAAAATGAATTGATATTCCAAAGCAAAACAGATTAAAAATAAGACAAAAACAAAGAATTAATCCAGAGAAGAAAGGACTAGTATTTCGAGTGATAAAGTTATAGAGTTATAAAGTCAAACAGCACAGAAACAGACCCTTCAGTCCAACTCGTCCATGCCGATCATGTTTCCCAACATAGCCCCACTTGCTTGCATTTGGTACATATCCTTCTAAACCTTTCCTCTCTTGTACCTGTCTAGATGTCTGTTAAATATTATAACTGTACCTACATCTGCCACTTCCTCTGGCAGTTCATTCTATGTACCAACCACCCTCTGTGAGAAAAAGTTGTACCTCAGGTCCCTCTATCTCCTACCATCAAGCCAATTTTCTATCCAGTTGACAAGATCTTCCTGAATCTCATGTGATCTCACTTTACTCACCAGCTTGCCATGTGAAACCTTGTCAAAGGCTTTACTAAAATCCATATAGACAACATCTGCTGCTCTGCCTTCATCAATCTTTTTGGTTCCTTCTTCAAATTCAGACCTTTCACAATTACCTCATGTTTCAAAGCACTTTATAGACAATGAAGCATGTTTTGAAACATAGTAGCTGTTGTAATGCAAGAAACAATGCACAAATAAAAATCAGCCAGAATGCTCAAGATACCAGTGAGGCACAAATGCTTACAATTGAAAAAGGGAACAGGACGCATGGACAATTTGGCAAAATAGGTAGGTTTTCCAGGGTTTGGAAATGTTGCAAAAGAAATGCATGTAATCTCTGGGAGGAGCATCAGTACGGGGCAAGGGGCAAATGTGTTTGATGATGACATTGCATAAAACATCAGGAGAAATGTTGAATGTAGACGTCAAAATATTTGAAGTGTGAGCCAATCATAGTTCCTGGAGTGAAGGTGGGAAATGGTAGTAGAAGTATGAAAAATAGGACTAACACAGCCGAGACCCTGGAGAGATGACATTGGAACGTATGGAAGTTATACCTGGATCGAAGCTCCATTCTGGTCACCACATTACAACAAATAATGTAGAGTCACTGGAGAGAGTGCAGAAAATATAAGTTTAAGATGAAAAGTCCATGGAGGTGCACATTAGTAAATTATTGACAGGCCATGTCCCAGTTGTCTTGAGTAATGAATTTTGGCAGATTCCCTAACAGTCTTTTTAAGGTTATGAAATCTTTCAGTAGAGTGGAGACAGTGCTGGGGGCCCAGGTTCAATTCCAGCCTCAGGTGACTGTCTGTGTGGAGTTTGCACATTCTCCCTGTGTCTGTGTGGGTTTCCTCTGGGTGCTCCTGTTCCCTCCTACAGTCCAAAGATGTGCAGATCAGGTGGATTGGCTATGTTAAATTGTCCATAGCGTTCAAGGATATGTAGATTAGGAGGATGGGTCTGGGTGGGATGCTTTGAGGTTTGGTGTGGATTTGTTGGGCTGAAGGCCTTGTTACCACACTGTATGGATTCTATAATGGGACATCCCTGTCCCTGTATTATAGCCGTCTCAAAATGAATGATAACATTGCACTTGCCTTCCTAAATGCCAACAGACCTGTACGTTAATCTTAAGAGGCTTTCCACATCCTTTTGTGCTTGAGATTTCTGAAGCCTTTCCTCTAGAAAATAGTCCAGGCCTCCATTCTTCCTATAAAAGTGCATAATCATATACTTTTGTGCTCCTGAGATGCTGCTTGGCCTGCTGTGTTCATCCAGCTCCATACTTTGTTACCTTGGATTCTCCAGCATCTGCAGTTCCCATTATCACTAACCATATACTTTCTCTCACATTATATTCAATCTGCCATTTCTGTCCACTCCCCTAGCCTGTCCTAATCCTCTGCAGCCAGCCTATTTCCTCAATCCTACTTGACCCTCCCCTTACTTTGTGTCGTCTGTAAGTGTAACAACAACACCCTTAGTTCCATCGTTCAGAAAACAAATGCATAACATGAATAGTTGTGGTTCCAGCACTGACTCCTGAAGAACTCCTCTCATCACAGGCTGCCATCCTGAAAAAGATCCCTTTATTACACTCTATGCCTTCTGCCAGTCAGCCATTCTCCATCCATGCCAGTACCATGTCCATAATGCCATGGACTCTTGTCTTATTAACAGCGTCCTGTGCGGCAAGTTATCAAAAAGCCTTCCGGAAATCCAAATCAATCATGTCCACTGACTCTCACTTGTTTAATTTCCTCATTAACTTCTCAAAGAATTCTAACAGATCTGTCAGGCATGACTTCCTCTTGATGAAGTTGTGCTCCCGCAGCCCTATTTGACCATGCACTTCCAAGCACTCTGCAATCTCTCCTTGAATAATGGACTCGAAGATCTTACAAACAATGAGGTCAGGTGAGCTGGCCTATAATTTCCTATCTTCTGCCTCCTTCCCTTCTTAAACAGGGGTGTTACATTAGCCTTTTTACAGTCCTCTAGAACACTCCTTGACCCCAGTAATTCCTGAAAGATCGCCACCAATGTCACCAAAATCTCCTCAGCTATTTCCTTCAGAACCCTGCAGTGCTATCCATCCAGTCTGCATGATTTATCCATCTTCAGACCTTTCAGCTTCTCCAGCATCTTCTCCTTAGTGATGGCCACTACACTCATCTCTGCCTCCTGACTCTGTTGAAATTCCGGCATGCTACTGATGTCTTCCACCATAAAGGCTGATGCAAAATATCTATTTGGTTCCTTCGTCATTTCTTTGTTCCTCATCGTTACTTCACCAGCATCATTTTTCCAGTAGTTCAATGACAACTGTCATCTCTCTCTTACTGTCATAAATTGCAAAAACATCTTCTTTTCTATTATTAGTTAGCGTAGCGTCATATTTCATCTTCTTCTTCCTTACTGTTTCATTTTAGTTGTCCTCTTCTAGAAGCCTTTTAAAGGCTTCTAACCCTCTGATTTCCCACTAATCTTCAACACATTGTATGTTTTCCCTTTTCTTTTTCGCTGTCCCTGACTTCTCTTCTTATCTGTGGCGGTCTTGTCCTCCCCTGCGTAAATTTCATCTTAATTGAGATGAATTTCTGCTCTGCCCCCAAATCACCTCAGAAACTCCTACCATTGCTGCTCCACTACCTTCCCCGTTAAGCTCCCCTTCCAATCAGTTCTGGTCAGCTCCTTCCTCACATCTTTATAGTAACCTTTACTGAACTTTCATACTCATTATCTCTGATTCCATCTTCTCCCTTCCAAACTGCAGGGCAAATTCTATCATATTCCCATCACTGTCCCCAAGGGGTTGCTTCCTCTTAAGTTCCCTAATTAAGTCTGCCTCATTACAAATCATCAAATGTGGAATTTCTGCTTCTCCCCTGGGGTTGACCATGAGCTGCTCCAAAAAAAAATCATTTTGACATTCCACAAAATCCTTGTCTTAGTATCTGCTACCAAACTGATTTTCCCAGCCCATCTTCACATTAAACTACACCATGATTGTTGGAATAGTGCCATTCTTACATGCTGTCTCTATCTCCTGATTTATTTTCTGCCCCACAGCCTGACTACTGCTAATGGGTCTGTGCATAATTCTCATTAGGGTCTTTTTTATTTTTGTGATTTCTCAACTCTAGCTACACAGAATCTACGCCTTCCAATTCATTACAATTTCTTGTTATCAGCATATTTCATTTCTTACTAACAAAGTGACACCACCTCCTCTGTCCATCTACCTGTCCTTTTGACAAGATAAGAAGAAACTTCTTTACCTAAAGAGTGGTGAGAATGTGGAACTCATGATTGGAGAGAATAGTTGAATAAAACAGTATTGATGCATTTAGGAGAAATTTCATAGATATATGATGGAGAAGGAAATAGATTAGGATGAAGAAAAATGGGAGGATGCTTGGGTGGAACTGATAGGACCTGTAATTCAATATAATAGATAATTATCAAAGTACATTGCTGGAAACAGGAAAAAAAGCATAGAAAAGCTAAATATAATTCCAGAAGTAAATAGAGTGGGAAGAATGGTAGCCAAGGTGACTGGTGTAGTGAGTGGGGCTCCAGGAGATATTCATGGTTTGCCAGTCCACAGAAATGCAGACTGATAAGTTTCAAATTTGGATTTCCAGCTTCCGTGGCATTTTATAACTAATAGTATTATTATTTATAGAGTCAGAGTCATACAGCACAGAAACAGACCCTTCAGTCCAACCAATCCATGCTGAACATAATTCCAAACTAAACTCGTCCTGCCTGCCTGCTCCTGGCCCATATTCCTCCTAACCTTTCCTATTCATGTACTTATCCAAATATCTTTTAAATATTGTGAATGTACCTGCATCCACCAATTCCTCAGGAAGTTTATTGCACACACAAATCACCCTCTGTGTCAAAAAAATTGCTTCTTATGTCTTTTTTTAATTCTCTCTCCTCTCACCTTAAAAATGTATTCATTAGTCTTGAAATCCCCCATCTTAGGGAGAAGACAACTACCATTAACTCTATTTATACCCCTCAAGATTTTATAATCTTCTATCAGGTCACCTCTCAACCTCCTGCGCTCGAGTGAGAAAAGTCCCAGCTTTACCCCAGTCTTTCTTTGTAATTCAAACCTACCACACCCACTAACAGCCTGGTAAATCTTTTCTGAGCCCTCTCCAGCTTAACAATATCCTTCCATTACTTGGTGACCAGCACTGGACACAGTATTCTACAAGCGACCTCACTAATGTTCTGTATAACTTCAACATGACCTCCCAACTCCTGTACTCAAGGAACTGAACAATGAAGGTAAGCATGCCAAACATGTAACCACACTGTCACTATGCGATGCAAACTTCAAAGAATTACATACCAGCACTCATAGGTCCTTGTGTTCTACAACACCATACAAGGCCCCGCCCTTGGTCGGATAAGCCATACTCTTGTCGGTTGTAACAAAATTCAATACCTTGCATTTATCCAGATTGAATACCATCTGCCGCTTTTTAGCCCATTGACCAATTTGATCAAAATCCATCTGTGAGGTTAGAAAACCTTCTTCACTATCTACCAAACCACAATTTTGGTATCGTGCACAAGCTTACTAACCTATGCCTTTTATTATCATATCCAAATCATTCATATAAGTGACAAACAATTGAGAACCCTGAACTAATCCCTAAAGAATGCCTCTGGTCACAAGCCTCCAGTCCAAAAAGCAACTCTCCACCATTTGTTTCTGTATCCTGCTTTTAAGCCAATTATGTATCCAATTGGCAAGCTCACCCTGAATCCCATGTGACCTAACTTTACTATTTAGTCTACCATGTGGAACCCTTGTCAAAGGCTTTTTGTTTGGTATTGATCGAAGACATGACTTCACCAATGGTAAGATACTATGGTATCATATTAAGCTATGCCAGTCTGGAGGGATCCAGTTATGTTCACTAACTTGTGGTGATTTAGTTAACCTCAACCAATGTAGAGTTTTAAAAATTCTGAATGCTCCTGGATTAGGAAAGATGAAACCTCAAACAAAATTCTATCTTTACTCCGGGTCACAAGGTTCAAGTTCCACTGAAGGACTTTGGCACAAGTTCAAGGTTGACATTTTAGTGCAGGCCTGAAGGCATACTAATTTAAAGAAGCTTGTGGAATTTATCCACAGTGCCCTGCTTAATATTAGTCCTTTGATCAACGACATAAAAAATTGTCATTATTGATGTATAAAGTAATTAATTTCTGTAAGGCTTAACTGCCTATCAGTATATAAAAGACTGTTCATGGGACGAGTTAACCAGCATATGAGCATTTTAAGTGCTAAACTCTACGTAGTAAGAGAGCAAAGTGTACTTACTCTTAAGACTAGCTTATGCACTCTCAAGAAACTCTCAGATGCAACATAACTAGCTGTTAAGTACCACGTAATAAATTTACACTGTATAACAAGACCAAGCCTTTCTTATTCCAAAACATTTTGTGGTCATCGTTCCTCCATTTGGCATCAGTAAATTAGACTAATACTAAAGTGAAGGATGGGAGGCAATCAATCTAACCAAGAGCATCCCATATTGTACCGTGAACACAACCACAACAAATCCCAGTTGTCACATTGCTGTTTGTGGAAGAGTAGTATACGTAGAATGGCCTGTTCCAACTCTTCCTGCATTACAACAGTGATTATACTTTGAAGCACGTCATTGGCTGTAAACTCACGTAAGGCATTTGGTGGACATGAAAAGCACTTTGAACATTATTGTTCTTCTTTTCCTTTTCTTCCAAAATCCAAGCCAGCTTTGGACCATTTGTTTTCCTCCAGGTTTCACCAACCAACTTCCAAATCTAAAAGCTGACAGACTTACATACCTCCAAATTATCTTTCAAGAATGGCAATAAATGTGAGTCACCAGATTAATTCAGGCACATAAGTATCTGTTATGATAGATGTTGGAAAATTTAAATAAAGCAGGCTACCATTCTTTAAATAAATTATGTTGTTTGACTGATGAAGTCCCAGTCTAAATACTTGGAACAGTTCCAGACCAGAGAACTTCAGCCTAACCTAAGTGACACTGAGATCGTGTGAGCTCTTGGAAATCCTTTATTGCATTCTTGTTCATTTCAGGGTATATTTTTGAAGTTGATATTTGAAATGTGGTATAGTAGCAGAGGCTGCTGGAAATGTTCAGCAGGTCTGGCAGCATCTGTGAAGAAAAAAGAGTTAATGTTTCCGGTCAGGACCCAAAGTGTTAACTCTGATATTTCTTCACAGATGTTGCCAAACCTGTTGAGCTGGCAACTTCTCTTTTTGTTCCTGATTTACAACATTGAGAGTTCTTTCAGTTTTTTGTTGAAATTTGGAGTTTTACTTAATGGGATTTCAAATCAGGAAAAAGAAGATGAGCAACCCTAACCTACAGAGTTACCAACTTGCCATTTATATCCTGAAATATAGATGTTTTTGGTATATTACATGTTTTTGGCTCTCCCTAATATCTCTAACATGGCCAAATGTGCAAGAGTCAACAACAATGGAACTTAAATAATTTGAAATTTAAATTCAAGACAAATTTGAGTTTGTGGCTGTATAAATGATCCATGTTATAATTCATTAAGACATAGATGTAAAATCCATGATGTCTTAGAAGGTAATTGTATAAATTACTGCCTTCAGTGTGGAGTGTCACTTGACAGAATGAATTTTGGGCTTTTGGTTGAATTTTTTTGTGCCCTTTCTTAATTTCCTGACTTCTTATGTTTCGGAGGGACAGTAATTTCTGCTGCACCCACTGATTTCTACACCTGAATTCCCAATGTACGGTCACAGTGAACAAACTCTATGTCATGAGCATCATTTCATTCGATTAATCCATATAGGAAAATAAATACTTCTGATTGGAGCCTCATATGTTAGGAGCCTGAAGTCAGAACATTATTTGTAAGCAATGTGATAAATCTTTACCTCTACATGTGTAGAATTGATACGTGCATTGACATTGTCAATATATTTTTAAGCACCAAACAGCATTCCTCCCTAATTTATTTGGTTTCAAAGCGTACACGCTGTATCCAATCTCAGAAAATTAAAATGTTTACAAGGCAGCAAAGGACCAGCCTGCACATGGAAATAATGATAAATTAGAGCTTCTGGTAGAGTTGTACAGACAGGCCTCATTTCACCATTGCACTGAACAGTTTTCTTCAATGTTATGTTGGAAGCACTGTTAAAGCAAATTAATTAGATTAGTCCAAGCTAAAATCTCAGATAGTTTACCTTCTCTGCCACTGGCTAAGCGACACCACATATAACAGCAGCTGAGGTCAACCACTCCTCAAGAAGAAGGCATTCAACTTCATTCAATACAGTTTTGTCCATCCACCCTTTTCTAATTCCTCATGGAATCTATATGTCCATCACTCACCTCACCATTTCTTCTCATTTTATCTGTGCGAGGTAAGCTAGTGAAATAGTCATAACTTCACTTGATGAGAAATCTGGAACCATAGAACCTGAGAAGATGTGTTTTAATCCTTAGATGGAGAAATTTGAACTCAATAAACACCTGGGATTAAAAATTAGCCTAACGGCAATCATTATCAATTGTCATAAAAGGCATTAGCTTCACTGATATTCCTTAGAATTTCCTTCATTTAGGGAAGGAAATCATTACCTTAATTTCATTTGCAAATCTTAATCCACAGATCTGGGCAATTATGGATGGGCAATAAATGCTGACCTAGCCAGCAACAACATACCCCTTGAATGAATAAAAAAGTGAAATTATAATCTCTTCTCAGCTACCGTCTTCAACACTTCGAAATTTGTTCTTGCTGTTCTTTGATTTTGTTCTTTTTTTGTTACATCACACATCCATCTGAATATCCGCACCTCACAAGTATTCAGTTATTTTTTCTCTTCTTTTGATTTTCCCAAATTTTCTGCGCTATGTAACAAAATCGGTCTCACAACTGTCTTGGAGATTCTTCCTTTCACTTGCAGCAATATTTTTTCATCATATAACACTCCACTGCAGTTCTTCTAATTGTTCCAACTAGAGTTAATTTATTGTTTAATTTTAAAATAGATCCATTCTTTCAACTCTGCCCCTACTGACATCAAGCACTTTAAGCTGTTCACTCACCCCTGGACTTCACACTTAAATTTTACCCACTTACACTGGCCCTATTCTCAAAGTTAGCACAATGCAATATACAATTCAATATCCTTTTCATTTTCACCTGTGCCCCATTGTAGGAGTAAAGTGAAAAATTTTTACAACGTCTGCCTTCTTATGGTACCATCTCAGTACAATTCTTGGATATAGCTGAAGGATAAAAGCAGTTGCTTAATTATGAAGTTGAAAGTTAGCAAGTTTTGAGAAGATTTGTAGCTCAGGTTGAGTTTCTGGATGTGAGTTTGCTCGCTGAGCTGAAAGGTTGGTTTTCAGACGTTTCATCACCATTCTAGGTAATATCATCAGTGAGCCTCCAGTGAAGCGCTGGTGTTATGTCCCAAAGTTGAAAGTAAATTAAAATAGGAGTATATTAATGGGTTAACATGACAGTGTTTTAAGGTAAGGATTGTCCCTTCATACCAGTCTCTGTCCAGGACTCACTGCCTGCGTGCTGCTCTGGTCTCACGGCCCATGTACTGCTCAAGGGCTCACTGCTCACAGTGTTCTGGAGCTCACAGGGCACACCTGTAGGCTCCTGAGTACAATGCATGCTACTTGCTCTGATTCTTCGCAGGTTTCGGCCCACTTGCTCCGGCTCGCAGTTGGAGTTAAAACTGACAGCCAATTTGTTGGGTCTTTGGTCTTCTATAAAACCATAAGATATGGAAGTATAAGTCAGCCATTTGTCCCCTCAAGTCTGCTTCACTGTTCAATAAGATCATGGCTGATCTGATCATTCTCAGTTCCCTATTCCTACCTTTTCTTCTTCAACCTTGATTCCATCACTGATTAAAAATATGTCTATTTCAGACTTGCCTGTGATATTCAATTGATCCTCATTTCCCTGTCTTCAAGTCTTTTTCTCCAGGTCTTGAAATGCCCAATCATCCCAAACACATTTCTTGATGTCACTTACAAAAGTCGTTGACTCTAGCACTTACTGTCTCAGTTGCTCAGCCTTTTTTGACGGTTGGAAATAAAACATTATTTTTCCATTCTGTAAGGATTCAAAACTATTTTGGGCGTCCAAAAATCAAACTCTTTACATAGGTACACAATTCAGATTTATCTCCTTGGCTTTTGGTGGACTTTTACTGTTCTCACTGTTTTTTTTTCAAAGGAGTTATTCCCCTGTAGATGACTGCAAAATGCTTTTTGAGACTTGCAGACTTGTGGGTTTTTCTGAAGGAGCTTTGTGTTCAGTGTATTTCTTCACATGGGCTGTTCAGCTTTGCAGTCTTTCTAGGGGCTCTATGATCATAGAGCGGAACTAGCAATGTTTAACTTTTTTCCTGTTGACAATATTAAGCATGTATCTTGCTTTTCAATGCTATCACATCTTCTGGACAGTGGATTCAAATGTTGCCACCTTCTTTTATCATGGGTTTGGTGCCTCACTATGAATTACTTTCAAGACAGACTGGTTAAGGAGAAGGCGTTGTGAAGAGGCAACACACTGTGGGGCTGGAGGAACCCAGAAGGCCAGTCAGCATCAGAGGAACAGGAAAGTTGATGTTTCAGATCGGAACCTTTCTTCAGGTTTCTGAAGCCTTACACAACAAGGTGCTACATTAAAAACAAATCCTTAATCAGGAAAGTGAACCTCACCGTATTTGACTTGAGTTGATTATTATTGTTACATGCACCTGGGGACAGTGAAAAGTTTCATTTTGCATGCACTACAGGCAGATCATACCATACAAAGTCCGTTAGGGTAATAGATTAGAGCAAAGAATACAATTTTACAGCCGCAGAGAACGTGCACAAAGAATGAGATCAGCATTAAATTTTAAATTGAGAGGTCCATTCAAAAGTCGAATAACAGTGGGGAAGAAGCAGTTCTTTAATCTTTTGGTATGTGTGTTTAAGCTTTTGCATCTTTTGCCCAACAGAAGAGGTAGGAAGAGATTCTAATCAGGTGGGAGACAGCTTCGATTATGTTCGCTGCCTTTCTGAGGTAGTGAGAAGTACAGATGGAGTCAATGGATGGACAGTTGGCTAGCACGGTAAACTAGGCTGTGTTCACAATTTTCTGTAGATTCTTATGGGGTCCTGGGCAGAGCAGTTGTTACACAACACTGTGATTCAGCCACATAGAATGCTTTCTGTGGTACATCTGTGAAAATCAGGAAGTGTCTTTACAGACATGCTAAATTTCGTTAGCTTCCTGAGGAATTAGAGACATTGTTATGCTTTTTCGACTGTTGCATCAATATGAGGTGGCGCAGGCCAGATTGTTGGTGATCAGCATTCCCAGAAATTTGTGAACTTGTAGATGGGGTGAGGACAAAATTGGGCCACACAGTCTTGAGTATATAGGGAGTATAGCAGGTAGCTGAGTACGTAGCCTTGCAGACTATCATGGAGAAATGTTGCTGCCTACTCTCACTGAAGTATTTTTAACATGCTTTGATATTTCACTGGTTTTCCATTGTTACTATTGCACACATTACCAATGTTAAGAAGATGAGCAACCCTAACCTACAGAGTTACCAACTTACCATTTATATCCTGAAATATAGATGCATTTGGTATGTTACATGTTTTTAGCTCTCCCAAATATCTCTAACATGGCCAAATGTACAAGGGTCGCCAACAATGGAATTTAAATAACTTGAAATTTAAATCCAAGTTAAATTTTGAGTTTGTTGCAATATAATTGATCCATGTTATAATTCATTAAGACAGAGGTAAAATCCATGATGTCTTAGAAGATAACTGTATAAATTACCACCTTCAGTGTGGAGTGTCACCCGACAGAATGAATTTTGGGCTTTTGGTTGAATTTTTTGTGCCCTTTCTTAATTTCCTGACTTCTTATGTTTTAGAGGGACAGTAATTTCTGCTACACCCACTGATTTCTACACCAGAATTCCCATGTATAGTCATGGTGAATAAATTCTATGCTGGGAGCATCTTTAATTGCATCAATACGGGGTGGACCAGGCCAGATTGTTATGATCAGCATTCCTGGAAATTTGACTCTGTCAACCATCTACATCTCATCACCATTGAAGTAGAGAGGGGCATGCTCTCCACCTTTCTTCCTGAAGTCAATGACTAATTCTTTCATTTTGCTGACGCCAAAGGAGAGACTGTTCTCTTTACACCACAGCACCAAGCACTCTATCACTTTCCTGTGTTGTGCCTTGTCATTGTTTGAGATCTGGCCTACAGTGGTGGTGTCGCCAGTGAGCTTATTGATAGGATTAGGACAACATTTGGCCATACAGTCATGAGTATATAGGGAGTATAGTAGGGAGCTGAGTACGTAGCCCTGCGGATTATCATGGAGAAATGTTGTTGCCTATTCCCACTGCAGTATTTTTAACATGTTCTGATATCTCACTGGTATTCCATTATTACTATTGCACACATTACCAATGTTAAGTTTTAGATATGAGTCTTGTTTCCAGTTTAACACTCTCTTCATCTTTGTTGAAAAACTGCTTTACGCATATATAATCCAATATTGACTATAATGCAAACAATTTTAAAATGTCCTGCCATCATAGCATTCAGCAGAATTTAAACTACATACATTTATGGAGTACCTCGATTTTTCACATTGATTTATCAACGAACAGATTAAAAGTATTTTTCATTTGTTTCAATCTAATATTATTCAAAAAATTTTAAAAGCAATCATTGCTGTTAGTTAGTTTTTTAAATTCAGCCAGCTAAAATTGATTTTAAAATTCCTTGTAAAGTAAGAACTGTCTCAGATAAGTAAGATAACTTTTGTGTGGGCAGTGTTAAATTTTTAATGGCTTTTGAAATCCTCTTGGTGTAAGTTGACAAAGGCAATAGTAGATGTAAGCTGTGAGTATCATTTTTGGACTTTCCAAGGCAGAGCAATAATTGAGAATCAAACCTGCACAATATTCCATTTCATGCACCTTTACCCACACAAAATGATTAATGTATTACTTTAATTTAATTTTACAGTTGAAAAGTAATTTTCCATGGCCCAAAATGTGACAGTTTACTTCAAATTCTAATAGTGTACTTGCAGCATAATTTTATTAAAAATGATACCTAAAAGAAATGTTCAGTGTGTGAAAAGGAATCTCTACAGACTATGCCATTTATTTAAAACAGTCTGTCAATGCTTGACATTTTTGAGTGGTTTTAAGTATATGTCATATCAAATACAAGGAAAATAACAGAATGGTGCTTTTTAAATTTTAATTTTATTTAACATCAATTGTGCTCAGTAAAATAATAGATATCAAAGAGAAAATTACGAAGCAGAGCTCAATATAAATTTTTGTTCAGTGCGATGTTTTGAGCAAAGAAGTATTTACTGATGTTTATCAGTGTGACACGATCTTCATGTTACGCTGAGAAGGAAAGCAATGCAAGTGCAATGGTTTATGGTGTAAATGAAGATTTAAAAATTAACAAGAAGGATTTGCATGTAAGTGACTGACTTAAGCTCCCAATTTATAACCCCTGCACGTACTTCACAGGTTAACTGACTTGCTTTTGAAAGATTTGGATTGGTTGCTAGGAAACCTTATTTTGTATTCTTTTCAGTTCCCATATAGCATTAGCTTTGAAATTGATGAAACTGTCCCTTTAGGTACAGAGGGATTTAAGTTGACTCAGGCAAAGCCAGTGAAATTATAGCCCAGATAAGTAAACAGTCATGTTCTTCACGCAGCCTATAGCATCTATTTTTGAGAATCGAAACTAAAGGACCAAGGTTTGTAGTGCAGCACACCATCAAGACTTGAATGAATAAAAGGGATGAGGTAACTTAGGATGCAATGAAAAGGTAATGTGTAGTTTAGCTTTTCAAAGTTTGGAGGCAGTTGAAAACATTAAAAAGATATGGATTTTGACAATATGCAATATTGCAAAATGGGTAATTGTGAGTATAATCAATTTCTTATTTAGCTTATATCACAGTCAATTAAATGACTATCATCTATTTTCCAATCTTAATTGAGGTCAGGATCTACCCAAGGAGAGGCTATTCTTTGAGGTCTTGGGAAAATTCTGGTGATACTTGATTTCAATTCAGTTATTCTGTATCCACGGAGGGTCTTCTTGATATCTTGGGCTGCCTTCATAGTGACCTTCCTCTTGTTACCCTCCTCAACTATTATCCATCTAGACAGACTGCCTGATCATCTCCCAGTGAGCGCTATAAGCACTGAAGAAGAGACAAAACATTACCTCTTAAATAGCTTGGAGCCCCATCAACAATTATTTGATTACCACAGAATGCGGTTAGCACTCAGTGAGGTTGCTGGCTTCTCCACTTGCCTTAAAGTTCATTTCTACCCCAACAAAATTCAATCCTTATGAGCATGCGCTGAGGGATGCAAACTATCTTTTAAGTGTCAAGAAGAATGGAGCTGGTGGGGATAAAACTCATTGCTCATTCTGCTTTTTTTTACTGTGATGGACAACAGGGGTTTTGTCTTTCCTAACTTCACTAATGTAAGAAAAATAGGGAGGTAAATCCTTTATTGATTAACAGGATGAAGGTGTTGCTGCGATGCAGCATTTATTGCCCATCCCTTTAAGAGACAACCACATTGCTGTGAGTCTGGAGTCACATGTAGGCCAGACCGGGTAAGGAAGGCAGTTTCCTTCACTAAAAGACATTAGTGAACCTGTTGGGTTTTTTGACAATCAGCAATGGAAAACAGATTCATAGTCATTACTGGACTCTCAATTACAGACTTTTTTAAATTGGATTTAAATTCGGCTGTGGTGGGATTTGAACCCAAGTCCCCAGAAGGCTACTAGGTCATCACCTCCCCTATTATTACCAAACTCATTATGAAAGCTAGCAGTTGTAGCATAAAAGACTTAATGGAACATTTACAGAAGCTATAACTAATAACTTTATCACCTAATTTTTAAGCTATGAGCCAGTGGAATGTTTGAGCAAACAGTAAAGGGTAAGTTCCAGTGAGCTGAAGGGAATAAACTCATGAACAAAAACAGAAGTTCCTGGAAGAGCCTCAGGGACGATCACCAGACACACAACGTTATCACTGATTCTTTTTCTTCACAGATGCAGCTCGACCTGTTGAGCTTATCCAGCAACTTTTGTTTTCGTTCCTGATTTACAGCATCCACTGACAGGACCAGAGCTCTATGGTGGCTGTTGGAGACTTAAAGTTCAGCACCCCAAAATTTGAACATGTGATCCCTTTTGGATGGTGATCCTCACTTCGGAAACTCCTGGAATAGACAGTAACAGAGTTAAGGAGTAGGAGTATACCAAGTCTGTACCAGCTGGATTTCTGCTTTATGGCAGCGTAACTACACAGTTCATTTAGAGCCTGAGGTGTCTATAAGCATGAATACAAATGTGTCTATATACTCAGATTGTAACCTAGTGCAATTTAATGCATGAATAAAGCAGATGTTTTCACCAGCATTGGGGACAGTGTGTAGGCCTCGCATTGATTACTTTCCATAAGACTATTGAAAAGAATATTTAAATGGGTACTGACCTGCAAGCACCATTGATCAATTTGCTATTGAGGTTATTTAGATTTCCACAGAATTCCTTGCCTTGGTGATTACTTTTCATTTACATCTACTAAATGTTCTTGCCTTCATTAAGCACTAAACTGATGATGGAGACTGCTGTTGCAAATTTAATCTGGTTGGAGGAAGAAGACAAACAGGAGAAAAAGCATCAGCAGGAAGCTTTCTGATCATAAGTAGTTCAGCCTGTTTGGAGACAACACGTGAGGGTGACTGCTCATAAAAGGCCCTAAATAATTAATCGATTATACAGACTTGGGCTGAATCTTCTACATATGCCTGAGAAGCAAGGGCTGCTGAATTTCTGAATGTTCACACACCCCTCTGGCAAGCAGACCTACTTTTTATGGAAACAGGTGGGCATGTTTTGCCAGCAGCTATTAACCCCTTTCCCACTGGCTGTTTCTCACTATCTGTGAGCCTTCTTACTTCTCTTGGATTGGTGAATATACCAGTGCCTCCACTGCTTGGCCTGATAACTGGATTTCCTAAAGTAAGCCTATGAAATTTTAACTCTGTGGACAAGTTAAATCAAAGGAGCTATTTTACAAACATAAAGAAAGTTAGGGGAGAGCTGTGCAAAGTGCCTGAAGCAAGGTTTTGATAAGATGATGGAGGGCATAAATTTTAAGATCATCAAATAAAGGAGAGATTAGGCTAGAAGCACTTCCCTCAGGGTGCTCACTGTCATTTTGCTGGAAGTGAAAATTACACAATGGGGAAGGAAGTAGGTGTGACTACTCCTGGACTTTTAGGGTAAGTGTCTCAAACTGTGAGGACGGATTGCAAAATCCACTGATGTGAGACCCTTTAGAGGGCAACAATATTACACACAGACGTATGCATCATAGAGGACACAGAGCTGCAGGCTCCCTAACCCCTGACGATCCAAATGTATTGGCTCCCTGTGTGTTATAACTATCACTATTCAACAGGTCACTGATAAGCTTATTCACACCAACAGTGATGCACTGTTGAGTGGCAGAGAAAGAATGACAATGTTTGACCATGCAGGGAAATGATGGTAGCAGAAACTATTGCCCTAAGTAAACTTTGCTCATCTTGCTTCTATATGCTGCAGCTAGCTGTCATTCACAGATATTGCTCCATGGTACATGGAATTAGACAGCATGCTGGCCCAGTTACGTTTGGGGAAACACAGAGACTATTACATACAGATGTAGTGCATAACCAATCAAATTTATCCAAATGTGAAACTTTGCATACAGTGCACTAACACCTATGCCACATAGTGCCCTCAAAATGTTCTTTCTTTGCTTCCAAATATATCTCAGTATCTTCCATGATTCTGAGGTTGTGTTGGAGAGAGTCTGCTTGGTAGTGGAGCCTGTTGACCTTCAAGGTTTGGTTGATGGATCCTGGGAGAGTTTGTGTCTGGCCAGCCTTGACATACTGAGGGTAGTAAGTGGACCCTCCTTTGTTTGAAATCCAGAGGGTCAGAGAGGGGGCAAAGCAGGATGGAGACAGAATGCCAGGACACAAATGGAGTGTCCTGAGGGGAGGATTACAGATTTTTTTTATTGAGTCTTACAGTACAGAAAGAGACCATTTGGCCCATTTTATCCATACTTGTCGTCCAACATTTACCTATTTGAATCCCATTTTTCATAGCAATTATGCTGTGGCATTTCAACTGCCTATTAATATGGATCTTAATTGCCTTGAGGTTTCTTGCTTTAACCACGCTTTCAGGCAGTGAATTCCTACTACCCATCTCGAGATATTTTCTTTCCCTCATATCCTCTGCAAACCTCATGCTCCAGAATGTAAATCTATGCTCTCTATTGACCCCTATATAAAGGGGAATAATTTCTCCCTATCTACCCTGTCTTATTCCCCTCAGAACTTCGTACATCTCAATTGGACTCCCCTTTAGTCTTCTCTACTCTACGGAAAACAACCCTTGCCTATCCACGGATAGTATGAACTGCTGATGCTGGAGACAGAGATAACACAGTGTGGAGCTGGAGGAACACAGCAGGCCTAGCAACATCAGAGGAGCAGGAAAGTTGAAAGTTCTTCAGAAGGGTCCCGACCTGTTTCTCTGATGCTGCCTGGTCTGCTGTGCTCTTCCAGCTCCATACTGTGTTATCCCAGCCTATCCAGCCTTTCCTCATAACTGAATCACTTCAGCCCAGGCAACATCCTGGTGAATGACTGCTGCACCATCTCTCGTGCAATCACATCCTTTCTAAAGTGTGACGACCAGAACAGCACACAGCACACTGTTGGCCTAACTAATGTTATAAACACCTCCACCAGAACCTCTCACCTTTGTATTCAAGGGATTGACTAATATAGGTATGCTATATGCTTTCTTAACCACCTTTTCCACCTATCCTGTTGCTTTCAGACTCTTTGGGCATGCACACCAAGGTCCATCTGATCCTCTGCACTTCCTGGGATTCTGCTGTTCAATTTGCACTCCCTTTCCCTGTTAATCCTCCCAAAAAGCATCACCTCACACTTTTCAGGATTAAGTTCCATTTGCCACTGTTCCACTTGTCTACACTACCCTGCAGTCTAAAGCTTTCCTCCTCACTACTTAGCAGACCACTAGTTTTCATGTTATCCGCGAATTTACCAACCAAAACTGCGACATACATGTCTAATTTATTAACAACAATGATCAATGGACCCAGTGCCAAACCCTCCACACCCCTGGACACAGACTTCCATGAGCAAAAACACTCTTCACCCATTACTGCCGGTTTCTTGCCACTAAGTCAATTTTGGATTCAATTTGCCAAATTGCCCTGGATCTCATTGGTTATTAACTTTTTAACCAGTCTTCAATGCATGACCTTGTTAAAAGGCTGGTTGATGTCGATAGATGAAATTAATCCTCATCTTCACTCTCAGCTACTCCTTGGAAAATTAAACTTCTGTGGGAATTGTCAATGCTTCATTCTCCAGCGAGGTGCTGCTGGAACTGCCCTGTCTCCACGTAAGAAAATGGTACCTAAAGTGGGCACTTGGTTGGCTGTATCCTTTCTCCATGCTTTCAGTCCTGAGGACCAATGGGTGAGGCCATAGAATGCAGGTCTTTGCAGTATGCAGCAGTCCTTGACGATACTGGACTCAGCTCTCCATTTCAGTCATCACACTGTCCATTGAGTCAAACTGATGACCACATGCTTGAGATAGCTGAGTCCCCAGAGTGTAGCTGCACTCCAGTAGCTTCTGGGAAATGAGTATCATTCCCTCACACTGTTCCTATTCCTCACCTTCAAAACAAAAGAAGGCATAACGGCTGATGATTAGAAGTGATGCGCAATAAATCAGATTGACAGCGGAGTTGATGAGAGAGTTACTGTGGAATGAAGAGTGTTTTTTTTTATTTCGTGATCTCTGTGTCTCCGCAGGAGTGGTCCAGTTTTCTCCTGTGACGGACAAGAAATGTCCTCACAGCGGGTGAAGAGTTCGATGGCAGGCACCCATCCACCCATCTTGTGCCCTTTCATTTTGTGGCCTGTCCTCTCACCGGATGAGAGGGAGAAAGGGATTAAGTGAGATGAAAGAGGGTGGCACAGCTTGTACAGGTGGTCAAAAGGTGGCAAGGTGCCCCGGTTGAGTGTGTAAGCAACCCAATGTTCCCTGTGAATGGCGTGTGCATTCAACAGCTCCAAATGTCCGCACACAGTGATTCGTATTGGTATACAAATCGTAGCATCGACTTCTGATCTGAGAATTCACTGTCACACATTGACCTTGGATGCCCAAACAGCTGGAAAGAAAATTAGAGGAAATGCTGCATGTAGCTGATTTGCTATCCGTTCAAATGAGTGGACTGCAAATGCAGGTTATGGGCCTATAGCTTGCAGGCCAACGCTCCCTGTTGAATTTTGTTCCCCACTAGCATCTCCTGACCTCGCAATCATCCCCTTCTGAGATAATTACCATCAGTCATCTGTAGCTGTGAGGGTTTCATTCCTGAGATTTCCCACAAATGATGAAATTTGTGAATGTAGATGTGGTTAAAAATAAGTTATAAATATCATGGATGCGCAATTTTTGCCGGTTGATTTTTGTCTTTTTTTTTGGTGCAGGTATGCAAATTCATAATTCATGGTTTCACAGATACTGAGTATTTACTGTATTTGTTTGTGAGTGGATTTATATCCATCCTTTGATATCTCCATTTTCTTGAGACTGTATACACAGTAATGATTAACAAATTGAAATGAATGTTTAAGACTGATCCCAATCTACAATTAGAATTTTTATGCTCGTTTGAATAACATAAAGCTTAAAATCAATCATTTTTATAAAATCATCAATAGAATATTATCTTGCCGTGCTGAAGAATGCATTTTTTGACTTGAATATTCTGCAGCAGTACTTTAGAAATCATTGCAAACCTTCGAGGAAAAACTATATATTAAATAAGAAAATTCAATATGCAGACCAGTTTCTGGTGGAATTCTTTGTTATCCTGAAATATTTGACAAGATGATACAATAGAAAGAAACATTTATAATCTGACAGCTTGAAAGCCTACAGGACTTGTATGACAGTCCAAGGGTTGAGTATTTTCTGTCACATGCATAGTCCGACAGATGCCAACTTAACTGGGTGTGCTGTAGGGTCATGGCTGAATCTTTCAAGTCTGGGGCAGTGCCAATGTAACTTGGCAGATTTGGCAACATCTATCTGATTGATTGAGCACTGCAGGGTTTGAGGCCACTAAATAGGTCATTCCTCAAATGTAGAACTTGACCCATACCCAAGCAGAATTTAAATAAAAGCTCTCTATTTTATTTCTTCCAGTTGACTCATGTCACTATTTGTCACTCAGCACAACAGTAATTAAAATAAGGAGATGACAAAACAAGAATAAAGCAGGGTAGAAAAGAAAAAACGATTTAAAATGCCTATAGTTATACTACTTAAGCAAACAAATGGGCGATTATATTTATTTGTGTGGTACTATGTCAGCAATAACTACACAGTAAAGGTAAAAATAGCTTCAAAATAAATAAAATCTTCCAGCATTATTCATTCAATAAACCAGCTTGTGGCAATCCTTTATTTTTGATCAACAATGTGTGAAAAGGAAAGCAGTGTAAAAACACCAATAGTCAAGTTAAGGTAATAAATCCTCCTTATTAAACCACTAGCTAATCACGATACCACTTATGCCACTGTATTTTAATCATACTTTCTAGTCACTTTATTCAATGCAGCATTAGTTTTAACCCAGTACCTTGCAAGGAGAAGATCTCTTTTTTTTAATCTAAGGCATGAAAATGAAATCCTTCAGAAATTGCATACCTATCTGTAGATTGGGTCTCCTCAGAACAGTTATCGTTTACATTTTTTAACTTTGCTAGGAAGCAAACTTAACCCAACACCATTGTCAACCTTATCTAGAGCTTTAGTTCAATTAAATTAGACTGCTTCTTGTTCCATAAATAATGCCTTGGAATTATAGCAGTACTTCAATTTTCTAATGTAATTCAATAATGAAAGCATAACCTATAAAATGCAGTTCTATTTGCAAAATTTCCCACCATTTTGGAAAGAAAAAATATTCAAGCTGAGACACAAGGAACACAAAGAGCTTTCCAGCACTATTAACTAAAAATTGGCCTTCAAATTCCATTCTCTCACAGTCTTGGCCTAGCTTCATTTTCAGATGACTCTTAAAGGTAGGGAAATTTCCGTTGATCAGTGAGAAATCATAAAATGTCGTCTGCAATTTCAAGGTGACTCAATGTCAGTTGCTGAATTATACCCAAGATTGTAGTCACGTTGGATCAACCTCTCATCTAACAACCAGTGGCATCCATTAATGGTCATTTGGAAACCTCCTTTACCTGGTATGAGGTACCAAGGCCAATTGAGCTACCATTCTTTGCTCTAAAGATGATTGTACCCTGTTCCTCTAAACCATTCACTAAACATTTGGCTTAAAATTGTTTTTTCCTGTTTTTCATTGGTGGAAATGGCAATTGGCCCTTATTGGTTCTGTTAGATTTGCTGCTGTGGCATCATTACTTTGATTGTAGCATAGTGGGGAGTGATATCTCACTGCTTGTCTGAAAACTGCTAGCTAACTCTTTGCCCAGTCTAGAGTCAATCATCATTATTGCCAATGTGATACAGCCAGTCTGAACTCCTTCATGCGAGGCTTTTCTCTTAAAATGGAGCTGCACTGAGTAACACTGAGAACTGGGAACATCAGGATTGAGAATAGAATCCAAGTTGATGAAGTGCTGTGAACATTAATGGTGGAAATGGGTAGGAGAAATGTCATAACGGCTCTCGGCCATCCCACCCTCAAAAAAACGAGTGGGAGTCAGTCAATAAATTCCCAGATTCTGGATCTGAAATTATGTGACCTGTGTCACAACAGGTCCAAACTGCATCTTCACATGACACTTGCTCCTCTACAGCACCAAGGTCCAATGCTGCTCAACTAACTACACTTCCATCATTCACCGAACAACACTCTGCAATCCGCTGTTCATGCTTAATGCTTAAATCCTCCATCTTACTCTCTCAAAAGAAAATTATTTGAACTGTAGGGGCTATCTCCAGACTACCTGTATTTTACTGGGTCACAGTGGCCTACACTGAGTGAGAGAATTGTGTTAGCATCAGATGCACTGGTCATCATACAGGCATAATATCTAGTTATTGAGGTAAGTTGAGTGTGATAATGTGAGAAAGCTCATTGGGCATCACAAAGAATAATCTTTCATTAGAGACAATAAAAATAATAGTCACCTGATTTCTGGTACGATTCAGCCCATCAGAAGGAACTGAACAATGAGGAGTGTGGAGATTCTGGTTTGCAATCAGTAATTTGCTGATTTTTAGGTGACTTGAATTACCTCCAGGTCCCTGGTTCTGACACTGGACTTATTTAGGAATGTAAAATGAAGAAGGCATTATGCAGGTGTTTCAGGGCAAGAGAATTTCTGAGTTTATTAAAATCAAAAGGTATGTATAATACAAGAAATAAAGACAAATGTAACAAAGAATGAAATTGACACAAAAAAAACAGAGGAGAGTAATACGCTATTAAATCAATTACAGGTTAAACATTATTAGAAGCTAAACAGTAGTTTTAATTACAGAAAGTTTTAATCAGGCTTTCTAGCCGTGGGGTTCCTGCACCGTCACCACTTGCCTTCCCCTCACTACGAGCTAAAATGGAAACTTTGGTATCTCAAAAGTGTAAACTCACCACTGGGGTAAAAGCATAATTTTGAAGTACAGCTCACTGTTCTCACTTGCCATACCCGTGGCCTTGATGAGGACTTCCGATGGAGTAGGCCATCAGGCTCGGTTGAGTCTGCTGATGCTGTAGGGTGCACAGTGGATTTATCTGGTGAGTACTTGGTTTTCCTTACATTCTGGTTGTTTCGTGGACTAGCTTTCATCTCAGAATGTGTCTGAGGCCTTGTGGTGTTTGTTGGTCGGTGGTTTTCAGAGGTTGTTGGGTATTAGGTCTGCTGGTCATTGCCGGTTGCTGTTGGCAGGCCTGTTTTGGTAGGTTTCAGAATTGTTGTTGAGACCCCTTTTCTGGAGATTGCTGTGCAGCTAGCTGTCAAGGAGGTAAGTCCTTGGGATCTCTCTTCTGGAGATAGCTCTCAGGAGATTGTCAGGTAAGATTGAAGTCTGCAATTATAATATTTGTGGGTCTTTTATCAACGCTTCAAATCTGAGCTTGGCATTGTATTAACGGTGCTCTCTTTGAAGTCAGTTGGCTTTCCGATAGTTAAGAGTGTGTATAAATAGATTTTGATTGAAGTTGAATGCCCAATATCTCTGTGAATGAAAACTGATAGAGTAGACTCTGTAAATCAGAAACATAAACAGAAGTTGCTCAAAACGTTCAGCAGGCCTGGAAGCATTTGTGAGGAGAAGTCAGAGTTAATGTTTTGGGTCCAGTGACCCTTTCTTAGAACTGAGCTTATACTCAACTTCTGTTTGTGTCTCTGTAAATGAATATTGATTGCAGTTAAATATCTGGTATCTGTACAGGGTTCATAATTCTGTGTTGGGTAGCCCTAGGTGTGAAAGTTACTTTTTAGCTTAGAGTTGGTTGATTGTTCTCTTAGAGTGGAGACATAAATTGTGCTTCCAGTTTGAACAGTAGCCCCAGACAGAAACCATTATGGCTCTGTGTGCATTTGTTGCAGCCTGAGTGCAAGATTTTAGATGGTGGAAAAGTCCAGGGTCTTCCCCAGTATTTTTGATGATGGAGATTTTTGCTCAATCCGACAAAATCCTCTTGATTATGCTCAAAGATGATTTGGTTTTAAAGGACCTGGAAGATTCACCTTGGTGAAGCAAGAAAAGGGAATTCTGTTCTTCTAGGAGGAATCTGTTTTTCAATTATTATTATATGTCTACAAAGAATGTGGCACAACACATGCAGTATGGCATTTTTGACTGTATTAAGGAGGCCACCTATTCTAAAATAAAAACAAAAATTGTGGAGAAACTCAGCAGGTTTGGCAACATCTGTTTATCTGTTCTATAGTTTAGTGTATTAATTGCCTACAACACAATAATTGGTCAATGGAGATTTTAGTTTGCTATTTTGAAATGCTTAGAATGTGAAATCTCCATCGCCTGTTAGAGGGATAGGGTAGGGGTCAGCCTGGTTGGGGTGCTGTGTGAAGGATTGGCGTGAACTTGCTGAGCTGAAAGGCCAGCTACCACACTGTTGAGATTCTATGATTCTATGATCCTTCTATTTGGTTACTATGAAATTTATTCTTTTTTTAAAGTTTTAAAGTGATGATGGCTTTATTGTCAGATATACCCTTACTAATGAGCAAATAATCACATTCGTAGCATGCAACAACCAACAAGTCAGAATACCCTTCATGAATTACTTTCTAAAACTTTGGAATACATGATATCTATTCTAAACAAAGCATTGCTTTTATTTTACGTCTGGATGTGTTAATATTGTGACTAATTGAAATGTGTCCATGCATACTTTACAATTTTGCTCATCGATTAATGATGTCTACTGCCAACTAAAGTACAGTTCAGTTAGTTCCTCCTTTATTACTAATCCCTCTGTGGATTTTGTGACCATAAAAGGGGAAAGTCTGCAACTCCAGCACTTAATGAAATATGTATGGTATAATCATCGTTGTAACGGTAAAATCATTTTTGTAGCTTTGGAAACAATATATATTGTCAGTTACTTTGTTTCATTTCATAATATCATGTTAAAAAAATCTCTTAGTTGCCTTTGATCAAGGAAAACATACTCTGACGCTTTGAGCCACATCTTGATATGTAGTTATGTTTGATTTGTGTTTCTTGCATTTCTCATGTATGCAGTAAGCATACTTTTAAAAGCACTCATTGCTATGCTTCCGAAGGGTTTAAATAACATCACTGCATGTAGACGGCTATTTCTGGGATGGGCTAAGAGGTTTCTCTGCACCAGTTTCTAAGTGCTAAGTTCCATGTAGACAGACAGTCATGTGCACCTACTCTAAGGTCTGGGCTGGGATTCCACAAAATATGCAACTCAGATGTAATTTAACTAGCTATTCTTCCCCCTGTTCAATGTTACCAAGCACCTCTGCTGCCAAAGTCTTTGTCTGAACTTCCATTCCTAACTGGTATCACTGACCTAGCCTAATACCAATAAGAAGGATTGGTGGCAGTGAAATTAGCCAAGCATCTCAGATGATGCAATTACAACAAGTAGCACACCAAAACATTTTCTGAAGAAGGGTTCTGACCCAAAATCAGCTTTCATGTTCCTCTGATACTGCCGGGCCTGCTTTGTTCCTTCAGCTCCACACTTTGTTATCTCTGACTCCGGCATCTGCAGTTCTTGCTAACATATCATAACTTTTTGTTTTACAGCTGCTGTTCACTTTAGATTTTGATATTTCATGTTTTTATTTCAACATTAATTTTTCTAAAACACTCTTTGCTGATGTATAGCCATTTTTTGCTCCAGCACAATTTCTTTAGTTATTTTCATGGTAGCAATGAGGTAGCTGAAGGTGAACTCATCTTCAGATGTAAGGGCACCTCAACCATTTTTAATACCTGTAAAGACTCATGTTTACAGAGAGGTTAGCTTCAACCTGGATGTTCCAGTTGACAATTACCTTTGATGTACCTGTTTCATAAGAGCGCTTTCAACCAACTTTTGCTATCTGCTACAGGCTAATCTATTGATTGCATCAAGAGCTGATTCCTTTAAATTGATTGGCCTGTTCCCATTTTATACATGTAAGAGAGCCATATGTCAGCTGTTGTGTGCCATCATCAGCATCCTTTCAGTACTTGAGATGAAGGACATAAAGCATTTTCAATGGTGACTGAGTAATTTCAGATGGTACATAAATGTTGAGGACGGAAGAGAGTGACTCATGTGAGACAGGTTCTAGCACATGTGTATTTTGTAAGCTGGTTATCATGTGCCATTGTAGGGCACTGATACATATTGTCTAACCACCTGAGCTATTGATCACCGCAGTGGCCTATTCCAGCCATAAATAAGGTTCAGCATTTCCCTTTGTCGCTGGATAATATCTCCCAAGAGTGAAAATCATTGTTTAGAGTCTTTATGTCGTGCTTTCAAGCATCCTTGAGGTAGACCATTTGTTGCAGGGAGTGTGACAGAGAGCAATGAACACTAATGCTCATTAGGCATGGAGAAATAATTACATCGCTTCATAATGGACAGTTTTCACTACTAGTTTTTACTATTGCAGCTTTTGCATAATGTGGTAAGCTGCCTCTAGCCATGCCCAATTCCCACCAACAATTTGTCAAAGTCACCTTTATCAATAGAAAGGGATTTCACTTCTTAAAAATCTAGCATTTGAGTGACAACAAATTGATATATTAGGGAGATACATGCCCGATGTTCGAGTAGCAGTCATGGGACTATTGTGTGGTGCCTCCAAACTGGGTTAGATAAACATAAAATTATAAGATGAAAGGTACCCCTCAAAATATGCATTTGTGTCTTTTGCAACCTGCTTATTTGCCCTACACATTTGTTAATGAGGATTCAACATATGCCAGCTCCTCTGTTAGAATGCTTTTATGAACAAATAGTGCCACTCTTTGAACTGGTGCTTGCCGTGATCAGATCTAATGATTGTATTTCTGTAGAAAGGTAACAATTTGCTTTCCAAAGTTGCACAGGGATATTTTCACTGCCTGAAGTGAATGAGAGGAACAGCCTTACACCCCAGCTACCACGGGAGAATTTGTTGAGACCCATGTGATTTCTCAAATATGCTGTTTTATTTAGATGCTGCACAGATTCATTCATATTGCAGAAGGTAACGTAAGTTCAATAGTAAGACAGCTCAGAGCTCTGCTCAGAGCTGTCTAATGATCACTGAATGGATTTGTTGTTGATGATCGTGCAACATGATTTGACTTGTCACCTGTAAAAAGTGATCCAGAGCCAATCAGTCTGTGAACACCATGTCAATGCAATAGAATTTCATAAACAGTCAAATGTATATATTCAAATTGACATGGAACACTCTGATCATTTGTGCTGTTAGGTATTGATTTCATGTGCTTTGCCATTTGGTTTGAAGCCAAATTGAAAGCTTCTATGTTTTTCTTCACAAACTTGATATCATGCAACTCTGGGATTATTCAGATTTATGGTTAGATTCCCTTATTAGATTAATGTTAGAGTAATTGACAACCTAAGCAATAGAGTTATGGGTATTTCTTCTCTAATTTAGCAGTAGTTAAAAGATTGAGATTTTGAAATATTTGAGTAATATAAAAGAGTGAAAACCGAAGATAAACAAAACAGCATAGAAAATATGTATCAGAGACAATGGGAACTGCAGATGCTGGAGAATCCAAGATAACAAAGTGTGAGGCTGGATGAACACAGCAGGCCCAGCAGCATCTCAGGAGCACAAAAGCTGATGTTTCGGGCCAAGACCCTTCATCAGAGAGGGGGATGGAGAGAGGGTTCTGGAATAAATAGTGAGAGAGGGAGAGGCGGACCAAAAAAATATATTGAGTAATTGCTGGAAAACAAAATTGCTTTGCAGAAATGAATGACTTGTTTTAAAGAATGCAAATATTTAAAAGAAGAAAAAGGATGGAAATTTTGATGAAAAAATTGTATCAGAATCACATGCTGTAGCAGTTTCAGGGGAATCCCCAGTTTTAAAAGGAAAGACTGAAAGAAAATGGCCCTTTATGAATAACTGGTCAACCTGGCATCTGTGTAGGCATCTGGGGACAGAGATCTTCCGAGATATGAGACAACTCGACCAACAAACCTGCACCTGCCAGACATCATATCAAGGGACAGGCATAGAAATGATAATGAACCCAAAACTGTGAACAATGGAGCCCACGCAGTTCATGGGATAATGATTTACTCTAATCAGAAAACAGTTTGGGAGGCTCCATGAAGTCATCAAAATTTTAGTTAAGTAAATTTGGGACAGTATCGACCCTTTTGTTTCCACGAATGATGAGATTAAACCGGCCCCAGCAATCACCGGAGATACTTGTGATATGGAACTACCTGAGGGACGGAGCCAGCCAGCCCTTTGGAATTGCAAGGGTAAAAGGGGCAGCAGGGCCAGCTATCGGGGTTGCTCTTCTTCTTTTTCACTCTCCTCGCTCTGAGCTCACTGCTCCGCTGGACATCAACCCCTTGGGGCTGAAGACATCAAGCCTGTCTGCGACCTCAGACTTCAGAAGTCCGCAACAACACCCAAGGCGGAGAGAGAGCCCCACCGGACAAGCAACAAGTCCCTCTGAGACAATAAGAATCCTTTTCAGGCCTGGGACACTCGCGCTCTGGAGTAGTTGGTCTGGCATGGGAGAGGGTGGTTGTGTGATTCTTAAAGTATAAGTACCCTGTAAATTGTCTAAGGTTAAAGATTTATGTTGTGTCTGCTCCAGTTTTCTTATATTTTATATCATAGTATAGAGTATAAGTTTTATCAAGGTATTGCGCGGATTGGGCAAGTTGAATTTTCCTGTTCGCTGGTAATTTTGAACTCATATTTGAGACCATCTGTGCTCCTTCTGGGTACACCAATTTTGGCTGAGTTCACGGCAGATCCCAGACTATAATTCCAGTGTCAAGGACCGAAGGGTGATCCTGGCGCTTCGAACCGCCCACTCAAGGGGGGTTTGCTGGCCAGGATAAGCAGTTTGCTCTCTCCTTTTCTCTCTCTTGGGGTACTGCCCGAGTGGGTAGGCACCAGATGGCGTTATCCCACCAACAAGAGCGGGAATCGCCCAGGCATTGGTGGCGGTCGCGATTACTGTGTGGAGATAAGTTCCGACTCGCTGGTCAGGCTTTAAACAGTGAATTCAGTTCAGCGCTCTCTTCAGCGGAGTTTCCCTAGTGTGGCATTCTGGGTCTTTGAAGTTTCAGAGCCTGCTGGAGAGAGACCACCACAGTAATCGGGAAACCCCTGACACCAGCCTGAGTGCGGAGTAAAGGAAAGAGGCCCCTCCACAATCAGGTACAAGTCCAAAATGGAAAAACTGAAATATTGGAAATGGGTTGGATATGCTAAAGGAGATGCTAATAACAACGTCTGGAAAAGTGGTCAAATTTTATTTCCATTCTCAAATGCATTTTGTAAGGCAAATCAGACTGAAGGCTCCTTGAAATGGCACACGTGAATCATGGATTGTTTGTTGTACACTTATATCCTAATTGTCGCCTGATTGACCCTGTCTCTATTATGCCATCATTTTTTGAAAATCACAACTCCTCACCCTGAATCCCATTTGATTTTTGTGGGGCAGGATTGGATGTGGGCTTTTTACACATGCATGGTTTCCAGACATTGCTGTCCATTTAAATGAATGGTAGCTTTTGCTGAAATGGAATTTTAAAGTCCCTAGAATGCGGTGATTAAACCAGGTAAGAGCATACTTGATCTCAGTGCTTCTCCTTTGGATAGCCAGGGTAGCCTGAGGAGTGACGACGTACCCTTCTGGTTGTGGCATCAGTATATCTTGGAGGTGAAGATCAGGGATCCTTTGGAGCACGGAGTCAGATACCCTTTTGGGGGTATTCAGATACTCTTGTGAAAGTTATTGGAAAAGTTTGTTCATAAATGGTGCATAAGCTCATTGGAACTGTCCAACTTGTTGTGACCTGCCAACAAGCCTTGTCCTTTCAAGAAATGTCAACCTGCCAAAAGTGTCAACAAGTGTCAGCAAATGTAGAACTGTCAAGAAGATACTAGAAGCCTCAGATCAGATTTTGAACTGGACAAATCATATAATACTGTAGCTATGAGACAGCAGGTCAGAGGCTTGGACTGCTGTGATGAATAAATCATCTCCTTACTCCACAAAGTCTATCCATGATCTCCAAGACTTACCTCAGGGGAGTAATGAAATACTCCTGAACAAATGTATCTCTAACAACACTTAACAAGCACAATCTCATTCAGGACAAAAAAGTCCACCTGGGTGTCATTCCAACTAACACCTTCAACATCCACTAACCCTACCAGTGATGTAGGTAGTAGTATTGCATATCATCTATAAAATGCATTACTAGCAACTTATCAGGATACCTTAGACAAGCATATACCAAATCAATAATTTCCATCTCCTAGAAGTGAAACAGTTACACATACGTGGAAATGCCATTGCCTGTTAGTTCCCCATGAAACCATCTGTCATTCTGACTTGGAAAACAAATCACCATTCTCTCAATGTTACTGCTCAAAATATTGGAACCACGTCTCTAACAGCCCTGTGGGTGTAGCTACACCAATGAACTACAATGGTTCAAGAAGATAACCACCTTGTCAAGGGCAACTAGAGACAGAAAATAAATGCTGGTCCAGCCAGCAATCAGGAAACCAAAGAATGAACAAACAGAAAATGTCAGATTGACAATGCGTCTCTTATATACTATTTATTCATATTTACTGGATGTATTCAAGTTTCTTGAATATTGTTGCTCATCCAGGCAAGTGGAGAACATTCCATCACAATCCTAACCTGTTCATTATAGATGGCGGACAGATGTGGAGTCAGGAGGTATGTCACTCAATTCAGGATTCCTAGCCTCTGATCTTATTTTGCAACCATAATTTTTAAATGTATTGCACCATTTCTGGTCAATGTTAACTCTAGTATGATGCTTATGGGTATTTAGAGATAGTTATACAATTGATAGTCAAGGGATAATCTCTTGTTGGAGAATATCACTAATTGGCATTTGTGTGGCACAAATGCTACTGTTATTTATATAACACAAACCTGGACATTGACCATTCTTTCTACATTTGTCAATGCTGGGTGATAGAGAAGGACAAAGGGTAGTGAATAGATGATATAAGTTGGTACTGAGATGGCATCGTGTCTATATAAATATAGTGGTTATAATAGGAGGCAAAAAAGGAATAAGGGCCCTTGGGATAGATAGATAGACTTAGTGTAGCACATGGTGTGTATATGGCCTCTAGGCGCAGGAACATAGGTTAGCTTCTCGGGTATTATTGGCCATGAGAGTGGATGCTTAGGAGCTGGCTGTGTGAAGAATCTTGAGATATTGATTCAGGAACATAACTGCCAGACAGCTATGACAGGCCAAGCAGTGTCTGTAGGGGCACTGATTGTCATGGTTTGAGCATAGAGATTAAAGGGAGTAAGTGTCTGAGAGAAGGAAGGATGCTTTCTGTTTCAATGCTTATATTTTGGGCTTTGCATACAGCGCTGGAGTTCTCAGGCAGGCTCTCCACCCGGCCCATTTCATTAACCAGAGAGCTCTTCACTCCTGCCCCCAAAATCAGACATTTTGGTTGCCATTCTTAAAGGTCGGTTTTGAGCCTGGATTTCTCCCCGTTCTGCTCCCCTGACCCTGGGACAAAAATTACAGCATTAATTTCAATGTGATGGTGAACTCCAAGGAGTGAAAGGGCTGTCCATTCTCACATTTTAAATTGCCTTGAAGAGTAATACCCAAAAGTTTGACTGCTCCTTTCCTCCAGATGCTGCCTGCCCTGCTGTGTTCTTCCAGCCTCCTGTATGTCTACTTTGGATTCCAACGTCTGCAGTTTATTTTTATCTGTTATCCTGTCTAGAAGTTCCCCAATGCCATGAACAGTGGATCTCTTTCTTCTACTTTTTTTCCCATTTTATTTGTTTATTTTTGCCACAATGCTACTTGACCAACTTTCTCCATTAAATCCAGTCAGTCATCCATTGTTTATCAAATCTCTCTGGGTTTAAGGCTCTCACCATCTTTCTGTCAATTCTTAGGCCTTGTCTTTCTTCCTGGAAATCCCATCTCCATCATTTACCTTGTCACATTTACCTCTCTGTCCCTCTACACCACTTCAATTTCTTCTCTTTAATGCTCCCAACTTCTATCCTCATGAGCTAATGAACCGTGGCCTGATTTTGTCATCTTACTCCTCCACAACTTAATCTCAGCATCAGCAAATCATTAATATTCAATTTTGATGTTGCCCAAATTTTTGCCCTGTATCACAAGGCGAGACTCTAAACCGTCTTAAAGATTCTTTGTATAGAATGAGTAAAACTTTTCTGTCATACAGGATTCCACTGCACTCTTTCCAATGTGTGTCATCACAAGGTGTTGTGATGCAAAGGCAACAAAAGTTGAGATTTGCATCTATTTATACTTACTCTCCCTTTATAAAAGTATTACAGAATATTTTATCGTCTCTTAAATCCAGAACTTATTTCATTATTGTGCAGGACATGGTATCTGTAATTATTTTACTTTTTCCAGTAATGTGAATAATTTTTACACTGAATGGTTGAATCAATAGACTCCATTTGAATAATCTTGTACTGTGATATTTGAGCTTTTCAATGAGTGCTATTGGATTATGGTCAACGTTTCATTGCAACTATGTTGAAATAGAATTAAAAGTATTGAAGAAACTGCAGTAAGCCCAACATTTTCTTTCCCACACTAAAGTACATCGTGCTATGGTTGATTTAATTTCTGGAAAAAAAACCTCACTGGCTTCTCCACTTCTCATTTACTATTGTCCAAGTCTGTAGTGTCAATTGGCATTTTTGAAAGTGTTTGGTAAAGTCTAGAATGTCTAATACCAATTTATTTATTAGAATGGTTTTCAGATTCTCAAAGGCTTCTTGACATACTGCTGACCATACCACTTTGTCTGTTTCTATAACAAATTTGTTAAAAATACAGTTATCATGCTGACATGGGGCACAGATTTCCTTTAAAGCCAATACATTTCTAAAAATCTCATATTATTCTATTTATTTTTAGAGATGGGAAGTTCTGCCAGAGCCTTTACTTTCAATAACACTTAAATAACACTCACCATTGTCCTGTGTTATAGAACATAGAACATAGAACAGTACAGCACAGAACAGGCCCTTCAGCCCACAATGTTGTGCCGACCATTGATCCTCATGGATGCACCCTCAAATTTCTGTGACCATATGCATGTCCAGCAGTCTCTTAAATGACCCCAATGACCTTGCTTCCACAACTGCTGCTGGCAACGCATTCCATGCTCTCACAACTCTCTGCGTAAAGAACCTGCCTCTGACATCCCCTCTATACTTTCCACCAACCAGCTTAAAACTATGACCCCTCGTGCTAGCCATTTCTGCCCTGGGAAATAGTCTCTGGCTATCGACTCTATCTATGCCTCTCATTATCTTGTATACCTCAATTAGGTCCCCTCTCCTCCTCCTTTTCTCCAATGAAAAGAGACCGAGCTCAGTCAACCTCTCTTCGTAAATTACTCTTACTTTTACACATGTACTTTTAGCCAGATTTATTGCTGAACCAACTAACCAGAATGAGTTAAACAGGTACTTTAACTATTGTATTTATTCTTCCCATTGTCTAAATAAACTACAGTTAGTATTTTAGCCATGATGTGACTCGTAAGTCTTTGAAATGTAATTGAAATATTTTAATACCCAAATGGCTGGACTTGTCATTGAAAAGCATGTTTGGTGTGACAATGGCTGATATCTCCTTGGTCCTTGATATTGACACTTGCCAGCACATGTTCAATTGAGTAATCTTCAAAAGAAATGAGGCACTACCAACCTGACGACGCAATCAAATTTTAGCTTTCAGAATCTCACTCTGTCCTGCTCTGTTTCTTGCTTTTATTCTTGTCTGGCACCACAACATAGAACAAAGTGTTAAAATAAAAGAACATTACATTGTATGTCTTTTTGCTTATGTTATCTTCTTGAAATTCTGGAAGGATTATACTTTAATTGTAACAGAGCAAATCCTCTTGCGCAGCTCAACATATTTATGTATTTATTGAAGGGACCACATAAATAGCTGAGCACAGTAAGTTATGGCCTGTGTTTCAGAAACATTTTGTTTTGTTCATTGCCCCTCCTTACACAGGGAATCTGCTCAGCCTCTGTTTGAGAAAATTCTCCATAGTGTTGCACAAATGTATGATTTCTTGTTTCATATTGTGATGCCAATTGTGGGATAGTAGAATATTGTTTATTGAAAAATTGGATTTTTGGGTTTTGAATTTGTAACTTCTGGGGTTTCTATGTACCTAAAGCTAATAAGCAATTTAAATTATTCATGTAACCATGGTGGTTTCTAATAAAACATTTCTGGAGGCCTGGCCTGAGGATGGATCGTTGTTTTTTTCCTTTATTTTGTGATCTCAGCAAGTTAAATAATGATTTATTAGAGGTTTTTGGAGATTTTTTTTAATCTTAAGAAAAGCAAAATGGATGTTACTAAGACTGGAGCATTTGATTTAAGGGTTGAGCCTTTTTCACCTGGAGAGTAGAAGGCTGAGGGGTGACCTTATAGAGGTATATAAAATCATGAGGAGCACAGATAAGGTGAATAACTAAGGCATTTTCCCAAGGATATGTGAGTCCAAAACTAGTGGTCATTGATTTAAGGTGAGAATGGAAAGGTTTAAAAGGGATCTTCACACAGAGGGTGGTGTGTTGGTGGAAAAAGTTCCCAGAGGTATGGTAGGCTGGGGTACAATTACAATATTTAGAAGACATTTTGACAGATGCATGGATAGGACAGGTTAGAAAGATATGGGCCAAATGTAGGCAAATTGCAAATAGTTCACTTTAGGAAACCTGGTTCGCATGAATGAGTTGAGCCGTTGGGTCTGAATTGGGTCTGTTTTCATGCTGTATGACTCAAAGGCTCTGTGATGCATAGCTTAGATACGAAGACTACTGGGCTTCTGTTCTTAGAATTTGGAGTGGTTTTCTGAGGTTCATTGGAATATGTGCTCCTGCCAAAGCAAGGATTCATCACGAACCAGGTTACCTTCTGGTGGCGCATTACTGTAATTCTATGACCAAAAGTGTTGGGAAGAAACCTTGAAGAGCTTAATTAAATCTGAATATGTTGAAACTCAGGTGTACAATAACTCCAGGCAAAAGTTAGCTGCATTTCTCGTCAAAATGTCTGAGTGGTACCGTATCAGGGGTATGTTTGTATACCATACTAAAGCAATTTGTCTCCCCTAAATTTATAAAGGCACATTTTGGGATTAATGGAAATATAAATTACACTGGGCATTTGGAATTTTTTGAAATTGTATTATAAATAGATGTCATGTTTTATTCTATTGTCATTTTTGTTAATAAACTTCAATTGTATATTCAAAACAAACTCTTGAGCCTCACATGCTTATGTTTGAGTAAGACACTATTTTGTTAAAACCAAAATAAATTAATCTGTGATCCATCAAGCCAGGTTTCTGGCTAGGATCTGTCTTGTCCAATAATAACATCAGCCAGGATCATAACGGTGCATTTTAGGAATACTATGTTTAGTTTTCAGATTCATGTTTTAAATGTAAGAATTGAAAGCACTTGGTTTTCTACGGTTGGTAAACTTACTGACTGTAATTAAAAATCATTCATTGGCCTGTGTTCATTTCATAAGGTTCACAATTATAAATGTGAAAACAGGAGACAGTCAGTGGTCCTTTTTCAGCTTTCTAACAGAGCTAGTTTATCCAGTGAGATCATGGTCATCCTATTCAAAGACATCAATTGTTCATGTGGGATCAAGAATCAAACAAATATTTTGTAAGTTAATGTTAATATCTAGCTGTGATGTGCCATGTCCTAAGGTATGGATGGCAGGGGCAAAAGTTAACAATGAACAAAGCCTTAGGAAGTGAGGTTAGGAACTACGGCAAAAGCCAGAGATGGGGTGGGAAGAAAATTGAGGCTAATGTTGGGAGGACGTGGAGGAAGGTATGGATAGTGAGGCAAGTTTGAGTGAATTTGAGGCTGTAAAGAAGAATGAAGAAGTCCAAAGATGGGAGAAAGCAGCAAAGAGGATATAGGGGCTGCAAAGAGAGTAGGGTGCCTGTAAAGGGGAGGCAGCAATTCAAAGGGAGAGAGATCCAAAAAGGAGAGGGAAGATCTGCAAAAGGGAGTCAGGAGATTAACACTTCACTGGAAAGGAATTCACAGCTAACTAGGAGTCAGAAAATTATAAAGTGACTATGGTATTGATTTCTTTGTAAATGCAAGTGGAGTTCTCGCTTAAGGTTGCAGAATTTGAATAGCTAACATATCTGGAAAATGTAATGGATCCTGTTGGATTGAACACTCTGTCAATTAGATAGCATAATACTGATTCATATTTTGAAACTATCACATCTCAAAATATGTTATAAGCTGTGACTATGTTAGAAAGAAACATGCAACCAGTTAGCTATGACCTCACCAATCAGAAAAAAAGCATGTTGGGTGATAACTTTTTATGTGTGGAAGTGTGCATCAGTTTTTGTTTTAACAAAGATTAGGTCCAAACCTATAGAATTGCTACAGTGTGGAAACAGGCCCTTCAGCCCAACAAGTCTACACTGACCATCAGAAGATCCACCCAAACCCATCCTCCTATGACCCATCTAATCTACACATCCTTGAATACTATGCGCAAACCAGCATGGCCAGTCCACCTCGTCTGGACATCCTTGGACTGTGGGAGGAAACCAGAGCAAATCCGCACAGACACAGGGAAAACATGCAAACTCCACACTGACAGTCACCTGAGGGTGGAATTGTACCTGGGTCCCTGGCACTGTGAGGCAGCAGTGCTAACCCCTGTACCATTGTGCCTCCCTACTATTCCAGTTGTCTTTTAAAAATTTCAATATGGTAGTGTTGAGGATGTTAACACTTTGCTTGTGTGTTTTGGCTTTATGATTAATGAAGTTATAATGATCTTTAATATTATTGATATATTCTGTTTCTGTGTTATTTAAAATAACCCATATATCAACACAAAACACAATGTAATGTTATTATGTGACTGTATCACTTAATAAAGGAGATAATGAGAATGAAAAAGGAATCCCTCAAAAAAGTTATTCCCAAAATTCAAAAAGTAGCTGTTGAGCAAATCTCAATAGAATCCTTGGAAGAATAAAATAGTTTGAACACTGGTTGAAGAATTGCAGGACCATTGAGGATGATCAGAGTGAATTCTTATGAGGTCAGGAACAAGTTGATTTTGTCTCCAGAGAAATGAAGGAAACATGAAGATTATGTAAACAACAAAGGAACACTTGGGGGGAAATAAAAATAGAATGGAAGTGATCTGTTGACATTTTCAGGTGTAAAATATAAGTATTTACAAATTAGGTAGTGTTACATTTGAAGAAGTTGTTTTGTTTAACTATTGCACATAATAGCTTTTATTTAAAGGATGAAACTTCCTGGATATAAATAGGTTCAGCAGGTAGATGAACATGAAGAGGGGTTAATGAGCATAACTATAAATAAAGGAAGATATGAGATGACATTTCCAGTATACTACAGACTTGGGTCCCAGTTTCATGTGATCTAATGTCACAACATTGTAAGTTGTCATGCACATATTGTGATCCAAACTATATGATATTGAAATCAGGGATAATGGGAACTGGAAAATCCGAGATAACAAAGTGTGGAGCTAGATGAACACAACAGGCCAAGCAGCATCTTAGAAGCACAAAACCTGATGTTTTGGGCCTAGAATCTTCATCTGATGATGCTCCTCAGATGCTGCTTGGCCTGCTGGGTTCATCCAGCTCTACACTTTGTTATCTCTTATATATGATATTGAAACCTAAATTTAGTATCAGTGGGTTTGTGTACCCCTATAACGGATTTTTATTTACCTTAGAATGTTTTACAACTCAAAAAAGTGAAGGACTCAAAGTTAATTAGAAATTTCCAGAACTTGAAGTACTTATGACATAGGCAGAGAGGTTTTTTTCTGTTTTGGGTGTTGAACAGTCTTGTGAAATTCTTGGGTGAAAATTGCTGTAATTGCTAGTTCTCTGAAGAAGAGAAGAATGTAGCCAAAGTAAATTATCTTGGTGTGAACTATTTTTGTTATTCTCAGATCAGAAATATTGAGTTAAAAACCTGAAGAGGTTTGTTAAAGCTCCACTTGGGTGTTTAATAGTTCCAAGCAGAAAGCATCTGCAATTTCAATCTGTAAGCTAAAGATGCAAGTGACTGAAACTTCTTGAGGTAATAGAAATAGGACTCTAATGCTTTTATGAACTGTGCAAGGGGTGTTGTAGATACTATAACAACATCGTTCATTTTCTTTTCAATTTATAAAGGAGCATTTTCAAATTATTGGGATTATACTTCTGTTGTATGATTTAAAAAAACTTTAATTTCTGTATTTAACAAATAGTTTAGTTCATTCTATTTAATTTATTTTTGTTTGTTCATAAACTTCTGTTTTATTGTTAAATCAGAACCTGCAGCATTGTATACTTACATTTAAATGAGAGATCACTTTGCTAAAACCAAATAAAGGAAAGTTGGATCTATCAAGCCAGATTTCAGTTGAAATCTGACAAATCCAGTATTAATATGAGCTGACAATGTTCTATACCTATTCTGAGAACTAAAATATAATTAAACCTGTACTCAACACTTTGTGACCTAATTCTTCCAGCTAATAACTGGGAGTCCAAATTTACTTTTAGAAATTATTTGTTTCCCTTGAGAGAATAACATCAGAGCAAAATCCCACATCTTTGTTCTCTGTGAAATGGTGCATAAAACACTTTTAAACTCATATAAACCAATTTCATTCAGTCATCAGTGACTTAATTTTAACAACCTTACCACAATATATTTTTCTACTCATTACATGCTATAGTACATTTCAAAAATTGGAACCCCACCATGACACTGTTTAGGTGGCATTTTCCGCTCTCAAGTGGTCTGCGACCATCAAAACAATTGTCCTCAGAGTAAATACACTGCTAAACTTGAGGTAAAGTTAAGGTAATCGATAAATGGATCAGCAACATGAGGCTTTTTTTGTGCACTGAGTGGTGAGGATTTCATATGCACGGTCAGGTAATATCGATACACGTTCAGGAATAGTTGTCAAAGGGACATGGATAAATGTTTGAAGGAAAAATATCTAAATAGGATGACAAACAAAGAAGTGGGAATTACTGAGCTGCACTTCTAGACAATTCATGCTGATTTGATGAAACAAATATCCTTCTATGCTGTGCTATTATATGGTCCTATATATTTCAAATTCATTGACTGTTGAATTTGGATTCATATTGTATGCAAATAATTGGTCAAATCAACTCTCACATATTTTTATACTTTGTGCCATTTACTTGAAATGTCAGAACAAGATTAGTTTATTCAGCTCATCAAGCCTACTCTGTCTGTTGTTAGCCATTTCTTAAATAACTTCGCATTGCACACTGATTGTGGTATCTTTCATTGATAGCCTCGAGCACATGGCACATTTTGAGACTAGAAATTACAGTGATATGGACAACAAATAATTAGTAGCAGAATTGTGTTGCTAGCTTCTCTCAAATTTAGCAAATTTCACATATCTACAGGCACTGCTATCTTTTTCATGAAATTAACAATTGCTGACATTCTTAGTTTTCTTTCTGAGGCTGAAAGTAACAAATGAAAATACCTTAAAGCATGTAATTTACTTTTTAAGTAAATCATTTCTTTAATTGGTGAGTCCAGTAACCATGCACACACACTACCACCTTAAAAAAGGACTATCTACCTAAACTTATTAACACAAATGTTAACTTGACATGACAGTTGCAACAGTGGGATTGGAATGTCTTTTCCATTAATATTTATATTTTGAGAATTTTAGAGATTTGGAAAACTGAACAAAAGCCAAGTTCTGATCCATGTGTGGAAAAAGATATTCTTTCATTTGTTGACTGGAAGAACAGATTACATTCCCTACCCTCCAGGCTAGGCCTACACTGATGGACAGTAATAGTAATTAAAATGAAAATCGAAGTTGCTGAAGAAACTTGACTGGTCTGGCAGAATCTGTGGATGGGGAAGTAGAGTCAATCTTTCGAGTCCAACGACTTGTTCTTAAAACTGAATGGAGATGGAAAAATATGAGCTTCATGCTATATATTAAAGAGGTGGAGAAAGAATTAGAACAAATTGTAGGAATGCCCAGAGCAAAAAGCAGAGGTGGAGCTAATTGCAGTAGTGAATGGTATTTTTTTTGAAGTGTTAATGGTAAATGTTAATGGCGGGAAAAAAGGTTAACTTTGCTGAGGGCAAACACAACCCATGAGGAGATGTGATGAGTACTGATGAAGCGATAATCAAATTAGTAGATAGTCCTCACAGTCTGAAATTGGAACACTCAGAGTTGAGTCCTGAAGATTGTAGGGTACCTGAATGAAAAATGAGGTGCCGTTACGCAGCTTGCTGCAGTGAATTTAAGGCTGCAATGCTAGTAGAATGAAAAAGTGAAGCACTGTTTCACCTGGAAGGAAAGTAATGTTATTTACTAACTTCTTTGTTAGCATGCATTAGACACAGTTACTCTTGTTCCCCAATCCGCATTTTCACAAGAGATTACTTCAAAACACACTGCTAAATGACCAAGGAGTTATCCCAAGATTCACAATTCTATAAAGAAGGAATTGGATATGAGCTCAGTCAAAGTCTGAGGTGCATTTAGGATATATGCATGTCACAGAACCCATGAGATGTCAGTTCCTTGTCATGGCATAATATATCGTACAGAACACTATTCACCTACATAAATTAATTAAATTCACATTGTCCAGAATTATATACTTTCCAACAGACTTTCAAAAAGGAGTTTTCCATCAAATAAATTAAAAATGTGCTTTGTAAATCAGTATATGTTTAACCCAATGTAAAGAGTGAAGGTTACGCTGAATTAAATTAGTTTCCCAAAAAGAATGCGCTTCTATTCTCTATATACATACTTTCAAAACTCTGATGTCAATATCCTACTCAAAGCAAACTTTGCTCATCATCAGAGATAATGGGAACTGCAGATGCTGGAGAATCCAAGATAACAAAGTGTGGAGCTGGATGAACACAGCAGGCCAAGCAGCATCTCAGGAGCACAAAAGCTGACGTTTCGGGCCTAGACCCTTCATCAGAGAGGGGGATGGGGAGAGGGTTCTGAAATAAATAGGGAGAGAGGGGGAGGCGGACCAAAGATGGATAGAGGAGAAGATAGGTGGAGAAGAGAGTATGAGTGGGGAGGTAGGGAGGAGATAGGTTAGTCCGGAGGGGAACAGACAGGTCAAGGGGGGGGCGTGATGAGGTTAGTAGGTAGGAAATGGAGGTGCAGCTTGAGGTGGGAGGAGGAGATAGGTGAGAGGAAGAACAGGTTAGGCAGGCAGGGACGAGCTGGGCTGGTTTTGGGATGCAGTGGGGAAAGTGGAGATTTTGAAGCTGGTGAAATCCACTTTGATACCATTGTTCATCATTAGCCCTGTGCTCACCACCTACTGTGTGTCAACAGTTCAAATTTAAACTTATCATTCTGGTTTTTTGTTTCTCTGTAGCCTTCTCCAGCCTTACAACCCTCCATTGAATCTCTAGTCCTCTAATTCAGCTATCTTTATCTCCCTTGTTCAATATATCCATATGCAGCTGGCTTTAAGCTGCTTCAGCACTACCTCTCTCCCTTAACCTTCCTATTTTTCTGTCTTCATTTATGACACTGCTTAAGTTCTATCTGACATAACAAAGTGTGAAGCTGGATGAACACAGCAGGCCAAGCAGCATCTTAAGAGCACAAAAGCTGACATTTCCGGCCTAGACCTTCATCAGAGAGGCTGTTCTAACTGTTCTATCTGTTTGACTATGATTTTCGTCATCTGTCCTATTTTGAATTGTGAAAGCTCCTGGGAAGTATTTTGGATTGCTTTACTCCATTGAAGGCACTATAAAAATGCATTTTGCTCAGATGTTTACCAAAATGACTTAATGTGTTTATTATTTGTGTACGTTCTCAACTCAATTGCGGAAATCATAATTAATCAGAAATATCGATCCGATCAATTGTGTGTTTGTTTCAAAAAAAATCTTTTCTTTCTAAATTCTATAGAACTAAGGCCTTTATCTGCTAACGTGTTTTGAATAAGATTTTTGATGCCAATATTTGGGCTATGAAGTAAAAACCTGTGTTTTCATGTAAACAAATGGAAACTGTAAACCAATGTGAAGATTTCTTAAGTAAATACAAGCCATCTCCACTATAAACATTAGCTAGATGTCGTATTATCAGAGTATAGCGATTATTTAATCAGAAATATTTCATAACATTGCTTTATTTCAAGCATCCAACATTGAAAGTCAGCTCAGGCTTAGCTACTCTTTTTGTTAAAATAATATTTCATGACCTAGCTAACACCGTTCATTGAAATGATTTGACTTGCATATAAATAGGCCATGCACATCGCTTAAATATGTGATAATGGGTAACTAGTAGTGAGCTATAAAACTGCAATTTGATGAAGGACATTTGATAAGTAATTGAGTGGTTTGTCTCTATTAGTAGAATCCTGCCTAGGCAAGTTCTTGTTCCTGATTGTTGATAGGTAGCAAAGTTGACGATGGGATAAAATTTCCCTTGGAAAGTAAGCCAACATGGGCAAAATCAGGCTGCTCACTAATTATATGTAGATCTAATGTATAATTTCACCAACCCCAAAAGAATTGAATTCCAAGTTTTGCCCCTAATAGCTTTCTGACTGAGGGTGCTTGTGGTGCAGTGTTAGTGTCTCTAGCTATGAGCCTGGAGATCCAGATTCAAGTCTTACCTACTCCAGAGCTGTGTAACAACATTTTTGAGCATTTTGTTTCACAAGTGTCAATAACAAAAGTCAGATCCAATACCATTTTTGAAGAAGGGTCCAGACCCAAAACAACAGCTTCTCTGCTCCACTGATGGTACTTGTCCTGCTGTGTTCATCCAGCTCTACACCTTGTTACATCAGATTCTCCAGCATCAGCAGTTCCTAGTCTCCAGCATCTCAGATCCAATACCACTTGGTTTGTGTCACTGCCTCTGTCAATTGTTTCACATATCTGAATATTGTTTTCAATCTCTAAAGGTACTGTGTATGATGACAAATACAGTTAGCTGTGTCCTGAGCTAAGCTGTCGCAGTGCAGTTACAACATCGCCCAGTTATTTCCGACAAACATGAAAAAATGTGTAAAACTAAGATGGCCAATTACCACTCCATCAGTCTACTCTCATTCATCATCAAAGAGGTAAAAGGTGTTATCACCAGTGCCAACAAAAAGCACTTAACAATAACCTGTCAATTTGTGTTCAATCAGAATTACACAACTCCTGACATCATCTTAGCCTTAATTCAAAAACAGAAAAAAAGCGCTGAACTTGAGGGAAAGGGGGGACAAATCCCATCAATGTGTGGAATTAATTGACCATGTGTGGAATCCATGAACCATAAAAACCTGGAATCAATAGGAATCAAGGGAAACTCTCCACTGATTAGAGACATATGTAGCACAAAAGATTATGGTTGTGACTGTTGGATGTCAGTCATCTCAGCAATAGGACATCATTGCAGGAGTTCCTAAGGGTTGTGTCCTTATCCATTTGCTTTTGCTTCTTCAGCAATGAATTTCTTTCTTTGGTATCAAAAGTGCGTATATTCACTGACAATTGTTCAATGTTCAGCAATGTTTGCAACGGGTGGCATGGTGGCTCAGTGGTTAGCACTGCAGCCTCACAGTGCCAGGGACCCAGGTTCGATTCCAGCCTCAGGTAACTGTCAGTGTGGAGTTTGCACATTCTCCCCTTGTCTGTGTGGGTTTCCTCCGGATGCTCCGGTTACCTCCACAGTCCAAAGATGTGCAGTCTGGGTGGATCGGCCATGCTAAATTGCCCGTAGTGTTCAGGGGTGTGTGGGTTATAGGGGGATGGGTCTGGGTGAGATGTTCCAAGGGGCGGTGTGGACTTGTTAGGCTGAAGGACCTGTTTCCACACTGTAGGGAATCTAATTTAAATCCTCAGCTATTTAAGCAGACTATGACCAAATTAAACAGGACCTATATAACATTCAGGCTTGGGCTGACAAGTGGTAAGCAACATCTTAACAACATAGTTGCCAGGCAATGACCATCTCCAACAGGGATAAAATTTAGACACCATATTTTGATATTCAATAATATTACTATCACTGAATAACACACTATTAACATTCTGGGGCTTATCATTGACCAGTGATGTGAATACAATAAATATAGAAGTCAGTGGCTGGAAATTCTGCATTCAATAATTCACCTCCTGACTCCTCAAAGCTTCTCCATCATTTGCAATACCCATGCCAGGAGTCTAACAGAATACACCACACTTGTCTGAACAATTGCCATTCCAACAACACACAACAAACTCAACACCATCCAAAACTAAACAATCTGCTTGAACTCCATCTAACACATTCATCATTTAGTCCTTTCAAACCCAATGCTCAGTAGCAGCAGTGCGCACCATCTCCATATGCATGACAACAACTCACTAAGGCTCCTTAGACAGTACCACCTTCCAAAACTGCCATTTGAAAGGAGAAGGACAGCAGATACATGGGACTGCCCATCTACATGCTCCCCTTCAAGCTGCACTCTATCCTGATTTGGAATGGTGATTTTTGTTCCTTGAATGTTGCTGTGGGAAAATCCCGTAACTCCTTCCCAGTGGCAGTGTAGGTGCAACATCCACATTCTGTGCACGAGTTTTGAAAGTAAAACTATTGTTCACATATTATTTTTCCAGCAATAAAATTTCAATAAGAAGAATTTCATGTATGTAGAACAGACTCCCAGTAAATAGCATTCAATTTTACCCTTCAAGAAGAGGGGAGAAAAGAGGAGCGAGAGGATAGAATAATAGGCAGGAAATCAATGGAATTCACTAGAGAAATGCTGTGGCTACAATTTGTTAAGATATTTTTCTAAAGTTACAGTGTTACTTGTCATCTGTACGGCAATGAATGACCCAGGATTTAAGATTTAAAACTGGCCAATGGATCATGTTGCTTATGAAATCCTTAATTGAATTGTTAACCTGGGTCAATCGGGAAGCCCTGGCTGACCAATATAAACAGGGGAGTGGAATATTAATAAAATTGTCCATACAACTGGTGTTTTTCACTGTGTCCTACACACACACACACACACACACACACACACAACATGGGTGCTGGGGAAAATAAACGCTACCATTGTATGACAGTAGTGGAGAGTTTCTAAAACAAAAAAGAAGAAAATAAGAACTATATGTACAAATACAACCAGGAGATTAGAATCTCCTCACTTGAGGACTGACTCCGAGCTGGTTGGGCGCAGTCGGCGTACTGTACACTAGTAAATAAAGGGTGATTCGGTGACAAGATGCTGGCTTCTGTGCAGCTATTTCAGTGGTGATGAAAGTGTGATTAATGATGAAGAAAAAAAGTATAAATAGGGGAGTTAGCTCAATTCAGGAGACTCACTCTGAGCTGGCTGGCCACAATCTGTATGTTGTGCCCAAGTAAATAAAGAGTGTCTTGGTGAAGGGATATGATCCTCTGCAGTTATTCCACATAACTGTAAGATTATGAGGGGCATGGACAGGATGAATAGAAAGCAGTGTTTCCCTTTAGTTGAAGGGCCAATAACAAACTGGTATAATTTTAGAGTGAAAGGCAAGAGGTTTAGAGAGAATTTGTGGAAAATCCTTTTCACCCAGAAGGTGGTGGGGGGTCTGGAACACACTGCCTAGGAGGGTGGTTGAGACAGAAAACTTTACAAGCTTTAAAAAGTGCTTGGATGAACACTTTCAGTGTCAGAATATTCAGGTCTATGGGCCGATTGTGGTAAAGTGGGACTGATTCAGGTAGTTGAATAAATTGACTGTACAGACTTGATGAACCATTTTTCTGTACTGTATGGTTCTATTATTCTGTGATTCTATGATGATCATTTATTCAACACAAGTCACAGCAAAATGTAGATTAGCAAAAAGTTTAGAATGTGATTTCTTTTAAACACCTGCTTAAGTTTTGACTTTTACAATTGCAGTTTGCTTCATTCACCTACAAAGTTTGAATGTTAACAATACATTGAACAATATTAGAAGTCAAAGATAAACTCCAAAGACAAGCTTCATCAACCCCAGTACTCCAAATTCCCTCACCTTTCGTTTACACTCTTCCTTCTAAAAGCAAATAGGGAGTTTGCTGTTTTCTCTGTCTTCAAGTCAAAGGAATTCTTTCAACTAAAATGATACAAAGGACTGTAGATGCTGGAGATCTGAAAGAAAACCAGAAAGTGACAGTGAAGGGATGCTGCTTGGCCTGCTGTGTTCATCCAGCTCCACACTTTGTTTTCTGTGACAGTGAAACTAAGCAGGTGTGACAGCATCTGTGGGCAGGAAGCAGAGTTAACATTTTGACTCCACTGACTCTTCATCAGACCTGACTTCTGTTTAAGTTCTGATGAAGAGTCAATGGAGTCAAAATGTTAACTTAACTTTCTTCACGTGGATGCTGCAGACCTGCTGCATTTTCTCATCAATTTCTGCTCTGCGATATCCTTTTAGAAGTCACTTCTGCTTCTTCCACCCTATTGCCTTTGAAGCCAAACATATCCCCCATTCCCTGCCATAAGCTTGATGATCTCACATACATCTGATGCCTTTTTCGTCATTTATGCTTGCCTTGTGCTCTAACAGTATCACTTCCTCAAAATTAACTACGCAACCTCTCTCTCTGGCTCCCACTCTACCTGGCTCAAGGTAGTTCCCTCTCCTCAGATGCTGTCCTTCCATGCAAGCTACCTACCCAGGAAGTGAAACAGATACCGCAGCTTATGTCAACGACTGCATGATGCTCCAGTACAGTGCTTTGGAAATCTGTTTTGGCTAGGTATGCAGTCCCTATTATGCAGCTTAGAAATGGGCCTCAACAAAATTATTAAATAACATTTGCAGATGTAAGACCATGGTTCAAATATACCTTGATGTGACAGAAGTCCAACTCTCAAACACTTCACCTAAGCATCCCACCCAGACTTAGGTCCCTTCTTAATTCTTGTACAGGCACTGTAGTGTTTAGCAAAGACAGCAGTTGCTTTTAGGATACCATGAAGTGTTGAATAGCTTGAGAACATTCTGTGCAACACTACTCTGGTTAACCATTTCTAAGAGAATAGATGACGCGCAAAATGTCAAGAATGTTGCCTGACATGATAATACGACTTTCATTATGGAATGCTGTGAGATATCACTGAAATTAAGTGTGTGCCTGTGGAGTGCTTTTTCAGTGGACAATACCTGGTGTGATCATAAGCCCTATACTTTCTCAATATTGTCAGTCTACTTTTTTCTGATATCCAGTTAAGGTTAAGAACTGGAATTTTCTACGGAAAAAAAAAGACATTTGGAAAGCCAAGGCTCTTGTTTTCAACTCCTGCCACAAACTTGATGCCATAGCCTCTTTGTGCTTGCTATATCAGTTTGTTCATAGGCTCAGTGCCCATTTGACCCCAGGCTACACTTTCAAATCCAAATCTTCTCCATTGCAAATGTCACTGCTTTCAATCCCCATAACATCATCCCATTTTGGCTTTACCTCAGCACATCTGCTGCTGAAATCTGACACCTTCATCAAGGCACCTTCACAAAATGCTACTCCAATATTTCCCAAATGCCTATGTTCACCATCTGTGTGATGAAGTTCATTGAAAGCTCATTTGCCTATATCCTAAATGTAAAAAATGTTTCTCAGCCATCTTCCATATGCTTACTCAACTGTATTTACTCTTGACTAAACGTTTTATCTATACATTTAAATCCCTTTATAGTCTGTCCTTCACTGTCCCTGTAAACTCCTTCCAACCTAAATTCCACCCTCCCCTCTCATCAAGAATATTTTTGTTATCACCTTTTTCCAGCATTGTGTGGATTATTCTTCCCTTTGCTTAGCATTGACACACATGTGTTCAACTTTCTTGGTCCAAAACTCCCTTCATAAATCTTATTGTCTCTCAACCCTCTCTCCTCTTTTAAAACCTCCATTCCTCCTTAAATCTCAGTTTATTGGCCAAGGGTTTTTAGATTAGATTAGATTAGATTCCCTACAGTATGGAAACAGGCCCTTCGGCCCAACAAATCCACACTGCCCCTTGGAGCATCCCACCCAGACTTAGGTCCCTTCTTAATTCTTGTACAGGTGCTGTAGTGTTTAGCAAAGACAGCAGTTGCTTTTAGGATACCATGAAGTGTTGAATAGCTTGAGAACATTCTGTGCAACACTACTCTGGTTAACCATTTCTAAGAAAATAGATGACGAGCAAAATGTCAAGAATGTTGCCTAAAATGACAGCGCGACTTTCATTATGGAATGCTGTGAGATATCACTGAAATTAGGTGTGTGCCTGTGGAGTGCTTTTTCAGTGGACAATACCTGGTGTGATCATTGTTGTTTCCACATTGATCTTGCAGATGCCTCGAGCCTCTTCCTGTTTAAAGCTTCGGCTCCTGAGGCATATTCATGTGAGAAGGAAGAAGCCTGAAACCTTTGCCACTGATCTGTTCAAGCCTGCTTCCTAACGCCAGGCATATGCCCAGCCCAATAACGTCACAGAGTCATAGAGTTGTACAGCATGGAAGCAAACCCTTTGGTCCAACTCATCCATGCCGACCCGATATCCTAAATAAATCTAGTCCCATTTCCCAGTATTTGGCCTATATCCCTCTAAACCCTTCCTATTCATATACCTATCCAGCCGATTTTTAAATATTGTAATTGTACCAGCCTCCACCACTTCATCTGGTAGTTCATTCCATACAAGCACCATCCTCTCCATGAAGAAGTTGCCCCTTAGATCCCTTTAAAGTCTGTCCCCATTCACCTTAAACCTCTGCCCTCCAGTTTTGTACTCCCCCATCCCCGGGAAAAGATCTTATCTACTTCCCTATCCATGCCCCTCATTATTTTATAAATCTTTATTAGGTCACCCCTCTGCCTTCCATACTTCAGGGAAAAAAGCCCCAGTCTATTCAACTTCTCCCCGTAGCCCAAACCCTCCAGCCCTGGCAATATTCTTGTAAATCTTTTCTGAACCCTGGCAAGTTTCACAACATCCTTCCCATAGCAGGCAGACCTGAATTGAATGCAGTATTCCAAAAGGGGTCTAACCAATGCTCCGTACAGCCACCCGACTCCTAAAGTCAATGCACTGACTAATAACGGCAAGTGTACCAAATTCCTTCTTCACTGTCCTGGCTACCTGTGAGTCCGCTTACATGGAAAGGTAAACCTGCACTCTGAGGTCTGTTTGTTTAGCAACACTACCCAGGACCTGACCATTAAGTGTAGTACATATCAAATGGTTGCACCGAATTAAGACCATCCTGTATTCTGGAATTTAAACCGTGCAAGTCGATTGCTATTTTATGAAATAATTGAACTATGCATGTAATAAATGTTCCCATTCATAGAAAATTCATTAGGCCACTTCTGTTAGTCCAGGGTTATTACGCTTTTATTTTAAATTTAAATTTTAAGAAAAAGTCATAAGACTATAGGGGTCCTCACTAATTAGAGAGAGAGACATGACTGAAGATAATTTAATCTGATGGTCACCATATGTCAGGTGAGGGGAAAGAATGAGAAGGTGAGTCCTTCCTGGTAACCTTAACCAGTGTGGGGTTTGTTGGCATCAGTCTGCATCATAAAACAGCTGTTGACTCCTCGGAAGGTTGTTTAGTTCAGTTGGTTGGACTGCTGGTTTGCTATGCAATGTGATGGGTTAGTTTATTTTAAACAGTAAAACACATAAATTAGAAGCAAAAATTATGGCAAACAAACTGGTTTCTGTGAATGTGTAGCTTGCAAAACCACAGCAGACCAATTGGCTGATGGAATCACAGCAACCTATGCACGCAGCAGCTGGAATCCTTAAAAGTGAACTCTCTTAAAGGCAGTGGTTCATGCGAAACATCCATTTTCTTTCAAAAATAAAGTTTGATGAATACAATAGCTATCGAGCCTCTGAATCTCTATTAAGCAGTAATCTGCTGGTATTGAGATCTTATGATGGGTGACTTTGTGTGGAGGTGTCTGTTGTGGTGTCGATTTCTACAATCATCAATGATACTGTCCGTAATTTCTCTTTGTACAGACAGGTTTTTCTTTTAAGAAGCTCAGTTACTATTCAAAAATTAGTTTTCTGGTGCAGAACAGCTGAGCTTTGTTACTCATCTCACTTCTAAAGTTGTATCAAGTGGTTCAAATCTTTTTCCAATTATTGTTTTGTTACTTAAGAGCTTCCAGTTCTTTTTAAAACTGCTGTTTTTGAACCCTGAAGTTCTTCTACATCTATCAATGTTTTGCCTTCTGTTGAGCCAGAATATTTTTCTTCTTCATACCCAATTCTGATAACTGTCCGACTGCCAACATTTTATTTATCGATATTTTGGAAGCCTGGATCACTTCAACTTGCTTGTTTTGTGATTGATTGGTTTCTTCGATGCCCTGCTTGAGTTCTTCCAGTGGAGTGTCATCATTGGTATGTATTTCTGAAAGAATTGTCTTGTGAGTGAGTTGTATTTCCTTTTTGCTTCCACTCTGCATCTCTGTTTGTTTTTACAGGTGTGTTATTTTCTTTACCATTGCTTTGAGCTCAAGCTGATGTCCTTGCAGCTTCTCCTGCTGAGTCTGATTTGTTTAACATGTTTGCAGTATTCTGAGACCGGATAATCTGGCATTTTGTGAACACTTTAGACGATGTGATCATTCTGGTGTTTACCATGAAGTTACAAGGGAAACATCTGTTCATCGCACCTTTTCTTATCACGAACATCATCAAATCCTGATTAACTTCACCTATATGCCTCTGATGGGATACCAGATAGTTTTTCCTGTAACTTAAAGATATTCCTTGTCATTTTTGCCTCACAAGATTAATTAAAAGCTAAGCATTTCCTTAGTGTATGCAGAAGGCCACATTTCAGCTGTCTTCCTCTGTTTGGGTATTTTTATGATCACTTTAAACATCAAGTTTGCACTTAACACCTATAAACTTCATTGATCTGTGGATTGTTTTATAATTATATTCATCCTTCAGTGGTTCTTTGCTGCTGAAAGTCTTTAATTTCTTTAATAAATCCTTCTGGAATGCTCCTATGTGTGAGGATGCAATCATCACTTAAATAATTCAGTTTGCTAGCTCCCATCTAAAATAACTCACATAAGTTGACTTTACCCTATATATGTTCACAGAGTCAGAATCTATAGACTTCTGTATAAATACCATTAATTCTAACTGATAAATAAGGAACATTATTCTCATTCTGAATTGATTTTCTAATGTGGTCCGTATCTTCTGGGATTTTTTAGCTCTTGTTTTAATGCAGATTTGTTATATCTATGGACACCTTATTATCCAAATCTTAATGGCTAATTTCTTTTTTGCATCAAACATACCAAAATCTATAAACTATGAATGCTTTTTAGTCAAGTTACTTCTGTTATGAGGTCTGCTGTGTCTCAATATAAACCAGAGAATTTTGTGGACTCTGACAGTATGTCTTTGACTTTTCCTTGCTGTTCATCTGGCATATACTCTGATCTCTTACCTTTCTCACGTGAGTTAAAAGGCCTCCTTTTAGTGATTTGTCTGTTTACCAGCCAACTGTGTTTTCAACACTCTCCTATGTTATTATGAACCAAAACATTGAAAGCTGTCTCATGAACTTCTTATACAGTTTAAGATTGTCACCCCTATGTTCTATCTATACATTTAATTTGATTGTATGATTTTTCTGGCATCATTGGCCTCATCAGCATAATGTTTTCCACTAATCTTCACCACGGCTAGAATAATGTTTTCATAATCAACTGCCCATCATGGGCAAGTTAACTCTGTGGTTTCGTTTATTTAAAACAGTGAAACACATTATAAGCTATTGAGGAGACATTCCAGAAAGCCAACTGACTTCTGTCAATGGAAAGCATACAGATACTTAGCAGAATAACCTTAAAGGTGAACTCTTTTAAAGGCAAGGTACACATAACAACATTGGCAAAAAATTTTAACAATGCAGCTCAGGTCTTCCTGCAGGTGAGTTGCCTATTTTTTCAATGAGTAGTTTTCATTGTGGTGAGATCAGCAATGGTAAGTTTCTTTCTTCATCCAAACATTTTTTTTATAAATTTGATGACAATGAATGAATTAATTCGTTATCATTTGTTTATTTGTTTGAATGCTCATTTTTCACGCCTACCGGGATTTTTGGTGTCCTTTAATGGACTTCTTCAGATTCATTATCTTCATATTATTCTTCTAAATTCTGACATTCAGGAGATATTATTACCTCTTCCAATGATTATTTTGTAATTTTTCTTTGTAATTTATTGGGGAATGGGTGTCCTGGTGTACTTCCTGTGGTCAATTTGATTTTTGGAATTAAAAATTTAAGGCTGAATTTTAGACAGTGATCCCTTCACTTCTGGATTAAATGTTGGGTTTAAGCTTGCATTCAATTGAAAATTTAATAGCCACATGGTTGGGAGAAAAGCCCATTTCTGCGTGTTAATAGCCAAACAAATGGCTGACAGATCTATTCTCCCAGAATCACCACCAAGAGCAGTGTCCAATGTTGTGACTGCAGCCTGACCTCAATGATAATTGTTGATGAAACGAAACGAAAAGATAAGTGAGACAATTTCTGGGGGCAGTCTGGTGTGCCACAGCAAGTGATTTTGGGCACTAGGTTGAAGAGGTTGGGAAAGGGCCAGTGGATACTAGAAGTAGATGGAGTGAAGTAGAGGTTGTATCTTTTTGGCACTGTCTTTCCACTTGAAGTGTTACTACTTGGCTTGAGTGCCCTTTTTTTGCTGGTGAAAGAGGCAACAAGTAATTAACTGGTAAACACACTTGCCATGCCACCCAGTTTTATACTTTCCCTTGCTACCTATCCCACAGAGTGGAAGGAATGGGGAAGGTCTCAAATTCTACGCAAAATTCCTAATTTCACGGACATGCCAAACTGGAGAAATAATTTTTATTAATTTAGACTGTAACCAATTACAGGAGGATTTTAATAAACTTGGAAGAAGGGTACATAGTTGAGATTTTGATCAGTGAAGTTTAGCACAGATAAATCTGATAGATTATAGTATGGGAAGAAGAGGGAGATTATTTATTACTTGAAAGATGCACATGGAGATGTGGAGGAAGAAAGGGATCTTGGAGTTTAAATAGAACAATCACTTAAAGTTACGGAGTACGTTAGCAAGTCCATCAAAAAAGATGCAAAATACTTCAATTGTACTTTAATTCTGTAGTGAGAATTGGAGACTTAATAAGTAAGGAAGCTATATGGCGCCGTACACCTGTATCAAACTTTGTTACACAATAATTAAAGTACTGCATGCACTTATGGTTATCATGAAGTGGTAAGTTAATCTTTACTAGGTTAGAGAGAAAAGAGTGCCTGTTAGATGTGGTGACCTTTCACATATTTCTGTAATTAATTCTAGATATTGAAAATACTTGTGATTTGGAATTTGCCCATTGATGAATGGAAATTATATATTATAGCTACATTACATGATAAGGCTGACAGCAGCATTGAATACCATGTTCTGCAGGTTCACAATGCTTCATTCTTCTATTTTGCAAATATGTTGACAAGTAATTGAGTAGGGTACAGGTTCTGTGATAGACACAGGGAAACTTGGATAGAGGAAATGAGATACATGAGAAATGCTCTTTAGAGAATGGGGCACCATGGGACCTGCAGGCAAACTGCCAATCCAAAATGACAGGAAATGGAAACCAGCATAATTCGATGAGCCACATACTGTTAACCTGGAGGCAGTGCTGGAAAATGTTTAATGACTTCAGTAGCCTGCCAAAATAATAGAACGGATTATTACCTTTCATTAATGAAGTGTACACAGTGCCGTAGACGTTGATAATTACATCCTCACCATACTGTATTAAATTGCATTCTCCATTTGCCTTGAACATCAATGCAACTCAGAGGTTACATTGTGTCACCGCTGTTCCCATGCTTTGTCTGCTTTCAAGCTAGTGTAAGTGTGTCAGCTAGTTTGCCTGCATGGTTCAGGCACAACTTGGATTGAACGCTGATGTTTGGATATCCTTGTAATAATGAAGGCCTAAGCAATCTCGCAGTTCTTCTGTTTGTGCTGTAAGAAGATAGTTCATAACAAAAGCTAGATCATGGAGATAAAGAGGGTTTTGTATACAAACATCAAATAAGGCATGGCTTTGAAACACTAAACACTAGCTACAGGATACAATCCTTTAGTTATGAGGGAATGGAGGAGAGGAATTAAGAGAATTGGCACCAGCTTGGGATTTTGTAACAACCATGCAGTTTTTTGCCTCACCCTATCAATTTTTTTTTCACTCATTGACACTAAATCATGAACTGCATTTTTTGTTTGAATATTGGATTAGAATAAACAATCATTTGGAAAATATTGCAACATTTATTTATTTTCCTTTTCTGCATTTCCAGACACACAGGCAGAAGCCAGGTCAGACCCAATGGCTCTCTGGTGGGTAAATTTTAACCCCTGTTGGAAGGAACACAAACACTGGTGAGCACATTATCGACTGACATGCTGATTTCCCAGCTCTATCCCATTTTCAGGCTGTTCCTCATCCATTTTCCTTGTATGTAATCAGAGTAGAAAAACAACCCACCAGTGAGCAGTGAGTAGCCAATTCAGCTTGTGGAAGATCTATTAAAGCCCTTCGTCAGAAGCTGATTAGAATTTTCCCATGGCCCTAGCAATGGATTTCTGGCGGCGGACCATGCTGTATAAGATCATATATCTGAAGAAATTAATGTTTATTTTACATTGTTATTTACCAACATGACGACATCACACAATCTTTGGATGCAAATATTTGAGATCTGCATAAGTAACTAAATGCAACAGATGTCTAATGTACAGTTCTCAATAGTCCTTGGCAATTATGGTTAACAAATTAACATAACGTGTACTTATCAATCAAAAATCTACCATATTGCCTAAGACAAGCACTCTTCTGTTCAGGTTCAGCTATAATATCTCTACCACTGATAATTTGTCAATCTGATTGACCTAAACACAACCTAGAGAAATGAGGATAAGTGACAGTGAACTACCCAAACCAGATACCATCACAGTGGTATTTGAAAATATGAGACACCAGGGGTGGTGGTAAGAACTGCAGATAGGCTCTGATATCTTCCTTCGCTCAATAATTTCAGCTGAAGCCACTGACCCAGTTGCTAAAGGCACTTTTTATATTAATGTTAGAAAACTTAAAGGATGCCATTACATTGATGTTCCCTCTCTTTCGGTTCATGAGATGATGGTTTGCGACTGTTTCAATGCTGGATGGTGTCTTATTTGTCCTCCAGTTTTGAGGGCCCACCCAACACTCTTACTTTGAAGGTGACCCTAACCTCTGGTCAGTAATTAGTCAAGTTGATGAAAGTTACAGCCGTGGAACTGTTTCCATACACTGTAGGCACCTGGCTCACTTTTGATCCTTAAGTTGGGGTCTTGCAGCCCATAGAGAGAGCTCAACCCTGGGTGACACTTCACTTATGTTCACTGCTGACTCTCTTCCTCAAAAACTAGCTCAGTTACTTCTATCAAGGCAAGCTAGACAGTGAGGCAGATGATAATGAATTGTATTGGACACATGGCACAATTGAAAAGCAGTTAGGTACGGTTTTTGAGATGCAACAATTTGTTGTCTAGATAGCCAGCTCACATTACATCTTCCTGGATAAGCCCATTGACTAAGGCTCAACAGAACTTTTTAAAAGAAGGATGTTTCTGAGCATCAAACATTGATGGCAATGCCGGGTGATGTGCTGGAGGTAAAGAAATTCATTAGCTGCAATTAGAAAGCCGACTATATTATTCTTTGCAAAATTAAAATGCAATGTTTTATATGTTATACCTATAGTAACACTCACAGAAGAGTTCCTATATAGCTAGTGATTATATATCTGTCTTGAGAGATTCGAAATGAAACAGGCTATGTCTTCTAGGTTCAACAAGCTTATTCATTGTCTAACTAGAAACCATCAAACAAAGCTTCACTGATTTAATTCCTGCTACTGGGAAATGAACATATACTGGCATAGTCCAAAGCCTATGGTAGATAATTAGATGATCATTCATTGAGTGGAATCCTTTATGCTGCACAAAAGTAAAATTGTCAGACACTGCAGCAGTTCACAATGGTGCAGTCTGTAAAAAAAATGATATTTGGAGATTTGATGTTGTTCATTAAGAAAGAAGATTCAATTCTTGCTGAAGCCAATCAGGCATCCAACACATTTTATTTATCTCTATGTACTGAAGACTGTAAAATGTACTAATCTTGTCAATGGCACATTAGAATGATCTGGAGACATTTGATGGAAAGTCCTTTGTGACCTTCATAACTACAGATTGCACAATTCAAATCATAGAACTCCTACAATGTGGAAACAGGCCCTTTGGCCCAACAGGTCCACACTGACATTTAGAGCATCCCACCTGACCTATACATCCCCAAATACTACAGGCAATTTAGCACAGCAAATCCACCCAGCCTACACATCTTTGAACTGTAACAGGAAACTGGAGCACCCAGTGGAAACCCACACAGGCACAGGCAGAATGTGCAAACACCACACAGATAGTCAGCTGAGGCTGGAATTGAAGCCAGGTCCCTGGCACTGTGAGGCAGCAGTACTAACCACTGAGCCACTGTGCTGCCCTGAATTCCTGAGACTTTATGTGTTTACATGGTAGGATACAACACAATTCAATCATGACTCCCATTGTAAATCACAGGCGATACACATAGTACTCTTCCGGCAAGATGGGCAAAAGCATTTCAGCCTGAAAATATCAACATGCATACACTGATTGCTTGAAGGCTCTGGCATATCTGGCTTACATCTCTGTTTTATTCACTGCTCTTCCTCCATAAACCACAAAGACAAAGGAATTCTCATGAGAAACCCATTGTAGCTGTATTCATGAAGTTATGATGAAAATGTCACTGGCCTAGCTGTTATCACAAAGGTATGTTAACACATAAAAGGAAATAAAAGGAAAGGAAGACAAAAGCTACTACTTGTGTAATTTCATGTCATATCATAGCTTACATCTGCATGCACCACAGAATGAAACAGTTTTGAAAAAAGAAGCTAATCATCTTTTGATATTCAAACCACATTTATGAAATTAAAGCAAATTTTGGATATGATCAGATTTGCATGTTCAGTATTAAAATTAGAATATTTATTGTTTATATCACAAAATAATTTCCTGATACATTGGACATTATTTAAAAAGTTGAAAGATACAAGGCAGAAGTAATTAATCTAATTTTAATCAATCTTAGCAAAATGTATGATACCTTGCAATATAACGTGTCCCGGCCTTGTATAAGGACCTGAAAAATATACTGTAATTAATCCTAACATTTTTCTCACTTTGTAATTCAAAGGAACACTTAAAAAAATTTCTTTCATTTTAAAAACTTTCTTATTGATGCACTGTTGTCTGAAAGTGCAAATTTTAGTTACAGAATCGGAAAAGATTGACACCTCACTGTGTTTTAGCTATTGGGTGATGCAGTATTATTGTATTTTAATCATCACTGGTGGTTGCTGAATGAGGTATTCTGTGTCTCCAGGTAGTAAGGAGACAGGTGTGATGGATAGCGTGATGGAGGCCCTGCAGTCAGAAACTGTATTCAGGAGGAAAAGGTCTCCTCCGCGGTCATCAGGCAAAGCTGTAATCAATGGCTGAAAGCCACTGTTACCAAGGGAAGCATGATAAGCCTGTTTAGTTCAGCGTGTAGCGTGAGATGTCGTTTTGCATTTAACAATTGTGACAGAAGAACTTGATGATATTCATTCCAGCAGTGATACCCTCGAGTCAGAACTTTTTCCTGTCAAAATGTGTTTATATAATCAACACCACTTCATTACAAAAGGCTAAAGGAAAGTCTTGTTGGAATGATATTTCTTAGAACCAGGATACTATAAGAGATAATAAAATGTGAGGCTGGATGAACACAGCAGGCCAAGCAGCATCTCAGGAGCACAAAAGCTGACGTTTCGGGCCTAGACCCTTCATCAGAGAGGGGGATGGGGGGAGGGAACTGGAATAAATAGGGAGAGAGGGGGAGGCGGACCGAAGATGGAGAGTAAAGAAGATAGGTGGAGAGGGTGTAGGTGGGGAGGTAGGGAGGGGATAGGTCAGTCCAGGGAAGACGGACAGGTCAAGGAGGTGGGATGAGGTTAGTAGGTAGCTGGGGGTGCGGCTTGGGGTGGGAGGAAGGGATGGGTGAGAGGAAGAACCGGTTAGGGAGGCAGAGACAGGTTGGACTGGTTTTGGGATGCAGTGGGTGGGGGGGAAGAGCTGGGCTGGTTGTGTGGTGCAGTGGGGGGAGGGGATGAACTGGGCTGGTTTAGGGATGCAGTGGCGGAAGGGGAGATTTTGAAACTGGTGAAGTCCACATTGATACCATATGGCTGCAGGGTTCCCAGGCGGAATATGAGTTGCTGTTCCTGCAACCTTCGGGTGGCATCATTGTGGCAGTGCAGGAGGCCCATGATGGACATGTCATCAAGAGAATGGGAGGGGGAGTGGAAATGGTTTGCGACTGGGAGGTGCAGTTGTTTGTTGCGAACTGAGCGGAGGTGTTCTGCAAAGCGGTCCCCAAGCCTCCGCTTGGTTTCCCCAATGTAGAGAAAGCCGCACCGGGTACAGTGGATGCAGTATACCACATTGGCAGATGTGCAGGTGAACCTCTGCTTAATGTGGAATGTCGTCTTGGGGCCTGGGATGGGGGTGAGGGAGGAGGTGTGGGGACAAGTGTAGCATTTCCTGCGGTTGCAGGGGAAGGTGCCGGGTGTGGTGGGGTTGGAGGGCAGTGTGGAGCGAACAAGGGAGTCACGGAGAGAGTGGTCTCTCCGGAAAGCAGACAGGGGTGGGGATGGAAAAATGTCTTGGGTGGTGGGGTCGGATTGTAAATGGCGGAAGTGTCGGAGGATAATGCGTTGTATCCGGAGGTTGGTAGGGTGGTGTGTGAGAACGAGGGGGATCCTCTTGGGGCGGTTGTGGCGGGGGCGGGGTGTGAGGGATGTGTCGCGGGAAATGCGGGAGACGCGGTCAAGGGCGTTCTCAATCACCGTGGGGGGGAAGTTGCGGTCCTTAAAGAACTTGGACATCTGGGATGTGCGGGAGTGGAATGTCTTATCGTGGGAGCAGATGCGGCGGAGGCGGAGGAATTGGGAATAGGGGATGGAATTTTTGCAGGAGGGTGGGTGGGAGGAGGTGTATTCTAGGTAGCTGTGGGAGTCGGTGGGCTTGAAATGGACATCAGTTACAAGCTGGTTGGTACCCGGTGCGGCTTTCTCTACATTGGGGAAACCAAGCGGAGGCTTGGGGACCGCTTTGCAGAACACCTCCACTCAGTTCGCAACAAACAACTGCACCTCCCAGTCGCAAACCATTTCCACTCCCCCTCCCATTCTCTTGATGACATGTCCATCATGGGCCTCCTGCACTGCCACAATGATGCCACTCGAAGGCTGCAGGAACAGCAACTCATATTCCGCCTGGGAACCCTGCAGCCATATGGTATCAATGTGGACTTCACCAGTTTCAAAATCTCCCCTTCCCCCACTGCATCCCTAAACCAGCCCAGTTCATCCCCTCCCCCCACTGCACCACACAACCAGCCCAGCTCTTCCCCCCCACCCACTGCATCCCAAAACCAGTCCAACCTGTCTCTGCCTCCCTAACCGGTTCTTCCTCTCACCCATCCCTTCCTCCCACCCCAAGCCGCACCCCCAGCTACCTACTAACCTCATCCCACCTCCTTGACCTGTCCGTCTTCCCTGGACTGACCTATCCCCTCCCTACCTCCCCACCTACACCCTCTCCACCTATCTTCTTTACTCTCCATCTTCGGTCCGCCTCCCCCTCTCTCCCTATTTATTCCAGTTCCCTCCCCCCATCCCCCTCTCTGATGAAGGGTCTAGGCCCGAAACGTCAGCTTTTGTGCTCCTGAGATGCTGCTTGGCCTGCTGTGTTCATCCAGCCTCACATTTTATTATCTTGGAATCTCCAGCATCTGCAGTTCCCATTATCTCTGATACTATAAGAGATAATTAACTTCCTGGGTCTGATCATCAATGTTTTAAAAATCTATTATTCTAAGATTTTTTTTTAATTGAATGGAATAAGGACAAATTGACATAAATGAGCAAAAGCACAATGGTGACCAGTTTTTGTTTATTGCAACTACATAAGCCCATGCCTATCATTTTAATGGAGCTGTTTATCAGCTGGCAATCCTATCTAGCTAAATTCAGTGTATTTGAACGTTGTTCTGACGGCTGCATTCAGACTTATCGACATTTATACGTCTGTAATGGAAAATTGTCTTCACTCTGGGCAACATCTTCATTATGTGGACAAGCATCGTTTATCCTGTACTGATACAATTTGAATTAATAGAAGAGCAGCAACACAAGCAGTGCCAATCTATATACTATCAAGTTGCATGGTAGGCCCCTTCAAGTATTGGAGATCAAATCAGTCTTCCTGTCATCATGGAGCCTTCCCTTGCAATGAGAGGCTGTCAGCCCGATCACTTATGTTGGAATCTTGTGACAAATATTCTGCAGTTTCTGGGAAGCCTCCATGCAAGTGTATCACATGATCAAAACCAACTGTACTTCTGCCAAGCCATTAACAACATAAATGAAATTCTGAAACGTAGTTATTTTATTGCTGTCAAGTGTCTATAATAATGTGTTAATATTTGATTTTAACAAGTAATAATCTTCACCTGCATAATGATCTCTTTGACAGATTTTAAGAACGGCTAGTTTGGAAGCATTATTAGACTATATGGCCATGTAAAGCATCATAATCTAACTGTCGCTATTCTTGCATGGGCACATATTAAAATAATAATCAGATTTTTTTCAGTTTTACGTAATATTTGCCTTCTCAAGCTGAAAACTTCTGGGCATCAGCTGTGACGCTTCATTACCACCAATAGATCTGTCAACTTAATCAAGAAACAGAAAACAAATCTGAAAACTTTATGGTCTAAAGACTAAATTCCAGACAGGCAATACATTTACTGCCCATGAAGTTAAATCGAAGTGGATTGAAGTCAATCTTGCCAAATGGATTATGTTAAGAATAGTTAAACAATCAATGTTTTGAGGGGCACAAAGCATTTTGACATTTAAATGTGTCTTCTCACTTCAAGAAGGTTTGATGACAAATATCTCCCAAAATAGTGGAATAAATTCTCATTTTCGCAGCACTGGGCAGATATCATGCAAAGTGATTGTCCTGATATTGAAGCCATTTGACTGTTGTACAATTGATTTCAATGAAATTGAATGCATTCTTTGAGAGGCAGGCAGGCAACCCATGGCTCCAGATTACTGCTCAGGTAGTGAAGAAAATAATCTAGTTCAGTATTTTCTTTTTTTTGGGTAGGTGCTTTGTAATGGAAGCAAAGTGAGATGGATTTCTTTCCTACAAAGGTATTTCAGAATCTAAGGGTGCCAGACACATCATTATCATACTTTTGGTATCATTAGGTTAAAGGACCTAAAGGCCTTAAAGACTAACTGTTTTCTGGGTCAAAACAAGTTGCTTAGGATCTGAAGGCAGCCAATATAAAAAGAAAGGAACTAAGGTAATAATGTAATATAAAATGAAAGGAGACATAGAAATTAAATGTACTTAAATATTTGCAAAATAAAGTCAATGTTATCCTCTGGAGTTGCAGATTACATTTATATATGTTATGCCTGCTCATCTTGTGAATTATGACATTTAATTTAAACCTCATGGCTTTCACACGGTTTAAGCAATGCTAGCAATGACGTGCGTAATTTGGTAACTGGAAGTTGTTCCTTTGTCGACACCCACTGCTGTTAATCCAAATCACTTCTGTCCTCACTATCTGGAACAGATACAATGATGGGCTTTTTACTTTCAGAAGGATATTCGTACCTGACAAGGTAATAATTATGTTAGCTCCCATTAGACTAAGATGTGTGTAAGGATTCAACAGACTTTTAATACAGTTTCCTGCGTGTATATATATTTCATCACAGGCACTTGCCTGCCTGGGCTCAAGCTTAGCAATTTGGATGTAAACTCTGACATGCTTCCGTCAATGTGTTACACTGCACAGGACTCAGTAAGATGGATCTGGGGACATTAAAAGAATCAGGCCACATGCAATGATAAAATGCTGATATCGTGTGCGTCCCTTAAAGGTATATTACATACTAGCTGTGAGATTAGCAAAGCCAATTTCTTAAACAGTCCAGTAATGTTTACTGAAATGCAAAAATAAATTCTTATGATGGTTATCAGGACACTTCGTATACATAAGGAAAAATGTTATGCCCTCTCTTGTAGTGGGATTGGCAGTAGGCTGGTATGCCCCACAGTGCTGCCAAATGAAGCCATTAAGTGTGTAATTAAGGGGCCCATAAACATGGCCTTCCTGCCATAGATAATTCAGAGGTGAAGGTGGAGATGTGGCAGGAGTCCGCAACCACAGAGCTGTCCACCTAATTCAGTATTTCCCACTTGCTATGGTGGGAGGGTGCAAGATTCTGGTCATATTGGTGCTTTGCTCAGGCACAATTGTTAATGAACATAAAATGTCAGTTGTGTTACGTTTAGCAGTTATGTCTGCTAATTGAAACGGTCTGCATCCCCACCGTGTTCTGCTCATTTTGTTTTAAATACCACAGCTCCCAGTCTATTCTGCAACCTTTTTCCACCCTTGGCTATTTGCCTGGAGTCTTGTTAATAACTCCAAAGCTTTTCACAAATAGTGTTCTTGCATAAATAAATTGCATTATATTGATATAATAGCAAGTGATTGTAAAATTGATGGCCTAGTGCTTTCAGAGAATAAGAAGTGGAAAGTGGAAAACTTATTTAACTCAGCTCCTCTCCATCGTCACCTGCTGAAATCACTGTTTTATTCTGCTGGAACATTGTAAAGGAATAAGGGTTGTCCAAGGTAAGTGATAATGTTGTTGGAGACTGTTACAATGACAATTTTGAAGAGTGAATGCATGCATTGGTAATCTTGGTGGCTTTGGTTACTCAGAGGTGCATTAATAAAAGTAACTTCTGACTTTTCCCTCATAATTCAAAAATGAAACCGAAGAGGTCATACTCAGAAGTCTGAGCCCATCTCAAAAGTAAGATTTTTTTCTCTCTCAACTGGTAAAGTACAGGTTTAATGATATCTTTATTCCAAGAATATCTACTGATGATGTGTAAACTATGTTGTGTCATGATGATGTCAAATAAGATATAGATGCAGGACCTGAATATGTTATCTCTCGGACAAATTCTCTCTTATTCATTCTTTTAGGTGGTTATGTTTCATTAAACCTGTTAACGTTCACTTATTTGACTGGAGACCTGCTTTTTTCAATGGTATAAGGGTGCAGAATGCTCAAGCAATACTCAGAAAGAGGAGAAAAGGAAATTCCTGGAAGAAGTCCTGACCAGGAACACAGAAACATACACCAGTCAAGTAGCAAGAATGCTTTCTCAGGAGACAATCTCTGGGCTCAGTAAACTCCTGGCAAGTGTATGAGAAAGGCCTGCAGCACAGCAGGGCACAGGGATGTGTCATTTAACAAGGGGCTTTAATACTATAAGACAAAACTGGCACAGAGAAATCCTAATACCTGTAGTGCGACAAAATCCGGAGGTAAGCCACAGAGCAATGAACCCTAAATCCTGCAGAATCTCTCAGCTGCCCTATAAATGCTAGATGACAGCTACACTAAAAACAGCCTAAAACAAGAAATGGAAAGAACACCCAGGAAGTCTGATAGCAGAAAGCACAGGAATAAACAGGATATAGTCACTGCAATTACAGGATCCCATTGGCAGAGGTTTCACCCATCAACAATTATGGAGGGTGATGAGTGTCAGGAGGGAGGCAATTGCAGAACTAGATGAGCAGAACAAGAGAAGAAGAAAAGATCACAGCAGTCTCCAAGTGTCGTAAGACTAAAAGACATTGAGAGGGTGAATAAATATAATAGATGACTCAACAAATTCTGGTACCCAGATATTGCTGCTTATGATTTTGTGGAAGAAGAACAAAAGATTGTGTACACCTTAGGGACAATGACTCAAGAAAAACTTAGAGCAGTTAGTTCACAAGTGAATATCAACAAAGCTTCAGAATTCTCCAAGTGTAGCAAGGTGGCCACAATATCTGAGACCTCTGATTATGAAGTTTGAATAGGATCTTCAATCGAGCACAAAGAAGTCTTAGAGTTTCATAATAAACTTACTACTGTCAGCAAAGAACATCGAGGTAAAATTGATACTGTCTCAGAAAATCTTCAAATCTTAGAAACAGCCCATCAAAAGGTAATTAAACAATTATGTATGTACATACAAATTAGGAACAGAAATAAGTCATTTAGCTGCTGAAACCTGCTCTGCCATTCAATAAGAATCATAGAATTCCTACAGCGTGGAAGCAGGCCATTCAGCCCACAAAGTGCACACCAACCCTCTGGTCACCATCCCATCCAGATCCAGACCTCAACGCTACCCCTATAACCCTGCATTGCCCATGGCAAATTCACCTAGTATGCACACCCCTGAGCAAAATTCGTTATTTAGCATGGCCAATCCACCGAGCCTGCACGTCTTTGCACTATGGGAGGAAACCTGAGCACCGTCAGGAAACCCAAACAGACACAGGGAGAATATATAATCTGCACACAGTCATCTGAGGGTGAAATTAACCCCAGGTCACTGGCACTGTCTGGCAGCAGTGTTAACAACTGAGCCACCATGCCCACGATAAGATCATGGTTTCTTAGGGCGACTTTCAAAGTCTTTTTTTTGTTCACAGTGATGAGACCCCACTTTTTCCTGGCAATACTGGAACTTACACCTACAAAGGATAATATCAGTTGAAGTATGTGTGACCATTTGTTTGCTATTTAACAAATGATTTTTTTTTAAGCCATGGATCCACAGATGTTGTTGTTCACACCAGACCAGCCTCAAACTCATGAGAGTGAGGAAGTAGCATCATTGCCTTTATATTCTGATTGCCACTGAGACTGGAACCCCAATCTGCTGATGTTTTTCCCCCACTAAGGAACACTGTACAGAGTATATCTGTTGAACTCAAAAAGGACAGGAATATAATTGGAAATTAGAGCCTTAGCCAGAGTAGACTTGATGTTTGGGAATGTGAGTAAAAGTAAGAGTATAGAATTAAATCGTCAGAGATGGATAGTCAGGGATGTTTTCCCAGGGCGGAAATGACTATTACGAGGGGCCATAATTTTAAGGTGACTGGACGAAGTTATAAGGGAGATGTCAGAGGTAGGTTCTTCACACAGAGAGTGGTGGGTGTGTGGAAAGTGCTGCCAGCAGTGATAGTGGAGTCAGATACTTTAGAGAGCTTTAAGCAATTCTTGGATAGGTACCGAGAGGTTAGTAAAATGTAAGGTATGCAGCGTAGATTGATCGTAGTAGAGTAATAGGTCAGCCCAACATCGTGGGTCAAAGGGCCTGTACTGAGTTCCCAAACTGCTTCCAAAGTCCACCGAATTATGTACTCACTGGACCTGTGTCTCACTTCAGATGTAATCTATTCTTCCTTTTATTCTTACTCTGCAAAGCTTACTGATCGACGAACATCTGTTTCCTCCACTATCTAAAAATACACTGCAGAAATTCACCAAGGATACTGAGACAGCACTCTCCAAACCCATGGCTACTTCAATCTAGAAAGTTAAGGGTGCAGATACATGGTAACACCACCACCTAAAAGTTCCAGTCCCATCATCCTGATTTGGAGAAGTGGAGAGGTGTTTTTTTCAGATTACAAAGTGTAGAGCTGGATGAACACAGCAGGCCAAGCAGCATCAAAGGAGCAGGAAAGTTGAAATTTCGGGCCTAGACCCTTCTCCAGAACTTTACCTGCTTTTTTTGGATCATAGTTGATAAGGTTTTTTTCTTAATAGGATAAGATGAAATAAACTAGGCTTGGGGGCCCAACACATTGCAAAGTGCAACATCACAGGAAAACAATAAGTTCATTGGCAATAGCGACTAATCTGAGTATCTTTTATAGATTACTTTCAGACTAAAGTTAAATAGGAGGAATATTTACAAATTACCAACTAAAGAACCAGGAGGGATTTTTTTTTAAAATGTACAAATCAAGAATTAAGTAAACAAAATAGGGATAAAAGGCTGGGCAATATGTTGTATTTGCATGATGTGGGAGCCAACAGACCTCATTGTGTTCTTAAGGACCACCTAAATAGCAAGACCACATATATAGCCTGATGAGTGCGGAAGCTTTGATGAAATGTGTCATCTACAATGGTCAGAATTTTTTTTTTCCCCAGAGTTGAAATGCCTAATACAAAGGAGCATGCATTTAAGGTGAGAGAGGGAAAGTTCAAAGGAAACATGAGGGGCAAGTTTTTTTTACACAGAGTGTTAGGAGTGTGAAATGCATTCCTAGGGGTGAAGCACCTGAATATTCAAAGAATGGAGCAATATGGACAAATGCCAGGTGGAAGGGATCGGTTTCATTTGGTGTCATGCTCGGCAGAACATCATAGACTGGAGGTCCCATTCCTGTGCTGTATAGTTCGATGTTCTTTGTTCTATGTACTACTTGTGACCCACAGAGCTCTTACTGGAAAGTTCCTTGGCATTTCTTTTACTCTTCACCATAATGTTGATAGAAAATGGCCACAAACCTTGATTGGATAAGGGCCTTCATTTGGCTTCTCATCAAAGTTAATTCAGTGGGTGATTTTATATGTATTCCCATTTGTATCCTCAAGGTTTTTAGCAATGCATCCAAAAGGATATTAAGTTGGGAAATTGTGGAGCTTGATTTTTCATCTATTTGAAATAATTGATGCAAAATCAGGCAGATTCCAAAGGTACCTAACACTCTTTGTCAGTGTCACTCTAAAGTGAGAATGTAACCAGTCAACAAATTTTATATATACATTAAATATATAATTCTTTAAAAAGATGTAAGGTTAATTTTAGATTATTAATAAGATGGCAATTATTTTCAAAGATTGTAATAAACCTTTATTCAGCAGCAATGATTTTTCTGACTGGAAACACATTTTAATTCGATATATAAGCAAAACCATTTTTTAAATACACGAGTCTGCAGTCACCTTTACACTTACAGCTTACAGCATGAAGTTGACTGATTGAAAAACAACAATGCGAGTATCCAAGGGAGAAAATCACAATCTGTTCACAACAATCTTTAGCCTCCAATGTTACCAGAAAGAGAGAAAAACAGCGCTCTTGACATTTAGTTTCCTGCAATGATTCATTGCAGAAAACCACTGTTAAAAGTCTTTGAATTGTTGGACACGCTCTTACTTTCTGTCGCTTCTTTCAAATCCTACTTGAGTCCCTGGTCCAGTTATTGTTAATAAAGGTATTCATCAGAACTCAGTAAAATAGATCAAATTAAAGATTTGTGATATCATCATTTCTGTCGCTTTCTTGACTGGAATGGAACTTTGACCACGAGAGGAGAAAATGTCAGTGATTATGAAGGTAATAAAATGTGAGGCTGGATGAACACAGCAGGCCAAGCAGCATCTCAGGAGCACCAAAGCTGACGTTTCGGGCCTAGACCCTTCATCAGAGAGGGGGATGGGGTGAGGGTTCTGGAATAAATAGGGAGAGAGGGGGAGGCGGACCGAAGATGGAGAGAAAAGAAGATAGGTGGAGAGAGTATAGGTGGGGAGGTAGGGAGGGGATAGGTCAGTCCAGGGAAGATGGACAGGTCAAGGAGGTGGGATGAGGTTAGTAGGTAGGAGATGGGGGTGCGGCTTGGGGTGGGAGGAAGGGATGGGTGAGAGGAAGAACAGGTTAGGGAGGCAGAGACAGGTTGGACTGGTTTTGGGATGCAGTGGGTGGAGGGGAAGAGCTGGGCTGGTTGTGTGGTGCAGTGGGGGGAGGGGACGAACTGGGCTGGTTTAGGGATGCGGTGGGGGAAGGGGAGATTATGAAGCTGGTGAAGTCCACATTGATACCATTAGGCTGCAGGGTTCCCAAGCGGAATATGAGTTGCTGTTCCTGCAACCTTCGGGTGGCATCATTGTGGCACTGCAGGAGGCCCATGATGGACATGTCATCTAAAGAATGGGAGGGGGAGTGGAAATGGTTTGCGACTGGGAGGTGCAGTTGTTTGTTGCGAACCGAGCGGAGGTGTTCTGCAAAGCGGTCCCCAAGCCTCCGCTTGGTTTCCCCAATGTAGAGGAAGCCACATCGGGTACAGTGGATGCAGTATACCACATTGGCAGATGTGCAGGTGAACCTCTGCTTAATGTGGAATGTCATCTTGGGGCCTGGGATAGGGGTGAGGGAGGAGGTGTGGGGGCAAGTGTAGCATTTCCTGCAGTTGCAGGGGAAGGTGCCGGGTGTGGTGGGGTTGGAGGGCAGTGTGGAGCGAACAAGGGAGTCACGGAGAGAGTGGTCTCTCCGGAAAGCAGACAGGGGTGGGGATGGAAAAATTTCTTGGGTGGTGGGGCCGGTTTGTAGATGGCGGAAGCGTCGGAGGATGATGCGTTGTATCCGGAGGTTGGTGGGGTGGTGTGTGTGAACGAGGGGGATCCTCTTTGGGTGGTTGTGGCGGGGGTGGGGTGTGAGGGATATGTTGCGGGAAATGCGGGAGACGCGGTCAAGGGCATTCTCGATCACTGTGGGGGGAAAGTTGCGGTCCTTGAAGAACTTGGACATCTGGGATGTGCGGGAGTGGAATGTCTTATCGTGGGAGCAGATGCGGCGGAGGCGGAGGAATTGGGAATAGGGGATAGAATTTTTGCAGGAGGGTGGGTGGGAGGAGGTGTATTCTAGGTAGCTGTGGGAGTCGGTGGGCTTGAAATGGACATCAGTTACAAGCTGGTTGCCTGAGATGGAGACTGAGAGATCCAGGATGTGCTGGAGATGGCCCAGGTGAACTGAAGGTTGGGGTGGAAGGTGTTGGTGAAGTGGATGAACTGTTCGAGCTCCTCTGGGGAGCAAGAGGCGGCGCCGATACAGTCATCAATGTACCGGAGGAAGAGGTGGGGTTTGGGGCCTGTGTATGTGCGGAAGAGGGACTGTTCCACGTAACCTACAAAGAGGCAGGCATAGCTGGGGCCCATGCGGGTGCCCATGGCCACCCCCTTAGTCTGTAGGAAGTGGGAGGAGTCAAAAGAGAAGTTGTTGAGGGTGAGGACGAGTTCGGCTAGGCGGATGAGGGTGTCGGTGGAGGGGGACTGGTCCGGCCTGCGGGACAGGAAGAAGCGGATGGCCTTGAGGCCATCTGCATGCGGAATGCAGGTGTATAGGGACTGGACGTCCATGGTGAAGATGAGGTGTTGGGGGCCAGGGAATTGGAAGTCCTGGAGGAGGTGGAGGGCGTGGGTGGTGCCACGGACGTAGGTAGGGAGTTCCTGGTCCAAAGGGGAGAAAATGGAGTCCAGATAGGTGGAGATGAGTTCGGTGGGGCAGGAGCAGGCTGAGACGATGGGTCGACCAGGGCAGGCAGGTTTGTGGATTTTGGGAAGGTGATAGAAACGGGCCGTGCGGGGTTGGGGAACAATGAGGTTGGAGGCTGTGGATGGGAGGTCCCCTGAGGTGATGAGGTCATGAATGGTGTTGGAGATGATGGTTTGGTGCTCGGGTGTGGGGTCATGATTGAGGGGGCGGTAGGAAGTGGTGTCGGAGAGTTGGCGTCTGGCCTCAGCGATGTAGAGGTCAGTGCGCCATACTACCACTGCGCCACCCTGGTCTGCAGGTTTGATGGTGAGGTTGGGGTTGGAGCGGAGGGAGCGGAGGGCTGCCCGTTCTGCAGGGGAGAGGTTGGAGTGGGTGAGAGGGGTGGAGAGGTTGAGGCCGTTGACCCCTTCACCCGCTTCCAACACAAGTCCTCCTCCTGGACACCACCCCCAGGCCTCCAAAACTCCCTCGACCTCTTCATCTCCAACTGCCGTCGAGACATTAACCGCCTCAACCTCTCCACCCCTCTCACCCACTCCAAACTCTCCCCTCTTCCTCCGGTACATTGATGACTGTATCGGCGCCACCTCTTGCTCCCCAGAGGAGCTCGAACAGTTCATCCACTTCACCAACACCTTCCACCCCAACCTTCAGTTCACCTCGGCCATCTCCAGCACATCCTGGATCTCTCAGTCTCCATCTCAGGCAACCAGCTTGTAACTGATGTCCATTTCAAGCCCACCGACTCCCACAGCTACCTAGAATACACCTCCTCCCACCCACCCTCCTGCAAAAATTCTATCCCCTATTTCCAATTCCTCCGCCTCCGCCGCATCTGCTCCCACGATAAGACATTCCACTCCCGCACATCCCAGATGTCCAAGTTCTTCAAGGACCCCAACTTTCCCCCCACAGTGATCGAGAACGCCCTTGACCGTGTCTCCCGCATTTCCCGCAACACATCCCTCACACCCCGCCCCCGCCACAACCACCCAAAGAGGATCCCCCTCGTTCACACACACCACCCCACCAACCTCCGGATACAACGCATCATCCTCCGACGCTTCCGCCATCTACAATCCGACCCCACCACCCAAGAAATGCTTCCATCCCCACCCCTGTCTGCTTTCCGGAGAGACCACTCTCTCCGTGACTCCCTTGTTCGCTCCACACTGCCCTCCAACCCCACCACACCCGGCACCTTCCCCTGCAACCGCAGGAAATGCTACACTTGCCCTCACACCTCCTCCCTCACCCCTATCCCAGGCCCCAAGATGACATTCCACATTAAGCAGAGGTTCACCTGCACATCTGCCAATGTGGTATACTGCATCCACTGTACCTGATGTGGCTTCCTCTACATTGGGGAAACCAAGCGGAGGCTTGGGGACCGCTTTGCAGAACACCTCCGCTCGGTTCGCAACAAGCAACTGCACCTCCCAGTCGCAAACCATTTCCACTCCCCCTCCCATTCTTTAGATGACATGTCCATTATGGGCCTCCTACAGTGCCACAATGATGCCACCCGAAGGTTGCAGGAACAGCAACTTATATTCCGCCTGGGAACCCTGCAGCCTAATGGTATCAATGTGGACTTCACCAGCTTCATAATCTCCCCTTCCCCCACTGCATCCCTAAATCAGCCCAGTTCGTCCCCTCCCCCCACTGCACCACACAACCAGCCCAGCTCTTCCCCTCCACCCACTGCATCCCAAAACCAGTCCAACCTGTCTCTGCCTCCCTAACCTGTTCTTCCTCTCACCCATCCCTTCCTCCCACCCCAAGCCGCACCCCCATCTCCTACCTACTAACCTCATCCCACCTCCTTGACCTGTCCGTCTTCCCTGGACTGACCTATCCCCTCCCTACCTCCCCACCTATACTCTCTCCACCTATCTTCTTTTCTCTCCATCTTCGGTCCGCCTCCCCCTTTCTCCCTATTTATTCCAGAACCCTCACCCCATCCCCCTCCCTGATGAAGGGTCTAGGCCCGAAACGTCAGCTTTTGTGCTCCTGAGATGCTGCTTGGCCTGCTGTGTTCATCCAGCCTCACATTTTATTAGAACATAGAACATAGAACATAGAACAGTACAGCACAGAACAGGCCCTTCAGCCCACAATGTTGTGCCGACCATTGATCCTCATGTATGCACCCTCAAATTTCTGTGACCATATACATGTCCAGCAGTCTCTTAAATGACCCCAATGACCTTGCTTCCACAACAGCTGCTGGCAACGCATTCCATGCTCCCACAACTCTCTGCGTAAAGAACCTGCCTCTGACATCCCCTCTATACTTTCCTCCAAACAGCTTAAAACTATGACCCCTCGTGCTAGCCATTTCTGCCCTGGGAAATAGTCTCTGGCTATCAACTCTATCTATGCCTCTCATTATCTTGTATACCTCAATTAGGTCCCCTCTCCTCCTCCTTTTCTCCAATGAAAAGAGACCGAGCTCAGTCAACCTCTCTTCATAAGATAAGCCCTCCAGTCCAGGCAGCATCCTGGTAAACCTCCTCTGAACCCTCTCCAAAGCATCCACATCTTTCCTATAATAGGGCGCCCAGAACTGGATGCAGTATTCCAAGTGCGGTCTAACCAAAGTTTTATAGAGCTGCAACAAGATCTCACGACTCTTAAACTCAATCCCCCTGTTAATGAAAGCCAAAACACCATATGCTTTCTTAACAACCCTGTCCACTTGGGTGGCCATTTTAAGGGATCTATGTATCTGCACACCAAGATCCCTCTGTTCCTCCACGCTGCCAAGAATCCTATCCTTAATCCTGTACTCAGCTTTCAAATTCGACCTTCCAAAATGCATCACCTCGCATTTATCCAGGTTGAACTCCATCTGCCACCTCTCAGCCCATCTCTGCATCCTGTCAATGTCCCGCTGCAGCCTACAACAGCCCTCTACACTGTCAACGACACCTCCGACCTTTGTGTCGTCTGCAAACTTGCTGACCCATCCTTCAATCCCCTCGTAAAAATTACACACAGTAGAGGCCCAAGGACAGAGCCCTGTGGAACTCCACTCACCACTGACTTCCAGGCAGAATATTTTCCATCTACTACCACTCGCTGTCTTCTGTTGGCCAGCCAATTCTGTATCCAAGCAGCTAAGTTCCCCTGTATCCCATTCCTCCTGACCTTCTGAATGAGCCTACCATGGGGAACCTTATCAAATGCCTTACTGAAGTCCATATACACCACATCCACAGCTCGACCCTCATCAACTTTTCTAGTCACATCCTCAAAAAACTCAATAAGGTTTGTAAGGCATGACCTACCCCTCACAAAGCTTGGATTATCTTGGATTATCTTGGATTCTCCAGCATCTGCAGTTCCCATTATCAGTGATTATGAAGGGCCTGGAATAGAAGTTTGTTGCAGCGTTACAAATGCGAACATGTGGTGTGATCATTCTGACCATGGACATCTGCACTCCCAGAAAATGTGAACACATATTTATTTAGTAGAATTATTAATCAAAATATCTTGAATACAGTGGGTAGACTTCATTCCTTGATAAAGCTTGTAATTCTGAGAATGTGCTTAGAATTTCAACAGCTGTACAATGATAGTTCCTTTTTCAATTTTGGATAGTGATTCAACTAAACAGCCTTATGCTAATAGAGCAGAACTCTCGGCTATTAAAACACTGTCAAATTGTATTTTAAACAACTGTCTTCTGGATCCAGTATAAAACTTATTTGGGCCACTCATTATAGCCTAAATTGGTGCTGATACATTAATGGGAGCACTGACCGTCATCTGGCCCAAAGGCTTTCTGGTCAAAAAAGTCAAATGGATCATTATAAGGAACGATGCTGTTTCTAGCAGAAATCAGTTGTAGCATGCGGAAATAAATTAACTGAACTCAGGGAATCAGGAGCATAAAAGCTTGGTACTAATCAAAGCTAAATGTTCAACGTTGGAGGCTGTTAACTTTTGTTTCAATTTATTCTTGGGATGTGGGTGTTGCTTGCACATCTAATTTATTGCCCATCCCCTTAACTGCCCTTGAGGGAGTGTCTATTTGAGCCACTGTCTGGTAAACTGCCCAACATGTTAGATAAACAACCAGACTTTTGATGTCATGTTATTGAAGGAACACCAATATATTTCCGAGATGATGTGAGGCTTGGCAGGGAAACTACTTTGAACTGATGACATAATAAATATTCATGCCTTTTAACCTGTTGTTGAGAAAGGGCATATCACCCATTGGCTTTTGTGCAGGAGTTAGGATGTTGGGCACAAGAAGTAAAACATGCCCACATTACCATTGGTCACAGTGGAGCTGGAGTGAAACAGCTATTTCTACCCAAGCTGGGATGATTCATTGCTAGGAGAAAAATTTTGCCTGGTGATCTGATTGATCATACAAAGGCTGGCGAAACCTTTACTTCATTAATCTTTCTTGTTCACTTCCACTGAATCAATGCCAACCTGAAGACCAGCACAAAAACAAATGTAGATTTGGCAAAATTGAACTTTTTAGACATAGAAGCCAAAGTAATCTTGATTATGGATTGTGTCGCTGAAGCCCTGCACGCAGTCTGTGAAAAGTTCACAGAAAAGCACATTCAATGCTTCTAAAATCTGTTTCACAGGAGACTTGAAATGTGACTTTTGGCTTTGCTGTGACTATCCCAAAAGCGATTTTCATTAATCAATCATATAAGCATACCACTATTTAACAAAGATTTGTTTTAAAAAGAAATATTTTGCGTCTCCAATCCTAAAAGTCACGTCCAGCCTTCCTTTTTGAGTCAGTTGTTTATAATTCAGATAGAGTAGCTTGAACACAAAGTAAGGATATGCCGTGAGCAAAGGAACTGTTTGTAAACTGTAGATGACACCAGCTTACAAAAACGATTGCAGCTCAATGGTTCCAAGAGAAATATTTCCTTTCCAATTGACCAAAGTGTAAATGTCAACTGATTCATGGAATGGAACATTTTGCAATTTTGGCTTCTTGGATAAGAAACTTTTGACCTCCGTGTGTTACCATGTCAGAATATTTTCCTAATGACTTCTACTGAAATTGGTGACTGAACTCTCACCCATTTAGACATTCACAAATTTTAAAGTAACCCTACCAGCAAACCTAACACTATATTACTTTAAATTACTGCCCCTTAATTGTGCAAACTCTTCCAGATCAACAAACACTCAAGATCTCGATGTTCCACCAATTTCAGTTTATGTGCACTCCCAACTTTATTTACTCTGATATTAGTGCTTGTGCTTCTAACTACCTAGGCCTTAAGTCTGGAATTCCTTCCCTTAATCTTCCCACATCTCTCCTCCCTCTCCTCATTTAAGACGCTCTTTTGACAAAACATTTTGTTAAATTTCCTGATATATTTTCATGTGTCTTGGAGTTAGTAATTGTGTAATCGCACTCCTCTAAAGTACCTTGGATGCTTTAACATGTTGTGATAAAAATTATCAGTTTGTGATCCACAGAGAGGAGAAGGGGCTATGAAACTGGGCTGTCTCTGAAGTGCTGACAGTACAGCTACAGCACCAAACTCTCCAAATGAAATGAAGTGCTTTCAAGCCTATTGTTTGATTTGACATTTTGGTTCATGTCTAATGAATGCACCCGTTGTCTGTGTTTCCTGCTCATAGACTCTTTGTTGAAGTTCACCCATGCTGTCCCTCCTCTCCTTTACCTCCATGACTCCTTGCATGATTCTCTCTATCCCAGTGTTCCACTTGCTTGATTTCCAATTGAAGCTATTTGCAGTGTTGCCAGTCAGTAACAGCTTATTTCCAGTCAATGCAGCTCCTCTTTAAGAAGGGTACACTGCTTCTAGAGGTTAGCTGGGCCATTTGCAGTGGTTAGGCTCCTCACTGTGCATGCAGAATAGCTGCAGCATGTGTTTTACTCAACTCCACACTAGAAACAGGCAAAACGAGAGGCAGCACATATTTGATTGCTGCCTGTGTCAATGGGTGCAGGCATGGGACAAACGAATGTCCCGGATCACATCCAAAATGGGAAGCAAACAAATTTTCTTTTTGTCATAGGTGTTGTGAAATAATCTCTCTTGAGCCTAGATTGCAGCTGACAGAAAAAAGTCATCTTTTCAATCCAGCTAGCTCTGAATCAAGGTCCCAAAGGCTGACAACACAATAACAACAATACACAGCACCTTTATATAATGAAATAACCCAAGGCACTTCACGAGATTATTATGAAACCACGTGTGGTACCCAGCCACTAAAGTTTGATCAAAGTGGAAGGCCTCACTGAATGTATTGCAGGCAGAAAATGTGACAGGCAGAGAAGCATGGGAAGTGAATTCTAAGGCAATCGAAGGCACCAGTGTTCAAGCAATGATCACTGGGAATGCAACATCAGTAGAACATAAGGTTTTGGGGCTCAAGGAGATTACAGAGATAGAGAACGGGCGAGCCCATTGAAGAATTTGAAAATGAGAATGATAATTTTAAATTCAGGATATTGCTTTACCAGGTGCAAGTGCAGGGTGAAAGTAGAACAGGGCATAGTGAGAACTAATGTATGTCGTAGCAGAGTTCTGAATGACTTCAAGGTCGTGGCCAGGAGAATGGCCGAGCAATATTACAGAGGTGGAAATAGGCAGTCTTTGTGATGGCATGAAAGAGATGTTAAAAGCTCATTGGACAATCAAACAATCACCCAGATTGCAAACAGACTTGTTCAATTTAAGACAGTACCAGAGAAAGGGATGCCAGGGACCAGTGTGGACTTGAAGCTAAGTGGTCTGCTGTACTGAACTCTTTTTCTATCAAGCTGGAGATTTTATTTCTGACTTTTCTAAAATCTTGTAACAAAAAAAGCTGAGCCTAGGTATTTTTGTACAAAAGTCGTTGCTGTAATTGGCAACATATAAACACTTCACTATTCTCATTGAGTTTACGTAACATTAAAGACTGCCTTATTCTATCCTGCTTTAAGGGAGAACAAATGGAAGACGATGGCAGTTTTAGGCAGATTAATGTGTTTAATTTTTTTTATCACTTAAAGATGGAATTTGCTGCATCACTGTTTATGTAAGAATGCACTGCATTAAGTGACTTTTCTTTTGAGGATATTTTCACGTAACCAGATCATTCTCTTTCCTTTATACTTTATACTGCGTATCAATCTGTGTCATTTTTTTGAGCTTTATTCTAAAATGGGAACTAATGGATCAAGTGCAAACACACAGCAGATATATTCCATTTCTGAAGAAGGGTCGAGGCCCGAAATGTCGACCTTCCTGCTCCTCTGATGCTGCTGGGCCTGCTGTATTCATCTAGCTCTACACCTTGATATCGCAGATATACCTGACAGTTATCAAGTGGATAGAATCATAGAATTTTACAGTACAGAGGAGACTATTCAACCCATTGTGTCTGCACTGGCTCTTGAAAAGGCTACCCAGGTAATCCCATTCTTCAAACCTATTTCCTTAGCCCCCTAAATTCATCAGTTTGAAATATATATCCGGTTCTCTTTTGAAACCTCCCACAGAATTTGCCTCCACCACTCTCCCAGACAGTGCATTTCAAATCCTAACAACTCTCTGGGTAAAAAGGTTTTTCCTCATCTCACTCCTAGCTATCTTGCTGACAACCTCGAAATTCTGACCCTTAATTACTGACTTACTAACTAGTGGAAACAGAACATCCTTTTTCCCTCATTGTACGTCATTACCCTTTGCTCACTTACTTATTCTATCAATATTTCTCGGTAAACTATTTGTATCTCTCTCACAACTTGTCTTTCTACCTGTTTTTGTGCTGCCTACACGTTTAGTTACAGTATATTTGCTTCCTTCCTCCAAGTCATTAATATATATTGTAAACAGTTGCATTCCCTGCACTGTTCCTTGTGGAACACCCAAAATGCCAGTCTGAAGGAGAACCCCTAATTCTAATTCATTGTTTCTTGCCCATTAGACAATTCTCTATCCACACCAATATACTACCTCTAAAATGATGGGCGCTTAACTTATGACTTAATCTTTTGTGAATTACCTTGTCAAACATCTTCTGACATCCAAATACAACACTAGTTCCCCTCTATTCACTCTCATTAGGAGTCCCTCACAAAACTCTAATAATCTATGCAGAGACTTCAGTTCCTGAAGTTATAATGAAACTCAAAAGTGGCCTGTTTAATACAAGCATTTTAAAAGAGAAATCTGAGTTGTTTTCCACAAATGCAATGCCAAGCAACAAAAATCATTTTTTTTCCCAAATACACCAACTCCATGAATACTTTTATGGATTCAGCTGTCTATGGGCTTGTCATGCCTTCAGCTTACCTTAGGTTAGTAAATTTACAAAATTGAAGGAGAAGTATGGAACTGAAAATTGGGCAGTTTTGGAGTAGTGGCCAATTTGTTTTCATTCATTTTCATTGGCATTCAAATATTTACCACGACCATTGTGCCTAATCTCTGAATGAGGTTCTGATCTGCACACTTGTTTGCGTCACTTGACTGTGAATTAACGTTGCGCAAGGTAATATCTCTCAGCCGCCTAACAAAATTAAAGAGATGAGAACTTTTTCTTTCCTTTTTTGTCAATCATGAGAAAGCTGCTGGGCTCCAGATGAACTGAACCTCTGACACTCCTGTTCTTCTTTGTCAGCCAGGGATCCTTGATTGGACTAAATTAACAGCCCCAATCAGGAAACTGATTCTGTAAGGTCCACCTAGTTGATCTTGTTACAATCATTACAAAGGGAAAGTACAATAATTTAATATGTGACTGTGATGGATTTCCTAGGTCAAGTATAATTGGGACATTTCCATCTTAAATAATACATGTGATGCCTCAGGGTGCTAATGAGGTTCCATCACACAACAGAACCATGCAGCTTCATATATATTCGAAGTATAATTTCAGCTCCAGTTCCCGCTGCTTTGTCACAAAAGCATTTGAGCTCATCATCGGCATTAACATATTAGATGCAAATGTTGATGTGAATATTTCGCATTTATTTTTACTTACATTTTTGAACTTTAAGTTTCACTAAGCAGGTTACTTAGGAAGTCATTGCTGAGAATCAGAAATCTTTTGCAATTACTTCCATAAGTCATCTTTAAAAGCCATTTTAGTTTTTGAAAAATTTGTTATGAACTGACAGAAGCGTTTTCAAGCCTCCCTTAAAGGCTGTCGAAGAATTGTACTGTAAATAATGCCTCTTTTTTTAAAACTGAGCTACCTTGGATTTATTTAGGTGTATAAGCTTTGTGTTTACAGTTATAACCTTAAAATGCCTGTCTTTGCATTTAAGCTGCAATTTACATTGTCCTGTTGTCTATAATCACAACAGAAAGTACGATGGTTTTTCAGTGTCAATTAAAAAAGGCTTATTTCACACTTTTGTCCACAGTACTGAGGGAGCGATTAATCCTTGTCGACTATTACTGAATATCTATCTGCATTCCTTCAGAGCACAATGACAAAGAATCTCTCCAAGCAAGGGGATAAGACGTGATTCCTGACTCTAGAGAGGGTATTTGTTCACTTGTAACATTTTCTCTGTGTAGACCTGTTGATGCGTAGTTATAAGAATTTAGAAAAGAAAAATGGACATTGTAAACTGTTCTCATTGCGGGTGCACGCAATCCCAGGATACCTTGTAGGTATATATATACATTTTTTTCCATGTCCCTGGCTGTCCAGTTGATATTGTCTTATTTTTCAAGTTGTAAGGTTTATGTTTTAGAATTTCCAAATGTAACATGACTGCCATGGAATGCTGATTAATTAACTGTCCTGTGTGTGTCTATTCCATAAATAGCAGCAAAAGTGAAAACTCTGTCTTTCAAATATACCTGTGTTTCAAGGACTGGACTTTCCTGTGTACCAGAGACATTAAGAGATGGGTTCCGAAGAAAAGAAAGAGAAGGCATGTTACACCTGTAATGATGTTATTCTTGCAGGAAAAGTTGTGGAATGGCTCCCCTCTCCAGGCCTCAGCTGACCTAAAGGTGTTTTCTCCTTCAGGAAGTGCTGAGTACTGTGACTGTAAAACACACAGACACAAACTGATTTCCTTCCAACTTTAAAAAAATCAAAATAGTACTTATTGTTGGTAATATGTGGAAAATAAAACAAAATAATTCTAAATCACTCTCAACATGAGACAGAACTTTTCCATCCTCAACTAAAACATTATGTGGATTGAGATTCATGGTGCTCAGTCTACCACAGCTCAGGATAATGTTCCTCATGCAAGCTTCAACTCTTCATCTCATTAATTAAGTAATTAGACTCTTACGCACCTTTTCCAGGGCATTGTGCAGCTGGAGAGTGAAGGCGCTTGGCACTGCTGGTGCCTTTAGTCTTTATGCCACTGGCAACATATCTGAAATTAGTTTATGTGCGACTTCTGGCATTGTAAGACATGAACTACAACTGACGCTTTGGTCCTCAACTGATCTCATCCATGGCCCGAAAGAAAAGAAAGCATGCTTGCTCTTTCAGAAACAACAACTATAATGTCTTGATAGGTAGGATGGTGAAAACGAGGGCTCTTCTTTTTCCTAAACACTACCAAAGAGGCTACACAACAGGATTTGCAGCCAGGTCCCAAATTGTGACTCAGGTGAGGGCTGTGTCCTGGTTGAAGCATGACTGTCAGTAATGCAAGGAGGAAGGCAATGATCTTCTGCATGGTATCACCATCTCCTGCCTACTACCTCATACATTGAGGGCAGCCATTTTATTTATCTCTCTCATTGCATTCGCCTCGCACCCCGACTCTGGGTTACAACTCTCGCTGTTTTGCGCATCAAGTCTTTTCAATGATTTTAAGCCACCTGGTTGGTTGTTGTTCTAGATCAGTCATTTCAGCTCCAGGTTATCTCTGCAGGAGTTCCTCAGTTAAACAACATACAACAACAGGCTATAATCCAACAGGTTTATTTAAAATCACAACCTTTTCGAGTGCTGCCCTTTGTCAGTTTCTCAGGATAGTGCCCCAGGCTCAACCATTTTCAGCTTCTCCACCAATGATCTTCCTTTATGATAACATCAGAAGTGGGATGTTCGCTGATGACTGTGCAATGTTCAGCACCATTCACTTGCCTTCATTGCTCAAACTATTGAGTATAGGAGTTAGGATATCATGTCGAGGCTGTACATAATATTAGTGAGGCCATTTTTTGGGCAATGTGTATTGTTCTGATTACCCCTCTATAGGAATGATATTATTAGATTAGTGAGGGTTCATAAAAAATTACAAATCTTTTGCCACTGTTGTGATTGTAATGAGGTCAACCAGCTGGATGACATAGAATATGAGTTCCCTGATTTGGGCTGTTAATCTGGTCCAATCAGGGAGCCTTGGATGACAGATTAAAAGAGGAATATCAGAGATTTTGACACTTTGGATGCTGTGCCAAAGTCAAGGATTTTCATTTGCCAGTGTTTGGCCCATATCTCTCTAAACCTTTCACATTCATATACTCACCCAGATGCCTTTTAAATGTTGTAATTGTACCAGAGTCCACCACTTCCTCTGGCAGTTCATTCCATACACACATGAAAATGTTTCCACTTAGGTCCCTTTTACATCTTGCCTCTTTCACCTTAAACTGGATTCCTCCATCCAGTGAAAAAAGATCTTGCCCTTGTCCCCCATCCATGCCCCTCATGGTTTCATAAACTTCTATAAGGTCATCCCTCAGCCTCTGACCGTCTAGGGAAAATAGCCCCAGCCTGCTCAACCTCTCCCTGTAGCTCAAACCCTCCAACCCTGGCAACATTCTTGTAGATATTTTCTGCACCCTTTCAAGTTTTGCAAAATCCTTTCAATAGAAGGGAGACCAGAATTACACACAGTATATCAAAAGTGGCTTAACCAATGTCCCGTACATCCATAACATGACCTCCCAACTCCTCTCCTGACTGCACTGACTAATAAAGGTAAGTATATCAAACACCTTCTTCACTATCCTATCAGTGTACAACTCCACTTTCAATGAACTCCTCTATGGAGTTGTTTCAGTCAGGACTGGAGTATTTGAGTTATAAGGAGAGGCTGGATAGGGTGGGAATTCTTCGGATCGTAGGAGATTGAGTCACATTTGGACTGACAAGTGACAAGGAACATTTGAGCCACACAATTGCCAGAATCATCTCCAACAAGATAGAATTTAACGTCTGCTCTTGATCTCCTATGGCATTACTATCAGTGAATTTCCCCCAGTCCTTCCCATTAATATTTGTGAGTGTTGAAAGGAAAATGAATGAGATGAGCCACATAAACTCAATAGCTACAAAAACTCATCAGAGACCAATAAATATGCACTGAATAACTCACCTCCTGTCTTCTCAAAGTCTTTCCATCATCAACAAGGCACAAGCGAGGTGTGTGATGAAATGATTATCACTTGCCCAGACTGTGCATTTCCAATAATATTCAAGAAGCTTGAGCTTATCCAGGACAAAGCAGGCCACGTGATTAGGATCAGATCCACAGTCATTCTCTCCATCACTGACACTCAGTAACAGCAGTGTGAATCATCTACAAAATGCACTGCCAATATTCACCAACAATCCTTAGACAGCATCTTCCAAACCCATGACTGTTCCTTCTAGAAGAACAAAAGCAGCAGACATGTGGGAACATGATGACCTGCAAGATCTCACCCTCTGATGACCCCGAAGCCCCTCACCATCCCGACGTGGAAATATATCTTTACTGTCACTGGGTCAAATTCTTGAAACTCCCTCCCAAAAGGCATTGTTGGTCAACCTACAGCACATAGCCTCTGGTGAACAAAGAACATTGAACAGTACAGCACAGGAGCATGTCATTTGGCCCACAATGTTGAGCTGAACATGACTCCAAACTAAATTAATCCTTCTGTCTGCCTTTGGTCTATACCTCTCAATTCCTTATACATTCATGAGCTTGTCTAGAAGTCCTTTAAAATCTCCTATCCACCACCATTCCTGTCAGCGCTTTCCAGATTCCCACTATTCTCAGTGTAAAAAAAAAGCTTGCTGCTCATATCTTCTTTGAGCTTTACCCCTTTCATCTTAAATGCACGCCCATAGTTTTAGACATTTCAACTCTGCGAAAAAGATTCTGACCCTCGAAGCTATCTATACATCTTATAATGTTATAGACTTCTATCAAGTCTCCCCTCAGCCTCTGCCACTCTAAAAAGAATAACCTGGGTTTTTCTAACCTTTCGTTATAGCTCACACATTCTAATCCAGGCAGCATTCTGCTAAACTTCTTCTGCATCTTCTCCCAAGTTGCCAGCATGTGACAACCAGAATTGAACGTAATACTCCAAGTGTGGCGTAACAAAAAGCTTATAATGCTGTAACATGACATCCTGACTCTTGTACTCAATTCCTTGACCAATGAAGGCAAGCAAGCCATACATCTTCTTTACCACCCTATCTACTTGCATGGTTACTTTCAGGGAGCTATGGACTTGAACCCCAAGATCCCTCTGTATATCAATGCTGTTCACGGTCCTGCCACTAACTGTATACTTTTCCTTAAAATTTGAACACCTAAAGTTCAGCACCTCACATTTTCCCAGATTAAACTCCATCTGCCATTTCTCTGCCCAAATTTGCAATTCATCTATATCCCTTTGTATTCTTTGACAAACTTCTACGCTATCCACACTCCACTGAACTTTGTATTGTCTGCAAACAGATTAACTCACCCATCTACATTTTCAGCCAAGTCATTGACATATGTTACAAACAGGAAAGGTTCCAATACGGATCCCTACGGAGCACCATTAGTCACAGACCTCCCGCCAGAAAATCCTTCCACCTTCTATGAACAATGCAATTCTGAATCTGAGCAGTCAAGTCCCATGCATTTTAATCTTCGAAATGAGCCTATCATGAGGGCCTTTGTTGAAAGCCTTACTTCAATCTATATAGACAACATACACTGTTCTACTCTCACTGATCACCGTCGTCACCTCCTCGAAAAATTCTATCAAGTCACTAAGACATGGCCTGCCGTGCACAAAGCTGTGCTGACTATTCCTAATTAGGCCATGCTTTTCCAAATGCATGTAAATCCGATCCCAAAAAACTGTCTCCAATAGCTTCCCAACTACCAATGTGACACTCACTGGTCTGTAGTTTCCTGGATTATACCTACTTCCCTCCTTGAACAGAGAAACAACATTAGCTACTCACCTGTCCTCCAGGACCTCTCCAGTGGCTTGCAAGGATACAAAGATCTTTGGTTAAGGTCCCAGCAATCTCCTCTCTTGACTCTCTCAATAACTTGCAGTAGATACCACTAGACCCTGGGGATTTATCCAGCCTAATGCTTTTCAAGAGACCCAACACCACTTTTTCTTGATCTAAAACACCCTAGCATTTTAGTATTTTCCACACAAATCTCAATATCCTCTTTAGCCTTCTCCTAGGTGAATACTGACACAAAGAAGTCATTCAGGATCTCATCCACATCCTCTACCCCCAAGCACAAGTTCCCTCCTTTATCCTTGTGTGGTCTTACCATCTCCCTAGTCATCCTCTTGTCTTTAATGTATGTATAGAATGCATTGGGATTCTCTTTAACCCTACATGCCATGGTCATTTCATGGCCCCATCCTATTCTCCTAATTCGCTATTTGATTTATTTCCTACTTATGTGTCTCTGGGCCCTGTCCAATTTTAGCTTCCTAAACCTTATTATGCTTCCTTTTTTCCTTTTTGACTGAGTTCACAACCTCTCTTGTTATCCGAGGTCTCTTACCTTGCCATCCTTGTCCTTCTTCCTTACATGAACATGCAGCCCTGAACTCTCATCAATAAGGCTTTAAGTAATTCCCACATGTCAAATGCAGGATGCCTGATAACAGCTCCTTTCAGTTAACCCTCCCTAACTCCTGCCTAATACTGGCAAAATTTGCCCTTCCCAAACTTAGTACCTTTTCACAAGTCCCTGAATTCTCCTTGTTCATAGATATCCTAAGACTTAAGTAGTCATGTTCACTTTTTTTCAAAATGCTGTCTCACTAAAAGGTCAATCACCTGACCAGGCTTATTAGTCAATAAGTATGGCCCCTCCTCTAGTTAGACTTTACACATACTGCTTCAAGAAACCATATTGGATGCACTGAAATAATTCTTCCCATCTAAGCCTCTTGCTCTAATGGAGTCCCAGTCAATATTGTGGAAGTTAAAGTCACCCAGTATAACAACTCTGTTTTTATTACATCTTCCCATAACCTGCCTAGGTATTTATTCCTCAATGTCTCATTGTCTGTTTGGGAGTCTATAGTATAATCCTGTCAGAGTGATTGCACTGACCTTATTTTCTGTTTGTTCGAGCTCTGCCAATCATCCAACCCAAACTTTGGGTCCGCTATGTGGATGACACCTTTGTCATCACTGAACAAAACAAATTAGAGGAAACCTTCAAGACCATCAATAATACCCTTTACTGGCATAACATTCACAAAAGAGGAGGAAAACAACAACAAACTGCCATTCCTAGATGTCACAGTAGAGCGAACAGCCAATGGGGAACTTCAAACCAGCGTCTACAGGAAAACAACACATACGGACCAAATACTGAACTACAGGAGCAACCATCCCAACACCCACAAACGAAGCTGCATTAGAACATTATTCCAACGAGCCACCACACACTGCAGCACAGAGGAACTACGCAGAGCAGAGGAAAATCACCTATACAGCGTATTCAAAAAGAATGGGTACCCTATGAACACAGCCTGCCGATTCCTCAGCAATAAACCCAAACAAACAGACAAAACGGGCTCAGAAACCATAGCCTCTCTCCCCTACATCAAAGACACTTCTGAAATGACTGCCAGACTACTCGGACCTCTTGGCATCAGGGTAGCCCACAAACCCACCAACATACTAAAACAGCAGCTAATGAACTTAAAAGACCCTATACAGACAACAAATAAAACGAACGTCATCTACAAAATAACTTGCAAGAACTGTGACAAACACTACATTGGACAAACAGGCAGAAAGCTAGCCACCAGGATACATGAACATCAACTCGTCACAAAATGACATGACCCACTATCACTAGTATCCTTACATATAGATGAGGAAGGACACCACTTTGATACAACGCATCCATCCTAGGACAAGCCAAACAGAGACACTCACAAGAATTCCTAGAAGCACGGCATTCCAACCGGAATTCCATCAACAAACACATTGATTTGGAGCCAATCTACCATCCCCTGAGAAAAAGAACAGTAAACGACATCACCAATGCAGGAAATGACATCACCAATGCAAGGAAACCTAACCAGATAAATAGAAAGCGGGACATAACACCAGTGCTTCGTCGGAGGCTCACTGATGATGTTACCGAGAATGGTAACGAAACGTCTGAAAATGAACCTTCCAGCTCAGCGAGCAAACTCACATCCAGAACCTCAACCTGAGCTACAAATCTTTTCAAAACTCGCTAGCACTAGATTGGTGCCTGATCTCCGCACATCTGGCAGGAGGAGCATACCATTGTCCTAACCGCCATCGTTGCCCCTTTACACTAAGAAAGATAAAAGAATCTTACCGTGCCTTTACCTTGCTTGCCTTACTGACTGAAGCCCAGTATTTACCTAAGTCCACACTTACATCAAGTAGCAGCATCAACTCGTCACTAAAATTACAAGCCAATCTTTACAAACACACAAAATACTTCCTAGGCTACAACAAACTTTCTAACAGTTTCTTTCAATCGCTTCTCTTTTTGTTTTGGTTGGAGGAAGAGAGTAAGATGAAAACACTATGGCAATGTAATGTTTGGTGCTTGCCATTTCTTGACACTGTGTTCTTCCGCACTCTGTTGAACAGCCATGGTGATTGAGCTGTCTTCCCCCAGATTGCTCCTCATTGAATTCTCTCTGCTGGCCTCTATTCGATGCACTTCTTTCTGCTTATCATCAGGGGTGGAGGGGGAGTAGGATTCTTCCTCATGCTGCTGATCAATCATAGTGACTGAGCCGACCACTCCCAGAATGCTCCTCAATGAAGCCTTCCTGCTGTCCTGTAGTGGTTCAAGAATGCAGCTCACCTCCATCTTCTCAAGGGGAGCGAGAGATGGGCAATAAATGCTAGCCAGCTCACGACACCCACAAGTAAATTAAAGAATGGATTATTGATATCATTAATAAATAAAGGAACAACCTATTGAACTTTATCGCCTGTATGAAGCCGAGCTTTACAGTTGTACATCTGGCATTTTTTGAAATTATGAGAATAATATGATAAAGTTGTCCTTCCAATGTAAAGCTTTGTCCAATGATTTTCATGTCAAGTTATATCAAGCTTTTTGAGTGAACTGGAGCTGCACTCATTCAGGCAAGTGGAGAGTATTCCTTCATACTCCTGACTTGAAGATGGTGGACAAGATTTAGGGACTCAGAAATTGAGTTACTCACCACACAGGATTCCTTGCTCATAACTGATCTGGTCCCTTCAGTTCTTGCACAGTTAATCGAGTTCAGTTTCTGGTTAATGGAAACCTGCATGTTTTCCAGTAATGCACTGATGCATTAATATGCAGATGGTGAATGAAAATAGCTAGCTAACTTCTTACATGTTACTTCTCTGCAAGGAAAGAGAGAGAATTTTGTCTTATTAGGGTCTGGCAGTTTTCAGCCATTGCATTGTTTATACATACGTTGACCACCTGCCTAGGGGCCAATCAAAAAGTTGTTGTCATGCTGAGCATTCCTGACAAACATAGATGGTCCTGTTTTAATAAAATCAGTCTCTAGAATCTCCCTTGGCAAACCTGTGGTATACTTGCTCTCATTATGCCCATGCATTCAGCAATCTGCCCACACTACTTTCAGAAGGCAATAATATGAATATAGAATCCCTGTGGTATGGAAACAGGCCCTTTGGCTCAACAAGTCCACACTGACCCTTGAAGCATCCAACCCATACCCATCCCCCTATAACCCAAACACTACAGACAATTTAGCATGGCTAATCCATCTAGCTTGCACAAGGAAACTGGAGCACCTGGAGGAAGCCCATGCCAACACAGGAACGATGTGCAAATTCTGCACTGATAGTCACCTGAGGCTGGAATTGAACCTGAGTCCCTGGTGTTGTGAGGATGCATTGCTAACCACTGAGCCACTGTGCTTCCCCTGACATAACTCACAATAAGTCTGAACAACTTATTTTAAAACTGCAATATCTTTCACACTTTCCTTTGCAGTCCTTTTCCCACTTGGTCCACAATCATTGGGAAAAAAAAGCATTAAAATTAAAATCATTGTTAAGAAGCATTGAACAAACTAAGAAAACACTGAATTCAAATTCACTTTCATAGAGAAAAACAGGGAAACTACATACAATTATTTCAGATTTGACTGGGTTTGTAAACAAACTTGAATCGTGAAGGACAATTATATGAAGTTCATAACAATTTCAGTGGATCTGGGATAACCTGTGCTACTGAAGCTTTTAAAACGAGCTAAGCACCCATAATGGAATACTGTTTTAAAGTTGTTAGCAAAGAAATTAGGTGAATGGGCAAAAACTAGCAGGTGGAGCAAAAGTGGAAAATTGTGAACTGTCCACTTTGTCAAGAAGGTTGGCAAAGCATTAAATTATTCATATGGACAGAGCTTGCTACACTTTTCAGTACAGACAGATTTTTGTCCTGGGTTATGAACCATGGAATATTAGTATGCAGTCAAAGGAAGTGATTAGGAAGGCAAATGGAATTATGGTGTTTATTACAAATGCAACTGAATGTAAAAGCAGGGAAGTGTTGCCACAGCTGTGCAAGCCTTACAGACATTGCATCTGGAATAATCATAAAATCCCTAAAGTGTGGAAGCAGGCCATTTCGCCCATTGAGTCCACACCAACCCCCCAAAGAGCATACCACCAAGGTCCACCCTATCCCGATAACCATGCATTTTTACCGTGGCTGATTCACATAGCCTGCATATCTTTGGACTCTATGGGCAATTTTCCATGGCCAATCAATCTGACCTGCACATCTTTAGACCGCGGGACGAAACTGGAGCATCCAGAGGAAACACACGCAGACGCACGGAGAATGTGCAAACTCCACAAGGACAGTCACCTGAGGCTGGAATTAAACCTGGGTCCCTGGTGCTGTGAGACAGAAGTGCTAGCCACTGAGCCACCATATTGTCTAATACTCGATATAGTTTTGGTCTACTTACTTAAGATAGGATCAGGCTACTTTTGAAGCAGTTCAGGCAGGTTTCCCTTGGCTAATTTGGGAAATTAAGGGCTAATCACTTAAGGACAGTTTGGATAGGTTGAACCTGCACCTATTGGTATTTCAAAGAATGAGCAGTAACTTATTGAAATATATAAAATCCTGAAAGTACTGAACAGGGTGAAAGCTGAAAGGCTATTTCACTTTATGGGGAAAGGCCACAATGAAAGGACATTACTTAAAAATTAATGATATCAATTTAAAATAGATGAGGGATTTCTTTTGCCTTATCAGGTCAGTGGTCTGCAAAATTCTCTTCTCTAGAGGATGTTGGGACTATGTCATTGTATACGTACAAACTTGATTTAGATATATTTTTGATTGACAGTGAAGGCAATGGTTATGTGGCAAGAGATAGGAAAGTGGGATTGAGGCCATAAACAGATCATCCACGTTCTTATTGAACAGCAGACTGGAGAGGCAAAGTGGTTTAATCCTGCTCTTAATTCTTGCATTCTGGCACTTTTGTACACCATAAAACTCCCAGCTCCATTGACACACAAATATCAATTTTCATTTCAAAGCAGAATGCCTGTCAATCAGGGGGCCTAGTGGGCGGGGGGCGGGGGTTTTGGTGGTGGTTGGGGTTTATTGAGTATTGCAGTGCTCAGTGGGTAATAAGTGATAGAGTACTTTTCACCACTAGTGTGAGGCTCTTTTTAAAACAATTGATCTGGCACTCCAAATAAATATGACAGCTGAGGACACTTTCACTATGTATTCTTTTACTGCATTATGGTGCTTTCTCCATTATAAAAGCAGTGTAAAAACAATAACGTGTTTGGATGCTTGCATAATTCTAGCCAATATACGTGCCAACTTAACTTTAAAGGGCTGATTCCAAAGGTGAATCTCTGCATTATAAGTACATCTATCGTTCAGCACCTAATAGTAGCATTTGAAGGTGTGAAAAAATTTCACAATTACCTTTCAGAATGTTCTCAGCTCCTCAACAGGCATTCCATTTTTATTCACAAATTCTGAAACCTGGAATACAATTAATGAGTTTCCAAAACCCTGCACCACTGACAAAATTAGTGTGAAGGAGGAAATCTAATTGTCAGCCCTATTAAAAATGGTGAGTCCAACTTTGGTGAGGGTGATGTGTATTTTATACATAAGACACATGTCCAAACTTCAAACAGTCCAGAGGAAAACAGTACAAGGTTGGGAGTGCAGAGAAAAATCATATTTCCTCTGAAATAAAGCATTTTATGCAACGTATCATGCCTCTTCACCCAGACAAAATATCAACACTCTGTCTCTTTTTATATTTAAACCATTGTCTAAGTAAGTTTCATTACACATTCCAATTATCTCTTAGAGACTGTATTTTGTATCCTCACATTTTTGGCATAACTATGTAATTTTGTGCCATCACAGGGAATCACATTCATTGGGCATGTGAGAGAGAATTAGTTTGATAATGTTGGTTGCTTATGAACATTACTCCCTTCTCATTAATAGCCTAGGATTGGGGAATTCCCAGTTTAGTTTTATCTTATTTTCAGATCTGTTAGAGAGATTGAATTCAAGTAATTCAGTTAATTTTTCTCTCATTCAATCATTACCAAAATAGCAAAATAGCATCAAACCTTCATAAGTTGTTGCAAACCTTCTAAATTACAACACGTATTTGATCTAAACTGATATTCAATGAGTGCACTGAAACCATTCGCAGAGATTTTGTATACATCAGAGCATCAGTGTTCTGTGTTGGCATAAATCAAATGGGTTTGACTTTTCTGAAAGTTTACTTAATAAATTTTTGCAATTGTTCACAAATTCAAAACCAAAGCATGACCAAAATTATTTTAAAACTTTTAATTAGTATGAAAAAAATGAATAATGAAGAATTATGAACTACCTGTTGCCTGCCACCTCAATGAACCACCCTGCTCCCTGACCAACATCTCTGTCTCCGGCTTGTTGCAGTGTTCCAGTGAAGCCCAGCGCAAGCTGGATGAACAACACCTCATTTTCCACCTGGGTCCCTATAGCCCTCTGGACTCAAAACTGAATTCAATAATTTTAGGGCCTAAACTCCCCCATGTCCCAGCCCCCACCCCACACACCAGGCCTTGTTACCACAGAGTCTTCCACTACATACCCCGCCATTGTTAGTCACTAACAGTCCCCATTAACAACTATTCAACCTCTCAGCCTGATCGTTAGCAACTCCTTTGCCTGTCCAACTGTCTTTCTCTCTCTTTGGGCTCTATCTTATTGTTTACTCCCCACCCCACCCACCTCCCTATTTTCTGCATATAAACTGAATTTTCCCAGCCACCATCAGTTCTGAGGAAGGGTCACCGGACCCAAAACATTAACACTGTTTTCTCCTCCACAGATGCTGCCAGACCTGCTGGGCTTTTCCAGCAACTTTGTTTTTGTTATTGAAGAAGTGTTTGTTGGATAAATGAATGCAAGTTGGGCTGTGGTCTTCTACTTGATGAATATACAACATTTCTGCTTTCTATAGTTGATTGAGCCAACTTGAGTTAAGATGACATAACAGATACCAGCAAACTAATGAAAGGCTTAGATTGGAGTGATTGAGTGTTTATCAAGACATTACTCAACTTTAACAGAATGAGGAGGATTAGCATCGAATTGCTGATTAGCCACAATTTCCATATAACAAGGCATTGTGAGTTCCTTCGATCCCTTCAACTGAAGGAGAGGTGAGCTCTGGCAGGGTACACTGTATCACCATGCTTGTGTCTCAGGGACCAAAAGAGTGTGAATACAGTTTCTCATGTGTTTGATCTGATTAATTGTTGTCACATGTACCGTGAAAAGCTTTGTTTTGCAGGCAGTACTGGCAGGTAATAGCATACAAGCACGTACAGGTCATAAGGTATTTAGACAGAGTGAGGCACATTAGGTTACAGCTGTATAGGAGGTACACAGAAGCAAGATCAACATTCAGTTTGAAACTAAAGAGGTCCATTCAGCAGTTGAATAACAGCGAAGAAGAAGTTGATCTTGAACCTATTGGTAAATGTGTTTCAGCTTTTGTATCTTCTGCCCCGAAGATGAGGTCGGAAAGAGGCTAACCAGGTTGGGAGGGGTCTTTGATGATGTTGGCTGCCTTTCTGAGGCAACAAGAAGAATATATGGAAGCCACAGATGAGAGATGGATTTGTGTGATGGTCTGGGCTGTGTTCACAACTTTCTGCAGTTTCTTATGGTCCTGGGCAGAGCTGTTGCCATACCAAGCCATGATGCATCCGGATAGAATAATTCCTATGGTGCATCTGTAAGAGTTGGTGTCTGTAGGAAGCCGGAAGGTTTACTCTAGGCTTGCAAATCCAGCAATGGTAATACTTGATAATAAAATGTGAGGCTGGATGAACACAGCAGGCCAAGCAGCATCTCAGGAGCACAAAAGCTGACGTTTCGGGCCTAGACCCTCTCTCTGATGAAGGGTCTAGGCCCGAAACGTCAGCTTTTGTGCTCCTGAGATGCTGCCTGGCCTGCTGTGTTCATCCAGCCTCACATTTTATTATCTTGGAATTCTCCAGCATCTGCAGTTCCCATTATCAATGGTAATACTTGAGCCTGGACATTCATAGGATGTTCAGAACTGTAAGTAGATTCTCTGATGTATTGCTGTAAATAATAGTTGTGGAAGAGTGATTTACAGTCCCGCATATACTAAAGTTAAAGTCAATCTCATGTTAAATGTTGACCCCTTATTTGTAGCCAGAAAATCTGGATTCTTCTACATATCTCGTGTAAAAGTAAACCTTAATTCTTCACAGATAACAAATCAACATTTGTGAGTCAAGGTACTATCCTGTACATAAATGTTATGATGAAGAAATGATTTTTTTCATGCAATTATGTGTTTTGAAATCTACAATTCACACCAACTTTAGGCAAGGATTTCTTCAGTTTATTATTGAACGAGTACTATGATATGTGTAATTAGTGTGATACAAAGTTTATCACATCATCATTTCCAATATGATAGGCCCATATGTTGTTCAACAGTGTGATTATGCAGGATTTTAATGAACGTTTGCATTTGACATGTTTAATTTAAGATGTACTAAGTAATTGTAATTTAAAGCTATCTTACATTTCTATTTCACTTTATGCATTTATAAATGAAAGGTTACTAATTCATTTTTGTTTCTATTGTCTTTATCTGGTAATTACTGTAATTCATTGAGTTTTTTTATTCATTGAGAGATCAATTGATCGTCTGCTCATGATAGGGTATTTTGGACTGTAGCATGAATTTCAGCCCCTCAAAAGTAGTATCCATGTCATAGGTGACCTCATAAATTTTAAAAATACTCTGAAAAGTTTGACTTTAACATGCGTATACCCAGATAAGTAGCATGCGGAGGATATCATCTCAGCCCTCTCCTGTCAACCACTTGTGCAGCAAATTAAAGAGCATTCCCTGGCCTCACATCCTCTTCACAGTCTTCACACAAACTAAAGAAGCCCCTAGTAAGAACCCCATGACCAATCACTCATTTTTTTCCGGGTTGTTCCTGTAGGGTGTACAATCAGGAGAAGTAGCACAAGACTCAATTTATTTCCAGTTAGTGTCCTTGGAGAATTTCTGGTATAAATGTTGATCAAGTATTGATGAACTCTTGATTAAGTAACTCAAGGTTGGTCAGGTCTTCCAATGTCTGTCCCATCAATTGTAATATTTCAGAGATGTCAGGAATGGGTGGGTGAATGATGAGGCAAGAGCGGAATTGCCGAGAATAATATTTCTCTTCTGTATTTGATTGTATTTTCTCCTTTCCTTTATCTCTCATAGACAGGAGGGTTGATTTGTAGATGTTAGGGGTGAAGGTGCGGGAGGAATGTATCTTGTCACAATGCCACAGCCTTTATGGAATGTGTGAAATAAACTTGATGAATCAATTGATCTTTGCCTGCCATTAATGTTCTACATTTATAAGTAGCGCATGTAGACTCCCTATATTAAACGCGTGGATTTATTTTTCTGTTTAAAGGGACAAACAGATATTGGTTTTGGAAAATAACCTGCAGTTATTTTATTTTATTGCTTTCCTTACTTTGTCGTTCCTCTGGTAAGATTTTCATATTTTATCAAATCTTATTGTACTTTAAAGGGACTTCATAAACGATGCTGATTAACACTGAGATTTGTAGCACAGGAACTATTTGGTTGTGTGTTGAAATGAGGAACCTTGAATTGATTAAAGCACTCAACTTTTATTTCTGCTTCAGTCAGCTGCTTGTTCCCTATCAATCAATAGAAACTGCTGGCTCATGTTTTGTAGTTATAAACAAATTCTGTCACGATGTACCCTGAGAAGTTTTCAAATTTTATTTATAGCTTTTTAAAAAATGTATTGTTTTCTATTTTCCTCCAGTAAGGAGCACTGATCGATTGGAGTGCAGCAACAGCGCTCCAAGGGGCCAAGTACAAATTGCAAATCCGCTGGACCTTGATATTTCACCCTCTGTCAACACATGATATGAAGCGGTTGACACACTACTCTGTGTTTACATCAACATAAAATGTCACAAAGCTCCCCCTTTTGTAAGATACTCAGGGTTTCTGAAAACCTCTCAAAACATGGGAAACATATTCTTTGTTGAAAATGGTGATGATTATTGTTTCAATTTCAATTGTTTTCAATTTTCAATTTTTCACAGTGCTCAGCAGAAGTATATTCTAATGATAAGGAAGAACTGTAGGGAAAGACAGAGCCAGCCGTGGATGTCTAAGGAAATAAAAGAAAGTATCAGTTTGAAAAAAAAACATGCAAAAAAAGCAAAGAGTAGTGGGAAACTAGTGGACTTGGAAATTTTTAAAGGCCAACAGAAAGCCACAAATAAGTTATAAAGAGAAGTGCGATAGATTATGAGAGTAAACTAGTTCAGAATATAAAAACAGGCAGCAAAAGTTTCTATAAATATGTAAATTGTAAGAGAGTGGCAAAGGTGAACATTGGTTCTTTAGATGGTGAGAAGGCCAATTTAATAACTGGGAATGAGGAAATAGTTGAGACATTAAACAGTTATTTTGTGTCGGTCTTCACAGTGAAAGACACAAATAACATGCCAAAACTAATGGCAAGAAGGTTATAGCAGGTGAGGACCAAGAAACTATCATCATCACTAAGGAGGCAGTGCTGGGCAAGCTACTGGGGCTAAAGGTAGGCAAGTCTCCTGGCCCTGATGAAATGCATCCCAGGATACTAAAAGAGGTTATGGGGGAAATAGCAAATGCACTAGTAATTACTTACCAAAATTCACTGGACTCTGGGGCGATTCCCGCAGATTGGAAAATAGTCAATGTGACGCCACTGCTTAAAAAAGGAAGTAGACATAGGCCAGTTAGCTTAAGTTCAGTAGTGGGGTAAATGATTAAGGAAGAAATCGCAAGACATCTGAATATAAATTGTCCCATTGGGAATACCCAGCATGGGTTCATGAAGGGTAGGTCATGTTTAACTAATTTGGTGGAATTATTTGAGGGCATTACTTGCATGGTGGACAGTAGGGAACCTGTGGATATGGTATCTCTGGATTTCCAGAAGGCATTTGACAAGGTGCCACAACAAAGGCTGCTACAAAAGATAAAGTTGTGCGGTATTACAGGTAACGTATTAGCATGGATGGTGGATTGGGTGGTCAGTAGAAAGCAAGGAGTAGGGGTAAATGGGTGTTCTTCTGGTTGGCGGTCAGTAGCTGGTGGTGTGCCTCAGGGATCAGTGTTGGGACCTCCATTGTTTACAATTTACATAGGTGATTTAGAGTGGGGGACTAAGTGTGGTATGTCAAAATTTGCAGATGACACTAAGGTGAGCGGTAGAGCAAAGTGTGCAGAAGACACTGAAAGTCTGTAGAGTGGTATAGATAATCTAAGTGAGTGGGCAAAGGTCTGGCAGATGGAGTACAATGTTGATAAGTGCGAGGTCATCCATTTTGGTGAGGATAACAGCAAAATGGACCATGTTTTAAATGGTAAAAAAATTGCAGCACGCTGCTGTGCAGAGGGACTTGGGTGTCCTTGTGCATGAACTGCTGAAGATGGGATTGCAGGTGCAGCAGGTGATTAAAAAGGCAAATGGAATTTTGCCTGTCATTGCTCAAGGGATGGAGTTTAAAAACAGGGAGGCTATGCTGCAGCTGTATAGGGTCCTGGTGAGGCCACACCTGGAGTACTGTGTGCAGTTTTACTTGAGAAGAGATATACTAGCACTGGAGGGGGTGCATAGGAGATTCACTCAGATTCCAGAGTTGAGAGGGTTGGATTATGAGGAGAGACTCAGGAGACTGGAATTATACTCATTGGAATTCAGAAGAATGAGGGGAGATCTTATAGAAATATATAAGATCGTGAAGGGAATGGATAAAGTGGAGGCATGGAGGTTGTTTCCGCTAGCAGGTACAACTAGGACTAGAGGGCATGGCCTCAAAATAAAGGGAAGCAGATGTAGGACTGAGGTCAGGAGGAACTTCTTCACCTAAAGGGTTGTGAATCTGTGGAATTCCCTGCCCAGTGAAGTGGTTGAAGCTACCTCGCTAAACGTTTTTACGGCAAGGCTAGATATATTTTGGAACAGTAAAGGAATTAAGGGTTATGATGAGTGGGCGGGTAAGTGGAGCCGAGTCTCAAAGATCAGCCATGATCTTATTAAATGGCGCAGCAGGCTCGAGGGGACAGATGGCCTACTCCTGCTCCTAGTTCTTACGTTCTTATTAGTAATGACAGAGAGGTTATAATGGGAATTTACCTTTGGCATTGATTTAAATTGTACTGCCTAGGTGGGAAAAGAAAAAAGGTTGACTGTGTGTTATATGACCCACACAATGTTCCTTTTTGGTGAGATCAATATCAGATGAATGCAAAATTGGCAGTTGATCTACAACTGTCTGTTTCATGCACAATGGAAACGGTTTTTTGTGCGCACAATTTGGAATTCTTCATTGTTGTTTCCTCTCTTAGATTGTAATTGCCTATATTTTTGACCATGTTTTACATTGCATTATATCTCAAACTTTTAGTTCATCTATTTCTTGTAGTTAGGATGAAATGATGAATGGTCTAGGCCTGAAACATCAGCTTTTGTGCTCCTAAGATGCTGCTTGGCCTGCTGTGTTCATTCAGCTCCACACTTTGTTATCTCAGATTCTCCAGCATCTGCAGTTCCCATTGTCTCTATGTTGTTACTATGTATTTTTCACACTCTCTGCTGAAATTTGAAGGGGGAGGAAAAGTAAGTGCATTTGTTGCAGCTGTGCTAGTTAACCATTCTCAACATTTGGCATGAGATAATGGGAACTGCAGATGCTGGAGAATCAGAGATAACAAAGTGTGGAGCTAGATGAACACAGCAGGCCAAGCAGCATCTCAGGAGCACAAAAGCTGACATTTCGGGCCTAGACCCTTCATCAGAAAGTCTAGGCCCGAAACGTCAGCTTTTGTGCTCCTAAGATGCTGCTTGGCCTGCTGTGTTCATCCAGCTCCACACTTTGTTATCTCAACATATGGCATGGTTGTGATTGTATGGCATCCCTTGAGATTGAGGACATTCTGGATGTGAGTTTGCTCGCTGAGCTGGAAGGTTAGTTTTCAGACGTTTCGTCACCATTCTAGGTAACATCATCAGTGAGCCTCCGACGAAGCGCTGGTGTTATGTCCCGCTTTCTATTTATCTGGTTAGGTTTCCACTGTGTAAACTGTCCACAATTTCCTATTATATTAGATGGTCTGCAAATAGTGGACAGTTATATACCCACATTTCTGGCATGCAGCCTTTGAAAGTGAGGCTTCCCAGCAGGTCATCGAAGTCAGAAAAATGATCCTGATATTTTGCAACTGTCAAATAATACATTTTTTTTCATCGAAATGCAATCTTCTTTCAAAGTCACTTTTTGAACCCCAGCACTTTTGACTGCAGCAGTATGATAGCTCCCTTTCTAATAATAGCTAGCCATGTTCGCAGTTCTGACTGCAAATAATTTTGAATGCTGAACAATATCTTGTACTATTGACTTGCAACTGTAAGAAATCGTCAAACCTTTCTTGAATAGCGATCTTGTAGGTAGCAAAGGGAAGGAACTTTGTCCTTTGCCAACCCAGCCCGGACAGATACAATGTTACAACCTATTACAACCTTTCTCTGTGAATAAGTTCTGAATGGAAAGCCACACTGCTTAATGGTGCATCACAGGACGTTGGCTGGATTGCCAGACAATTGCCGATTCAAAAGTGTGAGATTCCTGCTTTGAGAGCAAAGTGCTTGGCTTGTCAACATTTTACCCGCTTCTCTGTTTCTCTTCAGCATCTTTCACACACTGGCCTTTTCTGGATTTTATATTCAAACTAAATTCCCATTAAATTTGTTGTTCATCCTGTTATTCTTGAGAAGGTGGTGTCTTCTTGCATTACTGTTACACATGTTGTGGATCAATGTCTACTATGCCAGTCACTAGTGAGTTTCATGACTTTGACCCAGCGACAATAGTCAGAGTTTAAAAAAACTGTTTTCTTTCTTGATATTGTCTAATCAACCTGTTCAGAGACGCTCTTACATGCTTTTGGAGTAGGCAGGGCTTATACACCAGGAAGAGGAAGGGATGTGCTCCTGTTCCAGAGGTGTGGACATGACCGCTGTGCTATGAAACCTTTTCTGATAAGGCTGCTCACTCTGCAGAGCGAGGGAGAGAGAGAGAGACGTGATCATTTAACAAAAGGCTCACCATTCTGTTTGGGGAGTGTGGTTGAGAATTTGGGACCTTCATTCTGAATCCAACGAGTATAAGGATTGAACTCATGCTTTCACCATCATTCTGCATCATGAAGCAACCAACCCCTTAGAGGGGATGGTATATTCATGCATTTGTTGCCCTTGTTCTTTAAAGTGGCAGAAATTGTGATTTTGAAATATCCTGTCAAAAAAGGCATGGCAAGGCATTGTAAAGCAATTGTAGAAAGTATTGCCTTTTTACCACGGAGAACTAATTCTTGTAAGCTCCATCTCTTACTAGGTACAGATTGAGAGCTCCCATCTTCCTTGATTGAAAGCCCAGATAGTACACAAACATTACCCTTCCCTTCTTGGAGCAACTGATTTTGCATTAAGCAACATCTTTTGCCATTCCACTCATTTCTCAAAAAAAGCAGTTCACTTTAGGTATCTCAGAAATAATAAAGACTGCTGATGTTGGAGTCAAGGACAACACAGTGTGGAGTTGGAGGAGCACAGCAGGCCAGACAGCATCAGAGGAGTAGGAAAGTTGATGTTTTGGGTCAGGGCCCTTCAGACCCAAAACATCAACTTTCATACTCCTCCGATACTGCCTGGCCTGCTGTGTTCCTCCAACTCCACGTTGTGTTATCACTTTAGGTATATGATTGGATCTTAGCTAAGCCTATCATCTTATGATAAATGTGTAACATTCTTTTTTCTGGTCAAACCAAAGTCCCCAAGCCTCCGGTACATTGTTGATAGTATCGGTGCTGCTTCCTCAAGTCCTGTACTGGAAAATGCCGTCAATTTCCCTATCAATTTGCACTTGTCTTTTATTTCACATGGCCCATCTCAGGTACTTCCCTTCCTTATCTTCATTGCCATTATTTCTGGGAATAGGCTATCAAGCAGTATTCACCACAAGCTACTGAATCCACAGTTGCCTTGACTTCATTTTGTCACGCCTGCTTCCTGTAAGAACGTTTTTCCATTCTCTCAATTTGCCACTTAGCCTGCTAGCACTTCTCATATGTCTCCTTCAACCTCATCAGCCTGGGGAATTCTATGGGGCAGAAATTTATGAGGACCTACTATACTGTTGGCACAAGAACAGGTTCGTGGGTAGTAGTTCTGTAGCTCTCCAATGGCTGTCTACCCTCCACGTACCACAATTTAGGAGTGTGAAGGAGTTCTCTCCACTTGCCTGGGTGAGCGCAGTTCCAACAAGATTCAAGAACTTGACACTATTCAGGACAAGCATCCTGCTTGAGTGGCACACCATCCAACACCTTCAGCATTTTATCCCAATAATGGCCCAAGGCAGCAGTGTCTACCATCTACAAGCTATATTACTTTTGCTCATCAAGCTTCCTCTGAAAGCACTTTCCAAATCTTTGACTTCTACCACAATGAAGAACACGGGGAGCTGATACTTGGTAACACCATAATCTTCAATGTTCCCTCCAATCACAAACCATCCTGACTTTGAAAAATTATCACCAGCCTTCCCCAACCACAATCAATTCTGAAGAAGGGTCACTGAACTCAAAGAGTTATCTCTGCACAATTGTTGCCAGATCTGCTGAGTTTTCTCAGCAATTTCTGTTTTTGTTTCTGATTTCCAGCATCTACAGTTCTTTTTTTCGGTTTGTTTGGTGATTTGACTAGTGTCTTGTATTGTTTCACCGAAATGTTTCCACTTTTATACTCATTCCCTTTAACGTAAAGCCGAACAATTCATTTGAGTTTTCTATGAATTTGGATGCTAGCTTTCTGTCAGTCATTGACAAAACTGTAAAATTCTCTCTGTTCTGTATCTTTCTGTAGTCTTTCTTCATAGGTAAAATTCACCTCCTTTATTTTCATCCCAAAGTGTATATATTTTCCCACATTACATTCTATCCACCAAGTTTTTGCCCACTTGCTTAACCTGATTTTCTTCATCTGCAGGCATATCTTGTCATCATCAGCACTTGCTTTCCAACCCATTTTTGTTTCATTGTAATCTTGGCTATTTAATATTCACTTTCCTCATCCAGGGTATATATGTAGCAAACTTTGTTTTAAGTGGCACTCTATGAACCAGCATTCTTGATAAACTAGCAAAAATTATATACCTGAAATAGCCGAAGTTAATTGTAATATCGCAGCTTCCCTGCTGTTGGGTGGCACATTGGTTCAGTGGTTAGTACTGTTAACCCACAGTACCGGGGTCTTGGGTTCAATTGCAGGCTTGACTGACTGTCTGTGTGGAGTTTGCATGTTCTCCATGTGTTTGTGTGTGTGTGTTTTTTTTCGGGTGCTCCAGCTTCCTCCCACAGTCCAAAGATATGCGAAGAATTGGCCATACTAAATTTCCAACAATGTTCAGGCAAGTGTAGGTTAGGATTAGGGCTAGGGCTAGGGTTAGGGTCTGGGAGGGACGTACTGAGGATCAGTGTGGACTTTCCAGGCCAAAGGGCCTGTTTCCACACTGTACAGATTGTATGATCTATGACGTCTGAGCAGTCAGTTGAGGGCATGAATGAAAAGGTTCTCTGCCAGTAAGTTTTATTTAAGGAAAAGTTGCGTTACTACTTATGTGATTTATGCAGGAAATAAAGTATACCAGTGGTATGTGTACCTCTTTTGTCATGTTTCTATTATTTAGTGTTTTTTTAATGTTGATAATGTGGACCTCTTGATCAACCAGAATATTTGATTAACTGGTGCACTCCTGCTCCAATATGCGCTGGTTAATAAAAGTTCGCTGTGTGTATTGGAAATAATTGTGGTCCCAACCCTCTACTGGTGACAGGTCACCACCTGAAAATTCCTCCCTTATCCCAGCTCTCTGTTTTTTATCAGTTACCTGACAGCACAGTGGCTCAGTAGTCAGCACTGCTGCCTCACAGCACAAGGGAATCTGGCTTTAATTTCACCCTGAGGTGACTGTCTCAATGGAGTTTGCACATTCTCCCTGTGACTGTGTGGATTTCCTCTACGTGCTCTAGTTTCCATTACCAGTTCAAAAATGTGCAGGCTAGGTGGATTGGCTGTAGGAAGTTGGGGGTGGGTCTGGATGGGATGCTCTTCAGAGGGATGATAAGGATGCAATAGGCTGAATGGCCTGCTTCCAGATTGTATGGATTCTATTGCTCCTTTCCATGCTAATATGGGTTCTTATGTTTTGCCACGTCATACCTTATAGCATGCCTTATGAAAATCCAAATATATTCCATCCATTGCATTCCCATTATCTTTCCTGCATGTCAATGCAACAAAGAATTTGACTATAGCTTTTTTTTTATTCACTGTGGGCATCACTGGCTGTCCAGCATTTATTGCCCATTCCTAGTTGCCCTTGAGAAGATGGTGGTGAGTTATCCTCTTTAATCCTCAGCCCACATGCTGTAGATTGACCCACAATATCCTTGGGGAGGAAATTTCAGAATTTTGACCTCGTGACAGTGAAGGAAGGGCAAGATATTTCCACATTAGGATGTAAAGAGACTTGGAGGTAAGCTTGTAGATGGTGGCATTCCTACATATTTGCTGTCCTCATCTTTCTAAATGGATATGTTTGTGAGTTTAGGTGTTACCCAAAATTCTTTGGTGAATTTCTGAAATGCGTCTTGTAGACAATATGTACAGCTGACAGTGGTGGAGGGAATGGATGTGGTACCAGTCAAGCAGGCTACTTTGTCCTTGATGGTGTCAAGTTTCTCAACTGCTTTTGGAGCTGCACATATCCAGAAAAATGGGCATATTCCATCACAATCCTGACTTGTGCTGTGTCAATGGTGGATAGACTATTGGTCCCCCAGAACATTCGCTAAAATTTTGGATTATTAATCCAGTGATAATAACATTAGGCTATTTCCTTCCTATAATCAGGCATGATTTATCCTTCACAAAACTATGCTGACTCTGCTCATATCATACACTTTAAAATTCTTCGCTGTTACATCTTTTATAACAGGCTCTAACATTTTACCAATAACAGACTCTAGACTAATTGGCTCGAAATTAATTTTTTTTGTCTCCTTCCTTTTTAAAATTAAAATGCCACACTGGCAGTTTTCCAGTCAGCTTGGATTCTTCCAGAATCTAAGGATTCCTGCAAGAGTACTACCAGTGGCATCCATTGCCTCTGTAGCTACTTCCTTTAATATTTTAGGATGTATTCCATCAAGTTCAGGAGACTTAGTGGGCTTTATCTCCATTAGTTTTCCAGGCACTTTTTCTCCATTAAGTTTTTTTTTCTATTTTCCTCTCCCTTTTTTGCCCCTTGATTATTTTGTAATTTTGGAATGCTATTCCTGTCTTCTGTTCTGACAACGTGCAAAGTGTTTCTTCAACTTATGTGCCATTTCCTGGTTCCTCATTCACTATTGAGTTTATGTTCACGTTAGCCTCCCTTTTGTCTAATATTCAAATAACTCTTGCAATCTGTCTTGCTATTACTTGCAAGTTTATCCAAAAAATGCACTTTAGAACATAGAACAATACAGCACATGAATGGGTCCTTCAGCCCACGAAGCCTGTGCTGAGAATGATGCCATTCTAAACAAATCCCCTTTACATGGTCTGTGTCCTTCTATTCCCTGCCTGCTCATGTTCCATCTAAATGCCTGTTAAATTTGCAAATGGATCTGCTTCTTCCATTTCCCCTGGCAGTGTGTTCTAGGCATGTGCCACCTTCTACATAAAAAATGTGCCTTGTACATCTGTAAACTTTTCTACTCTCACCTTAAACCTCTGCCCCCTAGTATTTGACATTTACAACCTGGGAAAAATATTCCAAATATCAACCCGATCCATGCCTCTCCTAAGTTTATATATTTCTAACCAGTTACTTCTCAACCTTAATGTTTTAACAAAAACAATCCAAGTTTGTCCAATATATCCTCATAGCTAATGCACTCCAATCTAGGCAACATCCTGATAAATCTCTTCTGTGCCCTCTCAAAGTTTCCGAATCCTTCTGTAGTGTGGTGACTAGAACTGCTGACAATACTGAAATGTGGCCTTACTAAAGTCTTATGCAGCTGTAATATAACTTGCCAAGTTTTATATTCAATGTCTCAACTGATGAAGGCAAGCATGCCATATACCTTCATTATTACCTTGCCCATTTGTGTTGCCACTTTCAAGGGAGCTATAGACTTTCACCCCAAAATCCTCTGTTTATTGATGCTCCTATTAGTTTGCATAGTTTTCTCTTGTATTTGACCCCCAAAAATGTATCACCTCACAATTATCTGAATTAAAACCCATCTTCAATTTCTCCACCTGCCTTTGCAACTGATCTATATTTTGCTGTATGCTTTTACAACCTGACCCACTGTCCACAATTTCACCAACTTTCAATGTGCCTGCAAACTTATGAATCAGACCACCTATATTTCCATCCAAATCATTTATAAAAAATACAAACAGTAGATGTCCCAGAACTGATACTTATAGAACATCACTGGCCACAGACCTTCAGTCAGAAAAACACCTTTCCACAACTACTCTCAGTCTTTTATGATCAAGTTAATTTTGTATCCAACTTGCCAGCCCCACATGGATCCCATGTGACTTAATCATCTTGACCAGCCTATCATGAGGCACCTTGCCAAGTGCTTTAGAAAAGCCGATGAAGACGACTGCTCTACCCTCATCCATCTTCATCATTTCTTCAAAAAGCTTAGTCAAATTTGTGAGACAAGACCTCCCATGCACAAAGCCATGCTGACTATCCCTAATAGGTTCATTATTTTCCAAATGCAAACAAATTTTGTCCCTAAGTATCTTCTCCAATAATTTTCCTATCACGGATGTAAAGCTCAGTGGCCGAGAATTTCCTGGATTATCCCTTTTGCCCTTCATAAACAATGGAATAACATTGACTGTTTTCCAATCTTTTGGGTCCTCATCTGTGACTAAAGAGGATACAAAGGTCTCTGTGAAAGCCATAGCAATTTCCTCCCTTTCCTCCCTCAGTATCCTGGCGTAGATTCTATCAGGCTTGAGGGACATTTCTAAATTAATTCTGTTCAGGACACCCAACACCTCATCATTCCTTCTTAACATTTACTTGCCCCAGAATATCCCTCTCTAATCTTGCCATCATTCCTGCCCTTGGCCTTGGTGAATATCAAATGTGAAGTTTTCATTAAGGAACTCATCCACTTCCTCTGGCTCCAGACATAAATTTCCTCATTTGCCCTTGAATGAACTCATTCTTTCCCTTGTTACCCCTTTGACCCTAATATACAAATAAAATCCCTTGGAATGCTCCTTAATCTTATTTACTGAGGATATTTTATCGCCCTTTCTAGTCCTTCTGATTTCTTGTTTAAGTTCTTTTCCTTCGTTGACTATACTCCTCAAAGGCCTTATTTGATTCCAGTTTCCTAAATTTTACATAGGCTTCCTTTTTCTTTTTAGCAAAACTTTCACTATCTCTTGTCATCCAAGGATCCTAAATGTTGCCATCCTTATCTTCCACCTCCACAGGAATATGTTGCCCCTGATCTCTGACCAATTCACCTTTAAAAGACTTCCTCAAATCAAATGTGGATTAACCCTCAAACAGCTGTCCAAATCTAATTTCTCCAGTTCCTGCCGAATGTTATTATAATTAATCTTCCCCTGAAGACCAGTCTCATCCTTATCCATAGCTATCTTAAAACTTGCAGAATTATGATCACCATTCCTGAAATGCTATCCCACTGAAAATTTGATCTCCTAGCCAGGCTCATTCCCCAAATACAAGCTCTCATATCCCCCCTTCCATCATTGGACTACTTATATATATTTTTTTCAAATAACTTGCCTGGATGCACCAAATAAATTCTGTCCCATCCAAGACCCTGACACTAAGGGAGTCCCAGTGAATTTTGGTGAAGTTAAAATTACCCACTTTAATAACTGTTGTTTTTGCATCTTTCTGTGATCCACTTGCACATCCATTCCTTTATTTTCAGCTGGGTATTGGAAGGCTTACACTGTAACCACATCATAATGATCGTACCTTTCTTATTCCTAGGTTCTACCCATATGTTCTTAAATGTCTGCCATTATTCCTCAAGTGACTTTACTGCTAAATTCCTTTCCTCGTCCACTCCAACCAGCTCTGCTTCCATTCCTTTTTAATTAGCCTAATTTAAGCTGAGCACAAGTTCCAAGTTCCTCCCTCTCAAATGGAGTGTTAAATTCTGTTGTTATGATCACTATTTCCTGGGGAATCTTCTACTTCCATAAAAACTGCTTCATGACACATAATTAGATCTAATTAGCCAGATTCCTGTTTGTATCCAAATGTATTTTTCTTGGAAACTGCTCCAAATACTCTGTGTGAATGCGTTCACTATATACCATATATAAATTCTTCCTCATGGCCAATGTTTTGTCAATCTGACTATCCCAATCTACATAAAGATTAAAGTCACCCACAATTAATGTACTTCTTTTGTTGCATGCTCTAAAAAACTATTGTTTTATTTTCTGTCCCACCATATAGCAATTACTAGTGTGCCTATAGATTAACCCTAACCAATGTCTTCTTTCCCTTTTTATTTCTTATCTCCACTGTACTGATTTTACATCTTCCAACACATATTGCACATATTCATCCAACCTAAACAATGTCATCCCTAACTCTTTCCTTCCTGCTTGTCTTATTGAGAATACACCTGAATACAGCTTTGCACAATAAATGTAGTTGTAACAAGACTCAAGGACACTCAATAAGCTTCAGACCATCCAGAATAAATGAACAACATCCATAAATGTTCACTCCTTCCAACAATTATACGCTGTAGCAACAGTTTGTACCATCAACAAGATGTTGTAGAAATCAGCACTGTAGAAATGCCCCAAGTCTCCTTAGACAACACTTTCCAAACCCATGACCATCACCATTTAGAAGGACAAGGATACAAAAACTGGAAACATCAACTGAAAGCTAATCTCCAAGGGATATATCCTGACTTGGAATTATATTGCTGTTCCTTCACTGACAATGGATCAAAATCTTGCAATTCCCTCTGAAACATCACTGTGTGTGTAGCAGCACCAATTTTACCACAGCTATTCTAAAAAGAGAGTTAACAACCACCTTGTTAGGGAATATAAGGATGGGCACAAAATACATGTCCTACCAGCTAGACCCATATTATCTGAATAAAATTATAAAAGTATTCGTACATCTGATATATCAATTATTCCATTTCTTTCTGTATTATGAATACTAATATCCTTTCTGTATGTTGAGGAGATTCAAACAGTCAGAGTAGAGGGATTCTGCACCATTGCTGGCTTCCTCCAGGTGCAGGACACTGAAGTGGGGGGGAGGTCCTTTGACATTGCTTTCAGAATGCCCTATCACCAATGTGAATGGTTTGTTAATGGAAAGAATGTGCAAATTATTTTGATCATTAATGCTAAATCTTGAAGGTCTGCAATAGGTACTCTGGGAGCTTCTTTGACTCTTACACATGAAGAGAACCAACAGGTTGTTGCCTCCTTTGAAGATTCTCTGCCCACACAGTGATGACTGTTCAGTCCCCCTGGCTACCACTTTCAAATATAGCCCTTGAGACTTTTACTAAACATTCAGTCTGATGCAGATCGAAGGGACAATGCTATTCTTCCTTCCAGCTTCCACCAGGACAATTGGCAAACAAACCATAGGTTATTTAAATATGTGGCTTTGATTTCTGGACTGTCCTATTGGGTCCTTGTAGTTTAACTGAAAAGGAGCACCATTGTGTCATGCTGTTCCTTTCACAATTGCAGCCAAATAAACAGAGATATCCTGGAAGTAGAAGACATGGAGATCACAGAAATCTTCTGATGATTTAATGAGGACAATAATAGGCACATTTATGAGGAGACCCATGTACTATAGCATAACAGAACAATGCATCATTGTACATGAATATCCCAGAGAGAAGCTCATTGAAATCATGGATCAATGATTCTCTAGGTAATAAGACAAGCAGCCCCTGGTCAGTGAAAGGGACATGTGATTTTTATTATTTTTGAAGTCTGTGATCTTTTTTGTTGCTGAATGAATGTCAAGTTGTCTTACTGATTGGACATTTAATATATTCGTCTGATTTCATTTATTTAAAATTTCCATGTCAAACTCACCATTCGTGAAAATGCAACAAGCAGTGAAAACGTGAATTAACATGCATGGCTCCCAAGTTGGGTAGCTCTTAAGGCTGCCATCAGGATGTCATATCCAAATGAAATAAATTCATTATAGTTAGCATATTGAAAGGAATTTCTTTTTGACCCTTCCATTATTAATAACATCTTCAATGTATTAGAAAGGGTGTCCTGAAATGCTTGAGCATCTTCTTAGGACAGTAGTAGACCTTTAAGATTCAGTGTTTTTCTTAGCTGATCAATGTGCAATGAGAGTCTAAACATGTGAAATGACTATTCTCCATCTCCCAGATTTGAATATCACCCCTTCCCTAAAAAAAACTGGTAGATACAAAGAACCTTTCCTTGCAGAGAAAAGTGTATTCTCACTCACAAAGTGGCTGTAAGTGTGGAATAGCGTGTGCAGGTCTTGACCTAGCACAATCCCACTTAGCCTCAATGTTGTCCTTTTCAAAGTGCGATACCTTGTCTGCAATCTTGAATACCACAATTCAAAGTTCCATGACATGTGATGTGAGAGATGAGCAATACTTACAACACTTTTTCCATCCTTGGGATGTCTAAAAAGCTTTCTTATCTTTCACATGGATGCAATTTAACTGGGTCTGACAATGAAAATACCCAACAGCAAAAATCACACTGGGGCAAACATTTCATAAATGCAGATACAAATAAATGTAGAAAAATGCAAGGGTATTTACAACTTTATGTCACCCACGTCACCTATGTGCCCTCGGTACTTTCTTTTTCCTTTACCCCCACTACGTACCTAGAGAGCCCTGCCTAGTGGGTCTTGCCCAGATATAGGCCGACACTCCTCAGTTTGGATTTCTATGGGTTTTTACATCACAGGCAATAGAGACCTGGTTTAGTTAGAGGCATAGCTTATGCTGGAACAATAAGCATTCTACAGTACAGCTAAGCCATCTCCAGCACCTCAGTAATTTGTGCGGAGTGAATCAAATTAGTTGAAGATCAGCATCTGTGATGGTGGCGTTATAAGGAGTCAAGCTACAACATTCACTCAGCACCCTTCGCTGAAGATGGTTGCAAATTCTTCAATTTTGTCTTTCACAGTCACATGCTTGGTTATGGTATATTTGAAGATAGGGATGTCCACGATATCTCCCTTTTCAAGTAGGCTCTTTAATTTTCCACCACCATTTGCAACTAAATGCCATAGGATGACAGAACTCTGATGTAATAAAATGGTTGTGGGATCACTTAGCTCCCTCCGCAGCATGTTAATTTTCTCCATTTACTATCCAGTGTTTTAGCTGTAGCATGTTCTTTGAAATTCCTTAACAAACGAACATTATGTTGGGTGTCTGTGATGCGAAGGTGGAGAGTTATCTCTACAAGGACTGTGCCATTGGACACTTTTACCAACATTGTGATTGACAGGTATTATTCATACATAGAGAGAGAGGGGCAAGAGCCTATAATATGGTCGTTTTTCAGACTGATATGTTTTTCTCACCTGTTAATTCTCTCAATAGTTGTCTATAATTACAGATTCTCAGCATATCTCCCCAAATAACACATTTTCCTTTGCTAATATTTTCTGGAATATTCCCACGTTACCAAATGTAGATTGCAATCTGGATAAGCATTTGCTTTTCTTCATGGCAGCCAGAAAGAAAAAAAACATTCGTTACCTGATTGTGTCTCACCATGAATCACTTTTCTCCATATTTTGGTTGTCTATCAGGTTAGCAGGCTGCTTTAACTGTTCCTAGTGTTAACTCCTAACTGTTCAAGCATTAAGTACTTCATCCCATCATTCACTCAATGTGTTACAACATGCTGACAAGCATTAAGTCAAGTCACCTTGAGTTATTTAGCCCAACATCACTTTATGGTTCATTTATATTTCAGTAAACCAGCGCTCCCTGTAGTATAGCATGTAGTTATTCACACAAGTGGTTTTGCGTGCCTGTCTGTGGCTGTTGTCATGGAAACAATGAACCACTATGATGTCTCAGGAGATATTAGTAAATTAGCTTTGGAACTTTTCTGTTGTTGTACATTGCTTAAACAATAAAATGTTAATTTTAAATGATATAGTGAAATGTAGCATGAAGAAACGGCATTCAAATAACTCATTTTATTTCATTGAAAAAGGACACAGTTGAATAAAGCCTATAGTTTAAATCTATCAATACTCTTCGATATAAATTAACCCAATCATTCCACATAAGACTTACAAGCAAAGAAATATGTGTAAACTTGTAATAAATCAACAGAATTGATTGAGATATCATGAATAGATCTTAAAGCACATTTAATGCCAATTTTCAAATGAGTAAAGGAATATCAATAGTTTGTTAAAGATCTAGCAGACATGGAATTATATTCACTATAAGATTATAAATGTGTTCTATGTGGAAGGCCATCCCGCAGACTGATGTCAATGTTTTATTTTCCATGTTGCCAAGCTCTTAAGATTTCACCCTCTGCGGTTGTACCATGACCTATGTGCCTCAGTGTTCGATTTTATGTTGTTCCCAATTCTGCATGAGTTCATTGCAGTCTGCATTTAACAGTAATCAGGGTAAAAAGTCACTGCAGATGCAGCTTCACCAGATGAGAGATTTTGTCCCTTAATGATCATTGTCAAGTTCTTTGTAAAGTGGCACAACCAAATTAAATTGAACTAAAATCTATATTGCATTTGGTTTGAGCCTCTGTAAACTTTTTCTTCATTGCTTAATAATGGAAGAGACCTGCTGAAAGACTTGTAATTCCCATTTGCTGCACTTCTTCCCTCACCTCTTTCTCAGGTCTCTCAGGATTTCCTTCCTCTCTGACACAACTTCCACCAGACCAGTTTTCACATTCAATGGATTAACAACTGCCACTCCCGTCAGTTCCAGCACGATGCAACCAATACTCACCCTTCCTTCACTTCCACTTTTAACATTTTGAAGGAACAGTATTCCCAACAAAGTTTTGCCCACTTCCATCAACATTGAATCCACAGGAACATTCTACACTTGCGCAGGAGATGTTATATTTCCTTTTCACTTCCTCCTTGCCTGCTGTCCAAGACCTCACACATTCCTTGCAGATGTGCTTTCATTTTTTCAACAATGATCCATGGGAAGTGGTGAGACCAGACACAGCCTCCAATCACTTGCCATTATAATTCTTCCCAGCAGTCCAAGTCTGACCTCTCTGTCCTCAGCCTCCTATGTTGTTTTAATGAAGTCTAATGCATTCTTGAAGAACAGGATCGTATATTCTTAATAAAGCATTTTTACAGCCTGTCAGAAGCGACTTTAACCGCTTTAAATAATATCATTGGGCCTGTTTTCTAGGACAACCAGTGCTGGCTATGGTTCTACTGTAACAATCTAAATCTTTTAAAGATAAACTTTGATTCTTTACCTTTCCTGTTACCATCTTCTCATGCATTGCATCATCATCCTTTCAGTCACATAATCACTCCTGTCATTTTCTTTCCTCCCTGATCCTTTCCAGATCTATGCTCATCTATAAACTCTTTCAACTGTTAATTCCCCTTGTTCTGATGAAAAGCAATTGACCTGATGCAAAGTCAGATCTTGCCTGACCTGCTGAGCATTTCCAGAATTTTCTGCTTTTATTTTAAATTTCCCCAGACACACAGGGATTTTGGCTTTATGCACTCTAATTTGCCTGGTGTCCCTTTGTAGATTTTTCTCCTTTAAAACATTTTTGATGCACTGCTGCTGGAGGCAAGAAAATAAATAGCTTAGACGACAAAAAGCCTTGACATACTAAAGCTAATACTTTCCTTCCCAATCATAAACTAACACTGACCTTTAAATCAGGTCTTGGAAAGAAACAAAACAATTTAAAATGGTTAAAGTGAACTTATTGTTTATTTCTCTGTCTTCTCTATGAACTCCAGTGCTTAGCAACTCACAATACAGAGATAGGTATGATTAAAATTGATCACTTAATATTGAATGGCAGGCACAGAGAATGGACCTGACTCTCAATGAAAGCATGAAGCTCCTGCCATTTTCAGGTAAACACGGTTCCTGTTCACTGGAAATATATTCTGGCATGCAAGGTAGAGGAGTTTCAACATCACAGAATTTCTGCACATTTTTCAATTGACACCTGAGGAAATCTTGACTTAGATGTTCTGCCTGCATGGGGGATCAGGAGGACAACCTTATCTTAAGGCAGTGGGATTGTTGGCAGCACACCTTTAGAGTCATACAGCTCAGAAACAAACCCATTGATCCTATTTGTGCATACCGACCAGATATCCCAAACTTAATTAGTCCCGATCAGTCTAAAACTTTCCTATACATGCACCTATCCAAATGCTTTTTAACTGTTATAAATGAATGTGCCTCTAACACTTCCTCTGTCAACTCATTCAATAGATAGGAAACAAAATATCTGGCCTGAAAATGCTCAAGCAATGTTTCCTACAGTATAACAACTCAAAACAAATCAACGTAAATCACAAATATGGGGACCACCAATTTTGTTCACATATTATGGTACACCAAGGATATTTTGATAACATGTCATATTTTGCACAGATGTAGGTAATTTTAGCAGCTTTGTCAGATAGTAAAGCACTACCCACTAGATGATCTAACAAATAGCAAAATTCCTCCATCACTAAATTGTATATTCAATCAGAATGAGTATAATTGTAATGCTATTAGGTCGCATCTTGAAGTTTCCTCAGGTGCATCAATGGCCCAGGCTGAGATATGACCTTAGCTATTGTGTTTGATGGATTGACAACGTAATACTGATTCCATCCACTACTGCAAGTTTAAGATTGTAGCTGCAGGCAGAATATGGCACACCTACCATTATTGTATTACTATGTTCCATGCATAGCTAAGAAGCTTCTCTTGAATTATGCTATTGCATTATTGTTGCAGGTGCTAACAGCTGAATCTTTCATAATGGGGCCTGGAATTCAAGGAGAAGAAAGATATTTCCCCTGGTGACGTTTTCCCTCTTGTGCTTGGACTGAAAATAAACTAGTCAGCAGTGGTGATTGTGTAATGTTTATAACAACACACAAGAGATCGCCCTAATCATGAATCTTGTCTGAAAGTTAGCCTCAAGTTAGTTGCATAAACCTCAATTATGAAACACAGAAGGTAAAACCACATGACTTAGCCACTTAGCAGCTGTACCTTGACCTTCAGACTTTGTCCTGAGACAGGGCAAGTGGAACACCTGAATGGCAAGAATACTTATATTTCAGCTGTCTGCCTCAGTTCTTCCAGTCCACAGAAAAGAAAATCCTACTGACATATACGATGGAAATGTAATTGGGAATCTTGATGGCCACCTATATGATATTCGATGTGTTGTTTTAATCAAGTTTTGTATAACATGGCAAACATACTGCGCCTCTCATTTCTCAGCAATGGGAGGCCAGCGTTTGGAAGGCCTACGGCCAATTATTTAACAAATTATCACCATCTTTGGCTTAGTGTCAATTCTTAATTTTTATTTGCTTGTGTACTAAATTTGCCTGCATATTTCAATATTGGACTGGAGTATCTCTGGGCTGTGGGTATCTGCACAGCCCGAGGTTACTTGTTTGTTCATGCTAAGTCAGGGTCTTCAGTTCCCTGTTGAATGTAACAGTTCCTTGTTAACACCTTTACATAGTGGGCTCTCAAATACCATTCTTTCATGAGGTTTCCAAGATCTTTCTCTTCATATGCTCATTCTAAAATGATGTCTTTTCTCTCACCAACATTAGTGTCATTCTATCAGTTGCATCATCCTGACTTATATGAAACTCATACCACACCTTGCAAATATATTTTTTTCTTTTTTACTTATAAGCAGTGAATTGCAAATTTAAGGATCATTGATATTGAAGTCAAACTAGTGAAACCCAGAAAAATCATTGTTGGAGGAAAGGAAACGACAAAACTAAGGAATTCATAATGGAATCAATTTGCAAAGGGTTGACTACAATTAAGAGCCTTAATGATGCCAAAGCATGCTCCCGGTGCAGCCTCCAAAATCAGTAAAAACATTTGGTAGAGCTGGATTCAGCTCCTTGAAAATCTGGCATTCAGCCGCTCTTGGCTGATTCAGCAAAATGAGAGCTTATGTGCAAAGCCTCGTAGAATCAGCCTTGTGCTTTTAGCAAGGGACATCATTTAAATTTTATTTCATATTAATTAAGCAGTTCTGGAGAATTTTTTTTCTCCCCCAGGAAATTATGTTACCCGATGTCAATTTATAATACAACAATAAACTTCAAAGCTTGAAGAAAATTCGAGACCACTGTACTGCCCTTTCAATGACTGTAACTTTCAGGAAGAAAGAAATAAATGTGCAGTGTTTCCTTAAAGTGACAAGCTGCAATTTATTTTACAAACTAACAACAAACTTCAAGGCCTCATCAATTTTCCCATCTCTATCTAATTTACTCAGTAAATTATTTCAATGTTGATACTATAACTATTTTAAAAATTAGCATTTTTTAGCCATTCAGACTATATTGATATATTAAATGTGACACATAATTAAATTTACATCAATTTAGATGCATTTCTGATTTAAATAAAATCTGTTTCAAAGGATTTTCTCAATGTGCATCCATTTACTTTCAATGGTAGCCCAGTAGGTTTTATGACACATCCCCAAATGCAAGTCTCAAAGAAAAATAAGGTAATAAAAAAGATGAAAAGTAGAGAGTAATTCTGTTTTAAGACAATGACATTTCATGCCATATATACAGGCTATTTGGTGATAAGCACAGACTTGTGACTAGGCAAGCTATTAACAACATTATGCAAATTCCATAAAGATCATTGCGTGAACCAATAACCGATTTCATAATACTTAACAAAATAGGAGACAGCCATTTCCTGGCTCATTTCTCAGGGCGATGTACTGACAAATCAGAATCAATCTGTCTGGTCTGAAATCTAAACAAGCTTGGCAATTAACAGTCAATCATAATTAACTGGTGCATTCTCCATGGCAATGACTCTACCAATCAAATTCCACTTTCTAACCAATCAAAATTATACTCTCATACAGAATAAATATTGGCTTTCTCGATTGTTGGTATGCTTAAAAATTGCTTGATGACAGCACAACAAAAAGCTTGCATGAAATAAGTCTGTCTTTTTCAGAAATACTCAAGGTTTGTCCTGCAAAATTTATAATTTCATAAGAAAAATAAGCAGTATCAACACAAAATCTGGATTTAATAACATGTAAAGCTTGAGAGGAGAAAACTGGACAATCTGCCTTGTTCCCTAACTGTTCAAATGGATAAATCATAATGATTCAGCCATAGTGTAAACTTAAAAATAGAAATTGTTGAGTGTCCAGTGTGCTGCAGAGTTGATGCACTTCTGAATCCAGACAGATACATCAAAAAAATTAGTATTCTTTTCTTGCAATCTCTAGGGTTCTGTTTGAGGATGACTAGTTTAGCCACCGTGTAAATGAAAAACAATTGCTCCACCTTGCAGAAAGATCATGGCATTGGTGGAGGACTCATCTTGGCACATCTATATTTGGACAACATTGCGCTCAGTAGCCTTTGGAAGCCTATATAAAAGAAAAACAGCAGGGAATAATATGACAGCCACAGTGCCTTCATTATGAATATGATGCGGGAACTCAAAATGACATATACTGTTGTGCCTGTTTTACACCTTAAAGTTTATAATTTGTGTATTAGACAAGTTATAATCAAATTGTGTTGCAAAACTAGAGGGCAGAATTTTTTGAGTGAAATGTTGATAATATTAGGAAAATATAGCAAAAATGGAAAAAAGTTAGACTCGAAGTTCGGGAAAAGCTTTAATGATTTTCCTTTTAGGGTTTAAACTGTGAATTATGAATCTTGTGAATCAGTCATGACCAGCTCACTTCCACGAATTTACATTTTATATTAGCTAGACTCATGTCATTTCCATACAGCTTCCAATTCTCCTCTCGTTCCCCAAGAAACGAGGTGGCACCAAGTCCCAATTTAACATCAGAGCAGTGACCTGGCAGCTAACCTTTTTGCTTGCTTGCCAGGCATTCAGACAAATCTCTTCACCACAATGTTCCTGCATGCTGCAAAGACATTTCCCTCTTGAGTTTTCATCCAAGCATCTGCAAGTTATCAGCCTCACTCTGCCATCATTTTATTTATGGACCAAATAACACATCACTCCAGCCCTTCAGGACTTCACTTTGGAACACAGGGACACTTAAGACTTATATGCTTTTGCCAAGTTGCTTTTAATGTAGGGACACACACATGTCAGAAAACCACATAGGATGCCTATTATGTCTGATAATTTCATTTCTTTGTGCTCACTCACTTTGCACTTCCTTGGAGAGTGCCAGATTCTGTGGCTTGCATTAATTCCTGTGCAAAGGGAGAGGTGGCGGCTTTTCACTCCTCAGAGCACTTGACAGTCATATGTTTATTCACAGCACTGTGTGACATCCATGACACAATTACAGTATCAGCAAACATTCTGCAAGTACTTCAACAAAATGGCCATTTATGAAATTCAAACAGGACCAGTCCTTGGTGGAATTAAACTTGGGGAGGGGGGTGTCAGGGGCACATCAGTCAGGGGGTTAGCTGCTGTCAGACCTGCAGGTCAGTGGGGTTAATGGAACATCAGTCTGGGCAATGTAGAGACACCAGTCCATGCAGTGGGCCAATCTCTTTTGTTTATAGATTGAATAAGGTAAAGTTGACTGCTATCTCATTATGAGGACAATTGTTGATTGTTAATTGAAAGAAACCATATCTCAGGCAACAGGACAAGTTGAAAAGGAGAGTCCTTCATGGTAATAAAGTGTGAAGCTGGATGAACACAGCAGGCCAAGCAGCATCTCAGGAGCACATAACTTTGCCTTGTGTGGAACTGAACCCACACTGTTAGCATCACTCTGCATCACAAACCAGCCAAATGTGCTAACCAACTTCCTTATAAATGAAGAGAGGGATGAGTATGATGTATTTGGATGAAAGAGCAATTAATTGTGAATCATTAGCAGGAAAGGCGATAAGGCAACTCATGAATGATTAGGAAGTGCAGAATGCAAAAAAAAGGTTCATAGTTTGAGAGGATGAGATGGTTGAGAGCCTTGGAGAGGAAATTATACATGCAAAACTAAGATTTATAGCGCAGGAGCCTTGGTGAGATGAATGTCGTAGCAGAGGGATAGTGAGTTGTGGCTGTGTAAGTTGGTGGGAGAGGGGCGAGGGATGGTGGTTGCGGGTTGCAATAGCTTGGAGAAAACTTTAACTTGCAAACCACCGAAGACTGATCACCGTCTCCCTGCATTGCTCTATGTTTCATTAGGAATACTTTACTGACCAGGGACTCTGTCACTCAAGGCTAGCTGAGCCTGGTGGTGTGACCTCCTTTATTGTTCAGCAGGCAAAAAAAATTGCTTTCCTCTCCACCACACCATCCACCAGCACCTCCAGGGCCCTGTCGGTGAACGGAGGAGCTAATTCACCTTTCTGTATCATTTCCTCAGTGGTAACGCTGGAACACCGCAGTGTGAAGGCCAGTTCCCGCCTTGCAGTACCTGAAGTGCTGTGGAGCTCAGTTCTAAAAGAATAGCAGCAGCATGAACATGATAAAATCTCCTCAGCAGCGAACACTTCCACTTCCTGGCACACAAAAGGTTGGGTGAGTATTTAATAAGATGAGGAACAGAAGGTTGTTTAAGGAATATCAACATGGGCAACAGTGGACTGGGTGCCATATTTGCCACTCCAAAAAATAACTTGATCAAAATGAAGGGAAAAGTCAACCTAGAAAGCTTTTTTTTTGGCTTTGCATATTTTACATGAGGCAATCTGAATGTCCAGTCTCTGTTTGGCAGACTTTCTGTTTCTGTATATATTTTCAGCATGATTGAACAGACAAGATGAAAGGTTTCCAAATATTCTCTATGTTCAATGCAAATTGAGCTCCCATGATTTTTCATATTGGTTTAAAAACTATTGGGATTCTGACATAGCCACTAGCCTAGCTGTGCATTAATTTATAAGACCATACAACTTAGAAGCAGAAATGGGCAATTTGGTCCATTGAGTCTGCTCTATCATTAAATGAGAAAATAGTTGATCTAATAATGCTCAACTCCATTTTCCTGCCTTATAACCCTTTATCTCCTTGCTGATTAAAAATCCATCTCAATTTTGAATACACTTAATTGCCCAGCTGCAAAGATCATCTGGGGTTAAGATTTTCACAGACTTACTACCTTTTGAAAGGAAACATTTCCTTCTAATTTCGACTTTAAATGAACAATCCTTCAAACTGAGATTATGCTGACTGGTCATAGACTCTCCCACAAGTGGAAACAATCTCTTTGCATCTCCTTTAACAAGATTCCTAACGATTCTATCTGTTTAAATAAGATCTCCTTTCATTCTTCGAAGCTTCAATGACTACAAGCAAATCTGATTCACCTCTCTTAATTATAAAATCCCTCTGTGCCCAGAATCAATTTAATGAAATTTCTCTGGACAGCCTCCTATGCAAATTTACCTTTTTTCAATAAAGGACCAAAACTCTTCACAGTATTCTTGGTGTGGTCTGTCTGGACTAGTGACTCAGATGCCATTAGCTAGAGTTTTCGATTTTTACGCCCCATCCCTTTGAAATAAAAGCCAGCCATCCATTTGCCTTCCCTCTTACCTGCGGACATTTGAAGATAGCTTTTTGTAATTCATACACAAAGACTCCCATATGCACCCGAAAAATTCAGCTCCTCTGTGGTCTTATGATTTGCTGTCCTCAGCTTGCAATAAAATGCAAATAGGTGTCACTGAAACTTGAGCCAAAAAAAATTCAAGAAACTTGGGCATTTTGAGTGCAATTTGCACTTGAAACATTGATTGCAAATGTAGCAAAGGCTTCTAGGCATGTGTGCATGTGTGAGCTCTGGAAAATAAAGTTGTTTGTTTATTTTTCTCTCTTTATAATCAAAAATATTGTAGCCAATCTCCTTAATACTGCTGAAAGCCTTATCAATGCTCTTCTCATGTTTTATTCATACTCTTCAAGTGTCAAACTCTGCAACCTCCCAAGATAATGAGGTGTACAGCTGGATGAACACAGCAGGCCAAGCAGCATCTTAGGAGTAGGAAAGCTGATGTTTCGGGCCGCCCAAGGCCCTCCTTGCCCATCTATAATATATCGCCCATAAATAAACTCCACTGACTCTTAGAATTATTGAATCTTTACACTATGGAAGCAGGCCATTTGGCCAATCAAGTCTATACAGACCCTCTGAAGATCATCCCACCCAGACACAAACTCCAACCTGTCTCTGTAATCCTGCATTTCACATGGCTAATCCAACTAGCCTGAACATCCATGGATGCTATGGGCAATTTAACATGGCCAATTCACCGAACCTGCACATGTTTGGATTGTGGGAGGAAATTGGAGCACCCAGAAAAAACTTACACAGACATAGGAGAATGTACAAACTCCGCACCCCAGACTGGAATCAAACCCGGGCCCCTGCGCTGTGACTTCTTTCATGAGAAACTCAAAACCATTATTCTCATTTGCAAATCCCTACATCATTTATCCATGTCACCAGTGCCACTTTCTGTCAGTCTTAATTGGTGTGTGTATTCAATTGATGATGGAACATTCTCCGTCACATCAACTCCCACATTAATGGCAAAATCTTTAATCTTAACTGTAACTCTTTGGCTTCCTCCCTCTACATAAGTCTCCATTAAACCTACCTTACAAGATAATGTATGGCTTAGAAAGGGTGGATGCTAGGAAGTTGTTTCCATTAGGCGGGGAGACTAGGACCCGTGGGCACAGCCTTAAAATTAGAGGGGGTAAATCTAAAACTGAAATGAGACGACATTTCTTCAGCCAGAGAGTGGTGGGCTTGTGGAATTCATTGCCACAGAGTGAAGTGGAGGCTGGGACGTTGGATGCCTTCAAGGCAGAGATCGACAAATTCTTGATCTCAGAAGGAATCAAGGGCTGCGGGGTGAGTGCAGAGAAGTGGAGTTGAAATGTCCATCAGCCATGATTTAAATGGCGGAGTGGACTTGATGGGCCGAGCGGCCTTACTTCCACTCCTATGTCTCATGGTCTCATGGTCTACCGTGTGTTCTCTGCTTGACATTGATTTCTTGATTCCATGTTTGCTCATAGCTATTCCTGAGCTATTTTCCTTGGTGGCTTTTGACAATGGGGTTTATTATTGTCTTTCACTCTTAGGACTAGGAAAAGGCAATAGGTCCTGAATCTACATCAGTCAGAATTGGGCACGTACTCATTGGAAGAATAAAAGGTAATTTTTTTGAAACATGCAAGATCCTTATGGAATAGACAAGTAGAAGCCACTTTGAACCAGAGCCTAAGAAGCCAAGAGAGGATCACATTTAAATAAGGGGTTACACATTTAAGACAGAAATGAGAAGGAGGAGGAATTTCTTCTCTCACAGCGTTGTAATTCTGTGGAATTCTTTACCAGAGTGTCATTGAGGCTGAGTACTTAAATATAAATCAAGGTGATATAGACTTTTTTTTAATCAGTAAGGGAATTAAGGGCTATAAAGAAAAATGCAGGAAAGCAGAGGAAGGATGATGGTATGTCATTTGTCAGGCGCTCAAAATGCACTTTGAGTTCTTGGGCAATATTTCAATATCATATACATTAATGGGATCAGAAGATCACAGTGGACATCTGCACCCATCTTGTAGGATCGGCTCTACAGATTTTCATCTAATGTTTTATAAAATGTGTATTAAGGATGTTTTAAGTAAAAATTAAACACAAAAGTACCTCATGGCAACTTTCTTTAGCATCGTAAATGGAGACAAGTTATTTTTGTTGCTTTGCAGAGGCAGCTTGAGAGACCATGGTTTTAAATTTGTACAACTGAGCTGTATCATTTTTTTTTAGTTTGTTCTCAAGTCAGCCACAAACGGAATATCAAGAGATACTTTAGGCAGGTTTTCTTTCCCAATTTTATGTTGTTATGTGTCTGTGAATTTGCGGCTAGCATCATAAAATGCTATTCGAAGTCAATCCGTTTCAATAGAATAAACTATCTGAGGAAGTGAGTGAGAAACTGAAATGTGTTTGCCTATGTCCTATGTTTAAAATGGGTGAAAAGATAACTTTTTTTTTGCAGTGCACCATTCTGCACCAGTCAGTCTCCCAACTCTTGATGGGTTGGGCATTCATTAAAGTGTTTCATGGCTGCCTCAAAGAACTGCTGAATTCATTAAATACATTAATAAGGATTTAAATAAGGGCAGTATTTTGAAAGTGATGTTTAGAAGTGTTGATCTGATTTATCAGCCTCTAACAACAACTCAGAATATGCCTTTGTTGTGAAGAATGCTCAGAAACACCATTTACAGTCCTAACATGAGCAGTCCCATTAGCTCTAATCAATTCCATTCTGACGATCTGCTAAACATTTCTAGGGCTTTTTGTTTTTATTTCAATTTCACTAAGATTATTTTCCAGGCTTTACAGGTTGCTTGGGCTATTAATGTCATTTTTTAGTAAAATTTTCATTAGTCTGAGAAAGTGTTTTTGCAAGGTGGACAAATAGTCCAAATAGAAAATTTAGAATAGAATTTGAATGGAATTTGTATGTGTGTGTATGTGTGTGTGTGTGCTTGTGTGTGTGTGTGCTTGTGTGTGTGTGTGTGTGTGTGTGTGTGTGTGTGTGTGTGTGTGTGTGTGTGTGTGTGTGTGTGTGTGTGTGTGTGTCCGTCCCTAATAATGCTGCTCATTCTAAAGATACAGATCCAGTATCAGTGATTGGTGCAGACAAAGAACGAGATAAAGGAAAAATTGGCGGGATGTTTGCAGGTATAGAATGATTGAGTCATACAGTATAGAAATAGACCCTTCAGTCCAATTCTTGGGAAAAGACCTTTGCCATTCACCTTAAATATGCCTCTAATGATTTCATAAATCTCTATAAAGTCACCCCCAAACCTCTATGCTCCAGTGGAAAAAGTCCCTGCCTATCTAGCTTCTTCTTATAACTCAATCACTCTACTCCCAGCAACATCCTGGTTATCCTTTTCTGAACTCTCCCCAGTTTAATAATGTCCTTCCTACAGCAGGGTGATTAAAACAGTACCAGACAAGTACTGCATAAGTGTCCTCACCAATGGCCTATACAATCTCAACATGATGTCCCAGCCCCTACACTCAATGGTCTGAGCAACGGAGACAAGTGTGTTTAAATAATTTCTTAATCTTTCTGCCAACATCTGATGCAACTTTCAAAGTACAGTGTATCTGAATCCTCTAGGTCTCTCTATTGGCCAACTTTATCCAGCGCCCTACTATTATCTCTTTAAGTCCTGTCTTTGCTCACTTTAGAAAAATGCGATACCTTGCAATTATCCAAATTTAAGTCCGGCTGCCACTTTTTAGCCCATTGGCCCTTTTGGTCAAGATCCCTTTGTTAGATAACTTCCTTCACTGTTGTCTATACCATTAATTTTTGAATCATCCACAAACCATTCTTCATAAATTGTCATCCAAATCGTTTATAGAAATGATAAATAACAGTGGACCAAGCACCGATCCCCACTGCACACCTCTGGTCACAGGTTTCCAGTCTGAAAAACAACAACTCCACCACCACCCTCTGTCTCCTACCTTCAAACCAATTTTGAATCAAATTGATAAGTTCTCCCTGAATTTTCTGCGATCTAACTTTATTAATCTATCCACCATGTGGAATCTTGTCAAAGGCTTTACTAAAGTCTATGTAGACAACATCTACCACTCTGATCACTTTGATCTTTTTTATTTACTTGCTCAAAAAAAACTCGATCAAGTTTGTGAGACACAATTTCCCGCAAACAGAGTCAAGCTGACAATCGCTAATTACCCATGTACCGAATGGTCTGTTTCTATGCTTTATGGCTCTATGTCTCTATGCTTACAGACTTATCCCAACAATACTTTCTGTATCTTGTTCTTTCTCTCACCAGTGCAAGTAATTCCTATCTCTTGGAACCCCACTAACAACTTGTCCACCACTGATGTCGGACTCAGACATTTACAGTTCCCAGACTTCTCCTCACAGCCTTCTTAAATAAAGGTGCAACATTAGCCATTCTCCAGCTGTCCAGCGCCTAACCCATAACTATAGAGGAATTAAGTATCTCTGCTAACGACCCTGTAATTTTTTCCATAACTTCCCACAAAATTCCAGGATATACTTGATCAGGTCCCAGAGATTTATCCACCTTTGTTTGCTCAGATTCCAACACTTAATCTTCTATGATGTGGACTGTTTCCAAGACATCAATATTTATTTCCCAAAGTTCTCTAGCTTCTATGTCTTTCCCCACAGTAAAAACAGATGTGATATATTTGTTTAGAATCTCTCCCATCTCCTGCGGTTTCACATAGACAATCTTGTTGATTATAAGGGGCCCTATTCTCTTCCTTGTTAACTCTTTTGCACTGACTGTACTTGGAGAATCTCTTTGCATTATCCTTAACCTAATCTGCCAAGGTTATCTCATATCCACTGTTAACCCTCCTGATTTCTCTCTTAAGCATGCACCTACCCCACTTAGCCACACTGGCCAGAGGAGAATTCATGGAGTTAGAGGCAAATGTGAAGAAGGGAAGACGGTTATCATCTGAAAATTTAATGTTTTTCATTGGCGTTACAAAAGCAATTTTACAATAATACTGTGGAGGACAAGTTGTGGAATGTTGAAAAGGTTTATCTTTATCATTATGTTATCTAATGAAATAAGCTTACTAGGGTAGCTATTGGAATGATGATTTCCTGGAGCAGCAGTCTAGAAATGGGAAATATTTGCCTAAAGGAAGAAATCTACAATAATCTTGCCTGGAAAAACGAACAGTTAACTTGAGGAAAACAGTGAAACCTACGTCTAAGCTAAGAAGTCCCTAGTCATGTGCTTCTGCAGAGAATTTCGAAGATTAATGAATGAAAAGTTAATGGAAGAAACAACATAAAATTTCAGACTTCAGTGAAAGCCAGAATGCTGAGGAGAATTACAATAACTTACAGAGGGTTGTGGTAAAGCTTTGAGTTGATCCCAGGTAAAATAAATGTACCTTCAATACCCATGTATTGTATCTGGGAATTCTTGTGTGGTAAATAAAAAGTAGAACTGAGCATAAGGAGGTACTTGATTGCCTAAGCCTCTTATATGATCAACAAGATGCAGAAGTAACAGTAGGCCATTTGGCTGATCAGGTCTTTTCTGCTATTAAATGAAACTATGGCTGATCCAATTATCATCAACTCCACTTCAAAGCCTTTTCTCTATTATCCTTGAGTTTGTTACTGACTGAAAACCTGTCTATCTCAAACTTGAATATTCTTAACTACTAAGCCCCCATAGCCCTCAGTGGTAAGAAAAGTTCCACACATTCACTACCCTCGGTAAGGAAACATTCCTGCTTATTTCTGCCATGAACTTTCCCTTAAGGGAAAACAAACTCTCTGCATTTAACCTGTGAAGACGCCAAAGATTGTATATGAGAGATAATGGGAACTGCCGATGCTGGGGAATCTGAGATAACAAGGTGTCGAGCTGGATGAACAACAGCAGGCCAAGCAGCATCAGAGGAGCAGGAAAGCTGAAATTTTGTGCCTAGACCCTTCTTCAGAAATGGGGGAGGGGAAGGGAGTTCTGAAATAAGTTGGACTGCAGGGTTCCCAAGCGAAATATGAGTTGCTGTTCCTGCAGCCTTTGGGTGGCATTGTTGTGGCACTGCAGGAGGCCCAGGATGGACATGTAGTCTGCGGAATTAGAAGGCGAGTTGAAATGGTTCGCGACTAAGAGGTGTAATTGTTTAGTGCGAACCGAGTGTAGGTGTTCTGCAAAGCTTTGCAGAACACCTACACTCGGTTCGCACTAAACAATTACACCTCTTAGTCGCGAACCATTTCAACTCGCCTTCTAATTCCACAGACTACATGTCCATCCTGGGCCTCCTGCAGTGCCACAACAATGCCACCTAAAGGCTGCAGGAACTGCAACTCATATTTCACTTGGGAACCCTGCAGTCCAATTTATTTCAGAACTGCAAAGCTTTGCAGAACATCGGGGAAACCAAGCGGAGGCTTGGGGAACACTTTGCAGAACACCTATGCTCAGTTCGCATTAAACAACTGTACCTCCCAGTCGTGAACCATTTCAACTCCCTCTCCCATTTCTTAGACGACATGCCCATCCTGGGCCTCCCTGTACTGCCACAACGATGTCATCTGAAGGTTGCAGGAACAGCAACTCATATTCTACTTGTGAACCCTGCAGCCCAATGGTATCATTGTGGACTTTACAAACTTCAAAATCTCCCCTCCCCCTACCACATTCCAAAACCAGCCCAGCTCATTCCCGCCTCCCTAACCTGTCCTTCTTCCCACCTATCCCCTTCTCCCACCTCAAGCCCGACCCCCACCTCCTACCTACTAACCTCATCCCACCGCCTTGACCTGTCCATCCTCTGTGGACTGACCTATCTCCTCCCTACCTCCCCAACTGCACTCACCTTTACTGGCTCCATCCCCACCTCTTTGATCTGTCTGTCTCCTCTCCACCTATATTCTCCTCAATCCATCTTCTATCTGCCTCCTCCCCTCCCTATTTATTTCAGAACCCCCTTCTCCTCCCCCATTTCTAAGGAAGGGTCTAAGCCCAGAAAGTCAACCTTCCTGCTCCTCTGATGCTGCTTGGCCTGCTATGTTCATCCAGCTCTTGTTATCTAAGATTGGTATATGCTGCAACAAGTTCTTCACTTATTCTTCAAAACTCCAATGAGTACAAACCTAACCAATTCAACCTCTCCTCATAATGAAATCTTCCATCTCCTCCCCCCATATCTGGCATCAACCTACTGAACTGTCTCCGGACTGCCTCCAAAGCCAGGATATCTTACCTTAGATAATGGGACCAACACTATCAAAGCATTACAGATGTATTTTGACAAGTGTTTTCCATAGTATTATCAAACCTCCCTGTCTTTATACTCTATTCCCTTCGAAATAAAGTCTAAAGGTCCATTTTCCTTCCCTATTTTCCAATGAACTGGGATGCTAGCTTTTTTGTGATTCATGCATGAGGATTCCTAAATCCCTCTCTGTTGTAGTTTTCCACAATCTTTCCCCATTTACAAAGTGTTTAGCTCTTCTATTCTTCCAATGTGCATAACTTCACAATTTCCCACACAATATCATACCTGCAAAGAATTTGCCCAGTCACTCAACCTGTCTTAATCCCTCTGATGATGCATTATATTGTCTCACTCATTGTCATTCCATGTAATTTTGTGTAATCTTCAAACATATGTTACATTGGCTGCTATCTCCAAGTCTCTAAAATATGTTGTTAATAATTGCTAATAAAATGCAATAAAGTCTGCTTTTGTTTTAAACTTTGAAATCTTGCTTTGTAGCACTACCCATTAATTATGCAGTATTGCTATTTCTCTTCAAAATTCATAGTTTCTAACAGGATTGCAACAACAATAATTTAATTATTTTTGAATATTAAAAATGGAGAAATGCAAGAAGGTGATATTGACAAAAAAAAGCTGATATTGCAATGTTTGATGCAATAAGCCCAATAGCCAAATTCCATTCTTGCTCTAATTTCTTCACTCCTTCTAAACATGACTTTATTCTTTGCTATCTGATGAGTTTCAACCTATTTGAAAAGTTTTCAATATTTCTTTTCATATCTTCAATATATTTTAACGTACATTAATTATATGCTAAACATATATTGAATAGACATTTTTTGCTGACCTCTCGATAAGGTCAATCACTGCAGGAAAATGAAACACTCTTCTACTTTGCTCACCAAACTGTCGTATATCAGGTCTCATGTAGTTCCATCTATCCATCTATATGTTTAAACAACATACCCCTTTTGCAATCTCTCTGACTATTATGTAACAAGTTTCCATTTCTCACACTCACTATCTTATGCCATCTTCAAGTGACATTGCCAGGTTAAGATTTGTTTTTGTTGTGGTCAAAAGCCTATTATGACTTCCATAGCATTATTTGTAAAGGCTAATGTATCATATATGGAGCAGATGAGGGGCTCTTGTGGTACATCGGCAGTGTCCCTACCTCTAAACCAGGAAGTGAGAGTTCAAGTCTGAACGGGTTGATGTGAACTGTTAATATAAAGCAAATGCACTCATTAGATGACGACATTAGCAAATATAAAGGGATACTGATGGTAAACTTCAGGTGAAGAAGATATGCAGTTATGTTTTGATTTTGAAAATAAATCTAAAATCTGTGTAAAAAATATTTCTGCTCACCATCTTCACAAACTGGCTGTCAGAAATTTAACATGGTGTGAATCGATATAGGATGCTTTAGTGTCTGTAGGATTCAAATTTTGCTCTGAGAGTTGTTCAACTTTGTTGCATCAACCAATCTTCTGTACATATTTTATTTTTTTTATACACATCTTCGAGGAACTCTTAAAATGTGACATCCAGAAAAAGAAAATCTGTATTTCAGTCACTTGACCCTGGCTAAAAAAAAAACCTGCAGGAATAGTTTGTAAAGGTAAATGTAAGGTAGCAAAATAGGGAGGTCATCCTAATGTAGTTAGTTGATGAATCTTACAGATGGGTTGCAAATAAGCTACAGTAGGAATGTGAGCATTGTACGAGAAAGATGAGTGTAGCGTATGCCACAACAGACCCCCTTGGCAGGAAGAGCTACATGCAGCAGCAGCATTATTTTTGACATGGTAAGTTTTCTAAGCTGTTCCTTCTAATTTGACCTATTTCTTCAAAGAATAGGTCAGAATTCTTGAATTTAAAAATTGACAAACCCTGTATTCCTTTTCAGTGTGGTAATAAAGTTATTACTTGCTCTTGTTTGCCACAAGAAAAATGGGATCATGCAATCTTAAGGCTGAATACTTTGCTCATTGCTTTTCCTGGTCAATGACCTGAAGATGTTTGTTTAAGAAGCATTGTAATGAGCTTTGAAGTATTTCAGCAGAAGTGTCTCATAAATAGCAAGAATACATATGATGTCTATCACATGTCTTGCCCATCATGTATACTGTGTTAAAACTATAGTTACCAGAGATAAACACACAAATAGTTTTTAACCTAATGTAGAAAATTGTTAACATTAGAAATTTGACAAAATGGAATGTTTTGACGAGAGCACTCTGCAGAAGCTATTAGCCTATCTTTTCACTTTTCAGATCCTTACAGACCATCGGTGCACTTCTGCTTTTTCTTCTAAGACATTGTGAATTTTGGTAAATCTTCAGTTTATCATTGTCACATGATCGATAGGTACATTGTTCAAGAGCTCGATGATTCACATATATGAAAAACACCAATGAGGATTAATACACTGTGTAGGCCTCTTGTATGGTCATAATTTACCACAATCATTTGCTCATAAATATATAAGCCTGATTTCTAAAACTACTGCAGAAGAATGAAGATTCAAACTTGGGATCATTTGGATCTCTGCAGATTATTTATATAGAAAAAAAAATTTACAGTGAGAAAACAGGGTATTAAGTGCAACAAAGCTACAATGGTGTCCATTTTCACATAGTTCTCCTCACATTCGACTCAATCTTACACTGTTGTCATGTCCTTTTATTCATTTCGCCTTTATGGATATATTTACCTTCTTAAAACCATTTTTTTATGCTGTGCATTGCAATTGTTCCATATTGTAGTGTTATGAAGTAGAGGGAAACCCACACCCCACCAACTAAAACTGAAACACCTAGAGAGGCTTGCCTTACCTCATAATCTGTTAAAAGAAGTATGAAAAGTGGTATAGCCTGCCTCTTGCCTCCCAATCTGTTATAAAGGAGTGATTAAATAAAATAAAAGCCTTTCACTCACTTATTAATCAGGATACATCTGTTGGAATGCTCTGTGCCCTCTCCGCTGATCTTCTGTCAGGAGCACCTTTCTATCGAATTCTTGTTTCAAGAATATTAGCTAAGAATGCCGCTGTACTTTTAGTTAGATGATGGTTTTCTAAAAGCTTAAAGAACTCTGTGGGAGTCCGTGATTTTCTCTTTAGCTGATGGGGTGTTATCTCTATTAGATGGCAGTTGCCTTTGCGCTGATTTTCAAATGCCTTCTTCTTTTATACCCTTGATGACCTATTCATTTCCAACAAAACGATTGGTCCTAGATTGTCAAAACCATCGGATTTAAATTTAATTGTGTTTTTTTTATATTCTGGGTGCCTATTTTAAATTAATTGGCTAAGTTTCAAACTGGTTGCCTGACTAACAAAACAACCTACAGCCTGGTTACTGACCACACAGCCTTTTGATATAGTATTTCAATCTGTGCACCTGCACTTCCTTTTTTAATCTCCAAGCCTAGAAAAAAATTATATCACCTTTTAAAAGGACAACACACTTGTTCCCCTTATCATTTTACAAACATCAAATATTCCACCCAACTTCTCAACAGGTAGTGTGATCTTCATTTCAATCATTCTCTGCATGAAGATATTTCTTCTAAAATTGTTTGGACTTATAAGTATCTATCCCTCACAAATGGAAGTATCCTCTGTATATCTTCCCTAATAAACCTCCTTTATATTTTTATCATCTATTATAATTCATGCTTCAGCCTTCTGTTTTCTAGAGATAAGAATCCAGTCTCTTCAGGCCTTGCTGATTGTTATAAACTTTTAATTCTGCTTTCATCCCTGTCAATCTGTTTACACATCCTCAAATGCCTCTATTGGTTTTGTTACATGGAAGCTGGGCCAAAATTCTAAGTGTGGTTTAACATATATTTAAAGTAACCTCTTTCTTAATTCTGTTCTTTTCAACATGAACAGAGTACACCTTTTTCAATTTAAGGCCTTGTTAAACTTATTTATTGTCTGTGAGTCTGTAACACTTGATTCTTCTACTTCTGTACTCGATTTAAATTCTTACTTCCCATGGAGTGTGTGAATTCCCTGTTCTTCCTGCTAAAATGCACCATCTCAAATGCATTTATATTGAAACATATTTTAATTAATGTGTTAATTTTACAAGTTTCTTAAAGCCTTCTTGCATTTTGTACTAGAGATGACAAGGTGTAGAGCTGGATGAACACAGCAGGCCAAGCAGCATCAGAGGAGCAGGAGAGACACAGCAGGCCAAGCAGCATCAGAGGAGCAGGAGAGCTGATGTTTCGGGCCAAGACCCTTGTAATAGACCCTTTTGCACTATCTACTTCTGTATTAGCTATACCCCAAATTTGTTGTCATCCAAAGATTTTGAAATTGCACTTATGACCCCTTCAATGTACTGATCACTTTAGAGGCATCTTTTCATTACTGAAGGACAATTGCTTGTGTGATAAAATCATTTCACCATGTGAATGGCCTAAGACATTACTAATGGAATGTTAATTGGTTGTCATCAGTTAGGCTACTGGCCAATTTGATCACAGTAACACAATCTGCTATATATGAAATAGCAATCAGTGTTGACAGCAGTATGTTAACAGTTTAGGGTTTCCATAAAGCCTTGTTAAACCTTTAATATACCTGAATATCAATTTGTGCAAAAACCTAATTGTGTATGCTTGAATGCTGCCCATGTAGCAAAGCTGTTGTCTTATTGCAATATCATTATCTCATTAGGTTAATGGTTTAAATTAAGAGCTAATTAATTTCTAAATTAAAATCAAACCGCACAGGACCAAGTTTTATTTTTATTTTTCACTCAGAAATTACAGCACAATCCCACTTGATTTACGTGTGCTTTTCCTTCTAAGAAAACGGGACCAGATTCTCATCTCCGTGGTGGGATTCTGATGGGAAAGCATCTCTAACTGTCACTGCAAAAGTGCTGCAATTCCAACCCATGTCCTTTATTGTCTATGATCAGTTACTGTCCACGGTTGGTATGTTTGTTTAAAAAAGTGTGTGTGTGCGTTCTTACCCTCAGAAAATGAATCCCAACTTAAGTAAATTCAGCAGCAAGTCTTTATGAGTTTGAAAAACAATAGCCTTGAAACTAACGCAACACTCCATTCACTTGTCTCTTAAACTGACTCAATACTTTTCATATCTTTTGTGGTAGGCGTATAGTTTCTAAGATGAAGTTGTAGCTTTAAAGGTGAAAAGAGTGCCTTATGGAGCAAAGGATTCTCAGATGTGACGTTTGTTGGAGTTGGAGTCGAATAGATTAGTTCCCAGGTGGTCTCAAAGCTGCAAAAGGTTGTGGGAGTCCATTTCTGTGAGAGTTTCTTGTTGGCAAAGTATTTTTGTTAATAACCTTGACTTGTCGGTTTGCAGTTACATTGATAGCTATTTGTGAAATTATGCATGCAAACAGCTTCTGCTTATTTTAAAAGCAGATGGGCATCTTGGCTGTCTCCTTATGTGACAATTTAGAAGTTCAACAACCTTTTCTAACCAAGGTGGGTGGTTATGTTGAGTGCATATCTGTTTTGCTCCACAGCACTTTGAGCATTTACAACAGCCAGGACCTTTGTCTTTGAATGAGCCATTCAACTTAATAATAATGCTGCTCTGAATTCATTGCAGAGAAATGCCTTGATTAATTTTTGTCTGAAATGTTGCTCCTGTTCCCTTACAGACATGGGAGTGGTTTAAAACTGCAAAAGAAGTCAAGAGAGAACTTAGCTGCCATATTGTTCAGCATTTTTTGACCAGTTTTAAAGTATGAAACCTTACAATACCCTGGTGCATGACACAAGTCATTTGATTTGTTTAGCAGCAAAGAATCCTAGTAACTAAAGGAGAGCTTGCTAGTGCTCAGCCACAAAATCCTGATGCTACCGAAGCTCACAGAGACATCTCAGCGTTTCGAGCAACCTTTGATATACTATAAATTATGATAAACCTAGTTGCTGCATAAGCATCTTGAGTTTTTAGTCAAATGCTATTCATGGCTGCCTTGAAGATCTTGAGTCATGGATGAACCAGGCTCCTGAGGAACCCACAAAAGCAAAAAAAACTTCCATTCCATTACAGCCATTTTATTGCCCGCACCCACAAATTTCAATTTACGCACTGTTTGTATAACATTTTATAAGTAAGCTGCCCTCACTGGCTATCCTTGATTCAATCAAGATGTCTACTTACAGTCACAGGCTTTTTTTTAAGGATCTTTTGTGTCCTACAAGGCTGATGCCTCCTGCTATTTATCTACGGTGAGTGCAAGATATACTACCATATAGAGGGAAAGGTAAAAAGGGTGATGTGTAGAAAGATATGAGTTAGCATAGGAGTTACATGGAGCCATAAGATCATACATAGGAACATAATAAGCCCATTCAGCCCATTAAGTCTGCTCCACTATTTAATCATACGACCATAAGACATAGGAGTGGAAGTAAGGCCATTCGGCCCATCAAGTCCACTCTGCCATTTAAATCATGGCTGATGGGCATTTCAAACCCACTTCCCTGCACTCTCCCTGTAGCCCTTGATTCCTTGTGATGATAGGGGATGTTGGGACCATGGTTTTTCAGGACATATGAAGGGTACGAGTGTGGGTGTGGTGGGTAGAGTTGCAGATGGGCTATTAAAGGTGATAGGGTAGTCTAAAAGGGCAGAGGGTGGTATGTAAAGGGAGATGCCTGGCGGGCAGTCTGACCTTTCTCAACTGCTCTCCTGCTTATTAAGTATGCAATTGGTCTTTCCGGTGCCGACGTTATTGAATTCTGAGACAGGAAAAGTGGTTGTGCTCATTACTGTTGTGACTATGTAGCACTTGTGCCACTGGTGGCATATTTAAACCCTGGTTCCACAGCAGTTTAGGAACTGCCCCCTCTGCATTGTGACTTTGCACTGCTAACCTGAATAACATGGCAAGGTAGCTCTCTGTTTCACCCACTGAGACCTGGGGGTGCTGGTGAACCAGGAATCAAAGAAAAGGCAGTGATTTTCCCTACCTGCGATGAAATGACGCCAAGCCATCTGTCTCAGGCAGCCTACCTGGAGATAGCAGCCTGGGTCATTATCGTGTCCTGGTGAAATGTAATGCACATCTGTGCAGACAGAGGTTTAGTGATCTTCTATGCTCTTGCCATCATCTTCCCTCTGCTTCCTCCGACGCATAAGTCTATGGCTCACTCCAGCTTTGCCACTGCACACTTAATTCATCAAAGTTTAAGAATGTCAAAATTTTCAATGTATCATGCTCGCTAAATGGCCCTGCCCACTGCAAAACCCAAATTACTAAACCTTCCTGCTCTCTGTGCTTCTCATTCACTCACTAAGAACACCTCTCACCTCTCATGCATCATCACTGACTCCTCATTAACCACTTGCATCACACCAAATGCCTCCCTTTGACTCATGGCAGGAAATATTGAGTCACTCCCTACATTGGATTTGGACAATCCTCTCAACCGACTGTAATGCTTGACTCTCCATAGCCCATAGCTTATTTTTTACTTCATTAAGAATCTATCCTCTTTGACTTTCAGACATGGCTAATTGCTTAAAGGAAATAAAGCTTTTTTTTGCTACATGTTTTTTGCTAGCACATGCTGCAGGTGTGACATTGTCAAAACAGAGAGCCATACTCAACATATTCATCCCCTGAATGTTCAGAGCTCCGAATTATGACAAGCCACATGCCTCTGCCTCTGTGCCAAAAGATGATGAACACCATGAGCTTCTGAATAAGTGCAATATACGTGAGCAGAAATAAAGAAAGCTAAGATCCACAAGGTACATCACTTGCTGATGCATATGTATTCCTGCAGGTAAAGTAACATGGCAGAGACACATAAGTGTCCATGCAGGCCAACTGAAGGGTTGAGATAGTGTGAGAGTTGATCTGAAAGCAACCAAAATGATGTGGTAAGTCAAGTGGGTTGGAAGTACCCATTTGTGTGAAGGAAAGGTAAAAGAGGATGATGTCAATGAAATGTGCAGGGATATTGTTGTGAAAGTGGAGTTGGATAAAGGCCTAAAGAAGTAAATAGAAAGTTGCTGCTACCAGTAGCTGCTCTGAATTACATTTCAGAAATTATTATCAGTCTGTTTTGAAGCTGTATAGGAAAAAGGCAAGAATAGCTAATAAATGAAACTAAGTTGTCACTGCTCATTAGCAAGATTCAGAACTCATCGTTTAAAGACTCTGGGGAAAATCAGAAATTATTTTTTGTGTCAAGAACCTGACTTCTTCCAATTTTGCCGTATTTTCCAAATTTTCTAAACATTGCCAACACCACTCAAAAAACATTCCAAAGCTTATTATGTAAAGTTTGAAAAAAAAATTTATAAATTAATGAGCAATTTGATAGCAACAACTTTTCTATTCACCCACTACTTAATCTTGCAGCTTTACCCAACTCTTATCCAGCTCTCTGTGGATGACACTGGACATCGATATGAGCTATAAACAGTGGGACACAGATTGCTTTCATCCATATAGAGCCAACATAACTTTCATTAAAGCAATCTATTTTCAGTACTTTGTTTCTAGCATGCTGAGATTACAATGAATGTTGATACCTGTATAAATTTAGTGGTTATAATTGCTAGTCATTCACCATAATAGGGCAGGAGCTTGACCTTGCATTTTGCTGGTCCAATCCAATCAGTTACAAGTAGTGGGAATAGAGACAGCACTGCACATCTATAAAAGAACTTAGTCTTAAAACCTAGTTGGGCATTGATATACAGTATTAATTTTGTGAACCTATTTCAGCTGCTTGCATAGTGCTTGAGGACAGTCATATTGCTCAAGTGGAGGGAACTAAACAATCTGAACTATTCTATATGGAATCATTTGCAAATATATTCATGCATGTGTCAGTATTTTAAATTATGTTTTACTGTATATTCGTACAGCATGTCAGGTTAGACAATATTAGTTGCAACTTCTATATTAATACATTTCCATTTTGCATGCAAAGCAACCAACTGGATTGAAAGCTTTGTATAGTCAATTGAATTAGATCCAAGAATCATATATTTCAAATTAGGGCACAATTAGTATGTGATATATGTTGAACGAGGCTGTGATGATAAACTATGAAATTAATTAGTGCTATTTATAATATCAAGCTGCAGGGGCTTCTTTTACTTAACTGTATTTTCTACAAATTATCCTGTATTTGCACACAAATCTCCATATCTTGTCAAAGGTTAAAAAAAGATAGCCAAGTGGTGCATAATTGCAAATTAAATGATTTATACACATATTAGGGTAAATAACATAATACCAATATTTGGGAGAATAAATATGTCCATTTCATCATCTGCTTCCCAGAAGGATCATGGGATTATAATTGTAAACCCATGTACGGAACTATTCTCGAGAGGAAAATCAACAAACTGTCATAGTGAAAATCACCATGAGTTAATATCTGCTTCAGTAATTTCTTACTTAAAGCAAAGAGGATTTGTGTGGTGAACACTGAGGCAGTTGATTGTAACCTTTGTATAATTGGTTCTTCTTGACCAAAGTCATTGAATGTGTCCCTGCTGATTCCTTCTGAAGAATAAGAAGGCACAGTTTAAATAATCAACTTATGTCAATACAATTCAGAATACCCTATATTAGCATGTGCTTTTCATTTGAGTCAAATACTCTCCCATTATGGCTATTTGTCAGTGTTTTTGATGGGCCAAAAGCACACAGCAAGATGCCAATCAACGTCAAAACAAAAATTTTCTCAGATGGAACAGTTCTGGATCGTGGACAAATCACAGAAAGTTCTTAATGATAAAAAGGAAATGCTAATTACACAAACCATTTATGGAGTGACACAAATGCTGCATTTAGTTTTCCTTGATTGCAATCCTCAATTGGCTCAGTGCGTTTTTGTCAGTTCAGATCGAGAAAAGATGACATGTGATGCAGGTGTGTAGTAAAAAAAACTTAATTGAACTGGAAGAAAGTGGCAAGTATGTAAACATTCTAACTATACATGAGCTGATTTACTTAATTGTTTCGCACACATCATTTAGTTTAGAAGGCTTTCTAATGTGCTTTCCTCAGGCAAATTTTAAACATTTAAACTCTGATGAGTTTGCTTCAGTTTTGGTCACAGTTGGTCAGTGTCCTAACACATATATGATGTTTACTAATCATATAAAAGGAAAACACCGAAATTATTGAATTACTCATGAATCTAACCAGCTACTTGTCAGTTCATTTGATGGTTAAGCACAGCATATGTTACGGCGAGGAACTAAGATATTTATTTGTCTTCTGGCTGACATACAACATAAATAATTGCACTTCAGACTCCAAATTATTGAGCAAGTGTATTTCTTTCAGTTGTCCATGCGACAGACTAACTCATCCTTGTTTGGCGAATGACTGCAGTGCAACAGTGAGTGTTCACCATTAATACATATTCACATAACAATGAGTTCCTAAATTTTAAAAAATATTGCAGCAATGTAATATTATTTGTCTTACAGTTTCTGAGTTCACTACAGATGAGTATTCTGTACTGTTCTAAAAATCATAATGCAAATTAAGACTTATTACATATTGAGTGCTGCAAACGGTTGAAATATAATGTTGACCTTGCATATTTACCACGAGTCTAATTAATTTTCTCAACTGTCATTTCAGTGACAAAGAGGGTGAATTGATTTGCAACACTTTTGTCAAATTGGAACTGGCATGGCCACATTACTCACTTGGTTCCATTCCTGTGAGGTGTTAATCTTTGACTGGGTTAAATTTTATGCTGCCCCCACACACAGGCACGTTTGGAGGCAGTGGGCATTTAATCATTGGAAATGGTAGGGATGTCACCATCCTCCTTCCTCCCCATGGCAATTAAGTCTGGGCAAGGAGTGCCAAGGATGCGCATCTTCAATTTTATCCCTTAAATGGGTAACTAATGTGGGCTCAGAGACCACTGATTGTTACACCATTAACAGGTTTGCGGTTGATATGGGAGGATGGGGTTGGTGGTAAGGTGGTGCTGAGTGGATGGAAATGACCATACTGTGAGCATAACAGTCAAAACCCTCCAATGTTTTCTTGTGAGTTCTCAGTCATCTTCCTTATTCAAAGTCATGCAGTGGCCAACAGAGAAACATGGCATCACGAAGGAGCAATGCCTTTTCATTGCAAGCTTCGTGTTCCTGTTTCTGGCTCTGCTATTACCCCACTTCCTCATAATCCCCAGCCTCAGACCACAATTTTACCATTAGTCATCAGGATTGGGACTCGATTCAATCCAAAACTTTGAGTGTATATAGTACTAGCAGCCTCCATCTCTCTGGTGGGTCTGTTGAATTGCTGACCTCTGAGTTTTCGGCAGTTCTTGATGGGTGGGTCTTTCATTCAAGGATTTTGATCTGAGGGAAGGCCCAAAGGTTAGATTTCCAATTACCTGAGTGGCACAAGATAAAGCAGATTTTCTCAAGAAAAGACAGCATGGGGTCACGCCACAACTCAAGTATAAGCCAAGACCTCAGTTATCTCCACAAAATTCCAACTCTCTTTCATCTCTCTTAATTTCATGTTCCATGCGTTTTAGTGATCAGAGCTAAAAAAGGTACTTTAGCATTTTGAACTCTTCAAATGTTGAAGTCCTGATCTTCTGCATAAGCATTGCATCATGTTCAAGTCTTGTTCTTACATTATTCTTGATTCTTTACATCCTGGATTATCTCAGTATTCTACTCAATGGCTCACTTCTATCATCAGTGCCTTTATCATGTCAACCTTCTCCTGGTCCAACTCTTATATGTACAATAATGAGGCTAGCCATCATTTCATAATCTGCTACCTAGTTTTTTATTTTATCAAAATACCTTGAGCCTTTCTTATCCTGTTTAATCGTCAAAGAAAAGCAGAAGCAAGCTTAATCCTCATTCTGATGACTTCTTCATGCAACTGCCATTCTCTAAGAATAAACCAGCTCTTCAGCTGAATGCCCTCCAAAAGTAATATACAGGCACTATATACATCATATATTTGGCGAATAATTTCGACTTTCCAAACAAGCATTAGGCTTTTCTCTCATTTTTCAGTTATGTTGCAAGGACAAACCCAATGTTAACTGATGCAATACATTGTGAAATTCTGAACATAAATTGGATCCATGAGACTCATGTCGTTGTGAGAGTTTGCATTTGTTTAAATAACTAATACAGAAAACCAGCCCAGCTCAGAGTGAAGCCAAACTTCACCATTGGGTGCACCTACTAATTTCATTAGTTTACAGGGCTTTATGGAGGTTTTGACATTAAGCTGAACTTTTTAAGCATAAGAACATCAAAAGATATGTTTTCAAAGCTTTTTTTATTATAATTGTGAAATACTAAGAAACCGACTCATGTAACTAGAAAATAATTTGATATATTTTTACAAGCAAATTTCAATGATTTTGAGTTTGTTTGCTCAGAGAGCATAGGTTAATATTGACTAAAAATGCTTATTTTTGTGACAAAATTTGTATTTTTTTAAAATTTAAGCTTCACTACATTACCGATGTTCACTAGATAAATAATACCTTCCAGGGGAAAATCAAAATGACCTGAAAGAGCTATTGCAATCACATGGAGGGATATGGGGGAATAAATAAGGAATTATGGAACTAATTACACATGATGAAGGTATAGGAAATGCTGTTCCAATTAAGAATCATCTTTATAGGTTTAACCACCTACATTTGGCACTAATTCAAAAAGGATTTGAAAGTATGCTCAGGAACAACATAATTGAAGTAAATTGCAGCAAATGGGGTTCACCTAGAGCCATGGTATCAAAACCAGATGGAACCCAACAGTTAAGTGTGGACTATTGTAAAGTCAATGCAGTTACGAAATCTGATTCCGATCTGATTCCATATTTAGAAGACTGTGATGAGAAAGTGGAACTAGTAACTTATAATTCTAAGTTGGGCTTACTCTGAGGATACTATCAGGCACCTTTATCTGAAAAAGCTAAGGAAATTTCAGCTTTCCTGACACCAAATGGACTTTACCAGTTTTAAGTCATCCCATTGGGTATGAAGAATTTCAAAGACATTTCAAAGACTAACTAACAAGGTCATTTCAGGATTTCCCAGTTGTGTGCTGTACATAAATAAATGACCTGGTGAGTTTTAGTCACACATGGAAGGAATACTTGTAGCACTTGATGGAACTACTGGATCAACTTCAGGAGGTGGGCTTGATGACAAACATGGCCAAGAGTGAGTTTGCAACAGCCCAAGTCACATTCTTAGAACATATTATTTGACATGGACTGAAGGCCTCACGGGCTTTGAAAATAAAGCTTATTAGGGAGTTTCCCATACCGTCGATGAAGAGGTGAGTACTATGATTTCTGGAACTGAGCGTTTTTTAATCAAAAATTCATATCAAACTTTAGCAGTGTGGTTGCTCCACTGACTGATCTGTTAAAGAAGTTCAGAAAATTTCAGTGGAAGGAGAAATGTCAGAAATCTCAAAATCTGTGTTGACCACCGCAATGGTGTGAGCAACACTTAATAATGCAATGCCATTCAAGATGGCTATTGATGTCAGTGACATGGCTGTTGGTGCTGTACACTTACAAGAAGATGACAGGATGATAGACAGACCTATTGGGTACTTCTCCTGAAAGTTGAATATTCATCAAACGATATAGTCCACAATTGAGAAAGACAACTTGAGCTTGGAATGGAGGTTGCAGTATTTCAATATTTAGGCTGCCAGGAATGTATCTGAGACAATTGTATAAACCGATCATAATCCCTTAACGTTTTAGAAAAAAAATTAAGGATTAAAAAAACGGATTGTTCAGTTGAAGTTTATTGTTACAGCCATTCAATCTGAAAATTATACACATGGCAGGACAAGAGAAAGTAATTACCAATGATTAGGCACACAGGGCTGGTTAGGTTTGGGATTATGTTTGGCATTGACTGATTGGACTGAAAAGTCTGTTTCAGTGCTGTATGAATCTGTGGCTCTATGGCTGTATGTGCTGTATGTATGAAAGAAGACAGAAATGTTCAGCAGTGGAAGAAACAGACTGAGATGGACTGTGTTATTGAATGTTTGTATGCTTAGGTGAACAAAAGCATGAGACTAAAGGTTTTGAAAATGAAGCCATGCTTGTATTTATGTTTTCTTTTCGAAGTAGAAGGTATGGTGATATATGCCTTTAAGAGGGTTTTCTCTGTCTTTTTTTCTTTGATGCTGGGACATGTACTCCATGGAAAGCAGAATAAATAGTTTTTTTCTTAAATTATATAAACGGAGCATGAGTGGGTAGAGTCAAACTTACACAGGTTTTAGTTTTTATTTCAACTGTTGAAGTTAAGGCTTTTGGAATTGAAGCTGCTAGATACAGCTTTTTTTTCTTTCTCTGCTGCCACAAAAATCTTGGGTCTCTCTCTGCTCAGAACTCTCTGTTGGTTTTCCTTCTCCTGGACTGGGACAGATAGCTGGTGAAGGGAATCTGTTTTGCTGAATTTGCCTTTGCCAATGGTGTGTTTATGGATGCTGCTATATTGGAACAATTGATGAGTGATAGTTAAAATATATATTATTTTGTTGAGTATTTTGATAGAGTTAGTTATGTCATCTTTTAAAAAAAAGTATTTCAACTGTGATGTAAGAATAATTTGTATTTTCCTTAAAATCTAATAGTTTGACCAATCAAATCATGCCTGGAACACAGCTCCTTACACTTACCTTTAAATAGGATAAAAATAGCCTATTTCCTTGAAATGTTTTGAGGGGGTTTATTCTGATCCATAACAATGTGTGGTCAATATCATCAAGAAATCTAAGATTGTTTAAAATGTCGTCGACTTAGGAAGCATACCCAACATTATCTTTTATTATCAGATTGTTATTACAGGTACTAGGTTAAATAAATCAGAGTACAGTGGATATCCTGGTCTCACCGCAATTGTTGATATAAACCTTTCCATTAATTCCCTATCTGCTCTAAAGCACGTTGGGATTTGATATGGATGATTTTTTATCAGTGTGACTAGTTTCTCAGGAATGCCATATATCCTCAAGACATGCCATATCCCTTTTTGCCATCCAATATCAAAGGCCTGCTGAAAAATCTATGAAGTGGTTGTAACAATGAGTGGTGTTTACTATAAATTGCTTCAAAATCTGTCTGCTCACCAAACAGGTGATTCATAGTTCTTCAGATAGGCCTAAATCCAGTTTGATATTCGTTTTCTACCAACTCTGTGTGTAAGAATATCGGAAATAGGGGAAAAGTGTCATTACATTCCTAATCATTTTAGACATTGTATTCTGCTTATGGTATATTTAGAGAGTGCATGGTTGATCATTCTGAGTTTCAAGCTGTTATTAGTAATTTACCCTTGTTACCGTTTGAGAGTGAAGCAAAGTAGTTGTGATGAAGAGGTACAAGTGCTCCAAAATGTAAAATATAATTGACAAAAGTAGCAATAGAGTCACTAACAATTATTTATGCAGTTGCCCATACTTTTTTAAAAATTTCAGATAATAGTCTAGAAACATCTTATGAACAAGCCAGTATGATTTATGGTTTCTACAGACAGAGGGATACGTAAAAATTGTGATTTGAGCTTAAGGCCATGGAATCAGTAAAAACTATCAAACTGTCAATGAACTTGAAATTATTACATTTTGCCCAGAGATCAGATTGGGCAATATTGTTTTAACTTCTAATATTGCTGCATGAGGCTAGTGTTGCATTGATACCTAAATTAATACAGTCAATATTTTAATGGTTAACACAAATATAGGTCTGGTTTGATTATTTGTAAATAAGGCACTGCTTATCATTTGTTAGACCATCCAAACTATTGCCCACGTTATGTTTTATTCACTCTGGTATACTTGTAGAAATGGTTCTTTCACAATTACTGCAATAGCGGTTTTTAAAAGTTGGTTTTATTCTTGTCCTTATTACCTCTTCATCAAGAATTTGAACCATTTCTCAAACTTTCTTAGGCAGCCTTTGCATGACATTCTATGCATGTTTCACACCTACTGCACAATCAAACTGCAATGATATTAGAAACATTGAACACAATAGCTCAAAAGAGGAGATTCAGTCCATTGTATTGACTCCAAATCTTTTGAAGGACAATTCACTTTGCTATATCCCCAGCAAATATTTATCAGATTCCCTTTTAAGAGCCATTATTGACTCTATATCCACTACCCCATCAGACAAATCCTAACCACTCATAGTATATATTTTTTTCCTCCTGTTGCTTCTGGTTCATTTGCCAATCAATTTAAATCTGGTCCCTTTGCTTATCAGTCCTTCAGCCACTGGGAACAGTATCTCAATGTTATTTACACAAGATAAATCCTTCATGCATTGAAACATCTCTATCAAATCCCCTCTTAGCTTTCTTTGCTCCAAGGACAGTAACCCCAGCTTCTCCAGTTTGACCATTTAACTGTAATCCCTCAACACTAGAACAATTCTAGTAAATCTATCTGAAGCATTATGTAATCAAAGCCAGGAGCTTTGATCTTTCTTTATATAATAAGCAGTTGATATGTTTACTTTATCTTCACAGAAATCCAGTATCAATTCCCCTCCATGTACACAGGGCAGTTTCTCCAGAACTGATCCATCAACCATGCTATGCATGTTGGGTTGAATTTTATCAGAAATTGGCTTTGTCGATTTTAGCGAGATGCCTGGAGGGTTTCTCTTCCTGAGCCCTAATGAAGTTTCTTGCACTACCTTCCCAATTCACACTTCATTACCTTTGTACCACATGCCTATAGCTGCCCACTCATCATAGCCTCCCTCTCTCTACAGGAGATGTACTTCCCATTGTTAGTAACTTCCAGGATTCCCCACATCAGCACCACCTTGAAATACACATCATTATATGTCCAGTCAAAAACTATCAGTCCAGAGCTGTTCTTCCCCATAGTGGGAGGGCAGCCAAAAACAAATGTTTCTCAGGGTACAGGGGTGCATGGCTGACCCTTCATTGTACTTAAAAATGCACATTCATAAATCTATTGATATTTAACAGATTACCTTTGCTTAGACTCACACAATCTAAAAATCCTGTCTAAAGGAGTGCTACTCTTTTCCCAAAGCTCAATGTAACTCATATTGTTCATTGTGGGGCCAAAACAGATAGGAAACTCTTCAAATGGTGCAAATCATTCACTTTTAGTCAGCAACACCCAAAGCAAACAACAACAAACAAACAAACAGGGAGGGCAAGCATTTCAATTAATTAGAAATTTCCGGTCAATGAGTGCTCAATGCACTCAGCTCTCATCTGTTGGAACCAACGGCCAATTAAACCTGAAGCTAGTTCCGAAGAAGGGCTATTGGACACAAAACATTAGTTCTGCTTTCTTTCACAGAGAAAGAAATCCTTATTTTTGTGTCAATTAAGCCTAATTTGGCCTGTTGAATCTGATGCTACAATGGTCAATAATGCTAAAGGTGATGTTCTGACTGCTCAATGTTCTCATCTGCCTCCTCTGAAGACTGCCACTGCTCTCCTAGCTCCTCACAGTACATTATATCTCCTCTTTGCCCGCTCCAATTGTACAAGAAGGGCCATAGAATGCCTCTATATGGACATTTGACATAGGATGTTTTGTTCCAATGAATTTACCAAAGGCCTGTTGCAAAAATACAGCAGAAGATTGTACGCTCTGTATGATTAGTGAAACCTTGTTCCACACCACTGCATCACCACAAAATCAAGATCACATACAAGAGAATATTGGTTAATGCTTATAATGCTGAGAGTATGTAGCACACTCTGTTTAGGCTGCGCTGCAAGGCTCCCCAGACTAACCCAACATAAGAACCTTATATTCAGCAGATCTACCATCTGCTCCATCATGTCGCTGGTGGATGTATGTGCTGCATTACACCTACCCTCAGCCTCAAGTCGGGAGGTTGCATAACAGAGTCACAAGCCAATGTCACAAGCCTTGACTCTGAGTAATCATCCCATTGATGTATCCAGCCCTTGATGGCTTTCAGTGAAACATGGAGGATTACAGCAAGAAGGGCCATAGAATGCCATTATACGGACATTTGACATAGGGGTTTTGTTCTACTAAATTTGGCAAAGGCCGGTTGCAAAAATACAGCAGGAAGCTGCATGTTCTGTATGATTAGTAATACCACATCCCACACTACCACAGCAACACAAAGTCAGCATTGTACACAAGAGAATATTAGTTAATATTTGCAATTCAACAGGAGATGGAAGCAGTTTCATGCCCCTTTGCAGCCTATGAGATCTTACAGCATCTTTGTGAATTGTTGCCTGTAAGTGCCATTTTTAGCTTCACCTCTGATTACTTCTGCGTCACAGAAATCTTCACCTATAATGACCGATGATGTGGTAAAATTGCTTGTGACCAGAATTTATATGCCAGACAGCTGCATGCTTTGCAAATGCAAGCTACACTGATTACAGGTGAATTCAGCCTGTGCTGTGAAAGTCCTTAATAATTGTCATTGCCCCTTGTAGGGTCCAGGTACATGGGTAGAACCAACATTCTCAACCAGGGTGTGGTTGCAGCCTACTTTTTTTTATCTGCAGGCTGTATTTGAGTTACACGGGCTGTGAAAACAACACAGATTATGCTTGGCACAGTGAGTTGCTTCTTCCTGACACTCCCTGTCTAGTCCATTGGTATTGAGTTTCCAAATGTCCCACATGTAACTTTGAATTATAAAATAGAAACAGAAATTGCTGGGATTCTCAGCAGATCTGGCAGCATCCCTGGGAAGAAAGTAGAGTTAAAGTTTTGAGTCTAATGGCTGTTCGTCAGAACTGGTAATAGTTAAGATAAACTGGTATCTATGCTGAAGCTGAAGTGGTGGAAGCAGCAAAAGGGGTGAGATGAGTGGATAAGTGGAAGTGGAACCCAGAGAAACAGAGATATGAAAGTGGTTGGTAAATAAGAAGATTATGGATAGCAAGGCAGGAGAGAAGAAAAGTTGAATAAGTGATAATAAGAGCTAAGAATGATAAAATGGGTTACCTGTGTTGGGTGCAACACACATAATGTGATAAAGGGTCTGAAAATGGGTGACTGTTCAAAGCAGCCCATGTCATTAACAAATCCAGGTGTTGGTTGGAGGGTAAAAATGATATTAGGAATGATAGAATCCGGCTGTATTTTTATTGAGCTTGATGCTGAGTCCGAGAGGCTGCAGGGTGCCCAAGTAGAAAATGAGATGTTCTTCCTCCAGCTTGCGCTGAGGCTCATTGGAGCATTGAGATAGAGATGTTGGCGTGAGAACATCACGGTATATAGAAGTGGAAGCAACTGGCAACTTGTTTTTTTTTTCCAAACAAAATATAGGTATTCTGCAAAGCAGTTACCCAGTCTGTGTTTTGTCCCCCCGTGTAGAGGTGACCATGTTGTGAGCAGGACATACAGTAGATTTGATTAGATGAAGTGCAGATAAATCACTGCTTCACCTAGAAGATACGTCTGGGGCCTTGGATGCTGAAGAGGAAGGCAGTAAACAGGCATGTGTTACACCTTCTGCAATTGCATGGGAAGGTGCTGTGGGAGTGTGAGGAGATTTTGGGAGTGGAGGAGGAGTGTACTAGAGGAATGGTCCCTGCAGAGTGTTGACAAGAGAAGGGTGGGGAACATGTGACCAGTTGTGACATCCACTTGGAGGTGACAGAAATGGCGGCTTGCCGGGGTGATAGATGAGGACCAGGGTGGCACTATCATTGTTGTGGGAGGAAAGGGAAGGGATGAAGGTAGAAGTGGGGGAGATGGGTCGAACACAGCTAAAGTCCCTGTCAACCATTGTAGCAGGGAATCCTCAGTTGAGGAAAAAAGTGGGCATTTCTGAAGCTTTCTCCCCAGTTTCGGAAAAACGTCTCTTTGATTAGTTTCAGAAGCTCTTGCACTTGTGCCTATAAACTAATTAAAATAATTAAAAACAGTGGACTCACTTAAAGAGTCCCTAGTGTTGAAGAAAGGAAAATTTTGCCCTTTACCCCAAGGAATACTCATGCCAACAGTGTGACCTAATGATTGATTTTAGAGTCTGTTTTTTACTGTTCTAGCACCCCTGTGACTGCAGTGATGCATTGAAAATGTCTATTGGGTCACATCCAGATTACCCATAACTCCCTGGAATCTATTGGACGTGAAATTTCATCCCTGGATGTCAATAGGCAGACAATACTGGGTGAATAATTTGATTAATTCCTTCAACACTCCTTTTGCAGAAAAGAGTCTCAAGAAGTTAATCACTAAGAAATGTGTAGCCAAGCCCATGATGGCAAGGATATACTGGTGGCTTCTTTTTATTTCTGGGCTTTAATCCCACATTCCACTACACATTACAGAATTAACACAGGAGAATTGTGGGTGCGGGTGTCAATCCAGGTTGATGTCTTTTTGCACTCTGACAAGTTTAGTAGGTTCTGCAAAGCCTTGCTGCATCCTTGTAGAGTATAGGCCCATTAAATTGCTAGCTGATAGAATTATGGGTTTTCTAGGTACCAGATGGACTGCCTGGCATTAATTAATGTAGCAGAAATGACAATGTCAAATACAGTCTCTTTGAACCAGCAGAATCCTCTTTACTAAAATCTGGAGCTGGTGACCACATAGAGCGAGCTGTATCACAGACTAGTTGAGTGACAGAGATCGTAGGATCTGCCAATACTGGAGATAACAAGGTGCGGAGCTGGAGGAACATAGCAGGCCAGAGAGCCTCAAAGGAGTAGGATATCTGATGTTTCATGTCTGGACCCCTCTTCAGAAATGGGGAAGTTATTATCATTCCAGATAGGGTACAGCGAGTCATAAAGCTTCCAAGTGAGGAGGGATGAATTGGCTCTCCTTCTTCATTAACACATTTCCTCAGTTGTCACAACAAGGTTAATTAATGTAATTCAGCATCTTACAAACTGTTTTGTCAAGGTATCCAATCCTGTGCTCTGTCTTGCCCATATCTGGCATTAAATCCTTAGGAAAATATTAGTTTACCTGATATTTTGTTTCTGTCGTGATTGTTAATTTTGAAAGCTGCTTTAAATCTATAACATTCAATGTTCTTTAGAAGCTGCTGGCTTGTAGGCTTTTAATCTTTGAAGTATATCAATGCTGTTCTAATTTTCAGCCTTGCCAATTTGCATCAAGACATTGTCAATATTACATACTTCATGATAATTAATTTAACCTTACTACTCTGTCATCCATCATGATACCCATTTGTGACGGCAGCAATGCTCACTTCAAATGGCAAGTGCTGCAAGTGAAGGAGTGCTACTTTCAGCCCTCCGTTATTTCCATGGGTTATATTGTCTTTTATTTACTCTCTCATAGGCTTCATTGGTTGAGCCAGAATTAATCATCCTTCCCTAGTTGTCCTTGAGAAGGTGATGGTAAGCTGCCTTCTTGTTTGCTTTTTAAGTCAGATGTTGGGTGGCTTAGAGGGAGGCATGCAGGCAGTGTTTTTCCCACGCATCTGTTGTTCTTGTGCTTCTAGATGGGAGTGGTTGCAGTTTTGTAAGGTGCTGTCTAATGAGCTTGGTGAATTTCTTATAGATAGTACACACTGCTGCTACAGCACACTGGTGAATGAAGGAGTGAATAATAGCATATCTATGAACATTCAAGTGGGTTAATTTGTCCTGGACAGTATCATATGTCTTGAGTATTGCTGGAAATGCATCCATCACATTCCATCACACTCCTAACTTGTGCTTTGTAGATGTTGAATAGGCTTTGATATCACATTGAGTGAATTGAATTGATGACTGGTTTCTGTAACACTGGGGTTCTTGAGAAGAGGCCAAAACAGCCTTTGGCTGAAGTTTATGGCAAAAGTTTCAGCCTTATGCTTTGCAATGATGGAGTCCTTCATTATTGAGTTTGGGCATATTTATACATCTTCTTCCTCGAATGAGTTGTTTAATCGCCCAGGAGGTAAGTTGCTTCCTACAGAAATCTAGTCTCTGCCTTACTCTTGTAGCCATAGAATTTCTATGGTTATAACCAGTTCAGTTTCTGAGCAATTGTAAACTCCAGGATGGTGATAATTAGGTATTCAGTTATTCCTAGATCTGAGGTGACTGACCTACAACAACCACTACTGTTTTCCTGAATACTAGGTATGAAATCCAACCTTTAGAAAGTTTCCCTTTTAATTCCAATTGACTGTAGTTTCACTCAGTCTGTCTGATGCCACAGTCTGTTAAATGTAGCCTTAATGTCAAGAGCAGTCACTTTTAGCTCACCTCAGCACTTCCATCCATTTTTAAATCAAGGGTGAAATGAGGTCAAAAACTGAGTATCTGTGGCAGGAAACAAACTGAGTGTCAGTGTGTAAGCTACTGGTATGCAGGTGGAGCTTGATAGCACCTGATAATCCCGTCAATCATGTTACTGCTGATCAAAAATAGACTGGCAGGGCCATACAAGGACAGGTTTGATTTGTAGATAATAAAATGTGAGGCTGGATGAACACAGCAGGCCAAGCAGCATCTCAGGAGCACAAAAGCTGACGTTTCGGGCCCAGACCCTTCATCAGAGAGGGGGATGGGGTGAGGGAACTGGAATAAATAGGGAGAGAGGGGGAGGCGGACCGAAGATGGAGAGAAAAGAAGATAGGTGGAGAGGGTGTAGGTGGGGAGGTAGGGAGGGGATAGGTCAGTCCAGGGAAGACGGACAGGTCAAGGAGGTGGGATGAGGTTAGTAGATAGCGGGGGGTGTGGCTTGGGGTGGGAGGAAGGGATGGGTGAGAGGAAGAACCGGTTAGGGTGGCAGAGACAGGTTGGACTGGTTTTGGGATGCAGTGGGTGGGGGGGAAGAGCTGGGCTGGTTGTGTGGTGCAGTGGGGGGAGGGGATGAACTCAGCCCAGTTCATCCCCTCCCCCCACTGCACCACACAACCAGCCCAGCTCTTCCCCCCCACCCACTGCATCCCAAAACCAGTCCAACCTGTCTCTGCCACCCTAACCGGTTCTTCCTCTCACCCATCCCTTCCTCCCACCCCAAGCCGCACCCCCCGCTACCTACTAACCTCATCCCACCTCCTTGACCTGTCCGTCTTCCCTGGACTGACCTATCCCCTCCCTACCTCCCCACCTACACTCTCTCCACCTATCTTCTTTACTCTCCATCTTCGGTCCGCCTCCCCCTCTCTCCCTATTTATTCCAATTCCCTCCCCCCATCCCCCTCTCTGATGAAGGGTCTAGGCCCGAAACGTCAGCTTTTGTGCTCCTGAGATGCTGCTTGGCCTGCTGTGTTCATCCAGCCTCACATTTTATTATCTTGGAATTCTCCAGCATCTGCAGTTCCCATTATCTCAGGTTTGATTTGTGCTGATTTTTATGTACATAGCATTCATGGCAATGCTTGGCATTGGCTGGTAGATGCCAATATTGCCACCAAATTGGAACAGCTTGGCGAGGAATGCTGCAAGTTCTGCAGTATATGTTTATTGTACTATTGACAGAACGTTGTCAGGGCCCATAAACTTTTCAGTTGCCATTACCTTCATCTATTTCTTCATAGCACATTGAGAGAATTGAATTGATGACTGGTTTCTGTGACACTGGGGTTCTTGAAAAGGGGCCAAAACAGTTCCTTTGGCTAAAGTTTGTGGAAAATTTTCCAGCCTTATGTTTTGCAACAATAGAGTCCTGCATTATTGAGTTTGGGTATATTTATGCATCTTCTTCCTCCAATGAGTTGTGTAATCACCCATCACCATTGATGACTAGGGGCAGCAGGGTAACAATGCTTAGATGTGATTGACTGGCTGTGGAATCCCTTATCTCTGTCTATCACTTGCAGCTTTTACAGTTTAACATACAAGTAGACTTGCATTGAGTATTCACCAGGTTGACATCTTTTTTTTAAGTATACACGGTGCTGGTCCAGGCATGGCCTCCTATACACTTCATTGCATCAGATTTAAGCCTCTGGCTTGATGAAAATGTCAGAGGTGGGAATGAACCAAACCATGAAGTTGTAGATTTTGTTGTAGTAAAATTATGCTGCTGCTAAAGGTCCAAAGCACCTCCATAGATGCCCGATCTTAAATTATTAAAGTTATTCAAAACCTTTCCTCATGAAAAGCTGTGATTTCACCTCCACTAGACTTGTACAATGGTCACTCCTTTGATCATGGACAGATGCATCTGCCCCAGGCAAATTGGTGAGGATGAAGCTAGGTATGTTTTTCACTTTTATCAGTTCCTTTCCCAGTCTAGTAGCTTTAAGATTCACCTGTAGTCGTGCTGTTGAGCCAGTCTTGTGAAGTTCTCAACCCAAAACACACCCTTAATACTTTCAGTGCTTCTAGCAAGAGCTGTTCAGTTTGGAAGAGTAGTGATTCATTAGCTCATGGGGATGGGGTGGGTGTGTGAGGAGAATTGGTGGTGATGGTATGCAGTAATTAGCAGGAGGTTTCCTTGTCCATATTTGAACCAATCCGATCCCTTGAGACATTATGGAGTCCATGTTGAGGATTTCCGTTGTGACTCCTTCCTGACTGTATCTCACTATGGCATCATTTGTCCTCCTGGCGGAGCACCACATACCTAGGCATGGTGATGGTCTTTGTTTTGTCTAAGTTATCATCTTTAATGTATGATTCGGTAAGCATAACTTTCAGGCTGTTGCCGACCAATCTGCAAGACAGCCCAATTTGTTGAGTCCCCAAATGCTGGTAAAGCCACTTTGCAGCTGACCATGTTGAACTTGTTGTTTCTGCTTTGTGTGCTTAGGTTGATACCAAGCAGACTATTCTGGTTTCATTCTATATTTGAGATATTTTTGCTGTTTGATGCAACTGACAGGTTTGCGAGGCCATTTCAGAGGGCAGTTAAATCTCAAGCGCTTTGCTGTGAGTTGAACATAGACCAGAGCAAGTAAAGACAAAAATTTTACATATCTAATGGAAATTAGTGAACTAGATGGGTTGTTTTGTCAGTCCTCAATTGTTTCACAGTCTTATTAGATTTTTATTATCGGCTTTTCAATAAACTGAAATTCCACAATCATCCATGATGGAGTTTTAATCTGAGTCATCAGACCATTCCTTGGGTCTTCAGGTTACTAGTATTGCTGGTCTGTACAAGTGCTGCTGACTGACCATCTGGGTATTCTTTAAAGTGGTAATATCTTTAAAATATGAAACCCACATGTCTTCTGATCATTATTTCTCTAGTTTTTTTTTCATTGTTGTTGCCTTGACAAACTGTTCGTGCACTATGGAACAACTAATCATCTTGCCATGTGTGCTGCAGAGTGTGCTGCTAGTGGCTAATAGTTTGGGTAATATGATGCTACCAATCCTCCAGTCTATAACGGGTCAATGACCTGTCTGGTAAACAATGGTAGAGTGTAAGCTTAGCAGGAACAAGTTATGATTAATTCCATGTCTATCAAAAATCAGGGATGATAAGTCTGGCCCCACCAAAATCTCAAGCTGGACTATATTTTACCTAATCCTATTGTATTGTATCATCAGGTTGAATGCAGCTTAATGTAGTCTCCAAAATTAACCTTTTCACAATAATTACTTTACACAACATTGATCAATCCAGCGATAAAGTTCTAATTATCTTATCTAAATATCTAGCTCAGATTCTCAAAAGAAAATTTCTTGCACCAGTGTCATACTTCCAAAATAACCAACAACTATTCTTATAAAAGTTTTAAGTTTATAATTGTACATGTGAACTCAGTGAAACTTTTCTGTGATAGAACTGCACCTAATTAGGGCTAAGTTTGTATTTTTGAAGCCCTTGCAGTTACTAAAAGGTGCAGTGACTGTTGTTGAAGCTGTGTCCCTGAGGGTGTGAGCTCATGTCTCACTCCAGGACCTCAGCACACAAATCAAAGCTGACACTCCGACACAGTACACCACAGAGTGATCCATGCCAATGATAATCTGCAGCCCAAGGAACTTTAGTTTCATTGATTTTATCTCTTTTTTCATTCTTATGGTGTTGGGATCTTGGACAAGTCCAGTTTTTTTTGCCTATGCTCATTGCTCTTGAACTAGGTAGCTGGCCAGACCATTTCAGTGGACTTTGAAGATTCACCCTCTTGCTGGAGGTCTGGAGTGACATGTCAGCGAAATAGTGTAATAATTGCAGATTTCCAAACGATATTAGTGAACTGGATGTGGTTTTATGATAATCACAATGGTTTCATTGTTGAGATTAGATTTTATTTTATTTTCCAGATTTATTAAATAAGCTCAAAGTCCACCAACTCTGAAGTTAAGTTCCACCTAAGCCACAGGTAAATTGTCATAGGTTGAATACGTCTAGAGGGTTGAACGTGTCGTCTTAAAGATTGCTGTGAGCTTAATGTTTTCCATTCATGGGGTCCTGCATCAGAATAGAGGGAAAAGGGCACTGTATCTTTTGGAGTGATCTTGATCTGAGCCTCTGGGATCAGTGTCCTAGAAAATTGTGAAATTATGGTTGGAGAAATCAGTGTTGGAGGAATGGGGACAGGATTCACATGAAGGAGGATTTCCAATCTTGAAGAGACAGGATGGAGCAATAGTGCTGAGTAGCAACACTGATATGAAGCTGAATGGGAAAATAAGCTAAAAGGTGTGACAACAGGGACACAGCAACAGACGTTGAAGATGACATTTAATGAATCTCAACAAAGACACTTTCCATTCTGAAAGCGAAAACTTATGAGCTGCATCTTCTTACATTTCCCAAGTTGTTCAAATGTATATTCAAGGTTAAATAAACAGAGTTCTGATGTATTATAGAGCCAAGTGTGAACGGCGTGGACAGGTAGGAAAGTGGAGCTGAGGCCTCAGTCAAATTAGCCATGTTCATACTGAACGGCAGGGCAAGAATGATGGGCTGAATTGCTTCAGTCTGTTATGATCTTATAATTTTACTAAAGGAATGTTCTTAGTGTTGCCTTTTGAATAAAAATTAAACCAAATCCATTATTTCTCTGATAATAAAATGTGAGGCTGGATGAACACAGCAGGCCAAGCAGCATCTCAGGAGCACAAAAGCTGACGTTTCGGGCCTAGACCCTTCATCAGAGAGGGGGATGGGGGGAGGGAACTGGAATAAATAGGGAGAGAGGGGGAGGCGGACCGAAGATGGAGAGTAAAGAGGATAGGTGGAGAAGGTGTGGGTGGGGAGGTAGGGAGGGGATAGGTCAGTCCAGGGAAGACGGACAGGTCAAGGAGGTGGGATGAGGTTAGTAGGTAGCTGGGGGTGCGGCTTGGGGTGGGAGGAAGGGATGGGTGAGAGGAAGAACCGGTTAGGGAGGCAGAGACAGGTTGGACTGGTTTTGGGATGCAGTGGGTGGGGGGGAAGAGCTGGGCTGGTTGTGTGGTGCAGTGGGGGGAGTGGATGAACTGGGCTGGTTTAGGGATGCAGTGGGGGAAGGGGAGATTTTGAAACTGGTGAAGTCCACATTGATACCATATGGCTGCAGGGTTCCCAGGCGGAATATGAGTTGCTGTTCCTGCAACCTTCGGGTGGCATCATTGTGGCAGTGCAGGAGGCCCATGATGGACATGTCATCAAGAGAATGGGAGGGGGAGTGGAAATGGTTTGCGACTGGGAGGTGCAGTTGTTTGTTGCGAACTGAGCGGAGGTGTCCTGCAAAGCGGTCCACCTCCGCTCAGTTCACAACAAACAACTGCACCTCCCAGTCGCATACCATTTCCACTCCCCCTCCCATTCTCTTGATGACATGTCCATCATGGGCCTCCTGCACTGCCACAATGATGCCACCCGAAGGTTGCAGGAACAGCAACTCATATTCCGCCTGGGAACCCTGCAGCCATATGGTATCAATGTGGACTTCACCAGTTTCAAAATCTCCCCTTCCCCCACTGCATCCCTAAACCAGCCCAGTTCATCCCCTCCCCCCACTGCACCACACAACCAGCCCAGCTCTTCCCCCCCACCCACTGCATCCCAAAACCAGTCCAACCTGTCTCTGCCTCCCTAACCGGTTCTTCCTCTCACCCATCCCTTCCTCCCACCCCAAGCCGCACCCCCAGCTACCTACTAACCTCATCCCACCTCCCTGACCTGTCCGTCTTCCCTGGACTGACCTATCCCCTCCCTACCTCCCCACCCACACCTTCTCCACCTATCTTCTTTACTCTCCATCTTCGGTCCGCCTCCCCCTCTCTCCCTATTTATTCCAGTTCCCTCCCCCCATCCCCCTCTCTGATGAAGGGTCTAGGCCCGAAACGTCAGCTTTTGTGCTCCTGAGATGCTGCTTGGCCTGCTGTGTTCATCCAGCCTCACATTTTATTATCTTGGAATCTCCAGCATCTGCAGTTCCCATTATCTCTCTCCATTATTTCTCTCTTGGGTTACCACAAAAGATTGTACGGCATGCTTTCAATGATTAGTTTGGGTGTCATCCCTGAAATCCAGGTGAACAATGATCCCTCGATCAAAATTACAAAGTCAGGTTATTTGATCATTAGCATTTGGCTATAAATGAGAGTTTGCTGTGCATAAATTAGCTGTTTTGTTTTCTAAACAATGACTACCCTTCACATTTCTTATTTGGCTGTCAAGTGCTTTGCAAATCCTGATGTCATGAAATATGCAGTAAAAATGTATGATTTTCTATCTCTTGAGAATATGTTCTTCTGTATTTAACTTAAACCACTGTTTTTTTAATTTTAGTACTATAACCCTATCCATCTCACATTTAGGCATGAAATTGTGGATGTGAAAATTCCAACCAAGTTTCCCGAAGTGTAATTAATTATCAGCCTCAGAGATTTAAGTGTAGAACTGAACAGAAGTAGCTGAGCCATACTGTGTAAGGGAGGTGAGCAGCACTGCCGCATCTCCTAGAGAAAATAAACGAGCAGCACATTTCTAGTGATGCCAGAGCAGACTTAATCAAATCCAAGAAAAGGTGGTCCAAATACATATAAGAGGTATAGTTAGTTTAAAAAAGTGTCCAGATCAATTTATAGATCTAAATTATGATAATCTACAATAAGTTGGCCCTTTTGAAATATCTATTTTGAAATCAGAGATAGCTCAGATTTGCAGATTTTAACATATAGAAACCCAACCAGACCTCATCCAAACAAAGCATCAGTCTTGCACTTACATATTAATGTTTTACTGTATCCCTTTTCTTCAACTAGATCTCCAGTGGCTTCTGAATGATGATCTGATCCCCGCTACAATCATTCAACTTTGCATCCCTCTCTGTAAATTCTTAAGCTCTCTGCCTCAAATCTCACATATTTAATCTTTTGCCCATGCCCCTTTTTTTCTATAATATCAACTAGTCTGTTTCCATTTACGATTTTCATCCCTGCATAACTGTAAATACCACAAAAAAAATCAGTCTGTCATCATGCATACATATGAATTAGAACAAAGTTGGATTATTTGGATCTTTTAGCATGCTCCAGCTTTCAATAAGACCTGAATGCAAATCTGAACCTTATATTCCTATTTTTGACCCAGTAACAATTGACACTCTTGTGAGAAGAATTATCTACCTCTATCTAGAAATTATTAAATGATCCCATCTCTACTTTTTACTCTTGAACAAAGGGTTCCAAGGCCATTTGAGAGGGGTAAAAGGTCCTCTTCATCTCCATCTTTAATGTTAGACCCCTTTTTTTCCTCAAACTGTCTACTCTAGTTGTGTTTCCTCCCAGAAGGGGAACATCCTTTCAGCATCCATCCTGTCAAGCCATTCATGATCTTAAAGATCACCTCCCATTCTTCTTTAGTCCTCCATCTGTCCAACCTTCCCTCATAGGATAACCCAGCTCTGCCAGGTACCAGTGGATTGAATCTTCTCTAACTATCTCTAAGGCACTTACATCCTTTTCTATAAAAAGATAACACTAGTACAAAACGCTAGTGCAGCCTCATTTGGAATATTGCGTACAGTTCTGGTCGCCCCATTACAGGAAGGATATGGAAGCATTGGAAAAGGTGCAGAGGAGATTTACCAGGATGTTGCCTGGTCTGGAGCGCAGGCCCTATGAAGAAAAGCTGAGGGACTTGGGTCTGTTCTCATTGGAGAGAAGGAGGCTAAGAGGGGATTTAATAGAGACATACGAGATGATCAGAGGATTAGATAGGGTGGACAGTGAGAGTCTTTTTCCGAGGATGATGACTTCAGCTTGTACAAGGGTACATAGCTACAAATTGAGGGGTGATAGGTTTAAGACAAATGTCAGAGGCAGATTCTTTACTCAGAGAGTGGTAAAGGCGTGGAATTCCCTGCCTGCCAATGTAGTTAACTCAGCCACATTAGGGGCATTTAAACAGTTCTTAGATAATCATATGGGTGTTGATGGGATAGTGTAGGGGGAGGGGCTTAGATTAGTTCACAGGCCGGCGCAACATTGAGGGTCGAAAGGCTTGTTTTGCGCTCTATTGTTCTATGTTCTATGTTCTAAGATATTAAAACTGTGCAGATCTCCAGATGTAGCCTCATCAATGCCCCACAACAATTTTAATATTCCATTTCCTGTCAGTAAACAACACTCCATTTACATTCCTGTCACTTGCTGTCTCAGCACATTTACTTTTTGTGATTCATGTGCCAGGACTGCCAGATCCCTCAAACCACAGAAATAGTAACCTCTCTCCAGTTAAATAATGTGCTGGCTTTCTACTCTTACTACCGAAGTAGATGCATTTTGCCAAATTTTGTGCACCATCTGCCAATCTTTTTACACACCCACTTGCTCTCTGTATCTTCTGTAGTCTATTTGTGTCCTCTTCACAAGTTATTTTCTGATCTATCTCTGCACCATCAACAAACTTAGCAATAATTCATTTGGTCCTTTAATCCAAATTGTGGATATAAATTGTAAATATTTGAGGTCCCAACATTGATCTCTGTGGCAGGCTACTTGTCACATCCTGAAACCAATTAATTTAAGTCCACCCACTGTTTCTTATTAAATAACCAATTACCTTTCCACATTAATATATTACCCCCGGCAATATCAGTTTTTGTTTTGTATCTTGGCCTTTGATGTGACCCTCTATGAAATGCCTTCAGAAAAGGTTTTCCTTTTTATCTACATTGCTTATTACTTAATGAACTCTGATAAATTAGTCAAAAATAATTTCCCTTTTACTGTGCCATGTTGACTCTGCTTGATTCTATTAAGATTTTTTTAAGTGCCCTTCTATAATGTCCTTAAAAATAGATTGGAGAATTTTCCTTATGACAGAATTTAGCCTTACCAACAAGTAGTTTCCTGCTTTCTCTCTCCCTCACTTATTGAATATAAGAGTAATATTTTGTATTCCAATCCAATAGAACCTATCCAGAAATTTGGGACTTGTGTATAGCTAAAACCAATGCATCTATCATCTCAACAGCCATTTCTTTTAAGACCTTAGGCAGATGTTTGTCAGAACCAGCTGAATTGTTACTTTATAGTTCTAACAATTTTCTTAGTGCTTTTTTGCAGGTGATTATAAATGCTCCAATCTCCCTTTCACGTTCTGATTCATAATTGTTTCTGGAACGTTATGTTTATTCTCAACAGTAAATACATGCAAAATAACCTGGCATTCCCTATTTTTTTAATCCACTATTAACTCCCCAGACTCTCTCCTTCAATGACAAATCCTTACTTTACTTACTGTTTTCATTTTTAAACATCTGTGGAAATTCACATCATAATTTTTGTCACTATTGTTCAAGAGTGGAGCCAGATATGTTCAGTGCCAATCAACACACATTTCCTCTTTGCAAGATAACTCTCTCAGTGATGGGCACATCAACCTCTGAAAAGGTGACAGGCAATGTGGTTGTGTTTCTCCGTCTGTCGAAAACCTCAAATTGGGCGTCTTGGTCAGCAGGAGATGCCGGCCAATCAAAGGCCAGCAGCTTCTGAGTCTTAAAAAATGCCAAATGAAGTCTAGTGCTGGTGAGAATCCAGCAATGAGAAGCGGGGGGGAGCAACTAAAGCTGGGTAATTGGGGCATCAGAGGCAAAGGCAAGAAGGTGGCTTGCAGGAGCCAAACCCATACCCCTCATTTGTGCTTCTGCTAGCCCAAAATTGGGGCAATTAGAGATTCCACTCCTCCAAACCCAGCAGGCAAACTGCCTTGGTTTTCCAGACAGGGAACTAGTCATATTTCCCGCCCACTGAGAAGGCAAGTAATTGGAGAGGTGGTGAGTTGAGGGCCTTGAGTGTCCATTAATTGACTACTTAAGGATCTTAATTAGTCATGGGTTGTGAAAATTCTGAATGAACCTTCTTTCCTCAAACCTAATTTGTAAGGGGGCAAGTAGCTATCCAGGGCCAACTCACCCAATTATTTGCCTTTCTCACCGCATCTAGAGAAGGAAAAATTTTGCCCCCTTTTTATATTTCAAAGCACTACTTTTACACCATCCTTATTGATCTTTAATCATTCTTGCTGTTCTTTATATTCTATCTGATCTGGCAAACTGCTACTCATCATTATATAATTATATCCTATTTCTTTCAATTCAGTACTAACTTTAACTTCCTTCATTCACCAGAGATGATGTGTCCTTCACTTAAAGTAACTTAAGCGCCACATAATGCCAAGCAATGACCAACTCCAATAAAAGACAATTTAACCCCCATCCCTTTATATTCAATGGTGTTGCCATCACTGAACTCCCATGACCAACTTCCTGAGGGTTACTATTGCCCAGAAACTGAACTGGACTTACCATACAAATACAGTGGTTACAAAAATAGGACAGGGGCTAAGAATACTACAGCAAGTAACTTTGACTCCCCAAAACCTACAAAGGACAAGCTGGGAACATGATGATTGCAGTTCCAAAAACATTCAAGTATCTTGACACTGTCCAAGTCAAAACAGCCCACTTGATTGGCACTGCATTCACAAGCATCCACTCCCTCCAACATCAATGCTCAGTAGTAGCAGTATTTCGCCAAAGATCCTTACGCAGCACCTTTCATAACCATGGCCACTTTCATCTAGAAAGAAAAGAACAGCCATTACTTCGAAGCATCATCACCTGAAAGCTCTCCTCCAAGTTACTAACTATCCTAACGTGGGAATATAGCACCGTTCCTTCACTGATCCTAGAATATCCTCCCTAATGATGTTATGGGACCAACATGGGCTGCAGTGGTTCAAAAAAACAGCTCACCACTATCTTCTAAAGAGTGATTGGGAGCAGGCGTAAATACTGGCCTGCCAGAAGCACCCACGGCCCACAACAAAAATTTTTAAAATCTACTAGAGTGTATTGCTTCTGAGTGTTCTGAAATAGGTCCTTAAAGGTCTGCTATCTTATCTCTACCAATATATTCCTTAGTTAGCTCTTTCGCTTTGATAGCTCTGCCTTCATGCCCTTATTATAAATGCTTTAGTTTAAATAATTATTTTTTTCAATCCAATCTCCTCTGCCTCAAAACAACGCAAATTTCAATCAGATTATGCTCACAGATACCTAGAGGTGTCTTTACTTTGAGGTCATTAAATTAATCCTTTCTCATTTCACATTATCAGATTTAGTAAAACTTCATATTCTGAGAAAGGTCACTGGACCTGAAATGTTAACTCTGCTTTCTCTCCACAGATGTTTCCAGAAATGCTGAGGTCTCTCAGCAATTTCTGTTTTTGTTTCTTATTTCCAGAATCCATAGTTTTGTGTGTTATTTTTTAGAGCTTACTGTCTGTGTGGCTTCAGACCATGTTCCTTGAAGAAACTGTCTCACAAGCGCTCTTTAATCTCATCATTCAAGCTTCAATTACTGTGCTGATTCATTCAATTTGTATGTAGATTAAAATCATCCATGATTATCTTATTATCTTTCTCACAATTTCTAATGAATACAGCCCCATTTTTTACAGATCAGAAAGCAACACACCGCAGAGGCTGGAAATATGAAATAAAATCAGAAAATTCAAGGAATGCTCAGCAAGCTGAGAGTGTTTCTGGAGAGAAAATCAGCATTGCCATCCTTAACATTTTGTCTGATTACTTCTGATCAAAACAGATGTAAGATCATCAACATAAAACAGTTCCTGTTGCTCTCACCACAGTGCTAGCTGGCTTGCTGAGGATTTCCATTTTTTTTTTCAAGTATTTCTTTACCCTCAGTTGCTGTTGAACATTGTTGGAAATGTTTCTTATTGTCTTCGCTAAATGAAATTGGGTTTCTTTTGATGGAAGAACTGTCTTCAATATTCCATATGACAAGGAACCACTTCAAAGAGTAAAACTATCCTCGTTCATGGCTCACTTAGAATGTGCTGAAGAAAATGTAAATTAACTTGGAGGAATGTTCTCCTGGGTCATTTAACTGCATTTTGTTCCTTCATTGGTCACAGATTTATTTCTTGTACTGTGCTGTTTCGTTTAATCTGTCAACAGTGGCAAAATATTTTTGTTTTAGTTTTCATTTAAGAGAAGTTCACCTTAGAATTAAAAATGGCACATGTACCAATGGGATTACTTTATGAAACATCTATATTTGTTATACTTACCTTTTGAAATGCTCTATTGTAATTAATAAATAAACACATGGAGAAGAGATATAATCCTCACTTTTCTCTCTTTTCCTAAATCTTGACAATGCATAACATTTATAACAAATCGAAATGACAATTATTTAAAGAAAAATGAGAAACCCAAAGAACATGTTTGTACATATCTTGCAAATATATTTAAATTTCAATTTGGTTTTATTTGCTGTGCAAATTGTCATTCAATTATTAGGCATGATATGTCTAACGGTCATGAGTTCTGCTATGGATCATTGTGTGAGTGAACAGGGCAACTCATGAACTACAAATCTTTGGACACATTTGGGCTGGACATTCCACAAAGTAGTAAGACACAGAATCTAGGATGTACTCCCTTTTCTCTCCTTCTCTAATGCCATTATGCTTCATAGTCACCATATTTGAATTCAAAACATGATGCAGGCTAATGGACAGGTTGCCGCAAATTTGAACAACTGCTCGCAAGCTCTGCACAGTCACTGATGTTAATGTTGTCATACTTTAAGGGCAGGGTCAGAGTGCCTTTATAGAATTTATTTGTTCTCTCCTGGAGCTTTGGACATTTGTAATTTGAGGGAACAGAACATAATGAAATGATGCTATTCAGTCATCCAACTGTAGTGTTCAGTCCACCAGAGCCAATTTTGCATGAGTTTTTCCTGAATGCTTACAGAACTGACTTTGAAAAAGGTCATTAATGTTTGTTCAATGCTCTTCCCATTCAATCTGGGTAATATGGAATGTAAATACTGAAACACAGAAGTTGAATTCTAGTACTATGGGATAGTCATAACACCCACACCTAAAATAAGTCAAAGTACAAACTAAATGTGGCACTCTTTTGGAGAAGGGAGGCTTAAAATAGCTCTGAAATGAGTAAGTGCCTGTTTAACACTTGTTGATACTGCAGAGAGTTGGTTAACTCAGTTGGCTGGACAGCTAGTATACATTGCAGAGCAATGCCATCAGTATGGGTTCAAACTCTTTACCAGCTGAGGTTACCATGAAGCACTTTCCTTCTCAATTTTCCCCTTGACTGAGGAGTACTGATCACCACCAGTATCAGTTGTCTCTGTCTAATGAGAGAGCAGTACTATGATCTAATAGGGCTATGGTAAATTTATCTTGAGGGGTTTGGTTAGCTCAGTTGGTTAGACAGCTGGTTTGCAATGCAGAGTGGCCCCATAGCATCAGTTCAATTTCTGCACCAGCTAAGGTTACTATGAAAACCTTGCCTGAGCCCAACATGCATTGCTTAAACCAGTTGTCTCTAGCTAATGATAGAGAGCACCCCTGTGGTCATGTAGTACTGGGGTGACTATATCTTTTTATAAAGCAGGCTATCTGCCAATGGTTGATCCAGCACTCATTTTCTATAATAATCTATTAAAGCATGCAGTACAGTATCATTGGGTGTGATACAGAAGATGTAGATTGATTTCTCTTTGTTACATTGTCTAAAAATAATGACACAAGCTTGAGAAAACAGCTTGTTCAGCTGGTATCTATTCAGATTAGTCTCTTATTAACCAGTCCATTATAGAATATGTTATAGTCCCTGTGCTTTCAAAGCATATGTTATACTTCTAAAACAATTTTATTATTTCTTGCACATCTGTAAGTAATATGTCATCCATTGTATAGTGAATCAATGTGTAGAGCTGAGTGGTAGGAAAGACTAGGACAGCAGGATGAAAGGAGAAGGATTCTGACTGAAAGTATAGTGGCTGTGGCTCATTGATTTTTTTTAAAGATAAAGACTGTTACTTCCAGCTGGGATGCATGCATAGGTGAGAGGTAGTGTTCAGACTGATAACAATGGCTCCTGGATATGTGTAAGTGTTCTTTTGTGTTTCTTTTTATTCTGCCTTCTCAGATTCAGATATTGCATTCACTGCTGATATGCACCTGAAGATAACCTGCTAGGAGAAAGGAGGACCACTTACAGGTAGTGCTGCATAGTCACATCGAGATTGAGAAGGCACTGAAACTGAATCAGATGACCCAGTTCCATTCTCCTGCTGCCCTGTGTCAGGGGAGACTATGGCTTAATTTAATCTGTTCCAGCTCAGTGCCCTCGTATGGTGTTGTGATATTGTCGCTTTCCTGGACTTGGAGACACGGGTTCAAGTCCCATCTGCTCCAGAGGTGTGCCATAACATTTCTGAACAACTTGTTTGGAGAAATAGCTTCAATGAAAGAAATTCTAGTCCTTGCCTTGTTTGACCAGGGACTAGAGATGTAAAGTTACCACCCCCAAGGACAGGGAAGACCTGTTGCAGCCAGGAAAGTGTGATTTTATTGATCATGGGGCCTCATGCATAAGAGCTCATTCATCAGTCTGACAACCTTGGAATGAACTCCTCTATGTGCACCTCACAAAACAACAATTATTTTGCTTTTGCTTGAGGTTAATGAAAGGTTTTCACTTAAATTGTATCTAAATTACATACTTTGTGTCATTGATACCTGGAGTGTGGGGTAAGGACCCTAGGGTGAAATGAGACAGCATTGCTGTGAATTGATTGAAGGTAAGTCATTGACTCACTGTCTGCTGATCGTGATCTTGACAGGTTTTGTCAGTGGAGGCTTGCTATTGCTTTTCGCTCTTGGGACAAGGCAACGAAGCAAGCCTCAATGCTACTTTAACTGTTGAATCTGTGCTATGCAAGCTACTTTGCTAACTGGTAAACGGCTACCATCTCCTAAGTAGTTCTGTGGAATATCTAACCTTGTATCCTGCATTATTCATCAATAATAATTTTTATTTTTTTTGCATGACATTTCCATAACAACAATTGTTCAAACGCCATTGCATTCCCACTGGATCTGTTGCCTGATTTCTGTTCTAATTACAAACTGAGAGCCCTTAACCATTTCTGAAGAAAGGATATCTGTGAAACTATGATTTAGATACATTAAAAAACAGATACAAGTCCATACTTTCACAGATATGTACCAGATCAGCGAGTGCACCCAATACACGAAAACATTTTCCTTTGTCAAATAATTACCCCCTCACTTGGGCTAGCATTAGTGCAATGGCATTCACACACACACACACACACACACACACACACACAAACACACACACACAAACACACACACACACACACACACACACACACACACACGCACAACTCTTCACACAAGTGCATTTGTAAGAAACAAGAAATTCCATTATGCTTTTCAAAGTTCTTTTTGTCAAGGATTATTGCATTCTTTCTTAAAAGATAACTTAACAAATGCAACTTAGTGTTAAAGTTAAGAAAACAAATGTTGAACATTTTAACACTGAAACATTTGGGTTTGTGGGGAGATGCAGAAATTTCAGAAATCTTAAACTTGATCTCCAACCTACCCACTTCCAAGCTTAACGGTTTAGACAAGAGAGGGCAGTCAGCTCACTCATAGAAGGGTGGTTGGATTTTTAAATCTAATGGTGAAGGTGGGAGTCTCACATTGAGCACCTCTTACCAGATTGACCCAGTTCAATTGTATTACCAAGGCTTGAGGAGACGAAGCAGCTCAAGGAATAGTGCCTGCACAGAGAGTGTAAGTGGTTTTACAGAACAGTTTGTGAGCCACAAGGTTCAGGACTCCTTCCCTTATTTCCTTCCAGCTTGCCTGTTTGCTGGTGAGTGCTTCCCACCATACCCAATCCTCATCATCACCCACCCACATGCAACAGTGGTCAGGGATTGACAGGATCAGCAGTTAACAATAATTCTGAGACCCTGGTTTTAGAAGTAGAAACACAAAATTACACTCCACAACACTCGCTTGTTTCTATTGAAGTCCAGAGCCCCAAAGCAAAGGTATCTGATCAGTCTTGAACATAGCCCACATAATAAGCTATGTTTCTATGGGTGTTACCACAGGCATGTTTCAAAGAGGGTAAAATTTGATATCAGAGATAGTGGGAACTGCTGATATTAGAGAATCTGAGATAACAAGGTGTTGAGCTAGATGAACACAGCAGGCCAAGCACCATCAGAGGAGCAGGAGAGTTGATGTTTCGGGCCTGGATCCTTCTTCAGAAGGGTCCAGCTCTCCTGCTCCTCTGATGTTGTTGGCCTGCTGTGTTCATCCAGGTCTACACCTCGTTATCTCAAAATGAGATATCAGTTTGTTTCTAGCTCTGGTTTGGTGCCCAAACTGTGAAATTGCAACTTACAGCCCTTTTCATGCCTTTCCTTAAAAGTGTTGTTTTGAACGTTCATTTATCTAAAAGTTTGTCCCCTGTACCCATCTCCGTCAAGGGATTAGTAAATGCTTTCAGGTTATGTGCTACTACAGAGCCGGTTGTATCACTGCTTCAGAGGTGTTGAAGGAGCTCTGAAACTCCTTGGAGTTTTTTCCAAAGAGGTTAGTGGAGTTTGAAGACCCATCAAGAGAAAGCTTGCCATTATGCTTGAGGCCTTACTGTTCATTTACTGCTTACTTTTTGGGCAAGAGCATAGGGAGGAGGATGATATCCCCCAGTAAATGGGAGACTCTTAATAGAACAGCAAATAATTTTCCAACAGCTCTTTCATGAGACTGGCCCCTTAAGTGGTAATGTTTCACTAAGCTCAAAGCCACTGAACTAATCCACTACTGCCAAGGATGTCCTCTAAATGGCTTAAAAGCAACAATAGTTTTTAATTGTTCCTCCTTCCATACCGGATCAGCAATAAAGTTAACACATCACAATTAATCATGCATCAATTACCTTTTTACTGCAATGGTCTGCTTGTGGGGAGTGGGAATGGTAGTAAATTAGTGCTTGTCTGATAAGAAACAGATACACAGACTCATCTCTAACTTGAGAAAGCCAGTATGAACAACAATCTCTCTTTGTTGGTTAGTGGAAAGGCCAATGATGCACATCGCCTTCAATGAAACTCTGAGCTTTCTGAGGCCATATGCTCATGGGGAGATGTGACAGAGCCACAGGGACTATCTCACCTTTGTCGCAGAATTGGCATGTAACCACGCACAGTGTAAAATGCCAGTGAATGTCCGCAATCCCGGTAGTAGCCATGAATCTTTCATTCTCTGCCTGTCAGCCATTCTGGCCATATTCCAGCCACCAGCACAATTTGGCAATCAGTGAGTTGAAAAAGAGCTGTTGTAGAGATGAGAAAACTGCTTTTCTGTGCAGCGAGCTGGAATCTGGAATCCATCACCTGAAAAAGGGGCCGATTTGACAATTCCATTTATGAGGATATCTGAAAAGGAATGCGGGGCAACAGAAAGAGCAGAAGAAAGATATTAACTGCTTAGTTTCCTCATGCTATCAGCATGATGGCTGAAAGATCTTCTTGCCTACTTAACAAATCTATGATGTTGAACTCAAATAAAGCAAGTGAAGTTGGAACATAGCATCTTCTCAGAATGGAAGGCATTTTCTCATGATGTTGAGATTAACCGCCATTGAAGATCAAAGCTTGGAACATTAAGGATGCAACTCATTCCCGCTAGAGCCAAATCACGGAAGAATTTGGTTCAGGAAAGAAATATTGCATGAGGAATTCACAAAGTAGAAAGAACTGTCAAATGCAGAAGAAAATATTTCACTATCGAGTCTACAGAATATAATGATAGCGGATTAACAGTTTAATACAGTTCACCCTTGTCACACTGCGCCTCATGATAACGTTATCTCAGTTCTAACATGACTGATGGTTGGCTCGCATTTTTTCCTTTGATCTTAGCCCACCAGATGTCTGGCAGGCAAAGATCAAAGGAAATAAAGAGATCAAGCCAACGGCTACTCTGTATTACAGATAACACAAACAACAGCTGCAATTTTTACTGAAATTGGAAAGGCAAGCTTTCTTTTTTAAAGAAAAAGGCTACTTACTTTTTGGTTAGCTCATTTTAATAAACCAAACAAGCAAAAGCTGTCTTTTATAATTGAAAACTAATAAGGAATCTGCCATATGGGGGGGGGGGGGGTGGGGTTTGCAGAAGAATGTTTTTAAAGTGACAGTTTAGATGCAGAATTGTGAAGAGTAACAAAATCTCAGAAGCAATATTAGACTGCTTGCTAACATAGTAATTACATGAAACTAAAGTGACTGCATAAAAGAAGCTTTATGTAGCACACGTGCGCAATGATGAGTTTGAATGACCGCCTCTATTTTGTTAATAAAAATTCTCATTTAATTAACTAATTTTATGTATTGACAGATAATGTAGGACAAAAGGGATTAGTTTTGTAGCAGTACAGAGACAATCACAGCAGTGCACAGCTTGGACAGTGCCCTATGCTAACAAATTAATCATTCTTAGCAAGGTTTTTAAGAAAGGGTAAGAGGAAATGTTGTCCAAAATCAAGAGCCACACTGCAAAAATTTCCCCTGAGATTAAGTTGGCAGAAGTTCAGCTGATTTTTTGGAGAATGCTGCGCTGTTCTAGTAATCGAGCATAGTGAAATCTCCCCAGTTTTGGCTGTGTTCCCAAGCATGTAAGGATTCCTGCATTCATTGGGAAATCCTTTCCTTGCTGCTCTTTTTAATGAGGTTCAAAATCCAGTCATTTTAGCAACCCATTTCTGGAAATCAGTTTTTCTAATTCTCTGGTCAGTACCTCAAGTGACTTTCTTCTTTTTCCCTTGTACACACTTATTTCCTGATTTTCTTTACCAGTATGTATGTTTGATATTTCCATTCAGCAACCCAGATGATTTCTGAGCCATGTGATCGAAGTCATTTCAATGTCTTTCCCCTTTATTTGTTTTGGCTTCCCATATGACATGGAACAAATCATATTTTAATTAACAACAAATTGGATTTGTATCCTGCCTTTAATATAAAATTTGACAAGGCACTTCATGGGAGCAATATCAGCCAAAGCATAACATTGAAACACCTAAGAAGACATAAGGACTGTGGAAAAATGAGCTTGGTTATAGAGGAAAGAAGTATAAGAAAGGTAAAAAAGTTTTTAAAATTCCAATGTTTTGAGCCTAGTTAGCTGGTAAAACAACAGTGCACCAAAAGAAAACAATCTTGAATGATAGGCTGAATCTCGTGGGGTGCCTAGGTTCTGCACAGCCGCCAACTAGAGGTTTTGGAATGAGCCCATCTGTGATCCTGATGTTTGCCCAAAGTACTTTAACTTTGGAAGCAGCACCAATTACTTCAGGTAAGACTGTACAAGATGATGAGAAGCATAGATAGAGTGGATAGCCAGAGACCTTTCTCCCAGGCGGAAATGACTATTGCGAGGGAGACATAATTTCAAGGTAATTGGAGGAAGATGTAGGGGAGATGCCACAGGTAGATTCTTTAGACAGAGGGTGGTGGGTGTATGGAATACACGCCACCAGTGGTAGTGGAGTCAGATACCTTAGAGACTTTTAAGCTACTCTTGGATAGGCACATGGAGGATAGCAAAATGTAGGGTATGCAGGGTGGATTGATCCTGGGAAAGTAATAGGCTGGCACAATATCGAGAGCCGAGAGGCCTGCATTCTACTGTATAGTTCTGTGTTCTATCCTTCTCAGGCAGTAGTTCTGCCATTCATCAGATGGCCAGCTGCTCTGTTAGCCCAGCAACAAACCAAGTCCAGTGACCACTAGGGAAACAGATCCCCTGTGCTGAGGATTCTCGGTAAATCTGAAGTGGGAGTCTTAGTGAGGAAGCTACGAGGCCTGGTACAAATGATGGCAGGAAGGATACTTGGCATTAGGGATACATCCAAAGAGCACATGTGAATTGTAAATGAATTCTTCCTCTCTTGCTCAGCATCAGCCTGTGTAACCTAAGGTTTTGGAATTCCCACATTGGGTGGATCTACCCCCTCACATACTGGCAGGGGCAGAATGAGGCCCATGGGAGGCTTTGTCACCTGACACCCCAGTAAATATCAAACAGTTTGGGAGTGGGCAGGCATTGGAAGGATTTTTGCATGCCAGCTTACTTTCAAACCCACTAAAAAAGCTACCTAAAACCTAAAACACCTGAGGTGCTTATGATCCTGCAGAGCAAATGGGATTTGAGGGCATGAGGAACAATTTGGTGGACAATGAGAGTGCATGCAAAGAGCTACATTTCTGCAAAGCTGAGAAGACTCCCTGGTGGAGAGAAAATGAAGACTGGGATTCCCAATACATCCCAGGTATTCTGTTTGTCAGCTCATGCCATTTTAGAGTACAGCCTGGCTGGCTTCACTTCTGGGATCACTATACCCTTCTCTTCCAATTATTTAATTAAGGTGCCCAGGCTTCTAAAGGCCACAGAGTTCATGGAATCTCATAGATGTCATAAACCATGCTCTGGAGGTGGGCACATTTTGAAAAAGATAGTTTCAAAGATCTTAACAATGCTCCACACACAAAATTATATCAACTGTGCTCACTCCCAAGAATATATGAGATGTCTTTGCTGCAAGTCCACACATTTATTAGCTTGCTTAAAGAGAACTCAAGAAAAACATTACTTAGTTAATAGCTTTCTCTCTGATTTCTTCCGTCAATTGCATTATATGCATTTACATCGGTAATAGGTTTAAAGTTCTTGCAGTTTCTGATAGTAATACTTGAATAGGTCCAGATGATTAACATTTGTTTTGGACTGTAGTCAACATGCTTTTTACGAATGAATACTTGTTTTATTTTCTTGGCATGTCCTTTCATTACCTTAGCGTTCACTAGATTTATAAAGAGCATATTGTGTTAAATGGGCATGGAAATTCTCCAGCTTAGTAAAGCAAATATGAAAGTCCCATGAGCCATGGAAAGCATCAATTGGCATCAATACAGCATGCATGTGTGGGGTTTGAGTGGATGTAAAGGTTGAGGTCTCGAGGGCCAAAGCCTCAAATCACCAAGGTGAATCTTTTAAACAGCCCACCTCAGCACTCGGCAGCCTATGAAAATACCTCCAAACTCTTTCTGGGATAAGAGGCCTGACTCCAAGAACACAAAGGTTATTATGGACAGAAGCTTAGCAACATTTTAAAGTTAGGTACAATAATTTGCATATTCACAAGAATGACTTGGAGGAAATTTCTACACATTTATCAATGGATTGGTTAGTAACTACTTTGGTCTGTTGGCTCAGTTGTCTGGACAGCTAGTTTGTGATGCAGCGTAACACCAACAGTGCCGGCTCGATTTCAACACCAGCTGTGGTGGCCTTCATGAAGAACTCTCCTTCTCACTGTCTCCTTTTGCCTGAAGCATTGTAACCTCAGTTTAAACCACCAGCAGTCACCTATCTCAACTGTAAGAGCAACCCTATGATCAGATACATTGGAACAGAACGTATTTTGGTGAGTTAGAATTGAATGTTAGCAGCATTCATGTGCAATATTGGTGTGTGGTTTCAGAAGGTGTTGTTGAGAGGCTGCATAGGTCTAAAAATTAGAAGAAGACAAGGATATACCGTTGGATTTCTCCAGAGTTACAGATGATTGAATCCACAAAAAAATCCATTGTGTGACTATCTACCTGGTACTGGATAAGCGAGAACAGAACCCAGACATAAACAATCCCAGTTGCTGGGCAACGGAGGGGAGACATTGAACAAGGCATAAAAGCTCCAGATGAACTCAGAAGATTAAGGGAGTATAGTCTACCAAAGTCCCAGATGCATATTATATCATATATTAAATTGATTGAGAGCTGTTTTAGTCAGGAACAAAAACTTAATTAACAAGGTTCAGACTTAAAGGTACAAGAGCGATCGGCATGGCTTTGTGAGGAGATGCCATGCTTAAGTACATTCGAGAGAGCAAGAAGTTTAGAAATACAACAGCAGGTTGCAAGAACTTGTAAGGCTGTTGATGATCGCAGATGTGAATGAGAGAAGGACTTTAACAAGACAGAAATTATCTTAACAATATTCTTTGGCATGAAGGCTAGGAATCCAATCTAATGGGAATGAGGCTGAGAGATTAGAAGGTGAATGTCTACCAAAAGATTTGTTTGGAAAGGGCATGAGAGAAAATAATAAAGAAGGTAAAATTAGAATTACAATTGAATTAGAATATCCTTTATTGTCACATGTACGCCAGTGCACAAGTACAGGAGTACAATGAAAAGTTTACAATGCTACCTCTTATTGCACCATCTTAGGTACAAAGTTCCCAGGTACAAATCTTAGACACAAAAAGAGGAATTGAAAAGTAGTTACAGTGTTTCATTGTATAAGTTAGAAATATGACATAGCGAGTTTTGAGAAGATTTGTAGCTCAGGTTGAGGTTCTGGATGTGAGTTTGCTCGCTGAGCTGGAAGGTTAGTTTTCAGACGTTTCATCACCATTCTAGGTAACATCATCAGTGAGCCTCCGACGAAGCGCTGGTGTTATATCCCGCTTTCTATTTATCTGGTTAGGTTTCCATGGGTTGGTGATGTCATTTCCTGTTCTTTTTCTCAGGGGATGGTAGATTGGCTCCAAATCAATGTGTTTGTTAATGGAGTTCCAGTTGGAATGCCATGCTTCTAGGAATTCTCGTGCATGTCTCTGTTTAGCTTGTCCTAGGATGGATGTGTTGTCCCAATCAAAGTGGTGTCCTTCCTCATCTGTATGTAAGGATACTAGTGATAGTGGGTCATGTCGTTTTGTGGCTAGTTGATGTTCATTGCCACAAAACAATATGACCCACTATCACTCATATCCTTACATACAGATAAGGAAGGACACCACTTTGATTGGGACAACACATCCATCCTAGGACAAGCCAAACAGAGACATGCACGAGAATTCCTAGAAGCATGGCATTCCAACCGGAACTCCATTAACAAACACATTGATTTGGAGCCAATCTACCATCCCCTGAGAAAAAGAACAGGAAATGACATCACCAACCCATGGAAACCTAACCAGATAAATAGAAAGCGGGATATAACACCAGCGCTTCGTCGGAGGCTCACTGATGATGTTACCTAGAATGGTGATGAAACGTCTGAAAACTAACCTTCCAGCTCAGCGAGCAAACTCACATCCAAAATATGACATAGTTAAAAGGATAGACATTCCAGTCAGATAAAGAAATAACAAATAAACATTACATTGCAGAAGTTCAGTACAAGGGCTTCCACATATGGTCTGACCACCCATGCCAGACCCCAGCCCAAAACCATCCCACTCCACTCCAAGCCCCTATTTGCTCCCCACTGGCTCTCAGCTGCTCCAAAGTAAATTTTCTCTGGCTCTACGTCGTGCTGGCCTCCGCTCCGAAACTTGCTTCCATACACCGCCTCTACCATGGATCTCGCGTCCCCCGCGCCAGCTTCCACTCCGGGACTGCCTCCCTGTGCTGGCCTCTGCCCCATCGACTCACCTCCAGGACTCGCCAGTGTCAGCCTCCAGTCTGGAGTCGCCTCCTCCGTTCCCTCCGCGTAAGTCAAAAGTTGAAACAAATGTGCACGAAAATGAAAAAAGGGAGGAAAATGAGTAAAAGAACAGGTGGAGCAGAGGAGCTCCGGCTGCAGCATCTTACTTTGTCGCCTTCAGAAGAGCGGTTTCAAGTTTGAGCAGGGAACTGCCTGTGGGAAATTTGGCTTGATCTGAAAGGGAAACGGAGGGATTTAGCATTAGGAAATGAATAGATGGCCTTACTCTTAAAATCAAAGAAGCATATTAGCTCCTAGATTTTGTTCAAAGTGAATATTGAGGGATAGAGCTTTAAGAAAAGATTGGGTAGCAAGGAATACAAGGTGAGTGTAGTCTACACAGATAAAGATAATCCTGAAAACTGGCCAGATTTAGCAGAGCAGATCAGAATCAAATTGTGCTTTATTCAAACTATTTGACATATTGGTGAAGGGAGGCAGGGGAGGGGATTGTGACTGGTGCAAGACTTACTGGGATTAAAAAGCATTGTATTTTCATCACTGGGCTTGGAATTTGGCTAGGGTTGATGGGATAAGAATGTACCTAATTTCTGATGTCTATATATCTTTCACATGAAATGAATTGTGGAACATTTCACCATGTTCTTAGTGTACATAAGTCCTCAACACAATGTTATACATAATGTCACATTATCTCATTTAAAACCGACAGTTTAATATGGAGAAATTCACATTGCTACACTGTAGGGTTGACTATTAAAGGCTGGACTAAGACAAGTTGATTGTGCAGAAAACTGTGAATTGATACAACAACTAGTCATGTTGCACCTAATATAGTATGTTTAAAGGAGACACTGCATGATAATTTGAATTAGTATTTCACACAATTCCACAAATGAATGACATTTCACTAAAATTGTAGAATAAATTATTAATACTGTTGGATAGAATTACTAGAGCAATAATCCTTAAACAATGCAATAACTAAAAATGATAGTCAACATGTTGTATGGAGACCTATTCAGCAAAATCATGCAATTTCAACATGACTGTTTGACTACATGTTTTTCATATTATCAGTTTCCAAAAGGCAGTAACTGTTTTCCCACTTCATAGAACTCAGACAAAACAAGAATAGTTTGGTCCTCTTAGGTGCCTGTAGTTTAGTCTTCTACAGGCTGTTCAATGCCAAATTCCTTCCTTTTTTTCCTTGAATTATGCTCTAGAAAAGAATTATCAGAACAAGCACATCCAACCATGACAATAGATTAATAAAAACAATATCAGATAATTATTTATACAACTTCAATTTAAAATAGAACTCTAAATTTAGACATGTATCTGACTGAACACAGCTGACAAAACCCTGCATATCTCCATTCCCACACAAAAAATATATATGGTAGATATTTTCATAAAAGTTCAAATAAAAATTCATGTCAACCATGCACAAAGGAAAAGATGCAGACTGTGATAACCGCTGGAGACAGATTTATTGGACAGGAGATGACATTTGACACTGCAAGTCTTTCTCTTATGAACCGAAGTTCGGTTAGCTACAATAGTCTGGAGGAATGTGGGTATATTGATCAATAGATGGTGTGCTGCAGCCTAACTGAGATACCGATAACCCAAAGTCAACATTGATGATGCTGGGTTAAAGGACCATCAATGTGCCAAGCAATTGATGATAAACAATGAATCTTTGCAGGCAACTGACTATAGAAATGTTGAATAGAACGGTCATATTATAAGTCAACTTATGCATAAGATGCTTTTATATGAGTGATACCTTATCTAGTGTACCCAGTTTACATTATTAGGAAACTGTACCCTGTCAGTTGACTGCCAGTTCCAAGAAATAAAATCATTCCAGGAGTAGTTTAATTTTAGATTTAGAGCAGAGGTTTTACCTTTACCCCTTGTAATACAGAAAAACATTGTGCATGAATGCAATTCCCCAGACACCGGATTTGCTTTGCACCACAGTGATCTTACTCTTGTGTGGACTGTAACATTTGGAATTGATGTGGCACTCGGTGAATAAAGTACTGGATATGTGACACAGATGCAATTCAAAACAATTTTCTTTTAGATTACACAAGACAGTCTTTGTATGGCCATCTGCAGGAATGATAAAAATAGAATGTTGTGCAGACAATACTTTTTATGCGTTTTCCATTAGTGAAGGAGTCAAAGAAAATGTATGATATATCAGCGGTCAAGGTATATCAATTCACATTTTAGTCAGGACCTACCATCGCCTGTTTTTTGTTCTCATTTATTTTCTCACTTCAACATCAGAATGTAGTTCCTTCTGTCTCTGTTGATGCTGCCCAAAGCAATCTACACTAGTTCCTCAAACAGAATCCTTCACATGCAGATCCCCACCTCATGATAGCTCAGTTTTACTCGTCCAGAGAAAATTTGTGTTTGAATTATAATTTTAAATCTTGTGAACCTCTTCTGTATTAATACCCATCTCCGAAGCAAATGGGCAATGCATAGGAAACCATTTAGAACTTAAAGACAGCGGTGTGTTTGTCTAACATTAACAAAGTCGGAAATGCATCCAACTCAAGAAAGAAAGTAAATTGAATTTAGCACATCTGTTTATATTTCTATATGTTTTCCTGGAGCTGGCTAATGCTCACCATGTAAATGAAGAACAACATGAAGATGCCAAAGTGATGCAAGATCCCATTGATGAAATTTCAGGTGTTTACGAAGAGTTAAGGAATTCCAAAAAAAAAACAAAAATCTGTAAAGTGTTTCTGTCAGAGGAAATCTTTACTTACTGGACTAAAAATGAAGTGGAGTACCTTTCTTCCTCAAGAAATGATTTCTTTCCATCATCTCCAACAGTGTGGCTCAACACTTGTACTACAGAAAGACTCATAGTGCAGATTTGTTTAATTTGTCCTCTCTAGCCTCCACCATAATAGAAAACAAATACTGCACTGTGCAGAAACCTATGTGGAGGTAAACACATAAATGTCCAAAATCTGGTGAGAAAATGCTTCTGATACTAAAAGATAGACAGTTGTTTGCATTGCAAGGCTGCTAGGAATTTGAAATAGAGATTGATGCCTGTGCCCAAACATTTAATATCCAAGCTTGATTGAAGCTGACTGCTGGCCTCATTGCAATAATTGAGGAATCTAGCTTCAATCAAGTATCCATTGCTTAGCTATTTCAACAGGCAGAATCTGAGTTGCCATCACAGGCACATGGAAAAAGAAATTCACCCAACTCCGAAATGGTGTCAGATGTATTTCAGATGTATTTGTGACTTCAGAATTTAATGTAGTTCCAACTATTATGGCTGTGGATTTAATATTTGTATATTTTAGTGAGCCATAATCAAAGTCTATTGAATTCTGCAATACCACATTAGCCCCCCTTAACATAAGAAACTAGGATGTGGAATGCATAAGCACTGTTGCAGCAAATAAGCTGCCCTGATATATGAAAAACATACATCTGCTGGTGCTTCAATCAGATTCAGTATTACATTTTCAGTGCAGACCCTAATAGTCTTCAAGTGCCCGATTATGATATGTCAGTCAGCACTATATTATTATCATTTAGTAGGAGTTTGCAAGAAAATCTTCATTGATGTCCTTTTTGTTGCAAATGCCATTTTTTTTTAAAGCACCTACATATATACGGCTACAATCGAACAATGATAGCAACTCTCTAGTGTCGATCTCACGTAGCATTTTTTCTTAAGTCACTGAATTGTCATTGGTTTTTGCAGGATGTTCAACAAATACAGACAAGCTTAAACCACTTTTTGAACAATTTAATAATATGCAGCTTTTTGAACAGGATTAACTATAACAGTCAATCTTTTGTTATGTCCAGATTGGACAATTCCAAGGCTCCTCTTTCTATTTTTCCACCTTCTCTTCTTTGCGAAATTGAGCTAATTCAGACTTCTGCAGTTTGCACCATAACTCGGACAACCACCTCATTTATTCGTCACTCTTGGGTTTGCAAACTGGCACTGATCCTATTCCAGCAACACTGCTTTTTGAAAAAAAATTCTAGAATTGCATTAAAATTGGTGCACAGCCTCATTTATCACAGTATTTGTTATTTCCTCCAGGTGTTTAAATCTGAAAATGTTGAGTTTCTCAAGTTCTGGATTCTGGTGTACTCTCAGTTTTCTTTCCTTGACCTGGATCTAGCACAGGTCAGAAGATGTGGAAGAGCTGTGTCAAAGTTTGATAACATCTCAGACATGGTGTTCATTTGCATAATTTCAGTTCATATGATGTGAATGGAAATGACGTTTACAACAGATTTCCAGAATTAGTCTGAGATCAATGGATGATTTATTACAGTGAAAACATAAACATATTAATGTAAGATTGTGTGGTTTCTTAAAAAATATGAGTGCCGTGTCCCAAACTGTCTAGTGATACATTTGATACATAATCATTAGGAGTTTGTATGACAAGAAATACTTTTGATCCTCAAGGTTTATCGGCATGCATCAATTCCTTGATATTCAATTTGGAGCTATAGCTTTAGTTCCAGAATTGCAGTGACATACGTTTTAAACTTAGTGAATTTAAGGGCAACGGATCTAAATGTTGCTTCAAAATGTTCATTAACATAAGAACATAAGAACTAGGAGCAGGAGTAGGCCATCTGGCTCCTCAAGCCTGCCCTGCCATTTAATAAGATCATGGCTGATCTGTTTGACACTCA